>NW_027206490.1:0-1422500 GCF_024711535.1 Dipodomys merriami | reverse complement strand
AGGGCTAGTGTGAGGGTTAGGGTTAGGGTTAGGGTTATGATTATGGTGTGGGTTGGGGTTAGGGTTAGAATTAGGCTTAGGATAAGGGTTAGGCTGAGGGTTAGGGTTAGGGTTAGTGTGAGAGTTAGGTTTAGGGTTAGAGTTTGCGTTAGGTTGAGGGTAAAGTTTAGGTTGAGGGTTAGGGTGAGGGTGAGGGTTTGGGTTAGGGTGAGGGTTAGGGTGAGTGTTAGGATGAGGGTTAGGCTGAGGTTTAGGGTTAGGGTTAGGGTGAGGTTTAGGGTGAGGCTTAGGTTTGTGGTTAAGGTGACAGTTAGAGTGTGGGTAAGTGGTAGGGTGAGGCTTAGTCTGAGGGTAGGTTTAGGGTTAGGTTGAGGGTTAGGTTTGGCATTAGGGCTAGGGTGTGGATGTGTGTTATGGTGAAGGTTATGGTTAAGGTTTGGGATAGGGTGTGGATTAAGCTTAGGTTTAGGTTTAGGGTGAGGTTTAGGCTGAGGGGTTTGGATAGGGTTAGGCTGAGAGTAAAGTATAGTGTGAGGTTTAGGGTTAGGATTAGGGTGAGTTTTAGGTTTAGTGTGAGGGTTAGGGTTAGGGTTAGGGTGAGGGTAAGTGTTAGGGTGAGGGTTAGTGTGAGGGTGAGGTTTAGGGTTAGCATTAGGTTTAGGGTTAGGGTGAGGATGAGTGTTAGGTTTAGTTTTAGTGTGAGGGTAAGTGTTAGGGTGAGGGTTAGGTTTAGGGTGAGGGTTAGGGTTAGGTTAGGGTTAGGTTGAGGGTTAGGGTTAGGGTGAGCGTTAGTGTTAGTGTTAGGGTGAGAGACAGGGTTAGGGTTATGTTTATTGTGAGGGTTATTTTTAGGGTGAGGGTGAGTGTTCGGGTGAGGGTTAGGGTTCAGGTAAATGTGAGTGTTAGGCTGTGCTTGCGGGTTAGGTTTAGGGTGAGGTTTAGGGTGACATTGAGTGTTAGTGAGAGGGTGAAGTTTAGGTTTAGGGTTAGGCTTAGGGTGAGGGTTAGGGTTAGGGTTAGGGTTAGGGGGAGTGTTAGGGTGAGGTGTCGGGATAGGGTTAGGGTGAGTGTTAGGTTAGGGTTTGGGTGAGAGTGAGGGATAGGGTGAGGGTAAGGGTTAGGGTTAGCGTTAGGATGAGGGTTAGGGTTAGGGTTTCGGTGAGGGTGAGGGTAAGGTTGAGGGTGATCGTTAGGGGTAGGTTGATGGTTTAGTGTGAGGTTAAGGGTTAGTGTGAGGGGGAGGGTGATCGTGAGGGTTACATTGGGGGTGCAGGTGAGGGTGAGGTTGAGGGTGAGTGTTACCGTTATGGTTAGGGTGAGGGTGAAGGTTAGGGTTAGGATTAAGTTTAGGGTTAGTGTTAGTCTGAGGGTGAGGGTGAAAGTAAGTGTGAGGGTTAGGGTTAGGGTTAGCGGGAGGGTTAGGCTTAGTGTGTGGGTTAGTGTGATGATGAGAGTGAGGTTGAGGGTTTGGGTTAAGATTAGGGTTAGGGTGAATTTTAGGGTTACGGTTAGGGTTATTGTTAGGATTATGGTTAGGGTGAGGGTGAGTGTGAGGGTTAGCATTAGTGTTAGGGTTAAGGTTAGGGTGAGTGTGGGGTTGAAGTTTAGGGTTCGGATTAGAGTTAGATTTAGGTGGGGATGTGGAGGTTGAGGGTGAGGGTTAGGGTTAGGGTTAGGGTGAGGGCTGGGGTGAAGGTGAGTGTTAGGGTGAGGGTGAGGGTTTCGGTTAGGTAAGTTTCAGGGTTAGGGTGAGGGTTAGGTTTTGGGTGATGTTTAGTGTGAGGATGAGGGTTAGGGTTAGGGTGAGGGTGAGGGTGAGGGTGAGGGTTAGTGTTAGATTTTTGGTGAAGGTGAGGGTGAGGGTTAGGATTAGGAACAGGGTTAGGGATTGGGTTGGGCTGAGGGTGAAGTTCAGTGTGAGGGTGAAGCTTAGGGTTAGGGTTAATGTTAGGGTTAGGGTAAGGGTTAAGGTTAGTGTGAAGGTTATGGTTATGGTTAGGTGTAGGGTTAGTGTTAGGATGAGGACATGGGTTAAGGTGAGGTTAGGATTAGGATGATGTTTAGGGTTAGTGTGAGGGTTAGGGTGAGTGCTAGGGTTTAGGTGATGTTCAGGGTGAGGGTGCGGGTTAGGTTGAAGATGAGGGTTCGGGTTCGGGTGAAGGTTCGGGATAGGGTTAGGTTTAGGGGTGGGTTAGGATTAGGGTTAGTGTTAGGGTTGGGAGGGTTAGGGAGAGGGGTAGGGGTAGGGGTAGGGTGAGGTTTAGGGTACGGTTAAGTGTGAGGGTGAGGGTTAGGGTGATGTTGAGGGTTAGGGTTAGGGTGACGGTAAGGTTTAGGTTGAGGGTTAGGGTGAGGGTTAGGGTGAGTGTTTGGGTTAAGCTTAAGTATAGGGTGAAGATTAGGGTTAAGTTTAGGTTTAGGCTGAGGTTTAGGCTGAAGGTTAACGTTAGGGTTAGTGTGAGGGTTAGGGTTAGGGTTAGGGTTAGCATGATGGTAACGGTTATGGTGAGGGTTAGGATGTGAGATTTAGGGTTAGCATTAGGTTTAAGGATAGGGTTAGGATGAGTGGTATTGTTAGGTTGAGGGTGAGGGTGAGGGTTAGGGTTAGGGTTAAGGTTCCTGTTAAGGTGAGGGCTAGGGTGAGGGTGAGGGTTAGGGGGTGAGGTTGAGGGTGAAGATTTCAGTTAGGTAAGGTTTAGGTTTAGGGTTTGGGTGAGGATTAGGGTGAGGGTGTGGGTTAAGGTGAGGGTTTGGGTTAGGATTAGGGTGATCGTGAGGGTGAGGGTTAGGGTGAGTGTGAGGGTGAGGATTAGGGTTAGGGTTAGTGTGAGGGTTAGGGTTACAATTAGGGTTAGGGTTAAGGTGAGGGTTAGGGTTAGGTATAGGGCGAGTGTTAGGGTTACAGTGATGTTTACTGTGAGTGTGAGGGTTAGGGTGAGGGTGAGTGTTCTGGTGAGAGATAGGTTTAGGGTTAGTGTTAGGGATAAGGTTAGTGTGACGGTCAGGGTAAGGGTGAGGGTTAGGGTGAGGGTGAGGGTTAGGTTTAAGGTGAGGTTTAGGGTTAGGGTTAGGGTTAATGTTAGCGTTAGGATTAGGTTTAGTTTGGGGTTAGGGTGAGGGTAAGGGTTAGGGTAAGGTTGAGGCTGAGGGTGAGGGTTAGCGTTAGGGTGAGTGTAAGTGTTTGGGTGAGGGTTAGGGTGAGGGTGAGAGTTAGGGTTAGCATTAGAGTTAGGGTGAGGTTGAGGGTTAGGGTGAGCGATAGGGTTGGGCTGAGGGATAGGGTGAGCTTTAGGGTTAGTGTGAGGCTAAGGGTTAGGGTGAGGTTTTAGGGTGAGGGTGAGGTGTAGCGTTAGCGTTAGGGATAGGGTGAGTGTTAGGGTGAGAGTTATGTTTAGGGTGAGGGTTAGGGTTAGGTTTAGGATGAGGGCTAGGGTTACGGTGATGTTTATGGTAAGGGTGAGTGTTAGGGTGAGGGTGAGGGTGAGGGTTGGGTTTAGGGTTAGTGTGAGGTTGAGGGTGAAGGTTAGGTTTTGGATTAGCGTTATGGTTATGGTTAGTGTGAGTGTAAGGTTGAGGATGCGTTTTCGGGTGATGGTGAGGGTTGGGTGAAGGTGATGGTTAGGGATGGTGTGAGGATTAGGATAAGGGTTAGGGTTACGGTTATGGTGAGGGGAAGATTTAGGGTGAAGTTTAGGGTGAAGATGAGGGTTAGGGTTAGCGTTAGGGTTAGGATGAGGGTTAGGGTGAGTATTAGGGTTAGGGTTAGGGTTAGGGTGAGGGTGAGGGTTAGTGTTAAGATTAGGGTTAGGGTAAGGATTAGGGTGAGCATGAGGGTGAAGGTAAGGGTGAGCATTAGGGTTAGGATTAGGTTTTGTTTGCAGGTTAGGGTTATGGTTAGGGTTAGGGATAGGGTTAGTGTGAGGGTAAGGGTAATGGTGAGGGTTAGGGTGAGGGTGAGGGGTAGGGTGAGTGTAAGGGATAGGGTAAGGGTTAGGGTGAGGGTGAGAGTTATGGTTAGCATTAGAGTTAGGGTGAGGGTGAGGTTTAGGGTGAGCGTTAGGGTTAAGGTTACTTATATGGTGAGCATTAGGGTTAGTGTGAGGATAAGGGTTAGGGTGAGAGTTAGGGTGAGGGTGAGGTGTAGGGTGAGGTTTAGGGTTAGGTTTAGGGTGATGGTTAGGATTAGGGTGATGTTTATGGTAAGGGTGAGTGTTAGGGTGAGGGTGAGGGTGATGGTTAGGTTTATGGTTGGGTTAGTGTGAGGGTGAGGTTGAGGGTTAGGTTTAGGCTTAGCTTTATGGTTATGGTTAGTGTGAGTGTTAGGGTGAGGATGAGGGTTCGTGTGATGGTGAGGGTTAGGGTGTAGGGGAGGTTTAGGGTTAGGGTGAGGATTAGGGTAAGTTTTAGGGTTAGGTTTATGGTGAGGGAAAGTGTTAGGGTGAGGTTTAGGATGAAGATGAGGGTTAGGGTTAGCGTTAGGGTTAGGAAGAGGGTTAGTGTGAGTGTTAGTTTTAGGGTTAGGTTTAGGGTGAGGGTGATGGTTATTGTCAAGATTATGGTTAGGGTTAGGGTGAGGGTTAGGGTGAGGGTGAGGGTTAGGGTTAGTGTTAGTGTGAGTGTTAGGTTTAGGGTGAGTGTTAGGTTTAGGGTGAGGTTTAGGTTTAGGGTAAGGGTTATGATGAGGGTTAGGGTTAGGGTTAGATTTAGGGTGAGGGTCAGGGTGAGGGTTAGGGTTAGGTTGAGGGTGAGGGTGAGGGTGTTAGGGTTAGTGTGAGGGTTCGGGTGAGGTGAAGGTTAGGGTGTGCTTGAGGGTTACGTTAAGGTTTAAGGTTAGGTGGAGGGTTAGGGTTAGGGATAGGGTTATGGTGAGAGTTATTGTGAGGTGTAGGGATAGGGTTAGGTTGAGGGTTAGGGTGAGGATGAGGGTTAGGGTTAGCATTAGGGATAGGGGGAGGGTTAGATTGAGGCTTAGGTTGAGGCTTAGGTTTAAGGTGAGGGTGAGGGATAGGGTGAAGGTGACGGTGAGGGTTTCTTTTAGGTAAGGGTTAGCGTTATTTTTAGGGTGAGGACTAGGTTGGGGTTTAGGGTTAGTGTGAGTGTTAGGGTTAGGGTGTGGGTTAAGGTTAGGATTTGGTTGAGTGTTAGGGTGACGGTGAGGGTTAGTGTAACGGTGAGGTTTAGGGTTGGGTTTAGGGTGAGTGTTAGGGTTAGGGTGAGGGGTATTGTTAGGGTTAGCGGGAGGGTTAGGGTTAGTGTGAGGGTTAGGTTGAGGGTTAGGTTTAGGGTTAGTGTGAGGATAAGGGTTAGGGTGAGGTTAAGGTTGAGGGTGAGGGTTAGAATTATCGTTAGGGTTAGGGTAAGTTTAGGGTGAGGGTTAGGGTTAGGGTTAGGGTTAGGGTGATGGTTAGGGTTAGGGTGATGTTTACGGTGAGGGTGAGGGTTAGGGTGAGGATGAGGGTGAAGGTTAGGTTGAGGTTGAGGGTGAGGGTGAGGCTTACAGTTAGGGTCAGGTTTAGGGTTAGGGTGAGGGTTAGGGTTAGGCTGAGGCTTAGGTTTACTGTGAGGGTTACGGTTATTGTTAGGGTTAGGGTTAGGGTGAGGGTTACGGTTAGGGTTACGGTTAGGATGAGGGTAAGTGTTAGGGTGAGGGTGAGGCTTAGGATAAGGCTTAGGGTGAGGGTGAGGGTGAGGGTAAGTGTTAAGGTTAGGGTTTGGGTGAGTGTGAGTGTTAGCGTTACGGTTAGCGTGACCTTTAGGGTTAGGTTTATGTTTATTGTTAGGATTACGATTAGCATGAGAGCTAGGGTGAAGATGAGGGTTAGGGTTAGGGTTAGGATGAGGGTTAGGTTTAGGTTAGGGTTAGGGTTAGGTTCAGGGTGAGGGTTAGGGTTAGTGTGATGTTTAGTTTGAGGGTGAGAGTTAGGGTCAAGGTGAGGGCTCGGGTTAGGCTTAGGGTGAGGGTTACATTTAGGATTAGGGTTAGGTTTAGGGTTAGAGTTGAGGTGAGGGTTAGGTTTACTGTGAGGGCTAGGGTTAGGGTTAGGGTGAGGGTAAGTATTAGGGTGAGGGTTAAGGTGAGAGTGAGGGTTAGGATTATCGTAAGTGTTAGTGTGAGGGTTAGGGTGATGGTTAGGTTAGAGTTAGGGTTAGGGTGAGCATGAGGGTTATGGTTAAGGTTAGGGTTAGGGATAGGGTAAGGGTGAATGTGAGGGTGAGTGTAAGGACTATTGTTAGGGTTAGGGTTAGGGTTAGTGTTAGGATGAGGGTGAGTGTGAGGTTTAGGTTTAGGATTAGGTTTAGGGCTAGGGTTAGGCTTAGGGTGAGGCTGAGGGTGATGGTGAGGGTTAGGGTTAGTGTGAGGGTTTGGATTATTTTTAGGATAAGGGTGAGTGTGAGGTTTAGGGTGAGGTTGAGGGTTCGTGTGAGGATGATGGTAAGGGTGAGACGGTGTCTGTGAGGGTTAGGGTAAGGGTGTGGGTTCGGGTTAGGGGTAGCATTAGCTTCAGGATTAAGGATAGGGTTCAGATTAGGGTGAGGCTTAGGGTGAAGGATGGGGATAGGGTTAGGGTTAGGGTTAGGGTGAACTTTAGAGTTAGGGTTAAGGTGAGGTTAGGGTGAGTGGTAGGGTTAGGGTTAGGGTGAGTGTTAGGCTTAGTGTGAGGTTTGGGTTAGGGTTAGGATTAGGGTTAGTGTGAGTATAAGGGTTAGGGTGAGGGTTAGGGTGAGAGTGAGGGTTAGGGTTAGCGTGAGGGTTAGGGTAAAATTTAGGGTGAGGTTTAGGGTGAGTGTAAGGTTTAGCATGAGGGTTAGGGTAAGGGTGAGGTATAGGGTTATGGTTAGGGTAAGGGTTAGGGCGAAGATTAGGGTAAGGTTGAGGGTTAGGGTTAGCATTATTGTTAGGGTGAGTGTGAAGGTTAGGGTGAGGTTTGGGTTAGGTTTAGGGATCAGGTGAGGATTATGTTTAGGGTTACGTTTAGGGTGAGGTTTAGGCTGAGGGGTAGGTTTAGAGTTAGGGTTAGTGTGAGAGTTAGGGTGAGGGTTAGGGTTAGGGTTAGGGTTAGGATGAGTGTGAGGGTGAGGTTGAGGTTAAGTGTTAGCGTGAGGGTTAGTGTGAGGGTTTCCTTTAGGGTTAGCATTAGGGTTAGGGTTAGGGTTAGGTTGAGGGTTAGCATTATGGTTGGGGTTAGGGTGAGTGTGAGGTTTAGGGTTAGCATTCTGGTTAGGTTTAGGGTTAGGGTGAGGTTTAGGGTTAGGGTTATGTTTAGGGTGAGGGTGTGGGTTAGGATTAGGGTTAGCGTAAGTGTTAGGCTGAGAGTGAGAGTGAGGGTTCGAATGAGGGTTAGGAAAAGAGTTAGGTTTAGAGTGAGGGCGAGGGTCAGTGTGAGGGGTAGGGTGAGGATTAGGGTGAGGGTGAGGGTTTTGGTTAAGAAAGGGTTAGGGTTAGGGTTAGTGTGAGGATTACTGTGAGGGTGAGTTTTAACGTTAGAATTAGGGTGAGGGTTAGGGTTATGGTTAGGCTTAGGGTGAAGGATCCGTTGAGGGTGAGGGTTAGGGTTAGTGTGAGGGTTAGGTTTAGGGTGAGGGTTAGGGTGACGGTGAGCATTAGGGTGAAGGTTATAGTGAGGGTGAGGACTAGGGTTAGGGTTAAGGTGAGGGTTAGGGTTAGGGTTAAGTTGAGGATTATGGTGAGGGGCAGGGTTAGTGTGAGGATAAGGGTTAGGTTTAGGTTCAGGGTGAGAGTGAGGGTTTGGGTTAGCGTTAGAATTAGTGTGAGGGTTAGGGTTTTTTGAGTGTTAGGGTTAGGGTTAGGGTTAGTTTGAGGGTTCGGTTGAGGGTTCGGGTGAAGTTGAGGGTTTTGGTGTGGGTGACGGTTAGGGTTAGGGTGAGGGTTAAGATGACAGTAAGTGTTAGGGTGAGGGTGAGGACTATGGTTAGGGTGAGTGTTAGCGTGAGGGTTAGGATTAGGGTTAGTGTGAGGATTACGGTTAGGGTTTGGGATAGGGATATGTTGAGGGTAAGGTTAGGGTGAGGTTTAGGGTGAGGGTGAGGGTTAGGGTTAGCGATAGGGTGAGGGTGAGAGTTAGGGTTAGGGTTAGTGTGAGGGTTAGGGTTAGGAAGAGTGTTAGGGATAGGTTTTGGGTTAAGGTGAGAGTTAGAGTAAGGGTTAGATTAGAGTTAGGGTGAGGGTATAGCTTAGGGTGCAGTTTAGGGTGAGGTTGAGGATTAGGGTTAGGAAGAGCTTGAGGGTAAGTGTTAGGGTGAGGGCTAGGTTTAGGGTTAGGTTTTGGGTGAGTGTAGGGGTTATGGTGAGGGTGAGGGTGAAGATTAGGTTTAGGATTAGGGTTAGGGTTAGGGTGAGGGTTATGGATAGGGTTAGGGTTAGGGTGAGGTTTAGGGTTAGGTTTAGCTTTAGTTTTAGGGTGAGGGTGAGGGTGAGGGTTAGGGTTTGTATTAGGGTTAAGGTTATGGTTCGGCTGAGGGTTAGGCTGAGGGGTAGGGTTAGGGGGAGGGGGAGGGGGAGGGGGAGGGTTAGGGTGAGGGTGATGGTGAGGGTGAGGGTGAGGGTGAGAGTTAGGTTTAGGGTTATGGTTATGATAAGTTTTAGGTTTAGGGTTAGGGTGAGGGCTAGGGTGAGGGTGATGTCTAGTGTTAAGTTTTGGATTAGGGTGAGGTTTAGGGTTAGGGTGAGTTTTAGGGTGAAGGTTAGGTTTAGTGTGAGGGTTACATTTAAGGTTAGGGTTAGGGTGAGGGTAAGAGCTAGGGTGAGGGTGAGGGTGAGAGTGAAGGTTAGGGTGACGGTGAGGTTGAGGGTGAGTTTGAGGTTTAGGGTTAGGGTTAGGGTTAGGGTGAGAGTTAGTGTTAGGGTTAGGTTAAAGTTAGGGTTAGGGTGACATGTACGGTTAAGTTTAGGGTGAGGGTTAGGGTTAGTGTGAGGATTAGGGTTAGGGTTAGGGTTAAGTTTAGGGTGAGGGTTAGGGTTAGGGTTAGGGTTAGGATAAGTGTTAGGCTGAGGTTAGGGTTAGGGTTTGGGGGAGGATAAGGGTTAGGGTGAGGGTGAGGGTAAGGTGAGGGTAAGGGTTAGGCTGAGGATGAGGGTTAGGATTAGGATTAGGGTTAGGGTTAGGGTGAAGGTTAGGGTTAGGGATAGGTTTAGGGTGAGGGTTTTGGTTAGATTTAGGTTTAGAGTTAGGGTTAGGGTGAGGGTGAGGTTTTGGTTTTGGGTTAGGGAAAGGGTTTGGGTTCGGCTGAGGCTTAGGTTGAGTTTGAGAGTGAGCATTAGGGTTAGGTTTAGGGTTAGGATAAGGTTGAGGGCTAGTGTTAGCATTAGGGTTAGGGTTAGGGTGAGGTGAGGGTGAGGATTAGGATTAGGACTAGGATTAGGGTTAGGGTTAGGCTTAGGCTGAGCGTGGGGGTGAGGTTGTGTGTGAGGGTTATAGTTAGGGTTAGTTTTAGGGTGAGGGTTAGGGTGAGCGTGAGGATTAGCTTGAAGGTTAGGGTGAGGGTGATGGTTTCAGTTAGGAAAGGTTTAGGATTAGGTGTAGTGTGAGGATTAGGGTGATGGTGAGGTCTAAGATGAGGGTTATGTTTATGGTGAGGTTTAGGGTTAGGATTAGGATGAGGTTTAGGGTTAGGGTGTGTTTAGGTTGTGGGTGAGGGTGAGGGTTAGGGTGAGGGTTAGGGTGTAGTTGAGGGTTAGGTTTAGGTTGAGGGTTAGGGTGACCGTGAGGGTTAGGATGAAGCTGAGGGTTAGGGTTACTTTTAGGGTGAGTGTTAGGGTGAGGGTTAGTGTGAGGATAAGGGTTAGGTTTAGGGTTATGTAGAGGGTAAGGGTTAGGGTGAGGTTTAGGGTGAGTTTGAGGGTTAGGGTTAGTGTTAGAGTAAGGGTGAGTTTTAAGGTGAGTGTTAGGGTTAGGGTGAGGGTGAGGTTTAGGGTTAGGGTGAGGGTTGCGGTTAGGGTGAGGGTCAGGGTTAGTGTTAGAGTTAGGGTGATTCTGAGGGTTAGGGTTAAGATTAGGGTTAGTGTTAATGTTAGGCTGAGGGTTAGGGTGAGGCTTAGGTTTAGGTTTAGGGTTAGGGTTATTTGAGTCTTTGGGTTAGGTTTAGGAAGAGGGTTTGGCTGAGGGTTGGGGTTATGTTTAGGGTTCTGGTGAGTGTAAGGCTTAGGGTGAGGGTTAGGGTGAGGGTGAGGGTGAGGATTAGGGTTTGGTTGAGTGTTAGGGTGAGCATTAGGGTGAGGGTTAGGTTTAGGTTGAGGGTTAGGGTGAGGGTTAGAGTGAGGATTAGTGTTAGTGTTAGTGTTAGGGTTAGAGTGAGTTTTAGGGTGAGGGTAACGGTTAGAGTGATGGTTAGGTTGAGGGTGAGGGTGAGGGTGAGGGTGAGGGTGATGGTGAGGGTTAGGGTCAAGGTGAGGGTTAGGTTAGGTTTTGGGAGAGGGTTAGGGATGGGTGAAGGTGAGGGGTAGGGTGAGGGGTAGGTTTAGGGTTAGGGTAAGTGTTAGGGTTAATGTGAGGGTAAGGTTAGGGTTAGTGTTAGTGTGAGCAAAAGGGGTAGGGTGAGGTTTAGGGTGTGGGTTAAGGTGAGGTTTACTTTTAGTATGAGAGTGAGGGTTAGAGTTAGGTTTAGGGTGAGGGTTAGGGTTAGGGTGAGGTTTAGGGTAGGGTTAGGGTGAGGGTGAGGGTACTAGTGAGGGTGAGTTTTAGAGTGGCCATGATGGTCATGGCTAGGGTGAGGGTTAAGGTGACCATGAGGGTTAGGGTGAGGGTGAGGGTTAGGATTACTGTGAGGATTAGGGTTAAGATTATGGTGAGGATTAGTTTTAAGTTTAGAGTTAGGGTTATGGTGAGGGTAAGGGTTAGGATGAGGTTTTGGGTAATGGTGAGGTTTAGGGATAGCTTTAGATTTAGGGAGAGGGTTAGTTTGAGGGTTAGGATTCGGCTTAGGCTTAGGGTGACTGTGAGGGTTACAGTTAGGGTTAGGGGTAGGGTTAGGCTGAGGCTAAGGTTTAGGGTGAGGGTTAGGGTGAGGGTGAGGGTTATGGTTAGGTTTAGGGTTAGGGTGAGGATTAGGTTTAGGGTGAAGTTGAGGGTGAGGGTTAGGTTTAGGATTAGGCTTAGGTGTAGGGTTAGGCTTAGGGTGAGTGTGAGGGTGAAGGTTAGGGTGAGGTTTAGGGGTAGGGTGAGGGTTAGGGTTAGGGGGATGTTTAGGGTGAGGATGGGTGTTAGGGTGAGGGTGATGGTGATGGTGAGGGTGAGGGTGTAGGTTAGGGGTCGTGTTAGCGTGAGGGTAGGGTGATGGTGATGGTTAGGGTGAAGGTGAGGGTTAGGGTGAGGGTTAGGGTGAGGGTTAGGGTTAGGGTTAGGCTGACGGGTAGTGTGAAGGGTAATGTTAGGGTTAGGGTGAGGTTTACGGTTAATGTGAGGTTAGGGTTAGGGTTAGGGTTAGTGTGAGGATAAGGGTTAGGTTGAGGGTTAGGGTGAGATTGAGGGTTAGGGTTAGCGTTAGGGTTAGGGTTAGGGTTAGGGTGAGGGTTAAGGTGAGGGTTAGAGTTAGTATGAGGATGAGGGTTAGATTTAGGTTTAGGGTGAGGGTTAGGTTTTTTGAGGTTTAGGGTAAGGTTATGGTGACGGTGAGGGTTCAGGTGAGGGTGAGTTTTAGGGTGTGCGTGACGGTGATGGTTAAGGTGAAGGTGAGGGTTTGGGTTGTGGTGAGGATTAGCTTTAGGGTTACTGTTAGGTTTATGGTGAGGGTAAGGGTTAGAATGAGGTTGAGGGTGAGAGTGAGGTTTAGGGACAGCGTTAGAGTTTGTGTGAGGGTTAGGGTGAGAGTTAGGATTCAGGTTACACTTAGGGTGAGGGTGAGGGTTAGAGTTAAGGTTAGGTTTAGCGTTAGGGTGAGGGTAAGCTTTAGGGGGAGAGTTAGGGTGAAGGTGAGGTTTAGGTTTAGTTTGAGAGTTAGGGTGGATGTTAGGGTGAGAGTTAGGTTTAGGTTTAGTGTTAGGGTGAGGGTTAGGGAGAGGTTTAGTGTTAGTCTTAGGGTTAGGGTTAGGGTTAGGGTGACGTTTAGGGTGAGGATAAGGTTTCGAGTGAGGGTTCAGGTGAGGGTTAGGGATAGCATTAGGGTTAGGGTTAGGGTGAGGATTACGTTTAGGTTTAGGGATAGGTTAGGGGTTAGTGTGAAAGTCAGTTTTAGGATTAGGTTTAGAGTTATGGTGAGTGTGAGTGTGAGTGTGAGGGTTAGGGTTACGATTAGGGTTAGGGTTAGGGTTAGGCTGAAGGTGAGGTTGAGGGTGAGGGTGAGGTTTAGGATTAGGTTGAGGGTTAGGTTTAGGGTTAGGTTTAGGGTTAGGCTGAGGGTGAGGATTAGGATGTAGGTGAGGGTTAGGTTGAAGGTGAGGGTTAGGGTTATTGTTAGGGTGAGTGTTAGGTTCAATGTTAGGATGAGGGGTAGGGTGAGGGGTAGGGTTAGGGTTAGGGTGAGGGTTAGCTTTGATGTGCGGGTTAGGGTTCCTGTGAGGATAAGGGTTAGGGTAAGGCTTAGGGTGAGAGTGAGGGTTAGGGTTAGCATTAGCATTAGAGTGAGGGTTAGGGTGAGGGTTTAGGTGAGGGTTAAGGTTAGTATGTGGGTGAGGGTTAGAGTTAGAATTAGGGTGAGGTTTAGGGTTAGGATGAGGTTTAGGATAAGGTTAGGTTGAGTGTGAGGATTTGGGTGAGGGTGAGTTTTACGGTGTGGGTGATGCTTAGTGTTAGGGTGAGGGTTAAGGTGACGGTGAGGGTTACGGTGAGTGTGAGGGTTAGGGTTGCAGCGAGGATTAGGGTTAGGGTTAGGGTTACTGTTATGGTGAGAATAAGGGTTAGGAATAGCTTTAGGATGAGGGTGAGGTTTAGGGATAGCGTTAGAGTTAGGTTGAGGGTTAGGGTGAGGGTTAGGGTTAAGGTTAGGCTTAGGGTAAGGATGAGGGTTAGAGTTAGAGTTATGGTTAGTGTTATGGTGTGGGTAAGGTTTAGGGTGAGGGTTAGGTTTAGGGTGAGGTTTATGGTTAAATTGAGGGTTAGGGTGAGCGTTAGGGTGAGGGTATAGGTTAGGATGTGGTTTAGGGTGAGGGTTAGGTTTTGGGATATTGTTAGGGTTAGGGTGAGGTAGAGCTCAGGTTAGGCTTAGGGTGAGGGTGAGGGATAGAGTTAGTTTTAGGGTTAGTGTTAGGGTGTGGGTAAGTTTAAGGGTGAGGGTTAGGGTTAGGGTGAGTGTTAGGGTTAAGTTGAGGTTTAGGGTGATCTTTAGGGTGAGGGTTAGGTTTAGGGTTAGGGTTAGGGTGAGGATTAGGGTGAGGTTTAGAGTTAGGTATAGGGTTGGGGTGCGGGTGAGGGTTAGGGATACCTTTAGGTTAGGGTTAGGTTTAGGGTGAGTGTTAGGTTTAGGGTAAGGGTGAGGGTTAGTGTTAGGTTTCAGGTTAGGGTTAGGGCTGGAGTTAAGGTGAGGGTCAGGGTTAGGGTTAGGGTTAGAGTTAGAATGAGGGTGAGTGTGAGGGTTAGGGTTAGGATTAGGGTTAGGTTTAGGGTTAGGGTGAGGGTGAGGGTGACGTTTGGGGTTAGGGAGAAGGTTAGGTTTAGGGTTAGGGTTACGGTTAGGTTGAGGGTTAGGGTAAGGGTTAGGTTGAGGGTTAGGGTTAGGGTTAGGAAGAGGGTTTGGCTGAGGGTTAGGTTAGGGTTAGGGTGAGGGTTGGGGTGAAGGTGAGGGTTATGGTGAGGGTGAGGGTTACTATTACTGTGAGGATTAGGGTTAGGGTTATGGTGAGGGTAAGTGTTAGGATGAGGTTTAGGGAGAGGTTGAGGTTTAGGGATAGCCTTAGAGTTAGGGTGAGAATTAGTGTGAGGGTTAGGATTCGGGTTAGGCTTAGGGCGACTGTGAGGGTTACAGTTAGTTTTAGGGTTAGGGTTAGGCTGAGGGTAATGTTTAGGGTGAGGGTTAGGGTGAGCGTGAGTGTTAGGGTTAGGTTGAGGGTTAAGGTGAGGATTAGGTTTAGGGTTAGGTTGAGGTTGAGGGTTAGGTTTAGGATTAGGCTGAGGAGTAGGTTTAGGCTTAGGGTGAGGCTGAGCGTGAGGGTTAGGGTGATGGTTGGGGTGAGGTTGAGGGTTTCGTTAGGGTTAGGGTTAGGGTGAGGGTTAGGGTTAGGTTGAGGGTTAGAGTGACTGTGAGTGTAAGGGTTCGCGTGAGGGCTAGGGTTAGGGTTAGTGTTAGGGTGAGGTATAGGTTTAGGTTGAGGATGAGGGTGAGGTTTAGGTTTTGGACTAGGCTTAGGTTTAGGGTTAGGCTTAGGGTGAGGGTGAGGGTGAGGGTCAGAGTTAGGTTTAGGTTGAGGGTTAGGGTTATGTGTAGGGTTAGGGTGACTGTGAGGTTTAGGGTTAGGGTGAGGGTTATGGTGAGGGTGAGGGTGAGGGTGAGAATTAGGTTTAGGTTTAGGGTTATGGTTAGTTTTAGGTTTAGGGTTAGGGTGAGGGCTAAGGTGAGGCTGAGGTCTAGGGTTAAGTTTAGCATTAGGGTGAGGGTGAGTGTTAGGGTGAGGTGTAGATTTAGCGTTATTGTTACGGTGAGGGTTAAGTTTAGTGTGAGGGTTAGGGTTACGGTTAGGTTTAGGGTGAGGGTAAGAGTTAGGGTGAGGGTTAGGTTGAGAATGAGGGCTAGGGTTAGTCTGAGTGTTAGGGTGAGGTTTATGGTGAGGGTTAAGTTTAGGGTTAGGGTTAGTGTTACGGTTAGGGTGAGGTGAGGATTATGGTTAATGTTAGGGTGAGGGTTAGGGTTAAGGTGATGTTTAGGTTGAGGGTGACGGTTAGGGTGAGTGTTCAGGTTCTGGTTAGGGTGAGGGTTAGTGTGTAGGTGAGGGTTAGGTTCAGAGTGAGGCTTAGGGTGACGGTGAGTGTTTCGGTGAGTTTGAGGTTTAGGGTTAGGTTTAGGGTTAGGGTGAGGGTTAGGGTTAGGCTTAGGATGAGGGTGAGGCTGAGGGTTAGGTTTAGGGTTCGGGGGAGGGTAAGGGTAAGGGTGAGTGTAATGTGAGGGTTAATCTTAGGCTTAGGTTTAGGGTGAGGATTAGGTTGAGGGTTAGTGTTAGGGTGTGGGTTAGGGTTAGGGTTAGGGTTAGGTTAAAGTTAGAGTTAGGGTGAAATGTTCATTTAGGTTTAGGGTGAGGGTTAGTGTTAGTGTGAGAATTAGGGTTAAGGTTAGGGCTAAAGTTAGGGTGAAGTTGAGGGATAGAGTTAAGGTGAGGGTTAGGTTTAGGGCGAGGTTTAGGGTGAGGTTGGGGGTTAATGTTAGCATTAGGGTTAGGGTGAGGGGAAGGGTTAGGGTGAGGGTTAGGGTTAGGGTTAGCTATAGGGTGAGGATTAGGGTTAGGGTTAGGTTTAGGGTGAGGTTTAGGCTGAGGGGTAGTGTTAGGGTGAAGCTTAGGCTGAGGGTTATGGTGAAGGTTAGGGTGAGGTTGAGGGTGAAGGTAAGGTTTAGAGTGAGCGTTAGGGTGAGGTTTAGGTTTATGGTTAGCATTAGATTTATGGTGAGGGTTAGGGTTAGGATTAGGGTTAGGGTGGGGTTGAGGGTAAGTGTTAGCATTAGGGTTAGGTTTAGGTTTAGGGTTAGGGTGAGGGTGAGGGTGAGATTTAGGGTTAGGTTTAGGATTAGGTTTAGTGTTACTGTTAGGCTGAAGGTGGGGGTGTGGTTGAGGGTGAGGGTTAGGGTTAGGGTTAGTTTTACAGTGAGGGCTAGAGTGAGGGTGAGAGTTAGGGTGAGGGTTAGGGTGAGGGTGAAGTTATCGGTTAGGAGAGGATTTGGGTTAGGTTTAGGGTGAAGATTAGGGTGAGGGTGACCTTTAAGGTGAGGGTTAGGGTTATGTGAGGATTAAGGTTAGGGTTAGGGTGAGGGATAGGTTTAAGGTGATGTTTAGGGTGAGGGTGAGTCTTAGGGTGAGGGTTAGGGAGAGGGTTAGGGTTAGGGTTAGGGTGAGGGATAGGGTGAGACTGAGGGTTAGGGTAAGCGTTAGGGTTAGGGTGAGGTTTAGGGTGAGGGTTAAGGTGAGGGCTATGGTTAGTATGAGGGTGAGGTTTAGAGTTAGGTTTAGGGTGAGGGTTAGGGTTAGGATGAGGTTTATGGTAGGGTTAGGGTGAGGGTGAGGGTTCAAGTTAGGGTGAGTTTTAGGGTGTGGGTGGCAGTTAGAGTTAGAGTGAGGGTTAAGGTGACGATGAGGTTCAGGGTGAGGGTGAGGTTTACGGATACGGTTAGAGTTAGGGTGAGGGTTATGTTTCAGGTAAGGCTTAGTGTTAGCATGAGGGCAAGGTATAGGGTGAGGGTGAGGATTAGGGTTATGGTTAGTGTTAGGGTGGGGGTGAGGGTGAGGTTTAGGGTGAGGGTGATGGTGAGGTTGAGGGTGAGGGTGAAGGTTAGGGATAGGGTTAGGTTTAGGATGAGGGTTAGGCTGAGGGTAAGGCTTTGGGTTACGGTGAGGGTAAGGGTTAGGGTGAGGGTGAGGGTTATGTTTAGGATTAAGGTTAGGGTTAGGGTGAGGATTAGGCATAGGGTCAGGTTTAGGGTTAGGGTGAGAGTTTTGGATAAGGTTAGGATTAGAATTAGGGTGAGGGTGAGGGTTAGGTTTTGAATAAGGGTTAGTTTTAGGGTTACGCTGAGGTTTAGGTTGAGGCTGAGGGTGAGGGTTCGGGTGATGGTGAGGGATAGGGTTAGGGTTAGGGTTAAGGTTAGGGTGAGGATTAGGTTTAGGGTTAGGCTTAGGATGAGGTGTAGGCTGACGGCTAGGGTTAGGGTTCGGTGGAGGTTAAGGTTTTGGGTGAGGGTTAGGGAGAAGGGGAGGATTAGGGTTAGGTTTAGGATTAGGGTTAGGGTTAGGGTGAGGGTTAAGTTTAGGCTTAGGGTGAGGTTGAGGGTGAGGGTATGGGTTAGGGTTAGGGTGAGTGTTAGGGTTAGGGTGAGGGTTAGTGTGAGGTTTAGTTCTAGGGTGAGGGTGAGGGTGATGGTTAGGTTTAGGATTAGGCTTAGGTGTTGGGTTAGGCTTAGGGTGAGGGTGAGGGTGAGGGTCAGAGTTAGGTTTAGGGTGAGGGTTATGTTTATGTTTAGTGTTAGTGTGAGGGTGAGTTTGAATGTTAGGGTGAGGGTGATGGTGAGGGTGAGAGTAAGGGTTAGGTTTAGGGTGAGGGTTAGGGTTATGGTTAGGGTTAGGGTGAGAGTGAGGTTGAGGTTTATGGTGAGGGTGATGGTGATGTTGAAGGTGAAGGTGAGGGTTAGGTTTAGGCTTAAGATTAATGTGAGGTTTAGGGATAAGTTTAGGATGAGTGTTAGGCTGAGGGTTAGGGTTAGGGTTAGAGTGAGGGTTAGGGTTAGGGTGAGGGTTAGGGTAATGCGATGGTAAGGGTTAGGGTGAAGTTGAGGGTTAGGATTAGGATTAGGGTTATGGTTAGGGTGAGGGTTAGGGAGAGGGTTAGGGTTAGGCTGAGGGTTTTGGTTAGAGTTAGGTTTAGATTTAGGGTGAGGGTGTGGGTGAGGTTTAGGGTTTGGATTAGGGTTAGGGTTAGAGTTCGGCTGAGGCTGAGGTTGAGTGTGAGGGTTAGGGTTAGGGTTAGGTTTAGGGTTAGGTTGAGGTTGTGGGCTAGTGTTAGCATTAGGGATAGGGTTAGGGTTAGTGTTAGTGTGAGGGTTAGGGTGACAGTGAGGGTTAGGGTGAAGTTGAGGTTTAGGTTTACTTTCAGGGTGAGTGTTAGGGTAAGGCTTAGTGTGAGGATTAGGGTTAGGTTTAGGGTTACGGAGAGGGTAAGGGTTAGGGAGAGGTTTAGAGTGAGGGTGAGGGTTAGGGTTACCGTTAGAGTAAGGGTTAGGTTTAAGGTGAGTGTTAGGTTTAGGTTGAGGATGAGGGTTAGGGTTAGGGTGAGTGTTGGTGTTAGGGTGAGGGTCAGGTTCAGTTTTAGAGTTAGAGTTAGGGTGATGGTGAGGGTTAGGTTTAAGATTAGGGTTAGGGTTAATGTGAGGCTGAAGGTTAGGGTGAGGGTTAGGTTCAGGGTGAGGGTTAGGTTTTGGGTTAGGGCTAGGTTTAGTTTGAGTGTTAGGGTTAGGGTTAGGAAGAGAGTATGGCTGAGGGTTGTGGTTATGGTTAGGGTTATGGTGAGGTTAAGGTTTAGGGTGAGGGTGAAGGTGAGAATTAGGGTTAGTTGAAGGGTAGGGTGGGCATTAGGGTGAGGAATAGGTTTTGGTTGAGGGTTAGAGTCAGGTTTAGTGTTAGTATTAGGGTTAGGGTTAGGGTGAAGTTTAGGGTGAGTGTAAGGGTTACAGTGATGGTTAGGTTGAGGGTGAGGTTGAGGGTGATGGTGAGGGTTAGGATCAAGGTGAAGGTTAGGGTTAGGGTTACGCTGAGGGTTAGGGTTAGGGTTAGTGTGAGGATAAGGGTTAAGTTGAGGTTTAGGGTGAGAGTGAGGGATAGGGTTAGCGTTAGGTTTAGGGTGAGGGTTAGGGTGAGGATTAAGGTGAGGTTTAGTTTTAGGATGAGGGGGAGGGTTAGAGTTAGGTTTAGGGTGAGGTTCAGATTAGCGTGAGGTTTAGGGTAGGGTTAGGGTGAGGGTGAGGGTGAGGGTTTGGGTGAGTTTTAGGGTGGGCGTGATGGATAGGGTTGGGTGAGGTATGGAGTGAAGGTGAGGGTTATGGTGAGGGTGAGGGTTAGGATTACTGTGAGGATTAGGGTTAGGGTTAGGGTTAGGGTTATGGTGAGTGTAAGTGTTAGGATGAGGTTTAGGGAGAGGGTGAGGTTTAGTGATAGCCTTAGAGTTAGCCTGAGAGTTAGTGTGAGGGTTAGGGTTCAGGTTAGGCTTAGGGCGACTGTGAGGGTTACAGTTAGCTTTAGGGTTAGGGTTAGGCTGAGGGTAATGTTTAGGGTGAGGGTTAGGGTGAGGGTGAGTGTTAGGGTTAGGTTGAGGTTTAAGGTGAAGATTAGGTTTAGGGTTAGGTTGAGGTTGAGGGTTAGGTTTAGGATTAGGCTGAGCTGAAGGTTTAGGCTTAGGGTGAAGCTGAGGGTGAAAGTTATGATTAGGGTTGGGGTGAGGGTGAGGGTTTTGTTTAGGAAAGGCTTAGGGTTACGGTTAGGGTGAGGATTATGGTGAGGGTGAGGTTTAAGGTGAGGGTTAGGGTTAGGGTGAGGATTAGGGTTAGGGTTAGGTTGAGGGTTAGGGTTAGGATGACTTTTAGGGGGAGGGTGAGTATTAGGGTATGGGTGATGTTGAGTGTGAGGCTGTAGGTGAGATTTAGGTTTAGGGTGAGGCTAGGGTGACGGTGTGGGTTAGGGTGAAGGTGAAGTTTAGGGTTATGGTTAGGGTTAGGGTTAGGGGTAGGGTGAAGTGTAGAGTTAGGGTGAGGGGTATGGTGAAGTGTAGGGTGAGGGTTAGGGTGAGGATTAGGTTTAATGTGAGGGTTAGGGTTAGGTTTAGTGTGATGATAAGTGTTAGGGTAAGGGTTAGGGTGAGATTGAGGGTTAGGATTAGAGTTAGGGTTAGGGTGATGTTTAGGGTGAGGGTTAAGGTAAGGGTTAGGGTTAGTATGAGGATGAGGGTTAGAGTTAGGTTTAGGGTGAGGGTTAGGTGTAGGGTGAGATTTAGGGTAAGGTTATGGTGAATGTGAGCTTGAGGGTGAGGGTGAGTTTTAGGGTGTGGGTGATGGTTAGGGTTAGAGTGAGGGTTAAGCTGACAGTGAGGGTTACGGTGAGGGTGAGGGTTAGAGTTAGGATTAGGGTTAGGGTTAGGGTGAGGGTAAGTTTTAGGGTGAGGGTTAGGGTGAGGGTGATAGTTAGGGTTAGGTAGAGGGTTAGGTTGAGCGTTAGGGTGAGGGTTAGTTTTAGGTTTAGGTTCAGGGTGAGGGTACGGGTTAGAGTGAGGGTTAGTGTGAGGGAGAAGGTTAGGGATAGCATTAGGGATAGGTTTAGGGTTAGGGTGAGGGTTATGGTTAGGGGTAGGGTGAGGTTTACTGTTAGGTTGAGTGTTAGGGATGTGGTAGGGGTTAGGGTGAGGGTCAGAGTTAGGTTTAGGTTTAGAGTTAGGGTGAGGGTGAGTGTGAGGGTTAGGGTTAGGATTAGGGTTAGGCTGAGGGTGAGGGTGAGGGTTAGGGTGAGGGTTAGGTTTAGTTTTAGGGTTACATTTAGGCTGAGGGTGAGGGTAAGGGTGTAGGTGAGGGTTAGGGTGAAGGTGAGGGTTAGGGTTAGGTTTAGGGTGAGGTTTAGGGTTAGGGTTAGGGTGAGGTGTAGGGTGAGGGGTAGGGTTAGGGTTAGGGGCGGATTAGGGTTAATGTGACGGTTAGGGTTAGGGTTACGGTTAGAATTAGGATAAGGGTTAGGGTGAGGGTTAGGGTGAGGGTTTAGGTGAGCGTTAGGTTTAGTATGAGGGTGAAGGTTAGATTTAGGTTTAGGGTGAGGGACAGGATTAGGGTGAACTTTAGGGTAAGGTTAGGTTGAGTGTTAGGGTTCAGGTGAGGGTCAGTTTAGGGTGTGGGAAACGGTTAGGGTTAGGGTGAGGGTTAAGGTGTCGGTGAGGGTTAGAGTGAGGGTGAGGGTAAGGGTTGCCTTGAGGATTAGTGTTAGGGTTAGGGTTATGGTTATTGTGAGCGTATGGGTTAGGATGAGGTTCAGGGTGAGGGTGATGTTTAAGGATAGCGTTAGAGTTAGGGGGAGTGTTAGAGTTCAGGTTAGGCTTAGGGTGAAGGTGAGTGTTAGAGTTAGTGTTAGGGTTAGTGTTAAGGTGAGGGTAAGGTTTAGGGTGAGGGTGAGGTTTAGGGTGAGGGTTAGGGTTAAGTTGAGGGTTAGGGTGAGCATTAGGGTGAGGCTTAGGTTTAGGTTTAGGTTTAGGGTGAGGGTTAGGGTGAGGTTATTGTTAGTGTTAGGTTTAGGGTGAGGGTGAGGGTTAGGGATAGCATTAGGGTTAGGTTTAGGTTTAGGGTGAGGGTTAGGGTTAGGCTAAGGTTGAGGATTAGTATTAGGTTGAGGGTTAGGAATAGGGTTGGAGTTAGGGTGATGGTCAGGGTTAGGGTTAGGTTTAGAGTTAGGGTGAGGGTGAGTGTCCGGGTTAGGTTAAGGACTAGGGTTAGGGTTAGGGTTAGGCGGTGAGTTTGAGGGTGAGGGTGAGGTTTAGGTTTAGGGTGAGGGTAAGGTTTAGGGTTAGGTTTAGCGTTAGGGGGTTAGGGTTAGGTTGAGGGTTAGGGTTAGGGTTAGTAAGAGTGTTTGGCTGAGGGATAATTTAGGGTTAGGGTGAGGGTTAGATTTAGTGTGAGGGTTATGGTTACGGTTAGGGTAAGGTGAGGGTAAGGATTAGGGTGAGGGTTAGGGTGAGTGTGAGGGTTAGGTTTAACGTTAATGTTAGGGTGAGGGTTAGGGTGAGGGTTAAGTTGATGGTTAGGGTTAGTATGAGGGTGAGCGTTAGGCTTAGGTTTAGGGTGAGGGTTAGGGTTAGGGTAAGGTTTAGGGTAAGTTTAAGGTGAGGGTGAGGGTTTTGGTGAGGGTGAGTTTCAGGTTGTCGGTGACGGTTACGGTAAGGGTGAGGGTTAAGGTGACGGTGAGGGTAAGGGTGAGGGTGATGGTTAGGGTTGTGGTGAGGGTAAGTGTTATGATAAGGTTAGGGTGAGGGTGAGGTTTAGGGATAGGGTTAGATTAAGGGTGAGAGTGAGGGTGAGGGTTAGGGTTCAGATTACACTTAGGGTGAGAGTGAGGGTTAGAGTTAGTGTTAGGGTTAGGGTTAGGAAGGGGGTTTGGCTGAGGGTTAGGGTTAGGGTTAGGGTGAGGGATAAGTTTAGTGTGAATTAGAGTGAGGGAAAGGTTTAGAGTGAGGGTTAGGGTGACAGTGAGTGTTAGGTTTAGGGTGAGGGTTAGGGTGAGCCTTAGGGTGAGTTTTAGGGTTAGGTTTAGGGTTAGTTTGAGGGTTAGTGTGAGGTTAATTTTAGGGTTAGGGTTAGGGTTAGGGTGAGGGTAAGGGTTAGAGTGAGATTTAGGGCGAGGGTGAGGGCGAAGGATAGCATTAGGGTTAGGGTGAGGGTTAGGTTTATGGTTAGGTTTAGGGTGAGGGTGAGAGTGAGGGTTATGTTGAGAGTTACGGTTAGGTTTAGGATTAGGGTGAGGGTTAGGGTTAGGGTTGGGATTAGGGTGAGTGTGAGGGTGAGGGTTAGGGTTAGGGTTGGAATGAGGGTGATGTTTAGGGTTAGGGATAGAGTGACTGTGAGGGTAAGAGTTAGGGTGAGGGATAGGGTTAGGGTTAGCATTAGGATATGGTTTAGGTTTAGGGTTAGGGTTATGCTTAGGGTGAGAGTAAGGGTTAGAGTGAGGGTTAGGGTGAGGGTGAAGGTTAGGGATAGCATTAGGGTTAAGGTTAGGGTTAGGGTGAGTGTTAGGGTTACAGTTAGGGTTAGCTTGAGTGTGAGGGTTATGTAGAGGTGTAGGGTTAGGGTTAGGGTTAGGGTGAGGGTTAGGGTTAGGGTTAGGTTGAGGGTGAGGGTGAGGGTTAGGGTGAGTGTTAGGGTTAATGTGAGGGTTAGAGTGACGGTGAGGGTAAGGGTTAGGTTGAGGTCTAGGATTAGGGTTAGTTTTATGGTGAGGCTTAGTTTTAGGGTGAGGGTGAGGGTGAGGGTTAGGTTTAGGATTAGGCTTAGGTTTAGGTTTAGGCTTAGGATGAGCGTGAGGGTGAGGGTCAGAGTTAGGTTTTGGATGAGGGTTAGGGTTATGGTTAGGGATAGGGTGAGGGTGAGGGTTAGGGTGAGTGTAAGGGTTAGGTTGAGGTCTAGGATTAGGGTTAGGTTTATGGTGAGGCTTAGTTTTAGGGTGAGGGTGAGGGTGAGGATTAGGTTTAGGATTAGGCTTAGGTTTAGGGTTAGGCTTAGGATGAGCGTGAGGGTGAGGGTCAGAATTAGGTTTGGGGTGAGGGTTAGGGTTATGGTTAGGGATAGGGTGAGGGTGAGGGTTAGGGTGAGGGTGATGGTGATGATGAGGGTGAGGGTGAGAGTTAGGTTTAGGTTTAGGTTTATGGTTAGATTTATGTTTAGGGTTAGGGTGAGGGCTAGAGTGAGCCTGAGGTCTAGGGTTAAGGTTAGGATTAGGGTGAGGATTAAGGTTAGGGTGAGTGTTAGGGTCAGGTGTAGAGTTAGCTTTATTTTTCGGGTGAGGGTTAGGTTTAGTGTGAGGGTTAGGATTAGGGTTACTGTTAGGGTAAGGGTAAGGGTTAGGGTTAGATATAGGGTGAGGATTAGGGTTAGGGTTAGGTTTAGGGTGAAGGTTAGGCTGAGGGGTAGGGTTAGTGTATGGGTTAGTGTGAGGGTTAGTGTGAGGGTTAGGTTTAGGGTGAGGGTTATGGTTAGGTTCAGGGTGAGGGAAAGGGTTAGAGTGAGGGTGAGTGTTAGAAATAGCATTAGGGTTAGGGTTAGGGTTAGGGTGAGGGTTAGGGTGAGGTTTAGGCTTAGGTTCAGGGTTAGGGTGAGGGTGAGTTTGAGGGTTAGGGTTAGGGTTAGGGTGAGGGTTAAGGTTAGGGTTAGGGTTAGAGTGACGGTGAGGCTGAGGGTTAGGGTGAGGGCTAGGGTTAGGGTTAGGGTTAGGGTGAGGTTTAGCTTTAGTGTGAGGGTGAACTTGACGTTTAGGTTTAGGTTTAGGCTTAGGTTTAGGGTTAATCATAGGGTGAGCGTGAGGGTTGGGGTCAGAGTTAGTTTTAGGGTGAGGTTTAGGGTTATGGTTATGGTTAGGGTGAGTGTGAGTGTGAGGGATATGGTGAGGTTGATGGTGAGGATGAGGGTGAAAGTGAGAGTTATGTTTAGGGTTAGTTTTATGGTTAGTGTTAGGTTTAGAGTTAGGGTGAGGGTGAGGGTTAGGGTTTGAATTAGTGTTAGGGTTAGGGTTAATGTTGAGGTTGATGTTGAGGCTAAGGGTGAGGATGAGTGTTAGGGTGAGGTTTAGGGTGAGGTTGAGGTTTACATTTTGCATTAGGGTTAGTGTTAGTGTTAGGGTGAGGGTTAGGGTTAGGGTTAGGTTGAAGGTAGAGTCTTGTTGAGGGTGAGGGTTAAGGTTAGGATTAGTTTTTAGGGTGAGGGCTAGGGTGAGGGTTAGGGTTAGGGTGAGGGTGAGGGTTTCGGTTAGGAAAGGCTTAGGGTTAGGGTTAGGGTGAGGATTAGGGTGAGGGTGAGTTTTAATGTGAGTGTTAGTGTTAAGGTGAGGTTAGGGTTAGGGTTAGGGTAAAGGTTAGGGTTAGGGTGATGTTTATTGTGAGGTTGAGGGTTAGGGTGAGGGTTAGGCTGATGGTGAGGGTGAGGATGTAGATGAGGTTAAGGATTAGGGTGAGGGTTAGGGTGACAGTGAGGGTTAGGGTGAAGTTGAGGTTTAGGGTTAGGGTTAGTGTGAGGGTTAGGTTTTGGGTTACGGTGAGTGGTAGGGTGAGGGGTAGGGTTAGGGTTAGGGTGAGGGTTAGGGTTAATGTGTTAGGGTTAGTGTTAGGGATAGTTGGAGGATAAGGTTTAGGGTTATGGTTAGGGTGAGAGTGAGGGTTAGAGTTAGCGTCAGAGTTATGGTGAGAGTTAGGGTGTGGCTTAAAGTGAGGGTTAGGGTTAGTATGACGGTGAGGGTTAGAGTTAGGTTTAGGGTGAGGGTTAGTGTTAGCCTGAGGTTTAGGGAAAGGTAAGGGTGGGGGTGAGGTTTCAGGTGAGGGTGACTTTTAGGGTGTAAGTGACGGTTAGGGTTAGGCTGAGGGTTAATGTGATGGTGAGGGTTAGGGTGAGGGTGAGGGTTAGGTTTGCCGTGTGTATTACGGTTAGGGTTAGGGTTAGGGTTATGATGAGGGTAAGGATTAGGATGAGGTTTAGGGTGAGGATGAGGTTTAGGGATAGCGTTACAATTAGGGTGAGGTTTTGGGTGAGGGTTAGGATTCAGGTTAGGCTTAGGGTGATTGTGAGGATTAGAGTTAGGGTTAAGGTAAGGGTGAGGATAAGTTTTAGGGTGAAGGTGAGGGTTAGGGTTAGGTTGAGGGTTAGGGTGAGCATTAGGCTGAGAGTTAGGTTTAGGTTTAGGGTTAGGGTGAGGGTTAAGGTGAGGTTTAGTGTTAGTGTTGGGGTTAGAGTTAGGGTGATGGTTAGGGTGAAGTTAAAGTTTAGAGTGAGGGTTAGGGTGAGGGGGAGGTTTAGGGATAGCATTAGGGTTAGGGTTAGGGTGAGGGTGAGGGTTGGGGTTAGGGTTAGGGTGAGGGTTAGGGTTAGATTGAGGGTTAGGGATAGGGTTGGAGTTATGGTGATGGTCAGGGTTAGGGTTAGGGTTAGAGTTAGGGTGAGGGTGAGTGTGAGGGTTAGGGTTAGGAATGGGGTTAGGGTTAGGGTTAGGGTTACGCTGAGGGTGAGTGTGAGGGTGAGGGTGAGGTTTAGGGTTAGGGTGAGGGTTAGGTTTAGGGTTAGGGTTAGGATTAGGTTGAGGGTTATGGTTAGGGTTAGGAAGACGGTTTTACTGAGGCTTAGGGTTAGGTTTAGGATTAGTGTGAGGGAAAGTTTTAGGGTTAGGGTGAGGGATAGCGTTAGGGTGAGGGTTAGCGTGAGCATTAGGGTGAGGGTTAGGGTTAGGTTTAGCTTTAAGGTGAGGGTTACGGTGAGGTTTAGTTTTAGGGTTAGGTTTAGGGTGAGGGTAAGAGTTAGAGTGAGGGTTAGGGTGAGGGTGAGGGTTAGGGATAGCATTAGTGTTAGGGTTAGTGTTAGGGTGAGTGTTAGCGTTACAGTTAGGTTCAGGGTGAGGTTGAGGGTGAGGGTTATGGTGAGTGTTAGGTTTAGGGTTAGGGATACAGTGAGTGTTAGGATTAGGCTTAGGGTTTGGGTGAGGGTGACGGTGAGGGTTCATGTTAGGCTTAGGGTGAGGGTTAGGGTTACAATGAGGGTTTAGGGTTAGGGTCAGGGTTAGGGTGAGGTTAAGGGTTAGAATGAGGGTTAGGGTGAGGGTGAGGATTGGGTATAGCATTAGGGTTAGGGTTAGGATTAGGGTGAGGGTTAGGGTTACGGTTAGGTTTAGTGTGAGGGTGAGGTTTATGTTGAGGGTTAGAGCTAGGGTTAGGGTTAGGGTTATGGTGAGGGTTAGGGTTAGGGTTAGGCTGAGGGTGAGGGTCAGGGTTAGGGTTATTGTTAGGGTGAGGGTGAGGGTTAGGGTGAGGGTGCTGGTGAGGGTGATGGTGAGGGTTAGAGATAGGTTTAGAGTTAGTTGTATGGTTAGTGTTAGGCTTAGGGTTAAGGTGAGGGCTAGATTGAGGCTGAGGGCTAGGGTTAAGGTTAGGATTAGGGTGAGGGTTAGGGTTAGTGTGAGCGGTAGGGTTAGCGTTATTTTTAGGGTGAGGGTTAGGTTTAGTGTGAAGTTTTGGGTTAGGCTGAAGGTTAAGGTGAGAGTAAGGTTTAGGGTGAGTGTTAGGGTGAGAGTGAGGGTTAGGTTTAGCCTGAGTGTTAGGGTGAGGGTTACAGTGAGAGTTAGGTTTAGGGTTAGGGTTAGGGTTAAGGTTAGAGTGAGGGTGAGGTTTATGGTTAGTATTAGGTTGAGGTTTAGGGTTAGGGTGTTGTTTAGGTTGAAGGTGACTGTTAGGGTGAGGTTTCGTGTTCGGGGTAGGATGAGGGTTAGGGTGTGGGTGAGGGTTAGGTTTAGAGTGAGGGTTAGGGTGACGGTGAGTGTTAGGGTGAGTTTGAGGTTTTGTGTTAGGATTAGAGTTAGTGTGAGGATTAGGGTTAGGTTTAGGGTTAGTGTGAGTGTAAGGGTTAGGATAGAGGGTTAGGGTAAGAGTGAGGGTTAGGGTTAGCAATAGTGTTAGGGTGAGGATTAGGGTTAGGTTTAGGGTTAGTGTTAGGGTGAGAGTTAGGCTTAGTGTGAGGGTTAGGGTTAGGGTTAGGGTAAGGTTGAGGGTGAGGGTGAGCGTTAGGGTTAGGTTTAGCTTTAGGGTGAGGTTGAGGGGTAAGTTTAGGATTAGGGTTAGGGTTAGGGTTAGGCTAAGGATGAGGGTGAGGGTGAGGGTGAGGGTTAGCGTTAGGGTGAGGGTTAGTGTGAGAGTTAGGATTAGGGTGAGGGTTAAGTTGAAGGTTAGGGTTATGTTTAGGTTTAGCGTTAGTGTGAGGATTAGGGTTAGGGTTAGGGTTAGCTTTAGGGTTAGGGTAAGGGTGAATGTGAGTGTGAGTTTTAGGCTTAGGGTTAGGTTGAGAGTTAAGTTTAGGGTGTGGGTTAGGGTGAGGGTGAGGGTGAGGATAAGGGTTAGGATGAGGGTTAGGGTGAGGGTGTGGGTTAGGCTTTGCATTAGGGTTAGGGTTATTGTTAGACTTAGGTTTAGGGTAAGTGTAAGGTTTAGGCTGAGGGTTAGGCTGAGAATGAGGGATAGGGTTAGCGTGAGAGTGAGGGTGGGGGTTAGGGTAAGTTTCAGGGTTAGGGTTAGGGTGAGGGTGAGGGTTATAGTTAGGATGAGGGTGAGGTTTAGGGTTATAGTGATGTTTAGGGTAAGGGTGAGGGTTAGAGTGACGATGATGGTTCAGGTGAGGGTGAGGTTTAGGTTGTGCGTGAGGGTTAGATTTAGGTGATGGTGAGGGTGATGGTGTGTGTTATGGTGAGGGTCAGTGTTAGGGTTAGGATTAGGGTGAGGGTTAAGGTGAGGGTTAGGGTTATGTTTAGGTTTAGGGTTAGTGTGAGGATTAGGGTTAGGTTTAGGGTTAGCTTTAGGGTTAGGGTTAGGATGAAGGTGAGTGTGAGGTTTAGGCTTAGGGTTAGGTTGAGAGTTAAGTTTAGGGTGTGTGTTAGGGTGAGGGTGACGGTAAGGGTAAGGGTTAGGATGAGGGTTAGGGTGAGGGTGTGGGTTAGGCTTTGCATTAGGGTTAGGGTTATTGTTATACTTAGGTTTAGGGTAACTGTAAGGTTTAGGCTGAGGGTTAGGCTGAGAATGAGGGATAGGGTTGGCGTGAGAGTGAGGGTGGGGGTTAGGGTGTGTTTCAGGGTTAGGGTTAGGGTGAGGGTGAGGGTTATAGTTAGGATGAGGGTGAGGTTTAGGGTTATGGTGATTTTTAGGGTATGGGTGTGGGTTAGAGTGACGGTGATGGTTCAGGTGAGGGTGAGGGTTAGGTTGTGCGTGAGGGTTAGATTTATGTGATGGTGAGGGTGACAGAGTGTGTTAGGTTGAGGGTGAGTTTTAGGGTTAGGGTTAGGGTTAGGGTGTGGTTTAGGGTTAGGGTTAGGTTTAGGGTGAGCTTTAGGGTGATGGGTAGGGTCAGGGATAGGGTGAGGGTGAGGGTTACTGTGAGAGTTAGGTTTAGGGTTAGTGTTAGGATAAGGGTTAGGGTGAGGGTTAGGGTGAAGATGAGGGTCACGGTTAGCCTTACGGTTAAGGTGAGGGTTAGGGTGACGGTGAGGGTTAGGGTTAGGGTGAGTGTGAGGTTAAGGGTTAGGGTTAGGGTGAGTGTGAGTGTTAGGGTGAGGGTTACAGTTAGGTTTAGGGTAAGGTTGAGGGTGACGTTGAGGTTTAGGGTTTGGTTTAGGCTGAGGGTGAGGTTGAGGGTTAGGTTTAGGATTAGTGTTAGGTTTAGTGTTAGGCTTAGGGTGAGGGTGAGGTTGAGGGTGAAGGTTAGGGTTAGGGTGAGGTTTAGGGTAAGTTTAGGGTTAGGGTGAGAATGAGTTTTAGGGTGAGGGTGAGGGTGTTGGTGAGGTTTAATGTGTGGGTGAGGGTTAAGGTAAGGTTTAGGGTGAGGGCAAGGGTTAGGGTGAGGCTAAGGGTGATTGTGAGGGTTAGGGTGAGGGTGAGAGTGAGGGTTAGGTTTATGGTTAGTGTGAGGGTTAGGTTTAGGGTCAGGGCTAGGGTGAGGGTGACAGTTACGCTGAGATTGATGGTGAGGTTGAGGGTGAGGGTTTCAATTAATTAAGGGTTATGGTTAGGGTTAGGATGAGGATTAGGTTTAGGGTGAAGCTTAGTTTGAGGGTTAGGGTTCGGGTGAGGCTTATGGTTAGGGTAAGGGTTAGGGTTAGGGTGAGGTTTAGGGTGAGGTTCTGGGTTAGGGTGAAGGTGAGGTTTCAGGTCAGGGTGAGGGTTCAGGAGAGGGTGAGGGTTAGGTTGTGTGTGAGGGTTCGGGTTCGGATGAGTGTTAGGATGACCGTGAGGTTTAGGGAGAGGGTGAGCGTTAAGGCTAGGGTGAGGGTTACATTGAGGGATAGGGTTAGTGTTCGGTTTAGGGTGAGGCTTAGATTGAGGGGTAGGGTTAGGGTTATGGTTAAGGTTAGGGTTAGTGTGAGGATAAGTGTTAGGGTGAGGTTTAGGGTGAGGTTGAGTGTTGGTTTTAGCGTTAGGGTTATGTTGAGGGCTAGGGTGAGGGTTAGGGTTAGGGTGAGGGTTACGGATAGGGTTAGGGTGAGGGTTAAGGTTAGGGTTAGGGTGAGGGTTAGGATTAGGGTGATGTTTAGGGTGAGGTTGAGGGTTAGGGTGAGCGTGAGGGTTAGGGTTTGATTTAGGGTTAGGGTTAGGGTTAGGGTGAGGGTGAGTGTGAGGGTTAGGTTTAGGATTAGGTTTAGGGTTAGAGTTAGGGTGAGTGTTAGGGTGAGGGTCAGGGTAAGGGTGAGTGTTAGGGCATGGGTGAGGTTAGGGTGAGGATTAGATTTATGATTAGGGTTTGTGTTATGGTGAGGGTAAGGGTTAGGTTGAGGTTTAGGGTGAGGGTGAGGGTTAGGGATAGCTTTAGAGTTAGGGTGAAGGTTAGGGTGAGCGTTAGGTTTCAGGTTAGGCTTACGGTTAGGTTGAGGGTTAGAGTCAGGGTTAGGGTGAGGGTTAGGTGTAGGGTTAGGGTTAGGGTGAGGGTGAAGTTCTGGGTTTGGTAAGGGTTAGTGTTAGAGTTACGTTGAGGCTAAGGGTGAGGTTTAGGGTTAGGATTAGTATTAGGATTAGGGTCAAGCTTAGGCTGAGGCTGGGGCTGAGGGCGAGGGTGAGGTTAGGGTTAGGGTGAGGGTTAGTGTTAGTGTTAGGTTTAGGGTGATGGTAAGGGTGAGGTTTAGGGTTAGGGTGAGGGTTAGGCTGCAGGTTAGGCTGAGGGTAAGGGTTATGGTGAGGTTTAGGTTGAGGGTGAGCATTAGGGTTAGGATGAGGGTAAGGGTTAGGGTGAGGGTTAGGGTTAGGGTTAGCATTAGTGTTAGGGTGAGGGTGAGGTTTATGTTGAGGGATAGGGTTAGGGTTAGGGATACATTGAGGGATAGCTTTAGTGTGAGTGTTAGTATTAGTGTGAGGATAAGGGTTACTGTGAGGGTTAGTGTGAGGGTGAGGGTTAGGTTATCTTTTGGGCTAGGTTGAGGGTTAGGCTGAGGGTTAGGGTTAGGGTGAGTGTTATGTTTAGGGTTAGAGTGAGGGTTAGTGTTAGGGTGATATTTAGGGTCTAGGTGAGTTTAAGGTTGAGGGTGATGGTGAGGGTGAGTTTTAGGGTGAGGGTAAGTGTGAGGGTGAGGGTTACGGTTATGTTTAGGGTTATGGTGAGGGTTAGGGGTAGGGTTAGAGTGAGCGTTATAGTTAGGATGATGTTTAGGGTGAGGGTGAGTGTAAGGGTGAGGTTTAGGGTAAGGGTGAGGTTTAGGTTGAGGTTGAGAGTAAGGGTGAGGGTTACGGTTAGGGTTAGGGTTAGGGTGAGGTTTAGGGTAAAAGTGAGGGTGAGTGTTAGGGTTAGGTTGATGTTTATGGTGAGGGTGAGGTTTAGGGTGAGGTTCAGTTTTCGGGTGAGGGTGTGGTTTAGGGTTAGGTTTAGGTGAGGGTTAGGGTGAGTGTTCGGGTGAGGGTTAGTCTGAGGGGCAGGGTTAGGTTTAGGGTGAGCTTTAGGTTTTGTGTGAGGGTTAGGGTTAGGTATAGTGGTAGGGTTAGTGTGATGATAATGTTAGGGTGAGGGTTAGTGTGATGGTGAGGATTAGGGTTAGCGTTAGTGTTAGGGTGAGGGTAAGGGTTAGGGTAAGAGTTAGGTTGAGGGAAAAGTTTAGGATGAGGCTTAGTGTGAGGGTGAGGCTTAGAGTTAGTTTGAGAGTGAGAGTTAGGGTGAGGGTTAGGGTGAGGGTTAGGTTTAGGGTCAGGGCTAGGGTGATGGTGATAGTTAGGGTGAGGGTGATGGTGAGGTTAAGGGTGAGGGTTTCAATAAGGTAAGGATTAGGTTAAGGGTTAGGTTGAGGATTATGTTCAGGGTGAGGCTTAGTTTGAGGGTTAGGGTTCGGGTGAGGGTTAGGGTTAGGGTAAGGGTTAGGGTTAAGTTTAGGGTGATGATTAGGGTGAGGGTCAGAGTTAGGGTGAAGGTGAGGTTTCAGGTGAGGGTGAGGGTTAGGGAGAGGGTGAGGGTTAGGGTGTGGGTGAGGGTTCGGGTTCGGGTGAGTGTTAGGGTGACGGTGGTGGTTAGGGTGACGGTAAGGGTTAAGGTTAGGGTTAGGGTTACAGTGAGGGTTAGGGTTAGTGTTCGGTTTAGGGTGAGGGTTAGGTTTAGGGTTAGGGTTAGGCTGATGGTGAGGGTTCGATTTAGCATTAGGGTTAGGGTTAGGCTTAGGGTGAGGTTGAGGGTGAGGGTGAGGGTTTGGATTAGGGTGAGGTTTAGGGTTAGGGTTAGCATTAGTGTGAGGGTAAGGGTTAGGCTAAGTTTTAGTGAGTGGGAAAGGTTTAGGGTGAGGCTTAGAGTGAGGGTGAGGGTTAGGGTTAGTTTGAGAGTGAGGGTTATGGTTAGGGTGAGGGTTAGGTTTAGGGTCAGAGCTAGGGTGAGGGTGATATTTAGGCTGAGGGTGATCGTGAGGTTGAGGGTGAGGGTTTCAATAAAGTAAGGTTTAGGGTTAGGGTTAGGATGAGAATTAGGTTCAGGGTGAGGCTTAGTTTGAGGGTCAGGGTTCGGGTGAGGGTTAAGGTTAGGGGAAGGGTTAGGGTTAGGGTGATGTTTAGGGTGAGGATCCGGGTTAGGGTGAAGGTGAGGTTTCGGATGAAGGTGAGGGTTAGGGAGAGGGTGAGGGTTAGGGTGTGGGTGAGGGTTCGGTTTCGAGTGAGTGTTAGGGTGACAGTGATGGTTAGGGTGAGGGTGAGGGTTAAGGTTAGGGTTATGGTTACATTGAGGGTTAGGGTTAGTGTTAAGTTTAGGAGGAAGCTTAGTTTTAGGGGTACGGTTAGGGTTAGGGTTAGGGTTAGGGTTAGGGTTAGGGTTAGGGTGAGGGTGAGGGTTAGGTTTAGGGTTAGTGTTAGGGTGATGGTGAGGGTTAGATTAGGATTAGGCTTAGGCTTAGGGTGAGGGTGAGGGATAGGATTAGGTTGAGGGTTAGGGTTAGGGTTAGCATTAGTGTCAGAGTATGGGTTAGGGTAAGGGTTAGGGTGTGGGTTAGGGTTAGGTTGAGGCTTAGGGTGAGGGTGAGGGTTAGGGTTAGGGTGAGAGTGAGGGATAGGGTTAGGGTTAGGGTGAGGGTTAGGTTTAGGGTCAGAGCTAGGGTGAGTGTGAGAGTTAGGCTGAGGGTGATGGTGAGGGTAAGGGTGAGGGTTTCAATAAAGTAAGGGTTGGGGTTAGGGTTAGGATGAGGATTAGGTTCAGGGTGAGGTTTAGTTTGAGGGCTAGGGTTCGAGTGAGGGTTAGGGTTAGGGTACGGGTTAGGGTTAGGGTGATGTTTAGGGTGAGGGTCAGGGTTAGGGTGAAGGTGAGGTTTCGGGTGAGGGTGAGGGTTCGGAGAGCTTGAGGGTTAGGGTGTGGTTGAGGGTTTGGTTTCGGGTGAGTGTTTTGGTGACGGTGAGTGTTAGGGTGAGGGTGAGGGTTAAGATTAAGGTTAAGGTTACAGTGAGGGTTAGGATTAGTGTTAGGTTTAGGGTGAGGCTTAGTTTGAGGGTTAGAGTTAGGCTTAGGTTTAGGGTTAGGGTAAGTGTGACGATAAGTGTTAGGGTGAGGTTTAGGTTTCGGGTGAGGCTGAGGTTTAGGTTCAGGTTTAGGGTGAGGGTTAGGGTGAGTGTTAGAATGAGGGTTAGGCTGAGGGGTAGTGTTAGGGTTAGGATGAGCATTAGGTTTAGTGTGAGGGTTAGGGTTAGGAATGGGATAGGGTTAATGTGATGATAAGTGATCGGGTGAGGGTTAGTGTGATGGTGAGGTTTAGGGTTAGCACTAGGGTTAGGGTGAGGGTGAGGGTTAGGGTTAGGGTTAGGGTTAGGGTTAGTGTTAGCTTTAGGTTGAGTGCAAGTGTGAGGGTTAGGGTTAGTGTGAGGGTTAGGTTGCGGGTTAGGCTGAGGGTAAGGGTTAGGGTGAGGTTTAGGTTGACGTTAGGCTTAGTATTAGGATGAAGGTAAGGTTTAGGGTGTGTGTTAGTGTGAGGGTTAGGGTTAGGATTAGCATTAGTGTTTGGGTGAGGGTGAGGGTTATGGTGAGGGATAGGGTAAGGGTTAGGGATAAGGTGAGGGATAGGGTTAGTGTGAGTGTTAGGGTTAGTGTGAGGATAAGGGTTAGGGTGAGGATTAGTTTGATGGTGATGGATAGGTTTAGGGTTAGAGTGAGGGTTAAGGTTAGGGTGTTGGTGAGTGTAAGGTTGAGGGTGATGTTGAGGGTGAGTTTTAGGGTGCGGGTGAGAGTGAGGGTGAGGGTTACGGTTAGGGTTAGGGTTATGGTGAGGTTTAGGGGTAGGGTTAGAGTGATGGTTAGGGTTAGGGTGATGTTTAGGGTGAGGGTGAGTGCAAGAGTGAGGGTGAGGGTGAGGGTGAGGTTTAGGTTGTGGGTGAGAGTGAAGGTGAGGGTTATGGTTATGGTTAGGGTTAGGGTTATGGTGAGGTTTAGGGTTAGAGTTAGGGTGAGTGTTAAGGTTAGGTTGATGTTTATGGTGAGGGTGAGGTTTAGGGTGAGGTTTAGGTTTTGGGTGAGGGTGAGGTTTAGGGTTAGGTTTAAGGTGAGGGTTAGGGTGAGTGTTAGGGTGACGGTTAGGCTGAGGGTTAGGATTAGGTTTAGGGTGAGCATTAGGTTTAGTGTGAAGGTTAGGGTTAGGGATAGAGGTAGGGTTAGTGTGATGATAAGTGTTAGTGTGACGGTTAGTGTGATGGTGAGGGTTAGGGTTAGCGTTAGGTTTAGGGTGAGAGTTAGGGTGAGAGTTAGGTTTAGGGTTAGGGTGATGGTGAGGGTTAGATTTAGGATTAGTGGTAGGGTTAGGCTTAGGTTGATGGTGAGGGTGAGGGTGAGGGTTAGGATTAGGGTGAGGGTTAGGGTTAGGGTTTGCATTAGTGTGAGGATAAGGGTTAAGGTAAGGGTTAGGGTGAGGGTAAGGTTTAGTGTGAGGCTTAGGGTGAGGGTGAGGGTTAGGGTTATTTTGAGGGTGAGGGTTAAGGTTAGGGTGAGGGTTAAGTTTAGGGTCAGGGCTAGGGTGAGGGTGAGAGTTAGGCTGAGGGTGATGGTGAAGGTGAGGGTGAGGGATTCAGCTAATTAAGGGTTAGGGTTAGGGTTAGGATGAGGATTAGGTTGAGGGTGAGGCTGAGTTTGAGGGTTAGGGTTCGAGTGAGGGTTAGTGTTAGGGTAAGGGTTAGAGTTAGGGTGATGTTTATGGTGAGAGTCAGGGTTAGGGTGAAGGTGAGGTTTCAGGTGAGGGTGAGTGTTCGGGAGAGGGTGAGGGATAGGGTGTGTGTGAGGGTTCGGGATCGGATGAGTGTTAGGGTGACCATTAGGTTGAGGGTGAGGTTGAGGGTTAAGGTTAGGGTTAGGGTGAGGGTTAGAATTAGGGTGATGTTTAGGGGGAGGGTGAGGGTTACGGTTAGGTTTAGGGTTAGGGTTAGGTTGAGGTTGAGCGTGAGGGTTAGGTTTAGGATTAGGGTTAGGGTTAGAATTAGGGTGAGGGTGAGGGTGAGGGTGAGCGTGAGGGTGAGAGTGAGGGGATGGGTGAGATTTAGGGTTAAGGTGAGGGTTAGGTTTAGGTTTTGGGTTATGGTGAAGGTAAGGGTTAGGATGAGGTTTAGGGTGAGGTTGAGGGTTAGGGATAGCGTTAGAGTTAGGGTGATTTTTAGTGTGATGGTTAGGTTTCCGGTGAGGCTTATGGTTTGGGTGAGGTTTAGAGTCATGTTTAGGGTGAGTGTTTGTGATAAGGTTAGGATTAGGGTGAGGGTGAAGGTGTGGGTTAGGGTTAAGGTTAGGGTTAGAGTTAGGTTGAGGCTGAGGGTCAGGGTTAGGGTTAGGATTAGGATTAGGGTTAGGGTTAAGCTTAGGCTGAGGCTGAGGCTGATGGTGAGTGTGAGGATAGGGTTAGGGTGAGGGTTAGGGTTAGCGTTAGGTATAGGGTGAGTGTAAGTCTGAGGGTTTAGATTAGGGTGAGGGTTAGGCTGCGGGTTAGGCTGAGGGTAATGGTTAGGGTGAGGTTTAGGTTGAGGGCTTCGGCTTTGGGTTAGGATGAAGGTAAGTGTTAGGGTGTGGGTTAGTGTGAGGGTTAGGGTTAGGGTTAGCATTAGTGTTAGGGTTAGGGTGAGGGGTTAGGGTGAGGGATAGGGTTAGGGTTAGGGATAGGGTGAGGGAGAGGGTTAGTGTGAGTGTTAGGGTTAGTGTGAGGATAAGGGTTAGAGTGAGGGTTAGATTGATGGTGAGGGTTAGGTAATTGTTCCGGATAGGTTGAGGGTTAGGCTGAGGTCTAGGCTTAGGGTGAGGGTAAGGTTTAGGGTTAGAGTGAGGGTTAGGGTTAGGGTGATGTTTAGGGTGTGGGTGAGTGTAAGGGTGAGGGTGATGGTGAGGGTAAGTTTTAGGGTGAGGGTGAGAGTGACGGTGAGGATTACAGTTAGGGTTAGGGTTATGGTGAGGGTTAGGGGTAGGGTTAGATTGAGGATTAGGTTTAGGGTGATGTTGAGGGTGAGGGTGAGGGTGAGGTTTAGGGTGAGGGTGAGAGTGAGGTTGAGGGTTATGGTTAGCGTTAGGTTTAGGGTGAGGTTTAGGGTTAGAGTTAGGGTGAATGTTAGGGTTAGGTTGATGTTTATCGTGAGGGTGAGGTTTAGGGTGAGGTTTAGGTTTCCCTTGAGGCTGAGGTTTAGGTTTAGGTTTAGGGTGAGGGTTAGGGTGAGTGTTAGAATGAGGGTTAGGCTGAGGGGTATTGTTAGGGGTAGGGTGAGCATTAGGTTTAGTGTGAGGGTTAGGGTTAGGGATAGGGGTAGGGTTAGTGTGATGATAAGTGTTAGGGTGAGGGTTAGTGTGATAGTGAGGTTCAGGGTTAGCATTAGTGTTAGAGTGAGGGTTAGGGTGAGGGTTAGGGTTAGGGTTAGGGTGAGGGTGAGGGTGAGGTTAGGGTTAGGGTGAGGGTTAGGATTAGGGTTAGGTTTAGATTGAGTGTAAGTTTGAGGGTTAGGGTTCGGGTGAGGGTTAGGCTGCGGTTAGGCTGAGGGTAAGCGTTAGGGTGAGGTTTAGGTTGAATGTTAGGCTTAGGGTTAGGATGAAGGTAAGGGTTAGGGTGTGGGTTATGGTTAGGTTTAGTTTTAGTGTTAGGGTGAGCGTGAGGGTTTGGGTGAGGGCTAGGGTAAGGGTTAGGGATAGGGTGAGGGATAGGTTTAGTGTGAGTGTTAGGGTTAGTGTGAGGATAAGTGTTAGGGTGAGGGTTAGGTTGATGATGAGGGTTAGGTTAGCGTTCGGGATAGGTTGAGGGTTAGGCTGAGTGTTAGGGTGAGGGTGAGGGTTAGGTTTAGGGTTAGAGTGAGGGTTAGGTTTAGGGTGATATTTAGGGTGTGGGTGAGTGTAAGGGTGAAGGTGATGGTGAGGGTGAGTTTTAGGGTGAGGGTGAAAGTGAGGGTGAGGGTTACGTTTAGGGTTAGGGTTATGGTGAGGTTAGGGTTAGGGTTAGAGTGAGGGTTAGGGTTAGGGTGATGTTTAGGGTGAGGGTGAGTGTAAGATTGAGGGTGAGGGTGAGGGTGAGGTTTAGGGTGTGGATGAGAGTGCGGGTGAGTTTTATGGTTATGGTTAGAGTTAGGGTTAGGGTGAGGTTTATGGTTAGAGTTAGGGTGAGTGTTAGGTTTAGGTTGATGATTATGGTGAGGGTGAGGTTTAGGGTGAGGTTTAGGTTTCGGGTGAGGGGGAGGTTTAGGTTTTGTTTTAGGGTGAGGGTTAGGTGAGTGTTAGAATGAGGGTTAAGCTGAGGGATAGTTTTAGGTTTAGTGTGAGCATTAGGTTTAGTGTGAGAGTTACGGTTAGGGACAGGGTTAGGTTTATTGTGAGGATAAGGGTTAGGGTAATTTTAAGTGTGATGGTGAGGGTTAGGGTTAGGGTTAGGGTTGGGGTGAAGGTTAGGGTGAGCGTTAGGTTTAGGGTTAGGGTGAAAGTGAGGGTTAGGGTTAGTGTTAGTGTTAGGGTGATGGTGAGGGTTAGATTTAGAATTAGGGTTAGGATTAGTCTTAGGGTGAGGGTGAGGTTTAGGATCATGGTTAGGGTGAGGGTTAGGTGTAACATTAGGGTTAGGGTTAGGGTTAGGGTTAGGGTGAGTGTAAGGATTAGGGTTAGTGTTAGAGTGAGGGTGAGTGTGAGGATTAGTGTTAGGGTTAGGGCTAAGGTAATGGTGAGGGTAAGATTGAAGGTGAGGGTGAGGGAGAAGGTGAGGGTTTCAGTTAGGTAAGGTTTAGGGTTTGTGTTAGGTTGAGGATTAGGTTGAGGTTGAGGGTTAGTTTGAGTGTTAGGGTTACGGTTAAGGTTAGCGTTAGGGTTAGGGTGAGGGTGAGGTTTAGGGTTATGTTTAGGTTGAGGGTTAGGTTTAGGGTAAGGGTGAGGTTTAGGGTGAGGATAAGCGTTCATGTTTGGGTGAGGGTTAGGGTGTGGATGAGCGTTCAGGTTCGGTTGAGTGTTAGTGTGATGGTGAGGGTGAAGGTGAGGGTGAGGGTTAGGGTTAGGGTTAGGGTGAGGGTTAGGGTTAGGTTTAGGGTTAGTGTGTGGGTTAGGTTTCGGGGTAGGATTAGGGTTATGTTGTGCATTAAGGTTAGTGTGAGGGTTAGGGTTAGTGTTAGGGTTAGTGTGAGGATAAGGTTTAGGGAGAAGTTTAGGGTGAGGGTTAGAGTTAGCATTAGGGTTAGGGTGAGGTTTAGGGTAAGGGTTAGGTTTAGGTTGAGGTTTAGGGTAAGGGTTAGTGTGAGGGTTAGGGTGAGGGTTAGGGTTAGGGTTAGGATTAGTGATAGGTTGAGGATCAGGTTTTGGTTAAGTGATAAGTTGAGGGTTAGGTTTAGGGTTAGGGATAGGGGAATTATTAGGGTTAGGATTAGGATTAGGGTGAGGTTTAGGTTGAGGTGTAGGTTTAGGGTTAGGGTGAGGGTTAGGTTTAGTGTGAGTGTTAGGGTTAAGGTAACGGTTAGGGTGAGGGTAAGGTTTAGGGTGAGGTTAAGGGTTAGGGTGTTGGTTAGTCTGAGGGTGAGGGTTAGGTGTAGCAGTAGGTTTAGGGTATGGTTAGGGTGAGGGTTAGGGTTAGGATTAGGGTTAGGGTGAGGGTGTGGGTGAGTGTTAGGTTTAGGATGAGGGTGAGGGTTAGGGTTAGGGTGAGGGCTAGGTTGAGGGTGAGGTTTAGGTTGAGGTTCAGGGTGAGGGTGAGGGTTTCAGCTAGGCAAGTGTTACAGATAGGGTTAGGGTTAGGATTAGGGTGAGGTTGAGTGTTATTTTGAGGTTTTGTTTTAGGGTGAGGGTTAGGGTTAGGGTTAGGGTTAGGTTGAGCGGTAAGGTTAGGGTTAGGGTGAGGGTTAAGGTTAGTGTGAGTTTTAGGGGTAGGTTTAGGGTTAGTGTGAAGATAAGTGTTAGGGTGGGGTTTAGGGTGAGGCTGAGGGTTAGGGTTAGCCTTAGGGTTAGGGTGAGGGTGAGGGTTAGGTTTAGGGTGATGTTTACAGTGAGGGTGAGTGTTAGGGTGAGGGTGAGGGTGAGGGTTAGGGTTAGGATTATGTTTAAGTTTAGGGTTAGGGTGAGGGTTAAGCTTAGCTTGAGGGATAGGGTTAGCGTTAGGTTTAGGATGAATTTTAGGGTTAGAGTTCGGGAGATGGTAAGTTTATGGTGAGGTTTAGGGTGAGGGTGAGGCTTAGGGTTAGGCTTAGGGTTAGGGTGAGGGTTAGGGTGAGGAGTAGGGTGAGGGTGATGAATAGGTTTATGGTGAGGTTTAGGGTTAGGTTTAGGGTGAGGTTTAGGTTTAGTGTGAGGTTTAGGGTTAGGGTTAGTTTTAAGGTTAGGGTGAAATTGAGAGATAGGGTTAAGGTGAGGGTTAGGGTGAGGTTTAGGGTTAGGGTTATGGTGAGGTTTAGGTTTAATGTGAGGGTTAGGGTTAGGGTTAGTGTGAGGATAAAGTTTAGGGTGAGGTTAAGGCTGAGTGTGAGGATTAGGGTTAGCGTTAGGGTTATGGTGAGTGTTAGGGTGATTTTTAATGTGAAGGGTAGGGTTAGTCTGAGGGTGAGGATTAGAGTTAGCCTTAGGGTGAGGGTTAGGTTTAGGGTGAGGTTTAGGGTAGGGTTAGGGTGAGCTTTCGGGTTCGGTTTCTGGGGAGTTTTAGGGTGTGGGTGAAGGTTAGGGTTAGGGTGAGTGTTAAGGTGACAGTGAGGGTTAGGGTTTGGGTGAGGGTTGGGCTTACGGTGAGTGTTAGGGTGAGGGCTAGGGTTAGGGTTAGTGTGAGGATTATGGTTAGGGTTAGGGTTATGTTGAGGGTAAGGTTTAGGGTGAGGTTTATTATGAGTGTGAGGGATAGGGTTAGCGTTGGGGATAGGGTGAGGATTAGGGTTAGTGTGAGGGTGAGGGTTAGATTTAGGGTTAGGGTTAGGGTAATGGTGAGGGTGAGGGTTAAGTTGAGGTTTTGGTATAGGGTTGGGGTTAGGGTGAGGGTCAGGGTTAGACTAAGGGTTAGAGTTAGGGTGAGGGTGAGGGTGAGGATTAGGGTTAGGGTTAGGATTAGGTTTAGGGTTAATGTTATGCTGAGGGTGAGGATGAGGGTGAGGGTTAGGGTTAGTGTTAGGATGAGGATTTGGGTTAGGGTTAGGGTTAGGTTGAGGGTTAGAGTTAGGATTAGGAAGAGATTGTGGCTGAGGGTTAGGGTGAGGGTTAGGGTGAGGGGTATGCTTAGTGTGAGGGTTAGTATTAGGGTTAGGGTTAGGGTTAGGATGAGGTTAAGGTTTAGGGTGAGGGTTAGGGGGAGGGGGAGGGTTAGGGTTAGGGCGAGGGTTAGGGTGAGCGTTAGGGTGAGGGTTAGGATTAGCTTTAATGTTAGGGTGAGGGTTAGGGTGAGGTTTAGTGTTAGGGGTAGGTTTAGGGTTAGGGTGAGTGTAAGGGTTAGAGTGAGGGTTAGGGTGAGTGTGAGGGTTAGGGTGAGGGTAAGGGTTAGGGTGAGGGTGAGTGTGAGCCTGAAGGGTAGGTTTAGGGTTAGTGTTATGATTAGTATTAGGGTGAGGGTGAGAGTTAGGTTTAAGGTGAGGTTTAGGGTTAGGGTGAGGGTTAGGGTTAGGTTTAGGGTTAGGGTAAGTGTGAGCATGAGGGTTAGGGTTAGGGTTTTGGTTAGGTTTAGGATGAGGGTGAGGGTGAGGTTGAGTGTTAGGGATAGGTTTAGGCTTATAGTTAGGGTGTGGGTGTGGGTGAGGTTTAGAGTTCGGTTTATTGTTAGGGTTAGAGTTAGGGTTTGGGTGAGGGTGAGCATGAGGGTTGCGTTAGGTTTAGGGTTATGGTTAGGGTGATGGTGGGGGTGAAGTGTAGGTTAAGGATTAGGGTTAGGGTTAGGGTTAGGGTGATGCTGGGGGTGAAGGGTAGGTTTAGGATTATGGTTAGGGTGAGTGTGAGGGTTATTGTGAGGGTTAGAGTTTGGGTGAGGGTTCGGGTTAGGGTTTTTAGTGATTGTTAGGGTTAAGGTGAGGTTTAGGGTGAGGGAGAGGCTTAGGGTGAGGGTTAGGGTGAGGTTGAGGTTGAGCGTTAGGTTGTGGGTGAGGGTAAGTTTTAGGGTGAGGATTAGGGTGACGGTCAGGGTTAGGGTCACTGTGAGGATTAGGCTTAGCTTTAGGGTGAGGTTTAGTGTTAGGTTGAGGGTTAGGTTGAGGGGTAGGATTAGGGTTAGGGTGAGTGTTAGGGTTAGTGTGAGTGTTAGGGTTAAGTATAGGGTTAGGGTTAGTTTGAGGGTAAGGCTTAGGGTGAGGGTTAGGGGGAGGGTAAGGTTTAGGGTTAGCATTAGGGTTAGGGTGAGTGTTAGCATGTGGGTTTGGGTTAGGGTTAGGCATAAGGTTAGGGTGAGAGTTAGGTTTTAGGCTAGGGTGAGGGTAAGAGTGAGAGTGAGGGTGAGGTTGAGTGTTTCGTTTTTGTAAAGATTAGGCTTAGCGTGAGGATTAGGGTGAGGGTGAGGGTTAGGTTGAGGGTTAGGGATAGGGTTAGCTTTAGGGTGAGGATTAGAATTAGGGTTAGGGTTATGGTGAGGGTAAGTATTAGGGTGAGGTTTAGGGTGAAGTTGAGGTTTAGGATTAGGGTTAAAGTGAGGGTTATGGTTAGGGTGAGGTTTAGGGGGAGGGTGAGGTTTAGGGTTTGTCTTAGGGTTACGGTTAGGGTGAGGGTTAGGGTGACAGTGAGGGTTAGGGTGAGGGAGAGGGTTAGGGTTAGGGTTAGGGTGAGGTTAATGTTGAGGGTGAGGGTGAGGTTTAGGATTAGGGTTAGGGTTAGGGTGAGGTCTAGGGTGAGGTTTGCGTGTTAGTGTGAGAGTGAGGGTGAAGGTGAGTGTTTTGGTTAGGTAAAGGTTATGGTTATTGTTAGGGTGAGGATTAAGTTGAGGGTGAGGGTTAGTGTGAGGGTAAGGTTTAGGGTGAGGGTTAGGGTTCGGATGAGGGTGAGGGTTAGTGTGTGTGTGAGGGTTAGGCTGAGTGTGAGGTTTAGGGTTACGTTTCAGGTGAGGGTTTGGGTTAGGGTTAGAATGAGGGTTAGGCTTAGGGTGAGAGGTAGGGTTAGTGTTAGTGTGAGGGTTAGAGTTAGTGTGGGGGTTAGGGTTGGGGTTAGGGTTAGGGTTAGTGTGAGGATAAGGGTTAGGGTGAGTGTTATGGTGGGGGTTAGGGTAAGCGTTAGGGTTAGGGTTAGGGTTAGGGTGAGTGGTATTGTTAGGGGTAGTTTTAGGGTGAGGGTAAGTGTTAGCGTTAGTGTTAGGGTAAGGTTTAGGTTTAGGGTGAGGTTTAGGTAAGGGTTAGGGATAGGGTGAGTATGAGGGTGAGGGTTATGGTTAGGCTTAGGGTGAGGTTTAGGGTTAGGGTTCGGGTTAGGGTTATGTTTAGGGTAAGGATTAGGGTTAGTGTGAGGGTTAGGGTTTGGTTTAGGGTGAGTGTAAAGGTTAGGGTTAAGGTGAGGGTGTGGGTAAGGATGAGGGTTAGGGTTAGGGTTATGGTTACGGTTAGTGTGAGGGTGAGGTTGAGAGTTAGGGTTTGGATTACATTTAGTTTTAGGGTAAGGCTGAGGGAGAGGTTTAGGATTAGGGTTAGGTTTAGGGTGAGTGTGAGGATTAGGGTTAGGTTTAGGTTGAGGGTTAGGGTTAGGGTTTGTGTTAGGGTGAGGGTGAGGGTGAGGTGAGGGTTTCGGTTAGGTAAGTGTTATGGTTAGGTTAGACTGAGTAATAGGTTGACAGGGAGGGTTAAATTGAGGGTTAGCGTTAGGGTGAGGGTTAGGGTTAGGCTTAAGGTGAGAGTTAGGTTTAGCGTGATGTTTAAGGTGAAAGTAAGGGTTAACATGAGTGTGAGGGTTAGGGTTAGAGTTAGGGTTAGGGTTAGTGTTAGGGTGAGGGTGATGGTGAGGGTTAGGATTAGGATTAGGGTTAGGGTTAGGGTGAATGTTAGGGTGAGGGTAAGGTTTTGGGTGAGGGTGAATTTTAGGGTGTGGGTGAGGGTTAGGTTGAGGGTGAGGATTAGTGTTAGGATTAGGGTTTTGTTTAGGGTTAGAATTAGGGATAGGGTGAGGATTAGTGTTAGTGTGAGTGCTAGGTTTAGGGTTAGGTTGAGGATTAGGTTTAGTGTGATGTTTATGGTGAGAGTGAGTGCTAGGGTGAGGGTGAGGATGAGGGTTAGGGTTAGGGTTAGGTTTAGGTTTAGGATGAGAGTGAGGGTGAGGTGGGGGTTAGTGTTCGGGTGAGAGTGAGGTTCAAGGTGAGGGTTAGGGCGAGGGTCAGGCTTAGGGTTAGGGTAAGGGTGAGGGCTACATTTAGAAAGAGGGTTAGGGTTAGGGTTAGTTTTAGAGTTAGGGTGATCGTAAGGGTTAGGGTTATGGTGATTGTTAGGGTTAGGGTTAGGGTTAGGGTTAGGGTGAGGGTGAGGGTTAATATTAGGGTTAGTGTGTGGGTTAAGGTTACGGGGAGGCCTAAGGTGAGGGTGAGGGTTAGGGTGAGGGTGAGGGTTTCAATTTAGGTAAAGGAGAGGTTTATGGTTAGGGTGAGGATTAAGGTGACGGTGAGGGTTAGGTTGAGGGTTAGGGTTAGGGTTAGCTTTAGGGTTAGTGTTTGTGTGAGGATAAGGGTTAGGTTGAAGTGGGTTAGGGTTAGCGTTAGGGTTAAGGTTAGCGTTAGGGTGAAGGTTAGGTTTAGGGTGAGGTTTAGGGTTATGGCTAGGGTGAGGGTTAGGGTTAGGGTGTGTTTATGGTAAGGGTGAGTGTTAGGGTGAGGGTTAGGTTGAGAATTAGGTCTATGGTTAGGGATAGGGTTATGGTGAGAGTGAGTGTGAGGGTGAGGGTTAGGGTTCGGGTGTGGGTGAGGGTGAGGGTAGGGTTTAGGGTGAGCGTCAGGGTTAGGTTTAGGGTTACGGTGAAGTTGAGGGTTAAGGTTAGGGATCGGGCTCCGATGAGGGTGAGGGTTAGGGTGAGGGTGAGGGTGAGGGTTTGGGTTAGGTAAGGGTTAGGGTAGGGTTATGGTGAGGATTAGTGTGAGGCTGAGGATTAGGTTGAGTGTTAGGGTAGGGGTGAGGGTTAGGGTTAGGCTTAGGTTGAGGGTTAGGTTTAGGGTGATGTTTCCGGTGAGGTTGAGGGTTACTTTGAGGGTGAGTTTGAGGATTAGGTTTAGCGGTAGGTATAGGATGAGGGTTAGGGTTAGAGTGTGTTTATGGTGAGGGTGAGTGTTAGGGTGAGGCTGAATATGAGGGTTAGGTTTAGGGTTAGGGTGAGAGTGAGGGTGAGGGTGAGGATTAGGTTTAGGGTGAGGGTGAGGGTGATGCTTAGGGTGAGGGTCAGGGTTAGTGTTACGTTTAGGGTGAGGTTGAGGTTTAATATTAGGGTGAGGGTGAGGTTGAGGGTGAGGTTTAGGGTGATGGTGAGGTTTAGGGTGAATGTGAGGGTTAGGGTTAGGTTTAGGGTGAGCATTAGGGTTAGGGTAGTTGTGAGGGTTAGTGTGAGGGTTAGGAGTAGGGTTAGGGTAAGGTTTAGATTTAGTGTGAGGGTTAGAGTTAGGGTTAGGTTGATGGTAAGGGTTTGGGTGAGTGTTAGGGTGATGGTGAGGGTTAGGGTGAGGGTGAGTGTTAGAGTTATGGTTAGGCTTAGGGTGAGGTTAAGGTTTAGGATGAGGGTGAGGGTGAATGTTAGATTTAAGATTACGCTTAGGTATAGGGTTAGGCTTAGGGTGAGGTTGAGGGTGAGGGTCAGCGTTAGGTTTCGGGTGTGGGTTAGGGTTAGGGTTAGGATTAGGGTGAGGGTGAGGGTGAGCTTTAGGTTGAGGGTGATGGTGACGGTGAGGGTGACGGTTAGGGTTAGGGTGAGTGTAAGGGTCAGGGTTAGGTTAAGGGTGATGGTGAGATTGAGGATGAGGGTGAGGGTTAGTGTTTGGGTGAGGGTTAGGGATAGGGTTAGGGTTAAGGTTAGGGTGAGGGTTAGGGTTAGGGTTAGGGTTAGGATGAGGGTTAGGCTGAGGGTTTGGGTTATGGTTAAGGTGAGTGTAAGGGTTAAGGTGAGGGTGAGGGTGAGGGTTAGGTTTAGGATTAGGGTTAGGGATAGAGTGAGGGTTAGGGATAGCTTTAGGTTTAGGGTGAGGGTTTTGTTTAATGGTAGGTTTAGAGTTAGGTTGAGGGTGAGGGTGATGGTTAGGATTTATATTAGGTTTAGTGTTAGAGTTAGGCTGAGGGTGTGGGTGAGGGTTAGGCTTAGGTTGAGTGTTAGGGTTAGGGATTTGGTGAGGGTTAGGGTTAGTTTGAGTTTCAGGGTGAGGGTGAGGTTTAGGGTGAGGGTTAGGGTGAGAGTGATGTTGAGCGTTATGCTGTGGGTGAGGGTTAGGTTTAGGGTGAGGTTTAGGGTGACGGTGTGGTTTAGTGTGACTGTGAGGGTTAGGGTTAGTTTTAGGGTGAGTGTTAGGGTTAGGGTTATGGTGAAGGTTAGTGTGTGGGTTAGGATTAGGGTTAGGGTGAGGTTTAGGGTTAGTGTGAGTGTGAGGGTTAGGGTTAGGGTTAGGTTGAGGGTAATGGTTAGGGTGAGTATTAGGGTGATTGTGAGGGTTAGGGTGAGGGTGAGGGTTAGATATATGGTTAGGCCTAGGGTGAGGTTTAGGTTTAGGGTGAGGGTGAGTGTGAGGGTTAGATTTAGGATTAGGCTTAGGTAGGGTTAGGCTTAAGGTGAGGGTGAGGGTGAGGGTCAGTTAGGTTTCAGTTGAGGGTTAGTGTTACGGTTAGGATTAGGGTGAGGGTGAGGGTGAGGATTAGGTTGAGAGTGATCATGAGGGTGAGGGTGAGGTTTAGATTTAGGATGAGGGTTAGGGTTAGGGTTAGTGTGAGTGTGAGGGTGAGGGTGATGCTGGGGTTGAGGGTGAGGGTGAGAGTTAGTGTTTGGGTGAGGGTTAGGGTTAGGGTTAAGGTTAGGGTGAGGGGTACTGTTAGGGTTAGGGTTAGGATGAGGGTTAGGATGAGGGTTTGTGTTAGGGTTAGGGTGAGGGTAAGAGTTAGAGTGTGGGTGAGGGTGAGGGTTAAGATTAGGATTAGGTTTAGGGTTAGGGTGAGGGTTAGGGAAAGGGTTAGGTTTAGGGTGAGAGTTTTGTTTAATGTTAGGTTTAGAGTTAGGTTGAGGGTGAGGGTGAGGGTTAGGTTTTAGGTTAGGCTTAGGGTTAGAGTTAGGCTGAGGGTGAGGGTGAGGTTGAGGGTGAGGGTTAGGGTTAGGTTGAGTGTTAGGGTTAGGATTTTGGTGAGGGTTAGGGTTAGGTTGAGGTTTAGGGTGAGGGTGAGGTTTAGAGTGAGGGTTAGGGTGAGGGTGAGGTTGACCGTTAGGCTGTGGGTGAGGTTTAGGGTTAGGGTGAGGTTTTGGGTGACTGTGAGGGTTAGGGTTAGGTTTAGGTTGAGTGTTAGGTTTAGGGTGATGGTGAGGGTTAGTGTGAGGGTTAGGATTAGGGTTAGGGTGAGTTTTAGGTTTAGTGTGAGGGTTAGGTTTAGGTTGAGGGTGAGGGTTAGGGTGAGTGTTAGGGGGATGGTGAGGTTTAGGGTGAGGGTGAGGTTTAGTGTTATGGTTAGGCTTAGGATGAGGTTTAGGTTTAGTGTGAGGGTGAGGGTGTGGGTTAGATTTAGGATTAGGCTTAGGTGTAGTGTTAGGCTTAGGGTGAGGGTGAGGGTGAAGGTCAGAGTTGGGTTTCGAGTGAGGGTTAGGGTTAGGGTTAGAATTAGGGTGAGGGTGAGGGTGAGGGTTAGGTTGAGGGTGAGGGTGAGGTTTAGGTTAAGGTAAGGTTTGGGATTATGTTTACGGTTAGGGTGAGTGTGAGGCTGAGGGTTAGGGTGAGTGTGATGGTGAGTTTGAGGGTGAGGGTAGGGTTTAGTGTTTGGGTGAGGGTTAGGGTTAGGGTTATGGTTAAGGTTAGGGTGAGGGTAAGGGTTAGGATTAGGTTTAGGATGAGTGTTAGACTGAGGGTTTGGGTTAGGGTTAGGGTGAAGGTGAAGGTTATAGTCAGGGTGAGGGTGAGGTTTTCGGTTAGGTAAGGTTTAGTGTTAGGTTTATGGTGAGGATTAGGGTGAGGGTGAGGTTTAGGTTGTGGTTTAGGGTAAGTGTGATAGTGTTAGGGTTAGGGTGAGGGTTAGGGTTAGGGTGATGTTTAGGGTGAGTTTGAGGTTTAGGTTGAGGGTGAGGGTTTGGGTTAGTTTGCGGGTTAGGGTTAGGGTGTGTTTATGGTGAGGGTGAGTTTTATGATGAGGGTGAAGTTGAGGGTTAGGTTTAGGGTTAGCCTTAGGGTTAGGGTTAGGGAGAGAGTGAGGGTGAGGGTGAGGGTTAGGTTTCAGTGAGGGTGAGGGTGAGGGTTTCAGTAATGTAAGGTTAGGGTTAGGGTTATGGTGAGGATTAGGGTAAGAGTAAGGGTTAGTTTGAGGTTTAGGGTTAGGGTGAGGTTTAGGGTGAGGGTTAGTGTGAGGGGTAGGGTTAGGGTTAGGGAGAGGGTTAGGTTTAGTGTGAGGGTTAGGGTTAGGTTTAGGTTTAGGGTTAGTGTGAGGATAAATGTTAGGGTGAGTGTTAGGTTGAGGGTGATGGTTAGGGTTAGCGTTGGGTTTACGGTTAGCAATATGTTTAGGGTGAGGTTTAGTGTTAGGGTGAGGGTTAGGTTGAGGGTGAGGGTTAGGGTTAGGTATAGGTTGAGGGTTAGGTTTAGGGTTAGGGTTAGGGTGACGGTTAGGGTGAGGGTTAGGGTTAGGGTTAGGGTTAGGGTTAGGTTGAGGGTTAGTGTGAGGGTTAGGGTTAGGGTTAGGGTTAGGATGAGGGTGAGGGTAAGTGTTAGGTTTAGGGTGAGGTTTACGTTTCAGGTGAGGGCTAGGGTGAGAGTTATTATTAGGGTGAGGATGAGGGTGAGTGTTTCACTTAGGTAATGTTTAGGGTTAGGGTTATGGTGAGGATTTGTGTGAGGGTTAGGGTTAGGATTAGGGTTATGGTGAGATTTAGGGTTGGCGTTAAGGTTAAGGTAAGGTTTAGGGTAAGGATTAAGGTTAGATTTAGGGTTAGGGTTATTGTTAGGTTTAGGTTTAGGGTTAGGGTGAGGGTGAGGTTGAGGGTTAAGGTGAGGGTGAGGGTTCGTGTGAGGGTGAGGATTAGGTTTAGGGTTGGGGTTAGGTTTAGTGTGAGGGGTAGTTTTAGGGTTAGGATTTGGGTTAGGTTTAGTGTGAGGGTTAGGGTTAGATTTAGGATTAGGGGTAGTGTGAAGATAAGGGTTAGGGTGAGGCTTAGGTTGAGGGTGAAGGTTAGGGTTAGCGTTAATGTTGGGTTTAGCGTTAGGATTTTGGTATGGGTTAGGCTGAGTGTTAGGTTTAGGGTGAGGTTTAGGTTGAGGTTGAGCGTTGGGGTTAGGTTTAGGTTGATGGTTAGGGTTACAATTAGGTTTAGGGTGAGGGTTAGGGTGAGTGTTAGAGTGAAGGTTAGTGTTAGGGTGAGGGTTAGGGTTAGGATTAGGGTTATGGTGAGTTTTAGGGTTGGCGTTAAGGTTAGGGTAAGGGTTAGGGTTAGGATTAAGGTTAGATTTAGGGTTAGGGTTATTGTTAGGTTTAGGTTTAGGGTTAGGGTGAGGGTAAGGTTGAGGGTTGGTGTTAGGGCTAGGGTTAGGTTTAGGGTGATGGTGGGGATGAGGGGTAGGTTTAGGATTTTGGTTATGGTTAGGCTGAGGGGGAGGCAGAGGGTGTGGGTGAGGTTTAGGGTTTTGGTTAGGTTTAGAGTTATGGTGAGGGCTAGGGTGAGGGTGATGTTTAGGTTGAGAGTTAGGGTTAGGTTGAGGGTTAGTGTTAAGGTTAGAGTGAGAGATAGGGTTAGGTTTGATGTTTAGGGTGAGGCTGAGTGTTAGGTTTCGGGTGAGGGTTCGGGTGAGGGTGAGTGGGAGTGTGAGGGTGAGGTTCAGGTGTGGCTTAGGTTCAGGGTTAGGGTGAGGTTTAGGGTGAGGTTTAGGGCTAGGGTTAGGGTTAGGTTGAAGGTGAGGGTGAGGGTTAAGGTTAGGGTTAGTTTGAGGGTTAAAGTTAGGTTGAGGGCTAGGGTGAGGGTGAGTGTTAGGGTGAGGTATAGGTTTTGAGTTAGGGTTAGGGTGATAGTGTGAGCGGTAGAGTTAGGGTTAGTGTGAGCTTTAGGGTTAGTGTGAGGGTTTGGGTTGAAGTTAGGGTTAGTGTGAGGTTAAAGTTTAGGGTGAGGGTTAGGGTGAGGGTGAGAGTTAGGGTTATCATTAGGGTTAGTTTGAGGGTTAGGGTGAGGGTTAGGTTTAGGTTGAGGGTTAGATTTAGGGTTAGGGTGTGAGTTAGGGTTAGGGTACTGTTTAGCGTGAGGGTGAGGATTAGGATGAGGGTTAGGGTTAGGGTGAGGTTTAGGGTGAGGTGAGGGTTAGGGTGAGGATGAGGGTGAGGGTTAGGATTAGGGTTAGGTTTAGCGTGCGGATGAGTGTTAACTTGTGGGTTAGGTTTAGGATTAGGTTTAGAGTAAGGTGAGTGTTAGGGTGAGGGTAAGGATTCGGGTGAGGGTGAATTTTAGGGTGTGGGTGAGGGTTAGGTTTAGGGTGAGGATTAGGGTTAGGGTTATGGTGAGGGTAAGTATTAGGGTGAGGTTTAGGGTGATGTTGAGGTTTTTGGTTAGAGTTTTGGTTAGGGTGATGGTAAGGGTTACGGTGAGCGTTAGGGTGAGTTTGAGTGTTAGGGTTAGCATTAGGGTTAGGGTGAGAGTGACTGTTAGGGTGAGGGTTAGGGTTAGATTATGGGATAGGGTGAGGATTAGGGTTAGTGTGAGGGTTAGGGTTAGGTTTAATGTGAGAATAAGTGTTAGGTGGAAGGTTAGAGTGAGGGTGAGGTTTAGTGTTAGCATTTGGGTTAGAGTTAGCATTAGGGGGCGAATAAGCTTTAGGGTGAGTGTTAGGGATAGGATTAAAGTGAGGGTTAGGGCTAGGGTTAGGGTGAGGGAGAGGGTGAGGGTTAGTGAGAGGGTTAGGGTGAGGATTAAGGTTAGGGTGAGGATTAAGGTTAGTGTGAAGGCTAGAGTGAGGGTGAGGGTTAGGAAGCGGGAGAATGTGAGGGTTTCAGTTATGTAAGGGTTAGGGTTAAGGTTATGGTGAGGATTATGGTGAGGGTGAGGGTTAGTGTTAGGGTTAGTGTGAGGGTTAATTTTAGGGTGAGAGTTAAGGTTAAGGTGAGGGCTAGGGTGAGGGTGAGGGTTAGGGTTAGGGTGAGGGTTAGTGTTATGTGATGTTTAGCATGAGGTTGAAGGAAAAGGTGAGGATGAGGTTTCGGGTTCGTGTGAAGATTAGGTTTAGGTTTAGGGTTAGGGTTAGGGTGAGGATTAGGATAAGGTTTAGGGTTAGGGTTAGTTTGAGGGGTAGGATTAGGGTTAGGGTGAGGGTTAGGGTGAGTGTGAGGGTTAGGGTTAGGTTTAGGGTTAGGGTGAGAGTTAGGGTTAGGGTGATCTTTAGGGTGAGGTGAGGGTTAGGGTTAAGGTGTGGGTTAGGGTTAGGTTTAGGTTTAGGGTGAGGGTGAGTGTTAGTGTTAGGGTTATGGTGGGGGTTAAGGTTAGGGTGAGGTCTAGGGTGAGGGTGAGGTTTAGGGTGAGGGTTAGTGTGAGTGGTAGCGTTCGGAATAGGGTGAGGGTTAGGGTTATGGTTAGTGTGAGGATAAGTGTTAGGGTGAGCGTTAGGTTTAGGGTGAGAGTTAGGGTTACGGTTAGGGTTAGTGTGAGCGTTAGGTTTAGTATTAGGGTTAGGCTTATGGTTAGGTTTATAGTTAGGGTTAGGGTTTGGGTGAGGGTGAGTGTGAGGGTTGGCGTTAGGGTTAGGTTTAGGGTTAGGGTGAGGGTGGGTGTGAGGGTTAGGTTTAGGATTAGGGTTAGGTTTAGGCTGAGGGGGAGGGGGAGGGTGAGTGTGAGGTTTTGGGTTAGGGTTTGGGTTAGGGTTAGGGTGAGGGCTAGGTTGAGGGTGAGTGTGAGGGTGAGCGTGAGTGTGAGGGAGAGGGTTAGGTTTAGGGTGAGGTTTAGGATTAGGGTTAGACTTAGGGTTCGGATGAGGGTGAGGGTTGGGTTAGGATTAGTGTGAGGGTTAGGGTTAGAGTGAGTGTTAGGTTGACGGTGAGGGTTACGGTGAGTGTTAGTGTTAGGCTTAGGTTTCGGGTGAGGGTTGGGGTTAGGATTAAAATGAGGTTGAGGCTTAGGGTGAGGGGTAGGGTTAGTGTTAGGGTGAGGGTTAGAGTTAGTGTGAGGGTTAGGGATGGGGTTAGGGTTAGGATTAGTGTGAGGATAATTGTTAGGTTGAGGGTTAGGTTAAGCGTTAGGGTTAGGGTGAGGGTTAGGGTAAGGTTTAGGGATAGGGTGAGTGTGAGGGTGAGGGTTAGGGTTAGGATTAGGGTGATGGTTAGGGTTAAGGTGAGGGGTATGGTAAGGGTTAGGGTTAGGGTGAGAGTTAGGATTTGGTTTAGGGCGAGTGTTAGGATTCTGTTTAGGGTTAGGGTTAGGGTGAGGTTTAGGGTTAGGGTTAGGGTGAGGGTGAGGGTAAGGTTGAGGGTGTGGGTTAATTTTAGGTTTAGGGTGTGGGTGAGGGTTAGGGTGAGGGTTAGTGTTAGCGTTAGGGTGAGGGTGTGGGTAAGGATGAGGGTTAGCGTTAGGGTGAGGGTTAGGGTTATATTTAGGTTGAGTATTAGGTTTAGTGTGATGTTTATGGTGATGGAGAGTGTTAGTGTGAGGGTGAGTATGATGGTTAGGTTTAGGGTTATTGTTAGGGTTAGGTTTAGGGTGAGAGTGAGGGTGAGGGTGAGGGTTAGGGTTAGTGTTAGGGTGAGGTTTAGGGTTAGCGTTAGGGTTATGTTGAGGGAAAGTCTTAGGGTGAGGTTGAGGTTTAGGGTTAGCGTTAGGGTAAGGGTGAGGGTTGGTTTGAGGGTAAGACTTAGGGTTAGGGTGAGGGTTATTGTTAGGATTAGGGTGGGGGTTAAGGTTAGCGTGAGGACTAGGGTGAGGGTGAGTTTAGGGTTAGTGTGAGGGGTAGGGTTAGGGTTAGGGTGAGGTTTAGGGTTAGTATTAGGGTTAGGGTTAGGTTTAGGATTAGGATTAGTGTGAGGATAAGGGTTAGGGTGAGGGTTAGGTTGAGGTTGAAGTTTAGGATTAATGTTAGGGTTGGGGTTAGCGTTAGTGTTAGGGTGAGGCTTAGGGTGAGTGTTAGGGTTAGGGTGAGGTTTAGGTTGAGGGTGAGCCTTAGGGTTAGGCTTAGGTTGATGGTTAGGGATAGGGTTAGGTTTAGGGTGAGGGTTAGGGTGAGGGTTAGAGTGGGGGTTAATGTTAGGGTGAGGGTTAGGGTTAGGATTTGGGTTACGGTGAGTTTTAGGGTTAGGGTTATGGTTAGGGTAAGGGTTGGGTTTAGGATTAAGGTTAGATTTAGGGTTAGGGTTATTGTTAGGGTTAGAGCTAGGGTTAGGGTGAGGGTGAGGGTGAGCGTAGGCGTTTGGGTTAGGTTTAGGTTTAGGGTGATGGTGGGGGTGAGGGGTAGGTTTAGATTAGGGTTATGGTTAGGCTGAGAGGAAGGTAGAGGGTGAGGGTGAGATTTAGGGTTAGGGTTAGGTTTGGAGTTACGGTGAGGGCTAGGGTGAGGGTGAGGATTAGGTTGATGGTTAGGTTTAGGGTGAGGGTTAGGGTAAGGGTTACAGTGAGGTTTAGGGTTAGGTTGATGTTTTGGGTGAGGCTGAGTGTTAGGGTTCGGGTGGGGGTGAGTGTGAGGCTGAGGGTGAGGTTTAGGTTGTGGCTTAGGTTTCGGGTTACGGTGAGGGTTACTGTGAGGTTTAGGGTTAGGGTTAGGGTTAGGTTGAAGGTGAGGGTGAGGGTTAGGGTTAGGGTTAGGTTGAGGGTTAGGGTTAGGTTGAGGTCTAGGGTGAAGTGTAGAGTTAGGGTTAGGGTGATTGTTAGGGTTTGTGTGAGGGTTTGGGTTAGAGTTAGGGTTAGGGTGAGGGTTAGGGTGAGGTTTAGGATACGGGTTAGGGTGAGAGTTAGGTTTAGGGTACTGTTTAGCATGAGGGTGAGGGTTACCGTGAGGGTTATTGTTATGGTGTTGTTTAGGGTGAGGTGAGGGTTAGGGTTAAGCTGTGGGTTAGGGTAAAAGTTAGGTTTAGGGTGTGGGTGAGGGTTAGTGTTAGGGGTAGGATGGGCGTTAAGTTTACGGTTTAGGTCTAGCATGAGGGTGAGGGTTAGTTTGAGGGTTAGTGTGAGGGGTAGCGTTAGGATTAGGATGAGGGTTAGGGTGAGGGTGGGGGTGAGGGTTAGGTTTAGGATTAGGGTTAGGTTTAGGCTGAGGGGGAGGGGAGGTTTTGGGTTAGGTTGAGGTTTTGGGTTAGGGTTAGGTTTAGGGTTACACTGAGGGCTAGGTTGAGGGTGAGGGTTAGGGTGAGGGTGAGGTTGAGGGTGAGGGTGAGGGTGAGGGTTAGATTTAGGGTGAGGGTTAGCATTAGGGTTAGGGTTAGTTTTAGGGTGAGGGTGAGGTTTGGGTTAGAGTTAGTGTGAGGGTTACTCTTAGGGTGAGGGTTAGATTGACGGTGAGGTTAGGGTGAGTGTGAGGGTTAGGGTTAGGTTTCGGGTGAGGGATCAGTTTAGGGTTAGAATGAGGGTGAGGCTTAGGGTGAGGGGTAGGGTTACTGTTAGGGTGAGGGTTAGAGTTAGTGTGAGGGTTAGGGATGGGGTTAGGGTTAGGGTTAGTGTGAGGATAATGGTTAGTTTGAGAGTTAGGGTAAGCGTTAGGTTTAGGGTGAGGGTTAGGGTGAGTGTTAGGGTTAGGGTTAGTGTTAGGGTGAGGGTAAGGTTTAGGGTTAGTGTTAGGGTAAGGTTTAGTGTTAGGGTGAGCGTTAGGGTAAGGGTTAGGGATAGGATGAGTGTGAGGATGAGGGTTAGGGTTAGAGTTAGTGTGATGGTTAGGGTTAGGGTGAGGTTTAGGGTAAGGGTTAGTATTAGGTTGAGGGTTAGGGTTTGGTTTAGGGTTTGTGTTAAGGTTAGGTTTAGGGTTAGGTTAAGGGTTAGGGTTAGGGTGAGTGTTAGGGTTAGGGTTAGGGGGAGGGGGAGGGTAAGGGCGAGGGGGAGGGTTAAATTTAGTGTTAGGGTGTGGGTGAGGGTTAGGGTGAGGGTTAGTGTTAGGGTTAGGCTGAGGGTGTGGGTAAGGATGAGGGTTAGGCTTAGGTTTAGGGTTATGGTTAGTGTGAGGGTGAGGTTGAAGGTTAGGGTTAGGATTAGTTTTAGGTTTAGGTTTAGGCTGAGGGAGAGGGTGAGGGTGAGGCTGAGGGTGAGGTTTACGTTTATGGTTTGGGTTAGGGTGAGGGCTAGTGTATGGGTGAGGGTGAGGGTTTCTGTTAGGTAAGTGTTAGAGTTAGGGTGAGAATTAGGGTCAGGGTGACATTTAGTGTGAGAGTTAGGGTTAGGGTGAGGGTTAGGGTGACTTTGAGGGTTAGGGTTATGGTTAGGTTTAGGGTGAGGGTAAGGGTTAGGGTGAGGGTTAGGGTGCTGGTAAGGGTTAGGGTTAGTATTAGGGTTAGGGTGAGTTTGATGTTTAGGGTCAGGTTTAGGGTTAGGAATAGGGTTAGGATTAGGGTTAGGGTTAGAGTTAGGGTGAGGGTTAGGCTGAGGGGTAGGGTAAGGATTCGGGTTTGGTTTAGTGTGAGGATTAGGGTTAGGTTTAGAGTTAGAGTGAGGGTAAGGATTAGGCTGTGGTTTTGTGTGAGGGTGAAGATTAGGTTTTGCATTAGGGTTAGGGATAGGGTGAGGGTTAGGATTAGGGTTAGGGTTAGGGTGAGGGTGAGGGTGAGGATTAGGGTTACTGTTACATTGAGGGTTTGGTTTAGGGTTTGGATTAGGGTGAGGGTGACGTTGAGGTGAAGTTTTCGGTTAGGTAAGGGTTATGTTTAGGTTAGGGTGTGAATTAGGTTGAGTGTGAGGGTTAGATTGAGGGTTAGGGTTAGGGTGAGTGTTAGGGTTAGGCATAATGTGAGAGATAGGTTTAGCGTGATGTTTAGGGTGAGGGTGAGGATTAAGGTGAGGGAAAGTATTAGGGTTAGAATTAGGGATAGGGTGAGGATAAGTGTTAGTGTGAGGGTTAGGATTTGGGTTAGAGTTAATGTGAGGTTTAGGGTTAGGTTGAGGATTAGGGTGAGGATGAGTGTTAGGGTTAGCGTTAGGGTTACGATTAGGGATAGGGTGAGGTTTAGGGTTAGTGTGAGGGTTAGGGTTAAGGTTAGGGTTACTGTGAGGATAAGGGTTAGGGTGAGGTTTATGGTGAGGGTGGGGGTTAGGGTTAACCTTAGGGTTATGGTGAGCGTTAGGGTGAGGGTTAGGGTGAGGGTGAGGGTTAGGGTTATTTTTCGGTTGAGTATTAGGTTTAGTGTGATGTTTATGGTGAGGGTGAGTGTTAGTGTGAGGGTGAGGATGAGGGTTAGGGTTAGGGTTAGGGTTAGGGTTAGGTTTAGGTTGAGAGTGAGGGTGAGGGTGAGGGTTAGGGTTAGTGTTAGGTTGAGGATTAGGGTTAGGGTTAGGGTTATGGTGAGTATAAGTCTTAGGGTGAGATTTAGGGTGAAGTTGAGGTTTAGGGTTAGCGTTAGGGTAAGGGTGAGGGTTGGTGTGAGGGTTAGAGTTAGGGTTAGTGTGAGGTTTAGGGTAGGGTTAGGGTGAGTGTAAGAATTAGGGTGTGGGTTAGGGTGAGGTTGAGGGTTAGGGTTATCATTAGGGTTAGGGTGAGGTGAGGGTTAGGGTGTGTTTATTGTGAGGGTGAGTGTTAGGCTGAGGGTGAGGTTGAGGGTTAGGTTTAGGGTTAGGGTTAGGTTTAGGGTTACGGTGAGAGTGAGGGTGAGGGAGAGGGTTAGGGTTAGGATGCGGGTGAGGGTGAGTGTTAATGTTAGGGTTAGGGTGAGGGTTAAGTTTAGGGGGAGGGTTAAGGTTAGGTTGAGTGCTCGGGTGAGGGTGAGGGTTCAGGTGACGGTGAGTGTGAGGGTTTTGGTTAGGTAAGGGTTAGGGTTAGGGTTATGGTGAGGATTAGCGTGATGGTTAGGTTTATGTTGAGGATTAGGGTGATGTTTAGGGTTAGGGTGAGGGTTAGGGTTAGGGTAATGGTTAGGGTTAGGGTGAGGGTTATTGTGAGGGTTTGTTTTAGGTTTAGGTTTAGGGTGAGGGTGAGGGTTAGTGTTAGGGTTAGGGTGAGGGTTAAGGTTAGGGTGTGAGCTAGGGTGATGTTGAGGGTGAGGGTCAGGGTTTCGGTTAGTAAGTTTTCGGGTTAGGGTTATGGTCAGGAATAGGGTGAGGGTGAGGGTTAGGTTGAGGGTTAGGGTAAGGGTGAGTTTTAGGGTTATGGTGATGGTTAGTATTAGGGTGATGTTTAGGGTGCGGTTGAGTGTTAGGTTTAGGGTGAGGGTTCGGGTTAGGGTGAGGGTTCGGGTTAGGGTGACGGTTAGGGTTAGGTTGTATTTATGGTGAGGATGATTGTTAGGGTTAGGGTGAGGTTGAGGGTTAGGTTTAGGGTTAGAGTTAGGGAGCGAGTTAGAATGAGGGTGAGGGTTAGTTTTCGGGTGAGGGTGAGGTTGAGTGTGAGGGTTAGGGTGAGGGTGAGGGTTTCGGTTAGGTAAGGGTTAGGGTTAGGGTTATGGTGAGGATTAGGTTGGGAGTGAGGTTTAGCCTGAGGGTTAGGGTTAGGGTGAGCGTTACTGTGAGAGGTAGGGTTAGGGTTAGGGTGAGGGTTAGGTTTATTGTGAGTGTTAGGCTTAGGTTTAGGTTTACGGTTAGAGTGAGGATAAGGGTTAGGGTGAGGTTTAGTTTGGGGGTGATGGTTAGGGTTAGCGTTAGGTTAATGGTTAGTATTAGGGTTATGATGAGGGTTAGGTTTAGGATGAGGGTTAGGTGGAAGGTGAAGGTCAGAGTTAGGTTTAGGTTCAGGGTTAGGGTTAGGGTTAGGGTTTGGGTGAGGGTTAGGGCCAGGGTTAGGTTTAGGGTTAGCGTGAGGGATAGTGTTAGGGTTAGGGTGAGGGTTAAGTTTAAGGTGAGGACTAGGGTGACTGTGAGGATTAGGGTGAGGGTAAAGGTGAGTGTTTCCTCTAGGTGAGGTTTAGGGTTTGAGTTATGGTGAGGATTAGGGTAAGGGTGAGGCTTAGGTTGGGGGTTAGTTTAAGGGTGAGGGTGAGGGTTAGGGTTAGGGTGAGGGTTAGTATTAAGTTCAGGGTTAGGGTTAGGGTTAGTGTGAGGGGTAGGTTTAGGGTTAGGGTGAGGGTTAGGGTTAGTGTGAGGGTTAGGGATAAGTTTAAGATTAGGGATAGTGTGAGGATAAGGGTTAGGGTGAGGGTTAAGTTGAGGGTGAAGGTTAGGGTTAGGGTTATGGTTGGGGTTAGCTTTAGGGTTAGGGTGAGGTTTAGGGTGAATGTTAGGCTTAGGGTGAAGGTTAGCTTGAGGGTGAGCATTATGGTTAGGTTTAGGTTGATGGTTAGGTTTAGGGTTAGGTTTAGTGTGAGGGTTAGTGTGAGGGTTACAGTGAGGGTTAGTGTTAGTGTGAGGGGTAGGGTTAGGATTAGGGTTACGGTGAGTTTTAGGGTTAGGGTTATGTTTAGGGTAAGGGTTAGGGTTAGGATTAAGGTTAGATTTCGGGTTATGGTTATTTTTAGGGTTAGGGTTAGGGTGAGGGTGAGGGTGAGGGTGAGGGTGGGCATTATGGTTAGGGTTAGGTTTAGGGTGATGGTGGGAGTGAGGGGTAGATATAGGATTAGGGTTATGGGTAGGCTGAGGGGGAGGCAGAGGGTGAGGGTTAGGTTTAGGGTTAGGGTTAGGTTTAGAGTTACAGTGAGGGCTAAGGTGAGGGTGAGGGTTAGGTTGAGGGTTAGGGTTAGGGTGAGGGTTAGGGTTAGGGTTAGAATGAGGGTTATTGTTAGGTTGATGTTTAGGGTGAGGCTGAGTGTTAGGGTTCGGATGAGGGTTCGGGTGAGGGTGAGGGTGAGGGTGAGGATGAGGGTGAGGTTTAGGGTGTGGCATAGGGTTAGGTGTTGGATGAGGGTTAGGGTGAGGTTTAGGATTAGGGTTAGGGTTAAGTTGAAGTTGAGGGTGAGGGTTAGGCTTAGGGTTAGGTTGAGGGTTAGTATTATGTTGAGGGCTAGGGTAAGGGTGAGGTTTAGGGTGAGGGTTAGTGTTAGTGTTAGGTTGAGGGTTAGAGTTAGTGTGAGGGTTTGGGTTAGAGTTAGGGTTAGTGTGAGGTTAAAGTTTAGGGTTAGGGTGAGGGTGAGGGTGAGGGTTAGGGTTATTGTTAGGGTTAGGTGAGGGTTAGGGTGAGGATTTGGGTTAGGGTGATGTTTAGGGTGAGGTGAGGGTTAGGGTGAGGGATAGGGTTATGGTTAGCATTAGGGTGCGGGTGAGGGTGATGTTGAGTGTTAGGTTTAGGATTTTGTTTATAGTTAGGTGAGTGTTAGGGTGAGTGTAAGGATTCGGGTGTGGGTGAATTTTAGGGTGTGGTTGAGGGTTAGGTTTAAGGTGAGAATTAGGGTTAGGGTTCGGATTATGGTGAGAGTAAGTATTAGGGTGTGGTTTAGGGTGAGGTTGAGGTTTTGGATTAACGTTTGTTTTAGGGTGAGGGTTAGTGTGAGGATTAGGGTTAGGTTTAGGTTTAGGGTGATGGTGAGGTTTAGAGTTAGTGTTAGGTGGAGGGTTAGGTTTAGGGTTAGGGTGATGGTAAGGGTTAGGTTGAGGGTTAGTGTGAGTTTGAGTGTTAGGGTTAGCATTAGAGTTAGGTTGAGGGTTAGGGTTAGGGTGAGGGTTAGTGTTAGGGTTAGAGTGAGGGTTATTTTTAGGTTGATGTTTATGGTGAGGCTGAGTGTTAGGGTTCAGGTGAGTGTTCAGGAGAGGGTGAGTGTGAGGGTGAGTGTGACGTTTAGGGTGTGGCTTAGGGTTAGGTTTTGGGTGAGGGTTAGGGTGAAGTTTATGGTTAGGGTTAGGGTTAGGTTGAAGTTGAGGGTGAGGGTTAGGGTTACGGTTAGGTTGAGGATTAGGATTATGTTGAGGGCTAGGGTAAGGGTGAGGGTTAGGGTGAGAGTTAGTGTTAGGGTTAGGTTGAGGGTTAGAGTTAGTGTGAGGGTTTGGGTTAGAGTTAGGGTTAGTGTGAGGATAAAGTTTAGGGTGAGGTTTTAGGGTGAGGGTGAGGCTTAGGGTTATCGTTAGGGTTAGGGTGAGGGTTAGGTTGAGGATTAGGGTTAGGGTGATGTTTAGGGTGAGGTGAGGGTTAGGGTGAGGATGAGGGTGAGGGTTAGGGTTATGGTTAGCGTTAGGGTGCGGGTGAGGGTGATGTTGAGTGTTAGGTTTAGGACTTTGTTTATAGTTAGGTGAGTGTTAGGGTGAGGTTAAGGATTCGGGTGAGGGTGAATTTTAGGGTGTTTTTGAGGGTAAGGTTTAAGGTGAGAATTAGGGTTAGGGTTAGGGTTATGGTGAGGGTAAGTATTAGGGTGTGGTTTAGGGTGAGGTTGAGGTTTTGGGTTGACGTATGTTTTAGGGTGGGGGTTAGTGTGAGGGTTAGGGTTAGGTTTAGGTTTAGGGTGATGGTCAGGTTTAGAGTTAGTGTTAGGTAGAGGGATAGGTTTAGGGTTAGGGTGATGGTAAGGGTTAGGGTGAGGGTTAGGGTGAGTTTGAGTGTTAGGGTTAGCATTAGTGTTAGGTTGAGGGTTAGGTTTAGGGTGAGGGTTAGTGTTAGGGTTAGAGTGAGGGTTATTGTTAGGTTGATGTTTAGGGTGAGGCTGAGTGTTAGGGTTCGGGTTCGGGTTCGGGTGAGGGTGAGGTTGAGGTTAGGGTGTGGCTTAGGGTTAGGTTTTGGTGAGGGTTAGCGTGAGATTTAGGGTTAGGGTTAGGGTTAGGTTGAAGTTGAGGGTGAGGGTTAGGGTTAGGGTTAGGTTGAGGGTTAGGATTATGTTGAGGGCTAGGGTGAGGGTGAGGGTTAGTGTGAGGGTTAGGTTGAGTGTTAGAGTTAGTGTGAGGGTTTGGGTTAGAGTTAGGGTTAGTGTGAGGTTAAAGTTTAGGGTGAGGTTTAGGGTGAGGGTGAGGGTTAGGGTTATCGTTAGGGTTAGGTGAAGGTTAGGGTGAGGATTAGGGTTAGGGTGATGTTTAGGGTGAGGTGAGGGTTAGGGTGAGGATGAGGGTGAGGGTTAGGGTTATGGTTAGCGTTAGGGTGCGGGTGAGGGTGATGTTGAGTGTTAGGTTTGGGACTTTGTTTATAGTTAGGTGAGTGTTAGGGTGAGGTTAAAGATTCGGGTGAGGGTGAATTTTAGGGTGTTTTGAGGGAAAGGTTTAAGGTGAGAATTAGGGTTAGGGTTAGGGTAATGGTGAGGGTAAGTATTAGGGTGTGGTTTAGGGTGAGGTTGAGGTTTTGGGTTAACGTTTGTTTTAGGATGAGGGTTAGTGTGAGGGTTAGGTTTAGGTTTAGGTTTAGGGTGATGGTGAGGTTTAGAGTTAGTGTTAGGTGGAGGGATAGGTTTAGGGTTAGGGTGATGGTAAGGGTTAGGGTTAGGGTTAGGGTGAGTTTGAGTGTTAGGGTTAGCATTAGTGTTAGGTTGAGGGTTAGGGTTAGGGTGAGGGTTAGTGTTAGGGTTAGAGTGAGGGTTATTGTTAGGTTGATGTTTAGGGTGAGGCTGAGTGTTAGGGTTCGGGTGAGGGTTCGGGTGAGGGTGAGGTTGAGGTTTAGGGTGTGGCTTAGGATTAGGTTTTGGTGAGGGTTAGCGTGAGATTTAGGGTTAGGGTTAGGGTTAGGTTGAAGTTGAGGGTGAGGGTTAGTGTTAGGTTTAGGTTGAGGGTTAGGATTATGTTGAGGGCTAGGGTGAGGGTGAGGGTTAGGGTGAGGGTTAGTGTTAGGGTTAGGTTGAGGGTTAGAGTTAGTGTGAGGGTTTGGGTTAGAGTTAGGGTTGGTGTGAGGTTAAAGTTTAGGGTGAGGGTTAGGGTGAGGGTGAGGGTTAGGGTTATCGTTAGGGTTAGGTGAGGGTTAGGGTGAGGATTAGGGTTAGGGTGATGTTTAGGGTGAGGTTAGGGTTAGGGTGAGGATGAGGGTGAGGGTTAGGGTTATGGTTAGCGTTAGGGTGCGGGTGAGGGTGATGTTGAGTGTTAGGTTTAGGACTTTGTTTATAGTTAGGTGAGTGTTAGGGTGAGGTTAAGGATTCGGGTGAGGGTGAATTTTAGGGTGTTTTTGAGGGTTAGGTTTAAGGTGAGAATTAGGGTTAGGGTTAGGGTTATGGTGAGGGTAAGTATTAGGGTGTGGTTTAGGGTGAGGTTGAGGTTTTGGGTTAACGTTTGTTTTAGGGTGAGGGTTAGTGTGAGGGTTAGGGTTAGGTTTAAGTTTAGGGTGATGGTGAGGTTTAGAGTTAGTGTTAGGTGGAGGGTTAGGTTTAGGGTTAGGGTGATGGTAAGGGTTAGGGTGAGGGTTAGGGTGAGTTTGAGTGTTAGGGTTAGCATTAGTGTTAGGTTGAGGGTTAGGTTTAGGGTGAGGGTTAGTGTTAGGGTTAGAGTGAGGGTTATTGTTAGGTTGATGTTTAGGGTGAGGCTGAGTGTTAGGGTTCGGGTTCGGGTTCGGGTGAGGGTGAGGTTGAGGTTAGGGTGTGGCTTAGGGTTAGGTTTTGGTGAGGGTTAGCGTGAGATTTAGGGTTAGGGTTAGGGTTAGGTTGAAGTTGAGGGTGAGGGTTAGGGTTAGGGTTAGGTTGAGGGTTAGGATTATGTTGAGGGCTAGGGTGAGGGTGAGGGTGAGGGTGAGGGTTAGTGTTAGGGTTAGGTTGAGGGTTAGAGTTAGTGTGAGGGTTTGGGTTAGAGTTAGGGTTAGTGTGAGGTTAAAGTTTAGGGTGAGGGTTAGGGTGAGGGTGAGGGTTAGGGTTATCATTAGGGTTAGGTGAGGGTTAGGGTGAGGATTAGGGTTAGGGTGATGTTTAGGGTGAGGTGAGGGTTAGGGTGAGGATGAGGGTGAGGGTTAGGGTTATGGTTAGCGTTAGGGTGCGGGTGAGGGTGATGTTGAGTGTTAGGTTTAGGACTTTGTTTATAGTTAGGTGAGTGTTAGGGTGAGGTTAAGGATTCGGGTGAGGGTGAATTTTAGGGTGTTTTTGAGGGTTAGGTTTAAGGTGAGAATTAGGGTTAGGGTTAGGGTTATGGTGAGATTACTAGGGTGTGGTTTAGGGTGAGGTTGAGGTTTTGGGTTAACGTTTGTTTTAGGGTGAGGGTTAGTGTGAGGGTTAGGGTTAGGTTTAAGTTTAGTGTGATGGTGAGGTTTAGAGTTAGTGTTATGTGGAGGGTTAGGTTTAGGGTTAGGGTGATGGTAAGGGTTAGGGTGAGGGTTAGGGTGAGTTTGAGTGTTAGGGTTAGCATTAGGTTTAGGTTGAGGGTTAGGGTTAGGGTGAGGGTTAATGTTAGGGTTAGAGTGAGGGTTATTGTTAGGTTGATGTTTAGGGTGAGGCTGAGTGTTAGGGTTCGGGTGAGGGTTCGGGTGAGGGTGAGGTTGAGGTTTAGGGTGTGGCTTAGGGTTAGGTTTTGGTGAGGGTTAGAGTGAGATTTAGGGTTAGGGTTAGGTTGAAGTTGAGGGTGAGGGTTAGGGTTAGGGTTAGGTTGAGGGTTAGGATTATGTTGAGGGCTAGAGTGAGGGTGAGGGTTAGGGTGAGGGTTAGTGTTAGGGTTAGGTTGAGGGTTAGAGTTAGTGTGAGGGTTTGGGTTAGAGTTAGGGTTAGTGTGAGGTTAAAGTTTAGGGTGAGGGTTAGGGTGAGGGTGTGGGTTAGGGTTATCGTTAGGGTTAGGTGAAGGTTAGGGTGAGGATTAGTGTTAGGGTGATGTTTAGGGTGAGGTGAGGGTTAGGGTGAGGATGAGGGTGAGGGTTAGGGTTATGGTTAGCGTTAGGGTGCGGGTGAGGGTGATGTTGAGTGTTAGATTTAGGATTTTGTTTATAGTTAGGTAAGTGTTAGGGTGAGTGTAAGGATTCGGGTGTGGGTGAATTTTAGGGTGTGGTTGAGGGTTAGGTTTAAGGTGAGAATTAGGGTTAGGGTTAGGCTGAGGGTGAGGGGAAGGGGAGTTTTTGGGTTAGGGTTAGGGTTATTTGAAGGCTAGGTTGAGGGTAAGTGTTAGTGAGAGGGTGAGGTTGAGGGTTAGGGATAACTTTAGGGTTAGGGTGAGGGTTAGCGCTAGGGTTAGGTTTAGGTTTTGAGTTAGAGTGAGAGTGAGGGTTAGAGTTCAGTTTAGGATTAGGGTTAGGGTTATGGTTAGGGTGAGGTTTAGGATTAGAGTTAGGGTTCGGTTGAAGGTGAGAGTAAGCGTTAGGGTGAAGTTGAGTGTTAGGGTTAGCATTAGGGTTAGGGTGAGAGTGAGTGTTAGGGTGAGAGTTAGGGTTAGAGTTAGGGATAGATTGAGGGTGAGGTTTAGTTATAGGGGTCAAGTGAGTGTTAATATTAGGATGAGGATTAAGGTTAAGGTGAGGGATAGGGGGAGGGTGAGGGTTAGCGTGAGGGTGAGTGTGAGTGTTTCGTTTAGGTAAGGGTTAGATTTAAGGTTATGGTGAGGATTAGGGTGAGGGTGAGGGTTAGGTTGAGGATTATGGTAGGGTGAGGGTTAGGGTTAGGGTTAGGGTTAGGGTTATGGTGAGGGTTAGGGTGAGGTTTAGGGTTAGGGTTAGGGTTAGGTTTAGGGTGAGGGTGAGGTTTAGTGTTAGGGTTAGGGTGGGATTAAGGTTAGCGTGAGGTCTAGGGTGAGGGTGAGGGTTAGGATCAGGGTTAGTGTGAGGGGTAGGTTTAGGGTTAGGTTGAGGGTGAGGGTTAGGGTGAGGGTGAGGGTGAGGGTGAGGTTTAACATAACGTTAGTGTTAGGGTGACGTTTAGCGTGAGGGTTACCTTTACGTTTAGAGTTAGGGTGAGGGTGAGGGTTAGGTTTCGGGTTAGGGATAGGGTTATCGTTAGGGTTAGGGTGAGGTTTAGGGTTAGGGTTAGGTTTAGGTTGAAGGTGAGGCTGAGAGTTAGAGTTAGGGTTAGGTTGAAGGTGAGGCTGAGGGTTAGGGGTAGGGTTAGTTTGAGGGCTAGGGTGAGGTTGAGGTTTAGGGTGAGGGTGAGGGTGAGGGTTTTGATAAGGTAAGTGTTAGGGTTAGAGTTAGGTTGAGAATTAAGTTGAGGGTGAGGGTTAGGTTGAGGGTTAGTTTTAGGGTGATTGTTAGGTTTGGGGTTAGGGTGAGGGTTAGGGTTAGGGTGATGTTTAGGGTGAGGATGAGCGTTAGGGTGAAGGTGAGGGTTCGGGTGAGTGTGAGTGTTCGGGAGATGGTGAAGGTTAAGGTGTGGATGAGGATTAGGTTACGGAGTAGTGTTAGAGTGACAGTGAGTGTTAGGGTGAGGATGAGGGTTAGGGTTAGGGATAGGGTTAGGGTGAGTGTTAGGGTTAGGGTTAGGGTTAGGGTTAGGGTTAGGGTAAGGTTGAGGGTTCGGGTGAGTGTGAGTGTTCAGGTGAGGATGAGGGTTAGAGTTTTGGTGAGGGTTAGGTTTCGGCTCAGTGTTAAGGGGATGGTGAGTGTTAGGGTTAGGGTTAACGTTAGTTTTAGGGTGAGGTTTACGTTGAGGGTTCGGGTTAGGGTGAGTGTTAGGGTTAGGGTGATGTTTCAGTTGAGGTTGAGTTTTAGGTTGTGGGTGAGCATTAGGGTTAGGGTGAGGATTAGAGTTATGGTTAGGGTTAGGGTTATGGTGAGTTTAAGGGATAGGGTGAGGTTTAGTGTGAGGTTGAGGGTTATGGTGAGTGTTAGGGTGATGGTGAGGGTTAGGGTTAGGGTGGGGGTTAGGGTGAGAGTTAGGATTAGAGTGAGGGTGAGGGGGAAAGTTAGGGTTAGGGTTAGAGTTAGAGTTAGGGTGAGGGTGAGTGTAGGGTTAGAACTTGGATTAGGGTTATGGATACAGTTAAGGTTAGGGTTAGATTTAGGGTGAGGGTGAGGGTTAGGGTTAGGATAAGAGTTAGGGTGAGAGTGAGGGTGAAGTTCAGTGTTAGGATTAGGGATAGGGTTAGGTTTAGGGTGAGTGTTAGGTTTAGTTTTATGGATAGGGTTAGGGTTAGGGTTAGGGTGGGTGTTATGGTTAGGTTTAGGGTGAGGTTGAGGGTTCGGGTGAGTGTGAGTGTTCGGTTGAGGGTGAGGGTTACAGTGTGGGTGAGGGTTAGGTTTCGGCTGAGTGTTAGTGTGATGGTGAGGTTTAGGGATAGATTTAGCGTTACGGTTAGGTTGAGGGTTATGGTGAGGGTTAGTGTTAAGGTGAGTGTTAGGGTTAGGGTGAGGCTTAGGGTTAGGGTGATATTTGGGTGATGGTGAGGGTTAGTGTGAGGGTGAGGATTAGGTTTAGTATTAGGGTTAGGGTTAGGGTTAGGGTGACTGTAAGGGTTAGGATGAGGTTTCGGGTGAGGTTTAGTTTTGGGTTTTGGTTGAGAGTTAGGGTTAGGGCGAGGATTAATATTAGGTTTAGGGTTAGGGTTAGGGTGAGTTTAAGTGTTAGGGTGAGGTTTAGGGTGAGGGTGAGGGTTACAGTTAGCATTAGGGTTGGGGTGAGTTTTAGGGTTAGGTGTGGGTTAAGGTGAGGTTTAGGGTTAGGGTGAGAGTGAGGGTGAGGGTTAGGGTTAGGGTTAGGTTTAGAGTTAGGGTGTGGGTGAGACTGAGGGTTAGAATTTGGATTAGGGTTAGGGTTAGAATTAGGGTGAGGGTGAGGGTTAGGATTAGAGTTAGGGTGAGAGTGAGGGTGAGGCTCAGTGTTAGGATTAGGGTTAGGGATAGTGTTAGGGTGAGGATACGGGTAAATGTTAGGGTTAGGATTAGGGTTAGGGTTACTGTGAGTATAAGGGTAAGGGTGAGGGTTAGGGAGAGGTTGAGGGTTAGGGTTAGGGTGAGGGTTAGGTTTAGGGTTAAGGTGAGGTTTAGTGTTAGGATGAGATTTAGGGTGAGGGTTAGGGTCAGAGTGAGGGTTAGGGTGAGGGTTAGAGTTAGGTTTAAGATTAGGGTGAGGGTGAGCGTTAGTGTTAGGGTTAGGGTAAGGGTTAAGTTTAGGATGAAGGCTAGGGTGAGGGTGTTGGTTAGGGTGAGGTTGAGTGTGAGGGTGAGTATTTCGGTTAGGTAAGTTTAGGGTTAGGGTTATGATGAGGATTAGGGTGAGGGTGAGGTTTAGGTTGAGGGTTAATTTGAGGTTGAGGGTTAGGGTTAGTTTTAGGGTGAGGGTTGGGGTTAGGGTGGTGTTTAGTGTGAAAATATGGTTTATTGTGAGTTTTAGGATTAGGGTTAGGTTTATTGTATGGTTTAGGGTTAGGGTTAGGGTGAGGGAGAAGGTAGGGATAGCGTTAGGGTTAGTGTGATGGTGGGGGTGAGGGGTAGGTTTAGGATTAGGGTTAGGGTTAGGCTGAGGGCTAGGGTGAGGTTGAGGTTGAGGGTGAGGGTGAGGGTTTCTGTTAGGTAAGTGTTATGGTTATTGTCAGGGTGAGGATTAGATTGAGGGTGAGGATTAGGGTTAGGGTGAGTGTTAGGGTTATCGTTTTGGTGAGGGTTAGGTTTAGGGTGAGGTTTAGGGTGAGGGTGAGTGTTAGGGTGAGCGGTAGGGTTCGGGTGAGTATGAGCGTTAGGGTGCGGGTGAGGGATAGGGTGAGGTTTAGGGTGTCGGTGAGGGTTCGGTTGACTGTGAGGGGTTAGGGTTAGATTTAGGGTGAGAATTAGGGTTTGGGTTAAGGTTAGGGTGAGGTTTAGGGTGAGGCGTAGGGTTAGGGTTAGGGTGAGGGTTAGGATTAGGTTGAGGGTTAGGGTAATATTTAGGGTTAGGTTGAGTGTAAGGGTCAGCGTGAGGGTTAGGGTGAGGATAAGGGTTAGGGTGAGAGTTAGGGTGAGGGTAAGGGTTAGGGTTAGCGTTGGGTTTAGGGTGAGGGTTACATTGAGGGTTAGGGTTTGGGTTAGTTTTAGGGTTATTGGGAAGGTTAGGATGAGGGTTAGGGTTAGGTTTAGGCTGAGGGTGAGGGTGAGGGTTAGGGTTAGGTTTAGGGTAAGGGTTAGGGTGAGAGTGAGGGTGAGGGTGAGGGTGAGGGTTTCATTTAGGTAAGGGTTAGGGTTAGAGTGAGGATTAGGGTGAGGGTGAGGGTTAGGTTGCTGGTTAGGGTTAGGTTTACGGTTAGGGTGACGGTGAGGTTGAGGTATAGGGTTAGGTTTAGGGTTAGATTTAGGTTGACGATGAGGATTAGAAATAGGATTAAGTTTAGGGTTAGAGTTAGGGTGAGGTTGAGGGTGAGGGTTAGGGTTAGGGTTAGAGTTAGTGTGGGGGTGAGGTGAGGGTTAGTGTTAGGATTAGGGTTAGTGTTAGGGTTTGGGTGAGGGTGAGGGTGAATGTTAGGGTTAGGGTTATGGTTAGGGTTATTGTGAGGATAAGGGTTAAGTTGAGGGTTTGGGTGAGGGTGAGAGTTAGGGTGAGTGGTAGGGTGAGCTTGAGGGTTAGGGTTAGGTTTAGGGTTAGGGTGAGTGTTAGGGTTACGCTTAGGGTGAGGCTTAGGGTTAGGGTGAGGTTTAGGGTTAGGGTGAGTGTTAGGGTGAGGGTTAGGTTTAGGGTTTGGGTTACGGTGAGACTGAGGGTTAGTGTTAGGGTTACGGTGAGGGTTAAGTTTAGGGTGAGGGCTTGGGTGTCGGTGAGGTTTAGTGTGTTGGTGAGGGTGAGGGTGAGGGTTTCTGTTAGATAAGGGTTAGGGTTAGTGTTATGGTGAGGATTAGAACGAGGTTTAAGTTTAGTTTGAGGGTTTAGTTTAGGGTGAGGGTGATGTTGAGTTTAAGGGTTAGAGTCAGGGCGAGGGTTGGGGTGAGGTGTAAGGTTAGTGGTAGGGAGAGGTTTAGGGTTAGGGTTAGGTTTAGAGTTAGATTTAGTATGAGGATAAAGGTTAGGATGAGGGTTAGGGTTAAGGTTAGGGTTAGGGTGAGGGTTAATGTTAGGGTTAGGGTTAGCGTTAGGGTGAGTGTTGGGGTTAGGGTTAGGGTAAGTACTAGGGTTAGGGTGAGGGTTAGGGTTAGGGTTAGGTTGAGGTTTAGGGTTAGGGTTAGGTTTAGGGTGAGGGTTAGGTTTAGGATTAGGCTGAGGGTGAGGGGTAGGGTGAGGGGTAGGTTTAGGTTTAGGGTAAGGGTTAGGGTTAGGGTGAGGTTTAGTTTTAAATTTAGGGGTAGTTTGAGGGGGAGGGGAGGGGGACGGTTAGGGTTAGGTTTAAAGTGATGGTTAAATTGTGGGTGAGGATTAGGGTTATGTTGAGGGTTAGGGAGACCAAGAGGGTTAGGGTGAGGGTGAGGATTAGGGTTAGGGTTAGGGTGAGGGTTAGTGTTAGGGTTAGGTTCAGGCTTAGGGTGAGGGTTAGGGTGAGGGGTACGGTTAGACTTAGGGTGAGGGATAGTGTTAGAGTGAGGGTTAGGGTTAGGGTTCGACTTAGGGTTAGCGTGTGGTTAAAAGTTAGAGTGAGGGTTAGGGTGAATGTGAGTGTTAGGGTTACTGTTAGGGTTAGGTTAACGGTTAGGGTGAGGGTTAGGTTTAGGGTGAGGGTTAGGGTGAGAGTACTGTTTAGCGTGAGGGTGAGGGTTAGGGTGAGGGAGAGGGTTAGGGTTAGGTTTAGGGTTACGGTGAGGGTTAGGGTTAGGGTGAGGGTCAGGTTGAGGGTTAGAGTTAGGGTTAATTAAGGGTTAGGCTTAGGGATTACGGTGAGGATTAAGTTGAGTGTGAGGGTTAGGTAGTGGTTTAGGGTTAGTGTGAGGGTTAGGGTAGGGGTTAGGGTGAAGGTTAGGGTTAGGTTGATGTTTAGGGTGAGAGTGAGGGTTCGGGTGAGGGTGAGGGTTTGGGTGTGGGTGAGGGTTAGATTTCGGGTGAGTGTTAGGGTGACTATGAGGGTTAGGGTGAGGTTGAGCGTTAGGGTTATGGTTGTGAGTTAGAGTGAGGGTTAGGGTTAGGGTTAGGGTCAGGTTTAGGGTTAGTGTGAGTGTTAGGGTTAGGGTTATGATTAGGGTTAGTGTTAGGATAAGGGTGAGGTTGAGGGTTAGGTTGAGGGTGAGCTTGAGTGTTAGGGTTAGTGTTAGGGTAAGGGTGACTTTTATGGTGAGTTTTAGGGTTAGGGTGAGTGATAGGATCAGGGTTAGGGTGAGGGTTAGGTTTAGGGTGTTATTTATGGTGAGGGTGAATGTTAGGGTGAGGGTGATGGTTAGGGTTAGGGTTAGGGTTAAGTTTAGGGTGAGGGATAGGTATAGGATTACGGTTACAGTTAGGATTAGGGTGATTGTAAGGGTTCGGTTGATGTTTCGGGTGACCTTGAGTGTTAGGGTTTGGGTGAGGGTTAGCGTTAGAGTGCATATTAGGGTTAGGGCTAGGGTCAGGGTTTTAATGAGTTTAAGGGTTAGGGTGAGGTTTATGGTGAGGGTTAGGGTTAGGATTAGCGTGAGGGTTAGGGGGAGGGTTTGGGTTAGGGTTAGGGTGAGAGTTAGGGTTAGGATGAGGGTTATATTTAGGGTTAGGGTGAGATTATTGCTTAGGGTGAGGGTGAGGGTCAGGGTGAGGGTGAGGTTGAGGGTGAGTGTTAAGGTGAAGGTGAGGGTGACGGTGACGGTGAGGGTTAGTTTTAGAGTTAGGGTTAGGCTGAGGTTGAGGGTTAGGGTTAGGATTGAGGTTAGAGTTAGGTTTAGGCTTAGGGTTAGGGTGACAGTGAGGTTTAGCGTGAGGGTGAGGGTGATGGTGAATATTAGGGTTAGGATTAGGTTTAGGGTGAGTTTTAGGGTTAGGGTTAGGGTTAGGGTGTGGATGAGGGTTAGGTTTCGGCTGAGTGTTAGGGGGACGGTGAGGGTTATGGTGAGTGTGAGGGTTAGGGTTATGGTTATGTTTAGAGTCAGGTTTAGGTTTAGGGTGAGTTTGAAGGTGAGGGTTAGGTTTAGGATTAGACTTAGGTGTTTGGTAAGGCTTAGGGTGAGTGTGAGTGTGAGGGTCAGAGTTAAGATTAGGTTGAGATTTAGGGTTAGGGTTAGGGTTAGGTTGTGGGTGAGGGTGAGGGTTAGGTTGTGGGTGATGGTGAGGGTGACGGTGAAGGTGAGGGTTAGGTTTCGGGTAAGGTTCAGGGTTATGTTTAGGGTAAGATTGAGTGTGAGGATGAGGGGTAGGTTGAGGGTGATGGTGAGGTTGAGGGTGAGCGTGAGGGTTAGGGTTTGGGTGAGAGTTAGGGTTAGGCTTAGGGTTAAGGTTAGGGTGAGGGTTAGGGTTAGGGTTAGGGTTAGGATGACGGTTAGGCTGAGGGTTAGGTTTAGGGTTAGGGTGAGGGTGAGGGTTAGGATTAGGATTAGGGTTAGGGTTAGGTTAAGGTTTAGGGATAGGTTTAGGGTTAGGTTCAGGGTTTGTTTAGGGTTAGGTTTAGGGTTAGGGTGAGGGTGAGGGTGAGGGTTAGGGTTGGATTAGGGTTAGTGTTAGGGTTATGCTGAGGGTGTTGTTGAGGGTGAGTGTGAGGGTTAGGGTTAAGGCGAGGGTTAGGATTAGGTTTAGGCTTAAGGGTAAGGTGAGGGTTAGGTTTAGGATTAAGTTTAATATGAGGGTTAGGCTGAGGGTTAGTGTTAGGGTTCGTTGGAGGGTAAGGTTTAGGGTGAGGGTTAGGGTGAGGGTGATGCTTAGGGTTAGGCCTTAGGGTTAGGGTGAGGGTTAGGGTGAGTGTTAGTGTTAGGGTTAGGGCTAGGGTGAGGGTTAGGGTGAGGGTAAGGGTTAGGGTGATTTTTAGGGTGAGGGTTAGTGTTCCAGTTAGGATTAGGGTTCGGGTGAGGGTTAGGTTGAGGGTCAGTGTTAGGCGAGGTTTACGATGACAGTGAGGGTTCGGGTGAAGGAGAGGGTTAGGGTTAGGGTTAGGGTGAGGGTTAAGGTTAGGGTGAGGGCTAGTGTGAGGGAGAGGGTTAGGGTTAGGGTGAAGGGTAGGGGTAGGGTTAGGGTTAGGGTTAGGTTTAGGCTGAGGGTTCGGGTTAGTGTGAGGGTGAGGGCTAGTTTTAGCATTAGGGTTAAGGTTAGGTATAGGGTTAGGGTGAGGGCGAGGGTGAGATTGAGGTTGAGGTTAGGGTAAGGTTTAGGGTTAGACTGCGGGTGGGGGTGAGGGTGATGGTGAGGGTGAAGTTTAGGGTTAGTTTTAGGGTGAGGGCTAGGGTGAGGGTGATGGTTAGGGTGACGTTTTGGGTGAGGGTGTGGATTAGGGTGAGGTTGAGGTTGAAGATGAGTGTTAGGGTTAGGGCGAGGCTTAGGTTTAGGGTTAGTGTGAGGGTTACGATTAGGGTGATGTTTAGGGTGAGGGTTAGAGTTAGGGTGAGGGTGAGTGTGAGGATTAGGGTGTAGGTGAAGGTTAGGATTAGGGTGAGGGTTAGGGTGACGGTGAGGGTTAGGGTGAAGGTGAGGGTTAGGGTTAGGGTGAGCTTTAGGGTTAGGGTTAGGGTGAGGGGTTAAGTGAGGGTTAGGGTAAAGGTTAGGGTGAGAGTTAAGATTAATGTGAGCGTTAGGGTTAGGCTTAAGGTTAGTGTTAGGGTAAGGGTTAGGGTGAGGGTTAGGTGGAGAGTGAGGGTTAGGGTATGCCTTAGTGTTAGGGTGAGGTTTATTGTGAGGAATAAGGTGAGGGTTAGGGTTAGTATGAGGGTGAGGGTTAGAATTATTTTTATGGTGAGGGTTAGGGTGAGGTTAGGTTTAGGGTAGGGTTAGGGTCAGGGTGAGGGTTCCGGTGAGGGTGATTTTTAGGTTGTGGATGATGGTTAGGGTTAGGGTGAGGGTTATGGTGATGTTGAGGTTTAGGATGAGGGAGAGTGTTAGGGTTACGGTGAGCGTTAGGTTTAGTGTGAGGATTAGGGTTAGGGTAAGGGATAGGGTGAGGGCGAGGGTGAGATTGAGGTTGAGGTTAGGGTTAGGGTTAGGGTTAGACTGAGGGTGGGGGTGAGGGTGAGGGTGAGGGTGAAGGTTAGTGTTTGTTTTAGGGTGAGGGCTAGGATGAGGGTGAGGGTTAGGCTGACGTTTTGGGTGAGGATGAGGATTAGGGTGAGGTTGAGGTTGAAGATGAGGGTTAGGGTGAGGGGTAGGGTTAGGATTAGGGTTAGGGTGAGGGTTAGGGTTAATGTGAGGGTTAGGGTTAGGGTTACTGCTAGGGCTAGGGTTAGTTTGAGGGTAAGGGTTAGAGTGAGTGTTAGGGTTAGGGTAAGCATTAGGGTTAGTTTAGGGTTAGGGTGAGGGTTAGGGTGAGGCCTCAGGTTTAGGATTAGGGTTAGGGTGAGTGTTAGGTTGAGTGTTAGGATTAGGATTAGTGTTAGGATGAGGGTGAGTGTCAGGGTGAGGGTTAGGGTTAGGGTGAGAGTGAGGGTGAGGATTTCGGTTATTTAAGGGATAGGGTTAGGGTTCGGGAGAGGATTAGGTTGAGGTTGAGGGTTAGGTGGACGGTTAGGATTAGGGTGAGGGTTAGTGTTAGGTATAGAGTGAGGGATAGGGTTAGGGTGAGGTTTAGGGTAGGGTTAGCGTGAGGGTGACGGTTTGGGTGAATGTGAGTTTTAGGGTGTGGGTGACGGTTATGGTTAGGGTGAGCTTAAGGTGACGGTGAGGGTTAGGGTGAGGGTGAGGGTTATGTTTAGGGTGAGGGTGAGGGTTAGGTTTACGGTGAGCCTTAGGGTGAACATTAGGGTTAGGGTTAGTGTTAGGATTAGGGTTAGGGTTAGGGTTATGGTTCAGGTAAGGTTTAGGGTGAGGTTTAAGGTAGGGTTAGGGTTAGGGTTAGCGTTAGGTTTAGGGTGAGGTTTAGTGTGAGGGTTAAGGTTAGGTTGAGGCATCGGTGAGGGTGATTGTTAGGGTTGAGGGTGAGGGAGAGGGTGAGGATTTCGGTTAGGTAAGGGTTAGGTTTATTGTTAGGGTGAGGTTTAAGTTGAGGGTGAGTGCTAGTGTGAGGGTTAGGGTTATGGTTAGGGTGAGGGTGATGTTTAGGGTGAGGGGTAGGTTTAGGTTTAGGGTGAGTGTTACGGTTCATGTGAGTGTTAGGGTTAGGGTTATGGTTAATTTTAGTGTGAAGATAAGTGTTAGGATGAGGGTTAGGGTGAGGGTGATGGTTAGGGTTAGGTTTCCGGTAAGGTTTATGGTTATGGTGAGGGTTAGGGTTAGGGTTAGGATTAGGGTTAGAGTGAAGTGAGGGTTAGGGTTAGCGTTAGGTATAGGGTGACGGTTAGGTTGAGGGTTAGGGTTAGGTTTAGGGTTAGTGTGAGGGTTAGTGTTAGGGTTAGGTTTAGGGTAAGGTTTAGAGTTAAGGTGAGGGTTAGGGTTAGGGTTGGGGTGAAGTGAGGGTCAGGGTTAGCTTTAGGGTTAAGGCAAGGGTTAGGGTGAGGGTGACGGTTAGGGTTGGATTAGGGTTAGGGTGAGGGTGAGGGTTAGGGTTAGGATTAGGGTTTGGGTGAGGTTTACGGTGAGGGTTAGGGTTAGTGTGATTGTTAGGGTTAGGGTTAGTGTGAGGGTGAGGTTTAGCGTTAGGGTTAGGGTTAGCTAACGCTCACCCTAAATCTAACCCTCACCCTAACACTAACCCTAAACGTCACCCTCACCCTAACACTCACCCTAACCCTAACATTAACCCTAAACCTCACCCTCAACATAAACCTCACCCTAACCCTTACCCTCACCCTAGCCTAACCCTAACCCTAACACTAACCTTCACACTAATCCTAAACCTAAACCTAACTCTAACACTAAACCTCACCCTAACCCTCACCCTAACCATAACTGTAACCCTAACCCTTACACTACCCCTAACAATAACCCTAACCCTAACCCTCACCCTAACACTAACCCTAACCCTAACCCTAACTCTCACACTAAACCTAACGCACACCCTAACACTAAGCCAAACCCTCAGCCTAAACCTAACCCTAACCCTTACCCTAACCCTCACCCTATCCCTAACCGTAACCCTAATCCTAAACCTCACCCTCACCCTACCACACACCCTACCCCTACACCTAAATCTAACCCTCCCCTAAACCTAACACTCACCTTAACCCTAACCCTAACCCTCACCCTGACCCTATCCCTCACCCTAACCCTAACCCTAACCCTAACCCTCAACCTCAATTTAAAGCTCACCCTCACCTTAACCCTAACCCTCTCCGTACTCCTCACCCTAAACCTAATCATAACCCTCAACTTCACCCTAAACCTCACGTTAACACTTACCCTCACCCTGACCCTAACCCTAAGCCTAACCATAAACATAACCCTCAACCTAATCCTCAACCTAACCCTAAATCTAACCCTCACCCTCAACCTCAGCCTAACCCTAACCCTAACCTTAATCCTAACCCTAACGCTGACCCTTACCCACACCCTAATTCTAATCTTAACCCTAACCCTCACCCTCACCCTTACCATAACTCTAACTCTTTCCCAACGCTTACCCTCACCCTAACTCTAACCCTAACCCAATCCTAAACCTCACCCTCATATTCACCCTAACCCTAACTCTAACCAAAACCCTCACCTTAACCCAAACCCTCACCCTAACTCTAACCCTAACATCACCCTAACATAAACCCTCACGCTCACCCTCACCCTCACCCTGTCTAACCCTAACCCTAACCCTAATCTTAACCCTAACCCTCACCCTCACCTCAACCTAATTCTAACAATATCCAAACCCTAATCCTCAACTTCACTCTAACACTCAACCTACCCTAACCCTCACCCTCAACCTCACCCTAACCCTAACCCTAACCCTAACGCTAATGCAGACCCTAACCCTTACCCTCACACTATCCCTAAGCCTAAACCTCACCCTCACCGAAAACCTAGTGCTAAACCTAACCCTCACCTTAACCGTGCTTCTCCCCCTTCCCCTCCCCCTCAGACAAAATCTATCCCTAATCCTAATCCTAACCCAACCCTCACTCTCTCCCTCACTCTAAATCTAACCCTAAACCTAAACCTCCCCCTCAAACTCCCCCTAACAATAAACCTAAAAATAACCCTAACCCTAACCCTAACCCTCACCCTCACCCTAACCCAAACCTTCCCTCTCCCCCTAACACTAACCCTAACCCTAACCCTCACCCAACCCTCACCGTAAACCTAAACCTAAACCTCACCCTCACCCTAACCCTCAACCTAAACCTTACCCTCACCCTAAATGTAACCCTATCGCTAAACCTAACCATAACTCTCAGACTAAACCTAAACCTCACCCTAACCCTAACCCTACCCCTGAGCCGAACCCTCACCCTAACCGTAACCCTAACCCTAATTCTCACCCTACCCCTAAACATAACCCTAACCCTCACACTCACCCTATCCCTCACCCTAACTCTATCCCTAACCCTAACCCTGACCTGAACTCTCACCCGAATCCTAACAATAATTTTAACCCTAACTGTCTCCGTAACCCTAACCCTAAACCTACCCCTAACCCTAACTCTCCCTTCCCCTTCCCACTCACCCTCAGCCTAAACCTATCCCTAAACCTAATCCTAACCCTAACCCTCAATCCCACCCTCACTCTAAACCTAACCCTATCCCTAAACCTCACCCTCACCGTCAACCTCACCATCACGCTAATCCTAACAATAACCCCAACTCTAACCCTAACCCTAAACCTAACCCTCACCCTAACACTAACACTAACCCTAATCCTCACATTAAACCTTACACTCACCCTAAAGGTAAACCTACCCCTCAGCCTACGCCTCACAATAAACCGAACCCTAAAGCTAATCCTAACCCTATCTCTAACCCGAACCCTAACGCTCACCCTGACCCTCACTGTCACCCTAACCCTAACCCTCACCCTCAACCTCACCCTAATCTTAACCCTAACCCTAGTCCTAATCCTAATTCTAACACATTCCCTCACCGTCATACTCACCCTAAACATAAACATAACCCTAAACCAAAACCTAACCCTAACACTAACCTTCACCCTAAATCTAAACCTAACCCTCACCCTCACACTAACCCTAACCCTAACCTTAATCCTAACCCTAACACTAACCCTCATCCTAACCCTCACCCTAACACTCACGCTAAATGTAACCCTCATTCTCACTCTAGCCCTCACCCTCCCCTTACCCTTATCCTCACCCTAACCCTAACTGTCACCCTAACCCTCACACTAAACCTAACCCTCACCTTAACCCTAAAACTACCCTCTCGCTAACCCTAAGCCTAAACCTAACCCTAACCCTCACCCTAACCCTAAGCCTAACCCTAACCCTCACCCTCACTCTAGCCTTCACCCTAACCATAATCCTAACCCTAAACCTCACCCTAACCCTAACCCTCATTCTAACCCTCACCCTCACTCTAGCCTTCACCCTAACCATAATCCTAACCCTAAACCTCACCCTAACCCTAACCCTCATTCTAACCTTAACCCACACACTAAACCTAACCCTCACCCTAACCCTAACCCTCTCCCTAACACTTACCCTAACCCTAACCCTAACATTAACCCTAACCCTCACCCTAAGCTTAACCTAAAATTAACCCTAACCCTCACCCTAAAACTAACCCTCTAACTAAACCTCCCACTTATCTTAACCCTCAAACTAACCCTTATGCTCACCCTCACCCTAACCCTCACATTAACCCTAAACCTCACCGTAACACTAAGCCTAAACCTCACCCTCAGCCTAAACCTCAACATCACCCTAACCCTCACCCTAACCCTAACCCTCAACCACACCGTACACCTCACCCTAAACTTAAGACTCACCCTCAACCTAACCCTCATCCTAAGACTAACTCAAACCCTAACAATAATCCTAAACTTAACCCTCACACTCACCATCACCCTAACACTAACCCTAACCCTCACCCTAACCGTAACCCTCATCCTAACCCTAACCCTAACCCTAACCCTCACCCTAAACCTAACCCTCACCCTAAACCTAACCATAATCCTCACCCTAATCCCAACCCTAACCCTAACCCTCATCCTCACCCTCACCCTCAGCTTAAGACTAACCCTAACCCTAACCCTCTCACCCTCACCCTATCTCTCTCCCGAACCCTAAGCCTAGCCCAAACACACACCCTAACCCTAATCTTAACACTGAACCTCATCCTAACCCTAACCTAACCCTCACACTAAGCCTAAAACTCATCTTAACCCTAACCCTACCCCTCACCCTACACCTAACCTTAACCCTCACACTAAACCTAAACTTCACCCTACCCCTAACAATAACACTAACCCTAATCCTAACCCTCACTGTCACCCTCACCCTCAGCCTAACCCTAACCCTAATTCTAATCCTAACCCTATCCCTCACTGTCACCCTCACTCTAACCCTAAACCTAACCCTAAACCTCATCCTCACTGTCACCTACAACCTCACCCTCAGCCTAAACCTAACCATAACAGTAACCCTAACCCTAACCCTAAACCTCACCGCAAACATAATCCTAACACTTAACCTCACCCTAACCCTAACCCTAACCCTCACCCTCACCTAACCCTAACCGTAAACCCCACTTTAACCTTCACCCTAAACCTAAACCTATCCCTCACCCTAACCCTAACCCTCAACCTAACCCTAACAATCACCCTAACCCTAAGCCTAACACTAATCCTCACCCTCACCCTACGCCTCACCCCAAACTTAATCCTAACCCTAACCCTCACCCTAACCCTAAACCTCACACTAAACCTAACCCTCACCCTAACCCATACGTTAGCCTAACCCTAACATTAACCCTAACCCTAAGCCTAACCTTAAACGGAACCCTCATCCTAACCCTCACCCTAACCCTAACCCTAAGCCTGTCCCTCCCCCTCACCCTAACCTTCAATCTAATCCTTACCCTTATCCTCACCCTAACCCTCACACTGACCCTATCCCTCAACCTAACCCTAATCCTAACCCTCAAACTCACCCTCAAGCTCATCCTCAGCCTAACCCTAATCCTAACCCTAATCTTTACCCTAACCATCACCCTCACCTTCACCCTAAACATAACCCTCACCCTAAACCTAACCCTAACTCTCTCCCTCACCCTACCCTAACCCTAACCCTCACCCAACCCTCACCCTAAACTAAACCTAAACCGAAACATCACCCTCACCCTAACCCTCACCCTAACCCTCATCCTCAGCCTAAATTTAACCCTATTCCTAACCCTAAGTGTAACTCTCAGACTAAACCTAACCCTCACCCTAACCCTAAACCTATCCTTGAGCCTAACCCTCACCCTCACCCTAACCCTAACCCTAATTCTCACCCTATCCCTAACCATAACCATAACCCTCACACTCACCCTAGCCCTCAACCTAACTCTATCCTTGACCCTAACCCTCACCCGAACCCTCACCCAAACCATCACCCTAATCCTAACAATCACTTTAACCCTAACTCTCACCGTATCTCCAACCCTACCCCTAATCCTAACCCTCCCGCTCCCTTTCCCACTCACCCTCAGCCTAACCCGAACACTAATCCTAATCCTAACCATAAGCCTCACTCCAACCCTCACTCTAAACCTAACCCTAAAGTAAACCTCACCCACACCCTCACCCTCACCCTCACCCTAACCCTACGTCTAACCCTAACCCTAACCCTAATCTTAACCCTAACCCTCACCCTCACCTCAACCTAATTCTAACCATAACCAAACCCTAATTCTCAACCTCACTCTAACCCTCAACAAACCCTAACCCTCACCCTCAACCTCACCCTAACCCTAACCCTAACCCTAACGCTAACGCTGACTGTAACACTTACCCTCACCCTAACCCTAACGCTAAACGTCACCCTCACCCAAACCCTAGCGCTAAACCAAACTCTCACCCTAACCCTCCTTCTCCACCTCCCCCTCACCCTCAGACTAAATCTATCCTGAATCCTAATCCTAACACTAACCCTCAATCTCACCCTCACCCTAAAACTAACTCTAACCCTCAACCTCACCCTCACACTAAACCTAACAATAACCATAACCCTCAACCTCACCCTAACCCTAACCCTCCCTCGCCCCCTAACACTAACCCTAACACTCACCCTACCCTCACCGTAAACCTAAACCTAAATCTCACCCTCACCCTAACCCTCAACCTAAACCTTACCCTCACCCTAACCGTAACCCTATTGCTAACCTTAACCATAACTATCAGACTAAATCTAACCCTCACCCTAAACCTAACCCTACCCCTGAGCCTAACCCTCAACCTAACCCTAACCCCAAACCTAATTCTTACCCTACCCCTAAACATAACCCTATCTCACACACTCACCCTATCCCTCACCCTAAATCTATGCCTAACCCTAACCCTGACCTGAACTCTCACCCTCACCCTCACCCTAATCCTAACAATAATTTTAATCCTAACTCTCTCTGTAACCCTAACCCTAAACCTTCCCCTAACCCTAAGCCTCCCCTCCCCTTACCACTCACCCTCAGCCTAAACCTAACCCTAATCCTAATCCTAACCCTAACCCTCACTCCCACCCTCACTCTAAACCTAACCCTATCCCTAAACCTCACCCTCACTGTCACCCTCACACTCACCCTAACCCTAAGAATAACCCCAATGCTAACCCTAACCCTAACCCTAACCCTCATCCTAACATTAACCCTAACCCTAACCCTCACATTAAACCTTACCCTCATCCTAAACATAACCCTACCCCTCAGCCTAACCCTCACACTAAACCGAACCCTAATGCTAATCCTCACCCTATCTCTAACCTGAACCCTAACCCTCACTCTGACCCTCACTGTCACCCTAACCCTAACCCTATCCTTCAACCTCACCCTAATCCTAACCCTAAACCTAATCCTAATTCTAACACTCACCCTCACCTTCACCCTAAAAATAACCCTAAACCTAAACCTCTCCCAAACCCTAACCCTAAACCTAACCCTAATTTCACCCTAACTCTAAACCTAACCCTCACCCTCACCCTCACCCTAAACCTAACCCTAACCCTAAACCTCCCTCTCAACCTCACCCTCACAATAAACCTAACAATAACCCTAACCCTAACAATCACCCTCAACCTAACCCTAACCTTCCCTCTCCCCCTAACACTAACCTTAATCCTAACTCTAACCCTAAACCTAACCCTCACCCTAACCCTAACCTGACCCTAACCATAACCCTCACCCTCACCCTAACCCTAACCCGAAACCTAACACTCACCCTAACCCTCCCTTCTTCTCTCACACTCAACCGTTTCCTAAGCCTAAACCTAATGCTAATCCTAACCCTAAAACTCACTCTCACCCTCACCCTAAACCTTACTCTAACTCTAAACCTCACCCTCACCCTCATCCACAGTCTGACCCTTAACCTAACCCTAATCCTAACACTAACCCTCACCCTCACCCTCACCCTCACCCTAAATCTAACCCTAATCCAACCCTAACCCTCACTCTAACTCTAACCCTCACCCAACCCTAACCCTCACTCTCAACCTCAATCTAAACCTAACCTTAAACCTAACTCTCACCCTAACCCTTAGCCTCACAATAATCCTAACCTTCACCCTAAAACAAACCCTCACCCTAAACCTAACCCTCACTGTGACCCTAACCCTCGCCCTAACCCTCACCCTAAACCTAACCTTCACCCTAACCCTTATCCTAACCCTAACCGTAACCCTAAACCTCACCCTATGCCTCACTCTAACCCTAACCCTAACCCTAACCCTCACTCTCCCTAACCCTCACCCTAACCCTTACCATCACCCTAATCCTCACCCTAACCCTAACACTAACACTAACATTAAACTTCACAGTAACCCTCACCCTAACCCTAACCCTCACCCTCACCCTCAACCTAACCCTCATACTAACCCTTACCCTCTCCCTAAACCTAAACTTAACCCTCAAACTAAACCTCATAGTAACCCTAACCCTCACCCTAACTATAACCCTACCCCTCAACCTACCATCATCCTACCCCTAACCCTAACACTCAGGCTTACCCTCACCCGCAACCTAACCCTAACCCTCACCCTAACCCAAACCTCCACCCTCACCCTCACCCTCACCCTCAGTCTAACCCTAAAACTAACCCTAATCCTAACCCTAATCCTCACCCTCACCCTCACCCTAACTCTAACACTAATCCAACCATAACCCTCACTCTAACTCTACCCCTCACCCAACCTTAACCCTCACCCCCAAACTCAATCTAACCCTAACCTTAACAGTAACTCTCAACCTAACCCTAACCCTCACCCTAACCCTTACCTCACCCTAACCCTAACTCTAACCCAAACCCTCACAATAAACTTAATGCTAACCCTTAACCTAACCCTCAAACTGACCCTCACCCTAACCCTAAAATTAACGCTAACCCTCAACCTAAACCTAACCCTAATTTTCACCCTCACCCTAAACGTCACCATCACGATAACCCACACCCTAACCTAACTCTCACCAACACCCTAACTCTCATTCTCACCCTGATCCTCACACTCTAAACATCATCCCAAACATAACCCTCACCCTAACCCTAAAACTAAGCCTCACCCTAAACCTAACCCACAGTCTCACCCTCACCCTCACTCACAATCTAAGCCTAACCCTAACCTTAAACCTCACCCTAACACTAACCCTAAGCCTAAACCTCACCCTAACCCTAACCCTCACCATAACCCTCACCCTAAAGCTAACCCTCACCCTAAACCTAGCCCTCACCCTCACCCTAACCCTCGCCCTAACGCTTAATCTCACAATAACCCTAACCCCAACCCTAACCGTAACCCTCAGTCTTAACCTAACACTCACCCTAACCGTAAACATTCCCCTCATTGAAACCCTCACCCTAACCCTGACCCTAACCCTAATTCTCACTCTATCCCTAACCCTAACCCTAACTCTCACCCTCAACCTATCCCTCAACCTAAATCTAACCGTAACCCTAACCTGCACCCGAAACCTCACCCACAACCTAAATCTCACCCTCATCCTTAACATCACCCTAACCCTATCCCTCACCCTAACCCTAACACTAACCCTCACCGTTACCCAAACCTTCACACTAACCCTCTCCCTCAACCAAATCCTCACTCTAACCCAAACCCTAACACTTACCTGACGGAAACCCTCACCCTCACCCTCACCCTCAACCTAAACCTCACCCTCACAATAGCCCTCACACTAACATTAACCCAACCCTAAACCTAACCCTCAAACTCACCCTCACCCTCAGCCTAAACCTACCCCTAACCCTAATCCAAAACCTAACCCTCACCTTCACCCTAACCCTAAATCTAACGCTAACCCTCACCCTCCCTCAAACACTCACCCTAACCATGAACCTAACCGTAACCCTCAACCTCACACTAACTCTCAGCCTCACCCTCACCCACACACTAATCCTAACACTAACCCTAAGCCTAACTCTCACCCTCACACTAAACCTCAGCCTAACCCTTACCCTCACCCTAAACTTAACCATAACCCTAACCCTCACACTAACCTAAGCCTTACCCTCTCCTTAACCCTAACCTTAAACCTAACCCTAATCCTCACAGTAACCCTAACCCTCACCTGAACCATAACCCTACCCCTCAATCTAACCCTCATCCTACCCCTAAACCTAACCCTTTCGTTTACCCTCACTCTCACCCTAACCCTAACCCTCACCTTAAATAAAACAATCACCCTCACCCTCACCCTCAGTCTAACCCTAACCCTAACACTAATCCTAACCCTAACCTTCACCCTCAACATCACCCTAACTCTAACCCTAAACCAACCATAACCCTCACTCTAACTCTAATCCTCACCCAAACCTAACCCTCAACCTCAACCTGAATCTAACCCTAACCTTAAACTTCACTCTCACCCTAAACCTAACCCTCACCCTAACACTTACCCTCACCCTAACCCTAACCCTAACCCTAACCATCTCACTAATCCTAATGCTAACCCTAACCCTAACCCTCACCCTAACCCTAAAACTAACCCTAACCCTCTCCCTAACCCTAACCTTAATCCTCACCCTCACCGTCACCCTAACCCTAACCCTCAACCACACAGTAACACTCACTCTCACCATGACACTCACCCTCACCCTAAACATCACCCTAAACATAACCCTCACCCTAAACCTAAACCTAACGCTCACCCTAACCCTAAACCTAAACCTAACCCTCCCCCTAACCCTAAAACTCACCCTAACCCTAACACTAACCCTTAACATCACCCGAACCCTAAACCTCACCCTTACCCTGACCCTATCCCCAACCCTAAACCTCACCCTTACCCTCACCCTAAGGCTTACCCTAAACCTAACACTAATCCTAAACCTACCTCTCACTCTCATCTTTACCCTAATGCTAAACCTAACCCTAACCCGCACACTAATACTTACCCTCACCTTCACCCAAACCCTAACTCTAACCCTAACCCGAACTGTCACCCTCACCCTAACCCTCACGCTCACACTAAACCTCACCTTCACCCTAACAATCACCCTAACCCTACCGCTAACCCTCACCCTAAGACTTACCGTCACCCTAATCCTCAAGTCACCCTAATCCTCACCTAACCCTAAAGTTAAACGTATGCTAACCCTAACAATTACCATCACCCTCACCCTCACCTTCACCCTCACCATCACCCTAGCCCTCACCCTAACCCTAACACTAACCCTAACCCTCACCTTGACCCTAACCCTCACCGTCATACTAATACTCACCCTAACTCTTACTCTAACCCTAACCCTAACCCTCACCCTCACCCTCACCCTAACCCTAATCCTATACCTAACCCTAACCCTAACCATCACCCTCACCCTAACCCTAACCCTAACCCTATCCCTCACCCAACCCTCACCCTAAACCTAACCCTAAACCTCACCCTCACCCTAAACCTCACCCTAACCCTTACCCTCACCCTAAGCCTACCCTACCCCAAAACATAACCGTAACCCTCAGACTAAACCTAACCCTCACCCTCACCCTAGACCTAACCCTAATTCTCACCCTATCCCTCACCATAACCCTAACCCTCACACTAACCCTAGCCATCACCCTAACTCTATCACTAACCCTAACCTTCACCCGAACCCTCACACTCACCATCACCCTCACTCTAATCCTAACAGTAATTTTAACCGAACTCTCACTGTAACCCTAACCCTAAACCTACCCCTAACCCTAACCCTCCCCTTCCCCTTCCCACTCATCCTCAGCCTAACCCTAACGCTAATCCAAATCCTCACCATAACCCTCACTCCCAACCACAGTCTAACAATAACCCTAATCCTAATCCTAACCCTAACCCTCACTCTCACCCTAACCCTAACTCTAACCCTAATCCAACCATAACCCTCACTCTAACTCTAACCCTCACCAAACCCTAACCCTCACCCTCAACCTCAATCTAACCCTAACCTTAACCATAACTCTCACCCTAACCTTATCCTCACCCTAACCCTTACACTCACCCAAACCCTAACACTAACACTAATCTTAACCCTAACGCTAACCCTCACAATAATCTTAACCGTAATCCTAACCCTAACCCTCAAACTGACCCTCACCCTAACCCTAAAACTAACAATAACCCTCACCCTAACCCTAAACCTAATCCTCACCCTCACCCTAAAGGTCACCGTCACCTTAACCCTCACCCTAACCCTAACCCTCACCAACATCCTAACCCTCACTCTCACACTGACCCTCACACTCACACTAAACGTCATCCTAAACATAACCCTCACCCTAACCCTAAACGTAAGCCTCACCCTAAACCTAACCCTCAGCCTCACCCTCACCCTCACTCAGCCTAAGCCTAACCCTAACCCTAAACCTCACCCTAACACTAACCCTAAACCTAAACCTCACCCTAACCCTAACCCTCACCCTAAACCTCACCCTAAAGCTAACCCTCACCCTAAACCTAGCCCTCACCCTCACCCTCACCCTCAATCTAACCCTTAACCTCACAATAATCATAACCCTAACCATATCCCTAACCCTCAGACTAAACCTAACCCTCACCCGAACCCTAAACATTCACCTCAGCCTAATGCTCACCCTAACCCTGACCCTAACTCTAATTCTCACTCTATCCCTAACGCTAACCCTAACTCTCAACTTCACCCTATCCCTCAACCTATCTCTAACCGTAACCCTAACCGCTCCAGAACCCTCACCCTCAACCTAACCCTCAACCTCATCCTTAATATCACCCCAACCCTATCCCTCACCCTAACCCTAACACTAACCCTCACCCTAACCCTAACCCTCACCCTAACCCTCTCCCTCAACCAAATCCGCACCCAACCCTACCCTAACACTTAACTATCGGAAACCCTCACCCTCACCCTCACCCTAAAGGTCACCCTCACTATAGCCCTCACCCTAACCTTAACCCAACCCTAACCCTAACCCTCAAACTCACCCTCACCCTCAGCCCAACCCTACCCCTAACCCTAATCCCAACCCTAACCCTAACCCTCACTTAACCCTAACCCTCACCCTAACCCTCACCCTCACTCAAACCTTCACCCTAACCCTGACCCTAACCCTGACCCTAACCCTAATCCTAAACCTCACAATAACTCTCACCCTCACCCTCACCCACACACTATTCCTAACACTACCCCTAAGCCTAACTCACACCCTCACCCTAAACCTCACCCTAAACTTTACCGTCATCCTAAACCTAACCGTAACCCTAACCCTCACACTAACCGAAGCCTTACTCTCTTCCGAACCCTAACCTTAACCCTAATCCTAACCCTCACAGTAACCCTAACCATTACCCTAACCATAACCCTACCCCTCAATCTAGCCCTCATCTTACACCTAACCCTAACTCTTTCGCTGAACCTCTCCCTCACCCTAACCCTAACCCTCACCTTAAAAAAAATGATCACCCTCACCGTCACCCTCACCCTCAGTCTAACCCTAACCCTAACCCTAATCCTAACCATAACCCTCACCCTCACCCTCACCCTAACTCTAAATCTAATCCAACCATAACCCTCAATCTAACACTAACCCTCACCCAACCCTAACCCTCACCCTCAACCTCAATGTAACCCTAAACTTAACCCTAACTCTCACCCTAACCCTAAACCTCACCCTAACACTTACCCTCACCCTAACACTAACCCTATCCATAACCCTCACCCTAAACCTACCCCTAAACCTAACCCTCACCCTCAAGATCAGTTTCAGCCTAACCCTAATCTTAAACCAAATCCTTACCATAATTCTCACCCTTACCCTCACCTTAACACTAACCCTCAAACTCACCCTCACCCTCACCCTAACCCTCAGCCTCACTCTCAACCTCACCCTAACCCTAACCCTAACCCTAACCCTCACCTTCACCCTCAACCTAACCCTAACCCTAACCCTATCCCTCACCCAACCCTCACCCTAAACCTAACCCTAAACCTCACCCTCACCCTAAACCTCACCCTAACCCTTACCCTCACACTAAGCCTACCCTAAACCAAAACCTAACCGTAACCCTCAGACTAAACCTAACCCTCACCCTATCCCTAACCCTACACCTGAGATTAACCCTCACCCCAACCCTAACCCTAACCCTAATTCTCACCCAATCCCTCACCATAACCCTAACCCTCACATTCACCCTAGCCATCACCCTAACTCTATCCCTAACCCTAACCTTCATCCGAACCCTCACACTCACCATCACCCTCACCCTAATCCTAACAATAATTTTAACCTAACTCTCACTGTAACCCTAACCCTAAACCTACCCCTAACCCTAACACTTACCGTCACCCTCACCCTCAGTCTAACCCTAACCCTAACCCTAATCCTAACCATAACCCTCACGCTCACCCTCACCATAACTCTAAACCTAATCCAACCCTAAAGCTCAATCTAACACTAACCCTCACCCAACCCTAAACCTCACCCTCTACCTCAATGTAACCCTAAACTTATCCTTAACTCTCACCCTAACCCTAACCCTCACGCTAACACTTATCCTCACCCTAAACCTAACCCTAACCCTCACCCTAAACCTACCCCTAAACCTAACCCTCACCCTTAAGCTCAGGCTCAGCCTAACCCTAATCTTAAACCAAATCCTTACCATAATTCTCACCCTTACCCTCACCTTAACACTAACCCTCAAACTCACCCTCACCCTCACCCTCACCCTCACCCTCAGCCTCACTCTCACCCTTACCCTAACCCTAACCCTAACCCTCACCTTCACCCTCACCCTAACCCTAACCCTATCCCTCACCCAACCCTCACCCTAAACCTAACCCTATACCTCACCCTCACCCTAACCCTCACATTCACCCTAGCCATCACCCTAACTCTATCCCTAACCCTAACCTTCACCCGAACCCTCACACTCACCATTACCCTCACCCTAACCCTAACAATAATTTTAACCTAACTCTCACTGTAACCCTAACCCTAAACCTACCCCGAACCCTAACCCTCCCCCTCCCCCTCCCACTCTTCCTCAGCCTAACACTAACCCTAACTCTAATCCTAATCCTAACCCTAAGCCTCACTCCCACTCTCACTCTAAACCTAAACCTATCCCTAAACCTCACCCTCACTGTCACCCTCACCCTCACCCTAACCCTAACAATAACCCCAACTCTAACCCTAACCCTAAGCCTAAACCTCACCCTAACACTAATCCTAACCCTAACCCTCACATTAAACCTTACCCTCACCCTAAATATAACCCTAGCCCTCAGCCTAACCCTCACACTAATCCTAACCCTAACGCTAATCCTCACCCTATCCCTAAACCTAAACCTAACCCTAAACCTCACCCTGACCCTCACTGTAACCCTATCCCTAACCCTCACCCCCAACCTGACCCTAATCCTAAACCTAAATCTAATCTTAATTCTAACAATATCCCTCACCTTCAACCTGACTGTAAACCTAACCCTAACCCTAAACCTCACCAAAACCCTAACATTAACCCTAACAATAACACTAATCCTAACAATAACCCTGACCCTACCCCTCAGCCTAACACTCAAACTAACCCTAACACTAACCCTAAACCTCACACTAAAGCTAATCCTCACCGTAACCCTAAAACTACCCCTCATGCTAACCCTAACCCTAACCCTAAGACTAACACTAACACTCACCCTCACCCTAGCACTCACCTTAACAATAATCCTAACCCTAAACTTCACCCTAACCCTAACCCTCATTCTAACCCTAACCCACACCATATACCTAACCCTCACCCTAACCCTAACACTCACGCTAACACTTTCCCTAATCGTAATCCTAACAATAACCCTAACCCTCACCCTAACCCTAACCTAACCTTAAGCCTAACCCTCACCCTAACACTCACCCTAACCATAACCATAACCCTAAACCTCCCACTCATCCTAACCCTCAACCTAACCGTTCTCCTCACCCTCACCCTAACCTTCACATTAACCCTAACCCTCAACCTAACCCTAAGCCTAACTGTCACCCTCATTCTAACCCTCACTGTCACCCTAATCCTCAACCTAACCCTAACCCTCACCCACACACTAACCCTCACCCTAAACTTAACCCTCACCCTCACCCTAACCCTCAACCTAAGACTAACGCTAACCCAAACACTAATCCTAAACTTAACCCTAACACTCACCCTCACCTTAACACTATCACTAATCCTCCCCCTAACCTTAACCCTCATCCTAACCCTAACCCTCACCCTAACCCTCATCCTAAACCTAACTCTCACCCTAAACCTAACCCTAACCCTAGCACTCACCCTAATCCTAACACTAACCCTAACCCTCACCTTCATCAACCTTTACCTAACTCTCACCCTAACCTTAACCCTAATCCTCATTCTAAACCTTACCCTCACCCTAAGTCTAATCCTAAACCTGACACTAATCCTAAACTGAACTCTCACCCCCACCCTCACCTGAAGGCTAACCCTAAGCCTAAACCTAACCCTAAATCTCACCCACACCCTAGCACTCTCCCTAACCCTAAGCCTAACCCTAACCCACAACCTAACCCTCACCCTTACCCTTACCCTCACCATAACCCTAAACCTCACCCTCACCCTAACCCTCTCCCTAACCCTTACACTCATCCTAAGCCTAACCCTAACCCTCACACAAACCCTAACCCTCATCCTAATCCTACCACTACCCCTCACCCTAACCCTAACCCTCACCATCACACTAACCCTAAACTTCACCCAAACCCTAACACTAACACTCACCCTAATCCTAACCCTCACCGTCACCCTCACCCTCAGCCTAACCCTAACCCTAATTCTAATCCTAACCCTATCCCTCACTCTCACCCTCACCCTAACCCTAAACCTAACCCTAAACCTCAACATCACGGTCACCATCACCCTCACCCTCAGCCTTAACATAAACAGCACAATAAACCCTACCCTAACCCTAACCCTAACCTTCACCCTAAAACTAACCCTAAACGTTAACTTCACCCTAACCCTAACCCTAACCCTCACCCTCACCCTAACCCTAACCCTAACCCTGAACCTAACCCTCACCCTAACACTTACGGTATCCCTAACCCTCATTCTCAAGCTAACCCTAACCCTAAACCTTACCCTCACCCTAAACCTCACACTAAATGTAACCCTCACCGTAACCCTAAACCTACCCTCACCCTAACCCTAACCCTCTACCTAAGCCTAACCATCACCCAAACCCTAAGACTAACCCTCACCCTCACCCTAACCCTTCCCCTCACCCTAACCTTAACCCTAAACCTCACCCTAACCGTAACCCTCACACTAACCCTAACCCTCACCCTAACCCTTACCACAAGCCTAAATCTAACATTAACCCTAACTCTCACACTAACCCTCAAGCTAACCTTAAACTTAACCCTCATTCTAACCCTCACCCTCACCCTAACCCTAAGCCTAACCCTCCACCAAACCCTAACTTCAATCTAAACCTTGCCCTTACACTCACCCTAACCCAAAGCCTAACCATCCCCCTCCCACTAACCCTCACCCTAACCCTCACCCTAACACTTACCACAAGCCTAAATCTAACATTAACCCTAACCCTCACCTTAACCCTCAAGCTAACCTTAAACTTAACCCTCATTCTAACCCTCACCCTCACCCTAACCCTAAGCCTAACCCTCCACCAAACCCTAACTTCAATCTAAACCTTGCCCTTACACTCACCCTAACCCTAAGCCTAACCCTCCCCCTCCCACTAACCCTCACCCTAACCCTCACCCTAAACCTCAAGCTCATCCTCAGCCTAACCCTAATCCTAACACTAATCCTTACCCTAATCCTTACCCTTACCCTCATCTTAACCCTAACCATCAAACTCACCCTCACCCTCACCCTCACCCTCACCTTAACCCTCAGCCTCACTCTCACCCTCATCCTAACCCTAACCCTAACCCTAACCCGCACCCTCACACTAACCCTAACAAAAACCCTAACCCTCAACCAACCCTCAGCCTAAACCTAACCCTAAACCTCACCCTGACCCTAACCCTTACCCTCACCCTATGCATAAACCTAACCCTAAACCTAACCGTAAACCTCAGACTAAACCTAACCCTCACTCGAAACCTAACCCTAACCCTAATTCTCACCCTATCCCTAACCATAACCCTAACCCTCACACTCACCCTAGCACTCATCCTAACTCTATCGCTAACCCTACCCTCACCTGAACCCTCACCCTCATCTTCACCCTTATCCTAACAAGAACTTTAACCCTAAGTCTCACCGTAACCCTAACTCTAAACCTTCCCCTAATCCTAAACATACCCTCCACTTCCCACTCACACTTAGTGTAACCCTAACCCTAATCCTAATAATAACCCTAACCGTCTCTCCCACCCTCAATCTAATCCTAACCCTATCCCTAATCCTCACCCTCACAGTCAGCCTCACCCTCACCCTAACCCTAACTATAACCCCAACTCTAAACCTAACCCTAACCCTAACCCTCACCCTAACACTATCCCTCACCCTAAACCTTTCCCTAACACTCACGCTAACACTATCACTCTCTCTCACCCTAAACCTCACCATCACCCTAACGCTTACCCTCACCTAAACCTAACCCTAACCCTAACACTCACACTAAACCTAACCCTAACCATAAACCTAAAACTACAACTCACATTAACCCTAACCCTAAACCTAACCCTAACCCTCACCTTCACCCTAAGCATAACCCTAACCCTCACCCTAACCATAATCCTAACCCTAAACCTGACCGTCAATCTAACCCTAACCCGCAACCTAAACCTAACCCTACCCAATACCCTAACCTAACCTTAACCCTAACCCTCACCTTAACTCTCACCCTAAACCTCCTACTCACCTTAAACCTCAAACCAACCCTTATCCTCACCCTCACCCTAACCCTCACATTAACAGCAACCCTGGCTCGAACCCTAAGCCTAACCTTCACCCACACCCTCATTCTCACCCTCAGCCTAACCCTAACCCTAACCCTAATCGTAACCCAAACCCTAACCCTAACCCGAACACTCACCCTCACCCTAACGCTCACCCTCATACTAAATATCACCCTAACCCTATCCCTCACCCTAACCCTAACCCTAACCCTCACCCTCACCCTAACCCTAATCCTCACCCTAACCATCACCCTCAACCTAATCCACATCCTAAATCATAACTAACAGAAACCCTCACCCTCACCCTCAACCTAACCCTCACACTCACCCTCATAATAGCCTCACCCTAACCTTAACCCAACCCTAACCCTCAACCTCACCCTCACCCTCAGCCTAGCAACCCTAAACTTAACCCTAATCCTAACCCTAATCCTCACCCTCACCCTAACCCTAACCCAAACCATAACCCTCAGCCTCACTCAAGCCCTCAACCTAACCTTAACCCTTACCCTCACCTTAAACCTCACCGTAACACTCACCCTCACCCTCACCCACACACTTATACTAAAACTAACCCTAAGCCTAACCATCACCCTCAAGCTCACCCTAACCCTTACCTTCACCCTAAATCTAACCCTAACCCTAACCCTCACCCTCACCCTAAACCTAACCCTAACCCTAACACTAACCTTCCCCCTCACCCTCACCCTCAACCTCAGCCTAATGCTAACCTTCACCCTAACGCTAACCCTCACCCTAAACCTTACCCTAACCCTAACCCTAACCCTTACCTAACCGAAACCCTCAACCTAACCCTAATCCTCACCCTATGCTTCACCCTCATGCTAATACTCACCCAAACCCTAACCCTAACCCTTACGTACCCGAAACCCTCACCCTAACCCTCACCTTCACCCTCACCCACACACTAATCCTAACACTAACCCTAAAACGTACACTCACACTAAACCTAAACCTCCCACTACCCCTAAACCTATGCCTCACTAAACCCTAACATTTATCCTAAACCTAAACCTTACCCTCACCCTAATCCAAACCCTAACCATCACCCACACACTAACCTTCACCATAAAGCTAACCCTCACCCTAAACCTTACCATAAAACTAACCCTATCATCAACCTAACCTTCAACCTAACCCTCATCCTAAACCTAACACTAACCCTCCCCCTCCCCCTAACTCTCAACGTAACCCTTACCCTCACCCTCACCCTAAGAATCACAATGAACCTAACACTCACCCTAACCCTAACCCTAACCCTCAACCTCACCCTCACCCTCAGCCTAACCCTAACCCTAACCCTAATCTTAACCCTAACCCTCACACTCACCCTCATCCTAACACTATCCCTAATCCTCACCCTCACCCTCACCCTCAACCTAACCCTCAGCCTCACCCTCCCCCACACACTAATCCTAACACTAACCCTAAACTTAACACTCACACTAAACCTAAACCTCACACTAACCCTAAACCTACCCCTTACTTAACCCTAACCCTAATCCTAAACCTAACCCTTACCCTCACCCTAAGCTTAACCCTAACCCTCAACCTCACCCTAGCCTTCACATTAACCCCAATCCAAACCCTAACCCTCACCCTAACCCTAACTGTCACCGTAAAGCTAACCCTCACCTATCCGTTACCCTAACCCTAACCCTATCATTAACCGTAACCTTCACACTAAGCCTGATCCTAAACCTAACACTAACCCTCCCCCCACACTAACACTCAATGTAACCCTTACCCTCACCCTCACCCTAAGAATCACACTGACCCTAACACTCACCCTAACCCTAACCCTAACCCCCACCCTCACCCTCAACCTCAATCTCAGCCTAACACTAACTCTAACCCTAATCCTAACCCTAACCCTCACCCTCACACACATCCTAAATTTATCCCTAAACCTCACCCTCACCCTCACCCTCACTCTCACCCTAACCCTCAGCCTCACCTTCACCCTCAACTTAACCCTACCCCTAATCCTAAACCTCACCCTAACCCTAAACCTCACCCTAACCCTAACCCTCACCCTCACATTAACCAAAACCCTAACCTTCAACTTATCCCTCACCCTAACCCTAATGCTAAATCTAAACGTCATCTTCACCCTAAACCTCACGCTAACACTTACCCTAACCCTAACCCTAACCCTACCCTAACCCTAACCCTCAGACAACCTTAAACCTAACTCTAATTCTCACCCTATCCTTAACCCTCACCCTCACCCTCAACCTCACCCTAGCCCTCAACCTAATTCTAACCCTATCCATAAACCTCATCCGAACCCTCACCCTCACCCTAAACCTCACATTCATCCTAAACATCACCCTAAACCTAACCCAACCCTCACCCTAACCCTAACCTCAACCCTCAACCTATCCCTAACCCTCACCGTAATCCTCAACCTAACCCTAAAACCAACCCTTACCTAAGCGAAACCCTCACAGTCACCATCACCCTGACCCTCACCCTAGCCCTCACGCTAACCTTAACAATAACCCTAACCCTCAACCTCACAATCACACTCAGACTAGCTCTTATCCTAAACCTAATCCTAAACCTAAACCTCACCTTCACGCTAACCCTAACCCTAACCCTCAACCTCACCCACACCCTCACCCTAACCCTAAACATAACCCTAACCCTCAACGTAACCCTAAACCTCAACCTAAACCTAACCCTCACACTCACCCTAACCATAACCCGAACCCTAACCCTAACCCTACCTCTTACTCACAACCTCAACCTGAGCCTAAGCCTAACCGTAATCTTAATCCTAACCCTAAACCTCACTCTTACCCTCACCCTAAAACTAACTCTAACCCTAAACCTCACCCACACCCTCACCCTCACCCTAACCCTAATCCTAAACTTAACCCTAAACCTCACTCTTACCCTCACCCTAACCCTAACCCTACCCTTCAGCCTAACCCTCACCCTAACACTTACCATAACCCTAATCATAACACTCAGCTTAACCCTAACCCTCACCCTAAACCTAACCCTCACCCTAACACCCTAACCCTAACCCTAACATTAACCCTAACCCTCACCCTAACCTTAACCTAATATTAACCCTAACCCTCACCCTTACCCTCACCCTAACACAAAACCTATAACTAAAGCTCCCACTCATCCAAACACTCAACCTAACCCTTATCCTCACCCTCACATTAAGCCTCACATTAACCGTAAACCTCATGCTAACACTAACCCTTAACTCTCAACTTCACTCTAACACTCAACGTCACCCTAACCCTCACCCTAACCCTAACCTTCACCCACACCCTACCCCTCACCATAAACTTAAGACTCACCCTCAACTTCAGCCTCACCCTAAGACTAACACTAACCCTAACACTAATCCTAAACTTAACCCTCACACTCAACGTCACCCTAACACTCTAACCGTAACCCTAAACTTAACCCTAAACCTAAACCTAAAACTCACCCTAACCCTAACCCTACCTCTGAGCCTAACCCTCACCCTAACCCTAATTCTCACCCTATCCCTAACCATAACCCTAACCCTCCCACTCACCCTAGCCCTCACCCTAACCCTATCCCTAACCCTAACCCTCACCCGAACCCTCACCCTAATCCTAACAATCACTTTAACCCGAACTCTCACCTTAACGCTAAACCCAAACTTACCCCTAAACCTAACCCTCCCCCTCCCTTTCCCACTCACCCTCAGCCTAACCCTAACACTAATCCTAATCCTAACCCTAACCCTCACTCCCACCCTCACTCTAAACCTAACCCTAAAGTAAACCTCACGCTCACCCTCATCCTCACCCTAATCCTCACTCTCAGCCTAACACTTACCCTCAACCTTACCCTAACCCTCACACTAAACCTAACCCTCACCCTAACCCTAAAACTACCCCTAACACTAACTCTAACCATAAACCTAACCATAACCCTCAAACTAACCCTAACCCTAACCCTAACCCTCACCCTCACCCTAGCCCTAATCCTAAAGATAATCCTAACTCTAAACCTTACCCTAAACCTAAACCTCATTCTAATCCTAACCCTCACCCTCACCCTAACACTTACCCTAAGCCTAAGCCTAACATTAACCCTAATTCTCACCCTAACCCTAACCTAAACTTAACTCTAACTCTGAACCTAACCCTCACCCTAAACATCCCACTCACCCTAACCCTCAACCTAACCCTTATCCTCACCCTCACCCTAACCCTCATATTAACCCTAACCCTCACCCTAACTCTAAGCCTAACCCTCATCATCACCCTCATTGTCACCCTGAGGCGAACCCTAACCCTAACCCTAATCCTAACCCTAAACGTCACCCTCACTCTTACCGTAACCCTAACCCTCACCCTCACCCTCACCCTAAACCTCAGCCTCAACTTCACCCTCACCCTATCCTTAACCCTAACCCTAACCCTCACCCTAACCCTCACCCTAACTCTAACCCAAACCCTAAACCTAACCCTAACCCTCACCCTCACCCGCACCCTAACCTTAACCCTAACACTAACCCTCACCATCACACTAACCCTCACCCTAACCCATAAGCTCACACTAACCCTAACCCTAACCCTAACCCTCAGATTAAACTTAAACCTCTCCCTAACCCTAACCATTCCCCTCAGCCTAACCCTCACCCAAATCCTAACACTCCCCCTAATTCTCACCCTATCCCTAACCCTAACCCTAAACCTCTCGCTCACCCTAGTGCTCACCCTCAACCTATGCCTAACCCTAACCCTCACCATAACCCTAACCCTCACCCTAACCCTCACCCTCAACCTAATCCTCACTGTAACCCTTATCCTAAGCCTTACATCAATGAAACCCTCACACTCACCCTCAACCTCAACCTAACCCTCACTCTCACAATAGCCTTCACCCTAACCTTAACCCAACACTAAACCTAATCCTCAACCTCACCTTCACCCTCAGCCTAAACCTAACCCTAACCCTAATCCTAACCCTAACCCTCACCCTCACCCTAAACCTAACCCTAACTTTAAACCTTGCCCTCACTCAAACCATCACCCTATCCCTAACCCTAACCCTAACGCTAACCCTCACACTAACCTATCATCCTCACCCTCACCCTAAGCCTAACCCTAACCCTAACCTCCAGCCTAACACTAACCCAAACCCTAACACTAAACCTTACACGAAATCTAACCCTCACCCTAACCCTTACCCTTCCCCTCAGCCTAATCCTCACCCGAACCCTGACTCTAACCTGCACCATAAACCTAACCATAATCTTAAACCGAACCCTAACCCAGACCCTAACCCTTAAACTCACTCTAAACCTCAAACTATTCCCAAGCCTAACTCTAACACTAAACCTCACCCTAACCCTCACCCTAAGCTTAACACTAACCCTAATTCTCAGCCTAACCCTAAGCCACACCCTCACCCTAGTTCTCACCGGAACCCTAACCCTCACCCACAACCTAAACCTCACCCGTCAGCCTCAACCTCACCCTAGGCATAACCCTAATCCTAACACTAATCCTAAAGTTAACACTCACCCTAACACTCACCCTAAACCTAACCCTAACCCTAACCATCACCCTAATCCTTACCCTCATCCTAACACTAACCCTAACCCTAAACCTAACACTCACACTAAACCTAAACCTCACACTAACGCTAAAGCTACCCCTCACCCTAACCCTAAACCTAACCTTAAACCTAAACCTTAACCTCACCCTAAGCCTAACCCTAACCCTCAGCCTCACCGTAGCCCTCACCTAACCTAATCCAAACCCTAAGCCTCACCCTAACTCTAAACTTCACCCTAACCTTAACCCTCACCCTAACACTTACCCTATCCATAACCCTAGCATTAACCCTAATCTTCACCCTAACCCTCATCCTTTCCCTAACCCTAACCCTCACCCTCAGCCTTACCCTCAACCTAACCATTATCCTCAACCTCACCGTACGACTCACACTGACCCTAAACGTCACCCTAACCCTAACACTAACCCTCCCCCTCCCCCTCACGCTCACGTTCAGCCTAAAACTAACACTAACACTAATCCTAACCCTAACCCTCACCCTAAACCTCACCCTAACCCAAACAGTAAACCTCACCCTCACCCTCACCCTCACTATCACCATAACCCTCTGCCTCACCTTCACCCTCACCCTAACGCTAAACCTAATTCTAACCCTCACCCTAATCCTCACCCTCAACCTAACCCTAACGCTCACCCTCACATTAACCATAACCCTAACCCTAACCCTAACCTTATCCCTCACCCTAACCCTAATGCTAAAACTAACCCTCATTCTCACCCTAACCCTCACCCTAACCCTTACCTTAACACTAACCCTAGGCCTACACTAACCCTAACCCTCAGATTAAACGTAACACTCCCCCTAAACCTAATCCTAAACCTCACCCTAACCCTAACCCTAACCCTAATTCTCACCCTATCCTTAACCATAACCCCAATCCTAAAACTCACCCTAGACCTCACCCTACTTCTAACCCTAAACCTCACCCTAAACCTAATCCCAAAGCTCACCCTAACCCTAACCCTCACCTCAAACCTCACTCTCACCCTAAACCTCAACCTAACCCTAATACTAACCCTTACCTAACCGAAAGCATCACCCGCACCCTCACCCTCAACCTAACCCTGACCCTCACCCTAGCCCTCACCCTAACCTTCACACTAAGCCCAAACCCTCAAACTCACCCTCACCCTCAGCCTAACCCTAACCCTAACACTAATCCTAAACCTAAACCTCACCTTCACCCTAACCCTAAACCTAACCCTCACCCTAAACCTCACCCTCAACCACCCAGTCACCCTAACCCTAAACCTAACCCTAACCCTCACCCTAACTCTAAAACTCACACTAACCCTAAACCTCACCCTCAACCTGAGCCTAAGATTAACCCTAATCCTAATCCTAACCCTAAAACTCACTATCACCCTCATCCTAAACCTAACTCTAAACCCAAACCTCACCCTCAACATCACCCTCAGTCTAACCCTAACCCTAACCCTAATCCTAATCCTAACCCTCACCCTCAACCTCACCATAACTCGAACCCTAATCCAACCCTAACCCTCACTCTAACTTTAACCCTCACCAAACCCTAAACCTCAAACTCAAACTCAATCTAACCCTAACATTAAACCTAAGTCTCACCCTAACCCTTACACTCACCCTAATCCTAACCCTCACCCTAAACCTAACCCTCACCCTAAACCTAACCCTCACTGTGACACTTACCCTCACCCTAACCCTAACCCTAACCGTAACCCTCACCCTAACCCTCACCCTAAACCTAACCCTAACCCTAACCCTCACCCTACGCCTCACCTTAACCCTAACCCTAACCCTAAATCTCCGTTTCCCTAACCCTCACCCTAAACCTTACCATCACCCTAATCCTCACCCTAACCTTGACCCTAACACTAATCTTAAATCTCACAGTAACCCTCAATCTAACCCTAACCCTAAGCCTCACCCTCAACCTAACCGTCAGTATAACCCTTACTCTCTCCCTAACCCTAACCTTAACCCTAACCCTAAACCTCATAGTAGACCTAACCCACACCCTAACCCTCACGCTTACTCTCACACTAACCCTAACCCGAAACCTCTCCCTAAAGCGTGGCACTCACCCTTACCTTCAACCTCCGTCTATCCCCTAACCCTAACCCTAATCCTCACTCTCACCCTAACTCTAACCCTAATCCAACCCAAATCCTCACTCTAAATCTAACCCTCACCCATCCCTAACCCTCACCCTCAACCTCAATCTAACCCTAACTTTAACCCTAACTGTCATCCTAACCCATACCCTCACACTAACCCTTACCCTAAACCTAACCCTAACACTATCCCTAACCTTCACACTAATCCTAATGCTAACCATAACCCTAACCCTCCACCTAACCCTCAACCTCAGGCTAAAACTAACCCTAACCATCATCCTAATCATAACCCAAATCCTCACACTCACCCTAACCCTCAACATCACCCTAACCCTCACCCTAACCCAAACCCTAACCCACACCCTAACCCTCACTCTCACCCTGACCCACACTCTCACGCTATACATCACCGTAAACATAATCCTCACCCTAACGCTAATCCTAAGCCTCACCCTAACCTAACTCTCACCCTCACCCTCACCCTCACTCACAGCCTAAACCTAACCCTAAACCTAACACTCACCCTAACCCTAACCGTAAAACTAACCCTCACGCTAACTCTAACCCTCAACCTAACCCTAACCCTAACCCTATACATCACCCTAACCCTAAACCTCACCCTAACCTTAACGCTATCCCTAACCCTACACCGCACCCTCAGCCGCACCCTAGGCCTATCCCTAAACCTATCACTAATCCTAAACCTAACTGTCACTCTCACCCTAACCCTCACCCTAACCCTAACCTAACCTTAACCCTAACCCTCACCCTAACCCTCACCCTAACCGTAACCCTAAACCTAAACCTCCCATTCACCCCAATAATCAACCTAAATCTTATCCTCACCCTCACCCTAACCCTCACCTTAACCCTAACCTTCACCCTAACCCTAAGCCTAACCCTCACCCTCACCCTCATTCTCAACCTCAGCTTAACCCTAACCTTAACCCTAACCCTAACTCTAACCCTAAACCTCACCGTCACCCTTACCCTATCCCTAAACCTCACCCTCACACTCACCCTCACCCTAAATCTCAATCTCAACCTCTCCCTCACCCTATCCTTGACAATAACCCTAACCCTCACCCTAAACCTAACCCTAACCCTCAACCTAATCCTAACTCTCAAGCTCACCCTCACCCTCACCATAACCCATAACCTAACCTAACCCTAACACTCACCCTCACCCTAACCCTAACCCTAACCCGAACGGTCACCCTCACCCTAACCCTCACGCTCACACTAAACCTCACCCTCACCCTAACGCTTACCCTAACGCTCACCTTAACACTAACCGTCACCCTAATCCTCAAGTCACCCTAATCCTCATCCTAACCCTAAATTAAAACTTTACGCTAACCCTAACCCTCACCCTCACCCTCACCTTCACACTCAACCTAACACTCACCCTGACCCTAACCCTCGCCGTCATACTAATACTCACTCTTACTCTTACTCTAACCCTAAACCTAACCCTCACCCTCACCCTATTTCTAACCTTCACCTCACCCTAACCCTAACCATCACCCACACCCTAACCGTCACTCTCACCCTGACCCTCACCCTCACCCTAAACATAACCCTGACTCTAACCCTAACACTTAGCCTCACCCTAACCCTAACCCTCACCCTCACCCTCACTAACAGGCTAAGCCTAAACCTAACCATAACCTTCACCTTAACCATAACCCTAAACCTAACCATCAACCTAACCCTAACCCTCACCCTAACCTTAACCCTAAACCTAACCCTAATCCTAACCCTAAACCTAACCCTCACCCTAACCCTAACCCTCACCCTAACCCTCACCATCACCTAACCCTCACCATAACCCTAACCCTCAACCACATCCTAAACGTCAGTCTCACCCTGACCCTCACCTTCACGCTAAACTTCACCCTAAACATAATCCTCACCCTAAACCTAACCCTAATCCTCACAGTCACCCTAATCCTCACCATCACCCTAACCCTCACCATAACCCTACCCCTCACCCATAACCTAACCCTCACTCTCACCTGACCCTCAACCTAACCCTTAACCTCAAACTAACCCTAACACTTACCCTAACCCTAACCCTCAGACTAAACCTAACCCTCACCCTAAGCCTCAACCTCATCATTAATATCACCCTAACCCTATCCCTCACCCTAAACCTAACCCTAACCCTCACCCTAACCCTAACCCTAACCATCACCCTCAATGAAATCCTCACCCTAACCCTAACCCTTAATCTTACCTAACCGAAACCCTCACCATCACCCTCATCCTCACCCTAATCCTCACCCTCAAAATAGCCCTCACATTAACATTAACACAACCCTAACCCTAACCCTCAAACTCACCGTCACCCTCAGCCTAACCCTAAACCTAACCCTAACCCTAAACTTCACTCTCACTCAAACCTTCTCCCTAACACTAACCCTTAACCTAACCCTAAACCTCACACTAACTCTCACCCTCACCCTCACCCCCACACTAATCCTAACACTAACCTTAAGCCTAACTCTCACACTCACCCTAAACCTCATCCTAATATTTACCCTCACCCTAAACCTAACCCTAACCCTATCGCTCACACTAACCTAAGCCTTACCCTCTCTCTAACACTAACCTTAAACCTAACCCTAACCATCACAGTAATCCTAACCCACACACTAACCATAACCCTACCACTCAATCTAACCATCATCCTACCCATAACCCTAATCCTTTCGCTTACCCTCACCCTCAGCCTAACCCTAACCCCCACCTCAAAAAAAACTGTCACCTTCACCCTCACCCTCACCCTCAGTCTAACCCTAAACCTAACCCTAATCTTAACCTTAACCTTCACCCTCACCCTCACTCTAACTCTAACCCTAATCCAACCGTAACCCTCACTCTAACTCTAAACCTCACCCAACCCTAACCCTCACCCTCAACCTCAATATAACCCTAACCTTAACCCTAACTTTCACACTAACCCTAACCTCACCCTAACACTTACCCTCACCCTCCCTAACCCTAACCCTAACCATAACCCTCACACTAATCCTAATGCTAACCCTGACCCTAACCCTCACACTAACCCTCAACCTAACCCTAACCCTAACCCTAACCCTCACCCACACCCTAACCCTCACCCTCACCATTACCCTCACCATCACCCTAAACCTCACCCTAAACATAAACCTCACCCTAACCCTAACCCTAAGCCTCATCCTAAAGCTAACCCTTACCCTCTCCCTCACCATCATTCACAACCTAATGCTAACCCTAACCCTAAACCTCACCCTAACACTTACCTTCACTCTAACCCTAACCCTAACCCTAACCCTCACACTAACCCTCACCCTAACCCTAAAACTTGCCCTAACCCTGACGCTAAACCTAACCCTAATCCATACCCTCACCGTCAACCTAACCCTCACCGTCAACCTAACCCTCACCCACACCCTAACCCTCACTCTCACCCTAAATATCACCCTAAACATAACCCTCACCCTAACCATAACCCTAAACCTTACCCTAAACCTAACCCTCACCCTCACCCTCAGCCTCATTCACAGCCTAAGCCTAACCCAAACCCTATCCTTCCCCCTAACCCTAACACTAAATCTAACCCTCACCCTAACCCTAACCCTCACCCTAACCCGAACACTAAACCTAAACATCACCCTAACACTAATCCTCACGCTTAAACTAACCCTATCCCTAATCCTAAACCTCAACCTCACCCTCATCCTAAGCCTAACCCTAAACCTAACACTAATCCTAAACCTAACTCTCCCTCTCATCCTTACCCAAATGCTAACCCTAACCCTCACCACACACTAAACCTAAACCTAAACATCACCCTAACACTAATCCTCACGCTTACACTAACACTCACCCTCACCCTCACCCTCAACCTCACCCTCACCCTAACCCTTCCCCTAACCTAACCCTAAAACTCAACCTCACCCTAACTGTAACCCTAACCCGAACGGTCACCCTCACCCTAACCCTCACGCTCACACTAAACCTCACCCTCACCCTAATCCTTACCCTAACACTAGCGCTAACCCTCACCCTAACACTTACTGTCACCCTAATCCTCAAGTCACCCTAATCCTCACACTAACCCTAAACTAAAACGTTACGCTAACCCTAACCCTCAGCCTCACCCTCACCTTCACCCTCAGCCTAACCCTCACCCTCACCCTAGCCCTAACCCTATCCCTAACCCTAACCCTAATCCTCACCGTGACCCTAACCCTCAAAGTCATACTAATCCTCACCCTAATTCTTACTCTAACTCTAACCCTAACCCTCACCCTCACCCTCACCCTATTTCTAACCTTCACAATCACCCTAACCCTATCCCTAAGCCTAACCCTTACCTCACTGAAACACTCCCCCTCCCCCTCCCCCTCACCCTAACCCTCACTCTCACAATAGTCCTCACCCTAAACTTAACCCAACCCTAACCCTAACCTTCAAACTCACCCTCACCCTCAGCCTAAACCTAACTCTAACCCTAATACTAAACCTAACCCTCCCCCTCACCCTAAACCTAACACTAACCCTCACACTAACCTAACTCTCACCCTCACCCTCACCCTAAACCTCAACCTAACACTAACCTTCTCCCTCACCCTCACCCTCAACCTCATCCTAATGCTAAATCTACTCCTAATCCTAAACCTAACCCTCACTCTCACCCTCACCCTAAACCAAACCCTAACCCTAAAGCTCCCCCTCCTCCTCCCCCTCACCTTTACCCTAACCCTAACAATAACCCTAAGCATAACCTTAACCCTAACCCTCCCCCTACCCCTCACCCTCCTCCTCAGCCTAACCCTAACCCTAATCCAAATCCTAAACCTAATCCGCAATCCCATCCTCACCCTAAAATTAACCCTATCCCTAAACCTCACCCACACCCTCAACCTCAACCTCATCCTCACCCTAACCCTAACAATCACAATAACCCTAACCCAAACCCTCACCCCAACCCTTTCCCTATCTCTCAGCCTCACACTCACACTCACACTCACCCTAACCCTAACCTTCACCCTAACACTAACACTAACCCTAACCCTAAGCCTCACACTAAATCTAACCCTCACCCTCACCCTTACCCTACCCCTCAACCTAACCCTCACCCTAACCCTGACCCTAACATGCAACCTAAACCTAACCATAATCCTAACCCTCACCCTAACCCTAGCCCTAAACCGTACCCTCACCCTAACCCTCACACTAATCCTAAGCCTAACCATAACCCTAAGCCTAAACCTCACCCTAACCATCACCCTCACCCTAACCCTAAACCTAAACCTCACCCTCACCCTCAACCTCACCCTCAACCTCATCCTAACCCTAACAATAACACTAACCCTAACCCTAACCCTCACCCCAACACTTACCCTACCCCTCAGCCTATCCCTCACCCTCACCCTAACGCTCACCCTAAACTTAACCCTAACCATAAACATCCTACTCACCCTAACCCTCAACCTAACCCTTATCCTCACCCTAATCCTAACCCTCACATTAACCCTAACTCTCACCGTAAACCTAAGCCTAAAACTTACCTTCACCCTCATTGTCACCCTCAGCCTAACCCTAACCCTAACCCTAACGCTAACCCTCACCCTCACCCTTACCCTAACCCTAACCCTCACCCTCACGCTAAACCTCAGCTTAAACCTCACCCCCACCCTATACTTAACAATAACCCTAACCCTCACCCTAAACCTATTCCTCACCATGAATTAACCCTAACCCTCACCCTCACCCTCACACTAAGCCTAACACTAAACCTAAAACTCACCCTCACCCTAACCCTCATCCTTTCCCTATCCTTCACCCTAACCCTCCCCCTCACCCTCAGTCTAACCCTAATCCAACCATAACCCTCAATCTAACTCTAAAACTCACCCAACCCAAACCCTCACCCTCAACATCAATGTAACCCTAACCTTAACCCTAAATCTCACCCTAAACCTAACCCTCACCCTAACCATTACCCTAAACCTCACCCTCACCCTAAACCTTACCCTAACAATAGCGCTAACCCTCACCCTAACACTTACTGTCACCCTAATCCTCAAGTCACCCTAATCCTCACACTAACCCTAAACTAAAACGTTACGCTAACCCTAACCCTCAGCCTCACCCTCACCTTCACCCTCAGCCTAACCCTCACCCTCACCCTAGCCCTCACCCTAACCCTAACCCTCACTCTGACCCTAACCCTCAACGTCATACTAATCCTCACCCTAACTCTTACTCTAACCCTAACCCTAACCCTCACCTTCACCCTATCCCTAACCTTCACCCTTACCCTAACCCTAATCCTAACCCTAACCCTGACCTCAACCAAACACTCACCAGCACAACTATGTTTATTGCAGCATTATTTACCATAGCTAAGATATGGAACCAACGCAGTTGCCCCTCACTAGATGAATGGATCAAGAAAATATGGTATATATACACAATGGAATTCTATGCCTCCATCAGAAAGAATGACATTTCCCCATTTGTTAGGAAATGAAAAGGCTTGGAAAAATTTATATTAATGAAGTAAGCCATGCCCAAAGAAACATAGGTCCCATGGTTTCCCTTATTTGCAATATCTAGTATAGGTATGAGTCAACGGCAAAGGTCAGATAATGGGATGTTAGGAAAAAGAACCCTTAAATATGTATTTTAATGTTTTCGTTTCTTTCATGCATGTGTTTCTAATGCATTTATAAGATTATTTCTTTGTTGCTTTGTATGTCCCTCCCGCACACTGTAACCCCTTCTTTCACTATATTCGATATCAGTATAACATGTGGAGGAGATGGGGACAAACAAGTCGTTTAAGGATTCAGGTGGACCTGTTGCAACAATGAGAAGTTCAAAATATCATGTCAAAACCAGCTTTACAATGTCGGTGGGGGAGTATGATTGGGAGGGGGAGGGGGGAGCCTGGGAAGGGAGGTGAAGGGTAAACAAAGGAGGAGGCTGCAATGCTTGGTAAGAAATGTATGCATTATGCTGCCCATGTAATTGTAACCCCTCTGTACAGTATGTTCTCAAATAAAATAAAGTAAAAAAATTTAAAAAAAAACACTCACACTCACCCTCACCCTCACCCTAACCCTGACTCTCACAATAGCCCTCACCCTAACCTTAACGCAAACCTAAACCTAACCCTCAAACTCACCCTCACCTTCAGCCTAAACCTAACCCTAACCCTAATCCTAACCCTAACCCTCACCCTCACCCCAACCCTAACCCTAACCCTAAACCTCACCATCACACAAACCCTCACCCTAACCCTAACCCTCATACTAACCTAACTATCACCCTCACCCTCACCCTAACCCTAACACTAACACTAACCTTCTCCCTCACCCTCACCCTCAACCTCATCCTAATGCTAACCATAATCCTAATCCTGAACCTAACATTCACCCTAAACCAAACCCTAACCCCAAACCTCCCCCTCCCACTCCTGCTCACCTTTACCCTATCCCTAACAATAACCCTAAACCCAACCCTAACGCTAACCCTCATCCTAACACTTACCCTAACCCTAAACGTAACCCTCCCCTCCCCCTACCCCTCACTCTCATCCTCAGCCTAACTCTAACCCTAATCCTAATCCTAAACCTAATCCTCAAACTCACACTCACCCTAAAACTAACCCTATCCCTAAAACTCACCACACCCTCAACCTCACCATCACCCTCACCCTAACCCTAACAATCACCCTAAACCTAACCCAAACCCTCACCACAACCCGTTCCCTATCCCTCAGCCTAAACCTCACCCTCACCATAACCCTAACATTCACCCTAACCCTAACCCTAACCCTAAGTCTCACACTAAACCTAACACTCACCCTAACACTTACCCTACCCCTCAGCCTAACCCTCACCCTAAACCTGACCCTAACATGCACCCTAAACCTAACTATAATCCTAACCCTCACCCTTACCCTAGCCCTAACCCTTACCCTCACGCTAACCCTCACACTAATCCTAAGCCTAACCCTAACTCTAACCCTAAACCTCACCCTAACCATCACCCTCACCCTAACCCTCACCCTCAACCTCATCCTCACCCTCACCCTAACTCTAACAATAACCCTAACCCTAACCTTAACCCTCACCCCAACACTTACCCTACCCCTCAGCCTAACCCTCACCCTCACCCTAACCCTAACCCTAAACTTCACCCTAACACTAACCCTAACCCTTACACGAAATCTAACCCTCACTCTAACCATTACCCTACCCCTCAGCCTAAACCTCACCCTAACCCTGACTCTAAACTGTACCCTAAACCTAACCCTAAACCTAACCCGATCCATAACCAGGACCCTAACCCTTACCCTCCCCCTAACCCTCAAACTAATCCTAAGCCTAACCCTAACCCTAAACCTCACCGTAAACCTCACCCTCACCCTAACCATAACCCTAACCCTCAGCCTAACCCTAATCCTAAACCTAAGACTCACGCTCACCCTAACCCTAACCTTCACCCACAACCTAAACCTCACCCTCACTGTCACACTCACCCTAGGCCAAACCCTAATCCTAACACTAATCCTAAATTTAACATTCACCCTAACACTCACCCTAAACATAACCTTAACACTAACCCTCACCCTAATCCTTACCCTCATCCTAACTCTAACCCTAACCCTAAACCTAACACTCACACTAAACCTAAACCTCAAACTAACCCTAAACCTACCCCTCACCCTAACCCTAAACCTAACCCTAAACGTAAACCTTACCCTCACCCTAAGCCTAACCTAAACCCTCACCCTCACACTTGCCCTCAACTTAACCTAATCCAAACCCTAAGCCTCACCCTAACCCTAATCTTCACCCTAACCCTAACCCTCACCATAAACCTTACCCTAACCCTAACCCTAGCATTAACCCTAACACTCATCCTATCCCTAAACCTTACCCTCACCCTCAAACTAACACTCAACGTAACGCTTAGCCTCACCCTCACCCTAAGACTCACACTGACCCTAGCCTTCACCCTAACCCTAACATTAACTCTCACCCTCACTCTCACACTCACCCTCAGCCTAACCCTCACCCTCACCCTAATCCGAACCCTAACCTTCACCCTCACCCTAACCCTAACACTAAACCACACCCTCACCCTCACCCTCACTCTCACCCTAACCCTCAGCCTTACATTCAAACTCACCCTAAAGCTAACCCTAATCCTAACCCTCAACCTCATCCTAATCCTAACCCTCACCCTCACATTAACCATAACCCTAACCCTAACCATAAACGTATCCCTCACCCTAACCCTAATACAAAAGTAACCCTCATCAGGACCCTAAAGATCACCCTAACCCTTACCCTAACCCTAAACCTAACACTACCCTAACCCTAACCCTCAGATTAAACGTAACCCTCACCCTCACCCTAAGACTCACACTGACCCTAGACTTCACACTAACCCTAACATTAACCCTCACTCTCACTCTCACACTCACTCTCAGCCTAACCCTCACCCTCACCCTAATCCGAACCCTAACCTTCACCCTCACCCTAACCCTAACCCTAAACCAAACCCTCACCCTCACCCTCACCCTCACCCTAACCCTCAGCCTTACCTTCACCCTCACCCTAACGCTAACCCTAATCCTAACCCTCAACCTCACCCTAATCCTAACGCAGACCCACACATTAACCTTAACCCTAACCCTAACCATAACCTTATCCCTCACCCTAACCCTAATGCAAAACTAACCCTCATCCGGACCCTAAAGGTCACCCTAACCCTTACCCTAACCCTAAACCTAACGCTACCCTAACCCTAACCCTCAGATTAAACGTAACCCTCACCCTAACCCTAACTCTACCCCTCAGCCTAACCCTCACCCTAACACTAACCCTAACCCTAATTCTCACCCTATCCCTAACCCTAACCCTAAATCTCAACCTCACCCTAGCCCTCACCCTAATTCTAACCCTATCCCTAACCCTCACCCGAACCATCACCCTCACCCTAACACTCAACCTCATCCTAAACGTCACCCTGAACCTAACCCTAACCCTCACCCTAATACTAACCTAACCCTCACCCTAACCCTAACCCTCACCCTTACCCTTACCCTCACCCTAATCCTCAACCTAACCCTAAAACTAACCCTTACCTAACCGAAAGCCTCACCCTCACCCTAAACCTGACCCTCACCCTAGCCCTCACACTAACCTTCACACTAAACCCAAACCCTCAACCTCACCCTCAACCTCAGACTAAACCTAACCCTAACATTAACCCTAAACCTAAACCTCACCTTCACCCTAACCCTAACCCTAGCCCTCACCCTAACCCTCACCCTCACCCACACCGTCACCCTAACTCTAAACCTAACCCTAACCCTCACCCTAACCGTAAACCTGACCCTAACACTAAACCTCACCCACACCCTAACCCTAACCCTAAATCTAACCCTCAACCTAACCCTCCCTCTTACTCTCACACTCAACCTTAGCCTAAGCCTAACCCTAATCCTAATCCTAACCCTAAAACTCGCTCTCACCCTCACCCTAAACCTAACTCTAACTCTAAACCTCACCCTCACCCTCACCCTCAGTCTAACCCTAACCCTAACCCTAATCCTAACCCTAATCCTCACCCTCACCCTTACCCTAACTCTAACCCTAATCAACCCTAACCCTCACTCTAACTCTAACCCTCACCCAACCCTAAGTCTCACTCTCAACCTCTATCTAACCCTAACCTTAACCCTAAGTCTCGCCCTAACACTTAGCCTAACCCTAACCGTAACCTTCACCCTAACCCAAACCCTCACCGTAAACCTAACCCTCAACGTGACCCTAACCCTCACCCTAACAATAACCCCAACCCTAACCCTCACCCTATGCCTCAGCCTAAACCTAACCCTAACCCTAACCCTCACTCTCCCTAACGCTCACCCAGCCCTTACAATCACCCTAATCCTCACAATAACCCTAATCCTAAAACTAATCTTAAACTTCACAGTAACCCTAACCCTAACCCTAAAAATAACCCTCACCCTCAACCTAACCCTCATGCTAACCCTTACCCTCTCCCTAACCCTAACCCTAAACCTCATAATAACACTAACACTCACCCTAACCATAACCCTACCCCTCAACCTACTGTCATTCTACCCCTAACCCAAACCCTCACGCTTACCCTCAACCTCAGCGTAAACCTAACACTCACCCTAACTCAAATCGCCACCCTCACCCTCAGTCTAACCCTAACACTAACCCTAATCCTAAACCTAACCCCAACCCTCACCCTAAGTATAACCCTAATCCAACCCTAACTCTCACTCTAACTCTAACCCTCACCCAACCCTAACCCTCACCCTCAACCTAAATCTAACCCTAAACTTAACCCTAACTCTTTCCCTAACCCATACCCTCACCCTAACCCTTACCCTAAACCTAAACCTAAACGTAACCCTAACCCTCACAATAATCCTAATGCTAACCTTAACACTAACCCTCACCCTAACCCTAAAACTAACCCTAACCTTCACACTAACCCTAACCCTAATCCTCACACTCACCCTAACCCTCACTGTCACCCTAACCCTCACCCTAACCCTAACCCTAACCCACACCATAACCCTCACTAACACCCTGACCTTCACCCTCACGCTAAAATCACCATAAATGTAACCCTCACCCTAACCCTCACCCTAAGACTCACCCTAAACCTTACCCTCACCCTCACCCTCACCCTCACTCACATTCTAAACCTAACCCTAACCCTAACCCTAACCCTAAACCTAACCCTCACCCTATCCCCAACCCTCAACCTAACCCTAACGCTATCCCTAACCCTAAACCTCACCCTCACCCTCACCCTAAGCCTAACCCTCAACCTAACACTAATCCTAAAACTAACTGTCACTCTCACCCTAACCCTCACCCTAAGCCTAACCTAACCTTAAACCTAAACCTCACACTAACCCTCACCCTAAACTTAACCCTAACCTTAACCTCCCACTCACCCTAACCCTCACATTTACCCTAACCCACACCCTAACCATAAGCCTAAACCTTACCCTCACACTCATTGTCAACCTCAGCCTAACCCTAAACCTAACCCTAACCGTAACTCCAACCCTAACCCTCACCCTCACCCTTTCCCTAACCCTAACCCTCACCCTCACCCTCACGCTAAACCTCAGCTTAAACCTCACCCCCACCCTATCACTAACAATAACCATAGTCCTCAACCTAACCCTCACCCTAAACCTAATCCTCACCCTAAACTTAACCCTAACCTCACCCTCACCCTCACTCTAAGCCTAACCCTAAACCTAACACTCACCCTCACCCTAACCCTCACCCTTACCCTTACCTTCACACTAACCCTCACCCTCACCCTCACCCTAACTCTAACCCTAATCCAACCATAACCCTCACTCTAACTCTAAACCTCACCCAACGCTAACCCTCAACCTCAACATCAATCTACCCCTAACTTTAACCCTAACTCTCACCCTAAACCTCACCCTCACCCTATCCCTTACCCTCACCCTAAACCTAACCCTAACCCTAACCCTCACCCAAACCCTAAAACTAACGGTAACACTCACCCTAAACCTAACCCTAATCCTCACCCTCACAATAACCTTCACCGTCATCCTGACTCTCACCTAAACCTAACCCTCACCCACACCCTAACCCTCCCTCTCACCCTGACCATCAAGCTCACCCTAAACATCACCCTAAACATAACCCTCACTCTAACCCTAACCCTCCCTCAGCCTCAAGCTAAACCTAACCCTCACTCTCACCCTCACTATCACTCACATCCGAAACCTAAACCTAACTCTAAATTTCATCCTAAACTTAACCCTAAACCTAACCCTCACCCTAACCCTCACCCTCACCCTAACACTCACCCTAAAACTTACCCTAAACCTCAACTTCACCCTAACCCTAACCCTAACCCTAGCCCTCACCCTCACCCTAACCCTCAACCTAAAGCTTAACCTCACACTAAACCAAAACCTAACCCTAAACCTCAGACTAAACCTAACCCTCAACCTAGCCCTAACCATTCCCCTCAGCCTAACCCCCACCCTAACACTGACGCTAACCCTAATTCTCACCCTATCCCAAAACCTAACCCTAACCGTCACCCTCAACCTAGCCCTCAACCTAACACTAACGCTAACCCTAAACCTCACACTAACTGTCACCCTCACCCTCACCCACACACTAATCCTAACACTACCCCTAAGCCTAACTCTCACCTTCACCCTAAACCTCACCCTAACCCTTACCCTCACCCTAAACCAAACCCTAACTCTAACCGCCACACAAAACTAAACCTTTCCCTCTCCCTAACCCTAACCTTAACCCTAACCCTAAACCTCACAGTAACCCTAACCCTCACCTAAGCTTAACCCTACTCCTCAATCTAACCCACATCCTACCCCTAACCCTAACCCTTTCGCTTACCCTCACTCTCATCCTAAACCTAACCCTCACCTTAAAAAAAACCGTCACCCTCACCCTCACCCTCAGTATAACCCTAACCCTAACCCTAATCCTAACCCTAACCCTCACCCTCACCCTCACCCTAACTCTAACCCTAATCCAACCATAAACCTAACTCTAACTCTAACCCTCACCCAACCCTAACCCTCACCCTCAACCTCAAACTAACCCTAACTTTAGCCTTAACTCTCACCCTAATCCTAACCCCCACCCTAAACCTTACCCTCACCCTAACCCTAACCCTAACCCTAACCCCCACAATAATCCTAATACTAACCCTAACCCTAACCCTCAAACTGACCCTCAACCTAACCCTAAAACTAACGCTAACCCTCACCCAAAACCTAACCCTAACCCTAATTTTCACCCTCACCCTAAACTTCACCGTCACCTTAACCCTAAACCTAACCCTCACCCACACCCTAACCCTCACACTCACCCTGACCCTCACCCTCACTCTAAACATCATCCTAAACATGACCCTCACCCTAACCTTAACCCTAAACCTAAACCTCACCCTAACCCTAACCCTCACCCTATCCCTCACCCTAAAGCTCACCCTCACCCTAAATGTAGCCCTCACACTCACCCTAACCCTCACCCTAATGCTTAACCTCAAAATAACCATAACCCTAACCCTCACCCTAACCCCATGAATAAACCTAACCCTCACCCTAACCCTAAACATTCCCCTCAGCTAACCCTCACCCTAACCCTGACCCTAACCCTAATTCTCACCCTATACCTAACACTAACTCTAACCCTCACACTCATCTTATCCTCAACCTAACTCTAAACGAAACCCTAAACCGCACCCTCACCCTCAGCCTCAACCTAAAACTAGCCCTCATCCTTAACATCACCCTAACCCTATCCCTCACCCTAACCCTAACCCTAACCCTCACCATAACCCTAACCCTCACACTAACCCTCTCCCTCAACCAAATCCTCACCCTAACCCTAACACTAACACTTATCTGATGGAAAAACTCACCCTCACTCTCACGCTCACCCTAACCCTCACCCTCACAATAGCCCTCACCCTAACCTTAACCCAACCCTAACCGAACCCTCAAACTCACCCTAACCCTAACCCTAACCATCATCCTCACTCAAAACCTCACCCTAACCCTATCCCTAACCCTAACCCTAAACCTCACACTAACTCTCACCCTCACCCTCACGCACACACTAATCCTACCACTAACCCTAAGACTAACTCTCACCCTCACACTAAACCTCACCCTAACCCTTACCCTCACAGTAAACCTAACCCTAACCATAAACCTCACACTAACCTAACTCTTACCCTCTACCTAACCCTAACCTTAACCCTAACCCTAACCCTCACAGTAACCCTAACCCTCACACTAACCATAACACTACCCCTCAATCTAACGCTCATCCTACCCCTAACCCTAACCCTTTCGTTTACCCTCACCCTCACTCTAAACCTAAACCTCACTTTAAAAAAAACCATCATCTTCACCCTCACCCTGACCCTCAGTCTAACCCTAACCCTAAACCTAAACCTAACCCTAACCCTCACCCTCACCCTCACCCTAACTCAAACCCTAATACAACCATAACCCTCACTCTAACTCTAATCCTCACCCAACCCTAACCATGACCCTGAACCTCAATCTAACCCTAACCTTAACTCTAACACTCACGCTAACGCTAACCCTCAACCTAACACTTACCCTCACCCTAACCCTTACCCTAAACCTAACCTTCACCCTAAAACTAACCCTAAACCTCACCCTCACCCAAACACTCACCATCACCCTAACCCTCACCATAATAAACCTATCCCTCACCCACACCCTAACCCTCACTCTCATTCTGACTCTCACCCTCATGCTAAACATCACCCTAAACCTAACCTTCACCCTAAACCTAAACCTAACCCTCACACAAACCCTAACTCTCAGCCTAACCCTTACCCTAAACCTAACCCTCACCCTAAACATAACCTTAAACCTCAACCTCACCCTAACCCTCACCATCACCCTAACCATCACCGTAACCCTAACCCTCACCAACACCCTAACCCTCACTCTCACCCTGACCCTCACCCTCACGCTAAACATCACCCTACACATAACCCTCACCCTAAACCTAACCCTAATCCTCACACTCACCCTACCCTCACCATCACCCTAACCCTCACCATAACCCTAACTCTCACCCACACCCTAACCCTCACTCTCACCCTGACCCTCTCCCTAACCTTTAACCTCACACTAACACTAACCCTAACCCTAATCGTAATCCTCAGACTAAACCTAATCCTCACCCTAACCCTAACCATTCCCCTCAGCCTAACCCTCACCCTAACCCTAACCCTAACTCTAATTCTCACCCTATCCCCAACACTAACCCTAACCCTCATACTCACCCTATCCCTCAACCTAACTCTAAATGAAATCCTAACCCGCACCCTCACGCTCACCCTCAACCTAACCCTCGCCCTCATCCTTAACATCATCCTAAAGCTATCCCTCACCCTAACTCTAACCCTAACCCTCACCATAACCCTAACCCTCACACTAACCCTCTCCCTAAACCAAATCCTCACCCTAACCCTAACATTAACACTTACCTAACGGAAAACCTCACACTCACCCTCACCCTCACCCTAACCCTCACCCTCAAAATAGCCCTCACTCTAACCTTAACCCAACCCTAACCTTAACCCTCAAACTCACCCTCACCCTCAGCCTAACACTAACACTAAGCCTAATCCCAACCCTAACCCTCACCCTCACACTAACACTAACCCTAACCCTAACCCTCACCCTCACTCAAAACCTCACCCTAACCCTAAACATAACACTAACTCTCACCCTCACCCTCACCCACACACTAATCCTAACACTAAACCTAATCCTAACTCTCACCCTCACATTAAACATCACACTAACCCTTACCCTCACCCTAAAACTAACCCTACCCTAACCCTCACACTAACCTAACCTTTAACCTCGCCCTATCCCTAACTTAAACTCTAACCCTAACCCTTACAGTAATCCTACCCCTCACCCTAACCATAACCCTACCCCTCAATCTAACCCTCATCCTACACCTACCCCTAACCAATTCATTTACCCTCACCCTCATTCTAACCCTAACACTCACCTTAAAAAAAAATCACCCTCACCCTCACACTGACCCTCAATCTAACCATAACCCTAAACCTAAACCTAACCCTAACCCTCACCCTCACCCTCACCCTAACTCTAACCCTAATACAACCATAACCCTCACTCTAACTCTAATCCTCACGCACCCCTAACCCTCACCCTCAACCTCAATCTAACCCTAACCTTAACTCTAACTCTCACCCTAACCTAACGCTCACCCTAACACTTACCCTCACACTAACACTCTCCCTAAACCTAACCCTCACCCTAAACCTAACTCTAACACTCACCCACACCCAAACCCTCATCATCACCCTAACCCTCACCATAATCCTAACCCTCACCCACACCCTAACCCTCACTCTCACCCTGACCCTCACCCTCATGCTAAACATCACCCTAAACATAACCCTCACCCTAAACCTAAAGCTAAACCGAACCCTAACCCTAAAACTCACCCTAACCCTCACCCTAAACCTAACCCTCACCCTAAACCTAACCTTAACCCTCCCCATAACCCCAACACTCACCATAACCCCAACCTTCAACCACACCCTAACCCTCACTCTCACCCTGACCCTCACCCTCATGCTAAACATCAGCCTAAAGATAACCCTCACCCTAAACTTAACCCTAATCCTCACACTTACCCTAACCCTCACCATCAACCTAACCCTCACCATAAACCTAACTCTCACCCAAACCCTAACCCTCACTCTCACCCTGACCCTCACCCTAAACCTTAACCTCACACTAAACCTAACCCTAACCCTAACCCTCACCCTCAGACTAAAACTTACCCTCACCCTAACCCTAACCATTCCCCTCACCCTAACCCTAACCCTAAACCTAACCCTAACCCTAATTCTCACCCTATTCCTAAACATAACCCTAACCCTCACACTCACCCTAGCCCTCATCCTAACTCTATCCCTAACCCTAACCCTCACCTGAACCCTCACCCTCACCTTCATCCTAATTCTAACAATAATTTAACCCTAAATCTCACCGTAAACCTAACCCTAAACCTACCCCTAACCCTAACCTTCCCCTCACCTTCCCACTCAGCCTCAGCCTAAACCTAACCCTAATCCTAATTCTAACCATAACCCTCTCTCCCACCCTCATTCTAATCCTAACCCTATCCCTAAACCTCACCCTCACTGTCAACAACACCCTCACCCTAACCCTAACAATAACCCAAATCTAAACCTAAACCTAACCGTAACCCTCACCCTAACACTAACCCTAACCCTAACCCTCATATTAAACTTTACCTTCACCCTAAAGGTAACCCTATCCCTCAGCCTAACCCTCACACTAAACCGAAACCTGACACTAATCCTCACCCTACCCTTAAACCTAACACTAACCCTAACCCTCACCCTGACCCGCACTGTCACCCTAACCCTAACCCTCACCCTCAACCTCTCCCTAATATAAACCTTAACCCTAATCCTAATTCTAACACTATCCCTCACCCTAAACTTAACACTAACCCTGACCCTAACCCTAACACTAACCCTCACCCTAACCCTCACCCTAACACTCACGCTAACCCTAACACTCACTCTCAACCTAAACCTCACCCTCACCCTAAACCTTACCCTCACCCTAAACCTAACCCTAACCCTAACACTCACACTAAACCTAACCCTAACCATAACTCTAAAACTACAACTCACACTAACCCTCACCCTAAACCTAACCCTAACCCTCACCTTCACCCTAGTCCACACCCTAACCATAATCCTAACCCTAAACTTCACCCTAACCCTAACCCTCAATCTAATCCTAAGCCACAACCTAAACCTAACCATCACCCTTACCCTAACCCTCACCCTAACACTTACCCTAACCCTAACATTAACCCTTACCCTCACCCTAAACCTAACCTAACCTTAAACCCTCACACTTAACCTCACCCTAAACCTCCCACTCACTTTAACCCTCAACCTAACCCTTATCCTCACTCTCATCCTAACCCTCACATTAACACTAACCCTCACCCTAACCCTAAGCCTAACACTCACCCTAACACTAACCTTCCCCCTCACCCTCACCCTCACCTTCAGCCTAATGCTAAACTTCACCCTAACTCTAAACCTCACCCTAACCCTTACCCTAACCCTAACCCTAACCCTTACCTTAATGAAATCCTCAACTTAACTCTAATCCTCACCCTAAACCTCCCCCTCCCCCTAATACTCACCCAAACCCTAACCCTAACACTTACCTAACCAAAACCCTCACCCTAACCCTCACCCTCACCCTCACCCACACACTAATCCTAACAGTAACCCTAAACCTAACATTCACACTAAACCTAAACCTCACACTAACCCTAAACCTACCCTTCATTAACCCTAACCCTAATCCTAAACCTAAACCTTACCCTCACCCTAAGCTTAACCCTAACCCTCACCCTCACCCTAGCCCTCACAATAACCATAACCCAAACCCTAAACCTCACCCTAAGCCTAACATTCACCCTAACGCAAAAGCTCACCCTACCCCTTACCCTAACCCTAACCCTGTCATTAAACCTAACCTTCACCCTAAACCTCATCCTCAACCTAACCCTAACCCTCCCCGTCACCCGAACTCTCAATGTAACCCTTACCCTAATCCTCTCCCTAAGAATCACACTGAACCTAACCCTCCCCCAAACCCTAACCCTAAGCCTCATCCTCACTCTCACCCTCACCCTCAGCCTAACACTAAACTTAACCCTAATCCGAACCCTAACACTCACCCTCACCCTCATCCTAACCCTATCCCTAAACCTCACCCTCAGCCTCACACTCACCCTAACCCTACACCTCACCCTAACCCTAAACCTCACCCTAACCCTCACCCTCACCCTCACATTAACCATAACCTTAACCCTAACCCTCACCTTATCCCTCACCCTAAACCTAATGCTAAAACTAAACCTCATTCTCAGCCTAACCCTCACCATAACCCTTACCCTAACCCTAACCCTAACCCTCAGCTTAACCCTCACCCTAACCTTAACCCTAACTCTAATTCTCACCCTATCCCTAATCCTAACCCAAACCCTCAAGCTCACTCTAGCCCTCACCCTAATTCTAACCCTATCCATAACACTCATCCGAACCCTCACCCTAACCCTAACCCTCACCCTCATCCTAAACATCACCCTAAACTTAAACCTAACCCTCACTCTAACCCTAACCCCAACCCTAACCCTATCCCTAACACTCACCCTAAATCTCACCCTCAACCTAATCCTCATCCTAAACCTAAAACTAACCATTACCTAAGCGAAACCCTCACCCTCAACCTGACTCAAACCCTAGCTCTCACCCTATCCTTAACAATAACCCTAACCCTCAAACTCACAATCACCCTCAGCCTAACCCTAATCCTAACCCTAATCCGAAACCTAACCCTCACCTTCACCCTAACCCTAACCCTAACCAGAACCCTAACCCTAATCCTACCACTTACTCACAACCTCAATCTGAGCCTAATCCTAAGCCTAATCCTAATCCTAACCATAAACCCCACTCTAACCCTCACCCTAAACCTAACTCTAACACTAAACCTCACCCACACCCTCACCCTCAAACTAAACCTAATCCTAATCCTAACCCTAACACTAATCCTCACCCTCACCCTAACCCTAACCCTAACTCTAACCCTAAAACTCACACGAAACCTAACCCTCACCCTAACCCTAACCATCAGCCTACCCCTCACCCTAACACTTACCCTAACCCTAATCCTAACACTCACCCTAAACCTAACAGTCACCCTAAACCTAACCCTCACCCTGACCTTAAGCCTCACCCTAACACTAACCCTATCCCTAACCCAAACCCTCACTCTAACCCTCATCATAAACCTAACCCTAGTCCTAAACCTAAACCTAAACCTAACCCTAACCCTCACACTAAGCCTAACCCTAACACTAAATTTAACCCTCACCTTAACCATCACCCTAACCCTAAACCTAAACCTCACCCTCACCCTAAACTTCATGCTAACCCTTACCGTCTCCCTAACCCTAACCTTAACCCTAACCCTAACCCTCACAGTAACCCTAACCCTCACCTTCACCATAACCCTACCATCGACCTAACCCTCATACTACCCCTAACCCTAACCCTCACGTTTGCCCTCACCCTAAACCTAACCCTAACCCTCAACCTAACCCAAACCGTCACCGTCACCCTCACCCTCACCCTTAGTCTAACCCTAATCCTAAGCCTAACCCTCACCCTCACCCTCACCCTAACTCTAACTTTAATCCAACCCTAAGCATCACTCTAACTCTAACCCTCACCCAACCCTAACCCTAACACTCAAACTCAATGTAACCCTAACCTTAACCCTAACTCTCACCCTAACCCTGACCATCACCCTAACGCATACCCTCAACCTAACCCAAACCCTAACCCTAACCCTAACCCTCACACTAATCCTAACGCTAACCCTAAACCTAACCCTCACCCTAACCCGAAAACTAACACTAACCCTCCCCCTAAACCTAACCCTAATACTCAAACTCACCCTAACCCTCACCATCACCCTAAACTTCACCATAACCCTAACCCTCACCCACACCCTAACACTCATTCTCACCCTGACCCTCACCCTCACCCTAAACATCACCCTAAACATAACCCTCACCCTAACCCTAACCCTAAGACTCACCCTCACCCTCACCCTAACTCTAACCCTAATCCAAGCCTAACCCTCACGCTAACTCTAACCCTCATCCTACCTTAACCCTTATCCTCAAACTCAATCGAATCCTAAACTTAACCCTAACTCTCAACCTAATCCTAACCCTCTCTCTAACCCTAACCCTAACCCAAACCCTAATCCCAACCCTCAGATTAAACCTAAACCTCAAACAAAACCTAACCCTATCCCTCAGCCTAATCCTCACCCTGACCCTAACCCTAACCTTAATATTCCCCCTATCATTAACCCTCACCTAAACATCACCCTCACCCACACACTAATCCGAACCCCAACCCTAACACTAAGCCTCACCCTCACCCAAACCCTCACCATAACCCTTTCCCTCACCCTAACCCTAACCCTAACCCTAACCCTCACACTAAACCTAACCATCACACTAAACATAACCGTACCCCTCAACCAAACCCTAACACTAAACATGACACTAACTTTCAAACTAACCTTAATACTCACACTAACCATGACCCTACCCCTCACACTAAACTTCATCTTAACCCTAACCCTAAGCCTAACCTTAATCTTCACCCTAAGCCTAACCCTCACCCTAAACCAAACCCTCACCCTCAACCTCACCCTCACCCTCACCCACAGTCTAACCCTAACCCTAATTGTAATCCTAACCCTAACCCTCACCCACACCCTCAACTTATCCCTAACCCTAAACCTCACCAACACCTTCACCGTCACTCTGACCCTCACACTTACCCTAACCCTAACACTAACCCTAACCCTCACCCTCACCCTCACCCTAAACCTTACCCTAACCCTAAACCTCAACCTAACCCTAACACTAACCCTAACTCTAACACTCAATCTCACACACACCGTAATCTTAATCTTAAACCTATCCCTAAACCTCACCTTCAACCTAACCCTCATCCACACCCTAACACTCACCCTAACCCTTATCCTCACTCAAACCGAACTTTAAACCAAATCCTAACCCTCACCCTAACCGTCAACCTCACCCTAACCCTTACACTAACCCTTACCCTCAGCCTCTTCCTATCCCTAACCCTCACCCTTACCCTCACCCTAAACCTAACCCTATTCCTAAACCTCACACAAACCCTAACCCTAACCCTAACCCTCACCCTCACCCTCACCCTCAGCTTTACCCTAACCCTATTCCTAATCCTTACCCTAACCCTCAACCTAATCCTATACCTAACCCTCACCCTAACCCTAACCCTAACACTCATGCTAACCCTAACCCTCACTCTCAACCTATCCTTAACCCTAACCCTTACCCTCCCCCAATCCTAAACCTAACCTCAACCCTAACACTCACACTAAACCTAACCCTCCCGCTAACCCTAACCCTAACCCTAACAGTCACCCTAACCTCAACCTAAACCTTACCCTAACCCTAACACTCAACCTCAGCCTATCCCTCACCCTAAACCTTTACCTCACCTTCACACTAACCCTCACACTAAACCTAACCCTCACCCTTACCCTAACCCTAACCCTAACCATAACACTCAACCTTACCCTAACCCTCACCCTAACATGTACCCTCACACTAAACCTCATTTTAACCCGAACACTAACCCTAAACCTAACCCTAAACTAACATAAAACCTCACCCTCAACCTCAACCGCACACTAACACTCACCCTCACACTAACCCTCACCCTATCCCTAACCATAACCCTCACCCTAACACTCACACTAACACTCACAGTAACCCTAACCCTCACTCTCACCTTAACCTGAACCCTAATCCTTACCCTCACCCATATCCTAACCCTAACCCTAACCCTAACCCTCACACTAAACATAATCCTCACCCTAACCGTAACCTTAACCCTAACCCTAACCCTCACCCTAACTCTAAAACTCAACCCTACACGCACCATAATCCTAACCTTAACCCTATCCCTAAACCTCACCTTCACCCTAACCCTCACCCTAAACCTTTCCCTCAAATTAACCCTAACCCTATTCCTAAACCTTACACAAAAGTTAACCCTAACCCTAACCCTATCCCTAACCCTCAGCCTCACCCTCAGCTTTACCCTAACCCTAATCCTAATCCTAACCCTAACCCTCACCCTAACCCTAACCCTAACCCTCAGCCTAACACTCACCCTAACTCTCATGCTAACCCTAACCCTCACTCTCAACTTAACCTTAACCCTAATCCTTACCCTCACCCAAATCCTAACCCTAACCCTCAAACTAAACCTAACCCTCCCCCTAACCGTAACCCTAACCCTAAACCTAACCGTCACCCATACCCTAACCCTCAACCTCACCCTAACCCTCGCCCTCACGCTTAACCTCACTTTCGCCCTAACCCTCACACTAACCCTAACCCTCACCCTAACCCTATCCCTATACCGCACCCTCACCCTCACCCTCAACCTGAGCCTAACCCTCACGATAACCCTAACCTAACCCTAAATCTCACCCTACACCTCACCCTAACCCTGACCCTAACCCTCACCCTCAACCTAACACAAGCACTAACCGTCACCTTAAACCTAAGCCACACCCACACACTAACCCTCAACCTAAACCTAAGTCTCACTCTCACCCTAACCCTCACCCTCATCCGAACCCGAACGCTCACCCTAACCCAGACCCTCACCCTAAACATCAACCTAATGCTAACCCTCACCCTAAACCTAACCCTAACCCTAACTCTAACACTCACCCTCACTGTCAACCTAAGCCTAAGCCCAACCCTAAACCTAATCCTAAACCTTACCCTAACCCTCACCCTAACCCTAACCCTAACCCTCACCCTCACCCTCACCCTAATGCTAACCCTAAACCTAAACCTCACCCTAACCCTATCCCTAACCCTCAACCTCAACCTAACGCTAACCCTAACACTAACCCTGACACTAACACTCACCCTAACCCTAACAGTAACCCGAAACCTCACAGGCACCCTAACCGTCACACTATCACTTATCCTCACCCAAACCCAAACTTTAACCCAAATCCTAACCATCACCCTAACCCTCACCCTCAACCTAACCCTTACCCTCAGCCTATTCCTATCCCTAACGCTCCCCCTAACCCTCACACTAAACCTAACCCTCACGCTAATCATAACCCTATGCCTCAACCTAACCCTCACCCTCACACTAACCCTCACCTTAACCCTAACCCTAACGCTTACCCACACAATAACCCTAAACCTAAGCCTCACCCTAACCCTAACCCTCACCTTCAACCTCACCTAAATCCTAACCGTAACCCTAACCCTGACCCTAACCCTAACCCTAAACCTAACCGTAAACCTCACCCTAATCCTCAACCTAAGCCTAACCCTAAACCTAACACTAACCCTCACCCTAAACCTCAACATACCCTTACACTCACCCTCACCCTAAACCTCACACTAACCCTAACACTCAACCTAACCCTAACCCTAACCTCACCCTCACCCTCACACTCAGCCTAACACTTAGCCTCAACCTAACCCTCACCCTAACCCTAACCCTAACCCTAACCCTCACCCTAACCCTCACAATAGACGTAATCCTAAACCTAACCCTCAACCTAATCCTCACCCTAACCCTAACCCTGACCCTAACACTCACTCTCACCCTAACCCTTTCCCTCACACTAACGTAACTCTAAACCTAATCCTAACCCACACACTAACACTAAACCTCACCCTATCCCTAAACCTATCCCTCAACCTAAACCTCATCCTAAACCTTACCCTAACCCTAACCCTCACCCTAATCCCAAACCTAACCCTAAACCTCACGCTAACCCTAATCCTCAGCCTCACCCTCACCCTCAGCCTAACCTTATCCGTAACCCTAATCCTAACCGTAACCCTCATCCTCACCCTCACCCTAACCCTAACCTAAACCCTAAACCTCACCCTTAACCACACCCTAACCCTAACCCTAAACCTAACACCAACCCTCCCCCTAACGCTAAACATCACCTTAAACCTAACCCTAACCCTCACCCTCACCCTCACCCTAACCTTAACCCTAAACCTAACACTCACCCTAATCCCAACGCTATCCCTAAACCTCACCCTCACCCTAACCCTCACCCTAAACCTTACCCTCACCCTAACACTAACCATAACCGTCAAACAAACCCTCACCCTCAACCTAACCCTAACCCAAAACCTTACACTACACCTCACCCTAACCATAAACCTAACCCTAACCCTCACCCTAATCCTAACCCTAACCCAAACCTAACCGTCAATCTAATGCTCACCCTAAACCTCACCCTCACCCACACACTACGCTTCACCCTCACCCGAACCCTCACCCTAACCCTAAATCTCACACTCACCCTAAACATCACCCTAACCCTAACTCACACCCTAACCCTAACCCTAACCCTCACCCTAACCCTAAGCCTCACCCTCACCCTAACACTCACCCTCAACCTAATCCTCACCCTAACCCTAACCCTTACACTTACCTAACAGAAATCCTCAGGCTCACCCTCATGCTCACGCTAACCCGCACCCTCACCCTAGCCCTCAACCTAACACTAACCCTAACTCTAACCCTCACCATCACCCTCAACCTCAGCATAATTCTAACCCTATCCATCACAATAACCCACACCATAACCCTAAACATCACCCTCACCCTCACACTCACACAAGCCCTCACTCTTAACCTTACCCTCAATCTAATCCTAACTCTCACACTAAACCTAACCCTCAACCTAACCCTAAGATTCAACCTCACCTTAGTCCTCACCCTAACCGTAATCCTAACCCTAATCCTCATCCTAACCCTAACATTCACCCTCCCCCTCCCCCTCCCCCTCACCCTCACAATCACCCTCACACTAACCCTAAACCTAACTGTCACACTAAGTCTCACCCTAACCCTTACACTCACCCTCACCCTAACCCTCACACTAACCCTAACCTACACCCTAACCCTAACCCTAAACCTCACCCTCACCCTCACCCTCACCCTCAGCCTAATACTAACCCTAACCCTAATCCTATCCCTAACCCTCACCCTCATCCTACCCTAACTCTAAACCTAAACCTCACCTTCACCCTCACCCTCAACCTCACCCTCACACTAACCCTCACACTCACCCTCTCCCTCACCCTAACCCTAACCATAACAGTTACCTAACCAAAATCCTCACGCTCACCCTCACGCTCATGCCAACACACACCCTCACTCTAGCCCTCAACCTAACACTAACCCTTACTCTAACACTCACCATCACCCTCAACCTCAGCATAACCCTAACCCTAACCGTCACAATAACCCTCATCATCACCCTAAACATCACCCTCACCCTCACCCTCACCCTCACCCTAACCCTCATCCTCACCCAAGCCCTCACTCTTAAACTTACCCTCACCCTAATCCTAACCCTCACACTAAACCTAACCCTCACCCTAACCCTAAGCTTCACCCTCCACTTAGTCCTCACCCTAACCGTAATCCTAACCCAAATCCTCATCCTAAGCCTAACATTCACCCTCACCCTAACCCTCGCCCTCACCCTCACGCTCACCCTAACCCTCACCCTCACCCTAACCCTAAACCTCACGGTCACACTAAGTATCACCCTAAACCTTACACTCACCCTCACCCTAACTCTCACACTAACACTAACCTACACCCTCACCCTAACCCTAATCCTAACCCTAACCCTCAACCTAACCCTGACCCTAATGCTAATCCTAAACCTCACCCTCACCCTAACCCTGACCTAACCCTTACCCTCACCTTAACCCTAATCCAAAACCTAACCCCAACCTTCACACTAACCCTAAATCTAACCCTAACCCTAATCATAACCCTAATCCTCACCCTATCCCTAAACCTAACCCTAACCGTGTCATTCAACCTAGCCCTCACCCTAACTCTAAACCTAATCCTAGGCTCAACCTCACCCTAACCATAATGTTATCCCTAACTCTCACCCTCAACCTAACCCTCACCTTAACCCTTACCCTCACCTAACCCTAACCCTCGCCCTCACCCTAACCCTCACCCTAACCCTAACGCTGCCCTCACCCTAACCCTAATGCTAACATTAAACCTCACCCTCACACTAACCCTCACCGTAACCCTTACTCTCACCCTATCCCTAACCCTTACCCTAACCCTTACCCTCTCCCTCACACTAACACCAAATTTCACCCTAACCGTAACTCTAACCCTAACCCTAACCCTCACCCTCACCATCACTCTAAACCTAATGGTCACTCTAACACTAATCTTATCCCTCACCCTAACCCTCATCTTAACCCTAAACCTAACCATCACCCTAACCCTCATCTGAACCCTAAACCTAATCATCACCCTAACCCTAACACTACCCCTCACACTAACCCTCACCCTAACCCTCAGCCTCAGCCTCACCCTCACCCTAACCCTAACCATAACCCTAACCCTCACCCTAAACCTAAATGTAACCCTCATCCTAACCCTAAACCTAACCCTAACCCTAACACTAACCCTCACACTAACCCTAACCCTCACCCTAACCATGACCCTACCCCTCACCCTAACACTCATCCTAAGCCTAACCATAATCCTAATCCTCATCCTTACCATAAACTTAACCCTAACCCTAACCCTCACCCTAATTCAAACCCTCACCCTCACCCCGAGTCTAACCCTAACCCTAACCCTAATGCTAACCTTAAACCTCAGCCTCACCCTCACCCTAACCCTAACCCTAACCATAATGCTAACGCTCATCCTCACTCTCACTTTAACCCTAACAATAACCCTAACGTGAAACCTAACGGTAACCCTTACCCTAACCCTAACCCTAACCCTAACACCATTCCTAACCCTAACCCTCACCCTAATCCTAACCCTCACACTAACCCTCACCCTAATCCTAATTCTCACTCTAACCCTAACCCTAACCCTATCCTAACCTAACCCGTCACCCTCAACCTCAACCACACACTAACACTCACCCTCACCCTAGACTCACCCTAACCTTAACCCTAACCCTAAACCTAACCCTCACCTTCACACTCACTCTCACCCTCAGCCTAACCCTAAACCTAACTCTAACCCTAACCATCACCCTCACCCTAAGCCTAAAACTAACCCTAAAACTCACCCTCATCCTCACTCTAAACCTAACCCTAACCCTCACCCTAACTCTAACATTCAACCTCACACACACCATATTCCTAAACCTATCCCTATCCCTAAACCTCAACTTCACCCTAATCCTCACCATAACCCTTACTCTCACCCTAACACTAACCCTATTCCTAAAGCTCACACAAACGCTAACACTAACCCTAACCCTTTCCCAATCGCTCACCCTCACCCTCAACATCACCCTGAGCTCTACTAACCCTTATCCTAATCCTAACCCTAACCCTCACCCTAAGCCTAACCCTAAACCTCACCCTAACCCTCACCCTAACACTCACGCTAACCCTAAACCTCACTCTCACCCTAACCTTAACACAAACCCTTACCCTCACCCTAATCCTATCCCTATCCCTAACCCTAACCCTCTCACTAAAACTCACCCTCCCCCTAACACTAACCATAACCCTAAACCTATCCGTCACCCTAACCCTCAACCTAACTGTTACCCCAACACTAACACTCAACCTCACCCAATCCTTCACCCTAACCCTTAACCTCAACTTCACCCTAACCATCACACTAACCCAAACCTCATCCTAACCCTATCCCTATCTCGCAACCTCATCCTCAACCTCAACCTCAGCCTAACCCTCACAATAACATTAACAATAACCCTAACACTAAATCTCACCCTACAATTCACCCTAACCCTAACCCTGACGCTAACCCTCAACCTCACCCAAACAGTTACCCTCAACCTAACCCTCACCCTAACCCTCACTCTAAGCCTCACAATAACCCTAAGCCTAAACCTAACCCTCAACCTAAATGAAACCCTAAACCAAACTCTAACCATAACCCTCAACCTAAACCTAATCCTAAACCTAACCCTCAAACTCACCCTAACCCTCACACTCACCCTAACCCTCATCCTAACCTTAACACTGACCCTCACCCTCGACCGAAACCTCACCCTCCCCCTAACCCTATCCCTAACCCTCACCCTTACCCTTAGCCTCAAGGTAACCCTAAACCTAACCCTAACCCTAACCCTCACACTAACACTAAGGCTCACACTAACCCTAACCCTAACCCTCAACCTAAACCTCAACCTGATCCTAACCCTAACCCTTCCCTCACCCTAACTCTCACCCTCACTCTAACAATTACCCTCACCCTCACCCTCACCCTCACCCTAACCCGAAACCTAGCCCTCACACTAACCATCAACCTATCCGTTACCCCAACCCTAACACTCAACCTCACCCTTTCCTCACACTAACCCTTAACCTCAACTTCACCCTAACCATTACACTAACCCTAACCCACACCCTAACCCTATCCCTATCCCGCACCTTCACCCTCACCCTCAACCTCAGCCTAACCCTCACAATAACCCTAACCCTAACCCTAACCCTAAATCTCATCCTATAACTCACCCTAACCCTAACCCTCAACCTCATCCTAACCCTCACACTAACATTTACTCTCAACCTAACCCTCACCCTAACCCTAATACTAACCCTAACCCTCACTGTAACCCTCACAATAACCCTAAGCCTAAACCTAACCCTCAACTTAAACGTCATCCGAACCCAAACCCTAAAAGTAACCCTCAACCTAACCCTAATCCTAAACCTAAACCTCAACCTCACCCTAACCCTCACCCTCACCCTAACCCTCACCCTAAACCTACCCCTCACCCTCACCCTAAAACTCACCCTCTATTAACACTACAGGTAACCCTAACCCTAACGCTAACCCTCAACCTAAACCTCCCCCTACCCCTCACCCTAACCATAACCCTAACTTTAACCCTCACCGTAATCCTAAACCTCACCATAGCCCTCACCCTCACCCTGAACCTCACCCTCACCCTACCCCTCACCCTAAATCTCACCCTAATCGTTTTCCTCACCCTAACCCTAACCTTAACCCTGATCCTAACCCACACACTAACACTAACCCTCACACTAACTCTGACCTTATCCCTCACCCTAACCCTCACACTAACCCTAACCCTCAACCTCACCCTAGCCCTAACACTCACCATAACACTAAGCCTCACCCACACCCTAAAACTCTACCTAACCGTAAGCATCAACCACACCCCAACCCACACCCTCACCCGAACCTGAACCCTCACCCTAAACCTGACCCTCACCCTAAATATCAAACTAACGCTAACCCTCACCCTAACCCTAAACCTCACCCTAACCCTAACGCTAACCCTAAACCTAACCTTTACACTATCGCTAACCTTAACCCACACGCTCACCGTAACCCTCACCATCACCCTAAACTTCAACCTAAACCTAACCTTCACCCACACACTAAACCTCACCATCATCCGAACCCGAATCCTCACCCTAACCCTCACTCTATCCCTAACCCTAAGCCTCATCCTAACCGTAATCCTAGCCCTATCCCTCACCCCAACCCTAATCCTAACACTAACCCTCACCCTAAACCTTATCTTAACACTCACACTCAGCCTAAGTTTAAAACTAACCCTAATCCTGCACCTAAACCTCACCAACACCCTCACCCTAAGTATAAACCTAAACCTATCCCTAAACCTCACACTGAACCTCAACCTCACTCGAAGACTAACCCTAACTTTAACCCTAATACTAAATCCTATCCATCACCCTCACCCTCACACTAACCCTAAACTTAACCGTAAACCTCACCCTAATCTGAAAACTAACCCTCACCCTAACCCTAACCCTAACCCTCACCCTAATCCTAACAATCACCCTCAATCTAATCCTCACCCTAACACTAACTCTAACCCTTACCAAACGGAAAACCACACCCTCACCCTAGTCCTCACCCTAACCCTAACCCTATCACTAACACTAAGCCTCACACTTACCCTCACGCTAACCATAACCCTAACCCTAACCCTAACCCTCACCCTAAACTTAACCCTCACCCTAACCCTAACACGAACACTCACCCTCAACCTAACCGTAAACTTAACCCTAACACTCACCCTAAACTTCATCCTAACCCTAACCCTCATCCTCACCCTAATCCTCACCATAACTCTTATCCTCACACTAACTTTAACTCTAACCCAAACACTAACCTTCACACTAAGCCTAACCCTAGTCCTCACCCTAACCCTAACCCTCACCTTAACCCTCACCCTCAACCTAATCTTTACCCTAACCATAACCCTAACTCTAACCAAAAGGAAAACCTCACCCTCACACTCACACTCACCCTAAAATTCACCCTCATCCTAGTCCTCACCCTTACCCTAACCTAACTCTCAACCTCACACTCACCCTAATACTAATATTAACCCTATCCCTCACCCTAACTCTAACCATCACCCTAAACCTAAACCTCACCCTCGCATAAACCCTCACCCTAAACCTTACCCTCATCCTTATCCTAACCCTAAACCTCACACTAACCCTAACCCTAACCCAAAACTTCCCCCAATGCTAACCCTAAATCTAAACCTAAACCTCACCCTTACCCTCAACCTTACCCTAACCCTAACCATAATCCTAACACTAACCCTAACACTCAACCTAACCCTAACCCTAACCCTCACCCTAACGCTAACCCTAACTCTAACCCTAAACCTCACCCTAACCCTCAACCTTACCCTAACCCTAACCATAATCCTCACACTAACCCTAACACTCACACTAACCCTAACCCTAACCCTCACCCTCAAGTTACCCTAACCCTAACCATAATCCTCACACTAACCCGAATCTTCACTCTAACCCTAATCCTAAACATAACCCTCACCCTCAACTTAAACCTAAACCTAACCCTAACCCTCACCGTCACCCTCACCCTCAACCTTACCCTAACCCTAACCATCATCCTCACACTAACCCTAACACTCACCCTAACCCTAACCCTAACCCTCACCCTAACGCTAATCCTAACTCTAACCCTAAACCTCACCCTAACCCTCACCCTAACACTAAAGCTCATCCTAACCCTCACGCTTACCCTAAACCTCTCCCGAACCCTTACACTCACACTAACGATAAACCAAACACTAATCCTCACTCTAATCCTAATCCTAACCCTAAACCTCAAACTCACCCTAACCCTTACCGTCATCCAAACCCTCACTCTAAACCTAACTCTCACCCACACCCTAACCCTCACCCTAACCGTCACCCTCAACCTAAACATGTCCCTACCCTAACCCTCACCCTAACACTAACCATAACACTCACCCTCACCCTAACCTTAACGCTAACCCTAACCCTAACCCTCACGGTAACACTCAACCTAACACTCAGGCTAACCCGAACCCTCACTCTCACCCTAACACTCAACTTAAACCTTAATCCCACCCTAAACTTAAGGTTTACATAAACCCTCACACTAAATCTAAGTCTCACAGTAACAATCACGCTAACCCTACCCCGCACCCTAACACTCACCCTTTTCCTAAACTTACCCCTAGCCCTCATCATCACCCTAGCCCTCACGCTAACCCTAAACCTAACACTAACAATACAACTAACCCTAAACCTAACTCTCACCCTCACCTTCACCCTCACCCTCACCCTCACCCTAATCGAAGCCATAACCCTCACCCTCACCCTAAACCTAACTCTGACCCTCACCCTCACCCTCACCCTAAGCCTAACCCTAAACCTAAGCCTAATCCTAAACCTAACTCTCACATACACCCTCACCCAAACCTAAACCTCACCCTAACCCTAACCCTAAACCTAGCCCTCGCCCTAACCCTTACCCTCTCTGTCACTCTAACCCTCACCCTAACCCTAACCGTCACCCGAACCCTAACGCTAACCCTCACCCTCACCCTCACACTCACCCTAACCCTAACCCTTTCCCTCACCCTAACCCTAACGCTAACCGTAACTCTAACCCTCAACATAACCCTCGCCTTCACCCTAACCCTAACTGTAACCCTAACCCTCACCCTAACCTAACCTAAACGCTAATGCTTTCCAAAAACCTCACCCTCACCCTAAACCTCACTCTAACCCTTGCAGTCACCCTAACCCTAACCTTAATCCTAAACCTAAACCTCACTCTAACCCTAAACCTAACCTAGCCCTCACCTAAACCCTTAACCTCACTGTCACTCTAAACCTCACCGTATCCCTATCCCTCACCCTAACTCTAACCCTAACCCTCACCCTAACCCTCAACCCAACCCTAACCCTAACCCTAACCCTCACCCTAAACCTAACCCTAACCCTTACCCTCAACATAACCCTCACCCTCACCCTCACCCTCACCCTAATCCTAACCGTAACCCTAACCCTCACCCTAACCTTAACCATAAACCTAATGCTATCCCTAAACCTCACCCTCACCCTAACCCTCACTCTAACTATTACCCTCTAACAAACCCTAAGGCTAAAACTAATCCTCACCCTAACCCTCACCCTCACCCTAAACCTAACCCTAACCCTCACCCTAACGCTCACCCTAACCCTCATCCTAACCCTCACCCTAACCATAAACCTTTCCCTCACCCTAATCCTAAACCTAACCCTAAGCCTCAGCCAAACCGTCTCCCTAACCCTAACCATAACCCTGAACCTAACCCTAACGCTAACCCTAGACCAAACCCTCACTCTAAGACTAAACCACACCCTCACTCACAACCTCATACTCAGCCTAACCCTAACCCTCAACCTAATCCTAACCCTAACCCTTCACCCTCACGCTAACCTGAACCTAACCCTAACCCTAACCCTAACCCTAACCCTGAACCTAACACTAACCCCAACCCTATCTCTAACCCTCAACCTAACCCTAACCGTCACCGTAACCCTAACCATACCCTCACCCTAACCCTAATCCTAACCCTAATGCTATCCCTAACCCTCACCCTAACCCTAACCCTCACTCTAACCCTAAACCTAAATCTAAACCTCACCCTAATGCTCACCGTAACTGTCAACCTAACCCTAACCCTCACCCTCACCCTAAACCTCACCCTAAACCTTACCCTCCCCCTAACCCTAACCCAAACCCTAACTCTAAAACTCACCATCACCCTAAGCCTAACCTGAACCCTAACACTCAACCTAAAACTCACCCTAAATCTAACCCTATCCCTAAACCTCACCCTCACACTAAACCTCATCCTAACCCTTACCCTCATCATAACTCTAACCCTAAACCTAACCGTAATCCTCACCGCAACCCTAACCCTCACCCTCACCCAAGCCCTCACCCTAAAACTGACCCTAAGCCTAACCTTCACCCTCAACCTCATCCCACCCTCAACCTAACCCTAACCCTAAACCTCACCCTAACCCTAAACCTAACCCTAATGCTATCCCTAACCCTCACACTCACCTTAACCCTCATACTAACCCTTACCTTCACTCTAAACCTCACCCTAACCCTAACCCTAACACTAACACTAAACCTCACCATAACCCTGGCCCTAAACCTAAACCTAAACCTAACCCTCACCCTAACGCTTACCCTAACCCTCAACCTAACCCTAACCCTCACCCTCACCCTAACCCTCACCCTAAACCTTACCTTCACCCTAACAATAACACCAAAATTAACTCTAACCCTCACCCTCACCTTAAGCCTAACCAGAACCCTAACCCTCACCCTCACCCTCACCCTAACTCTAACGCTATCCCTAAACCTCATTCTCACCCTAAACGTCATCCTAACCCTTACCATCACCATAACACTAAACCTAACCCTAACCCTAATCCTCACTATAATCCTAACCCTCACCCACACCCTCACCCTCACAGTCACCTTAACCCTCACACTAAATCAAACTGCCACCCACACCCTAAAACTCACCCGGACCTGAACCCGAACCCTGACCCTAGCCCTACCCTAAAACTCACCCTAACCCTAAACCTCACCCTAAACCTAACTCTAACCATCACCCTCATACTAACCCTAACCCTCACCTTAACCCTCATCCTTACACTAAAGCTAACCCCAACCCTCACTCTCACCCTAAACTTCACCCTAACCCTTATCCTCACACTAACCCTAACCATAACCCTCACATAAAACCTAACCCTCACCCTCACCCTAAACCTACCCCTCATATTACCCCTCACCCTAACCCTAAACCTAACCCTCACCAAAACCTAACCGTAGCCCTCACTTTCACCCTAACCCTCACCGACACCCTAACCCTCACCCCAACCCTAACCCTCACCTACACCCTCACCCTTACCCTCACCCTAACCCTCACACTAACCTTGACCATCACCCTAGCCCTCACCCAAAAACTAACCCTAACCCTAACCCTCACCCTCAACCTCACCCCTAACTTCAGCCTAACCCTAATCCTAAACCTAATCTTAACCCTAACCCTCACCCTCACCCTAATCCTAACCCTAACCCTAACTCTAATGCTAACACTAGCTATCACCCTCACCCTAAACCTAAACCTAACCCTACCCCTCAGCCTAACCCTCACCCTAACCTTCACACTAACCCTAACCCTAAACCACACCCTCACCCTAACACTCATCCTAAACATTACCCTCACCCTAACCCTAACCCTAACCCTCACACTAACTATAACCCTAACCCTATACCTAAACCTACTCCTCAGCCTAACCATCATCCTAACATTAAACCTAAACCTAACACTCAACCTACCACTAACCTTAACCCTAACACTCAGCCGAACCCTATCCCTCACCCTCACCCTCACACTCAACCCTCAGCCTAACCCTAACCCTAACCCTCATCCTAACCCTAACCATCACCCACACCCTCAGCCTAACTCTAACCCTAAACCTAACCCTAAACCTCACCCGCATCCTTACCCTAAACTTAACCGCAAACCTAACCCTAACCCTCACCCTAACCCTAACCCTCACCTTCACCCTTACCCACACCCTAACCCTAACGCTAACCCTAACCCTCACCCTAAACCGTACCTTCACCATAAACTTAACCCTAACTCTAATCCTCACACCAAACCTAACCTTAACCCTAAACCTAAACCTCACTCTCACCCTCACCCTAATCCTAAACCTAACCCTAACCCTCAACCTAAATCTAACGCTAACCCTAACCCTCACCCTAACACTCAACGTCACTCTAACCCTCACCGTAACCCTAACGCACACCAACACCATAACCTTCACCCTTACCCGAAACCTCACCCTCACCCTAAACCTCACACTCACCCTAACCCTAACCCTAATCCTCACCCTAACCCTTTCCCTAATCCTCAACCTCACCATCACCCTCACCCTAACCCTAACCCTAACCCTAATCCTCACCCTAACCCTAATCCTAACCATCACCCTAATCCTCACCCTCACACTCACACTAAACCTCACCCTCACCATAACCCTAATCCTAAGCCTAACACTCACCCTCACCGTCACCCTAACCCTAACAATAACCCTAAACCTAACCCTCACCCTTACCCTCACCCTAACTCTGAACATAACCATCACCATCACCCAAAACCTAACCCTCACCCCCACCCTAAACTTAACCCTCACCCTAAACCTAACGATAAACCTCACCCTCACCCTAACCCTTACCCTAAACCTAACACTCACCCTAAACTTCACTCTAAACCTAACGCTAACTTTAACCTCACCAGAATCATAACCCTCACCCTAACCCTTATCCCCACAGTAACCCTAAACATAACCCTAAATCTAACCCTACCCTCCCCCTAACCCTCACCCTAAACCTAACCCTAACCCTCACCCTCACCCTAACCCTAACCCTAATCCTCACCCTCACACCAAACCTCACCATCACCCTAACCCTCACCGCCAAAATAACCCTCACCCACACCCTAACCCTCACCCTCACCCTCACCCGAACCGGAACCCTAAACATCACCCTAAACCTAACCCTCATCCTAAACATGACTCTAACCCTCACCCCAACCCTAATCCTCACACTCACCCTCACCCTCACACTAAGCCTAACCCTCACCTTAACCCTAACCCTCATCCTAACCCTACCCCTAACCTTAACCCTCCCACTAACCCTCACACTAACCCTAACGCTAAACCTAACCCTCAACCTCACGCTAAACCTCACCCTAACCCTAAACCTAAACATAACCCTAATCCTCATACTAACCCTAACCCTAATTCTAACCCTAACCCTCACATTAACCCTCACCCTAATTCGAATCCTAACCCTAACCCTCAAACTAACTCTAACCTTAACGCTAACCCACACCCTCACCCTAACCCTCAGTGTCACCCTGAACCTCCACCTAACCCTAACCCTTACCCACAAACTAAATCTCACCATCACACTCATCCTCAACCTAAACCACACCCTAACCCTAACCCTAACCCTAAACCTAATCCTCACCCTAAACCTAACCTTCAGCCTTATCCGAACCCTCACCCTAAGCCTAACCCCAACCCGAACCATAATCCTAAACCTAACCCTCACCCTCACCCTCACCCTAAACCTAAACCTAAACCTCACTTTCATCCTCACCCTTACCCTAAACCTAACCCTAACCCACACCCTAACCCTAACACTCACCCTAACCCTAACACTAACCCTCAACCTCACCCTAACGCTAAGGCTAACCCTGACACTCACCCTCACCCTAATCCTCACCCTAACCCTTATCCTAACACTAACCCTAACCCTAACCCTAACCCTCACAGTAACCCTAAACCTCACCATAACCCGGACCCTACCCCTCATCCTAAACCTCACCCTAAACCTAAACCTAACCCTAAACCACACCCTAACCTGAACCCTACCCCTAATCCTCACCCTCACCCTAACACTCACCATCACCCTAACCCTCACTCTAAATCTAACCGTCACGGACAACCTAACCCTCACCCTCACCCTCACCCTCACCGTCACTCTAACCCTCACCCTTACCTAAACATGACCCTAAACCTAACCCTCACCCTCACCCTACCATAATCCTCACCCACACCTGAACCCTAACCCTGAAACTCACCCTAACCCTCAAATTCACATTCACGCTAATCTTAACCCTCTCTCAGTCTAACTGTCAGCCTAACCCTTACACTTACCCTAAACCTAACTCTAACCCTAACCTCACACTAAAGATAACCCTCACCATAACCCTAACCCTAAACCTACCCCTCATCATAAAACTCACCCTAAACCTAACCCTCACCCTAACCCTAACCTTAAACCTCACCCTCACCATAGACCTCACCCTAACTCTAATCGAAACCTAACCCTAAACCTAACCCTTACCCTAACCCTAAACCTCAACCTAACCCTCACCCAAACCCTAACCCTAAACCTAACCCTAACCCTATCCCTATCCCAAATGCAAAGCCTAAACCTCACCCTCAACCTAACCCTCATCCTAACCCTTACCCTCACCCTCAAACTAAACCTCACCCTAGGCTTAACCCTCAACCTAAGCCTGAACGTAAACCTCACCCTCAACTTCACCCCAACCCTAACCCTAAACCTAACCCTCACCCTAAGACTAATCCTCACACTAACCCTAATCCTATCCATAACCCTAACCCTCACCTTAACCCTTACCCGAATCCTAACCCTAACCCTAACCCTCACCCTTACCCTAAACCTCACCCTCAACCTAACCCTCACCCTAAACCTAACCCTAACCCTCACCCACACCTTAAACCTCAACCGAACCCTCACACTCACCCTAACCCTCAAACTCACCCTCACCCAATCCTAACCCTAACACTAATCCTCACACTAACCCTAACCCTCACCCTCACCCTCACCCTCATCCTTAGCCTAACCCTAATCCTAAACCTAACCCTCACCCTCACCCTCACCCTAAACCTAAACCTAACCCTAAACCTCAGCCTAACCATTATCCTAACCCTAAACCTAACCCTAACCCTCACCCTAACCCTAATCCTAACCCTAACCCTAACCCTCACACTAACCCTAAACCTAAACCTCATCCTAAACCTGATTCTACCCCTAACCCAAACCCTAACCCTCATCCTAATCCTAACCCTCACCCTCACCCTCCCCATCACCCTCAGCCTAACCCTAATCCTAACCCTAATCCCTACCCTCACCCTCACCCTCACCCTAACTCTATAGCTAAACCTAACCCTAACACTCACCTTCAACCTCACCCTAACCCTAACCCTCACCCTTTACCTCACCCTCACCCTAACACTAACCCTGACTCTAACACTCACCCTAACCCTAAACCTAACCCTAATCCTAAACCTAACCCTCACACTCAAACTCACCCTAACCGTAACACTAACCCTCCCTGTCCCCCTCCCCCTAACCATCACACTCACCCTAAACCTCACACTAACCCTAACCATAAACCTAACCATAACCCTCACACTAACCATAACACTCACCCTAACCCAAACCATAAGCCTAACCTTCACCCTCACCCTGACAGTCACCCTCAGCCTAAACCTAACACTAACCCTATTCTTATTCCTAACCCTCACATTCACCCTAACCTTCACCCTCACCCTAACCCTCATCCTCAGCCTAAACATCACCCTAACCCTAACACTCACCATAACACTAACCCTAACCCTCACCCTAAACCTAACCTCATCTTAACCCTCACCCTCACCCTAATACTCACCCTAACCCTCAACCTTACCCTCAACTTCGCCCTAACCCTTACCCTCACCATAACCCTCAAGTTCATCCTCATCCTAACCCTCACCCTGACCTTTACCCATCCTAAACCTAAAACTAACCTTCACACTAACCCTAACCCTAGCACTCAGCCTAACACATTTCCTAACCCTAAACCTAACCCTAACCCTAACCATAACCCTCACACTAACCCTAACCCTAACCCTCAACCGAACCCTCATCCTAACCCTAATACTAATCCTAACCCTCACCCTCACCGTGCCCTAACACTAACAGTCACCCGAACTGTAACCCCCACCCTCACCCTCCCCATCACCCTCAGCCTAACCCTAATTGTAACCCTAATCCTAACCCTCACCCTCACCCTCACCCTAACTCTAATGGTCAACCTAACCCTAACATTCACCCACACCCTCACCCTAAACCTAACCCTATCCCTACACCTCACCCTAACCTTAATTCTCAACCTATACCTCACCCTCACCCTAACCCTAAACCAATACCTAACCTTCACCTAACCCTAACACTAACCGTAACCCTCATCTTCACACTAAACCTCACCCTAGCCCTTACTCATACCATAACCCTAATCCTAACCCTAACACTAACCCTCTCCCACACCCTAACTCTCAACCTCACCCGAATTCTCACCCTCACTCTAACATTCTACCTAACACTAAACCTAACCCTAAGGTTAGGGTTTGGGTGAGGTTTAGGGTGAGGGTTAGGGTTAGGGTGATGTTTATGTTGAGGGTGAGTGTTAGTGTGAGGGTGAGGTTTAGGTTTAGGGTTAGGGTTTGGGTTAGGGTTAGGTTGAGGGTGAGGGTGAGGGTGAGGGTGAGGTTTAAGATTAGGGTTAGGGTTAGGTTAGTGTGAGTGTTAGGGTGAGGATGAGGGTTAGGGTGATGGTGAGGGTTAGGGCATGGGCGAGGTTTAGGGTTAGATTGAGGATTAGGGTTAGAGTTAGAGTTAGGGATATGGTGAGGATAAGGGTTACGGTGAGGTTTAGGGTGAGGGTCAGGGTGACCCTGAGAGTTAGGGTTAACATTAGAGTTAGGGTGAGGGTGAGTGTTAGGTGAGGGTTCGGGTTCGGGTGAGGGTTTGGGTGTATATATGGGTTAGGGTTACGGTGAGGTTTAGGGTGACTGTGAGTGTTAGGGTGAGTGTGAGGGTTAGGTTTAGAGTGAGGGTTAGTGTTAGGCTTAGGGTGAGGGTTAGGTTTATTTTGAGGGTTAGGGTTAGGTTTAGGGTTATGGTGAGAGTTAGGGTGAAGTGGAGGGTTAGGATTAGGGTGAGCGTTAGGGTTAGAGTGAAGGTTAGGCTTAGGGTTAGGGTTAGTGTGAGAATAAGTGTTAAAGTGAGTGTTAGGGTGAGGGTGAGTGTTAGGGTTAGTGTTAAGTTTAGGGTGAGGGTTACGGTTAGGTTTAGTGTTAGGTTGAGGTTTAGGGTTATGGTTAGCGTGAGGTTTAGGGTTAGGGTGATGTTTAGGGTGAGGTTGAGGGTGAGGGCTATGGTGAGGATGAGGGTGAGGGTGAGTATTAGGGTTAGGTTTAGGGTTAGATTTAGGGTGAGGGTAAGGGTGAGGGTTAGGATTAAGGTTATGCTGAGGGTGATGGGTAGCGGGAGGGTGAGGGTTAGGGTTAAGGTAAGGGCTCGGGTTAGGGTTAGGGTTAGTGTTAGGGTGAGGGTTAGGTTTAGAGTTAGGATTAGAATGAGGGTTAGGTGAGGGTTAGGTTTAGTGTTAGTGGGCGGGTTATGATTATGGTTAGGGTTAGGGTGAGGGTTAGGGTTTGTGTGAGGTGTAGGGTTAGCGTTAGGGATAGGGTGAGCGTTAGGATTTGGGTGAGGGTTTGGGTGAGGTTGAGGGATAGAGTTGGGTTTAGGGTGAGGGTTAGCGTTAGGGTGAGGATGAGGGTAAAGGTTAGGTTGAGGCTTAGGGTTAGGTTTAGGGTTAGTGTGAGTGTTAGGGTTAGTATTAGGGAAAGGGTTAAGGTGAGGGTTAGGTTGAGGTTGAGGGTAAGGTGAGTGTTTCGGTTAGGATAGGGTTGGGGTTAGTGTTAGGGTGAGGATTAGGGGAGCGTGAGGGTTATGTTGAGGAATAGGTTAGGGTGAGGGTTAGGTTTAGGGTTAGTGTGAGGCTTAGCGTTAGGATGATGTTTAGTATGAAGGTGAGGTTTACTGTTAAGTTTGGGGTTAGGGAAAGGGTGAGGGTGAACGTTAGTTTGAGTGTGAGGGTTAGGGTTAGGGTTAGGGTTAGTGTGAGGATAAGGGTTAGGGTAAGGTTTATGATGAGGGTGAGGCTTAGGATTGTCCTTAGGGTTAGGGTGAGGTTAGCGTGAGTGTTAGGTTTAGGGTTATGGTTAGGGTTAGTGTGAGGGTTAGGGTTAGGGGAGGTTTAGGGTGAGGGTGAGGGTTAGGGTGAGGATGAGGGTGAGGGTTAGGTTGAGTGTTAGGGTGAGGGTGATGGTTACAGTTAAGGTTAGGGTTAGGGAGAGGGTGAGGGTTAGGGTTAGGGTGAGGGTTAGGTTTACTGTGAGGGTTAGGGTTCTTGTTAGGGTTAGGGTTAGGATGAGGGTGAGGGTTAGTGTTAGATTTAGGGTGCGGGAAAGGGTGAGGTCAGGTTTAGGTTTAGGGTGAGGGTTTGCATGACGGTGAGGGTTACTGTGTTAGTGAGGGTTAGGGTTAGGGTGAGGGTTAAGCTGATGGTAAGGTTTAGGGTGAGGGTGAAGATTTGGGTTAACATTAGGGTGAGGGTTAGAGTTAGGGTTAGTGTGAGGATTAGGGTTAGGGTTAGGTTAGGTTTAGGGATATTGTGAGGGTAAGGGTTAGGGTGAGGTTGAGGGTTAGGGTTAGCTTTAGGGTTTGGGTGAGGGTTAGGGTGAGGGTTAGGGTTAGGGTGAGGGTGAGGATTAGGGTTAGTGTTAGGGTGTGAGCTAGGTTTAGTATGAGGGTTAGGGAAAGGGTTTGGTTGAGTGTTAGAGTTAGGGTTAGGGTTAGGATTAGAGTTAGGGTGAGGGTAAGGATTAGGGTGAGGTTTAGGGTAAAGTTGAGGGTTAGTGTGAGGGTGAAGGTGAGTGTTAGAATTTGGATTAGGGTTAGGGATTGGGTTAGGATGAGGGGGAGTTTGAGTGTGAGCGTGAGGGTTAAGGTTAGGGGGAGTTTTAGGGTTTGGGTTAGGGTTAAGGTTAATGTGATGATTAGGGTTAGGGTTAGAGTTAGGATGAGAATTATGCTGAGGGATAGGGTTAGGGTTAGGGTGAGGGTAAGGGTTAGCTTGAGGTTGAGGGTCAGGATTAGGCATAGGGTTAGGGTGAGAGTTAGAGTGAGGGTTAGGGTTAGGGTTAGGTTTAGGCTTAGGTTGAGGGTTAGGGTGAAGGTTAGGATTAGGGTTAGTGTTAGGGTGAGGGTGAGGGTAAGGTTTTGGTGAGTGTTAGGGTGAGGGTGAGGGATAGGGTCATGGTGCGGTTAAGGGTTAGGTTGAGGTTTAGGTTGAGGTTTAGGCTTAATGTTAGCATTAGTCTTAGAGTAAGGTTGAGGGTTTGGGTGAGGGTTAGGGTTAGGGTTAGTGATAGGGTGAGGGTTAGGGTTTTGATTAGGGTTAGTGTTAGGGTTAGGGTGATGGTTAGGCTGAGGGGTAGGGTTAGGGTTAGGGTTAGGGTGAGGGTTAGTGTGAGGGTTAGGGTTAGGGATTGGATTAGGGTGTGCTTGAGGGTGAGGGTAAGGGTTAGTGTGATGTTTAGGGTGAGGTTGAGGTTTAGGGTTAGAATTAGGATTAGAGTTAGGGTTAGGGTTAGGCTTAGAGTTATTGTGAAGGTTAGTGTTAGCATTAGGGTTAGGATTAGGTTTAGTGTAAAGGTTATGGTTAGGGTTAGGAGTAGGTTTATGGTTAGGTTTAGGCTGAGGGTGGGGTGAGGGTGAGGGTGCGGGTTAGGGTTAGGGTTAGGTTTCGGGTGAGGGCTAGGGTGAGGGTGAGGGTTAGGGTAAGGGTATGGGTGAGGGTGAGCGTTTCAGTTAGAAAAGGCTTATGGTTAGGGTTAAGGTGAAGATTAGAGTGAGGATGAGTTTAAGGTGAGGATTAGTGTTAGGGTGAGCCTTACGGTTAGGGTTAGGGTGAGAGTTAAGGTTAGATTGATCTTTAATATGAGGGTGGCGTGTTAGTGTGAAGGTGAGGGTGAGGGTGAGGGTGAGGGTGTAGGTGAGTGTTAGGGTTAGGGGTGACTGTGAGGGTTAGGGTAAAGGTGAGGGTTAGGGTTACGGTTATTGTAAGGATTAGTCTTAGGTTTAGGGTGAGTGTGAGGGTGAGGGTTAGGGTTAGGGTTAGGGTTAGGGTTAGCATGAGGGTTTGGAATAGTGTTAGGGTTAGGGTTAGAGTTAGGGTTAGGATTAGTATTAGAGTTAGGGTGAGAGTAAGGCTTAGGGTGAGGGATAGTGTGATGTTGAGGATTAGGGTTATGGTGAGGGTTAGGGTAAGACTTAGGGTGAGAGCTCGGGTTAAGATTAGGGTTTGGGTGAGTGATAGGGTTGTGGTGAAGTTGAGGGTGAGGGTTAAGTTTAGGATTAGGTTTATGGTTAGCATGAGGGTTATGGATAGGGTTAGGGTTAGTGTGAGGTTTAGGGTTAGTGTTAGGTTTAGAGTTAGGGTGAAGGTGAGGGTGAGGGTTAGGGTTTGGATTAGGTTTAGGTTAAGGGTTAGGTTTAGGGTTAGGCTGAAGCGTAGGGGTAGGGTTAGGGTGAGGGTGAGGGTAAAGTTGATGGTGAGGGTTAGGGTTTGGGAGAGGGTTAGGGATAACATTAGAGTTAGGGTTAGGGTTAGTGTGAGTGTTAGGGTTAGGTTTAGGGTGAGGGTGACCTTTAGGGTTAGCATTAGAGTTACGCTTAGGTTTAGGTCGAGGGTTAGGGTTAGGGTAGGGTTAGGGTGAGTGTGAGGGTGAGGGTTATGGTTAGGGTTAGGGTGAAGGTTAGGGTGAGTGTTAGGGTTACGGTGAGTTTCAGGGTAAGGGTTAGGCTTAGGACTAGGGTTAGGGTTAGGGTGAGGTTTAGGCATAGGGTTAGGGTGAGTGTGAGTGTTAGGGTGAGGGTTAGGGTTAGAAGTAGGTTGGGGGTTAGGGTGAATGTTAGGGTTTGGATTAGGTTTAGGGTTAGGTATAGGCTGATGTTGAGGTTTAGTTTGAGGGTGACGGTTAGGGTTAGGTTGAGTGTTAAGGTTGGGGTTAGGGTTAAGGTTAGGGTGAGTGTTAGGGTTAATGTTAGGCTTGGGATGAGGGTTAGGCTGAGGGTAAGTGTTAGGTTAAGTGTGTTTCTAAGGGTTAGGGTGAGGGTTAGGGTGAGGGTGAGGGTTAGGATTAAGCTTAGGCTTAGAGTGAGGATTATGGTGAGCGTGAGTTTGAGGTTTATGTTTAGCATTATGGTTAGGTTTAGGGTTAGTGTGATTTTTAGGAATAGGTTTAGGGTTAGGGTGAGGGTGAGGGTTAGGGTTAAGCTTAGGATTTGGGTTAGGGTCAGGGTTAGTGTTAGGGTTAGGGTTAGGTTTAGGGTGAGGGCTAGGGTGAGGGTGAGGTTTAGGGTGGAGGTTAGGGTGAGGGTGAGGGTGAAAGTTAGGGTTAGGGTGAGGCTTAAGGTGAAGGTGAGGGATAGTGTTGGCTTTAGTGTTAGGGTTAGGGTTAGGGTAAGGTGAGAGTTAAGGTTAGGGTTAGAGTTATAGTTAGAGTGAGGGTGAGGGTGAGGGTTAGGGTTTTGATTAGGGTTAGTGTTAGGGTTAAGGTGAGGGTTAGGCTGAGGGGTAGGGTTAGGGTTGGCTGAGGGTGAGGGTGATGGTTAAGGTTAGGTTGAGAGTTAGGAATAGCATTAGGTTTAGGGTTAGGGTTAGGGTGAGTGTTAGATTTATGGTGTGAGTGAGATTAAGGGTTAGGTTTAGGATTAGGATTAGGGTGAGGGTGAGGGTTAGGGATAGGGTTAGGGTTAGGGTGATGATTAGGGTAAGGGTTAGGGTTAGAGTTAGGGTGAGGGTGAGGGTTAGGTTTTGGATTGGAGTTTGGGTTAGGTTTAGACTGAGGTTGAGGTTGAGTGTGAGGGTGAGGGTTAGGTTTAGATTGAGTGTTAGGTTTGGGGTTAGGGTTAAGTTTAGTGTGAGGGTTAGGGTTTGGGTTAGGGTTAGGATGAGGGTTAGGCTGAGCGTTAGGGTTAGGGTTAGGGTGAGGGAAAGGGTTAGGGTGAGGGTTAGGGTTAGGGTGAGGGTTAGGGTGAGGGTGAGGTTTAGGGTTAGGGTGAGGGCTAGGGTGAGGTTGAGGTTAGGGTGAGGGTGAGGGTTAGGGTTAGGGTGAGTGTAAGGTTTAGTTTGAGGGTTGGGGTGAGGGTGACGTTTAGAGTTAGTTGAGGGCTAGGGTGAGTTTGAGGGTTAGGGTGAACATTAGTGTGAAAGTTAGGTTTACGTTTAGTTTTAGGCTGAGGGTTAGGTTGAGGTTTAGTGTTATTGTTAGGTTTAGGGTTAGGATGAGGGTAAGGGTTAGATTGAGGTTTAGTGTGAGGGAGAGGTTTAGGGATAGCATTAGGGTTAGGGTTAGGGTTAGGGTGAGGATTCACCATAGGGTTAGGGTTAAGGTGAGGGTGAGGTTTAGTGTTAGCATTAGGGTAAGGGTTAGGGTTAAGGTAAGGGTGAAGTTTATTGTTAGCATTAGGTTTAGGGTTAGGGTGAGGGTTACGGTTAGGGTTAGGTTTAGGGTTAGGGTGAGCGTGAGTGTTAAGTTTAGGATTAGGGTGAGGGTTAGGGTTAGGGTGACAGTTAGGGTTAGGATGAGGGTGAGGGTTAGGGATAGGATTAGGCTTAGGTATAGGGCTAGGCTCAGGGTTAGGGTGACGGTGAGGGTTAGGTTTTGGGTGTGGGTTAGGGTTAGGGTTAGGATCAGAGTTAGGCTGTGGTTTGTGGTTAGGGTTAGGGTGTGGGTAAGGGTTAGGATGAGGGTGAGGGTTAGGTTTTGGGTTAGGTTTAGGTTAGTGTGTGGGTTAGGAATAGGGTTAGGGTTAGGATGAGGGTTTTGCCTAGGGTTAGGTTTAGAGTTAGGGTGAGGGTGAGGGTGAGGTTTAGGGTTTGGATTAGGGTTAGGGTTAGGGTTAGGCTGAGGGTTCGGGTTTGTGTTAGGGCTAAGGTCAGGATGAGGGTTAGGGTTAGGGATAGGATTTGGATGAGGGTTAGAGTGAGGGTTACTGTTAGTTTTCGTTTGAGGGTAAGGATTAGTTTGAGTGTTAGTTTGAGGGTTAGGGTTAGGTTTAGGCTTAGGGTTCAGGTGAGGTTTAGGTTGAGGGTTAGTGTTAGTGTTAGTGTTAGGGTTAACTTGAGGGTTAGGGTGAGTGTAAGGGTTAGGGTTAGGGTTAGGGTTACTGTTAGGGTGAGGATTATGGTTAGGGTTAAGATAAGGGTGAGCTTGAATGTGAAGGTAATGTTTAGGGTGAGGTTTAGCGTGAGGTTGAGTTTTAGAGTTAACATTAGGGTTAGGCTTAGTGTTAGGCTGACAGTTAGTTTTAGGGTTAGGGTTAGGGTTAGGGTTTGGTTTAGGGTTAGGGTGAGGGGTAGGGTGATGGGTTAGGGTGAGGTTTAGGGTTAATGTGAGTGTTAGGGTTAGGTTTAGCGTTAGTGTGAGGATAATGGTTAAGGTGTGGGTTAGGCTGAGAGTGAAGGTTAGGGTTAGCGTTAAGATTAGGGTGAGGTTTTGGGTGAAGGTTAAGGTAAGGGTTAGGGTTAGTATGAGGGTGAGGGTAAGAGTTAGGTTTAGGGTGAGAGTTAGAGTTATGGTGAGGTTTAGGGCAGGGTTAGGGTGAGGGTTAAGGTGATAGTGATGGTTAGGGTGAGGGTGAGGATAAGGATCACGATGAGAGTTAGGGTTAAGTTTAGGGTTAGCGTTATGGTGTGTGTAAGGTTTAGGATGAGGTTTAGGTTGAGGGTGAGGTTTAGGGGTAGCATTAGAGTTAGGCTGAAGGTTAGGCTTAGGGTGAGGGTGAGGGTTAGAGTTATGTTTAGGGATAGGGTTAGGGTGAGGGTAAGGTTTAGGGTGATGGTTAGGGTGAGCGTGAGGGTTAGGGTTAGGTTGATGGTTAGGGGGAGTGTTAGGGTGAGGGTTAGGTTTAGGTTTAGGTTTAGGGTGAGTGTTAGGCTGAGGGTAAGAGTTAGGGTGAGGGTGAGTGGTAGGGAAAGCATTAATTTTAGGGTTAGGGTTTGGGTGAGTGTTAGGGTTAGGGTGAGGGTGATGGAGAGTGTTAGGGTTAGCTTTAGGGTTAGGGTGAGGGTGAGGGTTATGGTTAGTGTGAGGGTTAGGGTTAGGGTTAGGGTGAGGATTAGGGTTAGGGTGACAGTGAGGTTAAACGTTAGGTTTAGGATTAGGCTTAGGTGTAAAGTTAGGATTAGGCTGAGGGTGAGGGTGAGGGTCATAGTTAGGTTTAGGGTGAGGGTTATTGTTTTGGTTAGGTTTAGGGTGAGGGTGAGGTTAAGGGTTAGGATTAGGGTGATGGTGAGGGTGAGGGTGAAGGTGAGGGTTAGGTTTAGCGTGAGGGTTATGGTTAGGATGAGGGTTAGGATGAGAGTTAGTGTTAGGGTTAGGCTGAGGGTAATGATTAGTGTGAGGGTTAGGGTTAGGGTGAGGGTAAGGATTAGATTTATGGTGAGAGTTAGGATTAGGATTAGGGTTAGGGTTAGGGAGAGTTTTAGGGATAGGGTTAGGGTTAGGGTGACGGTTTTGGTTAGAGTTAGGTTTAGAGTTATGGTGAGGGTGAGGGTGAGGTTTAGGTTTTGGATTTGGGTTAGGGTTAGGGTTAGGCTGAGGCTGAGTTTGAGGGTGAGGGTGAGGGTTAGGGTTAGGGTGAGGGTGAGCGTTAGGGTTAGTGTTGGGGTTACAGTTAGGATGAGGTTTAGGGTTAGGATGTGGGTTAGGCTGAGGTTTAGGGTCTGGGTTCGAGTGAGGGTAATGGTTAGAGTGAGGGTTAGGGTGAGGGTGAGGGTGAGGTTTGGGCTTAGGTTTAGGGTGAGGTTTATGTTGAGGGTAAGGGATAGGGTGAGGATAAGGGTGATGGTGATGTTGAGGGTTAGGGTTAGGGTGACGTTTAGGGTGAGGGTAAGTTTTAGGCTGAGGGTTAGGGTGAGGGTGAGGGTAGGGTTAAGGTGAGGGTAAGGGTAAGGGTGAGGTTTAGGTTTATTGTTGGCATTAGTGTTACGGTGAGCGTGAGGGTTAGGGTGAGGGTTAGGGTTAGGGTTAGGGATAGAGTGAGGATTAGAGTTGGAGTTAGGTGGAGTGTGAGGGTTAGGCTGAGTGGTAGGGTTAGGGTTAGGGTTAGGGTGAGGGTTAGGTTGAGGGTTAGGGTTAGGGTAAGGGTTAGGGTTAGGGTTAGGTTAGGGTGAGGTTTTGGGTTAGGGTTATGTTTTGGTTGAGGGTGAGAGCTAGTGATATCATTAGGGTAAGGGTTAGGGTTAGGGTTAGGGTGAAGTTGAGGGTGAGGATTACATTTAGGTTTAGGATTAAGGTTAGGGTTAAGTTTATTCTGAGGGTGAGGGTGAGTTTGAGGGTGAGTTTGAGGGTGAGTGTTAGGGTTAGGGTTAGTTTTAGGGTGAGGGCTAGGGTGAGGGTGAGGGTTAGGGTCAGGGTGAGGGTTTCGGTTAGGAAAGGCTTAAGTTTAGGTTTAGGGTGAGGATTAGGTTGAGGGTGATATTTAAGGTGAGGGTTAGGGTAATGGTTAGGGTGACGATTAGGGTTAGGGTGAGGGTGAGGGTTTCAGTTAGGATTGTCGTAGGGTTAGGCTGAGGGTGAGGGTGAAGTTTAAGTTGAGGGTTAGGGTGAGGGTTAGGGTGAGGCTGAGGGTTTCAGTTAGGAAAGGCTTAGGGTTAGGGTTAGGGTGAGGATTAGTATGAGGGTGAGGTTTAACGTGAGGCTTAGGGTTAGAGTTAGGGTGAGGGTGAGGGTTAGGGTTAGGGATAGGGTTAGGATGAGGGTTAGGCTGAGGGTTTGGTTTAGGGTTTGGGTAAGGCTTACGGTTAGGGTGAGGGTTAGGGTGAGGCTTAATGTTAGGTTTAGCATTAAGGTTAGGGTGAGGGTTAGGGTTATGTTAGCATTAAGGTAAGGTTGAGCTTAGGGTTAGGGTTAGGTTTAGGATTAGGTTTAGGCTGAGGGTTAGGGTTAGGGTTCCGGTGAGTGAAAGGTTAGGTTGAGGGTTAGGTTTAGGCTTAAGTTTTCGGGTGAGGGTTAGTTTTAGGGTTAGGGTTAAGGTTAGGTTGAGGGTTAGGCTGAGGGTAACGGTTAGGGTGAGCGTTATGTTGAGGGTGAGGGATAGGTTTAAGGTGAGGGAAGGGTTAGGGAGAGGTTTAGGGTATGGTTGAGGGTTAATATTAGCATTAGGTTTACGGTTAGGGTGAGGGTTAGGTGAGGTTGAGGGTAAGGGTTAGGGAGAGGACTAGGGCTAGGGTGATGGTTAGGGTGAAGGTTCGTGTTAGTGTTAGGATTAGGGTGAGGGTTAGGGTTAGGATATGTGTGAGGATTATGGTTAGGGTTAGGGTTGTGGTGAGGGTAAGGGTTAGGGTGAGGTTTATGGTGAGGGTGAGGTTTAGGGTTAGCATTAGGGTTAGAGTGATGGTTAGGGTGAGGGTTAGGGTTAGGGTGAGGGTGAGGTTTAGGGTTAGGTTTAGGGTTAGGGTTAGGGTTAGTGTGAAGGTTAGGGAAAGTCTTAGGTTTAGGGTGAGGTTCAGGGTTAGGTTTAGGGTTAGAGTTAGGGTGAGGTTGAGGGTGAGGGTTAGGTTTAGGATTAGGGTTAGGTTTGGGGTTAGGCTGACGTTGAGGGATAGGGTTAGGGTGAGGGTAAGGGGGAGGGTTAGAGTGAGGGAGAGGGGTAGGTTTCGGGTTAGGTTTAGGATTAGGGGGAGGGTTATGCTTAGGTTGAGGGCGAGAGTTAGGGTTAGGATTAGGCTTAGATGTAGGGTTAGGCTTAGGGTGAGGCTGAAGGTGAGGGTCAGAGTTAGGTTTAGGGTGAGCTTTATGGTTATGGTTAGGTTTAGGGTGACGGTGAGGGTGATTGTTAGGGTAAGGGTGATGGTGAGTGTGAGGGTGAGGGTTAGGTTTAGGTTGAGGGTTACGTTATGTTTAGGGTTAGGGTAATGGTGAGGGTGAGGTTTAGGGTGAGGTTGAAGGTGAGGGTGAGGGTGAGGGTGAGCTTAAGGGTTTGGGTGTGGGTTAGGGTTAGGGTTAGGATGAGAGTTAGGCTGAGGGTTAGCGATGGGGTTAGGGTGAGGGTTAGCGTTAGGGTGAGTGTGAGGGTTAGGTTTTGGTTTATTTTTAGGGTGAGGGTTAGGCATAGGTTTAGGATTAGGGTAAGGTTTTTGCTTAGGGTTAGGTTCAGAGTTAGGGTGAGGGTGAGGGTGAGGTTTAGGTTTTGGATTAGGGCTAGGGTTAGGATTAGGCTGAGGGTGAGGTTGAGGGTGAGGGTGAGGGTTATGGTTAGTGTGAGGGTTAGGGTTTGTGGTAGGGCTAAGGTCAGAGTGAGGGTTAGGGTTAGGGTTAGGTTTAGGATGAGGGTTAGGCTGAGGGTTAGGGTTAGTTTTCGTGTGAGGGTAAGGGTTAGGGTGAGTGTTAGGGTGAGGGTTAGGGTTACGTTTAGGCTTAGGTTTCTGGTGAGGGTTAGGGTGAAGTTCAGTGTTAGGATTAGCGTTTGGGTTAGCGGGAGGGTTAGGGTATGTGTAAGGGTTAGGGTGAGGGTTAGGGTGAGGGTGAGGGTTAGGGTTAAGGTGAAGGTAAGGGTTAGGGCGAAGTTTAGCGTGAGGTTGAGAGTTAATGTTAGCATTAGTGTTAAGGTGAGGGTAAGGGTTAAGGTGAGGGTTAGGTTTAGGGTTAAGGATTAGGATGAGGGGTAGGTTTAGGGTTAGGGTTACGGTGAGGTTGAGGGTGAGGTTAAAGGTTAGGGTGAGGTTTACGGTAAGGTTGAGGTTTAGGGTTAGCATTAGGGTTAGTGTTAGGGTTAGGGTGAGGGTTAGGGTTAGGATGAGGGCTAGGTTTAGGGTTAGGGTGAGGGGTAGGTTGAGGAGTTAGGGTGAGGGTAAGGGTTAATGTGAGGTATAGGGTTGGGGTTATCGTTAGTGTGAGGATAAGGTTCAGGATGTGGGTTAGGCTGATAGTGAGGGTTAGGTTTAGGGTTAGGGTTAGGGTGAGGTTTAGTGTGAAGGTTAAGGTTAGTGTTAGGGTTAGTATGAGTGTGAGGGTTAGAGTTAGGTTTAGGGTGAGGGTTAGAATTAGGGTGAGGTTTAGGGTAGGGTTAGGTTGCGGGTGAGGGTTCGGGTTCGGGTGAGTTTTAGGGTGTGGGTGATGGTTAGGGTGAGGGTGAAGGTTAAGGTGATGGTGAGGGTTAGGGTGAGGGTGAGGGTAAGGATTACGGTGAGTATTAGGGTTAGGGTTAGGTTTCTGGTGAGTGTAAGGGTTAGGATGAGGTTTAGGGTAAGGGTGAGGTTTAGGGGTAGCGTTAGAGTTAGGGTGAGGGTTAGGGTGAGGGTTAAGGTTCGGGTAAGTCTTAGGGTGAGGGTGAGGGTTAGAGTTAGGATTAGGGATAGGGTTATGGTGATGGTAAGGTTTAGGTTGAGAATTAGGGTGAGGGTGAGGGTTAGTGTTAGTTTGAGTTTTAGGGTGAACGTTAGGGTGAGGGTTAGGTTTACGGTTAGGGTTAGGGTGAGGGTTAGAGTCAGGTTTAGTGTTAGTGTTAGGGTTAGGGTTAGGGTGAGTGTTAGGTTTAGTTTTAAGGTTAGGGTTAGGGTGAGGTCTAGGGTTAGGGTTAGGGTTAGGGTGAGGTTTAGGTTTAGGGTAAGGGTGAGGGTTAGGTTTAGGATCAGGCTTAAGTGTAGGGTTATGCTTAGGGGGAGAGGGTGGGGGAGGGTCATAGTTAGGTTTAGGGTGAGGGTTAGGGTTATGTTTAGGTTTAGGGTGAAGGTGAGTGTTAGGGTGAGGGTGATTTTGAGGTTGAGGATGAGGGTGACGGTTAGGTTTAGGGTGAGGGTTAGGGTTAGGGTTAGGATTAGTGTGAGGGTGAGGGTGAGTGTGAGGGTTAGGGTGAGGGTGATTGTGAGGTTGATGATGAGGGTGAGGGTCATGGTATGGGTGAGGGTTAGCTTTAGTGTTAGGGTTAGGATGAGGGTTAGGCTGAGAGTTAGTTTTAGGGTTAGGTTGAGGGTAAGTGTTAGGGTGAGGGTTAGGGTTAGGGTGAGGGTGAGGGTTAGGGTTAGGTTTAGGGTCAGGGTTAGGGAGAGGGATAGGGATAGGGTTAGGGTTAGGGTGAGGGTTTTGGTTAGAGTTAGGTTTAGAGTTAGGGTGAGGGTGAGTGTGAGGTTTAGGATTTGTATTAGGGTTAGGGTTAGGGTTAAGCTGACGGTGAGGGTGAGGGTGAGGGTGAGGGTTAGGGTTAGGGTGAGGTTGAGGGTTAGGGTTAGTGTTTGGGTTATTGTTAGGATGAGGGCTAGGTTTAGGTTTAGGGTTAGGCTGAGGGTTAGGGTCTGGGTTCGAGTGAGGCTAAGTGTTAGGGTGAGGGTTCGGGTGAGTGTGAGGGTGAGGGTTAGGCTTACTGTTAGGGTGAATTTTAGGGTGAGGGTAAGGGTTAGGGTGAGGGTTAGGTTGAGGGTGAGTATAGGGTTAAGGTGAGGGTAAGGTTTAGGGCGAGATTTAGGGTGAGGTTGAGGGTAATTTTTAGCATTAGTGTTATGATGAGGGTGAAGGTTAGGGTGAGGGTTAGGGTTAGGGTTAGGGATAGGGTAAGGATTAGGGTTGGGTTTAGTTGTAGGGTTAGTGGTAGGGTTAGGTTTAGGGTTAGGGTGAGGGTTAGATTGAGGGTTAGGGTTAGGGTTAGTGTTAGGGTTAGGGTGAGTTTGAGGGTGAGGGTAAGGATTAGGGTGAGTTTTAGGGTGGGGTTGAGGTTTAGGGCTAGCATTACGGTTAGGGTTAAGTTAGGGTGAGGGTTTGGGCTAGGGTTAAGTTCAGGGTCAGGGTTTCGGTTAGGAAAGGCTTAAGTTTAAGTTTAGGGTGAGGATTAGGGTGAGGTTGATGCTTAAGGTGAGGTTCAGGGTTATGGTTAAGGTGAGGATTAGGGTTAGGCTTTGGGTGAGTGTTAGGTTTAGGGTGATTTTTTGGATGAGGGTGAGGTTGAGGGTGAGGGTTAGGGTTTAGGTGAGGTTTAGGGTTAGGGTGAGGGTTAGGGTGAAGTTAAGTGTTAGGGTGAAGGTGTGGGTTAGGGTTAGGGGAAGGGGGAGGGGTAGGGGTCGGTTTTGTGTTAGGTTGGGGGTTAGGGTTAATGTGAGGATTAGTGTTAGGGTTAGGGTTAGTGTGAGGATAAGGGTTAGGGTGAGGGTTAGGGTGAGAGTGATGGTGAGGGTTAGTCTTAGGGTTAGGGTGAGGATAAGGTGAAGATTAAGATCAGGGTTAGGGTTAGGATTAGTATGAGGGTGACGGTTAGAGTTAGGGTTAGGGTGAGGGTTAGGGTTAGCTTGAGGTATAGGATAGGGTCAGTGTGATGGTTAGGGTTCGGTTGAGGGTGAGTTTTAGGGAGTGGGTGATGGGTAGGGTTAGGGTGAGAGTTAAGGTGACGGTGAGGGTTTGGATGAGGGTGAGGGTTAGGATTATGGTGAGGATTAAGGTTAGGGTTAAGCTTAGGCTTATGTTGAGTGTAAGGGTTAGGATGAGGTTTAGAGTGAGGGTGAGTTTTAGCGATATAGTTAGAGTTAGGGTGAGAGTTTGGGTGAGGGTTAGGGTTCGGCTTTTGCTTAGGGTGAGGGTGAGGGTTAGAGTTCGGGATAGGGTTAGGGTTAAGGTGAAGGGTAAGGTTTAGTGTGATGGTTACGGTGAGGGTGAGGGATAGGATGAGGTTGAGGGTTAGGGTGAGCGTTAGGGTGAGGTTTAGGTTTAGGTTTTGGTTTATGGTGAGGGTTAGGGTGAGGTTTAGTGTTAGGGTTAGGGTTAGCGTTAGGGTGAGGGTTAGGGTGAGGGTAAGGGTTAGAGTGAGTTTTAGGGTGATGGTTAGGGTTAGGGTTAGCATTAGGTTTAGTGTTAGGGTGAGGGTGAGAGTTAGGATTAGGTTTAGGGTGAGGGTTAGTGTTAGGGTTATGGTGAGGGTTAGGGTTAGGGTTAGTTTTAGAGTGAGTTTTAGGATTAGGGTGAGGGTGAGTGTTAGGTTTAGGATTAAGCTTAGGTGTAGGGTTAGGCTAAGGGTGAAGTTGAGGATGAGGGTCAGAGTTAGGTTTAGGGTGAGGGTTAGGGTTATGCTTAGGGTTAGCTGAGGGTGAGGGTGAGGGTTAGGGTGAGGTTGATGGTGAGGGTGAGGGTGAGGGTGAGGGTTAGATTTAGGGTGACGGTTAGGGTTATGGTTAGGGTTAGGGTGAGGGTGAGGGTGAGGGTGATGGTGAGGGTGAGGGTTAGGGTGAGGGTTAGTGTTTGGATGAGGGTTAGTTTTACGGTTAGGGTTAAGGTTAGGGTGAGTGTTAGGGATAGGATTAGTGTTAGGGTGAGGGTTAGGCTGAGGGTTAGCATTAGGGTTAGGGTGAGGGTAAGGTTTAGTTTGAGGGTTAGGATTAAGATTAGGGTTAAGATTAGGGTGAGTCTTAGGGATAGGTTAGGATTAGGGTGTGTGTTTTCGTTAGGGTTAGGTTTAGAGTTAGGGTGAGTGTGAGGTTGAGGCTGAGGGTGAGTGTTAGGTTTAGGGTGAGGGTTAGGGTTAGGGTTTGCGTTAAGGTTAGGGTGAAGGTTAGGGTTAGGGTTAGGATGAGGATTAGGCTGAGGGTTAGGGTTAGGGTTCAGGTGAGTGAAAGTGTTAGGTTGAGGGTTAGGGTTAGGGTTAGGTTTAGGCTTAGGATTCAGGTGAGGGTTAGTGTTAGGGTTAGGGTTAAGGTTAGGTTGAGGGTTAGGCTGAGGGTAACGATTAGGGTGAGGCTTATGGTGAGGGTGAGGGATAGGGTTAAGTGAGGGAAGGGTTAGGGCGAAGTTTAGGATATGGTTGAGGGTTAAATTTTGCATTAGGTTTACGGTGAGGGTGAGGGTTAGGGTGAGGGTTAGGGTTAGGGATAGGTTGAGGATTAGTGTTAGGGTTAGGTTTAGGGTGAGGGTTAGGCTGAGGGGTAGGGTTAGGGTTAGGGTTATTTTGAGGGTTAGGGTGAGGGTTAGGTTTAGGATTAGGTTTAGGGTCAGGGTGAGGTTGAGGGTGAGGGTAATGTTTACGGTGAGTGTTAGGGTGAGGTTGAGATTTAGGGTCAGCCTTTGGATTATGGTTAGTGTTCAGGTTCGGGTTAGGGTGACGGTTAGGGTGAGGGTGAGGGCTAGAGTTAGCATTAGGGTTATGTTTAGGGTTAGGGTTAGTGTGAGGTTGAGGGTGAGGGTTAGGTTTCGGGTTGGATTAGGTTTATGGTTAGGGTTAGACTGAAGGTGGGTTGAGGTTGAGGGTGAGATTTAGGGTTAGGGTTAGTTTTAGGGTGAGGGCTAGGGTGTGGGTGAGAGTTAGGGTGAGAGTGAGGGTTTCAGTTAAGAAAGGTTTATGGTTAGGATTAAGATGAGGATTAGGGTGAGGGTTATATTTAACGTGAGTGTTAGCGTTATGTGTGGATTAAGGTTAGGGTTAGGGTGAGGATTAGGAGTAGGGTGATGTTTAGGGTGAGGGTGAGTGTTAGGTGTGGGAGACGGTGAGAGTGAGGGTGTAGGTGATGGTTAGGGTTGAGGTGAGGGTTAGGGTTACGGTGAGGGTTAGGGTAAATGTGAGGGTTAATGTTAGGGTTAGGGTGAGGGTTAGAGTTTGTGTTAGGGTGTTTGGTAGGGTGAGGGGTAGGGTTAGGGTTAGGGTGAGGGTTAGGGTTAATGTGAGGGTTAGGGTTAGGGTTAGGGTTAGTGTGAGGATAAGGGTTTTGGTGAGGGTTAGTGTGAGAGTGAGGGTTAGGGTTAGCGTTAGTGTTAGGGTGAGGGTTAGGGTGAGGATTAAGGTGAGTGTTAGGGTTAGTATGAGGGTGAGGGTTAGAGTTAGGTTTAGGGTGAGGGTTAGGGTTAGGGCGAGGTTTAGGGTAGGTTTAGGGTGAGGATGCGGGTGAGGGTGAGGGTGAATTTTAGTGTGTGGGTGGCGGTTAGGTTTAGAGTGAGGGTTAAGGTGACGGTGAGTGTTAGGGTGAGGGTGAGGGTTAGGGTGAGGGTGAGGATTAGGGTTAGATTTAGGTTTAGAATTATGGTGTTGGTAAGGGTTATAATGTGGTTTAGGTTTGAGGGTGAGATTTAGGGATAGCGTTAGAGTTAGAGTGAGCGTTAGGGTTCAGGCTATGCTTAGGGTGAGGGTGAGGGTTAGAGTTAGAGTTACGGTTATGGTTAGGGTGAGAGTAAGGTTTAGGGTGAGGGTAGGGTGAGGGTGAGGGTTAGGGTTAGGTTGAGGGTTAGGGTCAGCGTTAGGCTAAGGGTTAGGTTTAGGTTTAGGGTGAGGGTGAGTGTAAGGGTGAGGTTTAGTGTTAGGGTTAGTTTTAGGGTAAGGGTGAGGATGAATTTTATGGATAGCAATAGGTTTAGGGTTAGGGTGAGGGTTAACCTTAGGGTTAGGGTTAAGTTGAGGGTGAGGGTGAGGGTTAGGGTTAGTATTAGGGATAGGGTTAGGTTTAGCATTGGGGTGAGGGTGAGGGATAGGGATAGGGTTAGGGTGAGGTTGAGGTTGAGCTTGAGTGTTAGGGTTAGGGTTAGGGTGAAGGTTAGGTTTAGGTTGAGGATTAGGGTTAGGGTGATGGTGAGGGTAAGGGTTAGGGTGAGGGCTAGGTTTAGGCTTAGGGTTAGGCTGAGTTTTAGGTTTGGGTGAGGGTGAGGGTGAGGGTTAGTTTTAGGATTAGGCTTAGGTGTAAGGTTAGGCTTAGGGTGAAGGTGAGGATGAGGGTCACAGTTAGGTTTAGGGTGAGCGTTAGGGTTATGGTTAGGTTAGGGTGAGGAAGAGGGTGAGGATTAGGCTGAGGGTCATGGTGAGGGTGAGGTTGATGGTTAGGTTTAGGGTGAGGGTTCGGGTTATGGTTAGGGTTAGGGTGAGGGTGAGTGTGAGGGTTAGGGTGAGGGTAACGGTGAGGTTCAGGGTGAGGGTTAGGGTTTGGCTGAGGTTTAGATGTATGTTAGGCTTAGGGTGAAGGTGAGGGTGAGGGTCAGAGTAAGTTTTACGTTGAGGGTTAGGGTTATGCTTAGGATGAGGTTGAGGGTGAGGGTGAGGGTTAGGGTGAGGGTCATGGTGAGCGTGAGGGTGATGGTTAGGTTTAGGGTGAGGGTTAGGTTTGTGGTTAGGATTAGGGTGAGGGTGAGTGTGAGAGACAGAGTCAGGTTGATGGTGAGGTTGACGTTGAGGTTGAGGCTTAGGGTTTGGGTGAGGGTTAGGGTTAGGTTTCGGGTTAAGGCTAGGGTGAGAGTGAGGATTAGGGTTAGGTTTAGGTTTAGGGTTATGGTGTTGGTAAGGGTTATAATGTGGTTTAAGGTGAGAGCGAGATTTAGGGATAGCGTTAGAGTTAGGGTGAGTGTTAGGGTTCAGGCTAGGCTTAGCTTGAGGGTGAGGGTTAGAGTTAGGGTTACGGTTATGGTTAGGGTGAGAGTAAGTTTTAGTGTGAGGGTTAGGGTGAGGGTGAGGGTTAGGGTTAGGGTGAGGGTTAGGGTCAGCTTTAGGGTACCGGTTAGGTTTAGGTTTAGGTTTAGCGTGAGGTTAAGGGTGAGGTTTAGTGTTAGGGTTAGTTTTAGGGTTAGGGTGAGGATGAAGGTTATGGATAGCAATACGTTTAGGGTTAAGATGAGGGTTAGACTTAGGGTTAGGGTTAAGGTGAGGGTGAGGGTGAGGATTAGGGTTAGTATTAGGGATAGGGTTAGGGTTAGTGTTGGGGTGAGGGTGAGGGATAGGGATAGGGTTAGGGTGAGGTTGAGCTTGAGGGTTAGGGTTAGGGTTAGGGTGAGGGTTAGGTTTAGGTTGAGGATTAGGGTTAGGGTGATGGTGAGGGTAAGGGTTAGGGTGAGGGCTAAGTTTAGGCTTAGGGTTAGGCTGAGTTTTAGGTTTGGGTGAGGGTGAGGGTGAGGGTTAGGTTTAGGATTAGGCTTAGGTGTAGGGTTAGGCTTAGGGTGAAGGTGAGGATGAGGGTCACAGTTAGGTTTAGGGTGAGCGTTAGGGTTATGGTTAGGGTTAGGGTGAGGATTAGGGTGAGGGTCATGGTGAGGGTGAGGTTGATGGTTAGGTTTAGGGTGAGGGTTAGGATTATGGTTAGGGTTAGGGTGAGGGTGACGGTGAGGTTCAGGGTGAGGGTTAGGGTTTGTGTGAGGTTTAGATGTAGGTTAGGCTTAGGGTGAAGGTGAGGGTGAGGGTCAGAGTTAGTTTTACGTTGAGGGTTAGGGTTATGGTTAGGATGAGGGTGAGGGTGAGGGTGAGGGTTAGGGTGAGGGTCATGGTGAGCGTGAGGGTGATGGTTAGGTTTAGGGTGAGGGTTAGAGTTATGGTTAGGATTAGGATGAGGGTGAGTGTGAGGGACAGGGTCAGGTTGATGGTGAGGTTGAGGGTGAGGTTGAGGCTTAGGGTTTGGGTGAGTGTTAGGGTTAGGGTTCGGGTTAAGGTTAGGGTGAGTGTTAGGGTTAGGGTTAGTGTTAGTATGAGGGTTAGGCTGAGGGTTAGCCTTAGAGTTAGGGTGAGGGTAAGGGTTAGGGTCAGGGTGAGGGTTAGATTTAAGACTAGGTTTAGGTTTAGGTTGAGGGTTTGGGATAAGGTTAGACTTAGAGTGAGGGTTTTGGTTAGGGTTAGGTTTAGAGTTAGGGTGAGGGTGAGGGTTAGGGTTTGAATTGGAGTTAGTGTTAGGGTTAGGTTGAGGTTGAGGTTGAGGCTGAGGGTGAGGGTTAGGGGGAGGGTTAGGGTGAGTTTAAAGATGAGGTTTAGGGTTAGTATGAGGGTGAGGGTTAGAGTTAGGTTTAGGGTGAGGATTAGGTATAGGGTGAGATTTAGTGTAATGTTATGGTGAGGGTGTGGGTTCGGGTGAGGTGAGTTTTAGGGTGTGGGTGACGTTTAGGGTTAGGGTGAGGGTTCAGTTTAGGGTTAGCGTGAGGGTGAGGGTGAGTTTTAGGGTTAGGGTGAGGATTAGGGTTAGGGTTAGGGTTAAGGTTATGGTGAGGGTTAGGGTTAGGGATAGGTTTAGGTTAAGGGTTAGGCTGACGGTTAGGGTTAGGGTTTGGGTGAGGGTAAGGGTTAGGGTGAGTGTTAGGGTGAGTGTTAGGGTGAGGGTTAGGTTTAGGGTGAGGGTCAGCATTAACGTGAGGGTTAGGGTGGGGGTGAGGAATAGGGTTAAAGTGAGGGTAAGGGTTAGGGCGAGGTTTAAGGTGATTTTGAGGGTTAATGTTAGCATTAGATTTATGGTGAGGGTGAAGGTTAGGGTGAGGGTTAGGGTTAGGTATAGGGTGAGGAATAGGGTTAGGGTTACGTTTAGGGTGAGCGTTAGGTTAAAGTTTAGTGTTAGGGTTAGGGTTAGGGTGAGGGTTGGAGGAGGGTTAGGGTTAGTGTTAGGTTTAGAGTTAGGGTGATGGTGAGGGTTAGGGTTAAGATTAGGGTTAGGGTTAGGGGTTGGCTGAGGTTTACGGTGAGGGTTAGGTTTAGGGTGAGGGTTAGGTTTATGGTTAGGGTTTGTGTTTGTTTGAGTGGTAGGGTTAGGGTTAGGAAGAGGGTTTTGCTGCTTGTTGGGATTAGGGTTAGGGTTATGTTGAAGGTAATGTTTAGGGTGAGGGTGAGGGTGAGTATTGGGGTTAGGTTGAGGGTTGGGTGAGCATTAGGGTGAGGATTAGGTTTCGGTTGAGGGTTAGGGGTAGGGTTAGAGTGAGCTTTAGTGTTAGTGCTAGGGTTAGGGTTAGCGTGAGGTTTAGGGTGAGGGTAAGGGTTAGAGTGATGTTTAGGTTGAGGGTGAGGGTTAGGGCTAGCATTAGTGTTAGGGTTAAGGTTAGGGTGAGGGTTAGGGTTAGGGTGAGACTGAGGTTTAGTGTTAGCATTAGGGTTAGGGTTAGGGTTAGGGTGAGGTATAGGTTTATGGTTATGGTTAGGGTTAGGGTGAGGGTGAGGTTTAGGGTTAGGATTAGGGTGAGGGTTAGGTTTAGGTTGAGGGTTAGGGTTAGTGTTGTGGTGAGATTAAAGTTTAAGTGAGGGCTAGCTTTAAGGTTAGGGTTAGGATGAGGTTTGGGTTAGGTTGAGGTTCAGAGTTAGGTTTAGGGTGAGGGTTAGGGTTATGGTTAGGGTTAGGGTGAGGGTGAGGGTGAGAGTTAGGGTGAGGGTGATGGTGAGGGTGAGGTTGAGCGTTAGGTTTAGGGTGAGGGTTAGTGTTATGGTGAAAGTTAAGGTGAGTGTGAGGGTGAGGGTTCTGGTGAGGGTGATGGTGAGGTTGAGCTTGTGGGTGAGGGTTAGGGTTTGGGTGAGGGTTAGGCTTAGGATTAGGGTTAAGGTTAGGGTTAGGGTTGCGGTTACAGTTAGGGTTAGTATGAGGGTGAGGTTTAGAGTTATGTTTAGGGTGAGTGTTAGGGTTACGGTGAGGTTTAGGGTAGGGTTATTGTCAGGGTGAGGGTTCGGGTGAGGGTGAGTTTTAGGGAGAGGGTGATGGTTAGGTTTAGTGTGCGGGTTAAGGTGACAGTGAGGGTTGGGGGAGGGTGAGGGTTACAATTACGGTGAGGATTAGGGTTAGAATTAGGGTGAGGGTTATGTTGAGTGTAAGGGTTAGGATGAGGTTTAGGGTGAGGGTGAATTTTAAGGATATCGTTAGAGTTAGGGTGACGGTTTGGTTGAGGGTTAGGGTTCGGGTTAGGCTTAGGGTGAGGGTGAGGGTTAGAGTTAGGGTTAGGGTTAGGGTTAGGGTGAGGGTAAGGTATAGGGTGAGGGTTAGGGTGAGGTTGATGTTGAGGTTGAGGGTGAGGGTGAGGGTTAGTGTTGGGTTTAGCGTTAGGGTTAGGCTTAGAGTTAGGTTTAACGTTAGAGTGAGGGTTAGGGTTAGAGTTAGGGTTAATATGAGGGTTAGGCTGAGGGTTAGGCTTAGGATTAGGGTGTGGGTAAGGATTAGGGTGAGGGTGAGGGTTAGGTTTAGGATTAGGTTTAGGGTTAGGGTGAGGGTTAGGGATAGGGTTAGGTTTAGCGTGAGGGTTTAGATTTAGGGTGAGGGTGAGGGTTAGGGTTTGAATTAGGGTTAGGGTTAGGGTTAGGCAGAGGTTGAGGTTGAGGTTGAGGCTGAGGGTGAGGGTTTGGGTTAGGGTGAGGGTTAGATTTAGGTTTAGGGTTAAGGTTAGGGTGAGGGTTAGGGTTAGGGTTAGGGTTAGGTTTACGATGAGGTATAGGCTGAAAGTTAGGTTTAGGGTTCGGGAGAGTGTAAGGGTTAGGGTGAGGTTTAGGGTGAGGTTGAGCCATAGTATGAGGGTAAGTGTTAAGGCGAGGGTTAGGGTGAGGGTGAGGGATAGGGTTAAGGTGACAGTTAGGATTAAGTCGAGATTTAGGGTGAGGTTGAGTGTTAATGTTAATATTAGATTTTGGTGAGGGTGAGGGTTAGGGTGAGGGTTAGGCTTAGGTATAGGGAGAATATTAGGGTTAGGGTAAGGTTTAGGGTGAGGGATAGTCTGAGGTTGAGGTTTAGGGTTAGCATTAGGGTTACGGTTAGGGTGAATGTTAGGGTTAGGTTTAGGGTTAGGTTGAGGGTGGGGGTGAGGTTGAGGGTGAGGGTTAAGGTTAGGGTTAGTTTCACAGTGAGAACTAGCGTGTGGGTCAGGGTTAAGGTGAGGTTTAGGGTTAGGGTGATGTTTAGGGTGAGTGTGAGTGTTAGGCTGAGGGTGAGGGTGATGGTGAGGGTGAGGGTGTAGGTGAGGGTTTGGGTTAGGGTGAGGCTGAAAGTTAGGTTTAGGATTAGGGTGAGGGGTAGGGTGAAAGGTAGGGTTAGGGTTAGTGTGAGGGTTAGGGTTAATGTGAGGGTTAGGGTGAGGGTAAGAAGGAGATTGAGGTTTAGGTTTAGTGTTAGGGTTTGGGTGAGGGTTAGGGTGTTGTTTAAGGTGAGGGTAAGGGTTAGTATGTGGTGAGGGTTAGAGTTAGGTTTAGGTTGAGGGTTAGGTGTAGGGTGAGGTTTAGGGTAAGATTATGGTGAGGGTTCAGGTTCGGGTTCGGGTGAGTTTCAGGGTGTGGGTGAAGGTTAGGGTTACCATGAGTGTTAAGGTGACGGTGAGGGTTAGGGTGAGTGTGAGGGTTAAGGTTGCGGTGAGGATTAGGTTTAGGGTTAGGTTTAGAGTTATGTTGAGGGTAAGGATTAGAATGAGGTTTAGGGTGAGGTTGAGGTTTAGGGACAGCATTGGAGTTAGGGTGAGGGTTAGGGTTATGGTTAAAGTTCAGGTTAGGCATAGGGTGAGGGTGAGGGTTAGAGTTAGGGTTAGGGTTAGGGTTAGGGTGAGGGTTAGGTTTAGGGTGAGGGTTAGGGTTAGGGTGAGGTTTAGGGTTAAGTTGAGGGTTAGGTTGAGCATTAGGATGAGGGTTAGGTTTCGGTTTAGGGTTAGGGTGAGGGTTAGGGTGAGGTTTAGTGTAAGTGTTAGGGTTTGGGTCAGGGTGAGGGTTAGGGATAGCATTAGTGTTTGGGTTAGTGTGAGGGTTATTGTTAGCGTAAGGGTGAGAGTTATTGTTAGGTTGAGCGTTAGGGATAGGTTTGGAGTTAGAGAGAGGGTCAGGGTTAAGGTTAGGGTTAGAGATAGGATGAGGGTGAGTGTGAGCGTTAGGTTAAGGATTAGGGTTATGGTTAGGGTTAGGCTGAGGGTGAGGGTGAGGTTTAGGGTTAGGTTTAATGTTAGGGTTAGGGTTAGGTTGTCGGTTAGGGTTAGGTTGAGGGTTAGGGTTAGGGTTAGGTTGAGGGTTAGGTTTAGGGTTAGGAAGAGGGTTTGGCTGAGGTTTATGGTTAGGGTTAGGGTGAGGGTTAGGGTTAGTGTGAGGGTTCGGATTAGGGTTAGGGTTAGGATTAGGGTGACGGAAAGGTTTAGGGTTACTTTTAGGATGACTGTGAGGGTTATGGTTAGGGTGAGGGTTAGGGTGAGTGTGAGTTTTAGGGTTAGCATTAGGTTTAGGGTTAGTGTTAGGATGAGGGTTAGGTTTAGGATTAGGGTTAAGGTGAGGGTGAGGGTGAGGGTTAGTGTTAGGGCTGGGGTGAGGGTTAGAGTTAGGGTGAGGGCTAGTGTGAGGTTGAGGGATAGGGTGAGGGTGAGGATGACAGTGAGGTTTTTGCTTAGGTAAGGGTTAGTGTTAGGGTTAGGGTGAGGAATAGGATGAGGGTGTGTGTTAGGGTTAGGTTTAGGGTTTGGGTGAGGGTGAGGGTTAGGGTTAGTGTGAGGATTAGGGTTACGGTGAAGGTTAGGGTTAGGGTTAGGGTGAGGGTTAGGGTTAGGGTGATTTTTGGTGTGAGTGTGAGGGTTAGGGTGAGGTTGAGTGTTCATGTGAGAGTTAGGGTTAGTTTTAGGGTTAGGGAGAGGGTTATGTTGAGGGTAAGGTTTAGAGTGAGTGTTAGGGTGAGGGTGAGAGTTAGGTTTAGGCTGAGGATAAGGGTTAGTGTTAGAGTTAGGGTGAGGGTGAGAGTTAGGGTTAGCATTAGGGTTAGGATGAGGTTTAGGCTGAGGGTTAGGGTTAGGGTTAGTGTGAGGGTTAGGGTTAGGGTTAGGTTAAGGTTTATGGTGAGGGTTAGGGTTAGGTTTAGGGTTAGGATAAGGGTTAGGCTGAGGGTTAGGTTAAGTGTTAGTGTGAGTGTTAGGTTTAGGGTGAGGGTTAGGGTTAGGTTGAGGGTAATGTTTCGGGTGAGGTTTAGAGTTAGTGTGAGGTTTAGGGTTTAGGTGAGGCTTAGGGTTAGGGTTAGGCATAGGGTTATAGTTAGGGTTAGGGTGAGGTTTAGGGTGAGGGTTAGGTTTAGGGTTAGGGTGTTGGTAAGTGTTAGGGTGAGTGTTAGGGTGAGCGTGAGGGTTAGGCTTAGGGTGAGGGCAAGGTTTAGGTTGAGGGTTAAGGTGAGCATGAGGGTTTGTGTTGCTTTAGGGATAAGGAGAGAGTGAGGGTTAGGTGAGGGTTAAGTTTAGGGATAGTGTGAGGATTAGGGTGCGGGTTATTTTTAGGGTGAGGTTTAGGCTGAAGGGTAGGGTTAGGTTTAGGGTGAGTATTAAGTTTAGTGTGAGGTTTAGGGTTAGCATTATGGTGAGGTTTAGGTTTACTGTGAGGGTTAGGGTTAGGGTTAGGGTGAGGGTGAGGTTTATGGTTAGCATTAGGTTTAGGGTTAGGGTTAGGATGAGGGTTAGGGTTAGGGTGAGGGTGGGGTTGAGGCTGAGGTTGAGTGTTAGGGTTAGGTTTAGTGTGAGGGTTAGTGTTAGGGTTAGGGTTAGTGTGAGAATAAGGGTTAAAATGAGTGTTAGGGTGAGGGTGAGGGTTAGTGTTATTGTTAGGTTTAGGCTGAGGTTTAGGGTGAGGTTTAGCTTTAGGGTGAGTTTTAGGATTATGGTTAGCGTGAGGGTTAGGGTTAGGGTGATGTTTAGGGTGAGGTTGAGGGTTAGTGTGAGGGTGAGTGTTAGGGTGAGGATGAGGGTGAGGGTGAGGGTGAGTGTTAGGGTTAAGTTTATGGTTAGAGTTAGGGTGAGTTTGAGGGTGAGAGTTAGGATTAGGTTCATACTGAGGGTGATGGGGAGAATGAGGGTGAGGGTTAGGGTTACAGTGAGGGTTCGGGTTAGGGTTAGGGTTAGTGTTAGGGTGAGGGTTAGGTTTAGGGTAATGGTTAGGATGAGGGCTAGGATGAGGGTTAGGTTTATTGTTAGTGTGTGGGTTAAGGTTAGGGTTAGGGTTAGGATGAGGTTTAGGGTGTGGGTAAGTGTTAGGGTGAGGGTTAGTTTGAGGGTGAGGGTTAGGTTTAGGGTGAGGGTAAGTGTTAGGTTGAGGGCTTGGGTGAGTGTGAGTGTTACGGTTAACATTAGGTTTCAAGGATAGGATGAGGATTTGGGTTGGGATAGGTTTAGGGTGAGGGTTAGGCTGAGAGGTCGGGTTAGAGTTAGTTTGAGGGTTAGGTTTAGTTTGAGGGTTAGGGTTAGGATTAGGGTGACGGTAAGGTTTAGGGTGAGGTTTAGGGTGAGTGTGAGTTTTAGGGTTAGCATTAGGTTTAGCGTTAGTGTTAGGATGAGGGTGAGGGTTAGGTTTAGGGTTAGGGTGAGGTTGAGGATGAGTTTTAGGGTTAGGGTTAGGGTGAGGGTTAGAGTTAGGGTTAGGGCTTGGGTGAGGGTTAAGTTTAGGGTGAGGTTGAGGTTGAAGGTGAGGTTTTCTGTTAGGTAAGGGTTAGGGTTAGGGTTAGGGTGAGGGTGAGGGTGAGGGTGAGTGTGAGGGTGAGGGTGAGAGTTAGTGTTAGGATGAATGTTAGGGTTAGGATTAGGGTGAGGGTGAGGGTGAGGGTTAGGGTTAGGGTTAGTGTGAGTGTTAGGGTTAATGTGAGGGTTAGGTTTAGGGTGAGGGTTAGGGTTAGGGATAGGGTGATGGTTAGGGTTAGGGTGATCTTTAATGTGAGGGTGAGATTTAGGGTGAGGGTTAGTGTTCGTGTGAGATTTAGGGTTAGGTTTAGGTTTAGGGATTGCGTTAGGTTGAGGGTAAGTTTTATGGTGAGGGTGACGGTGAGGGTTAGGGTGAGGTTTAGGTTTAGGATGAGGGTTAGGTTGAGGGTTAGGGTTAGGGTTTGTGTGAGGGTTAGGGTTAGGGTTAGGGTTACCGTGAGGGTTAGGGTTAGGGTTAATGTTAGGGTTAGCGTGACGGTGAGGGTTACATTTAGGGTTAGGGTTAGGTTTAGAGTTAGGATTAGCGTTAGTGTGAGTGTTAGGTTTAGGGTTAGGGTTTGGGTTAGGTTGAGGGTAAATTTCAGGGTGAGGATTAGGGTGAGTGTGAGGGTTAGGGTTAGGGTGAGGGTTAGGTTGAGTTTTTCGGTTAGGGTTAGGGTGAGGATTAGGGTGAGGGTTAGGTTTAGGGTTAGGTTTAGCGTGAGGGTAAGTTTTAGGGTGAGGATTAGGATGAGGTTGAGTGAAGGTTTAGCATTAGGGTGAGGGTGAGTGTGAGGGTTAGGGTTAAGGATAGGGATAGTGTGAGGTTTAGGGTTAGGATTATGGTTAGGGATAGGGTGAGGATAAGGGTTAGGGTGAGGGTTAGGGTAAGGGTGAGGTATAATATTAGCATTAGCTTTAGGGTTAGGGGAAGGATGGGAGTTAGTGTTATGTTGAGGGTGAGGTTGAGGTTGAGGGTGAGTGTTAGGTTTAGGTTGAGGGTCAGGGTGAGGGTTAGGGTTAGTTTGAGGGTTAGGTTTAGGGTGAGTGTTAGGGTTAGTGTTAGGGTGAGTGTGAGGGTAAGGGTGATGATTATTGTGAGTGTGAGGTTAGAGTGAGTGTTAGTGTTCGGTGAGGGTTCGGGTTCAGGTGAGTGTGAGAGTTAGGGTGTGCTTCAGGGATACGTTTAGTGTGAGGATTAGGGTGATGGTGAGTGTCAGGGTGAGGGTGAGGTTTAAATTTAGGGTTAGGTTTAGGGTGAGTGTTAGGGTTAGGGTTAGGTTTAGTGGGAGAGTTAGGGTGAGGTGTCCGGATATGGTTAGGGTGAGGGTTAGTGTTAGGGTTTGGGTTAGTGTTCGGATAAGGGTTAGGGTGAGGGTAAGGGTTAGGATTAGCGTTAGGGTGAGGGTTAGGGTTAGGGTTAGGGTGAGCATCAGGTTGAGGTTGAGGTTTTCGGTTAGGTATGGGTTAGGGTTATGGTTAGGGTGAGGATTAGGTTGAGGGTGTGGATTACAGTTAGGGTTAGGTTTAGGACTAGAGTGAGCGTGAGGGCGAGGGTTAGGGTGAGGGTGAGGGTGAGGGTTAGGTTTAGGGTTAGTGTGAGGGTTATGGTTACGGTCAGGGTTAAGGTTAGTGTGAGGGTTAGGGTTAGCGTTAGGGATACGGTGAGGGTTAGGATGAGGGTTAGGGTTAGGGTGAGGTTTAGGTTAGGGTGAAGGTGAAGGTGAGGTTTTCTGTTAAGTAAGGGTGAGGGTTATTTTTAGGGTGAGGATTAGGTTGTGGTTAAGGGTTAGCGTGAGTGTTAGGGTTACGGTGAGGGTTAGGGTTAGGATTTGGGTGAGGGTTAGGGTGAGGGTGAGGTTTAGCATTGGGTTTAGTGTGAGGGTTAGGGTTAGGGTGAGGGTGAGGGTGAGGGTTAGGGTTAGGGTTAGTGTGAGTGTTAGGGTTAATGTGAGGGTTAGATTTAGGGTGAGTGTTAGGGTTATGGTGAGTGTGAGAGTAAGGGTTAGGTTTAGGATTCGGGTTAGGCTTAGGGTGAGGGTTAATGATAGTGTTACGGTTAGGGTGAGGGTTAGGGTTAGGGTTAGGGTTAGAGTTAGGTTGATGGTGAGGGTGAGGTTTAGGGTTTGGATTAGCGTAGGATTAGGGTTAGTTTGTGGGTTAGGCTGAGGGGTAGGGTTAGGGTTATGCTGAGGGTGAGGGTGAGTGTTAAGTTTAGGATGAGGTTTAGGGTGAATGTGAGGGTTAGGGATAGCATTAGGTTTAGGGATAGGGAAGGGTGAGGTTAGGGTTAGGGTTAGGGGGAGAGTGAGGTTTAGGGTTAGCATTAGGCTTTGGGTTAGTGTTACGTTGAGGGTTAGGGTTAAGGTAGGGTTAGTGTGAGGGTGACGGTGAGGGTTAGGTTTAGCGTTAGGATCATGGTTAGGGTTAGGTTGAGGGTTAGGTTTAGGGTGAGGTTGAGGGTAAGGGTTAGGGTGAGGGCTAGGGTTAGGGTTAGGGTTAGGGTGAGTGTTAGGGTTATGGTGAGGGTGAGGGTGACTGTTAGGTTTAGGATTAGGGTTAGGGTCAGTGTGAGGGTTAGGGATAGGGTTATGGTTAAGTTTAAGATTAGTGTTAGGGTGACGGTGAGGGTGAGGGTTACGGTTTGGATTAGGGTTAAGGTTAGGGATAGGCTGAGGGTGAGTTTGAGTATGAGTGTGAGGGTTAGGGTTAGAGTGAGTGTTTGGGTTGTGGTTAGGTTGAAGTTTAAGGTGAGGGTTAGGGTTAGGGTTAGGGTTAGGATGAGGATTAGGCTGAGAGGTTGGGTTAGGGTTATGGTGAGGGTAAGTGGTAGGGTGAGTGTGTGGGTTAGGATTAGGCTTAGGGTAAGGGTGAGAGTTAGGGTGAGGGTTAATGTTAGGGTGAGGTTTAGGGTTAGAGTTAGGGTGAGGCTGAGGTTAAGGCTTAGGTGAGGGGTAGGGTGAGTGTGAGGGATAGGGTTTTTGGTGAGGGTAAGTGTTAGGGCGAGGTTTAGATTGAGGTTTAGGGTTAAAGTTAGCATTATCCTTAGGGTAAGTGTAAGGGTTTGGATGAGGGTTAGGGTTAGGGTTATGGATAGGGTGAGGATTAGGTTTCGGGTTAGGGTTAGGATGAGGGGTAGGGTTAGGGTTAGGGTGAGGGTGAGGGTTAGTTTAATCATTAGGGTTAGGGTTAGGTTTAGGCTGAGGTGGAGGTTGAGGGTGAGGGTGAGGGTTAGGGTTAGGGTGAGTGTTAAGGTTGGGGTTAGTGTTAAGGTTAGGGTGAGGGTTAGTGTTAGGGTTTGGATTAGGATGAGGGTTAGGCTGAGTGTTAGGGTTAGGGTGAGGATAAGGGTTAGGGTGAGGGTTAGGATGAGGGTGAGGGATAAGGTTATGGTGAGGGTAAAGGTTAGGGTGAGGGTTAGGGTGAGGGTGAAGTTTAGGGATAGCATTAGGGTTAGGGATATGGAAGGGTGAGGGTGAAGGTTCCAGTTAGGGTGAGGGTGAAGTTTAGGGTTAGCATTAGGGTTTTGGTTAGGGATATGTTGAGGGTCAGGGTTAGGGTAGGGTTAGGGTGAGTGTGAGGGTTAAGGTTAAGGTTAGGTTTAGGGTCATGGTTAGGGTTAGGGTGAGGGTTAGGGTTAGGGTGAGATTGAGGGTAAGGGTTAGGGTGCGGGCTAGGGTTAGGATTAGGGTTAGGGTGAATGGTAGGGTTATGGTGAGGGTGAGGGTGAGGGTTAGGTTTAGGATTATGGTTAAGGTTAGGTTTAGGCTGAGGTTGAGGGTGAGGGTGATGGTTAGGGTTAAATTGAGGTTTAGGGTGAGGGTAAGGGTTAGGGTGAGGTTTAGGGTGAGGGTGAGGGATAGGGTGAAGTTGAGGGTAAGATTTATGTTGAGGGTTAGGTTGAAGTTGATGGATAGGTTTATGGTGAGGGTAAGGGTTAGGGCGAGGTTTAGGGTGAGGTTGAGGGTTAATGTTAGCTTTAGGGTTACGGTGATGGTGAGGGTTAAGGTGAGGGGTAGGGCTAGGTTTAGGGAGAGGGTGAGGATTAGGGTTAGTTTTATGGTTATGGTGAGGGTTAGGCTGAGGGGTAGGTTTAGGGTTATTGTTAGGGTGAGGGTTAGGGTTAGGGTGAGGTTGAGGGTGAGGATAAGTGATAGGGTGAGGGTTAGAATGGGTGGAGGTTTAGGGTTAGCATTAGGGTTAGGTTTAGGGGTAGGGTGAGGGTTACAGTTAGGGTTAGGGTGAGGGTGAAGGTTAGTTTAAGCATTAGGGTTAGGGTTATTGGGAGGGTTAGCGTTAGGGTGAGGGTGAGGGTGAGGGTTAGGGTTAGGGTGAGGGTTAGGGTTATGGTGAGGGTTATGGTGAGGGTGAGGGTTAGGGTTAGGTTTAGGATTAGAGTTAGGGTTAGGGTTAGGCTGATTGTGGGGGTGACAGTGAGGGTGAGGGTTAGATTTAGGTTGAGGTCTAGGGTCAGTGTGAGGGTTAGAGTGAGGGTGAGTGTTTGGGTTAAAAAGGCTTAGGGTTAGGGTTAGGGTGAGGATTAGGGTGAGGGTGAGGTTTAAGGTGAGGGTTAGGGTTATGGTGAGGGTGAGGGTGAGGGTGAGGATTAGGGTTCAGGTTAGGATTAGGGTTAAGGTTGGGGTTAGGCTGAGGGTGGGGGTGAGGGTGAGCGTGAGGGTGACGCTTCGGCTTTAGGTGAGGGTTTGTGTTAGCGTGAGGGTTAGGGTGACGGTGAGGGTTAGCTTAAAGTGACGGTTACGGTTAGGGTGAAGTTTCTGGTGAGGGTTTGGGTGAGTGGTAGGGTGAGGGGTAGGATGAGGGTTAGGGTTAATGTGTGGTTTAGGTTTGGGTTTAGGGTTAGAGTGAAAAAAAGGGTTAGGGTGAGGGTTAGGATGAGAGTGAGGGTTAGAGTTAGTGTTAGGGTTAGGGTGAGGTTTAGGGTGACTGTTAAAGTGATTGTTAGGATTAGGGTTAGGGTTAGAATTAGGGTGAGTTTGAGGGTGATGGTTAGGGTTTGGATTAGGGTTAGGGTTAGGTTTACGCTGAGGTTGAGGGTGAGGGTGAGGGTGAGGGTTAGAGTTATTGTGAGTGTTAGTGTTGGGGTTAGGGTTAAGGTTAGGGTGAGGGTTAGTGTTAGGATTAGGGTTAGGATGAGGACTAGGCTGAGGGTGAGGGTTAGGGTAAGGGTGAGGGTAAGGTTTAGGTGAGGGTTAGGGTGATGTTCAGGGTTAGGATTAAGCTTACGGAGAAGGTTAGGGTGAGGGTTAGTGTTAGGATGAGGGTTAGGGTGAGTGTTAGGGTTAGGGTTAGGTTGAGGGTAAGGTTTAGGGTCAGGGTTAGGGTGAGGTTGAGGTTTAGGATTAGGCTAAGGGTTAGAGTGAGGGTTAGGGTGACTTTAGGGTTAGGGATAGTGTTAGGATGAGATTTAGGCTGAGGTTTAGGTTTAGGGTTAGGGTGATGATAAGGGTTACGTTGAGGGTTAGGGTTAGGCTAAGGGGTAGGGTTATGGTTAGGTTTAGGGTGAGGGTTTGAGTGAGGGTTAGGGTTAGGGTTAGGATTAGGGTGAGGGTGAGGGTGAGAGGAGGTTTAGGATGAGGGTTAGAGTGAGGTTGAAGTTTAGGTTTAGAATTAGGGTTAGGGTTAGGGATAGTGTGAGGGTTAAAATTAGGGTTAGAGTGAGGGTGAGGGTTAGTTTTAGCATTAGGGTTACGGTTACGGTTAGTGTGAGGGTTAGGGTTAGGGTTAGGTTGAGGGCGAGGGTAAGGGTAAGGGTCGGGGTTAGCATTAGGGTTAAGGTTAGGGTGAGGCTGAAGGTACGGATAAGGGTTAGGTTTAGGGTGAGGGTTAGGATGAGGTTGAGGGTTAATGTAAGCATTAGGATTAGGGTTAGGATTAGGGTTAGGATGATGGTTACTGTTTGGGGTAGGGTTCGAGTTAGAGTGAGGGTGAGGGTGAGGGTTAAGGTTTCGATTTGGGTTAGTGTTACCCTTAGAGTGAGGGTGAGGGTGAGCTTAAGGGTTAAGGTGAGGATTAGGGTGAGTTTTAGGTTTAGGTTTAGCAATAGGGTTAGGGTTTGTGTTAGGGTGAGGGTTAGGGATAGGGTTAGGGTTAGGGTGAGGGTCAGTGTTAGGGTTAGGGTTAGGGTTAGGGTTAAGGTAAGGGTTAGGGTTAATGTCAGGTTTGGGTTTAGGGTGAGGGCTAGGGTGATGGTGAGGTTTAGTCGGAGGGGTAGGGTGAGGGTGAGGGTAACAGGGTTAGAGTGAGGCTTAAGGTGAGGGTGAGTGTTAGTGTTAGCATTAGGGTTAGGGAGAGGGTGAGGGTTAGAGTGAGAGTTACGGTTATGGTTAGCTTAATAGTTAGAGTCAGGTTGAGGGTGAGGGTTAAGGTTTTGATTAGGGTTAGTTTTAGTGTTAGGTGAGGGTTAGGCTGAGGGGTAGGGTTAGGGTTAGGGTGAGGGTGAGGGTGAGTGTTAAGGTTAGGGTGAGGGTTAGGGTGAGGTTGAGGGTTAGGGATAGCATTAGGTTTAGAGTTAGGGTTAGGGTGAGGGTTAGTGTTAGGGTTATGGTGAGGGTGAGGTTTAGGGTTATCATTAGGGTAACTCTTAGGGTTTGGTTGAGGGTTAGGGTTAGGATAAGGATAGGATATGTGTGAGGGTGAGGGTTAGGGTTAGGGTTAGGGTGAGGGTTAGGGTTCGTGTGAGGGTTAGGGTTAGGGGAGGTTGAGGGTGAGGGTAAGTGTGAGGGCTAGGGTTAATGTTAGGGTTAAGTGAGTGTTAGGGTTAGGGTTAGGTTTAGGGTTAGAGTGAGGGTTAGGTTGAGTGATAGGGTGAGGATTAGGTTTAGGGTTAGGTTTGTGGTGAGGGTGAGGATGAGGGCAAGGGTTAGAGTGAGGGCGAGGGTTAGTGTTAGCATTAGGGTTAGGGTTAGGCTTAGTGTGAGGGTTAGGGTGATGGTGAGCATGAGGGTTAGGGTTAGGGTTAGGTTTAGGGTGAGGCCTAGGGTGAGTGTGAGGGTTAGGCTGAGGGTTAGGGTGAGGGTTGGGGTTTCCTTTAGGAAAGGCTTAGGGTTAGGGACAGGGTGAGGATTAGGGTGAGGGTGAGGTTTAAGGTGACGATTAGGGTTAGGGTAAGGATTAGGGTTAGGGTTAGGGTGAGGGTTAGGGTTAGCATTAGGGTTTCGGTTAGGGTTACGTTGAGGGTTAGGGTTAGGGAAGGGTTAGGGTGAATGTGAGGGTGAGGGTGAGGGTTAGGTTTAGGGTCTTGGTTAGGGTTAGGGTGAGGGTTAGGTTTAGGGTAAGGTTGAGGGTAAGGGTTAGGGTTGAGGTCTAGGATTAGCGTTAGGGTTAGGGTGAGTGTTAGGATTATGGTGAGGTTGAGGTTGAGGGTTACGTTTAGGATTAGGGTTAGGCCAGGGTGAGGTTTAGGGATAGGGTTAGCGGTAGGGTTAGGGTTAGAGTTAGGGTGAGGGTGAGTGTGAGGGTTACGATTTTCATTAGGTTGACGTTTAGGCTTAGGCTGAGGGTGAGTTTGAGTGTGAGGGTGAGGGTTAGGGTGAGTGTTAGGGTTGGGGTTAGGGTTAAGGTTAAGGTGAGAGTTTGGGTTAGGTTTAGGTTTAGGACGAGGGTTAGGCTGAGGGTTAGGGTGAGGGTAAGTGTTAGGGTGAGGGTGAGGGTTAGGATTAGGCTTAGGGTTAGGGTGAGGGTTGGGGGAGGGTTAGGTTTAGGTTTAAGTTTATGGTGAGGGTGAGGGTTAAGGTGAGGGTTAGGGTTAGTGTTAGGGTTAGGGTGAGGGTGAGGGTGAGGGTAAGGCTTAGGTGAGGGTTAGGATGAGGGTGAGGGATAGGGTTTTTGGTGAGGGTAAGGGTTAGGTCGAGGTTTAGGGTGAGGTTTAGGGTTAATGTTAGCATTAGCCTTAGGGTAAGGGTGGGGTTTCGGTGAGGGTTAGGGTTAGGGATAGAGATAGGGTGAGGATTAGGGTTCGGGTTAGGGTTAGTTTGAGGGTTAGGCTGAGGTTTAGGGTTAGGGTTAGGGTTAGAGTGAGGTTTGGTGTGAGGGTTAGGGTTAGGTTTATACTTAGATTTAGGTTGAGGTTTAGGTTTAGGGTGAGGTCTAGGGTTTGGGTGAGGTTTACGGTGAAGGTTAGGGTGAGGGTGTGGGTTACAGTTTGAGTTAGGTTGCTGCTTAGGTTCAGGGTGAGTGATAGTGTTAACATTAGGGTTAGGGTTAGGGTTAGGGTGAGAGTTAGGGTTAGTGTTAGGTTTAGAGATAGATTGAGGGTGAGGGTGTGGTTTAGGGTTTTGATTAGGGTTAGTGTTAGGGTAAGGGTGAGGGAATGGCTGAAGGGTAGGGTTAGGGTTAGGGTGAGGGTGAGGGTGAGGGTTAAGGTTAGGGTGAGGGTTAGGGTGAGGGTGAGGATTAGGGATAGCATTAGTTTTAGGGTTACGGTTAGGGTGAGAGTTAGGGTTATGGTGAGGGTGAGGGTAAGGGTTAGGTTTAGGATTAGGGTTAGGCTTCGGGTGAGGGTTAGGGATAGGATTAAGGTTAGGGTGAGGGTTAAGTTTAGGGTTAGTGTTAGAGATAGGGTGAGGGTGATGGTGAGGGTTAGGGTTTGGATTAGGGTTAGGGTTAGGTTTAGGCTGAGGTTGAGGTTGAGGGTGAGCGTGAGGGTTAGGGATAGCATTAGGTTTAGGGATAGGGAAGGGTAGGGGTTAGGTTTAGGGTTAAGGTGAGAGTGAGGTTTAGGGTTGGCTTTAGGGTTTGGGTTAGGGTTACGTTGAGGGTCAGGGTTAGGGTAGGGTTAGGGTGAATGTGAGGGTGAGGGTTAGGGTTAGGGTTAGGGTCATGGTTAGGGTTAGTGTGAGGGTTAGGTTTAGGGTGAGGTTGAGGGTAAGGGTTAGGGTGAGCCTTAGAGTTAGGGTTAGGGTTAGGGTGAGTGTTAGGGTTATGGTGAGGGTGAGGGTGATGGTTAGGTTTAGGATTAGGGTTAGGGTCAGGGTGAGGGTTAGGGATAGTGTTAGGGGTATTTTTACAATTAGAGTTAGGGTGAGGGTGGGTGTAAGGTTTATATTTTGGGTTAGGGTTAGGTTTAGTGTTAGGCTGAGTGTGAGTTTGAGTGTTATGGTTAATGTGAGTGTTAGGGTTGGGGTTTGGGTTAAGGTTAAGGTGAAGGTTAGGGTTAGGATGAGGTTTAGGCTGAGGGTTAGGGTTAGGGTTAGGGTGAGGGTAAGCATTAAGGTTAGGGTGAGGGTTAGGATTAGGCTTAGTGTTAGGGTGAGATTTAGGGTGAGGTTTAGGGTTAGGGTTAGGTTTAGGGTTAGGGTGAGGGTTAGGGTGAGGGTTAGTGTGAGGGTTAGTGTTAGTGTTAGGGTTAGGGTGAGGGTGAGGGTGAGGGTAAGGGTTAGGATGAGGGCTAGGGTGAGGTTGAGGTTTAGGGTTAGCATTCAGATTAGGGTTAGTGTGAGTGTTAGTGTTACGATTAGGGTTAGAGAGAGGGTGAGGTTTAGTGTTAGCATTAGGATTAGGATTAGGGTTAGTGTGAGTGTTAGGGTTAGGGTTAGGATTATGGTTATGGCTATGATTAGGCTGAGGTTCAGTTTGAACGTGAGGTTGTGGATTAGGGTTAGGTTGAAGGTTAGAGTTAGGTTTAGTGTTAAGTTTAGGGTGATGGTTAGGGTTAGGGTTAGGGTTAGGATGAGGGTTAGGGTTACGTTTAGGCTTAGGGTGAGGGTTAGGGATAAGGTTAAAGTTAGGGTTTGTGTGAGTGTAAGGGTGAGGGTTAGGTTTAGGGTGAGGGTGAGGGATAGGGTTATGGTGAGGGTAAGGGTTATGGTGAGGGTTAGGGTGAGGGTGAGGTATAGGTTTATGGTGAGAGTAAGGGTGAGGGCGAGGTTTATGGTGAGGTTGAGGGTTAATGTTAACATTAGGGTTATGGTGAGGGTGAGGGTTAAGGTGAGTGGTAGGGTTAGGTTTAGGGAGATGGTGAGGATTAGGGTTAGTTTTATGGTTAGGGTGAGGGTTAGGCTGAGGGGTACTTTTACGGGTATTGTTAGGGTGAGGGTTAGGGTGAAGGCTGGGTTAGGGTTAGGGTGAGGTTGAGGGTGAGTGTAAGGGTTAAGGTGAGGGTTAGAGTGAGATGGAGGTTTAGGGTTAGCATTAGGGTTAGGTTTAAGGTTAGGGTGAGGGTTACAGTTAGGCTTAGGGTGAGGGTGAGGGTTAGGTTGAGGGTGAGGGCGAGGGTTAGGGTTAGGGTTAGGATTAGAGTTAGGGTTAGAGTTAGGCTGATGGTGGGGTGATGGTGAGGGTGAGGGTGAGGTTTAGGGTGAGGTGTAGGCTCAGTATGAGGGTTAGAATGAGGGTGAGTGTTTCAGTTAGAAAAGGCTTAGGGTTAGGGTTAGGGTGAGGATCAAGGTGATGGTGAGGTTTAAGGTGAGGGTTAGGGTTAGGGTTAATGTGTGGTTTATGTTTAGGTTTAGGGTTAGAGTGAGAATAAGGGTTAGGGTGAGGGTTAGGGTGAGAGTAAGGGTTAGAGTTAGCGTTAGGTTTAGGATGAAGGTTAGAGTGAGGGTTAATGTGAGGGTTAGGGTTAGGGTTAGGGTTAGAGTTAGGGTGAGGATGAGGGTGAGGGTTAGGGTTAGGCTTAGGGTTACGGTTAGGTTTAGGCTCAGGTTGAGTTTGAGGGTGAGGGTTAGGGTTAGGGTGAGTGTTAGGGTTAGGGTTAGGGTTAAGGTTAGGGTGAGGGTTAGTGTTAGGATGAGGGTTAGGGCTAATGTGTTGTTTAGGTTTAGGTTTAGCGTTAGAGTGAGAATAAGGGTTAGGGTCAGGGTTAGGGTGAGAGTGAGGGTTAATGTTAGCGTTAGGGTTAGGGTGAGGGTTAGGGTGAGGGTTAAGGTGAGGGTTAGGGTTAGGGTTAGGGTTAGAGTTAGGGTGAGGGTTAAGGTGAGTGTTAGTGTTAGGGTTAGGGTGAGGTTTACGGTGAGGGTAAGGTTTAGGGTGGGATTTAGGGTGAGGGTGAGGGATAGGGTTATGGTGAGAGTAACTGTTAGGGCGAGGTTTAGGGTGAGGTTGAGTTTTAATGTTAGCATTAGGTTTAGGGTGAGGTTTCGAGTGACAGTGAGGGTAAGGGTTAGGGCGAGGGCTTGGGTTAGGGTTAGTGTTAGGGTGAGGTTTAGGTTTAGGGTGAGGGTGAGGGTGAAGTTTAGGTTTAGGACTAGGCTTAGGTTTAGGGTTAGTATTAGGGTGAGGGTGAGGGTGAGGGTCAGAGTTAGGTTTAGTGTGAGGGTTAGGTTATGGCAAGGGTTAGGGTGAGGGTGAGGGTGAGGTTGATTGTGAGGGTGAGAGTTAGGTTTAGGGTTAGGGTTATGGTTAGTTTTTGGTTTAGTTTACGGTGAGGCCTAGGGTGAGGCTGAGGTCTAGGGATAAGGTTATGATTAGGGTGAGGGTTAGGGTTAGTGTGAGTGTTAGGGTGAGGGGTAGGGTTAGCTTTATTGTTATGGTGAGGGTTAGGTTTAGTGTGAGGGTTAGGGTTAGGCTTAGGATTAGCGTGAGGGTAAGGGTTAGGTTTAGGTTTAGAGTTAGTGTTAAGGTTAATGTGAGGGTGAGGATTATGGTTAGTGTTAGGGTGAGGGTTAGTTTTAAGGTGATGTTTAGGTTGAGGGTGACAGTTAGGGTGAGTGTTCGGGTTCGGGTTAGGGTGTGTTTGAGGGTTAGGGTTAAAATGAGGGTTAAGGTCACGGTGAGGGTTAGGGTGAGTTTGAGGTTTAGGGTTAGGGTAAGGTTTATGGTGAGGGTTAGGTTTAGGTTAAAGTTAGGGTTAGGGTGACATGTAAGGTTAGGTTTAAGGTGAGGCGTAGGGTTAGTGTGAGGATTAGGGTTAGGGTTAGGGTTAAGGTTAGGCTGAGGGTTAGGGTTAGTTTTCGGGGGAGGGTAAGGTTTTGGTGAGGGTAATGTGAGGGTTTGGGTTAAGCTTAGGTTTAGGGTGAGGTTTACGGTGAGGGTTAGTGTTAGGGTTAGGGTGTGGGTTAGGGTTAGGGTAAAGGTTAACCTTATCGTTAGGGTGATGTGTACGGTTAGGTTTAGGGTGAGGGTTAGGGTTTGTGTGAGGTTTAGGGTTATGGTTAGGGTTAAGATTAGGATGAAGGTGATGGATGGGGTTAAGCTGAGGGTAAGGGTTAGGGCTAGGTTTAGGGCGAGGTTGAGGGTTAATATTACAATTAAGGTTATGGTGAGGAGGAGGGTTAGGGTGAGGGGTAGGATTAGGGTTAGGGATAGGGTGAGGATTACAGTTAGGGTTAAGTTTAGTGTTACGGTTAGGCTGAGGGCTACTGTTAGGGTTAGGGTTAGATTGAGGGTTACAGTGAGGGTTAGGGTTATGGTTATTGTTAGGCTGAGGTTGAGGGTGAGGGAAAGGGTTAGGGTGAGTGTTAGGGTGAGGTTTAGGTTTAGGGTTAGCATAAGGTATAGGGTAAGAGGTAAGGTTAGAATTAGGGTTAGGGTGGGTGTGAGTGTTAGTGTTAGCATTAGGGCTAGAGTTAGGGTTAGGTTTAGGGTGAGGGTGAAGGTGAGGTTTAGGTTTAGATTTAGGATTAGGTTTAGGGTTAGCGTTAGGATGAAGGTGGGTGTGAGGTGGAGGGTGAGTTTTCAATTTAGGGTTAGTTTTAGGGTGAGGTTTATGATTAGGGTAAGCATTAGGTATAGGGTAAGTGTTAGGGTTAGAATTAGGGTTAGGGTCGGGGTGAGCGTTAGTGTTAGCATTAGGGTTAGAGTTAGGGTTAGGTTTAGGGTGAGGGTGAGGGTGTGGTTTAGGGTTAGATTTAGGATTAGGTTTAGGGTTAGGGTTAGGCTGAAGGTGTGGGTGAGGTTGAGGGTGAGTTTTAGGGTTAGGGTTAGTTTTAGGGTGAGGGCTAGGATGAGGGTGAGGGTTAAGATGAGGGTTAGGGTAAGGGTGAGGGTGAGGACTACAGTTAGGGTTAGGATTAAGATTAGGGTTAGGGTTAGACTAAGGGTGACGGTGGGGTTGAGGGTGAGTGTTAGGCTTAGGGGTAGTTTTAGGGTGAGGTCTAGGGTGAGGGTTAGGGTGAGGTTGAGGGTTTTGGTTAGGAAAAGCTTAGGGTTGGGTTTAGGGTGAGGATTAGTGTGTGGTTGAGGTTTAAGGTGAGGGATAGTGTTATGTGAGGATTAAGTTTAGGGTTAGGGTTAGGGATAGGGTTAGGGTGGTGTTTAGCGTGATGGTGAGTGTTACGATGAAGGTGAGGGTGAGGGTGAGGTTGAGGCTGCAGGTGAGGGTTACGGTTGGGGTGAGCGTTAGGGTGACCTTGAGGGATAGGGTGAAGGTAAGGGTTAGGGTTAGGGTTAGGGTGAGGGTGAGTGTTAGGGTTTGGGTGAGGAGTAGGGTGAGACTGACGGTTAGGGTGAGCGTTAGTGTTAGGGTGAGAATTAGGGTGAGGGTTAAGGTGAGTGTTAGGGTTAGTATGAGGGTGAGCATTAGATTTAGGTTTCGGGTAAGGTTTATTATTAGGGTGAGGTTTAAGGTAGGATTAGGGTGAGGGTGAGGGTTAGGATTAAGCTTAGGGAGAAGGTTAGGGTGAGGGTTAGGGTTAGGATGAGGGTTAGGGTGAGTGTTATGGTTAGGGTTAGGTTGAGGTTAAGGTTTAGGGTCAGGGTTAGGGTGAGGTTGAGTGTTAGGATTAGGCTAAGTTTAGGGTGAGGGTTAGGGTGATTTTATGGTTAGGGATAGGGTTAGGATGAGAGTTAGGCTGAGGGTTAGGTTTAGGGCTAGGTTGAGGGTAAGGGTTACGTTGAGGGTTAGGGTTACGCTAAGGGGTAGTGTTAGAGTTATGGTGAGTGTTAGGGTAGGGTTAGGGTGAGTGTGAGGGTTAAGGTTAGGGTTAGGGTTAGGGTCATGGTTAGGGTTAGGGTGAGGGTTAGGGTTAGGGTGAGGTTGAGGGTAAGGGTTAGGGTGAGGGCTAGGGTTCGGATTAGGGTTAGGGTGAATGATATTGTTATGATGAGGGTGAGGGTGAGGGTTAGGTTTAGGATTACAGTTAGGGTCAGGGTGAGGGTTAGTTATAGGGTTAGAGGTAGAGTTAGGGTTAGATTTAGGGTGAGGGTTACGGTTTGGATTGGGGTTAGGTTTAGGGTTATGCTGAGATTGAGTTTGAGTGTGAGGGTGAGGGATAGGGTTAGGGTGTGTGTTAGGGTTGGGGTAGGGTTAAGGTTAATGTGAGGGTTAGGGTTAGGGTTAGGGTTAAGTTTAGGATGAGGATTAGGCTGAGGTTTAGGGTTAGGGTTAGTGGGAGGGTAAGCATTAGGGTGAGGGTGAGGGTTAAGTTTAGGCTTAGGGTTAGGGTGAGGGTTAGGGTTAGGGTTAGGTTTAGGGTGACAGTGAGTGTAAGGGTAAGGCTTAGGTGAGGTTTAGGGTGATGGTGAGGGACAGGGTTTTTGGTGAGTGTAAAGTAAACTTTAATTTAGGTGAGTTTTAGGGTGAGGTTTGGGTTAATGTTAGCATTAGCCTTAGTGTAAGGGTGAGGGTTTGGGTGTGGGTGAGGGTTAGGATTAGGGATAGGGTGAGTATTAGGGTTTGGGTTAGTGTTAGGTTGAGGGTTAGGCTGAGGTGTAGGGTTGGGTTAGGTTTAGGGAGAGGGTAAGGGAGAGGTTTAGGGTTCGATTGAGGGTGAGGGTGAGGGTAAGTGTTAGTGTGAGGGTTAGGGTGAGGTTGAGGTTTAGGGTTAGCATTCGGATTAGGGTTAGGGTGAGGGTTAGTGTTAGGGTTAGGGTTAGAGTGAGGGTGATGGTTAGTGTTAGCATTAGTGTTAGGATGAGGGTTAATGTGAGGGTTAGGGTTAGGGTTAATATTATGGTTATGGTTAGGGTTAGGCTGAGGGTGAGGTTGAGGGTGAGGGTGAGCATTAGGGTTAGGTTGAGTATAAGTGTTAGATTTAGGGTTAAGTTTAGGATGAGTTTTAGGGTTATGGTTAGGGTTAGGATGAGAGTTAGGGTTAGGCTTAGGGTTCGGGTGAGGTTTAGGGTGAGGGTTAGGGTTAGGGTTAAAAATGAGGGTTCTGGTGAGGGTAAGGGTTAGGGTGAGGTTTAGGGTGAGGGTGAGGGTAAGATTTATGGTGTGGGTTAGGTTGAAGTTGATGGATAGGTTTATGGTGAGGGTAAGGGTTAGGGCGAGGTTTAGGGTGAGGATGAGGGTTAATGTTAGCTTTAGGGTTACGGTGATGGTGAGGGTTAAGGTGAGGGGTAGGGTTAGGTTTAGGGAGAGGGTGAGGATTAGGGTTAGTTTTATGGTTATGGTGAGGGTTAGGCTGAGGGGTAGGTTTAGGGTTATTGTTAGGGTGAGGGTTAGGGTTAGGGTGAGGTTGAGGGTGAGGATAAGTGTTAGGGTGAGGGTTAGAATGGGGTGGAGGTTTAGGGTTAGCATTAGGGTTAGGTTTAGGGGTAGGGTGAGGGTTACAGTTAGGGTTAGGGTGAGGGTGAGGGTTAGTTTAAGCATTAGGGTTAGGGTTAATGGGAGGGTTAGCGTTAGGGTGAGGGTGAGGGTGAGGGTTAGGGTTAGGGTGAGGGTTAGGGTTATGGTGAGGGTGTGGGTGAGGGTGAGGGTTAGGGTTAGGTTTAGGATTAGAGTTAGAGTTAGAGTTAGGCTGATTGTGGGGGTGACAGTGAGGGTGAGGGTTAGATTTAGGTTGAGGTCTAGGGTCAGTGTGAGGGTTAGAGTGAGGGTGAGTGTTTGGGTTAAAAAGGCTTAGGGTTAGGGTTAGGGTGAGGATTAGGGTGAGGGTGAGGTTTAAGGTGAGGGTTAGGGTTAGGGTTATGGTGAAGGTGAGGGTGAGGGTGAGGATTAGGGTTTGGGTTAGGATTAGGGTTAAGGTTGGGGTTAGGCTGAAGGTGGGGGTGAGGGTGAGCATGAGGGTGAGGCTTTGGCTTTAGGTGAGGGTTTGTGTTAGCGTGAGGGTTAGGGTGACGGTGAGGGTTAGCTTAAAGTGACGGTTACGGTTAGGGTTCGGGTTCGGGTGAGGGTTCCGGTGAGGGGTAGGGTGAGGGGTAGGATGAGGGTTAGGGTTAATGTGTGGTTTAGGTTTGGGTTTAGGGTTAGAGTGAGAAAAAGGGTTAGGGTGAGGGTTAGGATGAGAGTGAGGGTTAGAGTTAGCGTTAGGGTTAGGGTGAAGTTTAGGGTGACGGTTAAAGTGAGGGTTAGGATTAGGGTTAGGGTTAGAATTAGGGTGAGGTTGAGGGTGATGGTTAGGGTTTGGATTAGGGTTAGGGTTAGGGTTAGGCTGAGGTTGAGGGTGAGGGTGAGGGTGAGGGTTAGAGTTATGGTGAGTGTTAGGGTTGGGGTTAGAGTTAAGGTTAGGGTGAGGGTTAGTGTTAGGATTAGGGTTAGGATGAGGGTCAGGCTGAGGGTGAGCGTTAGGTTAAGGGTGAGGGTAAGGTTTACGTGAGGGTTAGAGTGAGGTTGAGGGTTAGGATTAAACTTAGGGAGAAGGTTAGTGTGAGGGTTTGGGTTAGGATGAGGCTTAGGGTGAGCATTAGGGTTAGGGTTAGGTTGAGGGTAAGGTTTAGGGTCAGGGTTAGTGTGAGGTTGAGTGTTAGGATTAGGTTAAGTTTAGGGTGAGGGTTAGGGTTACTTTAGGTTTATGGATAGGGTTAGGATGAGAGTTAGGCTGAGGGATAGGTTTAGGGTTAGGTTGAGGGAAAGGGTTAGGTTGAGGGTTAGGGTTACACTAAGGGGTAGGATTAAGGTTAGGATTAGGGTGAGAGTTAGGGTGAGGCTTAGGGTTAGGGTTAGTGTTAGGGTGAGAGGAAGGGTTTGGATGAGGGTTACGGTGAGGTTGAAGTTTAGGTTTAGCATTAGGGTTAGGGTTAGGGATAGGGTGCGGGTTAAGGTTAGGGTTAGAGTGAGGGTGAGGGTTAGTTTTAGCATTAGGGTTACGGTTACCGTTAGTGTGAGGGTTAGGGTTAGGGTTAGGGTGAGGGTGAGGGTGAGGGTAAGGGTTAGGGTTACCATTAGGGTTAAGGTTAGGGTGAAGCTGAGGGTGGGGGTAAGGGTTAGGGTTAGGGTGAGGGTTAAGGTGAGGGTTAGGGTTAGGGTTAGGTTGAGGTTGAGGGTGAGGGTAACGGTTAGGGTTAGGGTTAGAGTGAGCTGGAGGTTTAGTGTTAGCATTATGGTTAGGTTTAGGGTAGGGTGAGGGTGAGGGTTAGTTTAAGCATTAGGGTTAGGGTTATGGTGAGGGATAGCGTTAGGGTGAGGGTGAAGTTGAGGGTTAGGGATAAGGTTAGGATAAGGGTTAGGGTTACGGTGAGGGTGAGGGTGAGGGTTAGGGTGAGGTTTAGGATTAGAGTTAGAGTAAGGGTTAGGCTGATTGTGGTGGTGACGGTGAGGGTGAGGGTTAGGTTTATGGTGAGGTCTAGGGTCAGTGTGAGGCTTAGGTTGAGGGTGACAGTTTCAGTTAGATAAGGCTTAGGGTTAGGGTTAGGGTGAGGATTAGGGTGAGGGCGAGGTTTAAGGTGAGGGTTATGGTTAGGGTTAGGGTTAGGGTGAGGGTGAGGGTGAGGATTAGGATTAGGGTTAGGATTAGGGGTAGGGCTGGGTTTAGGCTGAGGGTGGGGGTGAGGGTGAGGGTGAGGGTGATGCTTAGGCTGCAGGTGAGAGTTTGTGTTAGGGTGAGGTTTAGGGTGACGGTGAGGGTTAGGGTGAAGGTGACGGTTACGGTTGTGGTGAGGGTTCGGGTGAGGGTTCAGGTGAGGGTTCGGGTGAGGGGTAGGGTTAAGGGTAGGATGAGGGTTAGGGTTAATGTGTGGTTTAGGTTTAGGTTTAGGGTTAGAGTGAGAATAAGGTTTAGGGTGAGGGTCAGGATGAGAGTGAGTGTTAGAGTTAGAGTTAGGGTTAGGGTGAGGTTTAGGGTGAGGGTTAAAGTGAGGGTTAGGATTAGGGTTAGGGTTAGAATTAGGGTGAGGGTGAGGGTGAGGGTTAGGGTTTGGATTAGGGTTAGGGTTAGGTTTAGGCTGAGGTTGAGGTTGATGGTGAGGGTGAGGGTTAGAGTTATGGTGAGTGTTAGGGTTGGGGTTAGGGTTAAGGTTAGGGTGAGGGTTAGTGTTAGGGTTAGGGTTAGGATGAGGGTTAGGATGAGGGTTAAGTTTAGGGTTAGGGTGAGGGTAAGGGTTAGGGTGAGTGTTAGGGTGAGGGTGTGGTATAGGGTTATGTTGAGGGTAAGGGTTGGGCGAGGTTTAGGGTGAGGTTGAGGGTTAATGTTAGCATTAGGGTTAAGGAGAGGGTGAGAGGTAGGGTGAGGGGTAGGGTTAGGGTTAGAGAGAGGGTGAGGATTAGGGTTAGGGTTATGGTTAGGGTGAGGGTTAGGCTGAGGGGTAGGGTTAGGGTTATTGTTAGGGTTCGGGTTAGGTTGAGGGTTCGGGTTAGGGTTAGGGTTAGGGTGAGGTTGAGGTTGATGGTAAGGGTTAGGTTGAGGGTTAGAGTGAGGTGGAGGTATAGGGTCAGAATGAGGTTTAGGTTTAGGGTTAGGGTGAGGGTTAGGGTTAGGGTTGGATTGAGGGTGAGGGTTAGTTTTAGCATTAGGGTTAGGGTTATGGTGAGGGTTAGGGTTAGGTTGAGGGTGAGGTTGAGGGTTAGGTTTAGTGTTAGGATCAGAGTAAGGTTAGAGTAAAGCTGATGGTTGGGGTAAGTGTGAGGGTGAGTGTTAGGTTTAGGTTGAGGTCTAGAGTCAGTGTGAGGGTTAGGGTGAGGGTGAGGATTTCGGTTAGAAAAGGCTTAGGGTTAGGGTTAGGTTGAGGATAAAGGTTAGGGCGAGGGTTAGGGTGAGGGTGAGGGTTAGGGTTAGAGTTAGGTTTAGGGTGAGTTTTATCTTGAGGGTTAGGGTTTGGGTTAGGGTGACGCTGAGGGTTAGATTTAGGGTTAAGGTGAGGGTTAGGGTTAAGGTGATGGTTAGGTTTAGGGTTATGGTGAGGGTGAGTGTTCGGGTTCGGGTGAGGTTTTAGGTGTTGGTGACGGTTAGGGTAAGGGTGAGGGTGATGGTGACGGTGAGGGTTAGGGTGAGGGTGAGGATTAGGGTTAGGGTGAGAGTTAGGGTGAGGGTTAGTGTTAAGGTTAGTGCGAGGATTAGGGTTAGTCTTTGGGTTAGGGTTATGATGAGGTTAAGGGGTAGGGTGAGGTTTAGGGTGAGGGTGAGGATTAGGGTTAGCGTTAGAATAAGGGTGAGGGTTGAGTTTAGGGTTGGGGTGTGGGTGAAAGTTAGGATTAGGGTTAGGGTGACTGTTAGGATTAGGGTGAGGGTTAGGGATAGGGTTTGGGTTAGGATGAGGGTTAGGCTGAGGGTTAAGTTTAGGTTTAGGGTGAGGGTGAGGGTGAGGGTAAGGGTTGGGGTGAGGGATAGGGTGAGTGTGAGGGATAGGGTTAGGTTTATATTTAGTGTGGGCATTAGTGTTAGGGTTAGGGTTTGGTTTAGGGAAAGGGTTAAGGTGAGGGTTAGGGTGAGGATAAGGGTTAGGGTGAGGGTTAGGTTGAGGGTGAGAGATAGGGTTCTGATGAGAGTAAGGATTAGGGTGAGGGTTAGGGTGAGGTTGAGGGTTAGGGTTTGGGTGAGTGTAGGGTAAGTGTTAAGGTGTGGGCTAGGGTTAGGGTTAGGGTTAGGATGAGTGTTAGGGTTAGGTTGAGGGTGAGGGATAGGGTTAGGGTTAGGCTTAAGGTTAGGGTGAGGTTTAGGGTTAGGGTTAGGTTTAACATGAGGGTTAGGTTGATGGTTAGGGTTCGGGGAAGGGTAAGGGTTAGGGTGAGGTATAGGGTGAGCATGAGGATTAGAGTTAGGCTTAGGGTTAGGTTTAGGATATAGGGTGAGGGTGAGGGTTAGGGTTAGGGTTAGGGTCAGGGTCAGGGTGAGGGTTACGTTAGGTTTTGGGTTAAGGTGAGGTTTAAGGTGACAGTGAGGGTTAGGGTGAGGGTGAGGGTTAGGTTTTGGTTTAGGGTTAGGGTTAGGGTGATGGTTAGTGTTAGGTTTAGGGTTAAGTTGAGCGTTTTGGTTATGGTTAGGTTTAGAATTAGGGTGACGGTGAGGGTGAGGTTTAATGTTTGGATTAGTGTTAGGGTTAGGTTTAGGATGACGGTGAGGTTGAGGGTGAAGGTGAGGGTTAGGGTTAGGTTGAGGGTTAGGGTTAAGGTTAGGGTGAGTGTTAGGGTTAGGGTTAAGGTTAGGATGAGGTTTTGGCTGAGGGTTAGGTTTAGATTTCGGGTGAGGGTAAGGTTTAGGGTGAGCATTAGGGAGAGGGTGAAGGTTAGGCTGAGGCTTAGCGTTAGGGTGAGGGTTAGTTTGAGGGTAAGGGTGAGGGTAAAGTTTAGGGTGAGGGTTAGGGTGAGAGTGAGGGATAGGGTTAAGGTGAAGGTAAGATTTAGGGCAAGGTTTAGGGTGAAATTGAGGGTTAACGTTAGGGATACGGTGAGGGTGAAGGTTAGGGTTAGGGTTAGGGATAGGGTGAGGATTAGGTTTAGGGTTAGGTTTGGGGTGAGGGTTAGGCAGAGGGGTGCGGTTAGGTTTAGGGTTTGGGTGAGAGTTAGAGTGAGGTTTAGGGTTAGGTTTGGGGTTAGGGTTAGGGTGATGTTGAGGGTGAGTGTAAGAGTTAGGGTTAGGGTTAGGGTGACGTTGAGGTTTAGGGTTAGCATTAGGGTTAGGGTTCGGTTGAGGTTTAGGGTTAGGTTTAGGGTTAGAGTGAGGGTGAGGGCTATTGTTAGCATTAGGGTTAGGGTTAGGTTTAGGTTTAGTGTTAGGGTGAGGTTGAGGGGGAGCTTTTGGTTTAGGATTAGTTTTAGGGTTAGGGTTAGGGTTAAGTTTAGGATGAGGATTAGGCTGAGGTTTAGGGTTAGGGTTAGTGGGAGGGTAAGCATTAGGGTGAGGGTGAGGGTTAAGTTTAGGCTTAGGGTTAGGGTGAGGGTTAGGGTTAGGGTTAGGTTTAGGGTGACAGTGAGTGTAAGGGTAAGGCTTAGGTGAGGTTTAGGGTGATGGTGAGGGACAGGGTTTTTGGTGAGTGTAAAGTAAACTTTAATTTAGGTGAGTTTTAGGGTGAGGTTTGGGTTAATGTTAGCATTAGCCTTAGTGTAAGGGTGAGGGTTTGGGTGTGGGTGAGGGTTAGGATTAGGGATAGGGTGAGTATTAGGGTTTGGGTTAGTGTTAGGTTGAGGGTTAGGCTGAGGTGTAGGGTTGGGTTAGGTTTAGGGAGAGGGTAAGGGAGAGGTTTAGGGTTCGATTGAGGGTGAGGGTGAGGGTAAGTGTTAGTGTGAGGGTTAGGGTGAGGTTGAGGTTTAGGGTTAGCATTCGGATTAGGGTTAGGGTGAGGGTTAGTGTTAGGGTTAGGGTTAGAGTGAGGGTGATGGTTAGTGTTAGCATTAGTGTTAGGATGAGGGTTAATGTGAGGGTTAGGGTTAGGGTTAATATTATGGTTATGGTTAGGGTTAGGCTGAGGGTGAGGTTGAGGGTGAGGGTGAGCATTAGGGTTAGGTTGAGTATAAGTGTTAGATTTAGGGTTAAGTTTAGGATGAGTTTTAGGGTTATGGTTAGGGTTAGGATGAGAGTTAGGGTTAGGCTTAGGGTTCGGGTGAGGTTTAGGGTGAGGGTTAGGGTTAGGGTTAAAAATGAGGGTTCTGGTGAGGGTAAGGGTTAGGGTGAGGTTTAGGGTGAGGGTGAGGGTAAGATTTATGGTGTGGGTTAGGTTGAAGTTGATGGATAGGTTTATGGTGAGGGTAAGGGTTAGGGCGAGGTTTAGGGTGAGGATGAGGGTTAATGTTAGCTTTAGGGTTACGGTGATGGTGAGGGTTAAGGTGAGGGGTAGGGTTAGGTTTAGGGAGAGGGTGAGGATTAGGGTTAGTTTTATGGTTATGGTGAGGGTTAGGCTGAGGGGTAGGTTTAGGGTTATTGTTAGGGTGAGGGTTAGGGTTAGGGTGAGGTTGAGGGTGAGGATAAGTGTTAGGGTGAGGGTTAGAATGGGGTGGAGGTTTAGGGTTAGCATTAGGGTTAGGTTTAGGGGTAGGGTGAGGGTGAGGGTTAGTTTAAGCATTAGGGTTAGGGTTAATGGGAGGGTTAGCGTTAGGGTGAGGGTGAGGGTGAGGGTTAGGGTTAGGGTGAGGGTTAGGGTTATGGTGAGGGTGTGGGTGAGGGTGAGGGTTAGGGTTAGGTTTAGGATTAGAGTTAGAGTTAGAGTTAGGCTGATTGTGGGGGTGACAGTGAGGGTGAGGGTTAGATTTAGGTTGAGGTCTAGGGTCAGTGTGAGGGTTAGAGTGAGGGTGAGTGTTTGGGTTAAAAAGGCTTAGGGTTAGGGTTAGGGTGAGGATTAGGGTGAGGGTGAGGTTTAAGGTGAGGGTTAGGGTTAGGGTTATGGTGAAGGTGAGGGTGAGGGTGAGGATTAGGGTTTGGGTTAGGATTAGGGTTAAGGTTGGGGTTAGGCTGAAGGTGGGGGTGAGGGTGAGCATGAGGGTGAGGCTTTGGCTTTAGGTGAGGGTTTGTGTTAGAGTGAGGGTTAGGGTGACGGTGAGGGTTAGCTTAAAGTGACGGTTACGGTTAGGGTTCGGGTTCGGGTGAGGGTTCCGGTGAGGGGTAGGGTGAGGGGTAGGATGAGGGTTAGGGTTAATGTGTGGTTTAGGTTTGGGTTTAGGGTTAGAGTGAGGAAAAGGGTTAGGGTGAGGGTTAGGATGAGAGTGAGGGTTAGAGTTAGCGTTAGGGTTAGGGTGAAGTTTAGGGTGACGGTTAAAGTGAGGGTTAGGATTAGGGTTAGGGTTAGAATTAGGGTGAGGTTGAGGGTGATGGTTAGGGTTTGGATTAGGGTTAGGGTTAGGGTTAGGCTGAGGTTGAGGGTGAGGGTGAGGGTGAGGGTTAGAGTTATGGTGAGTGTTAGGGTTGGGGTTAGAGTTAAGGTTAGGGTGAGGGTTAGTGTTAGGATTAGGGTTAGGATGAGGGTCAGGCTGAGGGTGAGCGTTAGGTTAAGGGTGAGGGTAAGGTTTACGTGAGGGTTAGAGTGAGGTTGAGGGTTAGGATTAAACTTAGGGAGAAGGTTAGTGTGAGGGTTTGGGTTAGGATGAGGCTTAGGGTGAGCATTAGGGTTAGGGTTAGGTTGAGGGTAAGGTTTAGGGTCAGGGTTAGTGTGAGGTTGAGTGTTAGGATTAGGTTAAGTTTAGGGTGAGGGTTAGGGTTACTTTAGGTTTATGGATAGGGTTAGGATGAGAGTTAGGCTGAGGGATAGGTTTAGGGTTAGGTTGAGGGAAAGGGTTAGGTTGAGGGTTAGGGTTACACTAAGGGGTAGGATTAAGGTTAGGATTAGGGTGAGAGTTAGGGTGAGGCTTAGGGTTAGGGTTAGTGTTAGGGTGAGTGTGAGGGTGAGAGGAAGGGTTTGGATGAGGGTTACGGTGAGGTTGAAGTTTAGGTTTAGCATTAGGGTTAGGGTTAGGGATAGGGTGCGGGTTAAGGTTAGGGTTAGAGTGAGGGTGAGGGTTAGTTTTAGCATTAGGGTTACGGTTACCGTTAGTGTGAGGGTTAGGGTTAGGGTTAGGGTGAGGGTGAGGGTGAGGGTAAGGGTTAGGGTTACCATTAGGGTTAAGGTTAGGGTGAAGCTGAGGGTGGGGGTAAGGGTTAGGGTTAGGGTGAGGGTTAAGGTGAGGGTTAGGGTTAGGGTTAGGTTGAGGTTGAGGGTGAGGGTAACGGTTAGGGTTAGGGTTAGAGTGAGCTGGAGGTTTAGTGTTAGCATTATGGTTAGGTTTAGGGTAGGGTGAGGGTGAGGGTTAGTTTAAGCATTAGGGTTAGGGTTATGGTGAGGGATAGCGTTAGGGTGAGGGTGAAGTTGAGGGTTAGGGATAAGGTTAGGATAAGGGTTAGGGTTACGGTGAGGGTGAGGGTGAGGGTTAGGGTGAGGTTTAGGATTAGAGTTAGAGTAAGGGTTAGGCTGATTGTGGTGGTGACGGTGAGGGTGAGGGTTAGGTTTATGGTGAGGTCTAGGGTCAGTGTGAGGCTTAGGTTGAGGGTGACAGTTTCAGTTAGATAAGGCTTAGGGTTAGGGTTAGGGTGAGGATTAGGGTGAGGGCGAGGTTTAAGGTGAGGGTTATGGTTAGGGTTAGGGTTAGGGTGAGGGTGAGGGTGAGGATTAGGATTAGGGTTAGGATTAGGGGTAGGGCTGGGTTTAGGCTGAGGGTGGGGGTGAGGGTGAGGGTGAGGGTGATGCTTAGGCTGCAGGTGAGAGTTTGTGTTAGGGTGAGGTTTAGGGTGACGGTGAGGGTTAGGGTGAAGGTGACGGTTACGGTTGTGGTGAGGGTTCGGGTGAGGGTTCAGGTGAGGGTTCGGGTGAGGGGTAGGGTTAAGGGTAGGATGAGGGTTAGGGTTAATGTGTGGTTTAGGTTTAGGTTTAGGGTTAGAGTGAGAATAAGGTTTAGGGTGAGGGTCAGGATGAGAGTGAGTGTTAGAGTTAGAGTTAGGGTTAGGGTGAGGTTTAGGGTGAGGGTTAAAGTGAGGGTTAGGATTAGGGTTAGGGTTAGAATTAGGGTGAGGGTGAGGGTGAGGGTTAGGGTTTGGATTAGGGTTAGGGTTAGGTTTAGGCTGAGGTTGAGGTTGATGGTGAGGGTGAGGGTTAGAGTTATGGTGAGTGTTAGGGTTGGGGTTAGGGTTAAGGTTAGGGTGAGGGTTAGTGTTAGGGTTAGGGTTAGGATGAGGGTTAGGATGAGGGTTAAGTTTAGGGTTAGGGTGAGGGTAAGGGTTAGGGTGAGTGTTAGGGTGAGGGTGTGGTATAGGGTTATGTTGAGGGTAAGGGTTGGGCGAGGTTTAGGGTGAGGTTGAGGGTTAATGTTAGCATTAGGGTTAAGGAGAGGGTGAGAGGTAGGGTGAGGGGTAGGGTTAGGGTTAGAGAGAGGGTGAGGATTAGGGTTAGGGTTATGGTTAGGGTGAGGGTTAGGCTGAGGGGTAGGGTTAGGGTTATTGTTAGGGTTCGGGTTAGGTTGAGGGTTCGGGTTAGGGTTAGGGTTAGGGTGAGGTTGAGGTTGATGGTAAGGGTTAGGTTGAGGGTTAGAGTGAGGTGGAGGTATAGGGTCAGAATGAGGTTTAGGTTTAGGGTTAGGGTGAGGGTTAGGGTTAGGGTTGGATTGAGGGTGAGGGTTAGTTTTAGCATTAGGGTTAGGGTTATGGTGAGGGTTAGGGTTAGGTTGAGGGTGAGGTTGAGGGTTAGGTTTAGTGTTAGGATCAGAGTAAGGTTAGAGTAAAGCTGATGGTTGGGGTAAGTGTGAGGGTGAGTGTTAGGTTTAGGTTGAGGTCTAGAGTCAGTGTGAGGGTTAGGGTGAGGGTGAGGATTTCGGTTAGAAAAGGCTTAGGGTTAGGGTTAGGTTGAGGATAAAGGTTAGGGCGAGGGTTAGGGTGAGGGTGAGGGTTAGGGTTAGAGTTAGGTTTAGGGTGAGTTTTATCTTGAGGGTTAGGGTTTGGGTTAGGGTGACGCTGAGGGTTAGATTTAGGGTTAAGGTGAGGGTTAGGGTTAAGGTGATGGTTAGGTTTAGGGTTATGGTGAGGGTGAGTGTTCGGGTTCGGGTGAGGTTTTAGGTGTTGGTGACGGTTAGGGTAAGGGTGAGGGTGATGGTGACGGTGAGGGTTAGGGTGAGGGTGAGGATTAGGGTTAGGGTGAGAGTTAGGGTGAGGGTTAGTGTTAAGGTTAGTGCGAGGATTAGGGTTAGTCTTTGGGTTAGGGTTATGATGAGGTTAAGGGGTAGGGTGAGGTTTAGGGTGAGGGTGAGGATTAGGGTTAGCGTTAGAATAAGGGTGAGGGTTGAGTTTAGGGTTGGGGTGTGGGTGAAAGTTAGGATTAGGGTTAGGGTGACTGTTAGGATTAGGGTGAGGGTTAGGGATAGGGTTTGGGTTAGGATGAGGGTTAGGCTGAGGGTTAAGTTTAGGTTTAGGGTGAGGGTGAGGGTGAGGGTAAGGGTTGGGGTGAGGGATAGGGTGAGTGTGAGGGATAGGGTTAGGTTTATATTTAGTGTGGGCATTAGTGTTAGGGTTAGGGTTTGGTTTAGGGAAAGGGTTAAGGTGAGGGTTAGGGTGAGGATAAGGGTTAGGGTGAGGGTTAGGTTGAGGGTGAGAGATAGGGTTCTGATGAGAGTAAGGATTAGGGTGAGGGTTAGGGTGAGGTTGAGGGTTAGGGTTTGGGTGAGTGTAGGGTAAGTGTTAAGGTGTGGGCTAGGGTTAGGGTTAGGGTTAGGATGAGTGTTAGGGTTAGGTTGAGGGTGAGGGATAGGGTTAGGGTTAGGCTTAAGGTTAGGGTGAGGTTTAGGGTTAGGGTTAGGTTTAACATGAGGGTTAGGTTGATGGTTAGGGTTCGGGGAAGGGTAAGGGTTAGGGTGAGGTATAGGGTGAGCATGAGGATTAGAGTTAGGCTTAGGGTTAGGTTTAGGATATAGGGTGAGGGTGAGGGTTAGGGTTAGGGTTAGGGTCAGGGTCAGGGTGAGGGTTACGTTAGGTTTTGGGTTAAGGTGAGGTTTAAGGTGACAGTGAGGGTTAGGGTGAGGGTGAGGGTTAGGTTTTGGTTTAGGGTTAGGGTTAGGGTGATGGTTAGTGTTAGGTTTAGGGTTAAGTTGAGCGTTTTGGTTATGGTTAGGTTTAGAATTAGGGTGACGGTGAGGGTGAGGTTTAATGTTTGGATTAGTGTTAGGGTTAGGTTTAGGATGACGGTGAGGTTGAGGGTGAAGGTGAGGGTTAGGGTTAGGTTGAGGGTTAGGGTTAAGGTTAGGGTGAGTGTTAGGGTTAGGGTTAAGGTTAGGATGAGGTTTTGGCTGAGGGTTAGGTTTAGATTTCGGGTGAGGGTAAGGTTTAGGGTGAGCATTAGGGAGAGGGTGAAGGTTAGGCTGAGGCTTAGCGTTAGGGTGAGGGTTAGTTTGAGGGTAAGGGTGAGGGTAAAGTTTAGGGTGAGGGTTAGGGTGAGAGTGAGGGATAGGGTTAAGGTGAAGGTAAGATTTAGGGCAAGGTTTAGGGTGAAATTGAGGGTTAACGTTAGGGATACGGTGAGGGTGAAGGTTAGGGTTAGGGTTAGGGATAGGGTGAGGATTAGGTTTAGGGTTAGGTTTGGGGTGAGGGTTAGGCAGAGGGGTGCGGTTAGGTTTAGGGTTTGGGTGAGAGTTAGAGTGAGGTTTAGGGTTAGGTTTGGGGTTAGGGTTAGGGTGATGTTGAGGGTGAGTGTAAGAGTTAGGGTTAGGGTTAGGGTGACGTTGAGGTTTAGGGTTAGCATTAGGGTTAGGGTTCGGTTGAGGTTTAGGGTTAGGTTTAGGGTTAGAGTGAGGGTGAGGGCTATTGTTAGCATTAGGGTTAGGGTTAGGTTTAGGTTTAGTGTTAGGGTGAGGTTGAGGGGGAGCTTTTGGTTTAGGATTAGGTTTAGGGTTAGGGTTAGGCGAGGGTGAAATTGAGGATGAGGGTTAGGATTAGTTTTAGGGTGAGGGCTAGGGTAAGGGTGAGGTTTAGAGTAGGGTTAGGGTGAGGGTATGGGTTCGGGTTCGTTTGAGTTTTAGGGTGTGGGTGATGGTTAGGGTTAGGGAAAGGGTTAAGTTGAGGGTGTGGGTTAGGGTATGGGTGAGGGTTAGGATTAAGGTGAGGATTAGGGTTAGGGTTAGTGTTAGGGTTATGGTGAGGGTAAAGGTTAGGATGAGGTTTAGGGTGAGGGTGAAGTTTAGGGATAGCGTTAGAGTTGGGTGAGTGTTAGTGTGAGGGTTAGGATTCGGGTTACGCTTAGGGTGATGGTGAGGGTTACAGTTAGGGTTAGGATTAGGGTTTGGGTGAGGATTAGGTTTAGGGTGAGGTTGAATGTGAGGGTTAGGTTTAGGATTAGGCTTAGTTTTAGGGTTAGGCCTAGGGTTAGGGTGAGGTTGAGGCTCAGAATTTGGTTTAAGGTGAGGATTAGGGTTAGGGTTAGTGTGAGGGTGAGGGTGAGGGTTGGGGTGAGGGTAATGGTGAGGGCGAGGGTGAGGTTGAGGGTTAGGTTTAAGGTGAGGGTTAGGGTTAGGGTTAGGGTTAGGGTGAGGGTGAAGGTGTTGGTGAGGTTGAGGGTAAATGGTGAAGTTTAGGGTTTGGGTGAGGGTTAGGTTTAGGGTTAGGTTGAGTGTGAGGGTTAGGGTTATGGTTAAGGTTAGGATGAGGGTTAAAGTGAAGGTTAGGGTTAGTGTTCGGGTGAGCATAAGGGTTAGGGTGAGCGTTAGGTTGAGGGTGAGAGGATGGTTAGGCTTAGGGTTATGGTGAGCTTTAGGGTGAGGGTAAGGGTTAGGGTGAGGGTTAGAGTGGGGGTGAGGATACGGTTAAGGTGAGGGTAAGGGTTAGGGCGAGGTTTAGGGTGAGGTTGAGGGTTAATGATAGCATTAGGGTTATGGTGAGGGTGAGGGTTAGGGTGATCGTTAGGGTTAGGGTTAGGTATAGGGTGAGGATTAGGCTGAGGGGTAGTGTTATGATTAGGGTTAGGGTGAGGGCTATTTTGAGGGTTAGGATTAGGGTTAGGTTTAGGGTGAGTTTGAGGGTGAGGGTAAGGGTTAGGGTGAGGTTTAGTGTGAGATTGAGCTTTAGGGTTAGCATTAGGGTATGGGTTAGGGTTAGGGTTAGGGTTTGGGTTACAGTTAGGGTTATGGTGAGGGTGAAGGCTAGTGTTAGCATTAGGGTAAGGGTTAAGGTTAGGGTTAGGGTGAGGATGAGGGTTATAGATTGGGTTAGGATTAGGGTTAGGATTAGGGTTAGGCTGAGTGTGGGGGTGAGGTTAAGGGTGAGGGTTAGGGTTAGGGTTGGTTTTAGGGTGAGTGCTAGGGTGAGGGTGAGGGTTAAGGTGAGGGTTAGGGTGAGGGTGAGGGTTTTCCGTTAGGAAAGGCTTAGTTTTCGGGTTAGGGTGAGGTTATGTTGAGGGTGAGGTTTAAGGTGAGGGTTAGGGTTAGGGTGAGGATTAGGGTTAGGGTTAGGGTGAGGGTTAGGTTTAGGGTGATGTTTAGTGCGAGGGTGAGGTTGAGGTTGAGGGTAAGTGTTTAGGTGAGGTTTAGGGTTTGGTTGAGGGTTAGGTTGAACGTGAGGGTTAGGGTTAGGTTTAGGGTAAGGGTTAGGGTTAGGGTTAGGGGGAGGGATAGAGTGATGGGTAGGTTTAGGGTTAGGTTTGGGGTTAGGGTTAATGTAAGCGTTAGGGTTAGTGTTAGGGTTAGTGTGAGGGTAAGGGTTGGGGTGAGGGTTAGGGTGAGAGTGAGGGTTAGGGTTAGTCTTAGGTTTAGGGTGAGGATTAGGGTGAGGGTTAAAGTGAGGGTTAGGGATAGGGTTAGTATGCGGGTGAGGTTTAGAGTCAGATTTAGTGTGAGTGTTAGGGTTATGGTGAGGTTTAGCGTAGGATTATGGTCCGGGTGAGGGTCGGGTGAGGGTGAGTTTTAGGGATTGGGTGATGATTAGGTTTAGGGTGAGGTTTAAGGTGACAGTGAGGGTTAGTGTGAGGGTGAGGGTTAGGATTACTGTGAGGATTAGGGTTAGGGTTAAGGTTAGGTTTATGTTGAGGGTAAGGGTTAGGATGAGGTTTAGGGTGAGGGTGAGTTTTAGGGATATCATTAGAATTAGGGTGAGTGTTTGGTTGAGGGTTAGGTTTCGGTTTAGGCTTAGGGTGAGGGTGAGGGTTAGAGTTAGGGTTCGAGTAAGGGTTAGGGCAAGGGTAAGTTTTAGGTTGAGGGTTAGGGTGAGGGTGAGGATTAGGGTTAGGTTGAGGGTTAGGGTGAGCATTAGGGTGACGGTTAGGTTTAGGTTTAGGATTAGGGTGAGGTTTCATGTTAGGGTTAGTGTTAGGGTTAGTGTGAGGGTTAGGGTGAGGGTAAGCCTTAGTGTGAGGGTAAGGGTGAGGGTGAGGGTTAAGGAGAGCATTAGGGTTAGGGTTATGGTTAGGTTGAGGGTTAGAGTTAGGGTTAGTGTTATGGTGAGGGTGAGGGTGAGGGTGAGGGTGAGGGTTAGCATTAGGTTTAGGGTTAGGCTGAGAGTGAGGGTTAGTGTTAGGGTTAGGGTGAGGTTTAGGTTTAGGTTTAGGGTGAGGGTTAGTGTTAGGGTGACCGTGGTGGTGAGGTTGAGTGTAAGGGTGAGATTTAGGGTTGGGGTGAGGGTTAGGGTTAGGGTTAGGGTTAGGCTGAGGTTGAGGTTGAGGGTGAGGTTTAGAGTTAGGGTTACGGTTAGGGTGAGGGTTAGGGTTAGGGTTCTGGTGAGATTAAGGTTTATGTTGAGGGTTTGGGTGAGAGTGAGGCGAGGTTAGGCTTAGGGTTATGGTGAGCTTTTGCATGAGGTTAAGGGTTAGGGTGAGGGAGAGGGTAGGGTTAAGGTGAGGGTATAGGTTAGGGCGAGGTTTAGGGTGAGGTTGAGGGTTAATGTTAGCATTAGGGTTATGGTGAGTGTCAGGGTTAGGGTGAGGGTTTGGGTTAGGGTGAGGGTGAGGGTGAGGGATAGGGTTAGGGTTAGGATTAGAATTAGGTTTAGGGTTAGGCTGAGGGTGGTAGTGAGGTTGAGGTTGAGGGTTAGTGTTAGGGTTAGTTTTAGGGTGAGGGCTAGTGTGAGGGTGAGGGTGAGGGTTACAGAGGTTGAGGTTTTCGTTTAGGAAAGGCTTAAAGTTATGGGTAGGGTGAGCATTAGGGTGAGTGTGAGTTTTAAGGTGAGGGTTAGTTTTAGGGTGAGGATTAGGGTTAGGGTTAGATTGAAGGTTAGGGTTAGGGTGATGTTTAGGTTGAGGGTGAGGGTGAGGGTGAGGGTTAGGTTGAGCATTAGGGTGTAGGTGAGAGTTAGTTTTAGGGTGAGTGTTAGGGTGATGGTGAGCTTAGGGTGAATGTGAGGGTTAGGGTTAATTTTAGGGAGAGTGTTAGGGTGAGTCTTAGTGTGAGGATTAGCGTTCGGTTTAGGGTTATGGAGAGCGTAAGTTTTAGGGTGAGGTTTAGGGTGAGGGTGAGGGTTAAGGTTAGCGTTAGAGTAAGGGTGAGGTTTAAGATGAGTGTTAGGGTTAGGGTGAGGGTTAGGGTTAGGGTTCGAATTCGGGTTAGGCTGAGGGTCAGGGTTAGTGTTAGGGTTAGATTTAGGGTGAGGGTTAGGGTGAGGGTGAAGGTAAGGGTTTGGGTGAGGGTTAGGGTGAGGGTGAGGGTTAAGTTTAGGTTGAGGGTTAGGGTTAGTTTTAGCGTTAGGGTGAGGGTTAGTGTTAAGATTAAGAATAGGGTGAGGGTTAAGGTGAGGGGAAGGGTTATGGTTAGGTTTAGGGTTAGTGTGAGGATTAGGGTTAGGGTGAGGGTTAGGTTTAGGGTTAGGATTAGGGTGAAGTTGAGGTTGAGGTTTAGGTGTAGGGTTAGGTTGAGGGTTAAGGTTAGGGTGAGGGTTATAGTGAGGGTGAGGGTAAGGGTAAGGGTTAGGATGAGGTTTATGGTGATGGTGAAGGTTAGGCTTTGCTTTAAGGTTAGGATTAGGGTGAGCGTTAGGTTTAGGGTTAGGGTTTGTATGAGGGTGAGTTTGAAGTTTAGGGTTAGGGTAATGGTTAGGGTTAGGGTTAGGGTTAGGACCAGGTTTATGGTGAGGGCTAGGGTTAGAGTGAGGTTTTGGGTTAGGGTTAGGATGAGGGTTAGGTTCAGGGTGAGTTTTAGGGTGAGGGGTAGGGTTAGGGTTAGGGATAGGGTGACGGTTATGTTTAGTGTGAGGGTTAGAGTTATGTTTAGGGTAAGTGTAAGGCTTAGGCTTAGGGTTAGGCTGAGAGAGAGGGATAGGGTTAGCGTGTGTGTGAGGGTGAGGGTTAGGGTGAGTTTCAGGATTAGGGTTAGGGTGAGGGTGAGGGTTATGTTTAGGGCGAGGGTGAGGGTTAGGGTTATTGTGATGTTTAGGGTAAGGTTGAGGGTTAGAGTGACGTTGAGTATTCGGGTGAGGGTGAGGGTTAGGTTGTCTGTGAGGGTTAGATTTAGAGTGAGGGTTAGGGTGACGGAAAGTGTTAGGGTGAGAGTGAGGATTAGGGTTAGGGTTAGGGTTATGGTGTGGTTTAGGGTTAGGGTTAGGTTTAGGCTGAGGTTTAGGATGAGGGGTAGGGTAAGAGTTAGGTTGAGGGTTAGGGTTACTGTGAGGGTTAGGGGGAGGGTTAGGGTTAGTGTTAGGATAAGGGTTAGGGTGAGGGTTAAGGTGAGGTTGACGATCAGGGTTAGCCTTAGGGTTAGGTTGAGGTTTAGGTTGAGGTTGAGGGTTAGGGTTAGGGTTAGGGTGAGTGTTAGGGTTAGGGTGTGGGTGAGGCTTAGGGTTAGGTTAAGGCTGAGGATGAGAGTGAGGTTTAGGTTTAGGGTGAGGGTGAGGGTGAAGGTTAGGTTTAGGATTAGGGTTAGGGTTAGGATTAGGCTTAGGGTGAGGGTGAGGTTGAGGCTGAAGTTTAGCGTTAGGGTGAGGATTAGGGTTAGGGTTAGGGTTAGGGTGAGGGTGATATTGAGGGTGAGGGTGAGGGTGATGGTGAAGTTTACTGTGTGGGTAAGTGTTAGGGTTAGGTTGAGTTTTAGGTTGACAGTGAGGGTTTGGGTGAGGCTGTGGGTTAGGTTTAGGGTTAGCGTTAGTGTAAGGGTTAAGGTTAGGTTTCGAATTAGGGTGAGGGTTAAGGTGAAGGTTAGGGTTAGGTTTACGGTTAGGGTTAGTATGAGGATTAGAGTTATGTTTAGGGTTAGGTTTGAGGTGAGGTTTAGGGTGAGGGTGAGGGATAGGGTTAGCGTTAGGGTTAGTGTGAGGGATAGTGTTAGGGGTAGGTTTAGGATGAGGGTTAGGGTTAGGGTTAGGCTGAGGGTGAGAGTGAGGATAAGGTTGAGGGATAGTGTTCGGGTGAGGGTTAGGGTTAAGCTTAGGGTTAGAGTGAGGGTTAGGTTTAGGTTTAGGGTGAGTGTTAGGGTGAGGGTGTGGTTCAGGGTTAGGGTTAGGGTTAGTGTGAAGTTTAGGGTGAGCGTTAGGCTGAGGGGTAGGGTTAGGGTTAGGTTTAGGCTGAGGGTGAGGACTAGTGTTAGCATTAGAGTTTGGGTTACGGTTAGGGTTAGGGTGAGGGTGAGGGTTAGGGTCACGTTTAGGATTAGGTTTAGGTTTAGGGTTAGGCTGAAGTTGGGGGTGATGTTGAGGGTGAGGGTTAGGGTTAGGGTTAGTTTTAGGGTGAAGGCTAGGGTGAGGGTGAGGGTTAGGGTGAGGGTTAGTTTGAGGGTGAGGGTTTTGGTTAGGAAAGCCTTAGGGATAGGATTAGAGTGAGGATTAGGTGAGGGTGAGGTTTAAGGTGAGTGTTAGGGTTATGTGAGTATTAAGGTGAGGGTGAGGGTGAGGGTGAGGGTGTAGATGAGGGTTAGGGTTGGGGTAAGGGTTAGGGTGACGGTGAGGGTTAGGGCGAGGGTGAGGGGTAATATGAGGGGTAGGTTTAGGATTAGGGTGAGGGTTAGGGTTTAGGTGAGGGTTAGGGTTAGAATGAGTGTGATGGTTAGAGTTAGGTTTAGGGTGAGGGTTAGGGTTAGGGTGAAGTTTAGGCTAAGTCTAGGGTGAGGGTGAGGTTTCGGGTGAGGGTGAGTTTTAGGGTGTGGGTGGTGGTTAGGTACAGAGTGAGGGTTAAGGTGACTGTGAGGGTTAGGGTGAGGGTGAGGGTTAGGGTTATGGTGAGGATTAGGGTTAGGGTTAGATTTAGGGTTATGGTGACAGTAAGGGTAAGGATGAGTTTTTGGGTGAGAGTGAGGTTTAGGGATAGTGTTAAAGTTAGGGTGAGGGTGAGGGTTAGGGTTCAGTTTAGGCTTAGGATGAGTGTGAGGGTTAGAGTTACGGTTAGGGATATTGTTAGGGTGACGGTATGATTTAGTGTGAAGGTTATGGTGAGGGTGATGGTTAGGGTTAGGTTGAGGTTCAGTGTGAGCGTTAGGGTGAGTGTTAGGTTTAGGTTTAGGTTTAGGGCCAGGGTTATGGTGAGATTTAGTGTTAGTGTAAGGGTTAGGGTTAGGGTGAGGGTTAGAGTGAAGGTAAGTGTTAGAATGAGGGTAAGGGTGAGGGTGAGGGTTAGGGATAGCTTTAGGGTTAGGTTTAGGGTTAGGGTGAGTGTCAGGGTTAGGGTTAGGGTTATGGTGAGGGTGAGGGTTAGGGTTAGCATTAGGGTTAGGGTTAGGGTTATGTTTAGGTTTAGAGTGAGGGTGAGGGTGAGGGTTAGGTTTAGGTTTAGGGTTAGGGTGAGTGTTAGGGTTAAGATGACAGTGAGGGTAAGCGTTAGGGTGAGGGATAGGGTTAGGGTTAGGGTTAGGGTGAGGTTTAGGTTTAAGGTGAGAGTGAGTGTGAGAGTTAGGTTTAGGATTAGGCTTAGGTGTAGGGTTAGGCTTAGGGTGATGGTGAAGGTGAGGGTCAGAGTTAGGTTTAAGTCTATGTTTAGGGTTATGGTTAGGGTTAGGGTGATGGTGAGGGTGAGGGTGAGGGTGAGGGTGATGTTGAGGTTGAGGATGATGGTGAGGATCAGGGTTTGGGTGAGGGTTAGGGTTAGGGTTAGGGTGAGCGTTAGGGTTAGGGTTAGGGTTACGATGAGAGTTAGGCTGATGGTTAGGCTTAGGAATAGGGTGAGGGTAACGGTTAGGTTGAGGGTGAGGTTTAGGTTTAGTATTAGGGTTAGGGTTAGGGTGAGGTTTAGGAATAGGGTTAGGGTTACGTTGAGGGTTTTGGTTAGGTTTAGGTTTAGAGTTAGGGTGAGTGTGAGGGTTAGGGTTTGAATTAGGGTTAGGGTTAGGGTTATACTGAGCTTGAGTTTGAGGCTGAAAGTGAGGGTTAGGGTTAGGGTGAGGGTTAGGATTACGGTTAGGGTTAAGGTTAGTGTGAGGGTTAGGGTTAGGGTTAGGTTTAGGATGAGGGTTAGGCTGACGATGAGGGTTAGTGTTCGGAGGAGGATAAGGGTTAGGGAGAGGGTTAAGGTGAGGGTGAGGGTTAGGCTTAGGGTTTGGGTTAGGCTGAGGGTTAGTGTTAGGTTTAGGGGTAGGGTTATGGTGAGGGTTAGCGTGAGGATAAGTGTTAGGGTGAGGTTTAGGGTGAGGGTGAGTTTGAGGGTTAGGGTTAGGGTTATTGTTAGGGTTAGGTTTGGCTGATGGTGAGAGTGACTGTGAGGGTGAGGGTGAGATTTAGGGTTAGTGTGAGGTTTAGTGTTAGGGTGAGGGTAAGGGCTAGAGTGAGGGCTAGGGTGAGGTTGAGGCTTAGGGTGAGGTTGCAGGTGAGGGTGAGGTTTAGGCTTAGGTTTAGGGTGAGGCGAGGGTGAGGGTTTCCAATAGGTAAGGGTTAGGGTTATGGTTAGGGTGAGGGCAAGGTTTAGGGTGAGGGTTAGGGTGAGTGTAAGGGTAAGGGTTAGGGTTAGGGTTAATGTTAAGGTTAATGTTTGGCTTAGGGAGAGGGTTAGGGTGACGGTTAGGTTTAGGGTGAGTGTTAGGGTTAGGTTTATAGTGTTTGGGTGAGGGTTAGGGTTAGGGTGAGGATTACCGTGACGGTGAGGGTTTGGGATAGAGTTAGTGTTAGGGTGAGTGTTAGGGTTAGGTTTAGGGTTAGAGTGAGGGTTAGTGTGAGGGTTAGTGTTAGGGTTAGGGTGATGGTTAGGTTTAGGGTTAGGATGAGGGTTAGGCTGAGGGGTAGGTTTAGGGTTAGTGTGACCGTTAGGTTTAGGGTGAGGGTTAGGGTGAAAGTTAGGGTTAGGGTTAGGGTTAGGGTGAGAGTGAGGGTAAGGGTTAGGCTGAGGGTTAGGGTTAAGGTGAGTGTAAGTGTTAGGGCGTGGGTTAGGGTGAGAGTGAGATTTAACGTTAGCATTAGGGTTAGGATGAGTGTAGCTTTAGGGTTAGGGTGAGGGTTAGGTTGATTGTGAGCTTGAGGGTTAAAGTTGGGTTGAGGGTGAAGGTGAAAGTTAAGGTTAGGGTTAGGGTTAGGGTTAGGGTTATGGTGAGTGTTAGTGTTAGGGTTAGGGTGATGGTGAGAGTGAGGGTTAGTGTGAGGGTGAGTTTGAGGGTGAGGGTGAGGGTGAGGTTTAGGGTTAGGTTTAGGGTTAGGATGAGGGTGAGGGTTAAGGTTAGGATTAGGGTTATTGTTAGAAGTAGGCTGCGGTGAGGGTGAATGTGAGGGTGAGGGTTGTGGTTAGGGTTCAGGTGTAGGTTAGGGTTAGTGTGAGGGTTAGGGTGAGGGTGAGTGTAAGGGTTAGGGTGAGAGTTAATGTGACCATGAGGTTTAGGGTTAGGGTTAGGGTGAGGATTAAGATTAGGATTAGGGTTAGGGTGAAGGCTATTGCGAGGGTGAGGGTTAGGGTGAGGGTTAGGGTTAGGGTTAGGGTTAGGTGTATGGTGATGGTTAGGGTAGGGTGATAGCTTGCGTGCGGTGAGGGTTACGGTGAGGGTGAGGGTTAGGTTTGATGTGAGGGTTAGTGTTAGGGTGAGGGTAAGGTTTAGACTGAGGGTAGTGTGAGCGTGAGGGTTAGGATGAGGGTCAGGGTGAGTGTTAGGGTTAGGGTTAGGGTTAGATGAGGGTCAGGTTTAGTGTAAGGGTTAGGTTTCAGGTTAGTGTTAGTAGTAGGGTGAGGGTAAGTGTTAGGGTGAATGTTAGGTTGAGAGTGAGGGTTAGGGTTAGAGTGAGTGTTCGGATGAGGGTTAGGGTGAGAGTGAGGTTTAGGTTGAGGTTTAGGGTGAGGTAGAGGGTTAGGGTTAGGGTTAGGGTTAGTGTGAGTGTCAGGTTTAGTGTAAGGGTTAGAGTTAAGGTTAGGGTTAGGATTAGGATGAGAGTAAGGCTTAGGGTGAAGGTTAGGGTGAGAGTGAGGGTTAAGTTTAGCGTGGTTATTAGGTGGAGGGTTAGGGTGATGGTGAGGTTTAGGGTTAGGGTGAGGGTAAGGGTAAGGAAGAGGAGAGGGTGAGGTTTTCCGTTAGGTAAGGATTAGGGTTAGGATTAGGGTGAGGGTGAATCTGCGGGTTAGGGTTAGGTTGAGGGTTAGATTTTGGGTTATTGTGTGGGTTAGCGTTAGGTTTAGGGTTAGGGTGAGTGTGAGGGTGAGTGTGAGGGTTAGGGTTAGGGTTAAAGTTAGGGTGAGAGGAGGGTGATGGTCTCCTTTAGGTAAGTGTTAGGTTTAGGGTTAGGGTAAGTGCTAGGGTTAGGGTTAGGTTCAGGGTGATGTTTAGTGTGAGAGTGATTGTTAAGGTGAGGGAAAGGTTTCGGGTAAGGGTGAGGAATAGGGTGTGTGTGAGGGTTTGTGTTAGGGTGAAGGTGAGGATGACGGTGAGGGTTAGGGTGAGGGTGAGGGTGAGGGTGAGGGTGAGGGTTAGGGTTAGGGTTAGGGTGAGGGTTTGGGTGAGGGGTAGGTTTAGGCTTAGGGTGAGGGTTAGGTTTAGTGTGAGGGTTTGGGTGAGGGTTAGGGATAGGACGAGGCTGAGGATAAGGGTTAGGTTAAGGTTAGGTTGGGAGTGAGGATTAGGATTAGCGTGAGTGTTAGGGTGAGTTTAGGGTGAGGGTTAGGGTTAGGGTTAGTGTGAGGGTTAGGGTTAGGATTAGGATTAGGGTTAGGGTAAAGCTGAGGGTGAGCGTGAGGGTGAGGTATAGGGTTTGGGTTAAGGATCGCCTTTGTTTGAGGTTTAGGAATAGGGTTAGTGTTAGGGTGAGAGGAAGGGTTAGGGTGAGGGGTAGGGTGAAAGATAGTTTTAGGGATAGGGTTAGGGTTAGGATTATGATGTGTGTGAGGTTGAGTGTTAGAGTAAGGGTGAGGGTTAGGGTTAGGGTTAGAGTGAGGGTGAGGGTGAGGGTTAGGGTTAGTGTTAGGTTTAGGGTGAGGGTGAGGGTTAGGGTTAGAGTTAGGGTTAGGTTTAGGGTTAGCCTGAGGGTGAGAGTGAGTGTGAAGGTGAGGGTGAGGTTTAGGGTTAGGGTTAGGGTGAGGGCTAGGGTGAGAGTGAGTGTTACTGTGTGTTTGAGGTTTAGGATGAGGGTTTAGGTTATGTTAGGGTTAGGGATAGGGTAAGAGTGAGAATTAAGATGAGGGTGAGGGTAAGGGTGAGGTTTAGGATTAGGGTGAGGGTTAGGGTTAGGAATGGTGTTAGTGTTAAGTTTAGGGTTAGGGTTAGGGTAAGGGTTAAGGTTAGGTTTAGGGTTAGGTTTAGGGTTATTGTTAGGGTTGCGTTAGGGTTAGGGTGAGGGTGAGGATGAGGGTGAGCATTAGGGTTAGGGTGAGTGTGAGGGTGAGTTTTAGGGTTTGCATTAGGGTTATGGTTAGGGTTAGACTGAGGGTGAGGGTGAGAGTTTGGGTTTGGGTGAGGGTTAGTGTTAGAGTTAAGATTAGTGTGAGGATGAGGGTTAGGCTTATGGTTAGGGTTCGGATGAGTGTTAGGTTGACGGGTAGGGTCATTGTTAGGGTGAGGGTTAGGGTTAGTGTGAGGGTTACTGTTAGGGTTAATGTTAGGTTTAGGGTGAGGGGTACGGTTAGGTTTATGGTGAGGGTTAGGGTTAGGGTTATGGATAGGTTGAGGGTGAGGGTGAGGCTGAGGGTTAGGGCAAGGGTTAGTGTGAGGGGTAGTGTTAGGGCTAGGGTGATGGTTAGGTTTAGGCTTAGGATGAGGGTTAGGGTGCGCGTGAGTGTGAAGGTGAGGTTTTCCTTTTGGTAAGGGTTAGGGTTAGGGTGAGGATTAGGTTGAGGGTGAGGGTTAAGTTGAGGGTTAGGGTCAGGGTGATGATTAGGTTTAGGGTGAGGGTGAGGGTTAAGGTTAGGCTTAGTGTGAGAGTTAGTCTTAGTGTGAGGGTTAGGGTTTGGTTTAGAGTCAGAGTTAGTGTGAGGATAAGGGTTAGAGTGAGGATTAGGGTGAGGGTGAGGGTGACAGTTATCATCAGGGTTAGGGTGAGGGTTAGGGTCAGGGTTAAGGTTAGGGTTATGTTTAGCATTAGTTTGAGGTTGAGGGTTAGGGTTATGGTTAGGGCGAGGGTTAGGGTAAGGATGAGGTTTCGGTTTAGGGTTAGGTTTAGGGTTAGGGTGAGGGTGAGGGTGAGGGTTAGGGTTAGTGTTAGGGTGAGGGTGAGGTTAAGGTTTAGGATTAGGGTTAGGGTTAGTCTTAGGGTGAGGGTGAGGATGAGGGTGAGGGTTAGTGTGAAGTTTATGGTTAGTGTTAGGTTTAGTTTGAGGGTTAGGTTGAGAGGTAGGGTTAGGTTTAGTGTGAGCCTTAGTGTTAGTTTGAGGGTTAGGGTTAGGTTTAGGTTTAGGGTTACCGTGAGGCTAAGGGTAAGGGTAAGTGTTAGTGTGAGGGTGAGGTTTGGGGATAAGGTTAGGGTGAGGGTGAGGGTTAGGTTGAGGGTTAGGGTGAGGTTGAGGTTTAGATTTACCTTTAGGGTTAGGGTGAGTTGTAGGGTGAGTTTTAGGGTTAGGGTTAAGTTTAGGGTTATTGTGAGGGTTAGGCTGAATTTGAGGGTGAGGGTGAGGGTGCGGGATAGGGATATGGTTAGGATTAGGTTTAGGATTAGTGTTAGGCTGAAGTTAGGGGTTAGGTTGAGGGTGAGGGTTACGGTTAGATTTAGTTTTAGGGTGAGGGCTAGTGGAGGGTGATGGTTAGGGTGAGGGTTAGGGTGAGGGTGAGGGTTTCGTTTAGGAACGCCTTAGGGATAGGGTTAGGGTGAGGATTATGGTGAGTGTGAGATTTAAGGTGTGGGTTAGGGTTATGTGAGGATTAAGGTTAGGGTTAGGGTGAGGGTGAGGGTGAGGGTGTAGGTGAGGGTTAGGGTTGGGGTGAGGGGTAATTTGAGGGGTAGGTTTAGGGTTAGTGTGAGGATAAGGTTTAGGGTGAGGGTTAGGTTGAGAGTGAGGGTTAAGGTGATGGTTAGGTTTAGTATGAGGGTGATGGTTAGAGTTAGATTATGGTAAGAGTTAGGTTTAGGTTTAGGTTTAGGTCCAGGTTTAGGGTGAGGTTTAGTGTTAGATTTAGGGTTAAATTAGGGTGAGGGTTAGAGAGAAGGTAAGGGTTAGAATGAGGGTTAGGGTGAGGGTGAGGTTTAGGGATAACATTAGGGTTAGGTTTAGGGTTAGGGTGAGGGTGAGGGTTAGGGTTAGCAGTAGGGTTAGTGTTAGTGTTAGTGTTAGGGATAGGGTTAGTGTGAGGGTGAGGGTAAGGGTTAGGATTAGGGTTAGGTTTAGGGTGAGGGTTAGGGTTAAGGTGACGGTGAGTGTAAGGGTTAGGGTGAGGGCTAGGGTTAGGGTTAGGTTTAAGGTTGGTTTAGGTTTAGGGTGAGGGTGAGGGTGAGAGTTAGGTTTAGGATTAGGCTTAGGTGTAGGGTTAGGCTTAGTGTGAGAGTGAGGGTGAGGGTCAGAGTTAGGTTTTAGGTGAGGATTAGGGTTATTTTTAGGGTTAGGGTGAGGGTGAGGTTGAGGGTGAGGGTGAGGATTAGGGTTTTGGTGAGGGTTAGGGTTAGGGTTAGGTTTAAGGTTAGGGTGAGGGTTAGGTTTAGGGTTAGGTTCAGAATGATAGTTAGGCTGATGGTTAGGCTTAGGGATATGGTGAGGGTAAAGGTTAGAGTGAGGGAGACGGTTAGGTTTAGGATTAGGGTTAGGGTTAGGGTGAGGTTTAGGGATAGTGTTAGTTTTACGGTGAGGATTTTGGTTAGGGTTAGGTTTAGAGTTAGGGTGAGAGTGAGCGTTAGGGTTTGAATTAGGGTTAGGGTTAGGGTTATACTGAGGTGGAGTTTCAGGCTGAAGGTGAGGGTCAGGGTTAGGGTGAGGGTTAGGATTAGGGTTAGGGGTAAGGTTAGGTTGAGGTTTAGGGTTAGGGTTAGGTTTATGATGAGGGTTAGGCTGACGATGAGGGTTAGGGTTCGGGGGAGGATAAGGTTTAGGGTGAGGGTTAAGGTGAGGGTGAGGGTTAGGGTTAGGCTTAGGGTTAGTTTGAGGGTTAGGGTGAGACTTTAGTGTTTCATTTAGGGTTGGGGTGAGGGTGAGGGTTAGGGTGAAGATAAGGGTTAGGGTGAGGGTCAGGGTGAGGGTGAGTTTTAGGGTTAGGGTTAGGGTTTGGGTTATTGTTAGGGTTACGTTTAGGCTGAGGGTGAGAGTGACGGTGAGGGTGCGGGTGAGATGTAGTGTTGGTGTGAGGGTTAGTGTTAGGGTGAGTGTGAGATTTAGAATGAGGGCTAGGTTGAGGTTGAGGGTTAGGGTGAGGGTGCAGGTGAGGGTGAGGGGTAGGTTTAGCGTTAGGGTGAGTTGAGGGTGAGGGTTTCTGATAGGTAAGGGTTAGTGTTATGGTTAGGATGAGGTCTGGGTTAGGGTGAGGTTTAGGGTGAGTGTGAGGGTGAGGATTAGCTTTAGAGTTAGGGTTAAAGTTAGGGTTAATGTTTGGGTTAGGGTGAGGGTATGGTTGAAGGTTTGGTTTAGGGTGAAAGTTAGGGTTAGGTTTAGGGTGTGGGTTAGTGTTAGGGTGATGTTTAGGATGAGGGTGAGGGTGAGGGTGAGGGTGAGGGTGAGGCATAGTGTTTGGGTGAGGGTTAGGTTTAGTGTGAGGATTACCGTGACGTTGAGTGTTTGGGATAGTGTTAGGGTTAGGTTGAGTGTTAGAGTTAGGGTTAGGGTTAGGGTGAATGTTATTGTGAGAGTTAGTGTTAGGGTTAGATTGAGGGTTAGGTTTAGGGTTAGAGTGAGCGTTAGGGTGAGGTTTAGGGTTAGGGTTAGGGTTAGGGTGAGGGTTAGGGTGAGGGTGAGGATGAGGGTGAGGGTTAGGGTGAAGTTTACCGTTAGTGTTAGGTTTAGTTTGAGGGTTAGGTTGAGAGGTAGGGTTAGGTTTAGTGTGAGCCTTAGTGTTAGTTTGAGGGTTAGGGTTAGGTTTAGGTTTAGGGTTACCGTGAGGCTAAGGGTAAGGGTAAGTGTTAGTATGAGGGTGAGGTTTGGGGATAAGGTTAGGGTGAGGGTGAGGGTTAGGTTGAGGGTTAGGGTGAGGTTGAGGTTTAGATTTACCTTTAGGGTTAGGGTGAGTTGTAGGGTGAGTTTTAGGGTTAGGGTTAAGTTTAGGGTTATTGTGAGGGTTAGGCTGAATTTGAGGGTGAGGGTGAGGGTGCGGGATAGGGATATGGTTAGGATTAGGTTTAGGATTAGTGTTAGGCTGAAGTTAGGGGTTAGGTTGAGGGTGAGGGTTACGGTTAGATTTAGTTTTAGGGTGAGGGCTAGTGGAGGGTGATGGTTAGGGTGAGGGTTAGGGTGAGGGTGAGGGTTTCGTTTAGGAACGCCTTAGGGATAGGGTTAGGGTGAGGATTATGGTGAGTGTGAGATTTAAGGTGTGGGTTAGGGTTATGTGAGGATTAAGGTTAGGGTTAGGGTGAGGGTGAGGGTGAGGGTGTAGGTGAGGGTTAGGGTTGGGGTGAGGGGTAATTTGAGGGGTAGGTTTAGGGTTAGTGTGAGGATAAGGTTTAGGGTGAGGGTTAGGTTGAGAGTGAGGGTTAAGGTGATGGTTAGGTTTAGTATGAGGGTGATGGTTAGAGTTAGATTATGGTAAGAGTTAGGTTTAGGTTTAGGTTTAGGTCCAGGTTTAGGGTGAGGTTTAGTGTTAGATTTAGGGTTAAATTAGGGTGAGGGTTAGAGAGAAGGTAAGGGTTAGAATGAGGGTTAGGGTGAGGGTGAGGTTTAGGGATAACATTAGGGTTAGGTTTAGGGTTAGGGTGAGGGTGAGGGTTAGGGTTAGCAGTAGGGTTAGTGTTAGTGTTAGTGTTAGGGATAGGGTTAGTGTGAGGGTGAGGGTAAGGGTTAGGATTAGGGTTAGGTTTAGGGTGAGGGTTAGGGTTAAGGTGACGGTGAGTGTAAGGGTTAGGGTGAGGGCTAGGGTTAGGGTTAGGTTTAAGGTTGGTTTAGGTTTAGGGTGAGGGTGAGGGTGAGAGTTAGGTTTAGGATTAGGCTTAGGTGTAGGGTTAGGCTTAGTGTGAGAGTGAGGGTGAGGGTCAGAGTTAGGTTTTAGGTGAGGATTAGGGTTATTTTTAGGGTTAGGGTGAGGGTGAGGTTGAGGGTGAGGGTGAGGATTAGGGTTTTGGTGAGGGTTAGGGTTAGGGTTAGGTTTAAGGTTAGGGTGAGGGTTAGGTTTAGGGTTAGGTTCAGAATGATAGTTAGGCTGATGGTTAGGCTTAGGGATATGGTGAGGGTAAAGGTTAGAGTGAGGGAGACGGTTAGGTTTAGGATTAGGGTTAGGGTTAGGGTGAGGTTTAGGGATAGTGTTAGTTTTACGGTGAGGATTTTGGTTAGGGTTAGGTTTAGAGTTAGGGTGAGAGTGAGCGTTAGGGTTTGAATTAGGGTTAGGGTTAGGGTTATACTGAGGTGGAGTTTCAGGCTGAAGGTGAGGGTCAGGGTTAGGGTGAGGGTTAGGATTAGGGTTAGGGGTAAGGTTAGGTTGAGATTTAGGGTTAGGGTTAGGTTTATGATGAGGGTTAGGCTGACGATGAGGGTTAGGGTTCGGGGGAGGATAAGGTTTAGGGTGAGGGTTAAGGTGAGGGTGAGGGTTAGGGTTAGGCTTAGGGTTAGTTTGAGGGTTAGGGTGAGACTTTAGTGTTTCATTTAGGGTTGGGGTGAGGGTGAGGGTTAGGGTGAAGATAAGGGTTAGGGTGAGGGTCAGGGTGAGGGTGAGTTTTAGGGTTAGGGTTAGGGTTTGGGTTATTGTTAGGGTTACGTTTAGGCTGAGGGTGAGAGTGACGGTGAGGGTGCGGGTGAGATGTAGTGTTGGTGTGAGGGTTAGTGTTAGGGTGAGTGTGAGATTTAGAATGAGGGCTAGGTTGAGGTTGAGGGTTAGGGTGAGGGTGCAGGTGAGGGTGAGGGGTAGGTTTAGCGTTAGGGTGAGTTGAGGGTGAGGGTTTCTGATAGGTAAGGGTTAGTGTTATGGTTAGGATGAGGTCTGGGTTAGGGTGAGGTTTAGGGTGAGTGTGAGGGTGAGGATTAGCTTTAGAGTTAGGGTTAAAGTTAGGGTTAATGTTTGGGTTAGGGTGAGGGTATGGTTGAGGGTTTGGTTTAGGGTGAAAGTTAGGGTTAGGTTTAGGGTGTGGGTTAGTGTTAGGGTGATGTTTAGGATGAGGGTGAGGGTGAGGGTGAGGGTGAGGGTGAGGCATAGTGTTTGGGTGAGGGTTAGGTTTAGTGTGAGGATTACCGTGACGTTGAGTGTTTGGGATAGTGTTAGGGTTAGGTTGAGTGTTAGAGTTAGGGTTAGGGTTAGGGTGAATGTTATTGTGAGGGTTAGTGTTAGGGTTAGATTGAGGGTTAGGTTTAGGGTTAGAGTGAGGGTTAGGGTGAGGTTTAGGGTTAGGGTTAGGGTTAGGGTGAGGGTTAGTGTTAGGGTGAGTGTGAGGGTAAATATTAGGATGAGTGTTATTGCTAAGTTGAGAGTAAGGGTTAGGGTGAGGTTGAGGTTTAAGTTTAGCATTAGGCTTAGGGTGAGGGTAGCTTTAGGGTTAGGGTGAGGGTGAGGTTTAGGGTTAAGGTTGGGGTGAGTGTGAGGGTGAGGGTTAAGGTTACTGTTAGGGTGAGGGTGAGGGTTAGGGTTAGGATTAGGGTTATTGTAAGAATTAGGCTGTGGGTGAGGGTTAGGGTGAGGGTAAGGGTTAGGGTTCTGTTTGGGTGTAGGTTAGGGTTAGTGTGAGGGTTAGGTTGAGGTTGAGTGTAAGGGTTAGTGTGAGACTTAGAGTTACCGTGAGTTTTAGGGTGAGGGTGAGGGTGAGGGTGAGGGTTAGGGTGAGGGTGAATGTTAGGGTTAGGATGAGGTTTACGGTTAGGATTACCGTTAGGGTGAGGGCTAGGGTGAGGGTAATGTTTAGGGTGAGGGTCTGGGTGAGGGTTAGGCTGAGGGAAAATATTATGGTTACGTTGAGGTTTAGGTTTAATCTGAGGATTATGGTTAGGCTTAGGTTGAGGGTGAGACTGAGGTTTAGGGTGAGTGTGAGTGTGAGGGTGAAGGTTAGGGTTAGGGTTAGGGTAAGGGTGAGCTTTAGTGTGAAGGGGAGTGTTTGGGTTATGGATAGGGTGTGGGTTAGGGTGAGGGTTTGGGTTAAGGATAGGGTTAGGTTTAGTGTGAGGGTTAGGGTTAATGTTAGCGTTTCGGTTAGTGTAAGGCTTAGTGTGAGGATGAGGGTTAGGGTTAGGTTGAGGTTTAGGTACAGGGTGAGGGTTAAGGTTAGGATTAGGGTTAGGGTGAGGGCTAGGGTTAGGGTGAGGGTTAGGGTTAGAATTAGGGTAGGGTGAGGTTTACGGTTAGTGTTAGGATCAGGGTGAGGTGTAGGCTTAGGGTTAGGGTGAGGGTTAGGCTTAGGGTTAGGGTTAGGGATAGGGTAGGGTGAGGATCAGGGTTAGGGTAAGGGTTAGGGTGGGGGTGAGGCTTAGGTTTAAGGTGAGGGTTAGGGTGAGGGTTAGGATTAGTTTTAAGTATAGGGTGAGGGTGAGGTTAAGGCTTAGGTTTAGGGTTAGGGTGAGGGTGAATGTTAGGGTTAGTTTTAGGGTTAGGGTGAGGGTTAGGGTTACGGTTAGAGTTAGGGTTAGTGTGAGGGTTATGGTTAAGGTTAGGTTTAGCGTGAGGGTAAGGCTTAGGGTGAGGGTTAGGGTTAGTGTGAGAGGGTTAAGATTAGTGTTAGATTGAGTTTGAAGGTGAGGGTTAAGGTTGGGTGAGGTTTAGAGATAGAGTGAGGGTTAGGGTTGGATAAGGGTTAGAGTTAGTGTGAGGGTGAGGGTGAGGGTTAGGGTTAGGGTTAGGGTTAGACTAAGGGTGATGATGAGTGTGAGGGTGACAGCTTGGTTTATGGTGAGGGTTAGGGTTAGGGTGAGGGTGAGGGTAAGCGTGAGGGTTAGGGTTAGGGGTAGGATGAGGGTTAGGTTTAGGGGTAGGGTTATGGTTAGTGTGGGGGTCGGGTTACTGTGACTGTAAGGTTTACGGTTAAGGTTAGGGTTAGGGAGAGGTTAAGTGTTAAGTTAGTGTGAGGGTTAGGGTTAGGGTTAGGTTTCGGGTGAGGGTAAGGTTTAGGGTGAGTTTTAGTGTGAGTTTGAGGGTTAGGCTTAGGGTTAGTGTTAGGATTATTGTGTGGTTGAGGGTGAGGTTGAGGGGAAGTGTGAGGTTTAGGGTTAGGGTTAGGGTTAGGTTTAGGGTGAGGGTTTGAGTGAGGGTTAGAGTAAGGGTTAGGGTTAGGGTTAGGGTGAGAATGAGGGTTAGGTTTAGGATTAGGGTTAGGGTTAGTGTTAGGCTGAAGGTGAGTGTGAGGTTGAGGGTTAGGGTTAATGTTGGGTTAATGCTAGGCTGACGGCTATTGTGAGGGTAAGGGTTAGGGTGAGGTTGAGGGTGAGGGTGTGGGTTTCATTTAGTGGTTAGGGTTAGGTTTAGGGTGAGGATTATTTTGAGGGTGAGGCTTAGGGTTAGGATGCGGGTTAATGTTAGGGTTAGGTTGAGGGATAAGTTTAGGGTGATGTTAAAGATAAAGGTGAGAGTTATGGTGTTGGTTAGTGTTCGGGTGTGGGGTACGGTTACGGTTAGAGTTTGGTTGAGGTCTAGGGTGAGGGTGAGGGTTAGGTTTAGGGTTAGGTATAGAGTGAGAATTAGGTATAGGGTTGGGGTTAGGGTGAAGTTTAGGCTGAATGGAATGGTTAGGGTTAGGGTGAGGGTTAGGTTTAGTCTGAGGGTTAGGGATAGGGTTAGGGTAAGTGTGAGGTTAATGGTTAGGGTGAAGGTTAGGTTGAGGGTGCGGGTTAGGATTAGGGTTATGGTTAGAGTGAGGGTGAGGGTTACGTTTAGGTTTCGGGTGAGGCTTAGGCTTAGGGTGAGGGTTAGGGTGAGGGTTAGGATTAGGGTTAAGCATAAGGTGAAGGCGAGGTTGAGGCTGAGGTTTAGGGTGAGGGTGAGGGTGAGGGTTAGTTTTAGGGTAAGCTTGAGGGTTTGGGTTAGGGTTAGGTTTAGGATTAGGGTTAGGGTTAGGGTTGGGCTGAGGGTGAGAATGAGGGTGAAGGTGAGGGTTAGGCTTAGGGTTAGGGTGAGGGTTAGGGTTAATCTGAGGGTTAGGTTGAGGTTGAAGATAAGGTTTAGGATGAGGGTTAGAGTGAGTGGGAGATTTAGGGTTAGGGCTAGTGTTAGGGTGAGTGTTAGGGTGAGGGTTAGGTTTAAGGTTAGGTTAGGGTTAGGGCGAGGGTTAGGGTGAGAGAGAGTTAGGCTTAGGATTAGTGTTAGATTTAGGGTTAGGCTTAGGGTGAGGGTGAGGGTGAGGTTTAGGGTTAGGGATAGTGTTAGGGTTACGGTGAGGGTTAGGGTTAGGATGATGTCTAGGGTCAGGTTTAGGGTTAGGGTGAGGGTTAGGTTTAGGGTGAGGCTTAGGGTTAGGGTTAGTTTTAGGGTGAGGGTTAGGTTTAGGCTTAGGCTTAGGCTGTGAGTGAGTTTGAGTGTGAAGGTGAGGGTTAGGTTTAGGGTGAGGCTTAGGGTTAGGTTTAGGGTGAGGGTCATGTTTAGAGTGATGTTTAGCGTGAGGTTGAAGTTCAGGGTGAGAGTGAGCGTTAAGGTTTGGGTGAGGGTTAGGGTTAGGGTGAGGGTTAGTGTGACGGTGAGGTTTAGGGTGAGTGTGTGGATTAGATTTAGGTTTAGGGTTAGGGTTAGGGTTACTTTTTGGGTTAGGGTAAGGGTTAGGTTTAGGGTTAGCGTTAGGATTAGTTTGCAGGTTAGGGTTAGGGTTAGTGTTTGAGTTAGGGTGAGGCTACGGGTTAGGGTGATGGTAAGGGTTAGGGTGAGAGTTATGGATAAAGGTTAGGGTTATATTGAGGTTGAGTATGAGGGTTAGGGTTGGGTGAGGTTTAGAGTTAGAATGAGGGTTAGGGTTGGATTAGGGTTAGAGTTAGGGTGAGGGTGAGTGTGAGGGTTAGGGTTAGGATTAGGGTTAGGGTTAGGGCAAGTGTTAGTGTGAGGATTAGGGAGACTGAGGGTTAGGGTTAGGGTTAAGTTTAGGGTGAGGCGTAGGGTGAGGGTTAGGGTTAGGGTTAATGTTAGGATGAAGGTTAGAGTGAGGGTTACGTTTAGGGTTAGGGTTAGGTTGAGGGTTATGGTCAGAGTGCGGGTTAGTTTGAGGGTGAGGGTTAGGGTTAGGGTGAGGGTATTGATTAGGGTTAGGTTAAGTGTTAGGGTGAGGATTAGGGTGAGGGGTAGGGTTAGGGTTAGGGTGAGGGTTAGGCTTAGTGTGAGGTTTAGGCTTAGAGTTAGAGTTCCTGGTAGTGCTAGGGTCAGTTTGATCGTTAGGGTTAGGGTTAGGATTAGGATTAGGGTTAGGGTGAGGGTGAGGGTGTGGGTGAGATTTAGGGTTAGAATTAGGTTTAGGGGGAGCATGAAGTGAGGGTTAGGTTTAGGTTTAGGATTAGGGTTAGGCTTAGGCTCAAGTTGAGTGTGAGAGTAAGAGGTAGGTTTCAGGTTCGGGTTAGGGTTCAGGTTCAGGTTAGGGTGAGGGTTAGGGTTAGGATTAGGATTAGGGTTAGGTTAAACCTGAGGGTAAGGGTGAGGGTGAGGGTAAGGGTGAGGGTGAGTGTTAGGGTTAAGGTGAGGGATAGGGTGAGGGTTAGGTTTAGTGATAGGACGATGCTGAGGGTAAGTGTTAGGGTGAGTGTTAGGGTGAGGGTGAGGGTTAAGGTGAGGGTTAGGGTTAGGGTGAGGTTTAGGGTTGTTAGGGTTAGGGTGAGGGTGAGGGTGAAGCTAAGGGTTAGTGTTAGGTTTAGGGTAAGCGTGCGGGTGAGGATTAGGGTTAGGGTTAGGCTGAGGGTGAGAGTGACGGTGAAAGTGAGGGTGAGATTTAGGGTTAGGGTTAGGGTATGGGTTAGGGTGAGGTCTAGGGTGAGGGTGAGTGTTAGTGTGTGGTTGAGGTTGAGGGTGAGCGTTTAGTTTAGTTTAGGGTTAGGGTTAGTGTTTGGGTGAGAATTAGGATGAGGCTGAGTGTTAGGGTGAGGGTTAGGGTTAGGGTTAGGTTTAGGGTTAGGGTTAGGGTTAGGGTTAGGGTTAGGGTTAGGGTTAAGGTAAGGGTTAGGGTTAGGATTAGGGTTAGGGTTAGGGTTATTGTTAGGGTTAGGGTTAGGGTTTGGGTGAGTGTAAGGGTGAGGGATAGCGTTAGGGTTAGGGTTAGGTTTAGGTTGAGAGTGAGGGTGAGGGTTAGGGTTAGGATTACTTTTAGGGTTAGGGTTAGACTGTGGGTTAGGGTGAGGGTGAGGGTTGGGCTTAGGGTTATTTTTAGGGTTAGGGTTAAGATTAGGGTGAGGGTGAGTTTTAGTTTTAGCGTTAGTGTGAGGGTTAGGGTTAGGGCTAGGCTTAGGTTGAGGATGAGGGTTAGGGTTAGGGTTAGGGTTAGGATGAGGGTTAGGGTGAGGGGTCGGGTCCTGGTTATGGTGAGGGTTAGGGTTAGTGTGAGGGTTAGGGTTAGTTTAGTGTTAGGGTTAGGTTGAGGGGTACATTTATGGTTAGGGTGAGGGTTAGGTTTAGTTTGAGGGTTAGGGTTAAGGTTAGGATTAGCGTGAGGGAAAGGTTTATGGTGAGGGTTAGGGTCAGGGTGAGGTTTGGGTTTAGTGTGACCGTTAGGGTTAGGGTTAGGGTGAGATTAAGGGTTAGGGTGAGCGTGAGGGTTAGGGTGAGACTGAGGATTAGGGTAAGTGTGAGTGATAGGGTGAGGGTTAGGTTGAGGGTTAGTGTTAGTGTTAGGGTTAGGGTTAGTGTGAGGGTGAGGTTTAGGGTTAAGGTTAGGGTGAAAGTTAGGGTTAGGCTTAGTGTGAGGTTTAGGGTTAGGGTTAGGTTTAGAGTCAGGGTGAGGGTGAGGGATAAAGTTAGAATTAGGATTGTGGTTAGGGTTAGGATGAGGGTGAGGTTGATTGTGAGTGTTAGGGTTACGGTGACAGTGAGGGTCAGGGTTAGGGTTAGGGATTGGGTGAGGGTTACGGTGAGGTTTTGGTTTAGTATGAGGGTTAGGCTGAGGGCTAGGGTTAGGGTTAGGGTGAGGGTTATGTTTAGTGTGAGGGTTAGAATTAGGGTTAATGTTAGGGTGATGGTTAGGTTTAGGTTTAGGGTTAGAGTTAGGGTTATAGTTAGAGTTAAGATGAGGGTGAATGTGAGGGTGAGGGTGAGGATTAGGGTAAGGTTTAAAATGAGGGTTGGTGAAGGTTAGGGTTAGGGTTAGGGTGTGGTTTAGGGTTAGGATTAGGGTTAGCTTGAGGGGTAGGGTGAGGGTGAGGGTTTGGTTTAGTGTGAGGGTAAGTGTTAGGGGGAGGGTTAGCTTGAAAATGAGGGTTAGGGATAGCGTAAAAGTTTTAGATTGAGGGTTAGGGTGAGGGTTAGGGTTAAGGTGAGGTGAGGGTTAGGGTTAGGGTTAGGTTTACGGTGAGGTTGAGTGTGAGGGGTATTGTTAGAATTAGTATTCGGGTTAGGTTTAGGATTAGGGTGAGGTTCAGGGTGCGGGTTAGGTTTAGGGTTACAGTGAGGGTCAGGGTGAGGGTTAGGCTTAGGTTTATGGTTAGGGATAGGGTGAGGATTAGCGTTATGGTTAGGTTCAGTGTGAGGGTTAGGCTGAGGGGTTGGGTTATGTTTAGGGTGATTGGTAATGTTTAATGTGAGGGTTAGGGTTAGGGTTAGTTTTAGGGTGAGGGTTAGGGTTAGGGTTAGAGTTGGGGTTATCTTTAGGGTTAGGGTGAGGATGAGGGTGATGGTGAGGGTGAGGTTTAGGGATTGGATTAGGTTTAGTGTGATGGTGGGAGTGAGGCTTAGGATTAGAATTAGGATTAGGGTTAGGGTTAGGATGAGGGTGAGTGGGAAGGGGAGGGGGAGGCTTAGGTTTAGGGGTATGTTTAAGGTTAGGGTTAGAGTGAGAGTTAGGTTAAAGTTATTGTTAGGATTAGGGTGAGGGTGACGGTGAGTGTGAGGGTTCGGGTGAAGGTTAGTGTTAGGGATAGAGTTAGGTGAGGGCTAGGTTGAGTGTGAGGTTTAGGGTTATGGTGAGGTATAGGGTGAGAATTAGGGTTAGGTTTAGGTTTAGGGTGAGGGTTAGGCTCAGGTGTAGGGTTAGGGTTAGGGTGAGGGTTAAGTTTAGTCTGAGGGTTACGGTTAGTTTTTGGGTTAGGGTTAAGCTTAAGGTGAGGGTAAGGGTAAGGGTGAGGGTGAGGTTTAGGGTTAGGTTTAGGGTGAGGCTTTTTTTGAGGGTTAGGGTTAGGGTTAGGGTTAAGGTTAGGGTGAGGGTGAGGGTTAGAGTTAGGGTAAGGGTGAGGGTGAGAGTGAGGCTGAGGGTTAGGATGAAGGTGAGTGTGAGGGTGAGGGTGAGGGTTAGGGTTGAGGTGAAGGTAAGGGTGAGGATTACAGTAAGGTTTTGTTTTAAGGTTAGGGTTAGGCTGAGCGTGAGGTTGAGGGTGAGGGTGAGGTTTAGGGTTAGGTTTAGGGTGAGTGTGAGGGTTAGGGATAGGGTGAGGTTGAGGGTTAGGATTAGCGTTAGGGTTAGAGTAAGAGTTAGGGTGAGGATTAGTATGAGGGTGCGGGTTAGGGTTAGGGTGAGCGTTAGGTTTAGGTTTAGGGTTAGGGTGAGGGCTAGAATGAGGGTAAGGGTTAGGGTGAGGGTGAAGGTGAGGGTGAGGGTGAGGTTTAGGGTTAGCTTAAGGTTTAAGTTTAGGGTTAGGGTGAGTATTAATGTGACTTGATGATTAGGGTGATGGTAAATGTTAGGGTGAGGGTTAGCGCTATGGTTAGGGTGAGGGTTAGGGTGAGGGTGAGGTAAAATGTGAGCGTGAGGGTTAGGGTGAGGGTGAAGATTTGGGTTAGGGTTAGGGTGGGGGTAAGGGTTAGGATTAGGTTAGGGTTAGATTTAGGGTGAGGGTGAGGGTGAGTATTAGTGTGCAGATTACGGTTAGGGTTAGCATTGGGGTAAGGATGAGAGTGAGAGTTAGGTTTAGGATTAGTGTTAGGTTAGGGTTAGGGTTAGGGTAGGGTGAGGGTGAGGTTTCTGGTTAGGGATAGGGTTAAGGTTAGGTTGAGTGTTAGGGTTAGGTTGATGTTTAGTGTTAGAATTAGGGTTAGGGTGAGGGTTAGTGTTAGGTTGAGGTTTAGGTTTAGGGTTAGGGTTAGGGTGAGGGTTAGGCTTAGGGTAAGGCTTAGGCTGTGAGTGAGGGTGAGGGTGAGGGTGAGGGTTAGGTTTAGGGTGAGGCTTAGGGTTAAGGTGATTGTTATGTTTAGGGTGATGTTTAGTGTGAGGGTGAGGTTCATGGTGAGAGTGAGGTTTAGGTTTTGGGTGAGGGTTAGGTTTATTTTGAGTGTTAAGGTGACTGTGAGGGTTAGGGTGAGGGTGAGGATTAGGGCTAGGGTTAGGGTGAGGCTTAGGTTTAGTTTTAGGTTTAGAGTGAGGTTTAGTGTGAGGTTTAGGTTTAGGGTTAGCATTACGATTAGTGTGAGGGTTTGGGTTAGGTTTAGGGCTTGGGTTAGGGTGAGGGTAAGGGTTAGTGTGAGGATTAGGATTAGGGTGAGAGTTAGGGTTAAGGTTAGGGTTAGATAGATGTTGAGGGTGGGGGTTATGGTTGGGTGAGTGTTAGAGTTAGACTGAGGGATATGGTTGGATTAGGGTTAGAGTTAGGTTGAGGGTGAGGGTGAGGGTTTGAGTTAGGATTAGGTTAGGGTTAAGGTTAGACTGAGGGTGAGGGTGAGGGTGAGATTGAGGGTTAGGGTTAGGTTTTGACTAGGGTGAGTTTTAGGGTTAGGGTTAGGTTGAGCGTGAGGGTTAGTTTTAGGGTGAGAGTTAGGGTTAGGGTTATGTTTAGGATGAGGGTTACGGTTAGGGTGAGGGTTAGGGTTAGTGTTAGGTTGAGGGTGAGGGTGAGGGTTAAGTTTAGGATTAGTGTTAGGGTTAGGGTTAGTCTTAGGGTGAGGTTTAGGGTGAGGGTGAGACTTAAGTTTAGGGTGAGGGTTAGGGTGTGAGTGAGGGTTAGAGTTAGGTTGAGAGTCTGGGTGATGGTGAGGGTTAGGGCGAGAGTGATGGTTAGACTTAGGGTTAAGGTGAGGGTTAGGGATAATGTGAGCCTTAGTGTGAGGGTGAGGATAAGGGTTAGGTTGAGGGTTAGTATGAGTGGCAGGTTTAGCCTTAGCGTTAGTGTTAGGGTGAGGGTTAGGGTTAAGTTTAAGTTAGGGTCAGGGTGAGATTTAGGGTTAATATTAGGGTTAGGGTTAGGGTAAGTGTTAGGGTGAGTGTTAGGGTTAGGGTGAGGGTTAGGTTTAGTGTGTGGGTTAGGGTTAGAATGAGGGTTAGGGTTAGGATTATGGTTAGGGTGAGGGCTAGGGTGAGGGTGAGGTTTAGGGTTAGACTTAGGGTTAGGGTGAGTGTTAGGGTTAGGGTTAGTGTTAGGGCTAGTGTGAGTTGAAGTTTTTTTTTTTTTTTTTGTCGGTCGTGGGGCTTGAACTCTGGGCCTGGGCGTTGTCGCTTAGCTCTACAGCTCAAGGCGAGCGCTCTACCACTTGAGCTACAGCGCCACTTCCGGTTTTCTGGTGGTTTTATTGGAGATAGGAGTCTCACGGTCTCTCCTGCCCGGGCTGGCTTTGAACCGCGATCCTCAGATCTCAGCCTCCTGAGTAGCTAGGATTACAGGTGTGAGCCACCAGCGCCTGGCGTGAGTTGAAGTTTTGCGTTAGGGTGAGGGTTAGGTTTAGTGTGAGGGTTAGGGTTAGGGTTAGGGTAAGGGTGAGGGTTAGGGTGAGAGTGAGGGTTAGGGTTAGCGTGAGTGTTAGCGTGAGGGTTAGGTTTAGGGTTAGTTTTAGTGTTAGGGTTAGGTTTAGGGTGAGGATGAGGGTAAGGGATAGTGTTAGAATTAGGATTAGGGTTAGGGTTAGGATTAGGGTGAGGTTGAGGGTGTGGTTTAGGTTTATTGTGACAGTCAGGGTCAGGGTGAGTTTTAGGGTTAGGTTTAGGGTTAGGGATAGGGTGAGGATTAGTGTTAGGGTTCGGTTTAGTGTGAGGGGTAGGCTGAGGGGTAGGGTTACATTTAGGGTGAGGGTAAGGTTTAATGTGAGTGTTAGAGTTATGGTTAGTGTTAGGGTAAGGGTTAGGGTTAGGTTTAAGTTTAGTGTTGGGATTATTGTTAGGGTTAAGGTGAGGTTGAGGGTGACAGTGAGGGTGAGGTTTAGGGATAGGGTTTGGTATAGAGTGAGGGTGGGAGAGAGGGTTAGTGTTAGGATTATGATTAGGGTTAGGGTTAGGCTGAGGTGAGTGGGCAGGGGAGGGGAGGGATAGGTTTAGGGGTAGGTTTAGGGTTAGGGTTACGGTGAGAGTTAGGGTTATATTTATTGTTAGGATTAGGGTGAGGGTGAGGGTGAGGGTTCAGGTGAGGGTGAGGGTTAGGGATAGATTTAGGATGAGGGCTAGGATGAGTGTGAGGGTTAGGGTTATGGTTAGGGATAGGGTGAGAATTAGGGTTAGGGTTAGGGTTAGGGTGAGGGTTAGGGTGAGGTTTAGCTTTAGTCTGAGGGTTACGGTTAGGTTTAGGGTTAGGTTTAGGCTTAGGGTGAGGGTAAGGGTAAGGGTGAGGTTTAGGGTGAGGGTGAGGTTTAGGGTTAGGTTTATGGTGAGGGTTGGGTGAGGGTTAGGGTTAGGGTTAGGTTTAGCGTGAGGGTGAGGTTTATGGTTAGGTTTAGGGTTAGGGTTAGGGTTAGGGTTAGGATTACGGTGAGGGTGAGGGTTAGGGTGAGGTTTAGGGTTAGGGTGAGGGTGAGAGTGAGGCTGAGGTTTTGGGTCAGGATGAGGGTGAGGGTGAGTACGAGGTTTAGGGTCAAGATGAGGGTAAGGATGAGGATTAGGGTAAGGATTTGTGTTAGAATTAGGGGTAGGTTGAGGGAAAGCTTGAGGGTGAGGTTGATTGTGAGGGATAGGGTAAGGATTAGGGTTAGGATTAGTTAGGGTGAGGATGAGCTTGAGGGTGAAGGTGAGGGTTAGTTTTAGGTTTAGGTTCAGGGTTAGGGTTAGTGTGAGGGTTAGGTTGAGTGTAAGGGTAAGGTTTAGATGGAAGTTACAGTGAGGGTGTGGGTTAGGGTTAGGGTTAATGTGAAGGTGAGGCTTAGGATGAGGGTTAAGTTTAAGGATAGGGTTAGGGTTAGGGTGAGGGTTAGGGTTAATGTTAGAGTTAGGCTTATGGGAAGGGTTAGGGTGAGGGTTAGGGTTAGTTTGAAGGTTAGGGTTAGGGTGAGGGTTACGGTTAGGATTAGGGTTAGGGTGAGGGGTAGGGTAAGGGTGAGGGTTAGGGTGAGGTTTAGGGTTAGGGTTAGGGTGAAGTTAAGTGTTAGGGTTAGGTTTAGGGTGAAGGTTAGGGTTAGGGTTAGGGATAGGGTTAGGATTATTGTTAGGATTAGGGTAAGGCTGAGGGTGAGGGTGAATGTGAGTTGAGGTTGAGGTTTAAGGTTAGGTTTATTGTTAGGGTGAGGGTGAGAGTGAGGGATAGGGTTAGGATTAGAATTAGGGTTAGGGTTAGGCTGAGGGTGAGGGTGACGGCGTAGGTTAGGATTAGGGTGAGTGTTAGTGTTCGGTTTAGGGTGAAGTTTAGGTTTAGTGTGAGGGTGAGATTTAGGTTAGGGTGAGGGGTAGGGTTAGGGTTAGGATAAGGGCTAGGGTCAATGTGAGGGTTAGGGTTAGTGTTAGTATGAGAGAGGGTTAGGGTGAGGTTGAGGTTTAAGGTTAGTTTGAGGGTTAGGATTAGGGTGAGGGTTACGGTGTGGGTAAGGGTTAGGCTTAGGGTTGGGCAGAGTGCTAGGTGAGGGTGAGAGTTAGGGTTAGGTTTAGGGTTAGGGTTTGTCATAGGGTGAGGGTGAGGGTGAGAGTTAGGTTTAGGATTAGTGGTAGGTTCAGGGTTAGACTTAGGGTGAGGATGAGGGTGAGGGTAAGGGTTAGGGTGAGGGTTAGGTTAAGGTTGATGTTTAGGGTGAGGGTGAGGGTTAGGGTTAGGTTTAGGATTAGGGTGAGTGTTAGGGTTAGGGTTAGGGTTAGGGTGAATGTTAGGTTTGGGGTAAGGGTTAGGGTTAGTGTTAGGGTTAGGATGAGTGTTACGGTTAGGGTGAGGGTTAGGGTTAGTGTTAGGTTGAGGGTGAGGATGAGGGTTAAGTTTAGGATTAGTGTTAGGGTTAGTGTTAGTCTTAGGGTAAAGGATAGGTTAAGGGTGAGGCTCAAATTTAGGGTGAGGATTAGGGTTAGGATGAGGATTAGAGTGACAGTGAGGGTTAGTTTGAAGGTGACAGTTAGGCTTAGGTTTAGGGTGAGGGTTAGGGTTAATGTGAGGCTTAGGGTGAGGGTGAGGATAAGGGTTAGGTTGAGGGTTAGCATGAGTGGGAGGTTTAGTGTTAGGGTTAGGGTTAGGGTGAGGTTCAGGGTTAAGGTTAGGTTAGGGTTAGGGTGAGGGTTAGGTTTATTGTTAGGTTAGGGTTAGGGTTAGGGTGAGGTTTAGGGTTAGGGTTAGGTTTAGCGTGAGGTTGAGGGTGAGGGATATTGTTAGAATTAGAATTAGGGTTAGGTTCAGGATTAGGGTGAGGTTGAGGGTGCGGGTTAGGTTTAGGTTTACAATGAGGGTCATGGTGAGGTTTAGGGATAGGTTTAGGCTTAGGGATAGGGTGAGGATTAGCATTTGGGTTAGGTTTAGTGTGAGGGTTAGTCTGAGGGTTAGGGTTACATTTAGTGTGAGGGTAAGGTTTAATGTGAGGGTTAGGGTTAGGGTGAGGTTGAGGGTGATGGTGAGGGTGAGGTTTAGGGATAGGGTTAGGTTTAGAGTGAGGGTGCGTGTGAGTGTTAGGGTTAGGCTTAGGATAAGGGTTAGGGTTAAGCTGAGGGTGAGTGCGACGGGGAGGGGGAGGGTTAGGGTTAGGTGTAGGTTTAGGGTTAGGGTTACAGTGAGAGTTAGGTTAAAGTTATTGTTAGGATTAGGATTATTGTGAGGTTGAGGGTGAGTGTGAGAGATCGGGTGAAGGTTAGGGTTAGGGTTAGGGTGAGGGTGAGGGTGAAGGTTAGGTTAGTATGAAGGTTAGGGTTAGAGTTAGTGTCAGGTTTAGGGTGAGGGTTTGAGTGAGGGTTCAGGTTAGGGTTAGGGTTAGGATTAGGGTGAGGGTGAGGGTTAGGGTTAGGATTAAGTTTACGGTCATATTTAGGCTGAGGGTGAGGGTGAGTTTGAGGGTTAGGGTAGGGTTGGGTTAATGTTTGGCTGTGGGCTATTGTGAGAGTGATGGTTCGAGTGAGGCTGTGGGTGAGTAGAAGGGTTTCGGTGAGGTAAGGGTTAGTGTTAGGGTGAGGGTGAGGATTAGGATGAGGGTGAGGGTTAGGGTTAGGGTGAGTGTTAGTGTTAGGGTTAGGGTCAGGGATAGGTTTAGGGTGATGTTTAGGATGAGGGTGAGGGTTAGGTTGAGGGTTCGGTTTCCGGTGCTGTTTAGGTTTACGGTTAGAGTTAGGGTGAGGGCTAGGGTGAGGGTCAGGGTTAGGGTTAGGGTTAGGGATAGCGTGAGAATTAGGATTAGGTTTAGGGTTTGGGTGAGTGTTAGGCTGAGGGGAATGGTTAGGATTAGGGTGAGGGTTAAGTTTAGTCTGAGTGTTAAGTTTAGGATTAGGGTTAGTGTGAGTTTAAGAGTTAGGGTGAGGGTTAGGGTGAGGGTGAGTGTTAGGGTTAGGTTTAGGGTGAATGTTATATTTAGGGTGAGGATTAGGGTGAGTGTTATGGTTAGGGTTAAGGATAGGGTGACGGTGAGGTTGAGGCTAAGATTTAGGGTGAGGGTGAGGGTGAATGTGAGGGTTAGTGTTAGGGTAAGAGTGAGGGTGAGGGATAGGTTTAGGTTTAGGGTTAGGGTTAGGGTTAGGATAAGGGTGAGAATGAGGGTGATGATGAGGGTTTGGCTTAGGTTTACCTTGAGGTTTAGGGTTAATGTGAGGGTTAGGGTTAGGGTGAGGGTAAGGGTTAGGTTTACAGTTAGGGTGAGTGGGAGGTTTAGGGTGAGGGTTAGTTTGAGAGTTAGGGTTAAGGTTAGGTTAGGGTTAGGGTGAGAGTTAGCGTTAATGTTAGGCCTAGGGTTAGGGTAAGTGTTAGGGTGAGGGTTAGGGTTAGCGTGAGGGCTAGGGTGAGGGTTAGTGTTAGGGTAAGGGTTAGGGTGAAAGTAAGGGTTAGGTTTAGGGTTAGGGTGAGGTTTAGGTTTAGAGTTAGGTTTAGTGTGAGGGTGAGGGTGAGGTATAGGGTTCGAATTAAGATTATGTTTAGGCTTAATATGAGGGTGAGGTTTAGGGTGAATGTTAGGGTTAGGGTGACAGTGAGGGTCATGGTGAGATTTAATGTTAGGGATGGGATAGGGATAGGGTGAGGATTAGCGTTAGGGTTCGGTTTAGTTTGAGGGTTATTCTGAGGGGTAGGGTTGGGTTAGGGTTCGGGTTAGGTTTAGTGTGAGGGTTAGGTTTAGGGTTAGTGTTAGGGTGAGGGTTAGGGTTAGGGTTAGGGTTAGAGTTGAGGTTATTGTTAGGGTTAGGGTGAGGGTGAGGTTTATGTTAGGGTTAGGTTTAGAGTGAGGGTGGGAGTGAGGGTTAGGTTTCGGATTAGGATTATTGTTAGGGTTAGGCTGAGGGTGAGTGGGAAAGCGAGGGGGAGGGTTAGGATTAGGGGTAGGTTTAGGGTTAGTGTTAAGGTGAGAGTTAGGTTTAAAGTGATTATTAGGATTAGGGTGAGGGTGAGCGTGAGGGTATGGGTGAGGGTTCGGGTGAGGGTTAGGTTTAGGGATAGAGTTAGGGTGAGGGCTAGGGTGAGTGTGAAGATTAGGGTTATGGTTAGGGATAGGGTGAGAATTAGGGTAGGTTTAGTTTTAGGGTGAAAGTTAGGCTCAAGGTTTTGGGATAGGTTTAGGGTGAGGGTTAGGTCTAGTCTGAGAGTTACAGTTAGGATTAGTGTTAGGGTTACGGTTAGGGTGATGGTAAGGGTTAGGGTGAGGGTTAGGGTGAGAGTGATGTTTACGTTTACGTTTACGGTGAAGGTTGGGTGAGGGTTAGGGTGAGGTAGAGAGTTAGGTTTAGGTTTAGGGTGAGGGTTATGGTTAGAGTGAGGGTTAGGGTTAGGGTTATGATGAGGGTGAGGGTGAGGCTGAGGGTTAGGTTGAGGGTGAGTGTGAGGTTGTGTTTGAGGGTTCGGTTAGGGTGAGGGTGAGGGTGAGGGTGAGGGTTAGAGTAAGGATTTGGGTTAGGATTAGGGTTAGGCTTAGTGTGAGCATGAGGGTGAGGGTAAGGGTTAGTGTGAGGGTTAGGGTTAGGGTTAGGGTGAGGGTTAGGTTTAGGCTTAGGGTTAAAGTTAGAGTTAGTGTTAGGATGAGGGTTACGGTTATGGTGAGGGTTAGGGTTAGTATTAGGTTTAGGGTGAGGGTGAGGGTTAAGTTTAGTTTTAGTGTTAGTGTTAGGGTTTTTCTTAGGGTGAGGGTTAGGGTGAGGGCGATTTTTCAGTATGGGCTGAGAGGTAGGGGGTGGGTGATTGTTATGGTTAGGGGGAGGGTTAGGTTGACGTTGAGGGTTAAGTGAGGGTGAGGGTTGGTCTTTGTTTTAGTGTGAGGTTTAGTTTTTATGTGAGGCTTAGGGTGAGGGTGAGAATAAGGGTTAGGTTGAGGGTTAGGATGAGTGGGAGGTTTAGTTATAGTGTTAGTGTTAGGATCAGGGTTAGGGTGAGGGTTAGGGTTAATATTAAGTTAAGGTTAGGGTGAGGGTTAGGCTTAGGTTTAGGGTAAGTGTTACGGTGAGGGTTAGGGTTAGGGTGAGGGTTAGGTTTAGGGTGTGGTTTAGGGTTAGAATGAGGGTCAGGGTTAGGGTGAGGTTTACGCTAAGGATTATGGTTAGGGTGAGGGCTAGGGTGAGGGTGAGGGTTAGGGTTAAGCTTAGGGTTAGGCTGAGGATTAGGGTTTGGTTTAGGTTTTGGGTTAGTGTGAGTTGTAGTTTTAGGGTTAGGGTGATGGTTAGGTTTAGTGTGAGTGTTAGGGTGACAGTTACGTTTAGGGTGAGGGTATGTGGTAGGGTGCGGGTGAGGTTTAGGGTGAGAGTAAGGGTTATGGTTAGCGTGAGTGTTAGGGTGAGGGTTAAGGTGAGGGTTAGTGTTAGGGTTAAGGTTAGGTTTACGGTGAGGGTGAGGGTTAGGTTTAGAGTTAGGGTTAATTTAGGTTTAGGGTTAGGGTTAGGTTTAGGGTGAGGTTTAGGGTTAGGGTTTGGTTTAGCATGAGAGTGAGGGTGAGGGATAGGGTTAGAATTAGGATAATGGTTAGGCTTAAGATGAGGGTGAGTTTAAGGGTGAGCGTTACGGTTAGGGTGTCAGTGAGGGTCAGGGTGAGATTAAGGGTTATGGATGGTTTAGAGATAGGGTGAGGATTAGCGTTAGGGTTTGGTTTAGTGTGAGGGTTAGGCTGAGGGGTAGGGTTATGGTTAGGGTAAGGGTTAGGTTTAATGTTTGGGTTAGGGTTAGTGTTAGTTTGAGGGTTATGCTTAGGGTTATGGTTAGAGTTGGGGTTATTGTTAGGTTTATGGTGAGGGTGAGGGTGAGGCTGAGGGTGAGGGTGAGGTTTATGTTAGGGTTAGGTTTAGAGTCAGTGTGGGAGTGAGGGTTAGGGTTAAGATTAGGATTAGTGTTAGGGTTAGGCTCAGGGTGAGTGGGAAAGGGAGGAGGAGGTTTAGGGGTAGGGGTAGGTTTAGGGTTTGCGTTAATGTAAGAGTTAGGGTTAAAGTGATTGTTAGGATTAGGGTGAGGGTGAGCGTGAGGGTTCGGTTGAGGGATCGGGTGAGGGTTAGGGTTAGTGATAGAGTTATGGTGAGGGCTAGGGTGAGTGTGAGTGTTAGGGTTATGGTTAGGTATAGGGTGAGAATTAGGGTTAGGGTTAGGGTTAGTGTGAGAATTAGGCTCAGGGGTAGTTTTAGGGTTAGGGTGAGGGTTAGGGTGAGGGTGATGTTTAGTTTTAGGTTTACGGTGAGGGAGAGAGTTAGGGTTATGATGAGGGTGAGGCTGAGACTGAGGCTTAGGTTGAGGGTAAGGGTGAGGTTGAGCTTGAAGATTAGGGTTAGGGTGAGGGTGATGGTGAGGTTGAGGGTTAGGGTAAGGATTTGGGTTAGGATTAGGGTTAGGCTGAGGGTGAGCTTGATGGTGAGGGTGAGGTGATGGTTAGGGTTAGGACTAGGGTTAGGATTAGGGTTAGGCTGAGGATGAGCTTGAGGGTGAGGTTGAGGGATAGGGTTAGGGTTAGTGTGAGGGTTAGGATTAGGGTAAGGGTCAGGTTTAGATTGAAGGTTAGAGTGAGGGGGAGGGTTAGGATTAGGGTTAGGGTTAGGGTGAGGTTTAGAATGAGGGTTTAAGGTTTGGGTTAGCGTTAATATTAGGGTTAGTCTTAGGGTGAGGGTTAGGGTGAGGGTTAGGGTTAGTGTGAGAGTTAGGGTTAAGGTGAGGGTTAGGGTTAGGATTAGGTTTAGGGTGAGGGGTAGGGTGAGGGTGAGGGTTAGTGTTAGGCTTAGGGTTAGGGTGATTTTTAGGTTTAGGTTGAGGTTTAGGGTTAGGGTAAGGGATAGGTTTAGGGTTAGGGTGAGGGTTACGGTAATGGTAAGTTTTAGGGTGAGGTTTAGCTTGAGAATGAGGGTTAGGGATAGAGTAAGTGTTAGGGTGAGGGTTAGGGTGGGTGTTAAGGTTAGGGTGAGAGTGAGGGTTAGGTTTAGTGTTAGGGTGAGTTTAAGGGTTAGGGTTTGGTTTAGGGTGAGGGTTAGTGTTAGTGTTAGGGTTAGGGTTATTGTTAGGGTTAGCGTTAGGCTGAGGGTGAGGGTGTAGGTGAGGGTGAGATTGAGGTTTAGGGTTAGGTTTAGGGTTAGAGTGAGGTTGAGAGTGAGGGATAGGGTTAGGATTAGAATTAGGGTTAGGGTTAGGCTGAGGATGAGGCTGAAGGTGAGGGTTAGGATTAAGGTTAGTGTTATTGTTAGGGTTAGGGTGAAGTTTAGGTTTAGTGTGAGGGTTACGGTTAGGGTTAGGGTGACGTGTAGGGTAAGGGTTAGAATGAGATGTAGGGTTACTGTGAGGGTTAGTTTAGGATTAGGATGAGGGTAAGGGTTACGGTGCGGGTGAGGGTGAGGGTGAGGGTAAGGGTTAGGGTGAGGTTAAGGGTGAGGGTGAGGGTTAGGGTGTGGGATAGGGTTAGGCTTAGGGTTAGGGAGAGGGCTAGGATGAGGGTGAGAATTAGGGTTATGGTTAAGGTTAGTTTTAGCCTTATGGTGAGGGTGAGGTTGAGGGTTAGGTTTAGGATTAATGTTAGGGTTAGGCTTAGTGTGAGGGTGAGGGTGAGGTTTAGTGTGAGGGTTAGGGTTAGGTTTAGGGTGAGGGTTAGGTTTAGGTTGAGGTTTAGGCTGCGGGTGAGGTTTAGGTTTAGGGTTAGGATTAGGGTGAGGTTTACGGTTAGGGTTAGGGTGAGGGTTAGCTTTAGCATGAGGGTTAGGGTTAGGCTTAGTGTTAGGATGAGGTTTAAGGTTAGGATGAGGGTTAGGGTTAGTGTAAGGGTGAGGGTGAGGGTGAGTATTAAGTTTAGGATTAGTGTTAGTGTTAGGGTTAGTCTTAGGTTGAGGGTTATGTTGAGGGCGATTCTTCAGTTTAGGGTGAGAGGTAGGGTGTGGGTGAGGGTTAAAGATAGGTTGAGGGTTAGGGTGTCATTGAGGGTTAACTGAGGGTGAGGTTTAGTCTTAGTTTTAGGGTGAGGATTAGGGTTAATGTGAGGGTTAGGGTGAGGGTGAGGATAAGAGTTAGGTTGAGGGTTAGGATGAGTGGGAGGTTTATTTATAGGGTTAGTGTTAGGGTCAGGGTTAGGGTGAGGGTTAGGGTTATTATTAGGTTAAGGTTAGGGTGAGGGTTAGGGTTAATATTAGGGTTAGGGTTAGGGTAAGTGTTGGGGTGAGGGTCAGGGTTAGGGTTAGGTTTAGGCTTAAGATTATGGTTAGGGTGAGGGCTAGGTTGAGGGTGAGGGTTAGGGTTAGGCTTAGGGTTAGGGTGAGAGTTATGGTTATGGTTATGGTTATGGTTAGTGTTAGGGTTAGGGTTAGGTTGAGGGTGAGGAATTGTGTTAGAATTAGGATTAGGTTTTGGGTTAGGATTAGGGTGAGGTTGAGGGTGAGGGTTAGGGTTAGTGTGACAGTGAGGGTAACGGTGCGGGCTAGGGTTGGGGTTATGTATAGGGTGAGGATTAGCTTTAGGGTTCGGTTTAGTGTGAGGGTTAGGCTGAGGGGTAAGGTTACATTTAGGGTGTGGGTAAGGTTTAATGCGAGGATTAGGGTTAGGGTTAATGTTAGGGTCAGGGTTAGGGTTAGGGTTAGGGTTAGAGTTGGGGTAATTGTTAGGGTTAGGTTTAGGGTTAGGGTTAGGCTGAGGGGTTTGCTTAGCTTTAGGGTGAGGGTTAGGTTTGGTGTGAGAGTCAGGGTTAAGTTTAGGGTTAGTGTTAGGGTGAGGGTTAGTGTTAGTGTTAGGTTTATTGTTAGAGTTAGTGTAAGGGTAAGGGTTAGGCTCAGGGTTAGGTTTAGGGTGAGGGCTAGGGTGAGGTTTAGTGTTAGGGTTAGGATTGGGGTTAGGATTAGTGTATGGGTTAGTGTTAGGGTTAGGGTTAGGCTTAGGGTGAGGGTAAGGGTTAAGGTGAGTTTTATGGTTAGGATGATGTTTAGGGTTAACGTTAGTATTATGGTGAGTTTTAGGGTGAGGGTTATGTTTAGGGTTAGGGTTAGGGTGAGGGTGATGTTTAAGGTTAGGGTTAGTGTGAGGGTTAGCGTTAGGGTTAGTGTTAGCATTAGGGTTAGGGTTAGGGTTAGGGTGAGGGTGAGATAGAGGGTTAGGGTTCGTTGAGGGTTAGAGTGAGGGTGAGGATTAAGGTTGGGTTATTGTTAGAGTTAGGGTGATGTGAGGGTGAGGGTTAGGGTTAAGATTAGGGTAGGCTTAGTGTTAGACTTAGGGTGAGGGTGATGGTGAGCACCAGAGTTTGGGTTGGGTTAGTGTTAGGGTTAGGGTTAGGGTAAGGTTAAGTGTTAGAGTTAGGGTTAGGGTGAATGTGAGGGTGAGGGTTAGGTTTGGGTGAGGGTTAGAGTTAGGGTGAGGGTTAGGGTTGGGTAAGGGTTATAGTTATGGTGAGGGTGAGGGTGAACATTAGGGTTATGAATAGGGTTAGGGTTAGGATTAGACTGTGGATGAGGTTGAGGGTGAGGGTGAGGGTTTGGGTTAAGGGTTAGGGCTAGGGTTAGGGTGAGGGTGAGGGTTAGGGTTAGGGGTAGAATAAGGGTGAGGGTGAGGGTGAGGGTTAGGATTAGGATTAGGGTTAGGGTTAGGTTTAGGCTGAGAGTGAGGGTGCGGTTTCGGGTTAGGGTTAGGGTTCGGGTGAGGGTTCAGGTGAGGGTTAGATTTAGGGTTAGAGTGAGGGTTAGAGTGAGGGTTAAGGTTAGGGTTAGGGTTAGGGTGAGAGTTAGGATTAGTGTTAGGGTTAGTGCTGGTATGAGGGTTAGGGTTAGGTTTAGGGTTAGGGTTAGGTTTAGGGTTTGGGTTAGGGTGATGGCTTGGGTGAGATTTTGGTTTAGGGTTAGGGTTACAGTTAGGGATAGAGTGAGGATTAGGGTTAGGGTAAGAGTTAGGGTTAGGCTGAGTGGTAGTGTTAGGGTTCGGGTGAGGGTTAGGTTTAGTGTGAGAATTAGGATTAGTGTTAGAGTTAGTGTTAGGGAGAGGGTTAGGGTTAGGGTTAGGGTTAGGTTTAAGGTTAGGGTGAGGGTGAAGGTGAGGGTGAGGGTGAGAGTGAGGGTGAGGGTGAAGTTTATGGTTACGGTTAGGTTTAGGGTGAGGGTGATTGTTAGGGTTAGGGTTAGGATTAGTATTAGGGTTAGGTTTAGGCTGAGGTTTAGGCTGAGGGGGAGGCTTAGGCTTAGGGATAGGGTAGGGTGAGTGTGAGGTTTAGTGTGAGTGTTAGGTTTAGTGTTAGGGTGAGGGAAAAGTTTAGAGGTAGGGTTAGGTTGAGTGTGAGTGTTAGGCTTACGGTTAGAGTTAGGATTAGTGTGTAGGTGAAGGTGAGGGTTAGATTTCGGGTGAGATTTAGGTTTAGGGTGATGATTAGGGTTAGGGATAGAGTTAGGAGAGGGTGTGGGTGAGGGTGAGGGTTAGGGTTAGGTTTAGAGTTAAAGTGAGTGTGATGGTGTGGGTTATGGTTAGGATTAGGGTTAGGGTTAGGTTAGGTATAGGCTGAGGCTGAGGGTGAGGTTGAGGGTTAGTGTTAGGGTTAAGGTTAGTGTGAGGGCTTGGGTGATGGTGAGGATTCGGGTGAGGGTGAGGGTGAGTGTGAGGGTTAGGGAAAGGGTGAGTGTTAGGGTTAGGGTTTCCTTTAGGGTTAAGGTTAGGGTGAAGTTTAGGGTTAGTGTGAGGGTTAGGGTTAGGTTTAGGGTGAGGGTAAGGTTTAGGGTGAGGGTTAGGGGGAGGGGGAGGTTTAGGCTTAGGGTTAGGTTTAGGATTAATGTTTGGGTGAAGGTGAGGCTTGGGGATAGTGTAAGGTTTAGGGTTAGGCGGAGGCTTGGGTTTAAGGTTAGAGTTCGGGTATGGGTGTGGGTGAGGGTGAGGGTTAGGGTTAGGGTGAGCGAGAGAGTGAGGGTTAGGGTTATGACTAGGGTTGGGTTTATGGTTAGGCTGAGTGTGAGGATAGGGGTTACGGTGAGGGTGAGGGTGAGGGTGAGCGTTTCGGTTGGTAAGGGTTAGGGTTAGGGTTTGTGTGAGGATTAGGATGAGGGTGAGGGTTAGGGTAAGGGTTAGGGTTAGGGTGAGGGTGAGGGTTAGATTTAGAATGAAAGTTAGGGTTAGTGTGATGTTTAGGGTGAAGGTGAGTGTTAGGGTGAGGGTGAGGGTTCGTGTGACGTTTAGGGTTAGGGTTAGAGTTAGGGTGAGGGCTAGGGAGATTGTGAGGATTAGGGTAAGGGTGAGGGATAGGGTGAGAATTAGGGTTAGGCTTAGGGTTAGGGTGAGGATAAGGATTAGCGTTAGCATTAGGGTTAGGGTGATGTTTAGGGTGAGGGTTAGTGTTAGAATTAGAGTTAGGGTGCGGGTGAGGGTGAGGGTTAGGGTTTTGATTAGGTTGAGGATTAGGTTGAGGGTTAGTGTTAGGGTTAGTGTTAGAGTGGGGGTGAGCTGAGGGTTAATGTTTTGGTTAGGTTGAGGATTAGGTTTAGGGTGATGGTTAGGGTTAGTGTTGGGGTTAGTGTGAGTGTGAGGGTGAGCCTGAGGTTTAGGGTGTGGGTGAGGGTGAGGGTGATGGTTAGGGTGAGTGTTAGGGTTAGGGATACGTGTAGGGTGAGGGTTAGTGTTCCGGTTATGGTAAGTTTAGGGCGAGGGTTAGTGTGAGGTTTAGGGTTAGGGTTAGGTTTAGGCTTAGGGTGAAGGTAAGGATTAGGGTGAGGGTTAGAGTGAGGGTGGGGGTTAGGGTTAGGGTGAGGGTGAGGGTTAAGTGTAGAGTGAGGCTGAGGCTTAGTGTTAGGGTTAGGGTGAGGGTTCAGGTGAGGATGAGGGTAAGGTTTAGGTTGAGGGTTAGGGTGAGGGGGAGGGTTAGGGTTATGGTTAGTTTTAGGGTGAGGGTTAGGGTGAGGGTTAGGGTTAGGCTGAGGGTGAGCTTGAGGGGGAGGGTAAGTGTTAGTGTTAGGGTTTTGTTGAGGGTTAGGTTTATTGTGAGGGTTAGGGTGAGGATGAGGATAAGGATTAAGTTGAGGGTTAGGGTGAGCGGGAGGGTTAGGTTTAGGGTTAAGTTTAATGTTAGGTTTAGGTTGAGGGTAGTGGTTAATGTTAGGGTTAGGTTTAGGGTAAGGGTTAGGGTTAGGGTGAGGGTTAGGGTTAGGTTTAGGGTTAGGGTGATGGTGAGGGTGAGGCTTAGGGTTAGGATGAGTGTTTGGGTTAGGCTGAGATTGAGGGTGAGGCTTAGGGTTAGGATTAGGGTTTGGTTAGGATTACGCTGAGCGTGAGGGTGAGTGTTAGGGTGAGGGTGAGGATGAGGGTTAGGGTTAGGGTTAGGTTTAGGTTGAGGATAAGGAAAAGGGTTAGTATTAGGATTAGTGTGAGCCTTAGTGTTAGTGTGAGGATTAGGGTTAGTGTTAGGGTTAGGGTTCGGGATAGGGTTACCATGTGGGTAAGGGTAAGGGTTAGGGTTAGAATGATGGTGAGGTTTAGGGATAGGCTTAGGGTTAGGGTCAGTGTTATGGTGAGGATGATGACTACAGTTAGGATCAGGGTGAGGGTTAGGTTTAGGTGAGGGTTAGGGTTAGGTTTAGGGTTAGGGTGAGAGTGAGGGTTAGGGTTAGGTTAAGGTTTAGGGTGAGGGGTAGGGTGAGGTTTAGGGTTAGGGTAGGTTGAGGGTTAGGTTTAGGGTTAGGGTGAGTGTGAGGGTGAGTTTTAGGGATCGGTTTAGGGTTAGGGTGAGTGTGAGTGTTAGGTTTAGGATTAGTGTTAGTGTTAGGCTTAGGCTTAGGTTTAGGATGAGGGTGAGGATTAGGGGTAGCATTAGGGTTAGGGTGCGGTTAGGGTTAGGGTGATATTAAGTGTGAGAGTGAGATTCAGAGTTAGGGTGAGGGTGAGGTTGAGGGTTAGGCTGTGGGTGAGGGTAAGGGTTAGGGTGAGTGTTAGGGTGAGGATGAGGGTTAGGGTTAGGGTTATGGTTACGTATAGGGTGAGGGGTAGGGTGAGGGTTAGGGTTAGGGTTATGGTTAGGGTAGGGTGAGGGTTACGGTTAGGCTTAAGTTTGGTGTTATGGTGAGGGATATGTTGAGTATTACAGTTAGGGTTTGGTTGAGTGTTAGGGTGAGGTTTTGGGTTAGGGTGAGGGTTAGGTTGAGTGTGAGGTTTACTGTTAGGGTGAGGGCTAGGGTGAAGGTAAGGGTTAGGATTAGGCATAGGTTTAGGGTTAGGGTTAGGGTGAGTGGGAGGGTGAGGGTTAGGGTTAGGGTTAGGGTCTGGGTTAGGGTTAGGGTAGGGTTAGGGTTAAGGTTAGGGTGAGAGTGAGTTTGACGGTGAGGGTTAGGTTTAGGGTTAGAGTTAGGGATAGGGTGAGGGTTGGGTTGTGGGTGAGGGTTAGGGTAAAGGTGAGGGTTAGGTAGAAGGGGAGGGTTAGAGTGATGGCGAAGTTTAAGGTTATGTTTAGGGTGGTGGTTAGTGTTCGTATTAGTGTTAGGCTGAGGTTCAGTTTGGGTGTTAGGTTAGGTTTATTGTTAGGGTGAGTGTTAGGTGTAGGCTTGCGGTTAGGATGAGGGTTAAGGTCAGGGGTATGAGTAGGGTTAGGGTGAGGGTTAGGGTTAGGGTGAGGTTTAGGGTTAGAGTTAGGATTATGGGAAGGGCTAGGCTGAGGGTGTGGGTTAGCATGAAGGTGAGTTTGAGGGTGAGGGTTAGGGTTAGGTTAAGGGTCAGGGTGAGGGGTAGGGTGAGGTTTAGGGTTAGGATTTTGCTTAGGGTTAGGGTGAGGGTGAGGGTTAGGATAAGGGTTAGGGTGAGTGTGAGGTGAGGTTTACTGGTAGGTTTAGGTTTAGGGTGAGGGTGAGTGTCAGGTTTAGGATTAGTGTTAGGCTTAGGGTTTGGCTTAGGGTAAGGGTGAGGGTGAGGATTAAGATTAGGTTGAGGGTTAGGGTTAGGGTTAGGGTTGGGGTTATGGTTAGGGTGATGTTTAGTGTGAGGGTGAGGTTTAGGGTGAGGGTGAGTGTTCGGGTGAGGCTAAGGGTTAGGGTGTGGGTGAGGGTTAGTTTTAGGGTGAGTGTTAGGGTGACCGTGAGTTTGAGTGTTAGGTTTAGGGTTAGGGTTTGCATGAGTGTTAGGATTAGGGTTAGGGTTAGTTTAAGGTGGGGTAAGTTTTAGGGTGAGGGTTAGGGTTTTGTTGAGGGTGAGGGTGAGGGTGAGGTTTAGGGTAGGTTTAGGGTTAGGGTGCTTGTTAGGGTGAGGGTTATAGTTAGGGTTAGAGTTAGGGTTAGAATTAGGGTGAATGTGAGCCTGAGGAATAGGGTTCAGATTTGGGTTAGGGTTAGGATTAGGCTGAGGGTCAGGGTGTGTATTAGGTTTAGGGTTAGGGTGAATGTTAGGGTTAGGCTTAGGGTTAGTGTGAGGGTCACAGTTAGGTTTAGGGAGAGGGTAATGTTTAGGGTGAGGGTTAGATTTAGGTTTAGGATTATTGTGAGGCTGAGGGTGAGGCTTAGGGTTAGGATTAGTGTTTGGGTTAGGGTGAGGGTGAGGGTGAGGCTTAGGGGTCGATTAGAGTTTGGCTAAGGCTTAGGCTGAGCATGAGGGTGAGGGTTAATGTTAGCATGAGGTTTAGGTTTAGGGTTAGGTTTAGGACGAGGGTTCGGGTGAGGGTGAGAGTTAGGGTGTGGGTGAGGATTAGGGTTAGGGTGAGTGTTAGATTTAGGGTTTGGGTGAGTGTTAGGGTTAGAGTTAGGGTTAGGGTGAGGGCTAGGTAGAGGATAAGGGTTAGTTTGAGGGTGAGGGTGAGGGTGAGAGTAAGGGTGTGGGTTAGGGTTAGGGTTAGGCTCAGGGTTACCGTTAGGGTGAGGGTTACGCTTAGGGTTAGGGTTAGGTTGAGGTTGAGGCTGAGGCTGAGGTTTAAAGTGAAGGTGAGGGTGAGGGTGAGGGTGAGAGTTAGGGTTAGGATTAGTGTTAGGGTGTGTGTTAGTGTTAGTGTTAGGTTTAGTATGAGGGTTAGGGTGAGGGGTAGGTTTAGGCTTAGTGTGAGAGGTATGGTTAGTGTGAGGGTTAGAGATAGGGTTAGGCTTACCGTGAGGTTAAGTGCAATGGTGAGGGTTAGGATGAGGGTGAGGGTTAGGGTTAGGCTGAGGCTTAGGTTTAGGGTGAGGTTGAGGGTTAGGGATAGAGTGAGTGTTAAGTTTCGGGTTAGTGTGGGGGTTAGGGTTAGGTGATGTTTAGTGTGAGCGTGAGGTATAGGGTGAGTGTTTGTGTTCGGGTGAGGGTGAGGGTTATGTCGTGTGTGAGAATTAGGATTAGGGTGAGTGTTAGTGTGATGGTGAGTTTGAGGGTTAGGTTTAGGGTTAGTTATTGTTAGGGTTTGGGTGAGTGTTAGGGTCAATGTTAGGATTAGGGTGAAGAGTAGTGTGAGGTTGAGGGTTAGGGTGAGTTTGAGGGTGAGGGTGAGTTTTAGGGTGAGGGTCAGGGTTAGGATTATGCTTAGGGTTATGGTAAGTGTTAGGGTGAGGGTGAGGGTTACGGTTAGGCTTAGTGTTAGGGTCTGGGTTAGGTTTAGGATGAGGGTTAGGGTTAGGGTTATTGTGAGGGTGAGGTTGAGGTTGTGGGTTAGGTTTAGGGTTATGGATAGGGATAGGTTGAGGTTTTGGGTGAGGGTGAGGTTTGGGTTGTGGGTGAGGATTAGGGTAAGGGTGAGGGTTAGATTGACGGGGAGGGTTAGAATGAGGGCGAGGGTTAAGGTTAGGTTTAGATGATGGTTAGGGTTCGTATTTGTGTTAGGGTGAGGGTTAGGGTGAGGGGTATAGTTAGGGTTAGTGTGAGGGTTAGGATTGGTGTGAGGGTTAGGGTTAGGTTTAGGGTTAGAGTGAGGGTAAGGATTAGGATGAAGTTTCGAGTGAGCTTTAGTGTTTGTGATAGAGTTAGGATTAGCTTGAAGGTTAGGGTGAGTTTTAGAGTTAGGGTGAGGGTGAGGGTCAGGGTTAGGGTAAGGGTAAGTGTTAGGGTTAGGGTGAGAGTTAGAGTTAGGGTTAGGGTGAGGGTGAGGGTTAGGGTGAGGGATAGGGTTAGGGTCAGGTTTAGGTTGAGGGTTAGAGGGAGGGGGAGGGTTAGGGTTTGGGTGAAGGTTAGGGTTAAGTTTAGGTTTAGGTTTAGGGTGCGTGTTAGGGTTAATGTTAGGGTTAGGTTTAGAGTAAGGGTTAGGGTTAGGGTTAGGGTGAGTGTCACTGTTAGGTTTAGGGTGAGAGTTATGGTTAGGCTGAGGGTTAGATTTTGGTTTAGGGTTAGGGTGAAGCTGAGGGTGAGGCTTAGGGTTAGGATTAGTGTTTGGGTTAGGGTGAGGGTGAGGGTGAGGCTTAGGGGTTGGGTTTGGGTTCGGGCTATGGTTAGGGTAGGGTGAGGGTTAGGGTTAGGCTAAAGGTTAGTGTTAGGGTGAGGGTTAGGGTTAGTGTTAGGGTTAGGGTTTGCTTGAGTGTTAGGGTGAGTGTTTGGGTTAGGTTAGTTTGAGGGGGAAGGGGAGGGTTAGGGGGAGGGTTAGGGTTAGCGTATGTGTTAGGCTGAGGGCTAGGTTTAGGGTGAGGGTTAGGGTGAGGTTGATGGTGAGGGTGAGGTTTAGTGAGTAGGTGAGATATAGGCTAGGGTGTGGGTTAGGGTGAGGGTTCATGATAGGCTGATAATGAGCATGAGGGTGAGGTTTAGGGTTAGGTTTAGGATTAGTGTCAGTGTAAGGGTTAGGGTTAGGGTTAGGATGAGGTTTAGGGTAAGGGGTGGGGTTAGGGTTAGGTTGAGGGTGAGGGTGAGGATGAGGTTTAGGGTTAGGGTGAGTGTTATGGTTAGGGTTGGGGTGAGGTTGAGGGTTAGGGTTAGGTTTAGGATGAGGGTTAGTGTGAGGGTTAGGGATAGGGTTAGATTTAGGGTTAGGCTGAGGGCTAGGGTAAGGGTGAGGTTTATGCTGAGGGTGAGCGTGAAGGTGAGGGTGAGGGTGTCGCTGAGGTTAAGGGTAGGGTGAGGGTTTGGGTGACCGTGAGGGTTAGGGTCATGTTTATGTTTAGGTTAAGTGTAAGGGTGAGGGTTAGGCTTAGGGTTAGTGTGAGCCTTAGTGTAAGTATGAGGGTTAGGATTAGGTTTAGAGTTAGGGTTACCGTGAGGGTAAGTGTAAGCGTGAGTGTTAGGATGAGGGTGAGGGTTAGGGATAGTTTTAGGGTGAGGGTGAGTGTTAGGGTGAGAATGAAGGTTAGGATTAGGGTTAGGGTGAGGGTTAGGGTTAAGGTGAGAGTGAGGGTTAGTTTTAGGGTTAGGGTGAGGGTTAGGAATAGGGTTAGGTTAAGGGTTAGGGTGAGGGGTAGGGTGAGGTTTAGTGTTAGGGATTTGTTTAGGGTTAGGGTGAAGGTGAGGGTTAGGGCTAGGGTTAGCGTGAGGTTTAGGTGAGGGTTAGGGTTAGGGTGAGGGTTAGGTTTAGGGTTAGGTTTAGGGTGAGGTTAGGGTGAGGATGAGGGTGAGGGTTAGGGTTAGGATTATGGTTAGGGTTAGGGTTAGACTGAGGGTGAGGGTGAGGGTGAGGGTGAGGGTGAGGGTGAGGGTTTGTTTAGTTTGAGGATTAGGGTTAGGGTTAGGTTTAGGGTGAGGGTGACGCTTAGGGTTAGTGTTAGTGTTAGGGTTCGGATGAGGATTAGGGTGAGGTGTAGGGTTAGGTTAGGGTGAGGATGAGGGTGAGGGTAAGGTTTAGGTTTAGGTTTAAGATTAGTGTGCGTGTTAGGGTTAGGGTTAGTGTTAGGATGAGGATTAGGATGAGGGGTAGGGTTAGGGTTAGGTTGAGGAGGGTGTGATTGTGAGGTTTAGGGTTAGGGTGAGGGTTAGGGTTAGGGTTACAGTGAGCGTGAGGGTTAGGGTCAGGTTTAGGATGAGGGTTAGGGTTAGGGTTAGGGTTAGCGTTAGGGTTAGTGTGAGGGTTAGGGTTAGGGTAATGGTTAGGATTAGGCTTACGGTTATGCCGAGGGCTAGGGTGAGGGTGAGGGTTAGGGTGAGGGTGAGGGTGAGGGTGAGGGTTAGGATAGGGTGAGGATTAGGGTGATGTTGAGTGTTAGAATAAGGTTGAGCATATGGGTTAGTGTTAGTGTTAGGGTCAGGGTGAGGATTAGGGTTACTGTTAGGTTAGGATGAGGGTTAGGGTGAAGGGTAGGTTTAGGGTTGGGGTTAGGGTTACCGTGAGGGTAAGAATTAGTTTGAAGGTGAGGGTAAGGTTTAGGGTTATGGTGAGGGTAATTGTTAGGGTGAGGGTTAGTATGAGGGTTAGCGTTTGGGTAAGGTTTAGGGTGATGTTTAAGGTTAAGGTTAGGGTTTGGTTAGGGTTAGGGTTAGGGTGAGGGTTAGGGTGAGGGTAAGGGTTAACTCGAGCGTGCGGATTAGGTGTAGGGTTAGGGTTAGTGTGAGGGTTAGGTTTAGGGTTAGGGTGAGGGTTAGGGTGAGGGTAAGGGTTAACTCGAGCGTGCGGATTAGGTGTAGGGTTAGGGTTAGTGTGAGGGTTAGGTTTAGGGTTAGGGTGAGGGTTATGTTTAGTGTGAGGGTTATGGTTAGGGATAGGGTAAGGGTGAGGGTAAGGGTTAGGATCAGGGTAGGGTGAGAGTTAGGTTTAGGGTTAGCATTAATGTTAAGTTGAGGTTTAGGGTGAGGTTTATGGTTAGGGTTAGAGTTAGGGTTAGGTTGAGGGTTAGGGTGAGGTTTAGAGTTAGGGTGAGGGTGTTAGGTTTAGGGTTAGGGTGAGGGTTAGGGTTAGGGTGAGAGTTAGAGTTAGGGTTAGGGTTAGGTTGACGGCTAGGGTGAGGATGAGGGTTAGGGTAAGTGTGAGGGTGAGGGTGAGTGTTAGGGTGTGGGTTTGGGTTCAAGTTCGGGTCAGGGTTTCGTTTAGTGTAAGGGTTATAGTTTGGGATAGGGTGAGGTTGAGGCTGAGGCTGAGGACTAAGGTGAGGGTGAGGGTGAGTGTGAGGGTGAGGGATAGGGTTAACTTGAGGTTGAGGTTGAGGTTTAGTGTTTGCATTGGTGTTAGGGTTAGGGTTAGGCTGTGGGTGAGCATGAGCGTGAGGGTGAGGGTTATGTTTTTTGTGATGGTTAAGGTGAGGATGAGCATAAGGGTTAGGTTGAGGGTTGGGGGAGGGGGAGGGTTGGGGTTAGGGTTAGGGTGAAGGTTAGGTTTAAGTTTAGGTTTAGGTTTAGGTTTAGTGTGAGCGTTAGGGTTAGGTTTAGGGTAAGGGTTAGGGTTAGGGTTATGGTTAGGATGAGGGTTACAGTTAGGTTTACGGTAAGGGTTAGGGTTAGGGTGAGGGTTAGGGATAGGTTTAGTGTTAGGGTGGGGGTGAGAGTGAGGGTTATGTTTAGGGTTAGGGTTAGGGTGAGAGTGAGGGTGAGGCTTAGGGTTAGGAGTAGTGTTTCAGTTAGGTTTAGGCTGAAGGTGAGGGTGAGGGTTAGACAGAGGTTTATGGGTATGTTGAGGGTTAGGGTTAGGGTTAGGTTTAGGTTGAGGGTTATGGTGAGGGGTAGGGTTAGGCTTAATGTGAATCTTAATGTTAGTGGGAGGTTAGGATTAGTGTTAGGGTTAGGGTTACCGTGAGGGTAAGGGTAAGGGTGAGGGTTAGGATGAGGGTGAGGGTTAGCGATAGGTTTAGGGTGAGGGTGAATGTTAGGGTGAAGATGAGGGTTAGGATTAGGGTTAGGGTTAGGTTTATAGTTAGGGTTAGGTTTAGACTGAGGGTAAGGGTGAGGGTGAGGGTTTGGGATAGGGGGAGGGTTAAGTTTAGGGTGAGTTAGAGGGTTAGGTTTAGGGTTGGGGTTATGGTTAGGATGAGGGGTAGGGTGAGGGGTAGGGTTATGGTAAGGATGAGGATTAGGGATAGTGTGAGGTTTAGTGTTAGGGTTAAGGTGAGGGTAAGGGTTAGTGTGAGGGTGAGGGTAGGGTTAGGGTTAGGGTGTGGGTGAGGGTTAGGGCTAGGGAGAGAGTTAGAGTGACGTTGAGTTTGAGGGTTAGGTTTAGGGTAAGGCTTAGGGTGAGTGTTAGGGTGAGGGTGAGGTTTAGGGTTAGATTTGAGGTTAGTGTGAGGTTTAGGGTTTGGGTGAATGTTAGGGTTAGGGTTACTGTTAGGGTTAGGGTAGGGTGTGGGTAAGGTTTTGGGTGAGGTTTAAGGTTAGGCTGAGGGTGAGGGTGAGGGTGAGGCTTAGGGTTAGGTTTAGGGTGAGGATGAGGGTTTGGGTGAGGGGTATAGTTAGGGTTATGTTTACGGTTAGGATTAGGGTAAGGGTTAGGGTTAGGCTGAGGGTCAGGGTGAGTGTTAGGGTTAGGTTGAGGGTAGTGTTTAGGGTGAGGGTTAGTATGAGCGTGAGGTTTAGGGTGAGGGTGAGGGTTAGGTTTCGAGTTAGGATTATGGTAAGGGCTAGGTTGAGGGTGAGGGTTAGGGTGAGGCTGAGAGTGAGGGTGAGGATTACGTTGTGGGTTTGGTTTAGGGTTAGGGTCAGGATTATGGTTATGCTTCGGGTTAGGATTAGGTTGAGGGTGAGGCTGAGGCTGAGATTTAAATTGAGTGTGAGGGTGAGTGTGAGGGTGAGGTTTAGGGTTCAGGTTAGGGTTACGTTGAGAGTGAGGGTGAAAGTTCGTGTTTGGATTAGGGTTAGGGTTAGTGTTAGGCTGAGGGTGAGCGTGAGTGTGAGGGTGATGGTTAGTGTTAAGGTTAGGGTGAGGGATAGGTTTATTGTGAGGGTTAGGGTGAGGATGAGGGTAAGGGTTAGGTTGAGAGTTAGGGTGAGGAATAGGGTTAGGGTGAGGGTTAGGGTGATGTTTAGGGATAAGTTAAGGGTTAGGTTTAGGGTGAGAGTTAGGGTTAATGTTAGGATTAGGTTTAGGGTAAGGGTTAGGGTGAGGGTGAAGGTTAGGTTTAGGGTGAGGTTTAGCGTTAGGATGAGGGTTCGGGTTAGGGTTAGGGTTAGGGTGAGGGCTAGGGTGAGGGTGAAGGTTAGGATTAGGCTTAGGGTTAGGGTGAGGTTTAGGGTTAGGATTAGATTTAGGGTTAGTGTGAGGGGTAGGGTTGGGGTTAGGTTGACGGTTAGGTTTAGTGTGAGTGTTATGGTTAGGGATAGGGTTAGGGTGAGGGTGAGGGTGAGGGTTAGGGTTAGGGTTAGGGTTAGGGTGAGTGTTAGGGTTAGGATGAGGGTTAAGGAGAGGGTTAGGGTTACTGTTATTGTGAGAGATAGTGTTAGTGTGAGGTTAAGGGTTAGGGTGAGGGTTAGAGTTAGGGTGAGGGTTAGGGTGAGGGTGAAGGCCAGGGTCAGGGTAAGGGTTAGGGTTAGAGTTAGGGTTATGTTGAGGGTTAGTTTGAGGTTTAGAGTTAGCATGAGGGTTCACGTTAGGGTTAGGGTTAGGGTGAGGTTGAGGCTGAGGCTGAGGTTTAACGTGAGGGTGAGGGTGAGGTTGATGGTCAGGGTTAGATTTCAGGTTAGGGTTAGCTTGAGGGTGAGGTTGATGGTTAGTATTTAGATTAGTGTTAGGGTTAGGGTTAGTCTGAGGGTGAGCATGAGGGTGAGGGTGAGATTTAGTATTAGGATTAGGGTGAGGGTTAGGTTTCTTGTGAGGGTTAGGGTAAGGATGAGGGTAAGGTTTAGGTTGAGGTTTAGGTTGAGGGGGAAGGTTAGGGTTAGGGTGAGGTTTAGTTTGAGAGTTAGGGTTTAGTTTAGGTTTACGTTTAGGGTGAGGGTTAGGGTTAATGTTCAGGTTAGGTTTAGGGTAAGGGTTAGGGTTAGGGGTAGGGTTAGGGTGAGGGTTAGTGTTAGGGTGGGCGTTAGGTTTAGGTTTAGGGTTAGGATATGGTTGAGGGTGAGGTTTAGGGTTGGGGTTAGGGTTAAGGTGAGGGTGAGGGTGAGGGTGAGGCTGAGGGTTAGAATTAGAGTTTGCGTTAGGTTTAGGCTGAGGGTGAGGGTGAGAGTTAGCGTGAGGGTTAGGATTAGGGTTAGGTTTAGGTTGAAGTTAGGGTGAGGGGTAGGATTAGGGTTAATTTGAGCCTTAGTGTAAGTGTGAGGGCTAGGATTAGGTTTATGGTTTGGGTTACCGTGAGGGTAAGGGTAAGGGTGAGGGTTAGGATGAGGGTGAGGGTTAGGGATAGGTTTAGGGTGAGGGTGAGTGTTGGGGTGAGATTGAGGGTTAGGGTTAGGGTTAATGTCAGGGTTAGGGTTAGGATGATGGTGAGGTTTAGTTTTTAGGGTTAGGGTGAGGGTTAGGATTAGGGTTAGGTTAAGGGTTAGTGTGAGGGGTAGGGTGAGGTTTAGGGTTAGGGTTTTGTTTAGGTTTAGGGTGAAGGTGAGGGTTAGGGTTAGGGTTAGCGTGAGGGTTAGGGTGAGGGTTAGGTTTAGGGTTAGGTTTAGGGTGAGGTTAGGGTGAGGGTGAGGGTGAGGGTTAGGGATAGGATTACGGTTAGGGTTAGGGTTAGACTGAGGGTGAGGGTGAGGGTGAGGGTGAGGGTTTGGTTTAGGTTGAGGGTAAGGGTTAGGGTTAGGTTTAGGGTGAGGGTGACGGTTAGGGCTAGGGTTAGGGTTAGGGTTAGGATGAGGGTTAGTGTGAGGTGTAGGGTTCGGTTAGGGTGAGTATGAGGGTGAGTGTGATGTTTAGTGTTATGTTTAGGATTAGTGTGCGTGTTAGGGTTAGGGTTAGTGTTAGGATGAGGTTTAGGTTGAGGGGTAGGTTTAGGTTTAGGTTGAGGGTGAGTGTGATGGTGAGGTTTAGGGTTAGGGTGAGGGTTAGGTTTAGGGTTAGGGTGAGCTCGAGGGTTAGGGTTAGGTTTAGGATGAGGGTTAGGGTTAGGGTTAGTGTTAACGTTAGGGTTAGTGTGAGGGTTAGGGTTAGGGTTAGGGTTAGGGTAATGGTTAGGGTTAGGTTTACGGTTAGGCCGAGGGCTAGGGTGAGGGTGAGGGTTAGGGTTAGGGTGAGGGTGAGGGTGCGTGTTAGGTTGTCGGTGAGGTTTAGGGTAGGGTGAGAATTAGGGTGACAGTTAGTGTTAGATTGAGGGTGAGGGTAAGCATTCTGGTTGGGTTAGCGTCAGGGTGAGGATTAGGGTTACTGTTAGGGTTAGGATGAGGGTTAGGCTCAGGGGTAGTTTTATGATTGGGGTTAGGGTTATGGTGAGGGTAAGGGTTAGGGTGAGGGTGAGGGTTAGTTTTAGGGTTATGGTGAGGGTAATTGTTAGGGTGAGGGTTAGGATGAGGATGAGGGTTAGGGTTAGGTTTAGGGTTAGTATGATGTTTAAGGTTAAGGTTAGGGTTTGGATTAGGGTTAGGGTGAGGGTTAGGGTTAGAGTGAGGGTAAGGGTTAACTTGAGAGTGCGGATTAGGTTTAGGGTTAGGATTAGTGTGAGGGTTAGGCTTAGGGTTAGGGTGAGGGTTAGGTTTAGTGTGAGGGTTATGGTTAGGGATAGGGTTAGGGTGAGGGTAAGGGTTAGGATGAGGGTAAGGTGAGAGTTAGGTTTAGAGTTAGCATGAATGTTAGGGTGAGGTTTAAGTTTATGGTTAGAGTGAGGGTTAGGTTGAGGGTTAGGGTGAGGTTTAGAGTTAGGGAGAGGGTGAGGGTTAGGTTTAGGGTTAGGGTTAGCGTGAGAGTTATAGTTAGGTTTAGGGTTAGGTTGAGGGCTAGGGAGAGGGTGAGGCTTAGGGTGAGGTTGAGGGTGAGGGTGAGGATTAGGGTGTGGGTTTTGGGTTAGATTTAGGATCAGGGTTTCGGTTAGGGTAAGGGTTAGTGTTGGGGTTAGGGTGAGGTTGAGGCTGAGGCTGAGGTTTAAGGTGAGTGTGACGGTGAGTGTGAGGGTGAAGGTTAGGGTTCGGGATAGGATTAACTTGAGGGTGAGGGTGAGGGTTAGTATTTGGATTGGTGTTAGGTTTAGGGTTAGGCTGAGGGTGAGGGTGAGGGTGAGGTCGAGTGTTAGGTTTATTGTGAGGGTTAAGGTGAAGATGAAGGTAAGGGTTAGGTTGAGGGTTAGGGTGAGGGTGAGGGTTAGGATTAGGGTTAGGGTGAGGGTTAGTGTTAAGTTTAGGTTTAGGTTTAGGGTGAGGGTTAGGGTTAATGTTATGGTTAGTTTTAGGGTAAGGGTTAGGGTTAGGGTAATTTTTAGGGTGAGGGTTACGGTTAGGTTTACAGTGAGGGTTAGGGTTAGGGTGAGATTTAGGGTTAGGTTTAGGGTTAGGGTGGGGGTGAGAGTGAGGGTTAGGTTTGGGATTAGGGTTAGGGTGAGGGTGAGGGTGAGGATGAGGCTTAGGGTTAGGATTAGGGTTTCGGTTAGGTTTAGGCTGCAGGTGAGGTTGAGCGTTAGCGTGAGTTTTAGGGTTAGGGTTAAGTTTAGTTTAAGGGGTAAGCTGAGGGTTAGGTTTAGGTTTAGTGTGAGGGTGAGTGTGAGGGTAAGGCCGAGGTTTAGGGTTAGGTTGAGGTTTAGGGTTAGGGTTAGTTTTAGGTTGAGGTTTATGGTGAGAGGTATGGTTAGGCCTAGTGTGAACCTTAGTGTTAGTTTGAGGTTAGGATTAGTGTTAGGGTTAGGGTTACTGTGAGGGAAAGTGTAAGGATGAGCGTTAGGATGAGGGTGAGAGTTAGGGATAGGTTTAGGGTGAGGGTGAGGGTTAGGGTGAGGATGAGGGTTAGGATTAGGTTTAGGGGTAGGTTTAGGTTTAGGGTTAGGGTTAGATTGAGGATGAGGGTGAGGGTGAGGTTGAGGGTTTGGGATAGGGGGAGGGTTAGGTTTAGGGTTAGGTTTAGGGTGAGGTTGAGGGTGAGGGTTATGGTTAGGGTTATGGTTAGGATGAGGGGTAGGCTGAGGTGTAGGATTATGGTTAGTGTGAGGGTTAGGGTTAGTGTGAGGTTTGGTGTTAGGGTAAAGGTGTGGCTAAAGGTTACTGTGAGGGTTAGGGTGAGGGTGAGTGTAGGGTTAAGTTTAGGGTGTGAGTGAGGGTTAGGGTTAGGGTGAGTGTTAGTGTGACGGTGAGTTTGAGGGTTAGGTTTAGGGTAAGGGTTAGGGTGAGTGTTAGGGTGAGGGTGAGGTTTAGGGTTAGATTTAAGGTTAATGTGAGGTTTAGGTTTTGGGTGAAATTTAGGGTTAGGTTTAGGGTTAGGGTTAGAGTAGGGTGCGGGTAAGGTTTAGGGTTAGGGTTAGGGTTAGGCTGAGGGTGAGGGTGAGGGTGAGGCTTAGGGTTAGGTTTAGGGTTAGGCTGAGGTTTCAGGTGAGAGGTATAATTAGGGTTAGGGTTAGGGTTACAATTAGGGTGAGTGTGAGGGTGAGGTTTAGTTTTAGGATTAGGGTAAGGGTTAGGGTTAGTGTTAGGCTGAGGGTCAGGATGAGTGTTAGGGTTAGGGTTAGGCTTAGGGTGAATGTTAAGGTTAGGCTTAGGGTTAGGATGAGGGTTAAGGTGAGGGGTAGGTTTAGGGTTAGGTTGAGGGTTAGGGTTAGTGTGAGTGTTAGGGTTAGGGTATGGGTAGTGTTTAGGCTGAGGGCTAGTATGAGCGTGAGGGTTAGTCTTAGGGTGGGGGTTAGTTAGGATTACGGTGAGGGCTAGGGTGAGGGTGAGATTTAGGGTGAGGGTGAGAGTGAGGGTGGGATTACGTTGTGGGTTAGGTTTATGGTTAGGGTCTGGGTTACATTTAGGGTTCAGGTTCAGATTACGTTGAGGGTGAGGCTGAGGCTGAGGTTTAAGTTGAGGGTGAGGGTGAGTGTGAGGGTGAGGTTTAGGGTTAGGGTTAGGTTGAGGGTGAGGTTGAGGGTTCGTGTTTGGATTAGGTTTAGAGTTAGTGTTAGGCTGAGGGTGAGCGTGAGTGTGAGGGTGATGGTTAGTGTTAGGTTTAGGGTGAGGGATAGGTTTACTGTGAGGGTTAGGGTGAGGATGATGGTGTGGGTTAGGTTTAGTGTCAGGGTGAGGGATAGGGTTAGGGTTAGGGTTAGGGTGAGGGTTAGGGTTAAGTTAAGGGTTAGGTTTAGGGTGAGAGTTAGGGTTAATGTTAGAGTTAGGTTTAGGGTAAAGGTTAGGGTGAGGGTGAGGGTTAGAGTTAGGGTGAGGTTTAGGGTTAGGGTGAGGATTCAGGTTAGGATTAGGGTTGGGTTTAGGGCTAGGGTGAGGGTGAAGGTTAGGATTAGGCTTAGGTTTAGGTTGAGGTTTACGGTTAGGATTAGGTTTAGGGTTAGTGTGAGGGGTAGGGTTAGGGTGAGGGTGAGGGTTAGGTTTAGTGTGAGTATTATGGTTAGGGATAGGGTTAGGGTTAGGGTGAGGGTGAGGGTTAGGGTTAGCGTTAGGGTTAGGGTGAGTGTTAGGTTTAGCCTTAGGGTTAGGATGAGTGTTAAGGAGAGGGGTAGGGTTACGGTTAGGGTGAGGGCTAGGGTTATTGTAAGAGTAAGGGTTAGGGTGAGGGTTAGGATGAGGGTGAGGGTTAGGGTGAGCATTAGAGTTAGGGTGAGGGTTAGGGTTAGGTTAAGGACCAAGGTCAGGGTGAGTGTTAGGGTTAGAGTTAGGGTTAGGTTGAGGGTTAGGTTGAGGTTTAGAGTTAGCGTGAGTTTTCGGGTTAGGTTGAGGTTTAGAGTTAGCGTGAGGTTTCAGGTTAGGTTGAGGCTGAGGCTGAGGTTTAACGTGAGGGTGAGGGTGAGGTTGAGGGTCAAGGTTAGGTTTCAGGTTAGGGTTAGCTTGATGGTGAGGTTGAGCTTTAGTGTTTGGATTACTGTTAGGGTTAGGGTTGGGCAAAAGGTGAGTGTGAGGGTGAGGGTGAGGTTTAGTGTTAGGATTAGTGTGAGGGTTAGGTTTTTTGTGAGTGTTAGGTTAAGGATGAGGGTAAGGGTTAGGTTGAGGTTTAGGGTGAGGGGGAGAGTTAGGGTTAGGGTTAGGGTTAGGGTGAGGTTTAGGGTGAGAATTAGGGTTAAGTTTAGGTTTAGGTTTAGGGTGAGGGTTAGGGTTAATTTTCAGGTTAGGTTTAGGGTAAGGTTTGGGTTAGGGTTAGGGTGAGGGTGATTGTTAATGTTAGGTTTAGGGTTAGGGTGAGGGTTTGGGTGAGGGTTAGGGTTAGGTTTAAGGTTAGGGTGAGAGTTAGCGTGAGGGTTAGTGTTACAGTTAAGTTTAGGGTTAGGGTTAGGGTGAGGGTGAAGGTTAGGATTAGGCTTAGGGTTAGGGTGAGGTTTAGGGCTAGGGTTAGGTTTAGGGTCAGAGTGAGGGGTAGGGTTAGGTTTAGGGTGAGGGTTAGGTTTACTGTGAGTGTTATGTTTAGGGATAGGTTGAGGGTGAGGGTAAGGGTTAGGATGAGGGTAGGGTGAGAGTGAGGTTTAGGGTTAGCTTGAGTGTTAAGGTGAGGGTTACTGTGAGGGTTAGGTTCAGGGTTAGGTTGAGGGTGAGATTGAGGGTGAAGGTTAGGGTTATGGTTAGGTTTAGGGATAGGGTGAGGGTTTGGGTGAGGGTGAAGTTTGGGTTTGGGTGATGGTTAAGGTAAAGGTGAAGGTTAAGTTGGCAGGGAGGTTTAGAGTGAGGGCGAGTGTTAAGGTTAGGGTTAGGTTGAAGGTTAGGGTTCGTATTAATATTAGGATGAGGGTTAGTGTGAAGGGTATAGTTAGGGTTGAGGTGAGGGTTAGGATTAGTGTGAGGGTGATGGTTAGGGTTAGTGTTACAGTGAGGGTAAGGGTTAGGGTGAGGTTTAGTGTGAGGTTTATGGTTAGGCGTAAAGTTAGTTTTAGGTTGATGGTTAGGGTGAGGTTTAGATTTAAGGTGAGGGTGACGGTTAGGGTTAGGGTTAGGGTGAGGGTTAGGGTTAGGGTGAGAGTTAGAGTTAGGGTTAGGGTGAGTGTTAGAGTGACGGTGAGTTTGAGTGTTAGGTTTAGGGTAAGTGTTAGGGTGAGTGTTAGGTTGAGGGTGATGTTTAGGGTTAGATTTAATGTTAGTATTACGATTAGGGTTTGGGTGAGTTTTAGGGTTAGGGTTAGGCCTAGTGTAGGGTGAAGATAAGATTTAGGGTGAGGGTTAGGCTTAGGCTGAGGGTGAGGGTGAGGGTTAGGTTTAGGGTTAGGGTGAGGGTTAGGGTGAGGGGTATAGCTAGGTTTATGGTTAGGGTTAGAATTAGGGTGAGTGTGAGGGTGAGGAATAGGGTTAGGTTTAGGGTGAGGGTTAGGTTTAGGCTGAGGGTCAAAATGAGTGTAAGTGTTATGGTTAGGTTTAGGGTGCGTGTTAGGGTTAGGCTTAGGGTTAGGATGAGGGTTAAGTTGAGGGGTAGGTTTAGGGTTAGGGTGAGTGTTAGGGTTAGTGTGAAGTTTAGGGTTAGGGTGAGGGTAAGGTTTAGGGTGAGGGTTAAGATGAGGGTGAGGGTTAGGGTGAAGATTAGGGTTAGGGTGAGGGTTAGGGTTAGAGTTAGCATTAGGGTGAGAGCTAGAGTGAGTTTGAGGGTTAATGTGAGGTTGAGGGTGAGGGTGAGGGTTAGGTTGTAGTTTAGGGTTAGGGTCAGGGTTACGGGTAGTGTGCGTGTTATAGTTAAGTTTAGGGTTAAGTTAAGGGTGACGCTAAGGCTGAGGTTTAAGGTGAGGGTGAGTGTGAGTGTGAGCGGAGGTTTAGGTTTTAGGTTAGGGTTAGGTTGAGAATGAGTGTGAGGGTTAGTGTTTGGATTAGGGTTAGGGTTAGGGTTAGGCTGAGGGTGATGGTGAATGTGAGGGTGATGGTTAGTGTTAGGGTTAGGGTGAGGGAGAGGTTTATGGTGAGGGTTAGGGTGAGGATGAGTGTAAGGGTTAGGTTTAGGGTTAGGGTGAGGGGCAGGGTTAGGGTTAGGGTTAGGGTTAGGGTGAGGGTTAGGGTGAGGGTTAGGGTTAAGTTAAGGGTTAGGTTTAGGGTGAGAGTTAGGGTTAATATTAGGGTTAGGTTTAGGGTAAGGGTTAGGGTGAGGGTGAGGGTTAGGATTAGGGTCAGGTTTAGGGTTAGGGTGAGGGTTAGGGTTAGGATTAGGGTTAGAGTGAGGGGTAGGGTCAGTGTTTGGTTAAGTGTGAGTGTTATGGTTAGGGATAGGGTTAGGGTGAGGGGAAGGGTAAGGATGAGGGTAGGGTGAGAGTGAGGTTTAGGGTTAGCATGAGTGTTAGGGTGAGTGTTATTTTGAGGTTTAGGTTTAGGGTTATGTTGAGGGTGAGGTTGAGGGTGAGGGTTAGGGTTAGGCTTAGGGTTAGGTATAGGGTGAGGGTTTGGGTGACGGGGAGGTTTGGATTGTGCGTGAAGGTTAGGGTAAATGTGAGGGTTAGGTTGACAGGGAGGGTTAGAGTGAGAGCGAGGTTTAAGGTTAGGGTTAGTGTGAAGGCTAGGGTTCGAGTTAATGTTAGGGCGAGTGTTAGGGTGAGGGTTAGGGTGAGGGTTATAGTTAGGGTTGAAGTGAGGTTAGGATTAGTGTGAGGGTTAGGATTGGGTTAGGGTTAGAGTGAGGGTAAGGGTTAGGGTGAGGTTTAGAATTAGGGTTAGAGTTAGGATTACGTTGAGGGTTAGGGTGAGGTTTAGATTTAGGGTGAGGGTGACGGTTAAGGTTAGGGTTAGTGTGAGGATTAGGGTTAGGGTGAGAGTTAGAGTTAGGGTTAGATTGAGGGTGAGGTTTAGGGTTAGCTTTAGGGTTAGAATTAGGGTGAGGGTGAGGGTCAGTTATAGGTTTATTATTAGAGTTAAGGTTAGGTTTAGGCTGAGGTTGAGGGAGAGTGTTAGGGTTAGGTTAGGGTTAGGGTGAGTGTTAGGGTTAGGATTAGGTTTCGGATAAGGGTTAAGGGGAGGGCTAGGTTTAGGATTTGGGTGAGGGTGAGGGTGTGGGTTATGGTTAGTGTTAGGGTCAGGGTTACGGTTAGGGTGAGGGTAGGGTTAAGTTTAGAGTTTGGGTGAGGGTGAGGTTTAGGCTTAGGTTAAGTGTTAGGGTGAGGGGAAGGGTTATGGTTAATTTTAGGCTGAAGCTGAGCTTTAATTTGAGTGTGAGGGTGAGTGTGAGGGTCAGGATTAGGGTTCGGTTTAGGGTTAGCTTGAGGGTGAGGGTGAGGGTTAGTGTTAGGATTAGTTTTAGGTTTAGGGTTAGGCTGAGGGTGAGCATCAGGGTGAGGGTGAGGTTTAGTGTGAGGGTTAGGGTGAGGGTTAGGTTTCTTGTGAGGGTTAGGTTGAGGATGAGGGTAAGGGTTAGGATGAGGTTTAGGGTGAGAGTTAGGGTTAAGTTTAGGTTTAGGTTTAGGGTGAGGATTAGGGTTAATGTTAGGGTTAGGTTTAGGGTAAGGGTTAGGGTTAGGGTTAGGGTGAGAGTTACGGTTAGGTTTAGGGTGAGGGTGAAGTTTAGGGCTAGGTTTAGGGTTAGGTTGAGGGTGAGGGTGAGGTTTAGGTTTGGGGTTAAGGTTAGGGTGAGGGTGAGGTTGAGGGTGAGGCTGAGGTTTAGGATTAGGGTTTGGGTTAGGTTTAGGCTGAGGGTGAGGATGAGGGTAGCGTGAGGGTTAGGTTTAGGGTTAGGTTTAGGTTGAGGGTTAGGGTGAGGGGTAGGTTTAGGGTTAGTGTGAGCCTTAGTGTTAGTGTGAGGGTTAGGATTGGGGTTAGGTTTAGGGTTACAGTGAGGGCAAGGGTAAGGTTTAGGCTTAGGATGAGGGTGAGGGTTAGGGATAGGTTTACGGTGAGGGTGTGTGTTAGGGTGAGGATTAGGGTTAGGGTTAGGGTTAGGGTGAGGGTTAGGGTTACGGTGAGGGTGAGGGTTAGTTTTAGGGTTAGGGTGAGGTTGAGGATTAGGGGTAGGTTAAGGGTTAGGGTGAGGAGTAGGGTGAGATTTAGGGTTAGGTTTTTGTTTAGGGTTAGGGTGAAGGTGAGGGTTAGGTTTAGGGTTAGTTTTAAGGGTTAGTGTGAGGGTTAGGGTTAGGGTGAGGGTTAGGTTTAGGGTTTGGTTTAGGTTGAGGATTAGGGTGACTGTGAGGGTGAGGGTTAGGGTTAGGATTACAGTTAGGGTTAGGGTTAGACTGAGGGTGAAGGAGAGTGTGAGGATGAGGGTTTGGGGTAGGTTGAGGGTTAGGGTTAGGTTTAGGGTTAGGGTTTGGTTTAAGTTGAGGGTTAGGTTGACTGTGAGGGTGAGGGTTAGGGTTCGGATTACGGTTAGGTTTAGGGTTAGACTGAGGGTGAGGGTGAGGTTGAGGGTGAAGGTTTGGTTTAGGGTGAGGGTGATGGTTAGGATTAGGGTTAAAATGAGGCTTAGGGTGAGGGGTAGGTTTAGGTTAGGGTGAGGGTTAGGGTTAATAAGAAGTTTAATGTTAGGGTTATGGTTAGGATGAGGGTTAGGGTGAGGGGTAGGGTTAGGTTAGGGTGAGGGTTAAGGTTAATGTGAAGTTTAATGTTAGGGTTAGGGTGAAGGTAAGTGTTAGTGTGAGTTTTAGGATGAGGGTGAGGGTTAGGGTTAGGGTTAGGGTGAGGGTTAGGGTTTGTTTTAGGGTTAGGATGGGGGTTAGAGTGAGGGTTAGGTTTAGGATTAGGTTTAGGGTGAGGGTGAAAGTGAAGGTAAGGCTAAGGATGAGGGTTAGGGTGAGGATGAATGTTAGGTTTAGGGTAAGGTTTAGGGTGAGGGTTAGGTTTAGGGTGAGTTTGAGGTTTAGGGTTAGGGTGCAGGTTAGGGTTAGGGTGATGTTTAGTGTGAGAGTGAGGGTTAGGTTGAGGGTTCGGGTTTGGGTTCGGGTTATGGTTAGGGTGAGTGTTAGAGTGACGGTGTGTTTGAGTGTTATGTTTAGGGTCAGGATTAGCTTTAGTGTTAGGGTGAGTGTGAGGGTTAGGGTTAGGTTTAGGGTTAGTGTTAGGATTAGTGTTTGGGTGAGTGTTAGTGTTTGGGTTAGGTTTAGGGTTAGGGTAGGGTGAGGGTAAGCATTAGGGTGAGGGTGAGGGTGAGGGTTAGGCTTAGGGTGCGGGTTAGGTTTAGGTTGATGTTTAGTGTGAGGGTGAGGGTTCGATTGAGCGTTTGGGTTCGGGTGAGGGTGAGGGTTAGGATTAGGGTGAGTGTCAGAGGGACGGTGAGATGAGTGTTACGTTTAGGGTGTGTGTTAGGGTGAGGGTTAGGGTTAGGTTTAGGGTTAGTGTTAGGATTAGGGTTTGGGTGAGTGTTAGGGTTAGGGTGAGGGTTAGGGTTAGGATGAGGGTGAGGGTGAGGGTGAGGGTTAGGGTTAGGTTTAGATTTAGTGTGAGGGTTATGGTGAGGGGTATAGTTAGGCTTAGGTTTAGGGTTAGCATTAGGGTGAATGTGAGGGTGAGGAATATAGTTAGCATTAGGGTAGGGTTAGGGTTATGCTGAGGGTCAGAATGAGTGTTAGGGTTAGGGTTAGGGTTAGGGTGAGTGTTAGGGTTAGCATGATTTTTAATGTGAGGGGTAGGGTTAGGGTTAGGGTGAGGGTTAGGGTTAGTGTGTAGGTGAGGCTGAGGATGAGATTTAAAGTGAGGGTAAGGGTGAGTGTGAGGGTGTGGCTCAGGGTTATGTTTATTGTGAGGGGTAGGGTGAGGATGAGAGTAAGGGTTAGGTTGAGGGTTAGGGTGAGGGGGAGGGTTAGGGTTAGGGTTAAGCTTAGGGTTAGGTTTAGCTTGAGGGTTAGGGTTAATGTTAGGGTTAGGTTTAGAGTAAGTGTTAGGGTTAGGGTTAGGGCTAGGATTAGGGTGAGGGTAATGGTTAGGTTATTGTGAGGTTAGGGTTAGGTTTATGGTTAGGGTTACGGGGAGGGGGAGGTTAATGGTTGAGGTTAGGGTTAGGGTGAGGGTGAGGGTGAGGCTTAGGGTTAGGATTAGGGTTTGGGTTAAGGTTAGGCTGATGGTGAGCTTGAGGGTTAGGGTTAGCCTGAGGGTTAGTTTCAGGGTTAGGTTTAGGTTGAGAGTTAGGGTGAGGGGTAGGTTTAGGTTTAGGGTAAGGGTGAGAGTGAATGGGAGGTTGAGGGTTAGGGTGAGGGTTAAGGTTAGGATCAGGGTAAGGGTTAGAGTTAGGTTTAAGTTGAGGGTTAGGGTGAGGGGTATTGTTAGGGTTAGTGTAAAGCTTATTGTTAGTGTGAGGGTTAGGGTTAGGGTTAGGATTAGGGTTAACGTGAGGGCAAGGGTAAGGGTGAGGGTTAGGATGAGGGTGAGGCTTAGGGATAGGTTTAGGGTGAGGCTGATTGTTAAGGTGAGGATGAAGTTTAGGTTTAGGGTTGGGGTGAGGGTTAGGGTTAGGGTGAAATTTACGGTTAGGTTTAGATTTAGGGTGAGGTTGAGGTTTAGGGTTAGGTTAAGTGTTAGGGTGTGGGGAAGGTTGAGGGTTAGGGTTAGGGTTTTTTTAGGGTTATCGTGAGGGTGAGGGTTAGTGTTAGATTTAGGGTGAGTGTGTGGGTGAGTTTTAGTTATAGGTTTAGGTTTAGTGTGATCTTGAGTATTATGTTTAGTATTAGTGTTAGGATTTGGGTTAAGCATAGAATTAGGGTGAGGTTGAGGGTTAGGGTTTGGGTTAGGGTGAGGATGAGGTTTAGGGTTAGGTTTAGGGTGCGGGTTAGGGTTAGGGTGATATTTAGTGTGAGGGTGAGGTTTAGGGTGAGGGTGAGTGTTTGGTTGAGGGTTAGGGTGTGGGTGAGTGTTAGGGTTAGGGTGAATGTTAGGGTGACAGTGAGTTTGAGGGTTAAGTTTAGGGTAAGGTTTAGGGTTAGTGTTAGGGTGAGGGTGAGTGTTAGTGTTTGGTTTAAGATTAGTGTTATCCTGCCCATGTAATTGTAACTCCTCTGTACAGTATGTTCACAGATAAAATTAAATTAAATTTAAAAAAAGGTTAGTGTTAGTGTTAGGGTTTTGGTGAGTGTTAGGGTTAGGGTTAGTGTTAGGGTAGAGTGAGGGTAAGGCTTAGGGTTAGACTGAGGGTGAGTGTTAGTGTGAGGGTTAGAGTTAGTGTGAGGGTTAGGTTTAGCGTTAGGGTTAGGGTGAACGAGAGGGTAAGGGTAAGGGGGAGGGTTAGGATGAGGATGAGGGTTAGGGTTAGGGTTAGGTTTAGGGTGAGGCTTAGGGTTAGGGTTAGGGTTATGGTGAGCGTGAGGGTGAGGGTTAGGTTTGGGGTAAGGTTTAGTGTGAGGGTTAGGTTTAGGGATAGGTTTAGGTTGAGGGTAAGGGTTATTGTGAGGGTTAGGATAAAGCTGAGAGTTTGGGTGAGGGTTAGGATTATGGTGAGTGTTAGGGTTATGGTTAGGGTTAGGCTGATGGCTACTGTGAGGGTGAGGGTTAGGGTGAGGGTTTAGGGTGAGGGTTAGGGTGTCGGTGAGGATTAGGGTAAGGTGAGGGTTAGAGTGTTAGGTTGAGGATGAGGGTTAGATTTAGGGTAAGGTTTAGTGTCAGGGTGAGAATTACTGTTAAATGTTGGGTTAGCATGAGGGTTAGGGTGAGGGGTTGGGCTAGGGTTAGGTTTAGAGTGAGGATAAGTGTTAGGTGAGCGTGAGGGTTAGGGTTACGGTTAGGGTTAATGTTAGGGTAATTGTTAGGCTGAGGGTTATTATGAGGGTGAGGATTAGGCTTAGGGTAATGTTTAAGTTTAGGGGTAGCATTAGTGTTAGGCTTAGGCTTAGCGTGAGGGTTAGGGTGAGGATAAGGGTTAGGGTGAGGGTTAGGTTGAATTTGAGGGTTAGAAGGAGGGTGAGGGTTAGGTAGAGTGTTAGAGGTTAGATTAGGGTGAGGGTAAGGGTTAGTGTGAGTGTAAGTGTTAGGGTGAGGGTTAGGATGAGGGTGAGTTTTAGGGTTAGGGTGAGGTTGAGGGTTAGGGTGATGTTTAGGGTAAGGGTTATGGTTAGGGTTACTGTGAAGGTTTGAGTTAGGGTTAGAGTTAGGGTTAGTGTGAGGGTTAGGGTGAGGGTAAAGGTTAGGGTGAAGGTTAGGTTGAGGGTGAGGTTTAGGGTTTGGATTAGGGTTAGGGTGAGGTGTAGACTTAGGGTGATGGTTTGGGATAGGGTCAGGTTTAGGGTGAGCGTTAGGGTTATGGTGAGAGTTAGAGTTAGTGTTAGGTTGATGGTGAGGGTTAGGTTTAGGGTTAGAGTTAGGTAGAGGTTAAGGCTTAGGTTGAGGGTTAGGATGAGGTGAGTGTTAGGGTTAGGGTGATGTTTAAGGTTGGATTAGGGTTAGGGTGAGGGTTATGGTGAGGGTTAGGTTTAGTGTTAGGGATAGGTTTAGGATGAGGGTTAGGGTGAAGGTTAGGGTGAGGGTGATGGTTAGAGTTAGGGTTAGGGTAAGGTGTAGGGTGAGGGTTAGGTTTACAGTTAGGGTTCGGGTAAGCTTTAGGGTGAGGTTTAGGTTTAGGGTGAGGATTAGAGTTAGGGTTAGGGTTAGGTTGAGGGTGAGGGTTAGGTTTAGGGTGAGGGTTAGGGTTAGGGTGAGGGTCAGGGTCAGGGTAAAGTTTAGGGTTAGGATTAGTTTTAGGGTTAGGAATTGTTTCAGGGTGAGGGTGAGTGTGAGGATGAGGGTTAGGGTTAGGGTAAGGGTTAGGCTGAGGGCTACAGTGAGGGTGAGGTTTATGGTGAGAGTGAGGGTGACTGTGAGAGTTTGGGTTAGTTAAGTGTTAGGGTTATGTTTAGGTTGAGGATTAGGGTGAGTTTGTGGGTTAGAGGGTGGGTTAGCCTTAGGGATAGGGTTAGGGTTAGGCTTAGGGTGAGGGATAGGTTTAGGGTGATGTTTTGGTTGAGGGTGAGGTTTTCCGTGAGGTGAGGGTTCGAGTGTGTGTGAGGGTTAGGGTGAGGTTTAGGGTAAGGGTTAGGGTGAGGGTTAGGGTTAGGGTGATGTTTTGGCTGAGGGTGAGTGTTACCCTGAGTTGCGGGTTCAGGTGAGGCTGAGGGTAAGGGTTTTAAGGCTTAGGGTGAGGGTGAGGGCTAGGTTTAGGGTGAGGGTGACCGTGAGGGTGTGGATGGGGGTGAGGGTTTGGGTTAGCGTGAGGGTTAGGGTTAGGGTATGGGTTAGGGTTAGGGTTCGGGTGAGGGTTAGGGTGAGGGTGAGGGTGAGGGTGAGGGTTTCGGTTAAGTAAGGTTTAGGGTTAGGGTTATGGTGAGGACTAGGTTAAGGGTGAGATTTTGGGTGAGAGTGAGGGTGAGGTTGAGGGTTAGGGTGTGGGTGAGGATTAGGGTTGGGGTGAGGGTTGGAGTGACGCTGAGTGTTATGGTGAGGCTGAGGGTTAGGTCTAGGGTGAGTATTAGGGTCAGGATGAGGGTTAGGGTGAGGGTTAGTGTTAGGGTTAGGGTTAGGCTGAGGGTAATGTTTAGGGTGAAGTTTAGGATGAGGGTGAGTGTTAGGGTTAGGGTTAGGATGAGGGTTAGGGTGAGTGGTAGGGTTAGGGTTAGTTGGAGGGTTAGGGTTAGGGTTAGCGTTACGATGAGGATGAGGGTGAGGGTTAGGGTAATGGTTAGGGTTAGGTTTAGGGTCAGGGTGAGAGTTAGGGTTAGGATTAGGGTTAGGGTTTTTGTTAAGCTGAGGGTGAGGGTGAGGGTGAGGATTAGGGATAGGGTAATATTTAGGGTTAGGGTTAGTGTGAGGATTAGAGTGTGGGTGAAATTTAGGGTGAGGGTTAGCATTAGGGTGAGGGTTAGGTTTAGGATTAGGGTGAGGGTTAGAATTAGGGTTATGTTTAGGGTGAGGCTGAGGGTAAGGGTAAGGGTGAGGGTTAGGTTAATGGTTAGGGTTAGGGTTAGGCTAGGGTGAGGGTAAGGTTTAGGGTGAGGTTCAGGGTGTGTGCTAGGTTTAGGGTGAGTGTTAGAGTTAGGTTGAGGGTTAGGTTTAGGATTAAGGTTAGGGTGAGAGCTAGGGTGAATGTGAGGGTTAGTGTGAGGATTAGGGATAGGTTGAGGATTAGGGTGAGTGTTAGGGTTAGGGTGAGGTTTAGGCTGAGGTGTAGGGTTAGGGTTAGTTTTAGGGTGAGGTTGAGAATGAGGATTAGGTTTAGGATAGGGTTAGGTTTAGGGTTAGGGTTATTGTTAGGGTTAGGTTGAGGGGGAGGGGGAGGGGGATGTTTACGCTTAGAGTTAGGTTTAGGGTGAGGTTGAGAGTGAGGGTTAGTGTTAGGATTAGTATTAGGGTTAGTGTTAGGCTTAGGGTGAGGGGAAGGGGGAGGGTTAGCGTGACGTTGAGGGCTAAGTTGAGAGTGAGGGTTAGGGTTAATGTTAGGGTTAGTGTAAGTCTTTGGGTTAGGGTTATAGTTAGGGTTAGGGTGAGGTTTAGGTTTAGGTTTAGTGTTAGGGTTAGGGTTAGAGTTAGGGTTAGTATTAGCGTTAGGGTTAGGGTTAGGGTGAGGGTAAGGGTTAGAGAGAGGTTTAGGGTGAGCGTGAGGTTTAGGGTTAACGTTAGGGTTAGGGTGAGTGTTAGGGTAAGGGTTAGGTTTAGGGTTACGGTTAGGGTAAGTGGGAAGTTTAGGATTAGGGTTCTGGTGAGGGTTAGGGTGATCGTTAGCGTTAGGGTTAGGGTTAGGGTTTGGTTGAGGGTGAGGGTGAATGTTAGGGTTGGTTTAAATTTAGAGTTAGGGTGAGGATTATGGTTGGGTTATGTTTAGAGTTAGGTTGAGGTGAGGGTGAGGGTTAGGGTTAAGATTAGGTTTAGGTTTAGGGTTAGACTTAGGGTGAGGGTGAGGGTGAGGGTGTGGGTTTGGGTTAGGGTGAGGGTTAGGGTTAGAGTTAGGGTTAGGGTGAATATGAGGGAGAGGGTTAGGTTTGGGTGAGGGTTAGATTTAGGGTGAGAGTTAGGGTTTGGTACGGGTTAGAGTTAGGGTGAGGGTGAGGGTGAGGGTTAGGGTTAGGGTTAGGGTTAGACTGAGGGTGAGGATGAGGGTGAGGGTGAGGGTTGGGGTTAGGGTTAGGGTGAGGGTGAGGGTGAGGGTTAGGTTTAGGGTTAGAATTAGGGTGAGGATGAGAATGAGGTTTAGGGTTAGGATTAGGGTTATGGTTAGGTTTAGGCTGAGGGTGAGGGTGAGGGTTAGGGTTAGTGTTCCAGTTAGTTTTCCTGTGAGGATTAGATTTAGGGTTAGGTTGAGGGTTATGGTGAGGGTTATGTGTAGGGTTAGGGTTATGTTGACGGTAAGGGTGAGGGTAAGTGTTAACGTGAGGTTTAGGTTGAGTGTGAGGGTTATGGTTAGGTTTAGCGTGATGCGTAGTGTGAGGGTTAGGGTTAGGGTGAGGGTGAGCATTAAGTTGAGGGTTAGGGTTAGGGTTAGGGTGATGGTTAGGTTCAGGATGAGCGTTAGGGTTAGGGTGAGGGTTAGGGTTAGGTGAGGGTTAGGTTTAGGGTTACGGTTAGGGTGAGGGCTAGGGTGAGAGTGAGGTTTATGGTTAGGGTTACTATTAGGGATAGGGTGAGGATTAGGTTTAGGGTTATGGTTAGGATGAGAGTTAGGCTGAGAGGTAGGTTTAGGGTTAGGGTGAGGGTTAGGTTTATTGTGAGAGTTAGGGTTAAGGTTAGGGTTAGTGTTAGGGTGAGGGGTAGGGTTAGGGTGAGGGTTAGGGTTAGGGTTAGGGTGAATGTGAGTGAGACGGTGAGAGTGAGGGTGAGGGTGAGTTTTAGTGTGAGGTTTAGTGTGAGGGTGAGACTGAGGATTAGGGTTAGGATTAGTATTAGGTTGAGGGTTAGGCTGAGGATGAGAGTGAGGTTCAGCGGGAGTGTTAGGTTTAATGTGAGGGTTACTTTAAGGGTTATTTTTAGTGTTAGGGTGAGGGGGATGGGGAGGGGTAGGGGGAGAGGGAGGTGGAGGTTTAGGTTTAGGGTTAAGTTTAGGGTGAGAGTGAAAGTGAGGGTTAGGTTTAGGATTAGGATTAGGGTTAGGGTTAGGCTGAGGGGGAGGGGGGGTTAGGGTTAGGTTTAGTGTTCGGGTGAGGTTGATGGTTAGTGTTAGTGTTAGGTTTAGGGTTCGACTTAGGTTTAGGGTGAGGGAAAAGTTTAGGGGGAGGTTTAGGGTGAGTGTGAATGTTAGGCTTAGGGTTAGGATTAGGATTATTGTGTGGGTGAGTGTGAGGTTTATATTTAGGGTGAGCTTTATATTTAGGATTAAGTTTAGGGTTAGGGTTGGTCTGAGGGTGAGGGTGAGGTTGAGGGTTAGGGTTAGGTTTAAGATTATTGTGAGGGCTAGGGTGAGCATGAGGGTTAGGGTGAGGTTCAGGGTGAGTGTGAGGTTTAGGGATAGGGTGAGGGATAGGGTTAGGGTTTCGTCTAGGGTAAGGGTTAGGGTGAGGGTTAGGGTTAGTGTGAGGGTTACGGTGAGGGTTAGGTTTGGGGTGAGGGTAAGGGTTAGGGTGTGGGTTAGGGTGAGGGTGAGGGTTAGGCTTAGGGTTAGGGTTAGGAATAGTGTTTGGGTGAAGGTGAGGGTTGGGGTTCCGGTGAGGCTTAGGGTTTGCCTGAGGCTTAGGTTAAGGGTTAGAGTTAGGGTGAGGGTGTGGTTGAGGGTGAGGGTTAATGTTAGGGTGAGGGTGAGGGTGAGGGTTAGGGTTATGATTAGGGTTATGTTTAAGTTTAGGCTGACTGTGAAGCTGATGGTTGGGTGAGGGTGAGGGTGAGGGTGAGGGTTTTGATTAGGTTAGGGTTAGCTTTAGGGTTAGTGTGAGATTAGGATGTGGGTGAGGATTAGGGTGAGGGTTAGGGTTAGGGTGAGGTTTAGGGATAGAGTTAGGGCGAAATCTGGGTCAGGGTGATGTTTAGGATCAGGGTGAGTTTAAGGTGAAGGTAAGGGTTCGGGTGAGGGTTAGGGTTAGGGTTATAGTTAGGGTGAGTGCTAGGGAGAGGGTAAGGTTTAGGGTAAGTGTTAGGGATAGGGTGAGAATGAGAGTTATATTTAGGGTTAAGCTGAGGATAATGATTAGGGTGAGGTTGAGTGTTATGGTTAGCATTACCGTTAGGGTGATGTTTAGGGTGAGAGTTAGTGTTAGTGTTAGGCTTAGGGTGAGGGTGAGTTTGAAGTTCAGGGTTAGGGTTAGGTTGAGGGTTAGGGTTAGGGTTGAGGGTAGGCTTAGGGTTAGGGTTGGGGTGAGGGTGAGGCTGAGGGTGAGGCTAAGGGTTAGGGTGAGTTTTAGGGTGAGGCAGTGGATTAGGGTTAGGGTTCAGGTGAGGGTGAGGGTGAGGGTTATGGTTAGGATTATGGTTAGGGTTAGGTTTAGTTTGAGGGTGAGCCTGAGGGTGTGGGTGAGGGTTAGGGTTAGGGTGAGGGTAGGGAGAGGGTAAGGTTTAGGGTAAGGGTTAGGGATAGGGTGAGAATGAGGGTTATATTTAGGGTTAAGATGAGGATAATGATTAGGGTGAGGTTTAGGGTGAGGTTGAGTGTTAGGGATAGCATTAAGGTTAGGGTGCTGTTTAGGGTGAGAGTTAGTGTTAGTGTTAGGGTTAGGGTGAGGGTGAGTTTGAAGTTTAGGTTTAGGGTTAGGTTGAGTGTTAGGGTTAGGGTTGAGGGTAGTCTTAGGATTACAGTTGGGGTGAGGGTGAGGCTGAGGGTGAGGCTGATGTTTAGGGTGAGTTTTAGGGTGAGGCAGTGGATTAGGGTTAGGGTTCAGGTGAGGGTGAGGGTGAGGGTTATGGTTAGGATTATAATTAGGGTTAGGTTTAGGCTGAGGGTGAGCGTGAGGGTGTGGGTGAGGGTTAGGGTTAGGGTAAGGGTTAGGGATAGGGTGAGAATGAGGGTTATATTTAGGGTTAAGATGAGGATAATGATTAGGGTGAGGTTTAGGGTGAGGTTGAGTGTTAGGGATAGCATTAGGGTTAGGGTGCTGTTTAGGGTGAGAGTTAGTGTTAGTGTTAGGGTTAGGGTGAGGGTGAGTTTGAAGTTTAGGGTTAGGGTTAGGTTGAGAGTTAGGGTTAGGGTTGAGGGTAGTCTTAGGATTACAGTTGGGGTGAGGGTGAGGCTGAGGGTGAGGCTGAGGGTTAGGGTGAGTTTTAGGGTGAGGCAGTGGATTAGGGTTAGGGCTAGGGTGAGGGTGAGGGTTTGGGTTATGGTTAGGATTATGGTTAGGGTTAGGTTTAGGCTGAGGGTGAGCGTGAGGGTGTGGGTGAGGGTTAGGGTTAGGGTGAGGGTTAGGGTTATGTTGAGGGATAGGTTGAGGGTTAGGCTGAGGGGTAGGTTTAGGGTTAGGTTGAGGCTTAGGTTTAGTGTGAGAGTTAGGGTTAGGTTTAATGTTAGTTTTAGGGTCAGGTTTAGTGTTAGGGTTAGGGTTATTCCTATTGTTAGGGTTAGGTTGTGGGTGAAGGTGAGGGTGAGTGAGGGTTAGGGTGAGGTTTAGGGTTACGGTTAGGTTTAGGGTTAGGGTAGTGAGGGTGATAGGGAGGGTTAGGGTTAGGGTTAGGATTAGGGTTGGGGTTAGGATGAGGGTTAGGGTTCGCGTTATATTTAGTGTTAGGGTGTGGTGGAGGGGGATGGGGAGCGGGAGAGGGAGAGGCAGGTTTAGGGTTAGGGTTAGGTTTAGTTTGAGGGTGAGAGTGATTGTTAGGTTTAGGATTGGGATTAGGGTTAAGGTTAGGCTGATGTTGAGGGGGAGGGGGAGGGGGGGTTAGGTTTAGGGTTAGGGTTAGGGTGAGGGTGTGGGTTCGTGTTAGTGTGAGTGTTAGATTTAGGTTTAGGTTGAGGGAAAAGTTTAAGGTGAGTGTTATGGTGAGGGTGTGGGTTAGGGTGAGTGTTAGTGTTAGGATTAGGGTTAGGATGAGGGTGAGGGTGAGTGTTAGGGTTAGGGTTAGGGTTAGGGTGAGTGTTATTGTTAGGCTTAGGGTTAGGATGAGGGTTAAGGTGAGGCATAGGGTTAGGGTTAGGTTGAAGGTTAAGGTTAGGCTGAGGGTTAGGGTTAGGGTGAGGGTAAGGGTTAGGGTTAGTGTTAAGATGAGGCTGAGGATTAGGTCGAAGGTTAGATTTAGGGTGAGGGTTAGGGTTATGGTGAGGGTTAGGGTAAGGGTTAATGTGAGGGTGAGGCTTTGGGTGAGGGTGAAAGTTAGGGTGTGAGTTAGGGTTAGGGTTAGGGTCAGGGTTACAGTAGGGTGAGGCTTATGGTTAGGTTTAGAGTGAGGTTGAGGCTGAGGCTGAGGTTTAAGTTGAGGGTGAGGGTGAGTGTGAGGGTGAGGTTTAGGGTTCGGATTAGTGTTAGTTTGAGTGTGAGGGTGAGGGTTAGTGTTTGGTTTAGGGTAGGCTGAGGTTGAGCATGAGGGTGAGGGTGAGGGTTAGGTTTATTGTGAGGGTTTGGTTGAGCATGAGGGTAAGGTGTAGGTTGAGGGTTAGGGTGAGGGGGAGGGTTAGGGTTAGGATGAGGGTTAGGGTGAGGTTTAGCGTTAAGTTTAGGGTTAGTTTTAGTGTGAGGTTTAGGGTTAATGTTAGGGTTAGGTTTAGTGTAAGGTTTAAGGTTAGGGTTAGGGTTAGGATGAGGGTTACGGTTAGGTTTAGGGTGAGCATTAGGGTGATGGGTAGGTTTAGGGTTAGGTTGAGAGTGAGGGTGAGGCTTAGGTTTAGGATTAGGTTTTGGGTTAGGGTTAGGCTGAGGGTGAGTTGAGGGTTAAGGTTAGCGTGAGGCTTAGTGTTAGGTTTAGGTTTAGGTTGAGGGTTAGGGTTAGGTTTAGGTTTTTGGTTAGGGTGAGTGGTAGCATTAGGGTTAGTGTGAGCTTAAGTGTTAGTGTGAGCGTTAGGGTTAGGTTTAGGGTTACCGTGAGGGTAAGGGTAACGGTGAGGGTTAGGATGAGGGTGAGGGTTAGGGATAATGTTTGGGTGAGGGTGAGTGTTAGGGTGAGGATGAGGGTTAGGGTTAGGGTGAGGGTGAGGGTTTTGATTAGGGTGTGGATTAGGGTTAGATTTAGAGTTAGGTTGAGGTTGAGGTTTTGGCTTAGGTTAAGGGTTAAGGTGAGGACTAGGGTGAGGTTTAGGGTTGAGTTTTGTTTAGGGTTAGGGTGAGGGTGAGGGTTAGGGTTAGGGTTAGTGTGAGTGTGAGGGTGAGGTTTACTGATAGGTTTAGGTTTAGGGTGAGGGTTAGGGTTAGGGTTAGAATTAGGATTAGGGTGAGGGCTAGGGTGCGGGTGAGAGTTAGTGTGAGGGTCAGGGTGAGGCTGAGGTTTAGGGTGTGTGTTAGGGTCAGGGTTAGGGTCAAGGTTTCGGATAGGGTGAGGGTTAAGTTTAGGATTAGGGTTAGGGTGAGGTTCAGGCTGAGGCTGAGTTTTAAGGTGAAGGTGAGTGTGAGGGTGAGGGTTAGGGTTTGGGTTATGGTTAGGTTGAGGGTGAGGGTGAGGGTTAGTGTTAGGCTGAGGGATAGGTTTCAGGTGAAGGTTAGGTTGAGGATGAGGGTAAGGGTTAGGTTGAGGAATAGGGTGAGGGGGAGGGTTAGGTTTGTGGTTAGGGTTAGGGTTAGGGATAGGGTTACGGTTAATGTAAGGGTTAGGTTTAGGCTGAGAGTTACGGTTAATGTTAGGTTTATGTTTAGGGTAAGGGTTAGGGTGAGGGTGAGGGTTAGGTTTTGGGTGAGATTTAGGGTTAGGGTGAGGGTTAGGGTTAGGATTAGGGTGAGTGTTAGCCTTAGGATCAGGGTTAGGGTGAGGGTGAGGATGAGTGTTAGGGTTAGGTTTAGGTTCTGGGTTAGGGTTAGGTTGTGGGTTATGGTTATGGTTAGGGTGAGGTTGAGTGTCAGGTTAAGGGTTAGGGTTAGGGTTAGGGTGAGGGTGAGGGTGAGGTTTAGGGTTAGGTTCACGGTCTGGGTTAGGGTTAAGGTGAGGGTTATTGTTATGGTTAGGGTGAGGGTGAGGTTGAGGGTGAGGCTAAGGGTTAGGGTTTGGGTTAGGGATAGGGTTAGGGTTTGGGTGAGGGTGAGTGTTGGGTTGTGGTTGAGGGTTAGGTTGTAGGTGAGGGTTAGTTTGACGGGGAAGGTTGGAATGAGGGCGAGGATTAAGGTAAAGTTTACATTGATGGTTAGGGTTCATATTAGTGTTAGGTTGAGTGTGAGGGGTATAGTTAGCGTTAGGGTGAGGGTTAGAATTAGTGTGAGGGATAGGGTTAGGGTTAGGTTTAGAGTGAGGGTAAGGATTAGGGTGAGGTTTAAGGTAAGGTTTAGGGTTAGGGTTAGAGTTAGGGTTAGGTTGAGGGTTAGGGTGAGGTTTAGAATTAGGCTGAGGGTGAGGGTTAGGATTAGGGTTAGGGTGAGGGTTAGGCTTAGCGTGAGAGTTAGAGTTCGGGTTAGGTTGAGAGTAGGGGTTAGTGTTAGGGTTAGGGTGAAGGTTAGGGTGAGGATGAGGGTAAGGTTTAGGTTGAGCTTTAGTGTGAGGGGGAGGTTTAGGGTTAAGGTTAAGGTTAGATTGGGGGTTATTGTGAGGGTTAGGGTTAGTCTGAGGGTTAGCGTGAAGGTGAGGGTGAGGGTTAGTGTTAGGGTTAGGGTGAGGGTTAGGTATATTGTGAGGGTTAGGGTGAGGATGACCGTAAGTATTACGTTCAGGGTTAGGATGAGTGGGGAGGTTAGGGTTAGGGTGAGGGTTAGGTTTAGGGTTAAATTTAGGGTTAGCTATAGGGTGAGAGTTAGGGTTAATGTTAGGGTTAGGTTTAGGGTAATTGTTAGTGTTAGGTTTCGGTTTAAGGTTAGTGTGATGGTAGGGTTAGGATTAGTGTGAGTGTTAATGTTAGTGTGAGTGTTATGGTTAGGTTTGGGTTACCGTGAGGGTAAGAATAAGGGTGATGGTTAGGATGAGGTTGAGGGTTAGGGATTTCGTTAGGGTGAGGGTGAGTGTTAGGGTGAGGATGAGGGTTAGGGTTAGGGTTAGGGTGAGTGTTAGTGTTAGGGTGAGGTTTAGGGTTAGGTTTAGTGTTATGGTGAGTGTGAAAGTTTTGGTTTTAGGTTAAGTGTTAGCATGAGGGGTAGGGTGAGGGTTAGGGTTAGGGTTTTGGTTAGGGTAGGGTGATGGTGAGAGTTATTTTAGGGTTAGGGTGAGTGTGAGGGTGTTTTAGGGATAGGTTTAGGGTGAGGGTGAGTGTCAGGTTTAGGATTGGTGTTAGGGTTAGGCTTAGGCTTAGGGTTAGCATGAATGTGAGGATTAGGGTTAGCGTGAGGGTTAGGGTTAGGGTTAGGGTGATGTTTAGTGTGAGGGTGAGTTTTAGCGTGAGGCAAGTGTTCGGGTTCGGGTTCGGGTTAGGGTGTGGGTGAGGGCTAGGGTTAGGGTGAGTGTTAGGTTAAGGGAGAGGTTTAGGGTTAGGTTTAGGGTTTTTGTTAGGGTTAGGGTTTGGGTGAGTGTTAGGGTTAGGGTTAGGGTTAGGGTAGGGTGAGGGTAAAGTTTAGGGTGAGTGTTAGGGTTAGGCTGAGAATGAGGCTGAGGATGAGGGTTAGGGTTAGGTTTAGGGTTAGGGTGAGTGTAAGGGTGAGTTTTAGGTTTAGTATGAGGGTTAGGGTGAGGTGTAGGATTAGGTTTAGCGTGAGTGTGAGGGTGAGGTTTAGGGTTAGTGTGAGGATTAGGCTTAGGGTTAGGGTGAGTGGTAGGGATAGTGTTAGGTTTAGGATGAAGGTTAGGGCGAGGGGTAGGGTTAGGGTAATTGTTAAGGGCAGGGTTAGTGTGAGGGTTAGGGTTAGGGTTAGGGTTAACATGAGGGTAAGTGTAATTGTGAGGGTTAGGATGAGGGTGAGGGTTAAGGTTAGGATTAGGTTTAGGGTAGGGTGAGGGTTAGGGTTAGGCTTAAGTTTAGTGTTAGGGTGAGGGTTAGGGTTACTTTTAGGGTTATGGTTTGGGTGAGTGTTAGGGTGAGGGTTTGGGTTAGGGTTAGGGTTAGGGGGAGGTTGAGGGTTAGCTTGAGGGTTAGGGTTAGAGTTAGGTTTAGGGTATGGGTTAGGCTGAGGGCTAGGCTGAGGGTGAGGGTTAGGGTGAGGGTGAGGGTGAGGGTGAGGGTGATGATGAGGGTTAGGTTGTCGTTGAGGGTTAGGGTAGGGTGAGGGTTAGGGTGAGGGTTAGTTTTACGCTCAGGGTGAGGGTGAGGGTGAGGTTTAGTGTTAGGTTTAAAATTAGTGTGAGTGTAAGGTTAGGGTTATGGTTAGGATGAGGTTTAGTGTGAGGGGTAGGATTAGGTTTAGGTTGAGGGTGAGGGTAAGTGTGAGATTTAGGGTTAGGTTGCGGGTTAGGGTTAGGGTGAGGGTGAGGCGAAGGGTTAGTGTGAGGTTTCGGGAGAGGTTTAGGGTTAGGGATTGAGTTAGGGTTAGGTTGAGGTTTCGAGTGAGGTTTAGAGTTAGGGTGAGGGTCAGGGTTAGGGTTAGGGTTAGGGTGAGGGTTAGGGTTAAGGTTAGATTAGAGTTAGGGATAGGGTGAGGGTGAGGGTTAATGTTAGGGCTTGGGTGAGGGTTAGGGTGAAGATGAGGTTAAGGCTTAGGTTGAGGGTTAGGGTGAGGGGGAGGTTTAGGGTTAGGGTGAGGGTTAGGGTGAGGATTAGCGTGAGGGTGAGCGTTAGGGTGAGTGTTAGGGTTAGGCTGAGGGTTAGCATTAGGGTTAGGTTTAGGTTGAGGATTAGGGTGAGGGGTAGGGTTAGGGTTAGTGTGAGCCTTAGTGTTAGTGTGAGGCTTAGAGTTAGGATTAGGGTTAGGATTACCGTGAGCTTAAGTATAAGGGTGAGGGTTAGGATGAGTGTGAGTGTTAGGGATAGGGTTAGGGTGAGGGTGAGTGTTAGGTTGAGGATGAGGTTTAGGGTTAGGTTTTGGGTGAGGGTTAGGGTTAGGCTGAGGGTTAGGGTTAAGTTTAGGGTTAGGTTGAGGGTCACGGTTAGGGTTAGGTAAAGGGTAAGGATGAAGGGTAGGGTGAGGGTTAGGGTTTTGGTTAGGGTAGGGTGAGGCTGAGGGTTAGGGTCAGGGTTAGGGTGAGTGTGAGGGTGGTTTAGGGATAAGTTTAGGGTTAGGGTGAAGTTAAGTGATAGGGTGAGGGTTAGGATGAGTGTGAGGGTTATTGTTAGGGTGATGTTTAAGGTTAAGATTAGGGTTAGGGTGAGGGTTAGGATTAGTGTGAGGGTTAGGGTTAGGGTTAGGGTTGGAGTGAGATTAAGGCTTAGGGTGAAGTTTATGTTGAGGATTAGGGTTAGGGTTAGAGTTAGGGTTAGGTTGAGTGTTAGGGTGAGGTTTAGAGTTAGGATGAGGGTGAGGGTTAAGGATAGGGTTAGGGTGAGGGTTAGGGTTAGGGTGAGAGTTGGAGTTAGGGTTAGGCTGTGGATGAGGGTTAGGGTTAGGGTTAGGGTGAGGGTTAGGGTGAGGATAAGTGTAAGGTTTAGGTTGAGCGTTAGGATGAGGGTGAGGTTTAGGTTGAGGGTTAGGGTTAGGTTTAGGGTTAGGGTTAGGGTGAGGTTTAGGGTTAGGCTGAGGGTGAGCCTGAGGATGAGGGTGAGGGTTAGTGTTAGGGTTAGGGTGAGGGATAGGTTTATTGTGAGGTTTAGGTTGAGGATGAGGGAAAGGATTAGGTTGAGGTTTAGGTTGAGGGGGAGGTTTATTGTTAGGGTTAGGGTTAGGGTGAGGGTTAGGGTTAATGTTAGGGTTAGGTTTAGCATAAGTGTTAGGGTTAGGGTGAGTGTTAGGGATAGTGTTAGGTTTAGGATGAGGGTTAGGGGGAGGGGGAGGGTTAGGGTTAGTGTGAGGAGTAGGGTTAGTTTGAGGGTTAGGGTTAGGGTTAGGGTTACCATGAGGGTAAGTGTAATTGTGAGGGTCAAGATGAGGGTGAGGGTTAGGGTTAGGTTTAGGGTTAGGGTAGGTTGAGTTTTAGGGTTAGGCTTAAGTTTAGTGTTAGGGTGAGGATTAGGGTTAGTGTTAGTGTTAGGGTTTGGTTGAGTGTTAGGGTGAGGGTTTGGGTTAGGGTTAGAGTTAGGGTGACGTTGAGGATTAGCTTGAGGTTTAGGGTTAGAGTTAGGTTTAGGGTATGGGTTAGGCTGAGGGCTAGGGTGAGGATGAGGGTTAGGGTGAGGGTGAGGGTGAGGTTGAGGGTGATGATGAAGGTTAGGGTGTCGGTGAAGGTTAGTGTAGGGTGAGGGTTAGGGTGAAGGTTAGTGTTGGCTGAGGGTGAGGGTGAGGGTGAGGTTTAGGGTTAGGTTTAAAATTAGTGTGAGTGTTAGGGTTAGGGTTAAGGTTAGGATGAGGTTTAGGGTGAGGGGTAGGATTAGGGTTAGGTTGAGGGTGAGGGTGAGTGTTAGATTTAGGGTTAGGGTGCGGGTTAGGGTTAGGGTTAGGGGTAGGTTGAGGGGAAGGGTTAGGGTGAGGTTTAGGGAGAGATTTAGGGTTAGTGTTAGAGTTAGGGTTAGGTTGAGGTTTCGGGTGAGGTTTAGAGTTAGGGTGAGGGTGAGGGTTAGGGTTAGGGTTAGGGTGAGGGTGAGGGTTAAGGTGAGAGTTAGAGTTAGGCATAGGGTGAGGGTGAGGGTTAGTGTTAGCGTTTGGGTGAGGGGTTAGATTGAGGATGAGGTTAAGGTTTAGATTGAGGGTTAGGGTGATGGGGAGGTTTAGGGTTAGGGTTAGGGTTAGGGTGAGGGTTAGGGTGAGGGTGAGGGTGAGGGTTAGGGTGAGTGTTAGGGTTAGGCTGAGGGTTAGAATTAAGGTTAGGTTTAGGTTGAGGAGTAGGGTGAGGAGTAGGGTTAGAGTTAGTGTGAGCCTTAGTGTTAGTGTGAGGCTTAGTGTTAGGATTAGGTTTAGGATTACTGTGAGGGTAAGTGTAAGTGTGAGGGTTAGGATGAGTGTAATTTTTAGGGATAGGGTTAGGGTGAGGGTGAGTGGTAGGGTGAGGATGAGGTTTAGGGTTAGGTTTAGGGTGAGGGTTAGGGTTAATTTTAGGGTTGGGTTGAGGTTGAGGGTTAGGGTTAGGTTAAGGGTTAGGGTGAGGGTTAGGGTTAGGGTTTTGGTAAGGGTAGGCTGAGGGTGAGGGGTAAAGTCAGGGTTAGGGTGTGTGTGAGGGTGGTTTAGGGAGGTGTTTAGGGTTAGGGTGAGGGTAAGGGTTAGGGTGAAGTTGAGGGGTAGGGTTACGGTTAGGGTTAGGGTGAGGGTAATAGTTATTGTGTGGGTGATGATGAGTGTGAGGGTTAGGGTTATGGTGATGTTTAAGGTTAAGATTAGGGTTAGGGTGAGGGTTAGGATTAGTATGAGGGTTAGGGTTAGGGTTAGCGTTGGAGTGAGGTGAAGGGTTAGGATGAGGTTTATGTTGAGATTTAGGGTTAGGGTTAGAGTTAGGGGTAGGTTGAGTGTTAGGGTGAGGTTTAGAGTTAGGGTGAGTGTGAGGGTTAGGGATAGGGTTAGGGTGAGGGTTAGGGTTAGGGTGAGAGTTAGAGTTAGGGATAGGCTGAGGGTGAGGTTAGGGTTAGGGTTAGGGTGAGGGTTAGTTGAGGATGATCGTAAGGTTTAGATTGAGGGTTAGGATGGGGGGATATTTAGGGTTAGGGTTAGGTTTAGGGTTAGTGTTAGGATGAGGTTTAGGGTTAGGCTGAGGGTGAGCCTGAGGGTAAGTGTGAGGGTTAGTGTTAGGGTTAGGGTGAGGGATAGGTTTATTGTGAGGTTTAGGTTGAGGATGAGGGAAAGGATTAGGTTGAGGATTAGGGTGAGGGGGAGGTTTAGTGTTAGGTTTAGGGTTAGGGTGTGGGTTAGGGTTAATGTTAGGATTAGGTTTAGGGAAAGGGTTAGGGTGAGGGTGAAGGTTAGGGTTAATGTTAGAGTTAGGTTTAGTGTAAGGGTTAGGGTTAGGGTGAATGTTACTCTTAGGTTTAGGATATGGGTTAGGTTTTGGGTAAGGTTTAGGGTTAGGTTTGGGGTTAGGGTTTGGGTGAGGGTGAGGCTTATGGTTAGGATTAGGGTTTTAGTTAGGGTTAGGCTGAGAGTGAGGGTGAGCCTTAGGGTTAGCATTAGGGTTAGGGTTAGGGTTAGTTTTAGGTTGAGGTTTAGGGTGGGGGCTAGGTTTAGTGATAGGGTGAGGGTGAGGGTGAGAGTGAGGATTAGGGTGAGGGTTAGGGTTAGGGTGAGGGTTAGGGTTAGGGTTAGGTTTAGGTTGAGGTTTTCGGTGAGGGGTAAGTTTAGGGTTAGTGTGAGCCTTCGTGTTAGAGTGAGGGTTAGGGCTAGGGTTAGGGATAGGTTTTCCATGAGGGTAAGGGTAAGCGTGAGGGTTAGGATGAGGGTGAGGGTTAGGGATAGGGTTAGGGTGAGGGTGAGTGTTAGCGAGAGGCTGAGATTTATGGTTAGGGTTAGGGTGAGGTTTAAGGTTAGTGTGAGGGTTAGGGTTAGGTTTAGGGTTAGGGTGAGTGTGAGGGTTAGGGTTAGGTTAAGTGTTATGGTGAGTGGTAGGGTGAGGCTTACGGTTAGGGTTTTGATTAGGGTAGGGTGAGGGTGAGGGTTAGGGTTAGGGTGAGTGTGAGGTTGTTTTAGGGATAGGGTTAGGGTTAGGGTGAGGGTTAGTGTTATGGTTAGGTTTAGGCTGAGGGCTAGGGTGAGGGTGAGGGTTAGGGTGACTGTGAGGGTGAAGGTGATGGTTAGGGTGTTGGTGAGGTTTAGGGTTGTGTGAGGTTAAGGGCGACGGTGAGGTTTAGGGTGAGGGTGAGGGTTAGGGTTATGGTTACAATTAGGGTTAGAGTCAGGTTGAGGATTAGGGTTATGGTTAGGGTTAGGATGAGGGTTAGGGTTAGGGGTAGGTTTAGGGTTAGGGTTAGGGTGAAGGTGAGGGTTAGGGTTACGGTTAGCGTTAAGGTGAGGGTTAGGATGAGGGTGAGGTTTAGGGTTAGGGTGATGTTTATGACGGTGAGGGTTAGGGTGAGGGTAAGGGTTAAGTTGAGGGTGCAGATTAGGGTTACAATTAGGGTCAGTGTGAGCGGTAGGGTTAGGCTTAGGCTGAGGGTTAGGTTTAGTTTGTGGGTTATGGTTAGCGATTGGGTAGGGTGAGGGTAAGGGTTTGGATGCGGGTAGGGTGAGAGTCAGGTTTAGGGTTAGCATGAGTGTTAGGTTGAGGGATAGGGTTAGGTTTAGGGATAGGTTGAGGGTTGGATGAGGGAGAGGGTTGGGTTGTGGGTGACGGTTAGGGTAAAGGTGAGGGTTTGGTTGAAGGGGAGGGTTAGAGTGAGGGCGAGGGTTAAGGTATGTGTTAGGGTGATGGTTAGGGTTCGTATTAGTGTTAGTGTGAGGGTGAGGGTGAGTGGTATCGTTAGGGTTAGTGTGAGGGTTAGGATTAGTGTGAGGGTTAGGGTTAGGGTTAGAGTGAGGGTAAGGGTTAGGGTGAGGTTTAGGGTGAGGTTTAGGTTTAGGGTGAGGGTGAGGGTTAGGGTTACGGTGAGGGTGAGTGTTAGGGTTAGGGTGAGAGTTAGATTTAGGGATAGTGTGAGGGTGAGGGTTAGTGTTAGGGTTAGGGTAAGGGTTAGGTTGAGGATGAGGGTAAGGTTTAGGTTGACCTTAGGGTGAGGGTGAGGGTTAGGGTTAGGGTAAGGCTTAGGGTTAGGTTTATTGTGAGGATTAGGGTTTTGATGAGGGTAAGGATTAGGCCAGGGTTAGGGTTAAGTTTAGGGTTAGAATCAGGGTGAGGGTTAGGGTTAATATTAGTGTTAGTTTTAGGATAAGGTTTAGGTTTAGTGTAAGGGTTAGTGTTAGGGTGAGTGTTGGGTTTAGGGTGAGGGCTAGATTTAGGTTTGGGGTTAGGGTGAGGGTGAGGGTGAGGCTAGGGTCAGGATTAGCGTTTGAGTTAAGGTGTGGGTGAGGGTGAGGCTTAGAGTTAGGATTAGGGTTTGAGTTAGGGTTAGGCTGAGGGTGAGGGTGAGGTTTAGGGTTAGCGTGAGGGTTAGGTTGATGGTTAGGGTGAGGGCTAGGTTTAGGGATAGGGTGAGGGTGAGCGTGAGTGTTAGGGTGAGGGTTAGGTTTAGGGTGAGGGTTAGGGTTAGGGTTAGGTTTAGGTTGAGGGTTAGGGTGAGGGGTAGGGTTAGGTTTACCATGAGGCTAAGGATAAGGATGAGGGTTAGGATGAGGGTGAGTTTTAGGGTTAGGATGAGGGTTAGGATTAGTGTTAGGGTGAGAGTTAGGGTTAGGGTGTGTGTTAGGGTTAGGTTTAGGGTTATGGTGAGTGTGAGGGTTAGGGTGAGTGTGAGGGTGTTTTAGGGATAGGCTTAAGGTTAGGGTGAGGGTTAGGGTTAGGGTTAAGGTGCGGGTTAGGTTTACGGTGATGTTTAGTGTTAGGGTGAGGTTTAGGGTGAGGGTGAGGGTGAGGGTTAAGGTGTGTGTGAGGGTGAGGGTTAGGGTGAGTGTTAGGGTGAGCAGGAGGGTTATGGTTATGTTTAGGTTTCGTGTTAGGTTTAGGGTTTGTGTGAGTGTTAGGGTTATGGTTAGGGTTATGGTAGGGTGAGGGTAAAGTTTAGGATTAGGGTTAGGTTTAGGCTGAAGGTGAGGGTGAGGGTGAGGGTTAGGGTTATGTTTAGGGTTAGGTTGAGTGTAAGGGTTAGGGTGAGTTTTAGGATGAGGGTTAGGGTGAGGTGTAGGATTAGGTTTAGGGTAAGGGTGAGGGTGAGGGTGGGGGTGAGGTTTAGGGTTAGTTATAGGATTAGTGTGAGTGTTAGGGTTAGGTTTAGGGTTAGGATGAGGTTTAGGGTGAGGGGTAGGTTTAGGTTTAATGTGAGGGTGAGGGTTAGGGTCAGGTTTAGGATGAGGGTTAGGGTGAGGGTTAGGGTTAGGTTTAGTGTGAGGGTTATGGTTATTGTGAGGGTTAGAGTTAGGATTAGGCTTACGGTGAGGTTTAGGGTTAGAGTTAGTGATAGGCTGAGGGTAGGGTGAGGGTGAGGGTAGGGTGAGGATGAGGGTGAGGGTGAGGGTTAGTGTGTCGTTGAGGGTTATGTTACAGTAAGGGTTAGGGTTAGCTTGAGAGTTAGGTTTAGGGTTAGGGTGAGGGTTAGGTTTAGGATTAGTGTTAGGGATAGGGTTAGGCTTAGGGTTAGGGTGAGCGGAAGGGTGAGGGTTTGGGTTAGGGTTAGGGTTAGTGTGAGGTTGAGGGTTAGGGTGAGGGTTAGGGTTAGGGTGTTGGGTAGGGTGAGGTTTAGTGTTAGTTTTATTATTAGGATAGGGTGAAGGTTAGGGTGAGGTTTAAGGTTAGTGTTAGGGTTAGGGTTAGGTTGAGTGTTAGGGTTAGTGTGACGTTAAGGATTAGGTTTAGGTTTAGGGTTAGTGTTAGGGTGAGGTTAAGGTTTAGGGTGAGGGTTTAAGTTAGTGTGAGGGTTAGGGTAAGGTTTAGTTTTAGGATTAGGGTCAGGGTAAGGGTGAGGGTTAGGGGTAGTGTGAGGGTTAGTCTGAAGGGTAGGGTTAGGGTTAGGTGAGGGTGAGGGTGAGAGTTTGAGTTATGTAAGGGTTAGGTTTAGGGTTTGGGAGAGGATTATGTTTTGCGTGTGGGTTAGGGTGAGGGTAAATGTTAGGGTTTGGTTGAGGGTTAGGGTTAGGGTGAAGCTAAGGGTGAGGGTTTTCCTTAGGTAAGGGTTAGGTTTAGGGTTAGGGTTATGGTTAGGTTTAGGGATAGGATGAGGGTTAGCGTGAGGGGTAGGTTTAGGGTTAGGGTGAGGGTTTGGGTTAGTGTGAGGGTTACCCTGAAAATGATGGTTAGGATTAGGGTGAGGGTTAGGGTTAGTGTTAGGGTTAGGGTGAGGATTACTTTTAGGGTTAAGATTAGGATTAGGGTTAGGTTGAGTGGTATGGTTAAGGTTAGGGTGGGGGTTAGGTTTAGGGTTAGAATTAGGGTGAGGGTAAGGGTTAGGGTGAGGGTTTGGATGAGGGTGAGGGTTAGGATGAGGGTGAGGGTTAGGGTTAGGGTGAGGGTTAGGGTGATGTTTAAGGTTAGGGTTAGACTTAGGGTGAGGGTTAGGTTTAGGGATAGGGTGAGGGTGAGCTTTAGTTTTAGGATTAGTGTTAGGGTTACGGTTAGGCTTAGGGTGAGGGTGAGGGGTAGGGTGAGGGTTTGGGTTAGGGTTAGGGTTAGGGATAGGGTGAGGGTTAGGGTTAGTGTTAGGGTTAGGGTTTTGGTGAGTGTTAAGGTGAGGGTAAGGGTTAGGGTTAGGAAGGATGAGGGTAAGGGTTAGGGTGAGGGTTAGTGTTACGATGAGTGTGAGGTTGAGGGTGAGGATTAGGGTTAGGTTTAGGATTAGTGTGAATGTTACGGTTTCTGTTAGGGTTAGGATAAGGGTTAAGGTGAGAGGTAGGCTTAGGGTTAGGTTGATGGTGAGGGTGAGGGCAAGGTTTAGGGTTAGGGTGAGGGTTATTGTTAGGGTTAGGGTGAGGGTGAGGATTAGTGTTAGGTATAGGATGTGGGTTATGGTGAGCGGTAGGGTTAGGTTTAGTGTGAGGTTTATTGTTAGTGTAAGGCTTAGGGTTAGGGTTAGGGTGAGGGTTTGGTTTAGGGTTAGGGTTCGGCTGAGTGTTATTGTGAGGGTGAGGATTAGGGTGATTTTGAGGGTAAGGTTGAAGTTTAGGGTGTCGGTGAGTGTTAGGGTAGGGTGAGGGTAAGGTCGACAGTGAGGGTTAGGGTGAGGGTGAGGTTTAGGGGTAAGTTTAGGTTTAGGGTTAGGGTTAGGTTGAGGGTAAATGTTAGGGTGAAAGTGAGCGTTAGGGTTACGGTTAGGGTTAGGGTGAGGGTAATTTTTAGGGTGAGGGTTAGGATGAGAGTGAGGGTTGGTGTTAGGGTGATGTTTAAGGTTTAGGTTAGGGTTAGGGTGAGGGTGAGGGTTAGGGTGAGGGTATGGGTTAGTTTGAAGTTGCGGATTAGGGTTACGGTTAGGGTGAGTGTGAGGGGTAGGGTTAGGGTTAGGGTAAGGGTTAGGTTTACTGTGAGGGTTATGGTTAGGGATAGGGTTAGGGTGAGGGTAAGTGTTTGGATGAGGGTAGGGTGAGATTAAGTTTTAGGGTTATCATGTGTGTTAGGGTGAGTGTTAGGGTTAGGTTTAGGGATAGCGTGAGGTTTGGGTTAGGGTTAGTGTTGGGTAGTTGGTGAGTGTTAGGGTAAAGGTGAGGTTTAGGTTGACGGGGAGGGTTAGAGTGAGGGTGAGGGTTAAGGTAAGGTTTAGGGTGATGGTTAGGGTTCGTATTAGTGTTAGGGTGAGGGTGAGGGTGAGTGGTATAGTTAGGGTTAGGGTGAGGGTTAGGATTATTGTGAGTGTTAGGTTTAGGGTTAGGGTTAGATAGAGGGTAAGGTTTAGGGTTAGGTTTATGGTGAGGTTTAGGGTTATGGTTAGAGTTAGGATTAGGCTGAGGGTTAGGTTGAGGTTTAGAATTAGGGTGAGGGTGAGGGTTAGGGTTAGGTTTAGGGTGAGGGTTACGTTGAGGATGAGGGTAAGGATTAGGTTGAGGATTAGGGTGAGGGTAAGGGTTAAGTTTAGGGTTAGGTTTAGGGTGAGTGTTAGGGTGACGGTTACGGTTAGGCTGAGGATGAGCATGAGGGTGAGGCTGAGGGTTAGTGTTAGGGTTAGGGTGAGGGTTAGGTTTATTGTGAGGGTTAGCGTGAGGATGAAGGTAAGGATTAGGTTGAGGGTTAGGGTGAGGGAGAGGTTTAAGGTTGGGTTAGGTTTATGGTGAGGTTTAGGTTGAGGGTTAGTGTTAAGTTTAGGGTTAGGTTAATTGTGAGTGTTAGGGTTAATGTTAGGTTTAGGTTAAGGGTTAGGATTAGGGTAAGTGTTAGGATTAGGGTGAGGGTTATGGTTAGGTTTAGGGGGAGGGTTAGGTTTAGGGTGAGGGTTATGTTTTGGGTGAGGTTTAGGGTTAGGGTGAGGGTGAGGGTTAGGCTTAGGTTTAGAATCAGGGTTTGGGTTAGGGTGAGGTTGAGGGTGAACCTTAGGTTAGGAGTAGTGTTTGAGTTAGGTTTAGGCTGAGGGTGAGGGTGAGCATTAGAGTTAGAATGAGGGTTATGTTCAGGGTTAGGTTTAGGTTGAGTGTTAGGGTGAGGGCTAATTTTAGGTTGAGGGTGAGGGTGAGGGTGAGGGTTATGGTGAGGGTTATGTTTACGGTGAGGGTTAGGGTTAGGGTTAGCTTTAGGTTGAGGGTTAAGGTGAGGGCTAGGGTTAGGGTTAGAGCCTTAGTGTTAGTGTGAGGATTATGGTTAGTGTAAGCTTTAGAGTTACCGTGAGGGTAAGGGTAAGGGTGAGGATTAGGATGAGGATGAGTGTTAGGGTGAGGGTCAGGGTTAGGGTTAGGGAAGGGTGAGGGCAAGGGTTAGGATGAGGGTTAGAGTTATGTTGAGGGTGAGGGTGAGGGTGAGGTTTATGGTTAGGTTTAGGTTTAGTGTGAGTGTTAGGGTTAGGGTTAGGGTTAGGATGAGGGTTAGAGTGAGGGGTAGGTTTAGGGTTAGGTTGAGGGTGAGGGTGAGGTTGAGGTTGGGGTAAGTGTGAGGGTTAGCTTTTGGGTTAGGGTGAGGGTGAAGGTTAGGGTTAGGTTTAGGATGAGGGTTAGAGTGAGGGGTAGGGTTAGGGATAGTGTGAGGGTTAGGGTTAGTGTGAGGGTTAGGGTTAGGGTTAGGTTTAGGGGTACTGTGAGGTTAAGGTTAAGGGTGAGTGTAAGGATGAGGGTGAGGTTTAGGGTAACAGTGAGGGTTAGGTTTAGGGTGAGGGTTAGGGTGAGGGTTAGGGTTAGGGTGAGCGTGAGGTATAGGGTGAGGGTAAGGGTTAGTGTGTGGGTTAGGTTTAGGATTAGGGTTAGTGTTAAGGTAAGGGTTAGGGTTAGGTTTAGGGTTATGATTAGGTTTAGGTTTAGGGTTAGGGTTAGGATTAGGGTTAGCGTGTGGGTTAGGGTTAGGGTTAGGGTGAGGGTTAGGGTTAGTCTGAGGGTTAGGTTTAGGGATAGGATTAGTTATACGGTGAGAGTAAGGGTTAGGGTAAGGGTTAGGATGAGGGTGAGGTTTACGGTTAGCGTTATGTTTAGGGTGTCGGTTAGGGTGAGGGTAAGGGTTAGGTTTAGGTTGAGGGTGAGTGTGACGGTTAGGTTTAGTGTGAGGGTGAGTGTTAAGTTTATGGTTAGGGTGAGGGTGAGGGTTAGGTTAAGGAGTAGTGTTAGGGTTAGGCTTAGGGTGAGGGTGAGGATTTGGGTTAGGGTAAGGATTAGGTTTAGGGTGAGGTTGAGGGTTAGGGTTAGTGTTAGGGTTGGGGTTTGGTTGAGTGTTAGGGTGAGGGTGAGGGTTAGGGTTAGGGTTAGGGAAGTTTGAGGGTAAGGGTTAGGTTGAGGGTTAGTGTTAGGCTCAGGGTGAGGGTGAGGGTGAGATTTAGTGTTAGCGGTAGGGTGAGAGTTATGGTGAGGTTTATGGCTAGTTTCAGGGTGAGGGTGAAGGTTAGGCTGAGGTTAAGGGTTAGTGTGATGGTTAATTTTAGGATTATGTTTACGTTGAGGGTAAGGGTTAGGGTGAGGTTAGGATGAGGGTGAGGGTTAGGGTGAGGGTTAGAGTTAAGGTGTGGGATCGGTTTAGGTTTTGGGTTAGGCTGATGGCTTGGCTGAGGGTGAGGGTGAGGGTGAGGGTGAGGTTGAGGGTGAGGGTTGGAGTGTCGGAGAGGGTTAGGGTTGAGTGAGGGTTACGGTGATGTTTAAGGTTAGGGTTTGGGTGAGGGTGAAGGTGAGGGTTATGGTTAGGGTGAGGGTGAGAATTAGGTTCAGGGATAGGATGAGGGTGAGCGTTAGATATACGATTAGTTATAGGGTTAGGGTTAGGGTTAGGGTTAAGGAAGTGTGAGGGTAAGGGTTATGGTGAGGGTTAGTGTTAGGCAGAGGGTCCGGGTGAGGGTGAGGTTTAGGGTTAGATTTAGGATTAGTGTGAGTGTTAGGGTTAGAGTTAGGGTTAGGATGAGGTTTAGGGTGGGGGGTAGGGTTAGGATTAGGTAGAGGATGAGGGTGAAGGTTAGGTTTAGTGTGAGGGTTAGGGTAGGTTTAGGGTTAGGGTGAGCCTTAGGGTTAGGGTTAGGGTTAGGCTTAGGGCTAGGGTGACGGTGAGGGTTAGGGTGAGGCTGAGGGTTAGGGTTATGGTTAAGGTTAGGTTTAGGGTCAGGTTGAGGATTAGGGTTACGTTTAGGGTTAGATTGAGGGTTAGGGTGAGGGGTAGGTTTAGGGTTTGGTTTAGGATTAACGTTAGGGTAAGGGTTAGGGTGAGGGTCAGGGTTAGATTTAGGGTGAGGGTAAGGGTAATTGTTAGGGTGAGGGTTAGGATGAGGGTGAGGGTTAGGGTTAGAGTGATGTTTAAGGTGAAGTTTAGGGTTAGGGTTGGGTTAGTGTGAGGGTAAGGGTTAGGTTGAGGGTGCAGATTAGGGTTATGGTTAGGGTTAGTGTTAGGGGTAGGGTTAGGTTTAGGGTGAGGGTTAGGTTTAGTGTGAGGGTTATCGTTAAGGATAGGGTTTGGGCGAGGGTAAGGGTTAGGATTAGGGTAGGGTGAGAGTAAGGTTTAGGGTTAGCATGAGTGTTAGGGGTGAGGTTAGGGTTAAGTTAAGGGATAAGGTGAGGGTTGTGTGAGGGTGAGTGTTGGGTTGTGGGTGAGGGTTAGGGTAAAAGTGAGAGTTAGGTTGGCGGGGAGGGTTAATGTGAGTTTGAGGGTTAAGGTTAGGGTTAGGGTGATGGTTAAGTTTTGTATTAATGTTAGGGTGAGGGTTAGGGTGAGGGTTATATTTAGGGTTAGTGTGACGTGTAGGATTAGTGTGAGGGTTAGGGTTAGGGTTAGAGTGAGGGTAAGGGTTAGGGTGAGGTTTAGGGTGAGGTTTGGCATGAGGATTAGAATTAGGGTGAGGTTTAGAGTTAGGGTGAGTGTGAAGGTTAGGGTTAGGTTTAGGGTGAGGGTTAGGGTTAGGGTGAGAGATAGAGTTAGGGTTAGGGTGAGGGTGAGGTTAGGGTTAGGTTAGGGTTAGAATGAGGATGAGGGTGCGGGTGAGGAATAGGGTTAGGATTAGGGTTAGGGTTAGGGTTAGGGTTAGGCTGAGGGTGAGGGTGAGTGTTAAGGTTAGGGTTAGGGTTAGTGTTAGTGTTACATTTAGGCTTAGGTTTAGGATGAGGGTTAAGGTGAGGGGTAGGGTTAGGGTTAGGGTGAGGGTTAGGGTTAGGGTAAGGGTTAGGCTTAGGGTGAGGGTAAGGGCTAGGGTGAGGGTTAGGCTTAGGGTGAGGGTAAGGGTTAGGTGAGGGTTAGGATGAGGCTGAAGGTTAGGTTGAGGATTAGAGTTAGGGTGAGTTTTAGCGTTAGGTTTAGGGTTAGGGTTTGGGCTAGGGTGAGGGTGAGGGTTAGGTTGAGGGTGAGGGTGAGGGTTAGGGTGAGGCTAAGGGTTAGTGTGGGGGGTAGGGTTAGAGTTAGGTTTAGTTTGAGGATTAGGGTGAGGGGTATGGTTAGGGTTAGTGTGAGCCTTAGCATTAGTGTGAGGGTTAGGTTTAGGGTTTCAGTGAGGGTAGGTGTTGAGGGTGAGTGTTAGGGATAGGTTTAGGGTGAGTGTGAGTGTTAGGGTGAGGATGAGGGTTAGGGTTAGGGTTAGGGTTAGAGTGAGGATTAGGGTTAGATTTAGGGTGAGTGTAAGGTTTAAGGTGAGGGTTACGATGAGGGTGAGTATTAGGGTTAGGTGAGGGTTAGGGTGATGTTTCAGGTTAGTGTTATGGTTAGGGTTAGAGTGAGGGTGAGTGGTAGGGTGAGGGATTGGGTTATGTTTAGGGTTAAGGTGAGGGTGAGGGTTAGGCTGAGAGTTAGTGTTAGTCTTAGATTTAGTGTTTGGGTGATTGTTAGGGTGAGGGTGAGGGTTATGATGATGGTTAGGGTGAGGGTTAGGTTTAGGGATAGGTTGAGGTTGAGGATGAGGGTGAAGTTTAGGGTTAGGATGAAGTTGAAGGTTAGGGTTAGGTTTAGGATGAGCGTTAGTTTGTGGGGTAGGATTAGGGATAGTGTGAGGTTTAGGGTTAGGGTTAGGGTTACCGTGATGGTAAGGGTAAGCATGATGGTTAGGATGAGGCTTAGGGTTCGGGTTAGTGTTAGAGTTAGGGAGAGGATTAGGTTGAGAGTAATGGTTAGGTTAAGGGTTACATTGAATGGTAAGGTTAGGATTAGGGTTAGGTTTAGGTTGAGGGTTAAGGTGAGGGCTAGGTTGAGGGTTAGGGGGAGGGGGAGGGGGAGGGGGAGGGGGAGGGGGAGGGGGAGGGGGAGGGTTAGGTGAGGGTTAGGGTTAGGGTTAGGTTTAGGATGAGGGTTAGGATGAGGTGTAAGATTAGGGTTAAGGTGAGGGTGAGGGTGAGGGTTAGGGTTAAAGTGAGGTTTAGACTAAGGGTTAGGGTGACTGTTAGAGTTAGTGTTAGGTTTAGGATGAGGGTTAGGGTGAGGTGTAGTATTAGGGATAGTGTGAGGGGTAGGGTTATTGTGAGTGATAGGGTTAGGGTTAAGTTTACCGTGAGGGTAAGTGTAACCGTGAGGGTTAGGATGAGGCTGAGGTTTAGGGTTAGGGTTAGGGTTAGGGTGTGGGTTAGGTTTAGGGTTATTGTAAGGGTAGGATGAGGGTTAGGGTTAGGCTTAAGGGTAGTTTTAGGGTGAGTGTTAGGGTTAGTGTTAGGGTTAGGGTTTGTTTGAGTGTTTGGGTGAGGGTTTGGTTTAGGGGTAGGGTAAGGAAAGGGTGAGGGTTAGGGTGAGGGTTAGTGTTAGGTTAGGGTTAGGGTTTGGGTTGGGCTGAGGGCTAAGATGAGGGTGAGGTTTAGGGTGAGGGTGAGGGTGAGGGTGAGGTTTAGGGTTAGGGTTAGAAAGAGGTTTAGGTTTATTGTGAGGGTTAGGGTGAGAATGAGGGGGAGGATTAGTTGAGGTTTTGGGTTAAGTTTAGGGTTAGATTTAGGGTGAGGGTTAGGGTTTATATTAGGGTTAGGTTTAGTGTAAGGGTTAGGTTTAGGGCAAGGGTTAGTTAGTGTGAGGGTTACGGTTAGATTTAAAGTGAGGGTAGGTTTAGAGTGAGGGTTAGGGTTAGGGTTAGGGTTAGGCTGAGGCTTAGGTTTAGGATTAGGGTTTGAGTTAGGGTTAGGCTGAGACTGAGGCTGAGGGTGAGGGTGAGGTTTAGGGTTGGCGTTAGGGTTAGAGTGAGGGTTAGGCTTAGGTTTAGGATTAGGCTGACGCCTAGCGAGAGGGTGAGGGTGAGGGTTAGGGTTAGCGTGAGGGATAGGTTTAGAGTTAGGTTTAGGTTGAGTTGTAGGGTGAGGGGTAGGTTTATGGTTAGGTTGAGGGTGAGGGTGATGGTGAGGGTGAGGGTTAGGGTGAGGGTAAGGGTTAGGGTGGGGGTTAGGGTTAGGGTTAGGTTTAGGTTGAGGGTTAGGGTGAGGGATTTGCTTAGGGTTAGTGTTACCCTTAGTGTTAGTTTGAGGGTTAGGTTTAGGGTTAGGTTAAGATTTAGGGTTACCGTGAGGGTAAGGGTAAGTGTGAGGGATAGAATGAGGGTGAGGTTTAGGGATAAGTTTAGGGTGAGGGTGAGTGTTAGGGTGAGGATGAGAGGGAAGGTTAGGGTTAGGGTGAGGGTTAGGGTTAGGTTTAGCGTTAGGGTGAAGGGGTAGGGTTTCGATTAGGGTTAGGGTGAGGGTGAGGGGTAGGGTTAGTGTAAGGGTGAATGTGAGGGTGACGTTTACTGATAGGTTTAGTGTTAGGGTGAGGGTGAGTGTTAGGTTTAGGATTAGTGTTAGAGTTAGGGTTAGGCTTAGCGTTAGGTTGAGGGTGAGGGTTAGGGTTAGGGTGAGGGTTAGGGTTGGGGTTAGGGAGTGGGTTAGTGTTAGGATGATTTTTAGTGTGAGGGTGAGGGTTAGGGTGAGGGTGAGGGTGAGGGAGAGGTTTAGGGTTAGGTTTAGGATGAGGGTTACGGTTAGGGATAGGGTTAGTGTGAGGGTTAGGGTTAGGGTTATGGTTAGGTTTAGGTTGAGGGCTAGGGTTAGGGTTAAGGTTAGGCTGAGTGTGAGGGGAGGGTGAGGGTTAGGCTGTCGGTGAGGGTTAGCGTAGGGTGAGGGGTCGGGGGACGCTAGGGTTAGGGTGAGGGTGAGGGTTAGGGTTATGCTTATGGTTAGGGTTAGGTTGGGTTGACGATTAGGGTTTCGGTTAGGGTTAGGATGTGGGTTAGGGTGAGGAGTAGGTTTAGGGTTAGGGTTAGGGTTAGGGTGAGGGTAAGGTCAGGGTGAGGGTGAGGGTCAGGGTTAGGGTTATGTTTAGGGTGAGAGTAATTGTTAGGGTGAGGGTTAGGATGAGGGTGAGGGTTAGGGTTAGGGTTATGTTTAAAGTTTAGGTTAGGGTTAGGGTTAGGGTTAGGGTGATTGTGAGGCTTAGGGTGAAGTTAAAGGTTAAATTGAGGGTGCGGAATAGGGTTACGGTTAGGGTTAGTGTGAGGTGTAGGTTTAGGGTTAGGGTGAGAGTTAGGTTTAGTGTGAGGGTTATGGTTAGTGATAGGGTTAGGGTGAGGGTAAGGGTTACAATAAGGGTAGGGTGAGCTTGAATTTTAAGGTTAGCATGAGTGTCAGTTTGAGGGTTAGGTTTAGGTTTAGGGATATGGTGAGGGTTGGGTGGGGGTCAGGGTTGGATTGTGGGTGAGGGTTGGGTTACAGTGAGGGTTAGGTTGATGGGGAGGGTTAGAGTGATGGCAAGGTTTAAGGCTAGGGTTAGTGTGATGGCTAGGGTTCGTATTAGTGTTAGGGTGAGGGTTAAGGTGAGGGCTATTGTTAGGGTTCAGGTGAGGGTTAGGATTAGTGTGAGGGTTTGGGTTAGAGTGAGGGTAAGGGTTAGGGTGAGGTTTAGGGTGAGGTTAATGGTTAGGGTTAGAGTTAGGTTTAGGTTGATGGTTATGGTGAGGTTTAGAGTTAGGGTGAGTGTGAGGGTTAGGGTTAGGGTGAGAGTGAGTGTTAGTGTTAGGGTGAGAGGTAGAGTTAGGTTTAGGGTGAGGGTGAGGTTTAGGGTTAGGGTTAGAATTAGGGTGAAGGAGAGGGTGAGGAATAGGGATAGGATTAGGGTTAGGGTTAGGGTTAGGCTGAGGGTGAAGGTGAGTGTTAAGGTTCGGGTAAGGGTTAGGTTGAGTGTTAGGGTTAGGCTTAGGGTTAGGGTGAGGGTTAAGGTGAGGGGTAGAGTTATGGTTAGGGTGAAGGTTAGTGTTAGTGTGAGTGTTAGGGTTAGGGTGAGGGTAATGGTTAGGGTGAGGGTTAGGGTGAGGCTGATATTTAGTGTGAGGGTTGGGGTTGGGGTGATGTTTACGGTTAGGTTTAGCATTAGGGTGAGGGTGAAGTAGAGTGTTAGGGTTGGGGTTAGGGTTAGGGTGAGTGTGACGCTGAGGGTTAAGATTAGGGTTTGGGTAAGGGTTAGGCTGAGGGAGAGGGTGAGGGTTAGGGTTAGCGTGAGAGATAGGGTTAGGGTTAGGTTTAGGTTAAGGATTAGGTTGAAGGGTAGTTTTAGGGTTAACGTGAGGGTGAGTGGGAGGGTGAGGGTAAGGGTTACGTTGAGTGTAAGGGTTAGGTTAAGGGTTAGGGTTAGGGTAAGGTTTAGGGTGAGGGTTAGGGTTTGGATTAGGGTGCGGGTTAGGGGTAGGGTGATGTTTAGTTTGAGAGTGAGGGTTAGGGTGAGGGTGAACGTTAGAGTCTGTGTGAGGGTTAGGGTTAGGGTGAGGGTTAGGGTGACAGTGAATTTGATGGTTAGGTTTAGGGTAAGGATTAGGGTGAGTGTTAGGGTGAGGGTGAGGGTTAGGGTTAGGTTTTTGGTTAGTGTTAGGGTTAGCGTTTGGGTGAGGGTTAGGCTTAGGGTTAGGGTTAGGGTTAGGGTAGGGTGAGGGTAAGTTTTAGGGTGAGAGTTAGGGTTACGCTGAGGGTGAGGCTGAGGGTGAGGTTTAGGGTTAGGTTTAGGGTTAGGGTGTGGGTTAGGGTGAGGGGTATAGTTAAGATTAGGGTTAAGGTTTGAATTAGAGTGAGTGTGAGGTTTAGGAATTGGGTTACAATTAGTGTTAGGGTTAGGGTTAGGCTGAGGGTCAGGGTGAGTGTTAGGGTTAGGGTTAGTGTTAGCATGAGTGTTAGGGTTAGGCTTAGGGTTAAGATGAGGCTTAAGGTGAGGGGTAGGTTTAGGATTAGGGTGAGGGTTAGGGTTAGGAAAATGGTAAGGGTTAGGGTGAGGGTTAGGATGAGGCTGAGGGTTAGGTTGAGTGTTAGGTTTTGGGTGAGGGTTAAGGTTAGAGTTAGGATCAGGGTGAGGGCTAGGGTGAGGGTGAGGTTTAGGGTGTGCATTAGGGTTAGGATTAGGGTCAGGGTTAGGGTTAGGGTGAGGGTTAGGGTTAGGGTTAAGTTGAGAGTGAGGTTGAGGGTGAAGGTTAGGGTTAAAGTTATGGTTAAGGTTAAGTTGAGGTTTAGGGTGAGGTTTAGATTTAGGGTGAGGGTGAGGTTTAGGGTTTGTGTTAGTGTGATGGTTAGGGTAAGGTTGAGAGTTTGAGTTAGGGTTAGGGTGAGGGTGAGGGTTAGTGTTAGTGTTAGGGTGAGGTTTAGGGTGAGGATGAGGGTAAGGTTTAGGTTGAAGGTTAGGGTGAGGGTGAGGGTTAGGGTTAGGGTTAGGGTTAGGGTAAGGATTAGGGTGAGGGTTAGGGTTAGGCTAAGGGTGCGCATAAGTGTGAGGGTGAGGGTTAGTGTTAGGGTTAGGTTTAGGGTAAGGGTTAGGGTTAGGGTCGGGTTACGTTTAGATTTATGGTTACGGTTAGGGTTAGGGTGAAGTTTAGTCTTAGGTTTAGGGTTAGGGTGAGGGTTAGGGTGTGGCTTAGGGTTAGGATTAGGGTTTGGGTTAGGGTGAGGGTTAGGTTTAGGGTTAGGGTTAGCGTGAGTGTTAGGGTTAGGGTTAGGTTTAGGTTGAGGGTTAGGGTGATGGCTAGGTTTAGGGTTAGTGTGAGGGTGTGGGTGCGGGTTAGGGTTAGTTTTAGGGTTATGTTTAGGTTGAGGGTAAGGTGAGGGGTAGGGTTAGGTTTAGTGTGATCCTTAGTATTAGTGTGAGTGTTGGGTTAGGGTTAGGGTTAGGGTTAACGTGTGGGTAAGGGTAAGGATGAGGGTTAGGACGAGGGTGAGATTTCGGGATAGGGTTAGGGTGAGGGTCAGTGTTAGGGTGAGGATGAGGGTGACGGTTAGGGTCAGGGTTAGGATTAGGTTTAGGGTGAGGGTTAGGGTGAAGATGAGGGTTAGGTTAAGGGTTATAGTGAGGGGTAGGGTGAGGTTTAGGGTTAGTGTTTGGGTTACGGTAGGGTGAGGGTGAGGGTTAGGATTATGGTTAGGGTGAGTGTGAGGATGTGTTTTCGGGGTAGGTTTAGGGTTAGGGTAAGGGTGAGTGTTAGGATTAGGGTTAGTGTTAGGGATAGGGTTAGGCTTAGGGTTAGGGTGAGGGTGATGTTTAGGGTTAGGATGAGGGTTAGGGTTAGGGTTAGGGTGCGGGATAGGGTAAGGGTGATGTTTAGTGTGAGGGTGAAGTTTAGGGTGAGGGTTGGTGTTCTGGTGAGGGTGAGGGTTAGGGTGCGTGTGAGGATTAGGGTTAGAGTGAGTGTTAGGGTGACGGTGAGTTTGAGATTTAGGTTTACTGTAAGGGTTAAGGTGAGTGATAGGGTGAGGGTGAGGGTTAGGGTTAAGTTTGGGGTTAATGTTAGGATTAGGGTTAGGGTTACCGTGAGGGTAAGTGTAAGGGTTAGGGTTAGGGGTAGGGTGAGGGTTAGGGTTAGGTTTATGGTTGGGGTAGGGTGAGGGCAAGGGTTAGGCTTAAGGTTAGTGTTAGGGTGAGGGTTAGTGTTAGTGTTTGGGTTAGGGTTTTGTTGAGTGGTAGGGTTAGGCTTTGGGTTAAGCTGAGGGCTAGGGTGAGTGTGAGGGATAGGGTGTGGGTGAGGGTTAGTCTTTCAGTGAGGGTTAGGGTAGATTGAGGGTTAGGGTGATGGTGAGGGTTAGAGTGTGGGTGAGTGTTAGGGTTAGGGTTAGGGTTAGGGTGAGGGTTAGGGTTAGGCTAACGGCTAGAGTGAGGGTGAGGGTGAGGGTGAGGGTGAGGTTTAGGGTGTCAGTGATGGTTAGGGTAGGGTGAAGGTTTGGGTGATGGTGAGGTTTAGTGTGAGGGTGAGGGTTAGGTTTACGGTTAGCGTGAGGATTATGTTTAGGATTAGGGGGAGGGGGAGAGTTTGGTTTAGGATTAGTTTTAGGGTTAGGGTTAGGATTAGGGTGAGGGTGAGGGGTAGGGTGAGTGTTTGCTTTATGGATAGGGTGATGGTTAGTGTGAGTGTTAGGGTTAGGTTTATGGGTAGGGTGAGGGTTAGTGTTAGGGTTATGGTTAGCGTAGGGTGAGGGTTATGGTGAGGTTTAAGCTTAGTGTTAGGTTTAGGGTTAGGGTGAATGTTAGGGTTAGTGTGAGGTTTAGCGTTAGGGTTAGGTTTAGGCTTAGGATGAGGGTAAGAGTTAGGGTGAGGGTTAAAGTTAGTGTGAGCTTTAGGCTGAGGGGTAGGTTTAGGGTTTGCGTGAGGGTGAGGGTTAGGATGAGGGTTAGGGTTAGGGTGAGGGTAAGGGTTAGGGTTAGGGTGAGGGTTAGGTTTAGGTTTAGGTTGACGGTGAGGGTTAGAGTGAGAGTTAGCGTTAGGGTGAGGGTGAGGCTTAGGGTTAGAGTGAGGGTTCGGGTGAGGATGATGGGAAGGTTTAGTTTGAGGGTTAGGGAGAGGGGGAGGGTTAGGGTTAGGGTTAGATTTAGGGTGAGGGTTAGGGTGAGTGTTAGGGTTAGGCTGAGGGTGAGCGTGAGGTTGAGGGTAAGGGTTAGTGTTAGGGTTATGGTGAGGTTTAGGTTTTTTGTGAGTGTTAGGGTGAGTATGATTGTAAGAATTAGGTTGAGGGTTAGTGTGTGTGGAAGGGTTAGGGTTAAGGTTAAATTTAGGGTTAGGTTTAGGTTGAGGATTAGGGTTAATGTTAGGGTTAGGTTTAGGGTAAGGGTTAGGGTGAGGGTGAAGGTTAGGGTTAGGGTTATGGTTAGTGTGAGGGTGAGGGTTAGGCTTAGGTTTAGGATTAGTGTTTGGGTTAGGCTGATGTTGAGAGTGAGGCTTAGGGTTAAGATTAGGGTTTGGGTTAGGATTACGCTGAGGGTGAGGGTGAGGGTTAGGGTTAGCGTGAGGGTTAGGGTTAGGGTTAGGTTTTGGTTGAGGGTTAGGGTGAGGGCTTGGTTTAGGGTTAAGGTGAGGGTGAGGGTGAGGGTGAGGGTTAGGCTTAGGCTTAGGTTTAGGTTGATGGTAAGTGTGAGAGGTAGCATTAGGTTTAGTGTGAGCCTTAGTGGTAGTGAGAGGTTTAGTGTTTGGGTTAGGGTTAGGGATAGGGTTACCGTGTGGGTAAGGGTAAGGGTGAGGGTTAGGATAATGGTGAGGTTTAGGTGTAGGGTTAGGGTGAGGGTCAGTGTTAGGGTGAGCATGAGGTTTATGATTTTTGTCACGGTGAGGGTTAGTTGTAGGTTGAGGTTTAGGGTTAGGTTTATGGTTTGGGTAAGGGTGAGGGTTAGGTTTAGGTTAAGGTTTACGGTGAGGGGTAGGGTGAGGGTTAGGGTTAGGGTTTTGTTTAGGGTAGGGTGAGTGTGAGGGTTAGGGTTAGGGTTAGGGTGAGTGTGAGGGTGAGTTTTAGGGATAGGTTTAGTGTTAGGGTGAGGGTGAGTGTTAGGTTTAGGATTAGTGTTAGGGTTAGGCTTAGGCTTAGGGTTAGGGTAAGGGTGAGGGTTAGGGTTAGGTTGAGGATTAGGGTTAAGTGTTAGGGTGCGGGTTAGGGTTAGTGTGATCTTTAGTGTCAGGCTGAGTTTTAAGGTAAGGGTGAGTGTTCGGGTGAGGGTGAGGTTTAGGGTGAGTGTGAGTGTTAGGCTGATGGTGAGTGTTAGGTTGACGGTGAGTTTGATCTTTAGGTTTACTGTAAGGGTTAGCGTTAGTGTTAGGGTGAGGGTGAGGGTTAAGTGTTAGGTTTAGGGTTAGTGTTAGGGTTAGGGTTAGGTTTAGGATTACCGTGAGGGTAAGTGTAATGGTGAGGGTTAGGATGAGGGTGAGGGTTAAGATTAGGGTTAGGGTTACGGTGAGGGGTAGGGTGAGGGTTAAGGTTAGGGTTATAGTTAGGGTAGGGTGAGGGTGAGGGTTACGCTTAACGTTAGTGTTAGGGTGAGGGTTAGGTTTAGTATTAGGGTTAGGGTTTCGTTGAGTGTTAGGGTGAGGGTTTGGGTTATGGTTAGGATTAGGGTGAGTGTAAGGGTTAAGGTGAGGTTGAGGGTTAGTGTTAGGGTAAGGGTTTGGGTTAGGCTGGGGGCTAGGGTGAGGGTGAGGGTTAGGTTGTGGGTGAGGGTGAGGGTGAGGGTTAGGGTGTCGGTGAGGGTTAAGGTAGATTGAGGTTTAGGGTGAGGGTTAGTGTTAGTCTGAAGGTGAGGCTGAGGTTGAGGTTTAAGGTTAGGTTTAGGATATGTGTGAGTGTTACGGTTAGGGTTAGGTTTAGGATAAGGTTTAGGTTAAGGGGTAGGGTTAAGGTTAGTTTGAGGGTGAGGGTGAGGGTGAGGTTTAAGGTTAGGGTGAGGATTACTGTTAGGGTTAGGGTGAGGGTGAGTGTTAGGGTTAGTTTTAGGATGAGGGTTAGGGTGAGGTGTAGGGTTAGGGTTAGTTTGAGGGTTAGGCTTAGGGTGAGAGTTAGGGTTAGGGTTAGGGTTAGGCTGAGGGCTAGGGTGAGGGTGAGGTTTAGGTGAGTGTGAGAGTGAGGGTGAGGGTTAGGGTGTCAGTGAGGGTTAGGGTTGGTTGAGGGTTAGGGTGACCATGAGGGTTAGTGTGAGGGTGAGTGTTAGGGTTAGGGTAAGTGTTAGGGTGAGTGTTAGGTTTATGGTTAGGGTTAGGGGCAGGGTAGGGTTTGGTTTAGGATTAGTGTTAGGGTTAGTGTTAGGCTTAGGGTCAAGGTTAGGGGTAGGGTGAGGGTTTGGGTTATGGATAGGGTTTGGGTGAGGGTGATGTTTAGGGTGAGGGTTAGGGTTAGGGTTTGGAGTATGGTGAGGGTTAGTGTTAGTGTTATGGTTAGGGTAGGGTGAGGGTTAGTGTGAGGTTAAGGGTTAGGGTTGGTTTTAGTCTTAGAGTGAGGGAAAGGGTTAGGGTGAGGGTTAGAGTGATGGTGAGGCTTAGCGTTAGTGTGAGGTTTAGGCTGAGGGGTAGGGTTAGGGTTCGCGTGAGGGTGAGGTTTAGGGTGAGGGTTAGGTTTAGTTTGGGGGTTAGTGTTAAGGTTAGGGTGAGTTTGAGGCTTAGTTATAGGGTTAGAGTGAGGGTTCGGGTGAGGATGAGGGTAAGGTTTAGTTTGAGGGTTAGGGTGAGGGTGAGGGTTAGGGTTAACGTTAGGTTTAGGGTGAGGGTTAGGGTGAGGCTTAGGGTTAGGGTGAGCCTGAGAGTGAGAGTGAGAATAAGGGTTCTTGTTAGTGTTATGGTGAGGGTTAGGTTTATTGTGAGGGTTAGGGTGAGGATGAAGGTAAGAATTAGGTTGAGGGTTAGGGTGAGGATTAGTGTTAGGGTTAGGGAAGGATCAGGGTAAAGGTTAGGTTGAGGGTTAGTGTTAGGCTGAGGGTGAGGGTGAGGGTGAGGGTTAGGGTGAGGGTGTGGGTGAGGGTGAGGGTTAGGTTTAGGTTTAGGATGAGGGGTAGTGTGAGAGGTAGGGTTAGGTTTAGGTTGAAGGTTATGGTTAGTGTAAGGGGTAGGTTTCGGGTTAGGGTTAGGGGGAGGGTGAGGTTTAGGGTTAGGGTTAGGTTTAGGCTGAGGGCTAGGGTGAGGGTGAGGATTAGGGTGATTATGGGGATGAGGGTGAGGGTGAAGGTTAGGTTTAGGGTTAGGGTTAGGGATAAGGTGAGGTTTTGGGGGAGGGTGAGGGTTGGGTTGTGGGTGAGGGTTAAGGTAAAGTTGAGGCTTAGATTGACGGGGAGGGTTAGAGTGAGGGCAAGGGTTAAGGTTAGAATTATGGGGATGGTAAGGGTTCATATTTATGTTAGGGTGAGTGGTAGGGTGAGGGGTATAGTCAGGGTGAGGGTTAGTGTTAGGGTTAGAGTGTGGGTAAGGGTTAGGGTGAGCTTTACGGTTAGTTATAGGGTTAGTGTTAGAGTTAGGGTTAGGTTGAGTGTTAGGGTGAAGTTTAGAAATAGGGCGAGGGTGAGAGATAGGCTTAGGGTTAGGATGAGGTTTACGGTTATGTTGAGAGTTAGAGTTAGGGTGAGGGTGAGTGTGAGGGTTAGTGTTAGGGTTAGGGTGAGGGTTAGGGTGAGGATGAGGGTAAGGTTTAGGTTGAGGGTTAGGGGGAGGGGGAGGTTTAGTGTTAGGGTTAGGGTTAGGGTGAGGGTAAGGATGAGGGTTAGGGTTGGGCTGAGGGTGAGCGTGAGGGTGAGGGTGAGGGTTAGAGTTAGGATTAGGGTGAGGGTTAGGTTTATTGTGTGGGTTAGGGTGAGGATAAGGGTAAGGATTAGGTTGAGGGTTAGGGTGAGGGGGAGGTTTAGGGTTAGGGTTAGTTTAGGGTGAGGTTTAGGTTTAATGTTAAGGTTAGGTTTAGCGTAAGGTTTAGGGTTATGGTGAGGGTCATGGTTAGGTTGAGGGTGAGGGTTAGGGTTAGTGTGAGGGTTAGGGTTAGGTTTACGGTTAGGGTGAGGCTGAGGGTGAGGCTTAGGTTTAGGATTAGTGTTTGGGTTAGGGTGAGGTTGAGGGTGAGGCTTAGGGTTGTGGTTTTGATTTAGGGTTAGGCTGAGCATGAGGGTGAGGTTTAGGGTTAGCTTAAGAGTTAGGGTTAGGGTTAGGTTTAGGTTGAGTGTTAGGATGAGGGCTAGGTTTAGGGTTAGGGTGAGGGTGAGGTTGAGGGTGAGGGTGAGGGTGAGGGTGCGGGTTAGGGTTAGGGTGAGGGTTAGGGTTAGTGTTAGGTTTAGGTTGAGGGTTAGGGTGAGGGGTAGGGTTAGGGTTAGTGTGAGCCTTAGTGTTATTGTGAAGGTTAAGGTTAGGGTTAGGATTAGGGTTACCGGGAGGGTATGGGAAAGTGTGAGGGTTAGGATGAGGTTGAGGGTTAGGGATAGGGTTAGGTTGAGGGTGAGTGTTAGGGTGAGGGCTAGGTTTAGGGTTAGGGTGAGGGTGAGGTTGAGGGTGAGGGTGAGGGTGAGGGTGCGGGTTAGGGTTAGGGTGAGGGTTAGGGTTAGTGTTAGGTTTAGGTTGAGGGTTAGGGTGAGGGGTAGGGTTAGGGTTAGTGTGAGCCTTAGTGTTATTGTGAAGGTTAAGGTTAGGGTTAGGATTAGGGTTACCGGGAGGGTATGGGAAAGTGTGAGGGTTAGGATGAGGTTGAGGGTTAGGGATAGGGTTAGGTTGAGGGTGAGTGTTAGGGTGAGGATGAGGGTTAATATTAGGGTTAGGGTTAGGGTGAGTGTGAAGTTGGGGTTTACTGATAAGGTTAGGGGTAGAGTGAGTGTGAGTGTTAGGTTTAGGTTTACTGTTAAGCTTAGGCTTAGGCTTATGGTTAGGGGGAGGGTGAGGCTTTGCGATAGCGTGAGGGTTAGAGCTAGAGTTACTGTGCAGGTTAAGGTTAGGTGATGTTTAGTGTGAGCGTGAGGTTTAGGGTTCGGGTGAGGGTGATGGTGAGGGTTATGGTGTGGGTGAGGGTTAGTGTTAGGGTGTGTATTAGGGTGACGATGAGTTTGAGGGTTAGGTTTAGGGTTACTGTTATTGTTAGGTTTTGGGTGAGTGTTAGGGTTAGATTTAGGATTAGGGTCAGGGCTAGGGTGAGGGTGAGGGTTTGGGTGAGTTTGAGGGTGAGGGTGAGGGTTAGGGTGAGGTTGAGGGTTAGGGTGAAGTTTAGAGTTAGGGCAAGGGTGAGAGATAGGGTTAGGGTTAGGGTGAGGTTTACTGTTAGGTTGAGGGTTAGAGTTAGGGTGAGGGTGAGTGAGAGGTTTAGTGTTAGGGTTAGGGTGATGGTTAGGGTGAGGATGAGGGTAAGGTTTAGGTTGAGGGTTAGGGGGAGGGGGAGGTTTAGTGTTAGGGTTAGGGGTAGGGTGAGGGTAAGGATGAGGGTTAGGGTTGGGCTGATGGTGAGCGTGAGGGTGAAGGTGAGGGTTAGTGTTAGGATTAGGGTGAGGGTTAGGTTTATTGTGAGGGTTAGGGTGAGGATAAGGGTAAGGATTAGGTTGAAGGTTAGGGTGAGGGTGAGGGTTAGGGTTAGGGTTAGTTTAGGGTGAGGTTTAGATTTAATGTTAGGGTTAGGTTTAGCGTAAGGTTTAGGGTTAGGGTGAGGGTCATGGTTAGGTTGAGGGTGAGGGTTAGGGATAGTGTGAGGGTTAGGGTTAGGTTTAGGGTTAGGGTGAGGTTGAGGGTGTGGCTTAGGGTTGTGGTTTTTGGTTAGGGTTAGGCTGAGCATGAGGGTGAGGTTTAGGGTTAGCTTAAGAGTTAGGGTTAGGTTTAGGTTGAGTGTTAGGATGAGGGCTAGCTTTAGGGTTAGGGTTCGGGTGAGGGTTAGGGTGTGGGTGAGGGTTAGGGTTAGGGTGTGTATTAGGGTGACGATGAGTTTGAGGGTTAGCTTTAGGGTTACTGTTATTGTTAGGTTTTGGGTGAGTGTTAGGGTTAGATTTAGGATTAGGGTCAGGGCTAGGGTGAGGGTGAGGGTTTGGGTGAGTTTGAGTGTGAGGGTGAGAGTTAGGGTGAGAGTGAGGGTTAGGTTTAGTGTGAGGGTTATGGTTAGGGATAGGATTAGGGTGACGGTAAGGGTTAGGATGAGGGTAGAGTGAGATTGAGGTTTAGGGTTAGCATGAGTGTTAATGTGAGGGTTAGGGTGAGTGTTAGGGTTAGGGTGAGGGTGAGGGTTAGGGTTAGGCTTAGGGTCTGGGTTAGGGTTAGTGCGAGGGTTAGGGTTAGGGTTAGGGTGAGGGTGAGGGTTTGGGTGAGGGTGAGTTTTGGGATGTGGGTGAGGGTTAGGGTAAAGTTGAGGGCTAGGTTGACGGGGATGGTTAGAGTGAGGGCGAGGGTTAAGCGTAGGATTAGGGTGATGGATAGTTTTCGTATTAGTGTTAGGGTGAGGGGTATCCGTTAGGGTTAAGGTGAGGTTTAGGATTAGTGTGATGGTTAGGGTTAGGGTTAGACTGTGGGTAAGTGTTAGGGTGAGGTTTAGGGTGAGGTTTAGGGTTAGGATTAGAGTTACGGTTAGGTTGAGGGTTAGGGTGAGGTTTAGAGATAGGTTGTGGGTACTGGTTAGGGTTAGGGTGAGAGTTAGAGTTAGGGTTAAGGTATACGTGAGGGTGAGGGATAGGGTTTGGTTTAGGGTTAGGATGAGGTTTTGGGTGAGGGGTATAGTTAGGGTTAGGGTTAGGGTGAGAATTAGGGTGAGTTTGAGGGGGAGGAATAGGGTTCTGATTCGGGTTAGGGTTAGGGTTAGGCTGATTGTCAGGATGAGTGTTAGGGTTAGGGTTAGGGTTAGGTTTAGGGTGAGTGTTATTATTAGGCTTAGGGTTAAGATGAGGGTTAAGGTGAGGGGTAGATTTAGGTTTAGTTTGAGAGTTAACGTTAGGATGAGGGTAAGGGTTAGGTTGAGGGTTAGGATGAGGGTGAGGGTTAGGGTGAGGGTTAGGGTTAGGGTGAGGGTTAGGGTTAGAGTTAGGATTAGGGTGAGGGCTAGGATGAGGGTGAGGTTTAGGGTGAGGGTGAGGGTAAGGTTTAGGTGTTGGGTTAGGTTTGGGGTTAGGGTCAGGGTTACGGTGAGGGAGAGGGTTAGGTTAGGGTTAGGGTTAGGGTGAGGTTTAGCCTGAGGATGAGGTTTAAGGTGAGGGTTAGGGTTAGGGTGAGGTTTAGGCTGAGGATGAGGTTTAAGGTGAGGGTGAGGGTGGGTGTGAGGATGAGGGTTAGGGTTCGGGTTAGGGTTAGGTTGAGCTTGAGGGTGAGGGTTAATGTTTGGATTAGTGTTAGGGTTAGGGTTAAGATGAGGGTGAGCGTGAGGTTGAGGGTGAATGTTAGTGTTAGGGTTAGGGTGAGGGTTAGGTTTATTGTGAGGGTTATAGGGTGAGGATGAGAGTAAGGGTTAAGTTCAGGGTTAGGGTGAAGGGGAGGTTTAGGTTTAGGATTAGCGTTAGGGTGAGGGTTAGGGTGAGGTTTAGGTTTAAATTAAAGGTTACGTTTAGGGTGATAGTTTGGGTTAATGTTAGGGTTATGTTTAGGGTAAGTGTTAGGGTTAGGGTGAGGGTTATGGTTAGGGTGAAGTTTAGGGTTAGGGTGAGGATTAGGGTTAGGATTAGTGTTAGGGTGCGGGCTAGGTTGAAGGTGAGGGTTAGGATTAGGCTTAGGGTTAGGGTTAGGGTTAGGGTTAGGGTGAGGGTGAGGGTGATGGTTAGGGTTAGGATTAGGGTCTGGGTTAGGGTTAGGGAAGGGTTAGGGTTAGGGTGAGGTGAGGGTGAGGGTGAGGGTTAGGTTTAGGGTTAGAGTTAGTGATATGGTGAGGGTTTGGGTGAGGGTTGGGTTGTGGTTTAGGGTTATTGTAAAGGTGAGTGTTAGGTTGACAGGGAGGGTTAGAGTTATGGCGAGGGTTAAGGTTAGGGCTAGTGTGATGGTTAGGGTCAGGTTGAGTGTTAGGGATAGGGTTACAGTAAGGTTGAGTGTTAGGTTTAGGCTTACGGTTAGGATAAGGGTTAAGGTGAGGGCTAGGTTTAGGGTTAGGGTGAGGGTTACGGTTAGGGTGAGAGTTAGAGTTAGGTTTACGGTGAGGGTGAGGGTTAGTGTTCGGGTTAGGGTGAGGGCTAGGGTGAGGATGAGCGTAAGGTTTAGGTTGAGGGTTAGAGGGAGGTGGAGGTTTAGGGTTAGGGTTAGGGTTAGGATGATGGTAAGGATGAGGGTTAGGTTTAGGCTGAGGGTGAGCTTTAGGGTGAGGGTGAGGGTTAGTGTTAGGATTAGGGTGAGGGTTAGGTTTATTTTGAGGGTTAGTTTGAGGATAAGGGTAAGGATTAGGTTGAGTGGTAGGGTGAGGGGGAGAGTTAGGGTTAGGATTAAGGTTAAGGTGAGGCTTAGCATGAGGGTTAGGTTTAAGGTTAGGGTTAGTTTAGGGTGAGGGTTAGGGTTAATGTTAGGGTTAGGTTTAGGGTAAGGGTTAGGGTTAGGGTGAGGGTCATGGTTAGGTTTAGGGTGAGGGTTAGGGTTAGGGTGAGGGTTAGGGTTAGTTTTAATGTTAGGGTGATGCTGAGGCTGAAGCTTAGGGTTAGGATTAGGGTTTGGGTTAGGGTGAGGTTGAGGGGGACGCTTAGCGTTAGGATTAGGTTTTGGGTTAAGGTTAGGCTGAGCATGAGGGCGAGGTTTAGAGTTAGCGTGAGATTTAGGGTTAGGGTTAGATTTAGGTTGAGTGTTAGGGTGAGGGCTAGGTTTAGGGTTAGGGTGAAGGTGAAGTTGAGGGTGAGTGTGAGGGTTAGGGTGAGGGTTAGAGTTAGTGTTAGGTTTAGGTTGACGGTTAGGGTGAGGGGTAGGGTTAGGTTTAGTGTGATCCTTAGGTTTATTGTGAGGGATAGGGTTAGGCTTAGCATTAGGGTTATCGTGAGGGTAAGGGAAAGTGTGTGGTTTAGGATGCGAGTGAGGGTTAGGGATAGGGTTAGGTTGAGGGTGAGTGTTAGGGTGAGGATGAGGGTTAGGCTTAGGTTTAGGGTTAGGTTGAGAGTGCGGATTAGGGTAGGTTAAGGGTTAGCGTGTGGGGTAGGGTGATGATTAGGGTTAGGGTTTTGGTTAGGGTAGGGTGAGGGTTAGGGTTAGGGTTAGGGTTAGGGTGAATGTGAGGTTGAGGTTTACTGATAAGGTGAGGGGTAGAGTGAGGGTGAGTGTTAGGGTTAGGCTTAGGCTTATGGTTAGGGTGAGGATGAGGGTTAGCTATAGCGTGAGGGTTAGGGTTAGGGTTAGTGTGCGGGTTAGCTTTAGGTGATGTTTAGTGTGAGCGAGAGGTTTAGGGTTCGGTTGAGGCTGAGGGTGAGGGTTAGGGTGTGGGTAGGTTTAGGGTTATGGTGTGTGTTAGGGTGCCAATGTGTCTGAGGGTTAAGTTTAGAGTTAGTGTTATTGTTAGGATTTGGGTGAGTGTTAGGGTTAGAGTTAGGATTAGGGTGAGGGATATGGTGAGGGTGAGGGTTTGGGTGAGTTTGAGGGTGAGGGTTAGGGTTAGGGTGATGTTGAGGGTTCGAATTAGGCTTTGGGTTAGGGTAAGTGTTAGGGTGAGTGTGAGGGTGAGGGTTACGGATAGGGTTAGGGTCGGGGTTAGGGTTAGGATGAGGGTTAGGTTTATGGTTATGGTGAGTGTGAGGTTGAGGGTGTGGGTTAGGGTTAGTGTCAGGGTTAGGGATAGAGTGAGGGTTTGGGTGAGGGTGAGGGTTGGGTTGTGGGTGTGGGTAAGGGTAAAGGTGAGGGTTAGATTGACAGGGAGGCTTAGAGTGAGGGTGAGGGTTAAGGTTAGGGTTAGGGTGATGGTTAGATTTCGTATTAGTGGTAGGGTGAGGGTTAGGGTGAGGGGTATATTTAGGGTTAGGGTGAAGGTTAGGATTGGTGTGAGGGTTAGTGTTAGAGTGAGGGTAAGGTTTAGTGTGAGGTTTAGGGTTACTGTTGGAGTAAGAGTTAGGTTGAGGGTTAGGGTGAGGTTTAGATTTAGGGTGAGGGTGAGGGTAAGGGTTAGGGTTAGGGTGAGGGTTAGGGTTAGGGTGAGAGTTAGAGTTAGGGTTAGGGCGAGGGTGAGGTTTTGTTTGAGGGTTAGGAAGAGGGGGAGTGTTAGCTTTAGGGTTAGGGTTTGGGTGAGGGTTAGGGTTAAGGTTAGGGTTAGGTTTAGGGTGAGGGTTAGGGTTAATGTTAGAGTTAGGTTTAGGGTAAGGGTTAGGTTTAGGGTTAGGGTGAGGGTCACAGTTAGTTTTAGGGTGAGGGTTATGGTTAGGTTGAGGGTTAGAGTTAGGTTTAGGTTTAGGGTGAGGCTGAGGGTTAGGCTTAGGGTTAGGATTAGTGTTTGGGTTAGGGTGAGGGTGAGGGTGTGGCTTAGGGTTCGATTAGAGTTTGGCTTCGTGTTAGGCTTAGCATGAGGGTGATGGTTAGGATTAGCGTGAGGGTTACGGTTAGGGTTAGGTTTAGGATGAGGGTTCGGGTGAGGGTTCGGGTTAGGGTGTGGTTGAGGGTTAGGTTTTGGGTGAGTGTTAGTGTGACGTTGAGTTTGAGGGTTAGGTTTAAATTTAGTGTTCGAGTTAGGGTTTGGGTCAGTGTAAGGGTTAGAGTTATAATTAGGGTGAGGGCTAGGTTGAGGATGAGGGTTAGGGTGAGGGTGAGTGTGAGTGTGAGGGTTAGGGTATGGGTTAGGGTTAGGGTTAGGCTCAGGGTTACCGTTAGGATGAGGGTTAGGGTTTCGTTTAGGGTTAGGTTGAGGTTGAGGCTGAGACTGAGGTTTAAGATGAGGGTAAAGGTTAGTGTGAGTGTGAGGGTTAGGGTTAGGATTGGGGTTAGGTTGAGTGTTAGGATTAGCGTTAGGTTTAGGATGAGGGTTAGGGTGAGGGGTAGGGTTAGTGTGAGGGTTAGAGTTAGGGTTAGGGTTACAGTGAGGGTAAGTGTAAGGGTGAGGGTTATGATGAGGGTGAGATTTATGGTTTGAGTTAGGGTTAGGGTGAGGGGTAGGGTTCGGGTTAGGTTTCAGGTTATGGTTAGGGTAGAGTGAGGCTTAGGGTTAGGTTAAAGGTTAGTGTTAGGGTGAGGGTTAGGGTTAGTGTTAGGGTTAGGATTTGGTTGACTGTTAGGGTGAGTTTTTGGTTAGGCTTAAGCTTAGGGTGAGGGTGAGGGTAGGGGTGAGGTTTAGGGTTAGTGTTAGGGTTAGGTTTTGTGTTAGACTGCGTGCTATGTTTAGGGTGAGTGTTAGGATGAGGGTGAGGTTTAGGGTGCAGGTGAGGGTTAGGCTAGGGTGAGTGTTAGGGTGAGGTTTAGTGTTCGGTTGATAGTGAGGGTGAGGGTGAGCTTTAGGATTAGGTTTAGCATTATTGTGAGTGTTAGTGTTAGGGTTAGGGTTAGGATGAGGTTTAGGGTGAGGGGTAGGGTTAGGGTTAGGTTGAGGGTGAGAGTGAGGGTGAGGTTTAGGGTTAGGGTGAGTGTTAGGGTTAGGGTTAGGGTGAGGGTGAGGGTTAGGGTTAGGTTTAGGATGAGGGTTAGTGTGAGGGGTAGGGTTAGTGTTAGTGTGAGGATTAGGGTTAGTGTGAGGGTTAGGGATAAGGTTAGTGTTAGGGTTAGGGTGAGGGTAAGGGTTAGGTTGAGGATGAGGATTAGGGTTAGGGTTAGGGTTAGTGTGAGGGGTAGGGTTAGGGTCAGAGTGAGGGTTAGGTTTAGTGTGAGGGTTATGGTTAGGGATAGGGTTAGGTTGACGGTAAGGGTTAGGATGTGGGTAGAGTGAGATTGAGGTGCAGGGTTAGCATGAGTGTTAATGTGAGGGTTAGGGTGAGGGTTAGGGTTAGTGTTAGGGTGAGGGTGAGGGTTAGGGTTGGGCTTAGGGTCTGGGTTAGGGTTAGTGTGAATGTTAGGGTTAGGGTTAGGGTGAGGGTGAGGGTTTGGGTGAGTGTGAGGTTTGGGTTGTGGGTGAGGGTTAGGGAAAAGGTGAGGGTTAGGTTGACGGGGATGGTTAGAGTGAGGTCGAGGGTTAAGCGTAGGTTTAGGGTGATGGATAGTTTTCGTATTAGTGTTAGGATGAGGGGTATCGTTAGGGTTAAGGTGAGGGTTAGGATTAGTGTGATGGTTAGGGTTAGGGTTAGAGTGTGGGTAAGGATTAGGGTGCGGTTTAGGGTGAGGTTTAGTGTTAGGATTAGAGTTACGGTTAGGTTGAGGGTCAGGGTGAGGTTTAGAGTTAGGTTGTGGGTGATAGTGAGGGTTAGGGATAGGTTGAGTGTTAGGGTTAGGATGAGAGTTAGGATTACGGTGAAGGTGAGGGTGAGGGATAGGGTTTGGTTTAGGGTTAGGATGAGTGTTAGGGTGAGGGGTATATTTAGGGTTAGGGTTAGGGTGAGAATTAGGGTGAGTTTGAGGGTGAGGAATAGGGTTCGGACTAGGGTTAGGGTTAGGTTTAGGCTGATTGTCAGGGTGAGTGTTAGGGTTAGGGTTAGGGTTAGGGTGAGTGTTAGGATTAGGCTTAGTGTTAAGATGAGGTTTAAGATGAAGGGTAGATTTAGGTTTAGTTTGAGAGTTACTGTTAGTATGAGGGTAAGGATTAGGTTGAGGGTTAGGATGAGGGTGAGGGTTAGGGTGAGGTAAGGGTTAGGGTGAAGGTTAGGGTTAGAGTTAGGATTAGGGTGAGGGGTAGGATGAGGGTGAGGGTTAGGGTGAGGTAAGGGTTAGGGTGAAGGTTAGGGTGAGGGTGAGGTTTAGGTTTAGGGTTAGGGTTAGGGTGAGCTTTAGACTTAGGGTGAGGGTTTGGGTTAGGTTTAGGTTTAGGGTGAGGGTTAAGGTTAGGGTGAGAGTTAGAGTTAGGGTTAAGGTGATGGTGTGGGTTAGGTTTAGAGTTAGAGTTAGGGTGAGTGTAAGGTTTAGGTTGAGGGTTAGGATGATGTGAGTGTTAGGGTTAGGGTGATGTTTAAGGTTAGGATTAGGGTTAGGGTGTGGGTTAGGGTGAGAGTTAGGGTTAGTGTTTGGGATAGGTTTAGGTTTATGGTTAGGATTAGGGTAAGTGTTAAGGTGAGGGTTAGGTTTAGGGTGAGGGTTAGGGTTAGGGTTAGGCTGAGGATGAGGGTCAGGGTGAAGTTTAGGGTTAGGATTAGTTTTAGGGTTAGGGATAGTCTGAGGGTGAGGGTGAGTTTGAGGGTGAGGGTGAGAGTTTGGGTTAGGTAAGTGTTAGCGTTATGTTTAGGGTGAGGATTAGGGTGAGTTTGAAGGTTAGAGGGAGGGTTAGCCTTAGGGAGAGGGTTAGGGTTAGGGTTAGGGTGAGGATTAGGGTTAGGGTGATGTTTTGGGTGATGTTGTGGGTTACCGTGAGGTGAGGTTTCGAGTGGAGGTGAGGGTTAGGGTGAGGATGAGGTTTAGGATTAGGGTTTGTGTGAGGATTAGGTTGAGGTTAAGGTTTAGGGTGAGGGTTAGGTTGAGGGTGAGGGTTAGGGTTAGTGTTAGGGTTAGGGTGAGTGTTAGGATTAATGTTAGGGTTAGGTTTAGGGTAAGGGTGAGGGCTAGGGTGAAGGTGAGGGTTAGGATGAGGCTTAGGGTTAGGGTTAGGGTTAGGGTTAGGGTGAGGGTGAGGGTGATGTTTAGGGTTAGGGTTAGGTTCTGGTTTATGGTTAGGGTGGAGTTAGGGTTAGGGTTAGGGTGAGGGTGAGGGTCAGGGTGAGGATTAGGTTTAGGGTTATAGTTAGGGATAGGGTGAGGGTTTGAGTGAGGGTGGGGTTGTGGGTTAGGGTTAGGGTAAAGTTGAGGTTTAGGTTGACGGGGAGGGTTAGAGTGATGGCGAAGGGGTAAGGTTAGGGTTAAGGTGATGGTCAGTTTGAGTATTAGTGTTAGGCTGAGGGTCAAGTTGAGTGTTAGGGTTAGGGTTAGGATTATGGTGAGTGTTAGGTTTAGGCTTAGGGTTAAGATCAGGGTTAAGTTGAGGGTTAGGGTTAGGGTTAGTGTGTGGGTGAGCGTGAGGGTGAGCGTGAGGGTTAGTGTTTGGATTAGGTTGAGGGATAGGTTTATTGTGAGGGTTAGGGTGAGGATAAGTGTAAGGATTAGGTTGAGGGGTAGGATGAGGGGGAGGGTTAGGATTAGGGTTAGGGTTAAGGTGAGGGTTAGCATGAGGGTTAGGTTTAAGGTTAGGGTTAGTTTAGGGTGAGGGTTAGGGTTAATGTTAGGGTTAGGTTTAGGGTAAGGGTTAGGGTTAAGGTGAGGGTCATGGTTAGGTTTAGGGTGAGGGTCAGGGTTAGGGTGAGGGTTAGGGTTAGTTTTAGAGTTAGTGTGAGGCAGAGTGTGAGGCTTAGGGTTAGGATTAGGGTTTGGGTTAGGGTGAGGTTGAGGGGGAGGCTTAGGTTTGGGATTAGTTTTTGGGTTAGAGTTAGGCTGAGCATGAGGGTGAGGTTTAGGGTTAGCGTGAGAGTTAGGGTTAGTGTTAGGTTTAGGTTGAGTGTTAGGGTGAGGGCTAGGTTTAGGGTTAGGGTGAGGGTGAGGTTGAGGTGAGGGTGAGGGTTAGGGTGAGTGTTAGGTTTTGGGTGAGGGTTAGGGTTAGTGTTAGGTTTAGGTTGAGGGTTAGTGTGAGGGATAGGGTTAGGGTTAGTATGAGCCTTAGTGTTATTGTGAGGGATAGGGTTAGGTTTAGCATTAGGGTTACCGTGAGGGAAAGGGAAAGGGTGAGGGTGAGGATGAGGTTTAGGGTTAGGGTTAGGGTTAGGGTGAGGGTCACGTTTAGTTTTAGGGTGAGGGTCACGTTTAGGTTTAGGGTGAGTGTTATGTTTAGGGTGAGTGTTAGATTTAGGTTTAGGGTTAGGGTGAGGCTGAGGGTGAGGCTTAGGGTTAGGATTAGTGTTTGGGTTAGGCTGAGCATGAGGGTGAGGGTTAGGGTTAGCGTGTGAGTCAGGGTTAGAGTTAGATTTAGGATGACGGTTCGGGTGAGGGTGAGGGTTAGGGTGTGGTTGAGGGTTAGGGTTAGGGTGAGTGTTAGGGTGACGTTGAGTTTGTGGGTAAGGCTTAGGTTTAGTGTTAGAGTTAGGTTTTAGGTGAGTGTTAGGGTTAGAGTTAGGATTAGGGTGAGGGCTAGGTTGAGGGTGAGGGTTAGGGTGAGGGTGAGTGTGAGGGTTAGGGTGTGGGTTATGGTTAGGTTCAGGCACAGGGTTACCATTAGGGTGAGGGTTAGTGTTAGGTTTAGGGTTAGGTTGAGATTGAGGCTGAGACTTAGGTTTAAGGTGAGGGTGAGTTTGAGTGTGAGAGTGAGGGTTATGGTCAGGATTAGGGTTATGGTGAATGTTAGGGTTAGCGTTAGATTTAGGATGTGGGTTAGGGTCAGGGGTAGGGTTAGAGTTAGTGTGAGGGGTAGTGTTAGTGTTAGGGTTCAAGTTAGGATTAGGTTTACCCTGAGGGTAAGTGTAACGGTGAGGGCTAGGATGAGGGTGAGGGTTAGGTTAGGCTAAAGTTTAGTGTTAGGGTGAGGGTTAGTTTTAGTGTTATGGTTAGGGTTTGGTTGAGTGTTAGGATGAGTGTTTGGATTAGGCTTAAGGTTAGGGTGAGGTTGAGGGTTAGGTTGATGATTAGTGTTAGTGTTAGGGTTAGGTTTGGGGTTAGGCTGAGGCCTAGGGTTTGGTTGAGGGTTAGGGTGAGGGTGAGGGTTAGGGATAGGGTTATGGTTAGGGTTAGGTTGAGGGTTAGGGTTAGGGTTAGTGTTCGTCTGAGGGCTGGGGTCTGTGTGAGATTTAGGCTGAGGGTGAGGGTGATGGTGAGGCTGAGGTTGTCGCAGAAGGTTAGGGTAGTGTGAGAGTTAGGGTGACGGTGAGGGCTAGGTTGAGGGTGAGGGTTAGCGTTAGGGTTAGGGTAAGGGTTAGGGTCAGGGTGGGGATTATTGTTACGGTTAGGGTTAGGATGAGGGTTAGGGTGAGGGGTAGTTTTAGGGTTAGGGTTAAGTTTAGAGTGAGGGTAACAGTTAAGGTGAGGGTGAGGGTTAGGGTTAGCCTTAGGGTCAGGATGACTGTAATTGTTAGGTTGAGGATTAGGATGAGGGTGAGGGTTAGGTTTAGGGTAAGGGTTAGGGTGATGTTTAAGGTTAAGGTTTGGGTTAAAGTTAGGGTTAATTTTAGGGTGAGGGTTAGGGTGATGGTAAGGGTTAGGTTGAGGATGCTGATTAGGGTTAGGGTTAGGGTTAGTGTGAGGGGTAGGGTTAGGGTCAGAGTGAGGGTTAGGTTTAGTGTGAGTCTTAGGGTGAAGGTGAGTTTTAGGGTTAGGATGAGTATGAGGGTGAGGGTGAGGGTTAGGTTGACAGTGAGGGTGAGGGTTAGGTTGACGGTGAGGGTTAGGGTGAGGTTGAGAGTTACAGTTAGGTTTAGGGTTAGGTTGAAATTTAGGGTTAGGATTAGGGTTAGGATTAGTGTGAGAGTTAGGTTTAGGTTTAGGGTTAGGGTGAGTGTAAGGTTTAGGGAGAGTTTTAGGGTGAGGGTGAGGGTTAGAGTTAGCCTTAGGGTTAGGGTGAGGGTTAATGTTATGGTGAGGGTGAGGTTGAGGGTGAAGGTTAGGGTTAGGGTTAGGGTGAGGGTTAGGTTTAGTGTGAGTGTTATGATTAGTGTTACAGTTAGGGTGATAGTGATGGTGAGGCTGAGGGTTACGCTGAGGGTGAGCGTGAAGTTGAGGGCTAGGGTTAGGGTTAGGGTTAGGGTGAGGGTGAGCGTTACGGTTAGGATTAGGGTTAGGGAAAGGGTTAGGCTGAGGGTGAGGGTGAGGTTGAGGGTGAGGATGAGGGTTAGGGTGAATGTTAGGGTTAGGTTAAGGGTTAGGGTGAGGTTTAGGATTAGTGTGAGGATTAGAGTTTTGGTTAGGGTTAGGTTTAGGTTTAGGGTGAGGGTTAGTGTTAGTGTGAGGGTTAGGGTTAGGGTTGGGCTTAGGGTTAGGGTTAGGGTAACGGTTAGAGTTAGGGTTAGGGTTAGGGTTAGGATTAGTGTGAGGGTTTGGGTTAGGGTTAGTTTAGGGTTATGGTTAGTGTAAGGGTTAGGGCGAGGTTTAGGGTGAGGGTGAGGGTGAGGGTTAGAGTTAGCCTTAGGGTCAGGGTTAGGGTTAGGGTGAGGGTGAGGGTTTGTGTGAGGGTTAGGCTTAGGTTTGGGGTTAAGTTTAGCATGAGGGTAAGTGTTAGGGGGAGGGTTAGGGTTACGGTGAGGATTAGGGTTAAGGTGAGATTAAGGGTTAGTGTTAGGGTTTGGGTGAAGTTTAGGTTTAGGATTAGTGTGAGGTTAAGGTTTAGGGTTAAGGTTAGGGTGAGGTTTAGGGTTAGGATTAGGGTCAGGGTAAGGGTTATGGTGAGGGTTAGGTTTAGGATGAGGGTTAGGGTTAGAGTTAGAGTGATGTTTAGAGTGAGGGTGTGGTTTAGGGTTAATGTGAGTGTTCCGGTGAGGGTGAGGTTTAGGGTGTGGTTGAGGGTTAGGGTTAAGATGAGATTTAGGTTGATGGTGAGGGTTGGAGTGAGGGTGAGAGTTAGTGTTAGGGTTAGGGTGAGGGTGAGGGTTAGGTTTAGGGTTAGGGTGAGGGTTAGGGTGAAGTTTAAGATTAGGGTTAGGGTTTGAGTCAGGATTAGTGTGAGGGTTAGGGTTAGAGTTAGGATAGGTTTAGGGTTAGTAATATGAGTAGTTTAGGGTGAGGGTGAAGTTTAGAGATAGCTCTAGGTTTCAGCTGATGTTTAGGGTGAGGTTTAGGGTTAGGATTAGGATTAGGAGGAGGGTGAGTGTTAGGTTTAGGGTCAGGGTTAGGGTTAGTGTGAGGGTTAGGGTTGGGGTTCGGTTAGGGTTAGAGTTAGGGTGATGTTTAGGGTTAGGTTTGCATAAGGGTTAGAGCTGGGGTGAGGGTGAGGGTTAGGGTTAGGATTAAAGTGAGAGTTAAAATTAGGATTAGGGTTATGGTGAGGCTTAGACTGAGGGTGAGAGTGAGGGTGAGGGATTATGTTACGTTGAGGGTTGGCGTTAGGTTAAGAGTGTGGGTGAGGTTTAGGTTTAGGTTTAGGGTTAGGGTTAGGATGAGTGTTAGGGTGAGGGGTAGGATTACTGTTAATGTGAGGATTAGATTTAGTGTGATGGAGAGGTTTAAGATTAGGTTTAGGGTTAGGGTGAGGGTAAGGGTTAGTGTAAGGGTTAGGGTGAGTGTGAGGGTTAGGGTAAGGTTTAGGGTGAGGATTAGGGTGAGGGTTAGGGTTAGGTTTAGGGTTAGGTTGAGGTTTAGGGTGATGGTTAGTGTTAGGATTAATGTTAGGGTGAAGGTGTGGGTGAAAGTAAGGGTAAGGGTGAGGGTTAGGGTGAGGGTTAGTGTTAGAATTAGGGTTAGGATTAGGGTGAGGGTTAGGGTCAGGGTGAGCTTTAGGGTTAGGGTTAGGATGAGGTTGAGGGTTAGGGTTAGGGTTAGCAGTAGGGTGAGAGCTAGGGTGAGGGTGAGGGTTAGGGTTAGTTTTAGGGATTGGGTGACAATTATGGTTAGGTTTAGTGTTAGGGTGAGGTTTAGGCTGAGGGGTAGGGTTAGGGTTAGGTGGAGGGTTTGGTTTAGTCTGAGCTAAAGGGTAAGGGTTAAGGTTACCCTTAGAGTGAGGGTAATGGTTACAGTGAGGGATAGGATGAGTGTGAGGGTTAGTGTTAGCATTTCGGTTAGGTGAGGGTTAGGGTCCGAGTGAGGGTTAGGGTTACGCTAAGGTTGAGGGTGAGTGTTATGGTTAGCGTTAGGGTGAGAATTATTGTTAGGGTGAGGGTTAAGGTTAGGTTTAAGGTGAGGGTCATGGTGAGGATGAGGTTAAGGGTGAGGTTGAGGCTGAGGGTGAAGTTTAGGGTTAGGGTTAGTGTTAGTGTGAGGATGAGGGTGACAATTAGGGTTAGGATTAAGGTTAGGGTTAGGGTTAGGCTGAGGGTGAGGGTGAGGGTTAGTATTAGGGTTAGGGTGAGGGTAAGTGTTAGAGTGAGGGTTAGGATGAGAGTGAGGGTTAGGGTTAGCCTGAGTGTTAGGGTGAGTTTTAGGGTGAGGGTTAGTCTGAGGGGTAGGATTAAGGTTATGGTGAGGTATAGGTTTAGTCTGAGGTTTAGAGTTAGGGTTAACGTTAGGGTTAGAGTGAGGATGAGGGTGAGATTTAGGGTTAGTTTGAGGATTAGGGTTAGGTTTAAGGTTAGGTTTAGGGTTAGGGTGAGCGGTAGGGTTAGGGTTAGGTTTAGGGTTATGGTTAGTGTGAGGGTTAGGGTTAGGGTTGGGGTTAGGGTTAGTGTGAGTGTAAGGGTTAGGGTGAGTGTTAGGGTTAGGGTGAGGGTTAGGTTTAAGGGGAGAGTAAGGGTTAGGTTGAGGGTTAGGGTGAGGGTTAGGGTTAGGGTGATATCTATGGTGAGGGTGAGGGTTAAGTTTAGGGTTAGGTTTAGGGTTAGCGTTAGGGTGATGGTTAGGGTGCAATTTAGGTTTAGGACTAGAGTTAGGGTTAGGGTTAGGCTTAGGATGAGTGTGAGGATGAGGTTGAGGGTGAGGATTATGGTTAGGTTTAGGGTGGGGTTTAGGGTTAGTGTGATGATTAAGGTGAGGGAGAGGTTTAGGGTTAGGGTGAGGATTAGGGTGTGGGTGAGGGTTATGGTTAGGATGAGGGTTAGGTTGCAATTTAGGGTTAGGGTAAGGGTTAGGAATAGTGTGAGGGTTATGTTTAGGGTTAGAGTGAGTGTAAGAGTTAGGGAGAAGTTTAGGGTGAGGGAGTGGGTTAGAATTAGCCTTAGGTTTAGGGTTAGCTTTAGGATTAGGGTTAGGGTGAGGGTGAGGGCTAGGGTTAGGGTTAGGGTGAGTTTTAGGGTGAGGGTTAGGGTTAGAGTGAAGATTAGGGTGAGGGTGAGATTTAGGGTGAGGAATGTGTGTTAGGGTTAGGGTTAGGGTTATGTTGAGGATGATGGTGAGGGTGAGTGTTAGAGTTAGGCTTAGGGTGATAGTTACGTTTAGTGTGTGGGTTAGGGTGAGGGTTAGAGTGAGTGTGAGGGTTAGGGTTAGGGTGAGTGTTAGGGTTCAGTTTAGGGTTAGGGTGAGGGTGAGAGTGAGGGTTAGGGTGTGGGTGAGGTTGAGCTTGAGGTGGAGGTTGAGGGTGAGGGTTAGGGTTAGGTTTAGTGTTAGGGTGAGAGTGAGGGTGTGGGGTAGGTTTAGGATTAGGGTTAGGTGTAGTGTTATGCTGAGGTTGAGGGTGAGGGTGAGGGTGAGGGTTAAGGTTAGGGTTAGGGTGTAGGTTAGGGTTAGTGCGATGGTTAGGGTGAGGGTGAGTGTTAGGGTTAGGTTGAGAATTAGTGTGAGCGTGAGGTTTAAGAATAAGGTTAGATTGAGGGTTAGGGTGAGGGTGAGTGTAAGGGTTAGTGTGAGAGTTATTGTGAGCGTGAGTTTTAGAGTTAGGGTTAGGGTTAGAGTTAGGGTGAGGGTGAGTCTGAGGGTAAGGGTGAGTGTTAGGGTTAGGGTGAGTATTAGGGATAGGATTACTGTTAGGGTGAGGGCTAGGGTGAAGGTGAGGGTTAGGGTAAGTGTTAGGGTTAAGGTTAGAGTGAGGTTTAGGTTTAGTGTGAGGGTGCGTGTTAGGGTGTGGGTTAGGGTGAGGTTGAGGGTGAGGTTGTGGTTGAGGGTGAGGGTTAGGGTGAGGGTTAAGGTTGGGTTGAGGATCAGGGTTAGGGTTAGGGTGAGGGTGAGTTTTAGGTTGACTGTGAGGGTGAGTGTGAGGATGAAGGTTAGGGTTAGGTTTAGGGTGAGGGTGAGAGTGAGGTTTAGGGTTAGGATTAGTGTTAGGGTTAGGTTTAGGCTGAGGGTGAGGGTGAGGGTGAGCGTTAGGTTAAGGGTTAGGGTGATGGTTAGGTTTAGTGTGAGGGTTGGGTGAAAGGAAGTGTTAGGGTTAGGGTTAGGGTTAGGGTGAGGGTGAGGGTTAGGGTGAGGGTGAGGGTTAGTGTGAAGGAGAGGGTTAGGGTTACGGTGAGGATTAGGGTTAGGATTAGGGTTAGGGTGAGGGCTAAGATGAGGATGAGGGTGAGGGTTAGGGTTAGGGTGAGGGTTAGGTTTAGGGTGAGGTTGAGGGTTAGCGTGAGCGGTATTGTTAGGTTAGTTTGAGTGTAAGGTTTAGTGAGAGGGTTTGGGTTAGGTTTAGGTTTATTTTTACGGTTAGGATTAGGTTTAGGGTGAGGGTGAGTTTGAGGGTGAGAGTTATGTTGAGTGTTAGGGTTAGGGTGAGTTTGAGGGTGAGGGTGAGGGTTAGGGTTAGGTTTTGGGTTAGGGTTATGATTAGGCTGAGTGTGAGGGTTAGGGTGAGGGTTTACGGCTAGTGTTAGGGTGAGGGTTAGGGTTAGGGTGAGGGTTAGGTTTAGGTTTAGGATGAGGTTTAGGTTGAGGTGTAGGGTGAAGGTTAGGGTTAGCAATAGGGTTAATTTCTGGGTTAGGGTGAGGTTTAGGTTTAGGGTTTGGTTGAGGGTGAGGTTTAGGTTAGGTTTTGGGTTAGGGTTATTATTAGGCTGAGTGTGAGGGTGAGGTTGAGGGTTAGGGTTAGTGTTAGGGTGATGGTTAGGGTTAGGGTGAGGGTTAGGTTTAGGTTTAGGATGAGGCTTAGGTGGAGGTGTAGGGTGAGGGTTAGGGTGAGCATTATGTTTAATTTGTGGGTTAGGGTGAGGTTTAGGGTTAGGGTTAAGGTGAGGGTGAGAGTTAGGGTTAGGATTAGGGTGAGGGTAAGATTTAGGGTGAGGGTTAGTGTTAGAGTGAGAATAAGGGTTAGGGTGAGGGTGAGGGTTAGTGTTAGCATTAGGGTTAGGGTTAGGGTAGGGTTCAGGTTAGGGTGAAGGTGAGGGTTAGGGTGAGTGTGAGGGTTAGGTTTAGGTGAGGGTAAGTGTTAGGGTGAGAGTGAGCATGAGGATGAGTGTTTTAGTTAGGAAAGTGTTAGGTTTAGGGTTAGGGTGAGGATTAGGATGAGGGTGAGGGTTAGGTTTATGCAGAGGTTTAGGGTTAGGGGTAAGGTGAGGGTTACGGTTAGGGTTATATTAAGGGTGAGGATGAGTGTTAGGCTTCGGTTTCGGGTTCGGGTGAGGATAGGGTTAAGGTTAGGATGAGGGTGAGGGTGAGGGTTAGGGTGAGGATTAGGGTGCGGGTTAGGGAGAGGGTGAAGGTGAGGGTGAGGTTTAGGGTTAGGGTTAGGCTGAGGGTGAGGGTGAGAGTGAGGGTTAGGGTTAGGGTTAGGGTGAAGGTTAGGTTTAGTGTGAGGGTTAGGGTGAAAGTGATGTTTAGGGTTAGAGTTAGGTTTAGGGTTAGGTTGAGGGTTAGGGTGAGGGTTAGGGTTAAGTGGGGATTAGGGTTAGGATTAGTTTTAGGATGAGGGTGAGCATTAGGGTTAGGGTGAGGGTGAGGTTTAGTTTTAGGGTTATGGAGATGTTAGGATGAGTGTGAGGCTTAGGCTTAGGGTTAGGGTGAGGGTTAGGCTGAGGGTGAGGGTTAGGGTGAGGGCTACAGTTAGGGTTAGTGTGAGAGTAAGGCTTAGTGAGAGGGTTAGGGTTAGACTTAGGTTTACGGTTTTTTTATGGTTAGGGTTAGGTTTAGGGTTAGGCTGAGTGTGAGTGTGAGAGTTATGTTTAGTGTTAGGGTTAAAGTGATGGTGAGGGTTAAAATTAGGGTTAGTGTTAGGATTAGGTTTGGGGTTAGGTTTAGGGTGAGGGTCAGGTTTAGAGTTAGGATTAGGGTGAGGGTGAGGTTTTGGGTGAGGTTGAAGGTGAGTGTGAGTGTGAGGGTTAGGGTTAGGGTTAGTGTGAGCGTAAGTGTTATGTTGAGGGTTAGGGTTAGTGTTAGAATAAGTGTTAGGGTGAGGGTCAGTGTGAGGGTGAGTATTAGAGTTAACATTAGGCTTAGGGTGCGGGTTAGGGTATGTGTGACTATACGGATTAGTACAGGGTAAGGGTTAGGATGAGGGTTAGGCTGCGGGTGAGGTTTAGGGATAGCATTAGGGTTAGGGTGAGGGTAAGGGTGAGGGTTAGGATTAGCATTAGTATTAGGGTTAGGGTTAGGGTGAGGGTTATGGTTAGGGTAAGGTTTAGGGTTAGGGTTAGATTGAGGATTAGGTTTAGCGTATGTGTTAGGTTAAAGTGAGGGTTAGTTTTAGTGTGAGGGTTAGGGATAGGGTTAGAGTTACGGTGAGGGTAAGGGTTAGGGTGAGTGTTAGGGTTATAGTTAGGGTTAGGTTGAGGGTGAGGGTGAGGGTGAGCGTGAGCATAAGTGTTAGGCTGTGGGTGAGGGTGAGGGAGAGGTTGAGGTTTAGGGTTAGTGTTAGGGTGAGGGTTAGGTTGAGGGTGAGGTTTAAGGTGCGGGTGAGTGTTGGGTTAGGGTGAGGATTATGGTTAGGATTAGGGTTAGGGTGAGGGCTAAGGTGAGGGTGAGGGTTAGGGTAAGGTTTAGGGTTAGGGTTAGATTGAGGATTAGGTTTAGCGTGAGGGTGTGTGTTCAGGTGTGGTTTAGGGTTCGGGTTAGGGTGAGGGTTAGGATTAGTGTGAGGGAAAGGGTTAGTGTTAATTTTAGGGTTAGGGTTAGGTTGAGGGTGAGTGTGAGGGTTAGAGTTAGGGTTAGGTTAGGGTGAGGTTGAGGGTGAGGATAAGGGTGAGGGTGAATGTTTAATTTGGAAAGTGTTAGGGTTAGGTTTAGGGTGAGGATTATGGTGACCGTGAGGATTAGGATGAAGGTTAGGGTTTGGGTGAGGTTTAGGGTGAGAGTTCGGGATAGGATTTGTGTTAGGTTTAGGGTGAGGGTGAGTGTGAGGGTGACGGTTAAGGTTAAGTTTAGGGTGAGGTTGAGGGTAAGGGTTAGGTTTAGGATTAGAGTTAGGGTTAGGGTTAGCATGAGGGTAAGGGTGAGGGTGAGGGCAAGTGGGAGTGTGAGGTTTAGGGTGAGGGTGAGGGCTAGGGTGAGGGTGAAGTTTAGGGTGAGGTTTAGGGTGAGGGATAGGATAGGGTTTGGGTGAGGATTAGAGTTAGTGTGAGGGTTTGGATTAGGGTTAAATTTAGGGTTAGGGTGAGGATAAGGGTTAGGGTGAGGGTTAGGGTGACGGTGAGGGTTAGGGTTAGCGTCAGGGTTAGAGTAAGGGTTAGGTTGAAGGTAAGTGTGAGGGTGAGGTTTAGGGTTAGGATTAGGGTGAGGGTGAGGGTGACGGTTAGTGTGAGGGTTAAGGTTAGTGTTAGGGTTAGGCTTAGGATTAGGTTTAGTGTGAGGGTTAGGGTGAGGGTTAGGGTGAGGTTAAGCGTTAGGATGAGGGTTAGGGTAAGGATGAGGTTTAGGGTTAGTGTGAGGGTAAGAGTTAGTGTGAGGGTTAGGGTCACGGTGAGCATTAGGGTTAGGGTGAGGGGGAGTTTTAGGCTTAGGGTTAGGGTTAGGGTGAGGTTGAGGATTAGGGTTAGTGTTAGGGAGACGTTTAGGGTGAGGGTGGGGGTTAGGCTTAGGGTTAGGGTGAGGGTTAGATTTAGTGAGATGGTTAGGGTGAGGTTGAGGGTAAGGATTAGGGTGAGAGTTAAGTTGAGGGTGAGGGTTAGGATTAGGGTTAGGGTTAGGGTGACAGCTAGGTTGAGGTTGAGCTTTAGTGTGAGGGTCAGGTTGAGGGTGAGGGTTTTGGTTCTGTAAGGGTTGGGTTAGGATAAGGGTTAGGGTTATGGTTATGGTGAGGGTTAGGTTGAGGGGTAGGGTTAGGGTTAGTGTGAGGGTTAAGGTTAGGGTGAGGGTGAGATTCTGGGTAAGGTTGAGGGTGAGGTTCTGGGTTAGTTTGAGGGTGAGGGTTAGGTTGAGGCGCAGGTTTAGGCTTAGTGTGAGCGTTAGGTTGAGGGTGAGGGTTAGGGTGAGTGTTAGGGTTAGGGTTAGGATTAGGGTTAGGGTTAGGGTGACAGCTAGATTGAGGTTGAGGTTTAGGGTGAGGGTGAGTTTGAGGGTGAGGGTTTTGGTTAGGTAAGAGTTGGGTTAGGATTAGGGTTATGGTTAGGGTTAGTGTGAGGGGTAGGTTTAGGGTTAGGGTGAGGGTGAGGTTTAGTGTGAGGGTTAGGGTGAGGGTAAAGGTTAGGGTAAGGGTAATGTTAAGGGTTAGGGTGAAGGTCAGGGTTAGGTTGAGGGGTAGTTTTAGGGTTCGGTTAAGCATTAGTGTTAGGTTGAGGGTTCGGGTGAGTGTTAGGGTTTGGGTTAGTTTTAGTGTGAGGGTAATGGTTAGGGTTAGGATTAGGGTGAGGGTAAGTGTTAGGGTGATGGTTAGGGTGAGGGTTAGTGTTAGGTTTAAGAAAGGTTTACGGTGAGGGTGAGGGTGAGGGTTAAGTTTAGGGTGAACTTTAGTGTCAGGGTGAGGATTAGGTTGAGCCCTAGGTTTAGGGTTAGGGATAGCGTTAGGGTTAGGGTGAGGGTTATGTTGAGTGTTAGGGTTAGGGTTAGGTTACTGTGAGGGTGAAGATTAGGGTTAGGATTAGGTTTAGGGTTAGGGTGACAGCTAGGTTGAGGGTGTGGCTTAGGGTGAGGGTGAATTTGAGGGTAAGGGTTTTGGTTAGGTAAGGGTTGGGTTATTATTAGGGTTAGGGGTAGGGTGAGGTTTAGGGTGAGGTTTAGGGATAGGATTAGGGTGAGCGTGAAGTTTAGTGGGAGGGTTAGCTTGAGGGTAATTGTTAGGGTAAGGGTGAAGTAAAGGATTACGGTGAGGGTTAGGGTGAGGGTGAGGGTTAGGTTGACGATAGTTTTAGTGTTAGGTTGAGCGTTAGGGTTAGGTTGAGGGTTTGGGTGAGGGTTAGGGTTAGGGATAGGTTTAGTGTGAGGGTGAGGGTTAGGTTAGGATTAGGGTGAGGGTAAGTGTTAGGGTGAGGTTTAGGATGAGGGTTAGTGTTAGGTTCAGGAAAGGTTTAGGGTGAAGGTGAGGATTCGGGTTAGGGTTAGGGTGAAGTTTAGGGTGAGGGTTAGTTTTAGGGTGAGCATTATGGTTAGGTTTAGGATTAGGGTGATGGTTAGGGTGAAGGTTAGTGTTAGGGTTAGGAAAAGTTTAGGGTGAGTGTGAGGGTGAGGGTTAGGGTTAGGGTGAGGGTTAGGGTGAGGGTTAGGGTTAGGTTTAGGGTTAGGATTAGGGTGAAGGTTTTGGTTCTGGCGAGCGTTAAGGTTAGGGTTAGTGTTAGGGTGATGGTTAGGATTAGGGTTAGGTTACTGTGAGGGTGAGGGTTAGGGTTAGGATTAGGGTTAGGGTTAGGGTGACAGCTAGGCTGAGGGTGAGGTTTAGGGTGAGGGTGAGGTTGAGGGGGAGGGTTTTGGTTAGGTAAGGGTTGGGAGTTTTAGTGTGAGGGTTAGGGTTAGGGTTAGTGTGAGGGTGAGATTTAGGGTGAGGGTAAAGTTTAGGGTAAGGTTGAGCTTAAGGGTTAGGGTGAGGGTTACGGTGAGGGTGAGGGATAGGTTGAGGGATAGTTTTAGGGTTAGGGTGAGCGTTAGGTTTAGGTTGAGTGTTCGGGTGATGGTTAGGTTTAGGGTTAGTTTTAGTGTGAGGGTGAGGGTTAGGGTTAGGATTAGGAAAGGTTTCGGGTGAGGGTGAGGGTTAGTGTTAGGGTGAGGGTTAGGGTGAGGGTTAGGGTTAGGGTGAGGTTTAGGGTGAGGGTTAGCGTTAGGGTTAGGGTTAGTGTGAGGGTGAGGGTTAGGGTTAGGGTGAGCGTTAGGGTTAGGGTGAGGATTAGGGTGCGGGTGAGGAATAGGTTTAGGGTGACAGCTTGGTTGAGGGTGAGGTTTAGTGTGAGGGTGAGGTTGAGTGTGAGGGTTTTGGTTAGGTAAGGGTTGGGTTAGGATTAGGATTATGGTTATGGTTAGGGTGAGGTTTCGTGTGAGGGCTAGGGTGAGGGTTAATGTTAGGATAAGGGTGACGTTAAGGGTTAGGTTGAGGGTTAGGGTGAGGGTGAGGGTTAGGTTGAGTGGTAGTTTTAGGGTTAGGTTGAGCGTTAGGGTTAGGTTTAGTGTGAGGGTGAGGTTTAGGGTTAGGATTAGGGTGCGAGTAAGTGTTAGGGTGAGGGTTAGTGTGAGGGTTAGTGTTAGGGTTAGGAATGGTTTAGGGTGAGGGTGAGGGTGAGGGTTAGTGTTAGGGTTAGGGTGAATGTGAGGGTGAGGGTGAGGGTTAGGCTTGGGATTAGGTTTAGGGTTACTGTTAGGCTGTGGGTGAGGGTGAGGTCGAGGGTGAGGGTTAAGATTAGTGTTAGGGTGTAGTTTAGGTTTAATGTGATGGTTAGGTTGAGGGTGAGTGTAAGGGTTAGGGTGAGAGTTAGTGTGAGCGTGAGGTTTAGGGTTAGGGTTAGGGTGAGGGTTAGGTTGAGGGTAAGGTTTAGGGTGCTGGTGAGTCTTAGGGTTAGTGTGCGGATTAGGGTTAGGATTAGGGTTAGGGTGTGAGCTAAAGTGAGGGTGAGGGTTAGGGTAAGTTTTAGGGTTAGGGTTAGATTGAGGCTTAGGGTTAGTGTGAGGGTGTCTGTTAGGATGTGGTTTAGGGTTCGGGTTAGGTTGAGGGTTAGGATTAGTGTGAGGGTAAGGGTTAGGGTTATTTTTAGGGTTAGGTTTAGGTTGAGGGTGAGTGTGGGTTTAGAGTTAGGTTTAGGTTAGGGTGAGGTTGAGGGTGTGGCTTAGGGTAAGGGTGAGTGTTTTTGTTAGGAAAGTGTTAGGGTTAGGGTTAGGGTGAGGATTATGGTGATGTTGAGGGTTAGGGTGAAGGTTAGGGATTGGGTGAGGGTTAGGGTGAGATTTTGGGATAGGATTAGGGTTAGGGTTAGGGTGAGGTTCAGTGTCCGGGTGAGGGTTAGGGTTAGGGTTAGGGTGAGGTTGAGGGTAAGGGTTAGGATTAGGATTAGATTTAGGGTTAGTGTGATGGTAAGGTTTAGGGTGAGGTTGAGGGTGAGCGTGAGGTTTAGAGTGAGGGTGAGGGCTAGGGTGAGGGTGAAGGTTAGGGTGATGTTTAGGGTGAGGAACAGGGATAGGGTTAGGCTGAGGTTTACAGTTAGTGTGAGGGATTGGATTAGGGTTAAGTTTAGGGTTAGGGTGAGGATAAGGGTTTGGGTGAGGGTTAGGGTTAGCGTCAGGGTTAGGGTAAGGTTTAGGTTGAAGTTAAGTGTGAGGGTGTGGGTTAAGGTTAGGGGTAGTCTTAGGGTGAGGGTTAGGGTGAGGGTTAGGGTTAGGGTTAGTGTTCGAATGAGAGGTAGGGTGAAGGTAAGGATTGGGGTCAGGGTTAGATTGAGGGTGAGGGTTAGGATTAGGGCTAGGGTAAGGGGTAGGTTAAGGGATTGGGTTACTGTTAGGGTTAGGGTTAGGATGAGGGTTAGGGTGAGGATTATGGTTAGGGTCAGCGTTAGTGTTAGGGTGAGGTTTAGGTTGAGGGTGAGGGTTAGGATTCGGGTTAGGGTGAGGGTTAGGGTTAATTTGAGGTTTAGGTTTAGGGTGAGGGTTACAGTCAGGGTTAAGGTTAGGGTGAGGGTGAGGGTTAGGGTGAGGGTTAGTGTTAGGGTTAGGTTTAGGGTGACGGTTAGGGTGAGGGTAAGGGTTGGCGTGAGCGTTAGGGTTAGGGTTAGGGTGAGGGTAGGGTGAGATTTAGGGTTAGTGTTAGGGTTAGGGTTAGGGTGAGGGTAGGGTGAGAATTCGGGTTATGTTTTGTGTTAGGGTTAGGCTGAGGGTTAGGTTGAGGGTGAAGGTTATAGTTAGGGTTAGGATTTTTAGTGTTAGGTTTAGTGTGAGGGTATGTGTTAGGGTTAGGGTTAGGTTGAGGGTTAGTGTTTGGGTTAGCGTGAGGGTGAGGGTTAGGGTTAGGGTACCATTTCCGGTTTGGGTGATGGTGAAGGAGTGCATTAGTTATAGGATTAGGTTTAGGGTTAGTGTTAGGCTTAGAGTGAGGGTGAGGTTGAGGTTTAGGTTTACGTGAGGGTTAGGATTAGGGATAAGTTTAGGTTTAGGGTGAGTTTTAGGGTGAGGGTGCTTGTTAGGTTTTGGTTAGGGTTAGTGTGAGGGTGAGGGTTAGGGTTAGGGTTAGGGTGAGGGTCAGGGTCACGGTTATGGTTAGGGTTAGCGTGAGGGTGAGGGTGAGGGTGAGGGCTAGGTTTAGGATTAGGTTTTGGGTTAGGATTAGGCTAAGGGTGAGGTTTAGTGTTAGGGTGAGTGCTAGGTTGAGGGTGAGGGTTACGGTTAGGTTTAGTGATAGGGTGAGGATTATGGTTAGAGTTAGGGTTATGGTGAGATTTTGTCTGATGGGTAGGTTTAGGATTAGGGTGAGGGTAAGGTTAAATTGAGGGTTAGGGTTAGGTGAGGGTGAGGGTTAGGGTGAGGGTTAGGGTTAGGGTGAGCGTTAGGGTTAGGATTACTGTGATGTTTAAGGTGAGCGTGAGGTTTAGGATGAGGGTGACGATGAGGTTAGATTGAGAGTGTGGTTTCGGGTGAGGCTGAGGGTTAGTGTGTGTGTGGGGCTCAGGGTTTGGGTGATGGTTAGGTTGATGGTGAGGGTTAGGGTTCGAGTTTGGGTAAGGGTTAGGGTGATGGTTTGGGTGAGGTTTAGGGTTAGGGTAATGTTTAGGGTTCGGGTTCGTGTTAGGGTTAGTGTAAGGGTTAGTGTGAGCATTAGGGTTAGGGTTAGGGTTAGTTTGAGGGTAAGGGTTAGGGTGATGTTTAGGGTGAGGGATAGGGTTAGTGTTAGGGTTAGGGGATGATTTTGGGTGAGGGTTAATATTACTGTTAGGGTTAGGGTGAGGGTGACGGTTAGGGTGAGGGTTAGGGATAGGATTAGGGTTATGGTGAGGGCGAGTGTGACGGTTAGGGTGAGGGTTAGCATTAGTTTTTGGGTTACGGTGAGGGCGAGGGTGACGGTTAGGGTTAGGGTTAGGGTTAGGTGAGGGTTAGTTTTAGGGTGAGGTTTAGGGTTAGGGTTAGGGTGAGCGTTAGTGTTAGTGTTTGGTTGAGGGGTAGGGTGAGGGTTAGTTTTAGGGTGAGGTTTAGGGTTAGGGTTAGGGTGAGCGTTAGTGTTAGTGTTTGGTTGAGGGGTAGGGTGAGGGTTAGGGTTAGTATTAGGGTTAGGGTTAGGGTTAGTGTGAGGTTACGTTTAGGGTAAGGGTTAGGGTGAGCGTTAGTTTTATGGTTATGGTGAGGTGTAGGGGGAGGGTTAGGGTTAGTGTTATGGTTAGGGTTAGTTTTAGGGTGAGGCTTTTGGTTAGAGTTAGTGATAGGGAGAGGATTTGGGTTAGGGTTAGGTTTAGGGTGAGGGTTAGGCTGAGGGGTAGGGTTAAGGTTAGGGTCAGGCTTAGGTTAGGGTTAGGGTGAGGGTTAGGGTGGTGAGGGTGAGGGTAAGGGTTAGGGTGAAGGTGAGGGTGAGGGTGAGGGTGAGGGTGAGGGTTTGGGTTAGGGTTAGGGTGATGGTGGGTGTGAGTGTTAGGTTTAGGGTTAGAATTAGAGTTAGGTTGAGGGTGAGGGGGAATTTTAGGTTTAGGATTAGGGTTACAGTTAGGGTTAGGCTGACGTGAGGGTGAGGGTGAGGATTAGGGTTAGGGTGAGGGTGAAGTTTAGGGTTAGGGTTAGGGTGATGGTTAGGGTTATTGGAAGGTTTGTTTTAGGATTTTGGTGACGGGTATGGTGAGTATTAGGTTTAGGGTTAGGGTTAGGTTTAGGGTGAAGTTGAGGGGTAGGGTGATGTTTAGGGTTAGGGTTAGGTGTAGGGTTAGTGGAGGGTTAGGCTGAGGGTTAAGTTGAGCGTTAGGTTTAGGGTTAGGGTGAGTATTAGTGTGAGGATTAGGTTTAGGGTTAGGGTTAGAGTTAGGGTGAGGGTAAGGGTTAGGTTGAGGTTTAGGATGAGGTTTAGGGTTAGTGTTAGGGTTAGGGTGTGGGTTAGGCTGAGGGTTAAGGTTACTGTTAGGGTTAGAGTGAGGGTGACGGTTAGGGTTAGGGTTACGGTTAGGTGAGGGTTAGTGTTAAGTTGAGGTTTAGGGTTATGGTTAGGGTTAGGCTAAGGCTTAGGGTTAGGGTTAGGGTGAGGGTTACGGTTAGGGTAAGCGTTAGGTTGAGAGATAGTTTTAGGGTTACAGTGAGGTGTAGGGTGAGGCTAAGGGTTAGTGTTAGTGTTAGGGTTAGGGTTAGGGTGAGGGTTAGTGGTAGGGTTAGGGTTAGGGTGAGGGTGAGGGTTAGGGTTAGGCTTAGGGAGAGGGTTTGGTTTAGGGTTAGGTTTAGTATCTGGATGAGGGTCAGGGTTAGGGTTAGGGTAAGGGTTAGGGTTAGGGTGAGTGTGAGGGTTAGGTTTAGGATTAGGTTTTGGGTAAGGTTTAGGCTTAGGATGAGGGTTCGGTTTAGGGTGAGGGTTCGGTTTAGGGTTATGTTGAGGGTTAGGTTGAGGGTGATGTTTAGGGTGAGGGTGAGGTTTCAGGTGACGGTGAATGTTAGGGTGAGGGTTAGGGTTAGGGTGAGAGTAAGGTTTAGGGTAATGGTTAGGGTATTGATGTGGGTCAGGTTTAGCATTAGGGTGAGGGTTAGGTTTAAGGTGAGAGTAAGTGTTAGGGTTAGGGTTAGGGTGAGGGTGAGGGTTAGGCTTAGGGTTAAGGTTAAAGTTAGGGTGAGGGTGAGGGCGAGATTTATGATTAATGTTAGGGATAGGGTTAGGCTGAGAATTAAGGGGAGGGTGAGGATGAATGTTAGGTTTAGGATGAGGTTTAGAGTTAGGGTTAGGGATAGGGAGAGGATTAGGGTGAGGTGTAGGGTTAGGGTAAGGGTGAGGGTTAGGGTTAGTGTGAGGGTTAAAGTTAGGCTTTGGCTTATGGTTATGTTGAGGGTAAGGGTTAGGTTGAGGGTTAAGGGGAGGGTTAGGGTTAGGGTTTGCTTTAGGGTGAGGATTAGGGTGAGGTGTAGGTTTAGGTTTAGGGTGAGAAATAGCCTGAGTGGTAGGGTTAGGGTTAGGGTTAGGTTTAGGTTTAGGGTTAGTGTGAGGGTTAGGGTTAGTGTTAGGTTTAGGCTGAGGGTAAGGGTTAGGTTGAGGTTTGGGGTGAGGGTGAGGGTTAGGGTTATGGTTAGGGTTTGGGTTTAGGTTAGTGTTAGTGTGAGGTTTAGGTTTAGGGTTAGAGTTAGGTTGCGGGTGAGGGTAAGGGTTAGGTTGAAGTTTAGCATGAGTGTGAGAATTAAAGTTAGGATTAGGAATAGGGTGAGGGTGTGGGTGAGGCTTAGGGTTAGTGTGAGGGTAAGGGTAAGGGTGAGGGTTAGGGTTAGGGTTAGGGTTAGGATGAGGGTGAGTGTGTGGGTTAGGGTTAGGTTTTGGGATAGTGTTAGGTTGAGGGTGAGGGTGAGGGTGAGGGTGAGGTTTAGGGCTAGGATTGGGGTTAGGTTTAGGATTAGGCTGAGGGTGAGGGTGAGGGCTAGGTTGAGGGTGAAGTTTAGGTGAGTGTTAGGTTATGGTTGAGTGTGAGGGTTTCAGTTAGGTAAGGGTTATTGTTAGGGTTAGGGTGAGGATTAGGGTGAGGGTGAGGTTTAGCCTGAGAGTTAGTGTTAGAGTGAGGGTTTGGGTTAGGATTAAGGTGAGAGTCAGGGTTAGGGTGATGTTTACGGTGAGGGTGAGGTTTCGTGTGATAGTGAGGGTTAGGGTTTGGGTTAGTGAGGCGATAAGGGTTAGGGTTATGGTGAGGGTGACGGTTAGCTTTAGGGTTAGGATGTGGGTTAGGGTTATAGTTAGGGTTACGGTGAGTGTGAGGGTTAAGTTTAGGGCTAGGATTGGGGTTAGGCTTAGGGTTAGGCTGAGGGTGAGGGTCAGGGCTAGATTGAGGGTGAAGGTTAGGAGAGTGTTAGGGTATGGTTGAGTGTGAGGGTTTCAGTTAGCTTTACGGTTAGGATGGGGGTTAGGGTTATAGTTAGGTTTACGGTGAGGGTGAGGGTGAGGTTTAGTTTTAGGGTTAGGGTGAGGGTTAAGGTTATTGTGAGAGTTAGGCTTAGGGTTACGGTTAGTGAGAGGATAAGGGGTAGGGTTATGGTGAGGGTTAGGGTTAGCGGTAGTGTTAGGGTGTTGGTTAGTTTTAGAGTTAGGGTTATGGTGAGGGTGAGGGTGAGGGTTACTTTAGGGTTAGGGTTAGGGTGAGGGTGAGGGAGAGCTTTAGGTTTAGGATTAGGGTTAGGGTTAGGGTTAGGCTTATGGTGAGGGTGAGTGTTAGGGTTAGGGTTAGGGTTAGGGTGAGGGTTAGGGTGAGGGTTAGGGTTAGGGTGATGTTTAGGGTGAGGGTGAGGTTTAGGGTGTGGGTGAGGGGTAGGGTAAGGGTGAGGGTTTGGGTGATGGTGACGATTAGGGTGAGGGTGAGGGTTAGGGATAGAGTTAGCTTTAGGGTGAAGGTTAGGGTTAGGGTGAGGTTTCGTGTGAGGGTTAGGTTGACTCTCTTTAGGTTAGGGTGAGTGATAGTGTGAGGATTAAGGTTAGGGTTAGGTTTTGGATGAGGTTAAGGGTGAGGGTGAGGTTTAGGGTGAGGGTGAAGTTTAGGGTTAGTGTTACAGTTAGGGTGAGGGTTAGGGTGAGGTTTAGGTTTAGAGTTAGGTTTAAGGTAAGGGTTAGGGTTAGGGTTAGGATTAGAGTTAGGGTGTTGGTCAGGGAAAGTATTAACGTGAGAGTCAGGGTTAGCTTCAGGGTTTGGGTGATGGTTAGGGTTCGGGTGATGTTTAGGGTGAGGGTTCGGGTTCGGGTGAGGGTTACGGTTAGGGTGTGGGTGGGGGAGGCTTAAGCTTAGGGTGAGTGTTATGGTGACGGTGAGTATTACGGTGAGGGTGAGGGTTAAGGTTAGGGTTAATTTGAGAGTTAAGGTTAGGGTAAGGGTTAGTGTTAATATGAGTGTTAGGGTTAGGGTTAGGGTGAGGATTAGGGTAAGAGTGAGAGTTAGGGTTAGGGTTAGGGTGAGGGTGAGTGATAGGGTAAGGGTTAGGGTTAATGTGAGGGTTAGGGTTAGGGTTAGGGTGAGGGTTAGGGTAAGTATGAGAGTTAGGGTTAGGGTTAGGCTGAGGGTGAGGGTGAGTGCTAGGTTGAGGATGAAGATTAGTTGAGTGTGAGGGTGTGGTTGAGTGTGAGGGTTTCCGTTAGGTAAGGGTTAGGGTTAGGGTTAAGGTGAGGAATAGCGTGAGGTTGAGGTTTAGCGTGAGAGTTAATGTTAGGGTGAGGGTTTGGGTTAGGGTTAAGTTGAGGGTTAGGGTTAGGATGATGTTTACGGTGAATGTGAGTCTTAGGGTGAGCGTGAGGTTTCCTGTGAGTGTGAAGGTTAGTGTTTGGCTGAGGATTAGTGTTAGGGTGAGGGGTAGGTTTAGGATTAGGGTGAGGGTTAAGGTTAGTGTGAGGGTTAGGCTTAGGGTTACGGTTAGTGTGAGGATAAGGGTTAGGGTGAGGATTAGGGTTAGGATTAGGGTTAGGGTTAGGGTGAGGGTTAGGATGAGGGTGACGGTGAGGGCTAGGGTTAGGAGAGCCTGAGAGTGAGGGTGAGTGTGAGGGCTAGGTTTAGGGTGAGTTTTAGGGTTAGGTTTAGGGTTAGGGTTAGGTTGAGTGTTATAGTTAGGGTTAGTGTTAGGATGAGGTTTAGGGTTAGGAAGAGGGTTAGGGTGAGGGTGAGGTTGAGGGTCATGGTTAGGGTGACTGTGACAGTGAGGGTGAGGGTTAGGGTTAGGATAAGGGTTAGGGTGAGTTTTAGGGTTAGGGTTAGGTTTAGGGTGAGGCTGAGAAGGAAGGTGAGGGTAAGGGTGAATGTTAGGTTTAGGATGAGGTTTAGAGTTAGGGTTAGGATTAGGGAGAGGATTAGTGTGAGGTGTAGGGTTAGGGTTAGGGTGAGGTTTAGAATTAGTGTAAAGGTTAGAGTTAGGGTTAGGCTTAGGGTTAGGTTGAGGGTAACGTTTAGGTTGAGGGTTAGGGGGAGTTTAAGGGTTAGGGTTAGGTTTAGGGTGAGGATTAGGGTGAGGTGTAGGTTTAGGTTTAGGGTGAGAGTTAGGGTGAGGGTAGGGTTAGAGTTAGGGTGAGGGTTAGGGTTAGGGTTAGTGTGAGGGTTAGGGTTTGGGTTAGGGTTAGGCTGAGAGTAAGGGTTAGGTTGAGGTTTGGTGTGAGGGTGAGTGTTAGGGTTATGTTTAGTTTTAGGGTGAGTGTTAGGGTGAGAGTTAGGGTTATGGTTAGGGTTAGGGTGAAGGTTAGGGTTAGTGTGTGTGTTAGGTTTAGGTTTACAGGTAGGGTGAGGTTAAGGGTTAAGGTGAAGTTTAGGGTGTGGGTGAGGTTTATGTTTAGGATTAGGATTAGTGTGAGGTGAGGGTGAAGTTTAGGGCTAGTGTCAGGTAAGTGTGAGAGTGAGGGTTATGGTTAGGGTTAGGGTGAAGGTTAGGGTTAGTGTGTGTGTTAGGTTTAGGTTTACAGGTAGGGTGAGGTTAAGGGTTAAGGTGAAGTTTAGGGTGTGGGTGAGGTTTATGTTTAGGATTAGGATTAGTGTGAGGTGAGGGTGAAGTTTAGGGCTAGTGTGAGGTAAGTGTGAGAGTGAGGGTTAGGGTTAGTTTTAGGGATAGGTTGAGGGTGAGTGTGTGGGTGAGGTTTAGGGTTAGGGTTAGGGTTAGCTTTAGGGTGATGGTGAGTGTGAGGGAGAGGGTTAGGGCTATTATTGGGGTTAGGGTTAGGGTTAGGCTGAGGGTGAGAGTGAGACCTAGGTTGAGGGTGAAGTTTAGGTGAGTGTTAGGGTGAGTTTGAGTGTGAGAGTTTCGGTTAGGTAAGGGTTAGTGTTAGTGTTAGGGTGAGGTTTAGGGTGAGGGTGAGATTTAGCATGAGAGTTATGGTTAGGGTAAGGGTTTGGGTTAGGGTTGAGTTGAGAGTTAGGGTTAGGGTGATGTTTACGGTGAGGGTGAGGGTTAGGTTGAGGGTGAGGTTTCGTGTGAGTGTGAAGGTTAAGGTTTGGGTGAGGGTTAGTGTTAGGTTGAGGGTTAGGGTGAGGGGTAGGTTTAGCATTCGGGTGAGGGTTAGGTTAGTGTGAGGGTTAGGCTTAGGGTTACGGTTAGTGTGAGGATAAGATTTAGGTGAGGGTTAGGGTTAGGATTCTGGTTAGGGTTAAGGTTAGCCTGAGGGTGAGGGTGAGGGCTAGGGTGAGGGTGAGGGTGAGGACTTGGGTTAGGATTAGGGTTAGGGTTAGGGAGAGGCTGAGAGTGAGGGTGAGGCTGAGGGTTAAGGTTAGGGTGAGTTTTAGAGTTAGGTTTAGGGTTAGGGTTAGGTTGAGGGTTAGGGTTAGGGTTAGTGTTAGGATGAGATTTAGGGTTAGGATGAGGGTTAGGGTGAGGGTGAGGGTTATGTTTAGGGTAAGGGTTAGAGTTAGGGTGAGGGTGAGGGCTAGGTTTAGGATTAGTGTTAGGGTTATGGTGAGGCTGAGAAAGAAGGTGAGCGTGAGGGTGAATGTGAGTTTTAGGATGAGGTTTAGAGTTAAGGTTAGGGTTAGGGAGAGGATTAGGGTGAGGTGTAGCGTTAGCGTTAGGGTGAGGGGTAGGGTTAGTGTGAGGGTTAGGCTTAGGGTTACGGTTAGTTTGAGGATAAGGGTTAGGGTGAGGGTTAGCGTGATGGTGAGGGTTAGGGTTAGCCTTAGGGTTAGGGTGAGGATTAGGGTTCGAGTTAGCGTTAAGGTGAGGGTGAGGTTGAGGGTTAGTGTTCGTGTTAGGCTTAGGGTGAGAGTTAGCGTGAGGGTTAGGGTTAGGGTTAGGGTGAGGGTTAGGTTGAGGTTTACAGTTAGGGTTAGTTTGAGTACTAGGGTTAGGGTTAGGTTTAGGGTTAGTGTGAATGTAAGGGTTATTGTGAAGTTTAGAGTGAGGGTGAAGTTTATGGTTAGCATTAGGTTTAGGTTGCGGGTTAGTTTTAGTGTTATGTTTAAGTTAAGGTTTAGTGTTATTGTTAGGTTTAGAGTTAAGGGGAGGGTGAGCTTGAAGGTTAGCGTGAGTGTGAGGGTTAATTTTAGGTTTAGGGTGAGGGTTAGGGTGAGGGTGATGTTTAGGGTGAGGGTTATGGTGATGGTGAGGGTTAGGGTGAGGGTGAGGGTTAGGGTGAGTGTTTAGGTGAGGGTTAGTGTTAGGGTTAGGGTTAGTGTGAGGATTAGGGTAAGGGTTAGATTTAGGGTGAGAGTAAGGGTTAGGGAGAGGGTTAGGGTTAGCGTGAGGGTTGGGGTTAGCATTAGCGTGAAGGTTACTGTTAGGGAGATTTTTAAGATTAGGGTTAGGTTTAGGATTAGGTTGAGTGTTAGGGTTAGGATTAGTGTTAGGATGAGGGTTAGCGGTAGGGGTAGGGTTAGGGTTAGGGTGAGGGTTAGGGTTAGTGTGAGGGTTAAGGTTAGGGTTAGCGTTAGCGTTGGGTTGAGGGTAATGGTTAGGCTGAGGGTTAGGGTTAGTGTTAGGGTTAGGGTGAGGGTGAGGGTTAGGGTTAGGGTTAGAATGAGAGGTAGGGTGAGGGTAAGGATTAGGGTCAGGTTTAGAGTGAGGGTGAGGTTTAAGGTTAGGGTTAGGGTGAGATTTAGGTTTAGGTGAGGGTTAGGTTTAGAGTTAGGACTAGGGTGAGGGTGAGGGTTAGGGATAAGGTTAGGATTACAGTTAAGGTGAAGCTGAGGGAGAACGTTAGGTTTAGGATTAGGGTTAGGGTAAGGATAAGGCTTAGGGTGAGCCTGAGGGAGAGGGTGAGTGTTAGGGTTAGGGTTAGGGTGAGGGTTAGGCTTAGGGTGATGTTTTGAGTGATGTTGAGTGTTAGGGTGAGGGTGAGTGTTCGGGTGAGGGTGAGTGTTAGGGTGTGGGTGAGGGGTAGGATTAGGGTGAGGGTTACAGTTAGGGTTAGGGTGAGTGTGAGGATTAGGGTTAGGGTTAGTGTTAGGTTTAGGGTGATAGTGAGGCTTAGGTTGAGAATGAGGATTAGGCTGAGGTTAAGATGAGGGTTAGGGTTAGGTTTAGTGTGAGACTCAGGGTTAGTGTTAGAGTTCGTGTGAGAGTAAGGGTTAGTGTGAGGGTTAGGATGATGGTGAAGTTTAGGGTTAGCGTTAGCAAGAGGGTTAGGGTTAGTGTGAGTGTTAGTGTTAGGATTAGGGTTTGGGTGAGCGTGAGTGTTAGGGTGAGGATTAGGGTTAGCATTAGGTTTAGGGTGAGGGGTAGGATTAGGGTTAGAGTTCGGGTGAGGATGAGAGTGAGGGTGAGGGTGAAGGTGAGTGTTAGGGTGAGGTTTAGGGTTAGGTTTACGGTTAGGATTAGGTTGAGCGCTAGGGTAAGGTTTAGGGTTAGGATGAGGGTTAGGGTGAGGAGTAGAGTTAGGGTGAGTTTTAGGGTTAGGGTTAGGGTTAGGGTGAGGGTGAGGGTTAGGGTAAGTGTTAGGGTGAGCGTTGGTTTTAGGGTTAGGGTGAGTGGTAAGGTGAGTGTTAGGGTTAGAGTTAGGGTCAGGGTTAGGTTTAGGGTGAGGTTTAGGGTTAAGGTAAGGGTTAGGGTGAGCGTTAGTGTTAGTGTTAGGGTGAGGTGTAGGGTGAGGGTTAGGGTTAGTTTTAGGGTTAGGGTTAGGGTGAGGGTTTGGGTTAGTGGTAGTGATAGGGTGAGGATTAGGGTTAGGGTTAGGCTGAGGGTTAGGCTGAGGGGTAGGGTTAGGGTTAGGGACAGGGTTGGGTTAGTGTGAGGTTTAGTGTTAGGGTGAGGGTGAGGGTGAGGGTAAGGTTTAGGGTGTGGGCTAGGGTGAGGTTGAGGGAGAGGGTTAATGTTAGGGTGATTGTTAGGGTTAGGGTTAGGGTTAGGTTGAGGGTTAGGGTTCAGGTTAGGGTTAGGATGAGGGTTAGGGAGAGGGGTAGCATTAGGCTTAGGGTGAGGGTTAGGGTTATTGGAGGGTTAGTGTTAGGGTTGGGGTGATGGGTTCGGTGAGTATTAGGGTTAGGGTGAAGGTTAGGGTTAGGGTGAATGTGAGGGGTATGGTGATGGTTAGTTGTAGGGTTACATGTAGGGTTAGTGGAGGGGTATTGTTTGGGTTAGGTTGACGGTTAGGATTAGGGTTAGGGTTAGGGTGAGGTTTAGGGTGAGGTTGTGGGTTAGGGTTAGGGTTAGGGTATGGGTTAGGGTTAGGGTTAGTGTGAGGAGAAGTCTTTAGTTTGAGGATTAGGGTTAGGGTTATTTTTAGGGTTAGGTTGATGTTGAGGGTTAAGTTTAGTGTTAGGGTGAGGTTTAGGTTTAGAGTTAGCATTAGGGTGAGGATTAGGGTTAGGGTTAAGGTTAGGGTTACAGTTAAGTTGAGGCTGAGGGTGAGCGTTAGGTTTAGGTTTAGGGTTAGGGTTAGGATTAGGCTTAGGGTGAGCCTGAGGGTGAGGGAGAGTGTTAGGGTTTGGGTGAGGTTTAGGTTTAGGGTTAGGGTGAGGGTGAGGGGTAGGGTAAGGGTGAGGGTTTGAGTGACGGTGACGTTTAGGGTGAAGGTGAGGGATAGGGATAGGGTTAGCATTACGATGTAGGTTAGGGTTAGTGATAGGTTTGGGTGATGTTTAGGGTGAGGGTTATGGTTAGGGTTAGGGTAAGTGTGAGGATTAGAGTTAGGGTTAGTGTTAGGGTTAGGGTGAGGTTAAGGGTTAGGTTGAGGTTTAGGTTGAGGATGAAGGTTAGGGTTAGGGTTAAATTAGGGTTAGGGTGAGGATGAGGGTTAGGGTGAGGCTGAGGGTGAGGGTTAGGTTTGGGGTTAGTGTGAGGTTTAGGGTTCGTGTTAGAGTTCGGGTGAGAGTAAGGATTAGTGTGAGGCTTAGGATGAGGGTGAAGATTAGTGTTCGTGTTAGGGTTAGGGTGAGTGTTATGTTAGGGTTAGGGTGAGGGTGAGGGTGAGTGTTAGTGTTAGTGTTAGGCTTAGGTTATGTTTAGGGTGAGGGTGAGGGCTAGGATTAGTATTAGAGTTAGGGTGAGTATGAGAGTGAGGGTGAGGTTTAGGGTTATGTTTAGGGTTAGGGTTAGGTTGAGCGCTAGGGTTAGGTTTAGGGTTAGGATGAGGGTTAGGGTTAGTTTGAGGGTTGGAGTGAGGGTTATGGTTAGCGTTAGGGTTAGGGTGAGGTTTAGGGTTAGGGTTAGGGTTCAGTTGAGGGTAAGGGTTAGGTTGAGGGTTAGGGTGAGGGTTAGGGTTATTGTTAGGGTTACGGTGAGGCTTAGGGTGAGGGTTAGGGTTAGGGTTAGGGTTATGTTGAGGGGTAGGTTGGGTTAGTGTTAGTGTTAGGGTTAGGGTTAGGGTGAGGAATAGGTATAGGGTTAGCATTAAGGTTAGGGTGAGGGTTAGGGTTAGGTTTAGGTTAGTTTTAGAGTGAGGTTGATGTTTAGTGTGGGAGTTAGGCTTAGGGATAGGGTGAGGTTGAGTGTGAGGGTGAGGGTTAGGGTTAGGGTTAGGGTGAGGGTGAGGGTTAGGGTTAGGGTTAGGGTTAGGGTGAGGGTTAGGGAGAGGGTAAGGGTTAGGTGAGCGTTAGTATTAGGGTTAGGGTGAGGGGAAGGCTGAGTTTTAGGGTTAGGTTGAGGGTTAGGGTTAGTTTGAGGGTTATGGTTAGGGTTAGTGTTAAGGTGAACGCTAGGTTGTGGGTGAGGGTTAGGGTTACAGTTAGTCATATAGTGAGGATTAGGGTTAGAGTTAGGGTTAGGCTGTCGGTTAAGATGAGGAGTAGGGTTAGGGAGGGGTGAGGGTTAGGTTAGTGCAAGGGTTAGGGTTAAGGTGAGGGTGAGGGTGAAGGTAAGGTTGAGGGTGAGTGTTAGGGTGAGGGTGAGGGTTAGGATTAGCATTAGGGTTAGGCTGAGTGTTAGGGTGAGGGTTAAGTTTAGGATCAGGTTGTAGGTTAGGGTTAGGCTTAGGGTGAGCGTGAGGGTGAGGGTGAGGGTTAGGGTGAGTGTTAGGTTTAGGGTTAGGGTGACGGTTAGGGTGAGTGTGAGGGTTCGGTAGAGTGATGAGGGTTAGTGTGTGGATGAAGGTTAGGGTTAGGGTGAGGGTTAAGTTTAGGGTGAGGGTGACTGTTACGTTTATGTTTAGGTTTAGGGTTAGGGTGAGAGAAGATTTAGGGTGAGGGTTAAGGTGAGGATGAGTTTTAGGGTTAACATTAGCATGATGTGTAGGTTTAGGGTGAGGTTTATGATTAGGGTTAGGTTTTGGGTGAGGTTGAGGGTTATGGTTAGGGTTAGGGTTAATGTTATGGTAGGCGGAGGTTGAGGGTGAGGGTGAGGGTAAGTGTTAGTTTTAGGATTAGGTTTAGGGTTAGGGTTAGGCTTAGTTTGAGGGTGAGTGTGAGGGTTAAGGTGAGGGTTAGGGTTAGGGTGAGGGTGAGGGTTAGGGTTAGTTTGATGTTTAGAGTGAGGGTGAGGGTTAGGGTGGGGGTGAGTGTGAGGGTTTGCGTGAGAGTGAGGGTTCTGGTGAGGGTGAGAGGGTGTGTTTGAGGGTTAGGGTTAGGGTGAAAGTTAGGTGACAGTGAGGGTTAGGATTAGGTTTAGGCTTAGCGTTAGGGTGAAGGTTATGGTTAGGTTTAGGGTGAAGTTTAGGGTTCAGGTTAGTGTTAGTGTTAGGTTTACTGTTAGGATTAGGGTTAGGGTTAGGGTTCTGGTTAGGGTGAGGGTGAGGGTGAGGGTAAGGGTGAGGGTGAGGGTTAGGTTGAGGGTGAGGGTTAGGGTTAGAGTTAGCGTTAGGGTGAAGGTTAGGTTTAGGGTTTGAGTTAGGTTGAGGGTTAGGGTGAGGGTTACCGTTAGGGTTAGTGGTAGTGTGAGGATTAGGGTTAGGGTTAGGGTTAGGGTTTGATGAGGGTAAGGGTTAGGGTGAGTTTTAGGGTGAGGGTGAAGTTTTTGGTTAGCGTTAGCGGTAGGGTGAGGGTTAGGGTGAGGTTTAGGTTTAGAATTATGTTTTAGGTAAGGGTTAGGGTTAGGGTTAGGGTTAGAGTTAGGGTTAGGGTGAGGGAGAGGGTTAACTTGAGAATGAGGATTAGGTTTAGGGATCGGGTTATTGTTAGGATGAGGCTGAAATTTATAGTGAGGCTGAGGGTTCGGGAGAGGGTTACTGTTAGGGTGTGGGTGAGGCTTAAGCTTAGGGTGTTAGGGTGTTAATGTGACGGTGAGAGTTAGGGTGTGGGTGAGCATTAGGGTGAGGGTTAAGTTGAGTGTTAGGTTTAGGGTAAAGGTTAGGGTTAGTGTGAGGGTTAGGGTTAGGGTGAGGTTTAAGGTGAGTGTTAGGTTTAGGGTAAGGGTTAGGGTTAGTGTTAGGTTTAGGGTTAGGGTTAGGGTGATGGTTATGTTAAGGGTGAGGTTTAGGGTTAGGTTTAGGATGAGGGTGAGGGTGAGGGTTAGGGTACGGGTTAGGTTTAGGGTGAGGGTGAGGGTTAGGGTTTGGATTAGGGTTGGGGTTAGGGTTAGTTTGAGGGTGAGGCTGAGGGCTAGGTTGAAGTTGAGAGTTAGGATGAGGGTGAATGTGATCTTGAGGGTGGGATTTTCGGTTAGGTAAGGGTTAGGATGAGGGTTAGGGTGAGGATTAGGGTGAGGGTGAGGGTGAGGGTTAGTGTTAGGATTAGGGTTGGTGTTAGGGTTAGGCTGAGGGTGAGGTTCAGGGCTAGGGTGAGGGTGAGCATTAGGGTTAGGTTTAGGGTGATTGTTAGGTTTAGGGCGAGCGTTTGCTTTTGTAGTTTTGGGATGATAGGGTCAGATTTAGGTTAAGGTAATGGTTAGGGGTAGGGTGAGGGTGAGGGTTAGGTTTAGGATTAGGGTTAGGGTTAGGATTAGGATTAGGGTGAGGGTTAGGTTTAGAGTGAGAGTTAGGTTTAGGTTTAGGGTAAGGGTTAAGGGGAGGGAGGCTTAGGGTAAGGGTTAGGTTTAGGGTGAGGATTAGTGTGAGGTGTAGGTATAGGTTTAGGGTAAGAGTTAGGTTAAGGGGTAGGATTAGGGTTAGGGTGAGGGTTAGTGTTAGTGTGAGGGTTAGGGTTATGGTTAGGATTAGGCTGAGGGTAACTGTTAGGTTAGGTTTAGGGGGAGGATTAGGGTTTGGGTTTGTGTTAGTGTTAGGGTGAGGTTTAGGGTGAGGGTGAGGGTTGTAGTTAGGGTGAGGGTTATAGTTAGTGTTAGGGTTAGGTTTAGTGTGAGGCTGAGTGTTAGTGTTAGGCTTAGAGTTAAGGCGAGGGTGAGGGTTAGGGTTAGGTGAGGGTTAGGTTTAGGGTGAGGGTTAGGGTTAGGGTGATGTTTAGATTGAGGGTGAGGGTGACGGATAGGTTTAGGGTGATGGTGAGGTTTAGGGTGAGGGTTAAGGTGAGGGTTAGGGTTAGGGTTAGGGTTAGTGTGAGGATTAGGGTCAGGGTTAGAGTTAGGGTGAGAGTAAGGGTTAGGGTGAGGGTTAGGGTTAGTGTGAGGGTTAGTGTTAGGGTTAGGATTAAGCTGAGGGTAACTGTTAGGTTGAAGTTTAGGGTGAGGTATAGGGTGAGGATTAGGGTTAGGGTTTGTGTTACGGTTAGGTTGAGGTTTAGGGTGAGGGTGAGGGTTATAGTTAGGGTGAGGGTTATGGTTAGTGTTAAGGTTAGGTTTAGTGTGAGGGATAGTGTTAGTGTTAGGCATAGAGTGAGGGCGAGCGTGAGGGTTAGGGTTAAGTGAGGGTTGGGTTAGGGTGAGGTTTGGGTGAGGGTGATGTTTACAGTGAGGGTGAGGGTGAAGGAGAGGTTTAGGGTGATGTTGAGGGTTAGGGTGAGGGTTAAGGTGAGGGTTAGGATTAAGGTTAGGGTTCGTGTGAGGATTAGGATTAGGGTTATAGTTAGGGTGAGAGTAAGGGTTATGGTGAGGGTTAGGGTGAGCCTGAGGGTTGGCGTTAGCGTTAGCGTGAGGTTTAGTGTTAGGGACAGGTTTAGGGTTAGGGTTAGGGTTATGATTAGGTTGAGGGTTAGGGTAAGAGTTAGGGTGAGGGTTAGGGTGAGCTTGAGTGTTGGCGTTAGCATTAGCGTGAGGTTTAGTGTTAGGGAGAGGTTTAGGGTTAGGGTTACGATTAGGTTGAGGGTTAGGGTTAGAGTTAGGGTGAGAGTAAGGGTTAGGGTGAGGGTTAGGGTTAGTGTGAGAGTTAAGGTTAGGGTTAGCGTTCGAGTTGGGTTGAGGTTCAGGTTTAGGGTTAGGGTTATGTTTAGGGTCAGCATGAGTGTTAGGGTGAGGGTTAGGTTTAGGGTTAGGGTTAGAGTGAGAGGTAGAGTGAGGGTAAGGATTAAGGTCAGCGTTAGGGTGAGAGTCAGGGTTAGGGTTTGGGTTAGGGTCAGGGGTAGTGTAAGGGTTTGGGTTTGTGTTAGGTTTAGGGTTAGGGTGAGGGTTAGGGTGAGGATTACGGTTAAGGTTAGCATTAGTGTTAGGGTGAGGTTTAGGGTGAGGGTGAGGGTTAGGGTTCTGGCTAGGTTGAGGGTTAGGGTTAGTGAGAGGGTTATGTTAGGAAGAGGGTAAGTGTGAGGTTAAGGGTGAGGTTAAGGGTGAGGCTGAGGGTTAGGCTGAGGTGAGGTTTAGGGTTAGCCTTAGGGTTAGTCTGAGGTTTAGGGTGAGAGTTAGGTTTAGGATTAGGGTTACAGTTAGGGTTAGGCTTAGGGTGAGGGTGAGGGTGAGAGTGAGGGTTAGGGTGTGCGTAAGGGTTAGGTGTAGGGTGACGGATAGGGTTGGTGTGATATTTAGCGTGAGGGTGAAAGTTAGGGTGAGTGTGAGTGTTCGGGTGAGGGTGACGGTTAGGGTGCGGGTGAGGGTTAGGGTTAGGGTGAGGGTTAGGGTTAAGGTGAGGGTTAGTATGAGGGTGAGGTTAGGGTTATGTTTAGGTTAAGGGTTAGTTTGAGAGTAAGGTTTAGGGTGAGTGTTAGAGTGAGGGTGAGGTTTAGCGTTAGCGTTAGCATGAGTGATAGGGTTAGGGTGAGGGTTAGGTTTAGGGTTAGGTTTAGGGTTAGGGTGAGGGTTAGGCTGTGGGTAGGGTTAGGGTTAGGGTGAGTGTTAGGTTAGTGTGAGGGTAAGGGTTAGGGGTAGGTTTACAGTTAGGTTGAAGGTGAAGGTGAGAGCTTGGGGGAGGATTAGTGTTAGGGTTAGGGTTAAAGTTAGGCTGAAGATGAGGGTGAGCTTGAGGGTGAGTGTTAGGTTAAGGATTAGGGTTAGGGTTTGGGTTAGGCTTAGGGTGAGGGTGAGGTGAGGTTTAGGGTGAATGTTAGGGTTAGGGTTAGGGTTAGGGTTAGTGTGATGTTTATGGTGAGGGTGAGGGTTATGGTGAGGTTGATGGTTAGGGTGAGACTGAGGGTTCGGGTGAGGGTGAGAGTTAGAGTGTGTGTGAGTTTTAGGGTTAGGGTGATGGTTAGGGTGAAGGTGACGGTTAGGGTTAGGATTAGGTTTAGCATTAGGGTGATGGTTTAGTTAGGGTAAGGGAGATGGTTAGGGTTTGGATTCGGGTTAGGATTAGGGTTAGGGTTAGTGTGAGGATTAGGGTTAGGGTTAGGATTAGGGTTAGAGTGAGGGTGAGGGTTAGGGTTAGCGTGTGGGTTAGGGAGAGGTTGAGGGTGAGGGTTAGGGTTAATGATAGGGTGAGGATTGGGGTTATGGTTAGGGTGAGGTTGAGTGTTAGGCTGAGGGGTAGGGTTAGCGTTAGGGTGAGGGTTAGGTTAGTGTGAGGATTAGGGTTAGGGAAAGGGTGAGGGTGAGGGTGAGGATAAGGGTGAGGGTTCGTGTTAGGGTGAGGGTGAAGTTTAGAGTTAGAGTTAGGGTTAGGCTGAGGGTTAGAGAGAGAGTTAGGTTTAGGATTAGGGTTATGGTTAGGGTTAGGCTTAGGATGAGGGTGAGGTTGAGGGTGAGGTTTAGGGTGAGGTTAAGGGAAAAGGTTAGGGTGATGGTTAGGGTTAGTGTAATGTTTAGAGTGAGGGTGAGGGTTAGGATAAGTGTGAGGGTTCGGGTGAGGATGAGGTTTAGGGTGTGAGTGAGGGTTAGTGTTAGGGTCAGTGTTAGGTTTACAGTGAGGGTTAGGGTGATGGTGAGGGTTAGGGTTATATTTAGATTTAGGGTTATGGTGAGAGTAAGGGTGAGGTTGAGGGTTAGGTTGAGGTTGAGGGTTAGGTTTAGCATTAGCGTGAGGGTTCGTGTTAGGGTGAGGGCTAGGGTTAGGCTGAGGTTTAGTGTTAGGGTTAGTGATAGTGTGAGGATTAGGGTTAGTGTTATGGTGAGGGTGAGGGTTAGGCTGAGGCTTAGGTTTAGGGTTAAGGTGAGGGTTAGGTTAGTGTGAGGGTTAGGGTTAGGGTTAGAGTGAGGATGAGGGTGAGGGTGAGGGCTAAATTTAGGATTAGGGTTAGGGTAAGGTTTAGGTTGAGGGTGAGTGTGAGTGTGAAGGTGAGTGATAGGTTTAGGATGAGGGTTAGGGTTAGATTTAGGCTTAGCGTGAGGGTGAGGGTGACGGTTACGGTGAGTGCTAGGGTTAGGGTTAGGGTGAGGGTTTGGATTAGTGTGATGTTTAGTGTGAGGGTGAGAGTTAGGTTGAGGATGAGTGTGAGGTTTAGGGTGAGAGTGAGGGTTCAGTTGAGGGTGAGGTTTAGGGTGTGTGTGAGGGTTAGAGTTAGCGTTAGGGTTAGGGTTAGTGTTAGGCTTAGATTGAGGGTGAAGGTCAGGGTTAGGGTTAGGTGAGGATTAGGGTTAGGCTTAGGGTTAGGGTTAGGGTGATGTTTGGGGTGACGGAGAGGGTTAGGGTGAGGGTGAGGGTGAGGAAAAGGGTGAGTGTTTGGGTTAGGGTGAGGGTGAGTGTTAGGGTGTGGGTGAGAGGTAGGGTTAGGGTTAAAGTTTGGGTGACAGTGAGGGTTAGGATGAGTTTGAGGGTTAGGGTTAGGGTTTGCGTTAGGGTGAAGGTTAGGGCTAGGTATCGGTTTAGGTTGAGGGTTAGGTTGAGGTATACAGTTAGGATAATTGGGAGGATTAGGGTTAGGGTTAGGTTTAGGTTTAGGGTGAGTGTAAACGTTAGGGTGAAGTTTAGTGTTAGCGTTAGGGTTAGCGTGAGGGTTAGGTTTAGAGTTAGGTTTAAGGTAAGGGTTAGCGTTAGTGTTAGGGATAGAGTTAGCGTGAGGTTGAGGGTGAAGTTTGGCGTGAGTGTGAGGGTTAGGTTAAGGGTTAGGGTGAGGTTTAGGGGGAGGGTGAGGGTTAGGGTGAGGGTTAAGGTGATGGTTAGGGTTAGGTTTAGGTTTAGGATGAGGGTTAGCGTGAGGGGTAGTGTTAGTGTTAGGGTGAGGTTTAGGGTTAGTGTGAGGGTTCAGGTTAGGGTTAGGGTTAGGGTTAGGGTTGGGTTGAGGCTTACGGTTAGGCTTAGGGTTAGAGTTAGGGTGAGGGTTAGGGTGAGGGGGAGGGTTAGGGTTAGGGTTAGAATGAGAGGTAGGGTGAGGGTAAGGATTAGGTTTAGGGTTAGGGTGAGGGTGAGGGTTAGATTTAGGGTGAGGGGTAGGGTAAGGGATAGGGATAGGGTGAGCTTTAGTGTTAGGGTGAGGTTTAGGGTGAGGGTGATGGTTAGGGTGAGGTTTAGGGTGATGGTTAGGGTTAGTGTGAGGATTAGGGTTAGAGTTAGGGTGAGGGTCAGGTTCACGGTTAAGGTTAGCGTGAGGGTGAGGGTGATGATGAGGGTTAGGTTTAGGATTAGATTTTGGGTTAGGATTAGGCTAAGGGTGAGGGTTAGTGTTAGGGTGAGGGCTAGGGTGAGGGTGAGGGTTAGGGTTAGGGAAAGTGATATGGTGAGGATTAGGGTTAGAGTTATGTTTATGGAGAGATTTAGGCTGATGGGGAGGGTTAGGGTTAGGGTGAGGGTAAGGTTAGTGTGAGGGTTATTGTTAGGGTGAGGGTGAGGGTGAAATTTAGGGTGAGGGTGAGGGTTAGAGTTAGCATTAGGGTTAGGGTGAGAGTTTGGGTGAGTGTTAGGTTTATGATTAGGGTTAGGATTAGTGTTAGGCTTAGGGTGAGGGTGAGGGTGAGGGTTACAGTGAGCGCTAGGGTTAGGGTTACCTTAAGGTTTAGTGTTACTGTGATGTTTAGGGTGAGGGTGAGGGTTAGGATGAGGGTGAGGGTGAGGTTTAGGTTGAGAGTGAGGTTTCAGGTGAGGGTGAGGGTTAGGGTTTGTGTGAGGGCTAGGGTTAGGGTGCTGGTTATGTTGACTGTGAGGGTTAGGGTTAGCGTTAGGGTTCGCGTTATGGTGATGGTTTGGGTTATGTTTAGGGTTAGGGTGATGTTTAGGTGTAGGGTTCATCTGAGGGTTAAGGTAAAGGTTAGTGTGAGGATTTGGGTTAGGATTAGGGTTAGGGTGAGAGTAAGGCTTAGTCTGAAGTTTAGGGTGAGGGTTAGTGTTAGCGTTAGTTTTAGGGTGTTGGTTAGGGTGAGGGTTAAGATTACTGTTAGGGTTAGGGTGAGGGTGACGGTTACGGGGAGGGTTTCGGTGAGGGTTAGTGTTAGGGTTAGGCTTAGGTGAGGGTTAGTGTTAGGTTGATGGTTAGGGTGAGGGTGATGGTGAGGATTAGTGTAAGGGTTATGGTGAGCGTTAGTGTTAGGGTTATGGTGAGGGTTAGGGTGAGGTTTATGGTTAGTGTTAGGGTTAGTGTTAGGGTTAGGGTGAGTGTTAATGTTAGGGTAAGGGTTAGGGTGAGCTTTAGTGTTTGGGTTAGGGTGAGGGGTAGGGTGAGGGGTAGGGTTAGTATTAGTTTTAGGGTTAGTGTTAAGGTGATGGTTAGGGTTAGGGTTAGTGTTAGATTGAGGGCTAGGGTGAGGGTGAGGGTGAGGATTAGGGTTAGTGTAAGTGATACGGTGAGGATTAGGGTTAGATTTGGAGATAGGGTGTGGGTTAGCCTGAGGGCTAAGGTTAGGGTTAGGGTGAGGGTGAGGGTTATGGTGTGGTTGAGTGGTAGGGTTAGGGTGAAGGGTTGGGTGCCAGTGAGGGTTAGGATGAGTGTGCGGGTTACTGTTAGGGTAAGCGTTAGGGTGATGGTTAGGGTTAGGGTTCGTTTTGGTTGAGGGTTAGGTTGAGGTTTACAGTTAGGGTTAGTGGGAGGATTAGGTTTAGGGTTAAGTTTATGGTTAGGGTGAGTGTAAGGGTTAGGGTGAAGTTTAGGGTTAGCATAGGGTTAGGTTGAGGTTTAGGTTTAGAGTTAGTTTTAAGGTAAGGGTTAGGGTTAGTGTTAAGGATAGAGTTATGGTGAGAGTGAGGCTGAAGGTTAGCCTGAGTGTGAGGGTTAGGTTTAGGGTTAGGGTGAGGGTTAGGCTGAGGGTGAAGGTTTGTGTGAGGGTTAGGGTTAGGGTGTGTGTGAGGCTTAGGGTTAGCGTGAGGGTTAGGGTGACGGTGAGGGTTAGGATGAGGGTGAGGGTTAGGGTGACGGTTAAGATCCGAGTAGGTTTAGGGTTAGTGTCAGTGTCAGAATTAGGGTTAGGGTTAGAGTTAGGGTGAGAATAAGGGGTAGAGTGAGGATTAGGGTGAGCGTGAGGGTTGGGGTTAGTGTTAGCATGATTGTTAGTGTTAGGGAGAGCTTTTGGGTTCGGGTTAGGATTAGGGTTAGGTTGAGGGTTAGGGTTAGGGTTAGGGTTAGGATGAGGGTTAACATTGAGGTGTAGTGTTAGGGTTAGGGTGAAGGTTATGGTTAGTGTGAGGACTAAGGTTAGGGTTAGGGTTAGGTTTGGGTTGGGGACTGGTTAGGTTTAGGGTTAGGGTGAGGGTTAGGGTAAGGTTTAGGGTTAGGTTTAGGGTGAGGGTTAGGGTTATGGTTAGGGTTAGAATAAGAGGTATGGTCAGGTTAAGTATTAGGGTCAGGGTTAGGGTGAGGGTGATTGTTAGGATTAGGGTGCGGGGTAGTGTAAGGGATAGGGTTACAGTTAGGTTTAGGGTTAGGGCAAGGGTTAGGGTGAAGATTACGGTTAGGGTTAGCGTTAGTGTTAGGGTGAGGATTAGGGTGAGAGTGAGGGTTAGGGTTCGGGTTAGGGTTCAGGTTAGGGTTAGAGTGATGGATAGAGTTAGGGTTAGGATTAGGGTCAGGGACAGGGTCAGGGTTAGGTTTAGGGTGAGGGTGAGGGTGAGGGTGATGGTGAGGGTCATGTTTAGGATTAGGTTTTGGGTTAGGATTAGGCTAAGGGAGAGGGTTAGTGTTAGGGTGAGGTCTAGGGTGAGGGTGACATTTAGGGTTACAGTTAGTGATGGGGTGAGGATTAGGTTTAGAGTTAGGGTTATGGTGAGATTTAGGGTGTTGTGTAGGTTTAGTGTTAGGGTGAGGGTAAGGTTAGTGTGAGGGTTAGGGTTAGGGTTAAGGTGAGGGTGAGGCTTAGGGTGAGGGTGAGGGTTTGGGTTAGCGTTAGGGTTACGGTGAGAGTTAGGGTGAGTGTTAGGTTTAGGTTTATGGTTAGGGTTAGTGTTAGGCTTAGGGTGAGGGTGAGGGTAAGGGTTAGGGTGAGGGTTAGGGTTAGGGTTAGGTTGAGGTTTAGTGTAACTGTGATGTTTAGGGTGAGGGTGAGGGTTAGGATGAGGTTGAGGGTGAGGGTTAGGCTGAGTGTGAGGTTTCGGATGAGGGTGAGTGCGAGGGTTTGTGTGAGGGTTAGGGTTAATGTGATGGTTAGGTTGACAGTGAGGGTTAGGGTTAGGGTTAGGGTTACCTTTATGGTGATGGTTTGGCTTATGTTTAGGTTTAGTGTGATGGTTAGGGTTAGGGTTTGTGTGAGGGTTAGGGTAAGGGTTAGTGTGAAGATTAGGGTTAGGTTTAGGTTTAGGGTTATGGTCAGGGTAAAGGTTAGGGTGAGGTTTAGGGTGAGGATTAGGGTTAGAGTTAGGGTTAGGGTGTGGGTTAGGGTGCGGGTTAAGGTTACTGTTAGGCTTAGCGTGACAGTGACGGTTAGGGTGAGGATTAGGGTGAGGGTTAGGGTTACAGTTAGGGTGAGGGTCAGGGTAAGGGTTAGGGTTAGGGTTACGTGAGGGTTAGAGTTAGGGTGATGGTTAGGGTTAGGGTAAGAATTAAGTTGAGTGTGAGGATTAGGGTCAGGGTTAGATTGAGCATTAGTGTTAGGTTTAGGGTGTGGGGTAGGGTGAGGATTAGTGTTAGTGTTAGGGTTAGTGTTAGGTTTAGGATGAGGGTTAGGGTTAGGGTAAGGTTTAGGGTGAGTTTTAGTGTTAGGGTTAGAGTGAGGGTTAGGTTGAGGGTAAGGGTTAGGGTTAGTGTGAGGGTGAGGGCTAGGGTTAGGGTTAGGGTTATGGTTAGGGTTACGTTTAGGGTTAGAGTGAGGGTTAGGGTTCGGGTTAGGTTTAGGGTGAGGGTGAGGGTTAAGTTTAGGGTTTGGGTGAGAGTTAAGGCTAGGGTTAAGTTTAAGGTGAGGCAGAGGGAGAGTGTTAGGTTTAGGATTAGGGTTAGGGTTAGGCTTAGGGTGAGCGTGAGGGAAAATGTGCGTGTTAGTTTTAGGGTGAGGGTTAGGGTTAGGGTTAGGGTGAGGGTTATGATTAGGGTGATGTTTTTGGTGAGCATTAGGGTTAGGGTGAGGGTTAGGGTTAGTGTGATATTTAGGGTGAGGCTGAGGGTTAAGGTGAGGGTGAGGGTGAGGGTTAGGGTGAGAGTGAGTGTTCAGGTGAGGGTGAGGGTTAGGGTGTGTGTGAGTGTTTGGGTTAGGGTGATGGTTAGGGTAACGGTGAGGGTTAAATTTAGGATTAGGTTTAGCGTTATGGTGATGGTTTAGGTTAAGGTTAAGGTGATGGTTTGGTTCCGGTTAGGGTTAGGGTTAGGTTTAATGTGAGGATTAGGGTTAGCCTTAGGATTAGGGTGAGTTTGAGGTTAAGGGTGAGGGTGAGGCTTAGGGTGAGCTTAGGGTTAGGATTAGCGCTACGGTTAGGCTGAGGGTTAGGGTGAGGGTTAGGTTTAGGATTTGGGTTATGGTTAGGATTAGCCTTAGGGTGAGGGTGAGGGTGAGGGTTAGGATAAGGGTAAGTGTAAGGGTTTGGGTGACGTTAGGGTTAGTGTGAAGTTTAGGGTGAGGGTAAATGTTAGGGTGAGTGTGAGTGTACGGGTGAGGGTGAGGGTTAGGATGTGGGTGAGGGTTAGGTTTAGGTTGAGGGTTAGGATTAGGGTGAGGATTAGGGTGAGGGTGAGGGTTAGTGTTATGGTTAGGTTTAGGGTTAGGTTGAGAGTAAGGTTTAGGGTGAGGTTCAAGGTGAGTGTGAGGGTTAGGGTTAGCGTTCACGTGAGGGTTAGGGTTACGGTGACGGCTAGGTTTAGGTTTAGGTTTAGGGTGAGGTTGAGGGTGAGGGGTAGGGTGAAGGTTAGGGTTAGGTTTAGGTCTAGGGTTAGTGGAGAGTTAGGGTTAGGGTTAGTTTTAGGGTTAGGGTTAGGGTTAGGGTGAGTGTTAGGGTGAGGGTTAGGGTGAGGGTTAGGGTTAGGATTAAGGTGAGGGTAAGGTGACAGTGAGGGTTAGGGTTAAGGTTAGGGTGAGCGTAAGTGTGAGGTTTAAGTTTAGGGTTAAGGTAGGTTGAGGGTTAGGTTTAGGATTAGGCTTAGGGTTAGGGGAAGTGTGAGGATTAGCGTAAGGGTTGGGGGAGGGGGAGGGTAAGGATTAGGGGGAGGTTTAGGGTGAGGGTTAGGGTTGGGGTTAGGGTTAGGGTGAGGATTTGGGTTAGTGATAGGGTTAGGGCAAGGTTGAATTATTGGGTTAGGGTTAGGGTGAGGGTGAGGGGTAGGATTAGGTTAAGGTTAGAGTTAGGGTGAGCATGAGGGTGAGATATGTTTAGGGTTAGGGTTAGTTTTAGGGTTAGTCTGAGGGTGAGGGTAATGGTTATGGTGAGGGTTAGGGTTATGGCAAGGGTTAGTGTTAGTGTTAGGGTTAGGGTTAGGATGAGGGTTAGGCTGAGGGGTATGTTTAGGGTTAGGGCTAGTGTGAGGGTGAGGGTTAGGGTTAGGCTTAAGGTGAGGGAAAGGGTTAGGGTGAGGATTAGTTTGAGTGTGAGGGTTAGTGTTAGTGTTAGGGTTAGGGTGACAGTGAAGCTTAGGGTTAGGGTGAGAGTTAGTTTTAGGGTTAGCGTTAGGGTGAGAGGTATGGTTAGGGTTAGGTTTAGGGTGAGTGTTAGGATGAGGTTTAGTGTTAGCGTTAGGATTAGAGTTAGTGTGAGGATTAGGGTTAGGTTTAGGGTTAGAGTTAGGTTGAGGGTAAGGGTTATGGTGATGTTTAGGGTGAGAGTGAGTGTTAGGTCTAGCGTTGGGGTTAGGTTTAGGTTGAGGCTGAGGATGAGGTTTAGGGTTAGGCTGAGGTTTAGGGTTAGGGTTAGGGTTAGTGTTCGTGTTAGGGTCAGGGTTAAGTTTAGGGTTAGGGTTAGGGTTATTGTTAGGGTTAGATTTAGAGTAAGTGTGAGTGTTAGGGTGAGGTTTAGGTTAAGGTTAGGTTTAGGTGAGGGTGAGGGTGAGGGTTAGGTTTAGGTTAAGGTTTAGATTTAGGGTTAGGCTGAGGGTGAGCTTGACGGTGAGGGGTAAGATTAGGTTTAGAGTGAGGGTAAAGTTTACAGTGAGTTTAGGGTGAGGGTTTGGGTTGGGGTTAGGTTTAAGGTGAGGGGTAGGGTTAGGGTGAGGGTTAGGATTAGGTTGAGGGTGAGGTTGAGGGTGAATGTTAGGGTTAGGGTTAGGGTTAGGTGAGGGTTAGGGTTAGGGTAAGGGTTAGCATTATTGTTAGGGTGAGGGTGAGGATTAGGGTGAGGTTAGGGTGAGCATTAGGGTTAGGGTTAGGATTAGGGTTAGGGGGAGGGCTAGGTTATGGATTAGGGTAAAGTTTAGGGTAGGGATTAGGGTTAGGGTTAGGGTTAGTGTTAGGGTGAGGATTAGGGTTATGGTTAGTGTTATAGTGAGGGTTAGGCTTAGGGTTAGGGTTAGGGTTAAGGTGAGGGTTAGGTTACTGTGAGGGTTTGGGTTAGGGTTACTGTGATGGTGAGGTTTAGGGTTAGGGTGAGGGTTAGAGTGAATGTGAGGGTGAGGGTTAGGGTTAGGATTAGGGTGAGGGTACTGGTTAGGGTGAGGGTAAGGATTAGGGTGAGGGTTAGGGTTATAGTGAGGGTTATGTTGAGTGTTAGGTTGACGGTGAGGGTTAGGTTGAGGGTGAGGCTTAGGCTTAGGGTTAGGGTTAGGGTTATGGTGAGGGTTAGTGTGAGGATTAGGTTTAGTGTTAGGTTTAGGTTGAGAGTGAGGGTTAGGGATAGGGTTAGGGTAACGATTAGGGTTAAGGTGAGATATTGGGATAGGCTTAGGGTTAGGGTGATGTTGATGGTGAGGTTAGGATTAGGGTAAGGGTTAGAGTTAGGGTAAGGGTGAGGGTTAGGGTTAGGATTAGGGTGAGGGTAAGGGTTAGGATGAGGGTTAGGGTTAGGTGAGGGTCAGGGTGAGGTGTAGGTTTAGGGTTAGGGTGAGGTTTAGGGTTAGTGTGAGGGTTATTGTTAGGCTTAGGGTTAGGTTGAGGATGAGTGTTAGAGTGAGGGTGAGGTTTAGGTTTTTAATTAGGGTATGGCCTAGCATTAGGGTTAGGGTTAGGGTTAGGGTGAGGGAGAGGGTGAGGGGCAGGTTAGGCTTAGGTGTAGGGTTAGTGGAGGGTTAGGGTTAGGGTTAGTTTGAGGGTTAGGGTTAGGGTTAGATTTAGGTTGAGTGTTAGGGTGAGGGTTAGGGTGAGGGTTAGGCTTACGATTAGGGTGAGGGTTAAGTTGACCGTGAGGGTTAGGGTTAGGTTTAGGGTTAGGGTTCGGGGAAGTTTTAAGTTTAGGGTTAGGGTAGGGTGAGGGTTAGGTTGAGGATTAGGTTTAGGTTTAGGCTTAGGGTTAGGGTAAGTGTGAGGATTTGCATTGGGTTTAGGGTTAGGGTGATGGTAAGGGTTAGGGTGAGGTTTAGCATGAGGGTTACAGTTGGGGGCAGGGTTAGGGTAAGGTTTAGGGTGAGGATTTAGGTTAGTGTTAGGGTTAGGTTGAGGTTTAGGTATTGGGTTAGGGTTAGGCTGAGGGTGAGGGTGAGGGTTACGTTTAGGTTAGGGTTAGAGTTAGGGTGAGCATGAGGATGAGAGATATGGTTAGGATTAGGGTAAGTTTTAGGGTTAGTCTGAGGGTGAGGGTAAGGGTGATGGTTAGGGTTAGGGTTAGGGTGATGCTTAGGGTTAGGGTTAGGGTTAGGATGAGGGGTAGGCTGAGGGGTAGTTTTAGGGTTAGGGTGAGGGTTAGGGTTAGTGTGAATGTTAGGGTTAGTGTTAGGTTGAGGGAAAGGGTTAGGGTGAGGGTTAGGTTGAGGGAGAGGTTTAGGGTTAGCTTAAGGGGTAGTGTGAGGGTTACGGTTTGTTGAGGGTTAGGGTTAGGTTTAGGGGTAGGGTGAGGGTGAGGGGGAGGTGTATGATTAGTGTTAGGGTTAGAGTGAAGGTGACCGTGAGGTGAGAGATAGTGTTAGGATTAGGGTTAGTTTTAGGGTTAGTCTGAGGGTGAGGGTAAGGTTGATGCAGGGTTAGGTTTAGGGTGAGTGTTACGTTGCCTGTTAGGGTGAGGGTTAGAGTGATGGTGAGGGTTAGCGTTAGGGTTAGCGTTAGGGTGTGGTTTAAGTTTAGGGTTATTGTAGGTTGAGGGTTACGGTTGGGGTTAGGGTTAGGGTGAGGGTTAGGGTTTGGATTTGGATTACCGTTAGGGTTAGGGTGAGATTTAGGTATTGGCTTAACTTTAGCATGAGGGTGAGGGTGAGGGGTAGAATTATGATTAGGGTTAGTGTTAGGGTGAGCTTGAGAGTGAGGAATAGGTTTAGGATTAAGGTTAGTTTTAGGGTTAATCTGAGGGTGAGGGTAAGGGTGATGTTGAGGTTTAGGGTTAGGGTGAGGAAAAGGGTGAGGGTGAGGGTTAGGGTTAGGGTGAGTGTTAGGTTTAGGATTAGATTTATAGGTTAGGGTTAGGCTTAGGGTGAGGGTGAGGGTGAGGGTGAGGGTTAGGGTGAGGTTTATGGTTATGGCTAGGGTTAGGGTTAGGGTTAGTGTGATGTTTAGGGTGAGTGTGACCGTTAGGGTGAGGGTTAGTGTGAGGGTTAGGTTTAGTGTTAGGTATAAGGTGAGAGTGAAGATTAAGGATAGGGTTACGGTAACTGTTAGGGTTAAGGTGTGGTATAGGGAGAGGCTTAGTGTTAGGGTGAGGTTGATATTGAGGTTTTGGATCAGTGTTAGGGTTAGAGTTAGGGTGAGGGTTAGGGTTAGGATTAGGGTGAGGGTAAGGTTTAGGGTGAGGGTTAGGTTATTGTAACGGTGAGGGTTATGGTGAGACTTAGGGTGATGGTGAGGGTTAGGGTGAGGGTGAGGGTTAGTGTTAGGGTTAGGGCTATGGAAAGGGCTAGGGAGAGGATGAGATTTAGGGTTAGGTTTAGGGTGAGGGTTAGGGTGAGCGTGAGGGTTAGGGTTAGGGTTAGGGATAGGGTGAGGTTTAGGGTTAGGCTTAGGTTTAGGGTGAGGGTTAGGGTGAGGTGTAGGCTTAGGGTTAGGGTGAGGTTTAGGGTTAGTGTGAGGGTTAGGGTTAGGCTTAGTGTTAGGGTGAAGGTAAGGGTTAGGTTGAGGAAAAGGTTTAGGGTGAGGGTTAGGGTAAGGGTGAGTGTTAGAGTGAGGGTGAGTTTTAGGTTTATAAATAGGGTAAGGTTTAGAATTAGGGTTAGGGTGAGGGTTAGGATGAGGGTTAGGGTTAGGGTTAGGGTGAGGGTTAGGGTGAGGGGTAGGTTTAGGGTTAGGGTGAGAGTAATGTTTAGGGTGAGGATTAGGGTGAGGTTGAGGGTTAGGGTTAGCGTTAGCGTAAGGTTTAGGGTTATGGTTTGAATTAGGGTGAGGGTTATGTTTAGAGTTAGAGTTAGGGCGAGGGTTAGTGTGAGGATTTGGGTTAAGGTTAGGGTTATGGTTATGGTGAGGCTGAGGGCTAGGGTAGGGATTAGGGTTCTGTTAGGGTTAGGTTGAGGGTGCCTGTGAGGCTGAGGGTTAGGTTTAGTGTTAGGGTTAGGGTTAGGGTGAGTGTTAGGTTGAGGATTAGTGTTAGGGATAGAGTTAGGGATATGGTGAGGGTTAGGGTGAAGGTGAGGGTTAGGATGAGGCTGAGGGTTAGTGTTAGGGTTAGGGTTATGGTAAGGGCTAGGGTGAGGGTGAGAGTTAGGTTTCGGTTTAGGTGAGGGTTAGGGTGAGTGTTAGGGTTAGGGTTAGGGATAGGGTGAGGATTAGGGTTAGGATTAGGGTTAGGTTGAGGGGTAGGGTGAAGGGTAGGTTTAGGGTTAGGGTGAGGTTGAGGGTTAGTGTGAGTGTTAGGGTTAGGCTTAGGGTTAGGGTGAAGCTTAGGTTTTGTGTGAGCAATAGGGTTAGGGTTAGGGTTAGAGTGAAGAAAAGGGTTAAGGTGAGGGTTAGGCTGAGTGAGAGTGTTAGAGGGAGGGTGAGGTTTAGATTTATTTTTAGGGTAAGGGTTGATATTAGGGTTGGGATGAGGGTTAGGGTGAGGGTTAGGGTGAGGATGAGGGTTATGGTTAGGGTTAGGGATAGGGTGAGGATTACGGTTAGGATTAGGGTTAGGTTGAGGGGTAGGGTGAAGGGTAGGTTTAGGGTTAGGGTGAGGTTTAGTGTTAGTGTGAGTGTTAGGGTTAGGCTTAGGGTTAGGGTGAAGGTAAGCGTTATTTTGACGCTTAGGGTTTGTGTGAGCAATAGGGTTAGGATTAGTGTTAGGGTGAGGAAAAGTGTTAGGATGAGGGTTAGGGTGAGTGAGACTGTTAGAGGGAGGGTGAGGTTCAGGTTTATTATTAAGGTAAGGGTTGGCATTAGGGTTAGGATGAGGGTTAGGGTGAGGGTTAGGGTTAGGTTTAGGGTGAGGGTGAGGGTTAGAGTGAGGGGTAGGTTTAGGGTTAGTGTGAGGATTAGGGTTAGGGTGAGGATTAGGTTTAGTGTGAGAGTTAGGGTGAGGGTTAGGGTGGGGTTGAGCGTTAGGGTTAGCGTTAGTGTCAGGGTTAGGGTTAGGGATTGAGTTAGGGTGAGGGTTAGGGTTAGGGTTATGGTTAGAGTTAGAGTTAAGGCGAGTGTTAGTGTGAGGATTAGGTTTAGGGTTAGGGTTAGGGTTAGGTTGAGGGTGAGGGTTATGGTTAGGTTTAGGATTAAGGTAGGGTGAAGGTTAGGGTTAGTATGAGGGTTAGGGTTAGGGTTAGGGTGAGGGTAGAAGTTAGGGTGAGGGTTAGGTTGAGTGTGAGGATTAGGGTTAGTTTTAGGGTTAGGGTGAGCATTAGGGTTTGTGGGAGGGTAGGGGTTAGGTTTAGACTTAGGTCGAGGAAAAGGGTAAGGATGAGGGTTAGGGTGAGAGTGAGGATTAGGGTGAGGGTGAGGGTTAGGTTTAGGATTAGGGTTAGGGTTAGGCTTAGGCTTAGGGTGAAGGTGAGGGTGAGGTTGAGAGTTAGGGTGAGGGTTAGTTTTAGGGTTAGGGTGAGGGTTAGGGTTAGTGTGATTTTTAGGGTGAGGGTGAGGGTTAGGGTGAGTGTGAGGTTTCTGGTGAGGGTGAGGGCTACTGTGTAGGTGAGTGTTAGGATTAGTGTGAGAGTTAGCGTGATGGTGAGGGTTAGGGTGAAGGTGAGTGTTAGGGTGATTGTGAGGGTTAGGGCGATGGTGAGTGTTAGGGTGATGAGGGTTAGAGTGATGCTGAGGATTAGACTGAGGGTGAGGTTTTGGGTTATGGTTAGATTTAGTTTGAGAGCAAGAGTTAGGGTGATGGTTAGGGTTAGGGTGAGGGTTAGGGTGAGGGTGAGGTTTGGGGTGAGTGTTAGCGTGAGGGTTAGGGTTAGTGTTAGGGTTAGGTTGAGGGTAAGGGTTAGGGTGAGACTTAGGGTGAGGGTTAGTGTGAGGGTTAGGTTTAGTGTTATATTTAGTGTGAGAGTGAGAGTTAGGGATAGTTTTAGGGTAACGTTTAGGGTTAAGGTGAGGTATAGGGATAGGCTTAGGGTTAGGGTGAGGTTGATGGTGAGGTTTAGGATTAGGGTTAGGGTTAGATTTTGGGTGAGGGTGAGGGTTAGTTTTAGGATTATGGTGAGGGTAAGGGTTAGGGTGAGGGTTAGTGTTAGGGGGAAGGTTAGGGTGGGGGTTAGGGTGATGGTGAGGTTTAGGGTGAGAGTGAGGGTTAGGATTAAGGCTAGGATTATGATAAGGGCTAAGGTGAGGGTGAGAGTTAGGTTTAGGTTTACGGTGAGTGTTAGGGTTAGGGTTAGTGTTAGGGGCAGGGTCATGTTAAAGGTGAGGTTTAGGGTGAGGGTGAGGGTTAGGGTAAGTGTGGGGGTTATGGTTAGCTTTAGGTTGAGGGTTAGGATTAGGATTATTGTGTTATGGTGAGGGTTAGGGTTAGGGTTAGGTTTACTGTGAGCATTAGTGTTAGGTATGGGTTAGGGTTAAATTTAGGGTGAGGTTTAGGTTAGCTTTAGGATTAGGGTGAGGGTTACTGTGAGGGTTAGGTTTAGTGTTAGGGTTAGGGTCAGGGTGAGGGTTAGGGTTAGGGTTAGTTTAAGTATTAGGTTTAGTGTGAGGTTTAGGAATAGGCTTAGGGTGAGGTTGAGGGTGAGGGTTAGGATTAGGTTTAGGGTTAGAGTTCGGTGAGAGTGAAGGTTACAGTTAGGATTAGTGTTAGGGTTAGCGTTAGGCTGCGGGTGAGGGTAAGTGTGATCATGAGGGTTAGGGTTAGGATGAGGGTTAGGGTTAGGGTTACTGTTAGGGTGAGAGTTAGGGTTAGGGTGAGGGTTAGGGTGAGAGTAAGGGTTAGGGTTAGGGTTAACGTTAGGGTGAGTGGAATGTTTAAGGTTAGGGTTAGGGTTAGGGTTAGGGTGAGGTTTCGGTTAGGGTTAAGGTTAGGGTTAATGTGAGGTTTAGTGTTAGGGTTAAGGTTATTGTTAGGTTGAGGTTATGGTTTATGGTGAGGTTTAAGGTGAGCGTGAGTGTTAGGGGTAGCGTTTGGGTTAGGGTGAGGTTTAAGATGAGGGTGAGGATGAGGGTTAGGGTTAGGCTGAGGGTTAGCGTTAGGGTTAGGGTTTGTGTTAGGGTTAGGGTGAAGTTTAGGGTTAGGGGTAGGTTTAGGGTTATTTTTAGGGTTAGAATTAGGGTAAGGGTGAGTGTGAGGGTGAGGTATAGGTTTAGGGTTAGGTTTAAGGTGAGGGTAAGGGTGAGGGTTAGGATTAGGTTTAGGTTTAGGGGTAGGATGAGGGTTCGGGTGAGGGTATGGGCTAGGTTTAGTGTGATATTTAGGGGTAGGGTGAATTTTAGGGTGAGTGTTAGGGTTCGGGTGAGGGTGCGGGTTAGTTTGTGGGTGAGGGTGAGGGTTAGGTTGAGGGTTAGGGTGACGGTGAGTATTAGGGTGATGGTGAGTGCTGGGGTTTGGTTTAGGGTGAGGGTTAGGGTGAGGGTTATGGTTAGAGTTAGAGTTAGGGTGATGGTTAGTGTGAGGATTAGGGTTAGGTTTAGGGTTAGGGTGAGTGTGAGGGTGAGGGCTAGGTTTAGGATTAGGTTTAGGGCTAAGGATAGGCTGAGGATCTGGGTGAGGTTGATGGTTAGGGTTAGGGTGAGGGTTAGGTTTAGGGTTAGGATTAAAGTTAGGTTGAGGATGAGGGTGAGGGTTAGGTTGACGTTAGGGTGAGTGTTAAGTTTAGGGTTAGGGTGAGGTGTAGGGTGAGGGTTAGGGTTAGTGTTAGGGTTAGGGTTAGGAGGAGGGTTAGGATGAGGATTAGGGTTAGGGTTAGTATTAGGGATAGGTTACGGGTTAGGGTGAGCGTGAGAGTTAGGTTTAGGGTGAGGATTAGTGTAGCTTGAGGGTTAAGGTGAGGTTTAGGTTTAGGGTTAGTGCTAGGATGAGGGTTAGGCTGAGGGGTAGGTTTAGGGTGAGGGTGAGGGTTAGGGTTAATGTGAGGGTGGGGGTTAGGGTTAGGCTGTGGGTAGGGGTTAGGGTGAGGGTTTGGTTGTGGGTGAGTGTTAGGGTTAGGTTTACGGTTAGGGTGAGGAAAGGGTGAGGATGAGGTTTAGGGTGAGGGTGAGGATTAGGGTGAGGGTGAGGGTTAGGTTTAGGAATAGGGTTAGGATTAGGCTTAGGCTAAGGGTGCAGTTGAGGGTGAGGGTGAGGGTTAGTGTGAGGGTTAGCTTTAGGGTTAGGGTGAGGGTTACGGTTAGTGTCATGTTTAGGGTGAAGGTGAGGGTTAGGGTGCTTCTGAGGGTTCTGGTGAGGGTGCGGGCTACTGTGTAGGTGGGAGTTAGGATTAGTGTGAGACTTAGGCTGACCGTGAGTGTTAGGGTGAGGGTGAGGTTTAGGGTTTTGTTTAGCGTTAGGGTGATTGGTAGGGTTAGGGTTAGGTTTAGTTTGAGGATTAGAGTTAGGGTTAGGCTTAGAATTTGGTTGAGGATAAGGGTTATGGTGTGGTTTAGCGTGAGGGTGAGGGTTAGGGTTAACATTGGGGTGAGGTTGAGGGTTAAGATGAGGGTGAGGGTGATGGTTAGGCCTAGTGTGATGTTTAGGGTGAGCTTGGGTTTTAGGGTGAGTGTGACGGTTCTGATGAGGGTGAGGGTTAGGGTGTGGGTGAGGGTTAGGGTGACAGTGAGTGTTACGGTGATGGAGAGGTTTAGGGTGATGGTGAGTGTTAGGGTGAGGTTGAGGTTTTGGGTTATGATTAGGGTTAGTGTTAGGGTGAGTGTAAGGGTTAGGCTGATGGTTTGGTTTAGGGTGAGGTTGAGGGTGAGGGTGAGGGTTGGGGATAGCGTTAGTGTGAGGGTTAGGGTTAGGGTTAGGTTGACAGTGAGGGTTATGTTTTGACTTAGCATGAGGGTGAGGGTAAGGGTGAGGGCTAGGGTAAGGATTAGGGGTAGAATTAGTTTTAGGCTGAGGGTGAGGTTTCGGGTAAGCGTCTAGGATATGGTTAGCTTTAGGGTGAGGGTTAGTGTTTGGGCTAGGTTTAGGGTGAGTTTGCAGGATAGGGTTAGGGTTAGTGTGAGCATTAGGGTTAGGGTGAAGGTATGGGTTAGGATGAGGTTTAGTGTGAGGTTTAGGTTAGCGTTAGGGTTAGGGTGAGGGTTAGTGTGAGGGTTAGTTTCAGTGTTAGCTTTAGGGTCAGAGTGAGGATTAGGGTTAGGTTTAGGGTAAGGGTTAGGGTTAGGGTGTGGTTTGGGGATAGGCTTAGGGTTAGGGTGAGGGTGAGTGTGAGGGTTAAGATTAGGGTTAGTGTTAGAGTTCGGGTGAGAGTTCGGGTCAGGGTTAGTGTGAGGGTTAGTGTTAGGGTGAGGATTAGGGTTAGGATGAGGGTTACAGTGAGGGGAAGGGTTAGGTTTATGGTGGGCATTAGGGTTAGGGTGAGGCTTAGGGTGAGTGTTAGGGTTAGGATTAGGGTTAAGATAAGCGTGAGGGTTAGGTTTAGTGTGATATTTAGGATGAGGGTGAGGGTTAGGGTGAGTGTGAGTGTTCAGGTGAGGGTGAGGATTAGGGTGTGGGTGAGGGTTAGGGTTAGGGTGAGGGTTAGGGTGAGGGTTAGGTTGAGGGTTAGGGTTAGGGTTAGGGTTAGGGTTAGGATTAGGGTGAGGGTAAGGGTTAGGGTGAGGTTAAAGGTGAGGGTTAGGCTTAGGTTTAGGATTAGGGTTATGGTGAGGGGAAGGGGGGATTATGGTGAGAGTTAGGGTTAGGGTGAGGCTTAGGGTGAGGATTAGGTTTAGGTTTAGTGTTAAGATGAGGGTGAGGGTTAGGGTTAGTGTGATATTTAGGGTGAAATTGAGGGTTAGGGTGATTGTGAGTGTTCAGGTGAGGGTGACATTTAGGGTGTGGGTGAGGGTTAGGGTTAGGTTGAGGGTTAGGGTGTTGGTGAGGGTTAGGCTGAGGGTGAGGGTTAGGGTTGGGTTAGCGTTAGGGTGAGTGGTATGGTTAGGGTTAGGGTAAGGGTGAGGGTTAGGATGAAGTTGAGTGTTAGGTTTAGGGTTAGGGTTAGTGTGAGGTTTAGGGTTAGGGTTAGGGTTAGAGATAGTTGAGGTTAAGGATTTTGGTGAAGTTTAGGTTGAGCGTGAGGGTTAGGGTTAGCATTGGGTTTAGGGTGAGGTTTAAGGTGAGTGTGAAGAGGAGGGTTAGGTTTAGGCTGAGGGTTAGGGTTAGGGTTAGCGTTAGTGTTAGGTTTAGGGTGAAGGTTAGGGTTAGGGTTAGGGTTTGGGTTATTGTTAGGGTTAGAGTTAGGGTAAAGTTGAGGATGAGGGTGAGGTTTAGGTTTAGGGTTAGGTTTAGGGTGAGGGTGAGGGTGAGGGTTAGCGTTAGGTTTTGGTTTAGGCTGAGGGTGAGGGTAAGGGTAAGGGTTAGGGTTATTGTGATATTTGGGGTAGGGTGACATTTAGGGTGAGTGTGAGGGTTAGGGTGAGGGTGCGGGTTAGGTTGTTGTTGAGGGTTAGGGTGACGGTGAGTGTTAGGGTGATGGTGAGGGCCAGGGTTAGGATTAAGTTTAGGGTTAGGGTTAGGCTGAGGGTGCAGTTGAGTGTGAGGGTTAGGTTTAGGGTGAGGGTGAGGTTTAGGGTAAGTATTTGGGTTAGGGTGAGAGTAAGGGTTAAGGTGAAGGTTAAGGTAAGGTTGAGGGTTATGGTCAGCTTTAGCTTGATTGTTTTGATGAGGGTTAGGCTTAGTGCTAGGGTTGGGGTTAGGGTGCGGGTTAGGGTTACTGTGTGGGTTAGGGTAAGGGTTAGGATGAGGGTTAGGCTGCGGGGTAAGTTGGGGTTAGGGTGAGGGTTAGGGTTAGTGTGTGGGTTAAGGTTAGGGTTAGGGTTAGGGTTAGGATTAGGATTAGGCTTAATTTAGGCTGTGGGTTAGGGTTAGGGTGAGGGTTATAGTGTGGGTGAGGGTTAGTGTTAGGGTGAGGTTTAGGGTAGGAGTGAGGGTTAGGGTTAGGGTTAGTGTTAGTGTGAGGGCTAGAGATAGCATGAGGGTTAGGGTTAGGGCTAGTGCTAGGGTGAGGATTAGGTTTAGAGGTAGGGTTAGTGTGAGGGTTTGGCTGAGGGGTAGCATTAGGTTTAGGGTAAGGGTGAGGGTGAGGGTTAGGTTTAGGATTAGGGTTATTGTTAGTGTTAGGCTAAGGGTGAGGGTGAGAGTGAGGGTTAGGGTGAGGGTAAGGGTTAGGGTTAGGGTGAAGGTTAGGGTTAGTGTGAAGTTTACGGTGAGGATGAGTGTTAGGGTGAGCGTGAGGGTTCAGGTGAGGTTGAGGTTTAGGTTGTGGGTGAGGGTTAGGATTAGGGTAAGGGTTAGGTTTATGATTTTGTTTAGAATGAGGGTGAGGGTTAGGGTTTGGGTTACGCTTACACTTAAGCTGATGGTGAGGGTGAAGCCAGGGTTAGGATTAGGTTTAGGGTTAGGGTTAGACGGAGCGTGAGGGTGAGTGTGACAGTGAGGGTGAGTGTTAGGTTTAGGATTAGTGTTAGGGTGAGGGTTAGGCTTAGGGTGAGAGTGAGGGTGAGGTTGAGGTTTAGGCTGAGGGTTAGGGTTAGGGTTATTGTGAGGGTTAGGGATACTGTGATGTTTAGTGTGAGGGTGAGCGTTAGCGTGAGGGTGAGGCTAAGGTTTAGGGTGAGAATGAGGGTTTGGGTGAGGGTCAGGGTTAGGTTTTGGGTGAGGGTTAGATTTAGGTTCATGGTTAGTGTGACAGCGAGGGTTAGGGTTAGGGTTAGCTTTAGGGTGAGAGTTAGGCTTAGGGTTAGGTTTAGGGTGATTGGTTAGGTTTCAGGTTCGGGTTCGGGTTAATGTTAGGGTTAGTGTGTGGATAGGGTGAGGTTAAGGGTTAGGGTGAGGTTTAGGGTGAGGTTTAGGTTTAGCGTTACGGTTAGATTGTGGGTTAGGGTGAGGGTTAACGTTAGTGTTAGGGTTAGGGTGAGGGTGACGGTTAGGGTGAGCGTTACGGTTAGGGTTAGGGTTAGGGTTAGCATGAGGGTGAGGGTTAGGCTGAGGGTAAGGGTTAAGTTTAGGGTTAGGGTTAGGGTGAGGTTGAGAGTGAGGGGTAGGTTTAGCGTAACAGTTAGGTGAAGGTGAGGGAGAGCATTAGGTTTAGGATTAGGATTAGCGTAAGGCTTAGGTTGAGGGTGAGATTGAGGGTGAGCCTGAGGGATAGGGTTAGGGTTAGTGTTAAGGTGCATATTAGGTTTAGGGTTAGGGTGAGGGCAATTTTGAGGGTTAGGTTTAGAATGAGTTTTAGGGTAAGGTTTAGGGTGAGTGTTAGGTTTAGAGTGAGGGTTGGGTTTAGGATAAGGGTGAGGATTAGGGTTATTGTTTGGGTTAGGGTAAGGTTTAGTGTGAGGGTGAGGGTTAGATTTAGGATTAGAGTTAGTTTTAGTGTTAGGGTGAGGGTGAGGGTGAGGGTGAGGTATAGGGTGAGTGTTAGAGTTAGGGTTAGGGTGAGGGTTAGGGTTAGTGTGATGTTTAGGGTGAGGGTGTGGGTTAGGGTGAGTATGAGGGTTCGAGTGAGTGTTCGTGTGAGGGTGAAGGTTCGTGTTAGGGTTAGGGTGAGTGTTAGGGTTAGGGTGAGCGTTAGGGTGAGGGTGTCGGTAGGGTTATGGTTATGGTTAGGGTTAGGGTGACAGTACGTGTTAAGGTGAGGATTAGGATGAGGGTGAGCGTTCGGGTGAGAGTTAGGGTTAGGGTTAGGGTGAGGGTGAGGGTTAGTGTGAGGGCTAGGGTTAGGCTTAGGCTTAAGTTGAGGGTATGGGTTAGGGTCAGGGTTAGGCTGAGGGTGAGGTAAAGGTTGAGGGTGAGGGTTAGGTTTAAGGTGAGGGTGAGGGATAGTGTTAGGGTTGGGATAGGGTTAGGGTGAGGGTTAAGTTTAGGGTTATTGTTAACCTGAGGGTTAAGCTGAGGGGTAGGGATAGTGTTAGGGTGAGGTTAGGGTTAGTGTGAGGGTTAGGATGCGGGTGAGGGTTAGGTTTATGATTAGGGTGAGGGTTAGGGTTAGTGTGATCGTTAGGGTGAGGGTGAGGATTAGGGTGAGGGTGAAGGTGAGGCTTAGGATGAGGATGAGGGTTCGATTGAGGGTTAGGGTTTGGGTTAGGGTTAGGGTTAGGGTTAATTTGAGTATTAGGGTTAGGGTTAGGGTTAGATTTAGGGTTAGGGTAAAGGTTGGGGTGAGGTTTAGGTTGAGATTTAGGGCTAGAATTAGTGTTAGGTTGAGGGTTAGGGTGAGGATTGGGGTTAGAGTTAGGGTTAGGTGAGGGTTAGGGTTAGAGTGAGGTTTAGGGATAGGGTTAGGATTAAGGTGAGGGAGAGGGTTAGGATTAGGGTTAGGTTTAGAGTTAGGGTGAGGGTGATGGTTAGGGTGAGTGTTAGGGTTAGGATTAGGGTTAGGGTTAGGGTTATGCTGAGGTTGAGTTTAAGGTTTAGGGAGATGTTAAGTGTTAGTTTCAGGATTAGGGTTAGGGTTAGGGTAAGGGTTAGTATGAGGATTAAGATAGGGGCTAGGTTTAGGGTGAAGGTAAGTTTTAGGTTGAGGCTTGGGGTGATTGTGAGAGTTAGGGTTAGGTTTAGGGTGAGGGTTAGGTTGAGGGTTAGGGTTAGGTTGAGGGTAAGGTTTATAGTGAGGGTTGGAGTGAGGGTAGGTTGAGGATAAGGGTTAGGTTTAGGGTGAGGGTTAGGTTGCGGGATAGTGTGAGGGTTAGGGTTAGGGTGAGGGTTTGGATTAGTGTGAGGGTTAGGTTTAGGGTTTGGGTTCGGGTGATGGTGACGGTGAGGGTGTGGGTGAGGATTAGGTTTAGGGATTTGGAGAGGATGAGGGTTAGGTTAAGGGTTTGGGTCATTGTGAGGGTTAGAGTTAGGGTTAGGGTGAGAGTTATGTTTAGTCTTAGGGTGAGGGTAAGAGTTAGGGTTAGGGTGAGGATTAGTGTTAGAGTTAGGTTTGTGGTAAGGGTTAGGGTTAGGATTAGCTTTATGGTTAGGGTTAGGCTGAGGGTGAGAGTGAGGGTTAGGTTTAGGATAAGGGTTAGGTTTAGGGTTAGGCTGAGGGTGAGGGTGAGGGTTAGGATTAGTTTTAGGATTAGGGTTAGGCTGAGGGTCAGGGGGAGGGAGAGGAGGAGGGTTAGGGTTAGGTTTAGGGTTAGGGTGAGGGTTGGGTTTAGGGTAAGGGTGAGGGTTAGGGTTATTGTTAGGGCTGGGGAAAGGTTTAGTGTGAGGGTGAGGGTTAGATTTAGGATTAGGGTTAGGGTTAGGGTTAGGGTTAGGGTGAGGGTTAGGGTGAGGGTGAGTTTTAGATTTAGGGATAGGGTGAGGGTTAGGGTTAGTGTGATGTTTAGGGTGAGGGTGAGGCTTAGGTTGAGTATTAGGTTTCGGGTGAGGTGAGGGGGAGGGTGACGGTTAGGGTTAGGTTGAGGGTTAGGGTTAGGGTGAGGGTGTGGGTAGGGTTATGGTTATGGTTTGGGTTAGGGTGAGAGTAAGTGTTAGGGTGAGGGTTAGGATGAGGCTGAGCGTTCGTGTGAGGGTTAGGGTTAGGGTTAGGGTTAGGCTGAGTTGGAGGGTGAGTGTGAGGATTAGGCTGAAAGTTATTGTTCATGTGATTTTTAGGGTGAGGGTGAGGATTAGGGCGAGGGTGAAGATGAGAGTTAGGATGAGGGTTCGGGTTTGGGATCGGGTTAGGGTTTGGGTTAGGTTTAGGGTTAGGGTTAATTTGAGTATTAGGGTCAGGATTATAGTTAGGTTTAGGGTGAGGGTAAGGGTTAGGGTGAGGTTTAGGGTGAGATTTAGGGTTAGCGTTAGGGTTAGGGTGAGGGTTAAGATGAGGATTGGGGTTGGTGTTAGGGTTAGGGTGAGGGTGAGGTTTAGGGTTAGGGTTATGTTGAGAGTTATGGTTAGGGTGAGGTTTAGGTATAGGGTTAGGTTTAGGGTGAGTGTGAGGGTTAGGATTAGGGTTAGGTTTAGAGTTAGGGTGAGGGTGATGGTGATGGTGAGGATTAGGGTTAGGATTAGGGTTAGGGCTAGGTTTAGGCTGAGGTTGAGGTTAAGGATTAGGGAGAGATTAAGTGTTAGTTTGAGGATTAGGGTTAGTGTGAGGATTAAGGTAGGTGTTAGGGTTAGGATGAAGGTAAGGTTTAGGGTGGTGCTTGGGGTGAGGGTGAGATTTAGGGTTAGGTTTAGAGTGGGGGTTAGGTTGAGGGTTAGGGTTAGGGTGAGGGTAAGGGTTATGGTGAGGGTTGGAGTGAGGGTTAGGGTTAGGGTAAGGGTTAGGGTTAGTGTGAGAGGTAGGTTGTGGATTAGGTGAGGGTTAGGTTTTTGGTGAGGTTTAGTATTAGTGTGAGGGTTAGAGTTAGGGTGAGGGTTAGGGTGACTGTGAGGGTTAGGGTGTGGGTGAGGGTTAGGGTTAGGTTTAGGGTGAGGATGAGGGTTACGTTAAGGGTGAGGGTTAAGGTGAGGGTTAGGGTGAGGGTTAGCTTAGTGTGGGGGTTAGAGTTAGGGTTAGGGTGAGGGTAAGGGTTAGGGTTAGGGTGAGTATGAGGGGTAGGGTTAGCGTTTGGTTTACGGTGAGAATTAGGGTGAGGCTTAGGTTGAGGATTTTGGTTATGGTTAGGGTTAGGCCTAAGGTGAGGGTTAAGGTTAGGGTAAGGTTTAGGTTTAGGGTGAGGTTTAGGTATAGGCTTAGGTTTAGGGTGAAGGTGAGGGTGAGGTTTAGGTTGAGAGTAAGTTTTAGGGTGAGAGTTAGGGTTAGGTTTAGTGTTAGTGTTAGGGTTACAGTGAGGCTAAGGGTTAGGTTTTAGTGTTAGGGTGAGGTTTAGGGTGATGGTGAGGGTTAGGGTGTGGGTGAGGGTGAGGGTTAGGGAATGGACTAGGGTGAGGGTGAGAGTTAGGGTTAGGTTTAGGGTGAGGGTTAGGGTGAGGGTGAGGTTTAGGGTTAGTGTTAGGGTGAGGGTCAGGCTGACTGTGTGGTTTAGGGTGAGGGTGAGGTTTAGGGTTAGGTTTAGAGATAGGGTGAGGATTAGGTTTGGGTGAAGTTTAGGATGGGGGGTAGGGTTAGCGTTAGGGTGAGTGTTAAGGTTAGTGTGAGGGTTAGGGTTAGGGTTAGGGTGACTGTAAAAGCGTGAGGGTTATGATTTGTGTGAGCGATAGGGTTAGGTTGAGGAAAACAGTAAGGGTGAGGTTTTGGGTGAGGGTGACTGTTAGAGTGAGGGTGAGGATCAGTGTGAGGATTAGGGTTAGGGTTAGTGTGAGGGATAGGGTGAGGGTTATGTTTAGGGTTACGGTTAGGGTTAGGGTGAGGGTAAGGGTTAGGGTGAGTTTTACGATGAGTGTTACAGTTAGGGTTAAGGTGAGGGTTACGGTGAGAGGAAGGGTTAGGTTTATGTTGAGTGTCAGAGTTAGGGTGAGGGTTATGGTGAGGGTTAGGGTTAAGATGAACGTGAGTGTTAGGTTTAGTGTGATATTTAGGGTGTGGGTTAGGGTTAGCGTTAGGATGAGGGTTAGGGTGAGGTTTGGGGTGAGGCTTAGGTTTAGGTTTAGGGTTAGATTTAGGGTGAGGGTAAGGGTTAGGGTGAGGTTTAAGGTGAGGGTTAGGGTTAGGTTTAGGATGATGGTTACAGTGAGGGGAAGGGAGGATTATAGTGAGTGTTAGGTTTAGGGTGAGGCTTAGGGTGAGGATTTTGGTTAGGGTTAGGGTTAAGAGGAGGGTGAGGTTTAGGGTTAGTGTGATATTTAGGGTTAAGTGAGGGTTAGGTTGAGTGTGAGTGTTCAGCTTAGGGTGAGGTTTAGGATGTGGGTGAGGGTTAGTATTAGGGTGACAGTGAGGTTTAGGGTGAGGGTGAGTGTTAGGGTTAGGGTTAGCTTTAGGGTGAGTGGTATGGTTAGGGTTAGGGTTAGGGTGAGGATTAGGGTGAGGTTTAGGGTTAGGGTTAGGCTTAGTGTTAGTGTAAGGTTTAGGGTTAGTGTTAGGGTTAGAGTTAGGATGAGGTTAAGGTTTATGGTGAGGTTTAGGGTGAGCGTGATGGTTAGGGTTAGCATTGGGGTTAGGGTGAGTTTTAATTTGAAGGTGAAGATGAGGGTTAGGGTTAGGCTGAGGGTTAGGGTTACGGTTAGGGTTAGTCTTAGGGTTAGGGTGAAGGTTAGGGTTAGGGTGAAGGTTAGTGTTATTGTTAGGGTTAGAGTTAGGGTAAAGGTGAGGGTGAAGGTGAGGTTTAGGTTTAGAGTTAGGTTTGGGTTGAGGTTGAGGGTGAAGGTTAGGTTTAGGTTTAGGTTTAGGGTTAGGCTGAGTGTGAGGGTGTGGGTAAGGGTTAGGGTTAGTATGATCTTTAGGGTAGGGTGACGTTTATAGTGAGTGTGAGGCTTCGTGTGAGCATGCGGGTTAGGTTGTGGGTGAGGGTCAGGGTGACTGTGAGTGTTAGGGTGATGGTGAGGGTTAGGGTGAGGTTGAGGGATAGGGTTATGGTTAGGGTTAGGGTTAGGGTAAGAGAAATGGTTAGGGTGATGGTGAGGGTTAGGGTGAGGTTGAGGGTTATGGTTATGGTTACGGTTAAGGTTAGGGTAAGAGAAATGGTTAGGGTGATGGTTAGGGTGAGGTTGAGGGTTAGGGTTAGCGTTAGCGTCAGGGTTAGGGTTAGGTTTTGGGTTAGGGTGAGGGTTACGGTGAGGGTAATGTTTAGAGTTAGGGTGAGTGTTCGTGTGAGTATTAGGTTTAGGGTTAGGGTTAGGTTGAGGATGAGGGCGAGGGTTAGGATTAGAGTTAGGGTTAGGGTTAGGTTGAGGGTGCGGGTGAGGTTGAGGGTTAGACTTAGGGTGAGGGTGAGGGTGGTTAGGGTTAGTGTTAGGGTTAGGGTGAGAGTAAGGGTTAGGGTGAGGGTAGAGTGAGGTGGAGGGTTAGGGTTATTGTTAGCTTGAGCGTTAGCATGAGGGTTAGGCTGAGGGGTAGGATTGGGTTTAGGGTGAGGGTTAGGATTATAGTGTGGGTTAGGTTTAGGTTAGGGTTAGGATGAGGGTTAGGCTGCGGGGATAGGTTAGGTTAGGGTGAGGGTTAGGTTTAGTGTGTGTGTTAGGGTGAGCGTTAGGATGAGATTAAGGGTTAGGGTGAGGGTTAGGGATAGGATGAGGGTTTAGGGTTAGGGTTAGGGCTAGGTTTAGGATTAGGGTGAGGTTTAGGGTTAGGTTTATGGTGAGGGTTATGCTGAGGGTTAGGTTTTGGGTTAGGGTTAGGGTTATGGATAGTGTGTGGGTTAGTGTTAGGGTTAGGGTAAGGGTGAGGGTAAGGGTTAGGGTGAGGGTTCGATTGAGGGTTAGGGTGACGGTGAGGGTTAGGATGAGGGTGAGGGTTAGGGTAGGTTTAGGGTGAGGGTAAGGTTTTTTGTTAGGGTTAGAGTGAGGTTGAGGGTGACGGTTAGGGATAGGGATAGGATTAGGGTTAGGGTTAGGGTTAGGATGAGGGTTAGGTCTAGGGTGAGGGTGATGGTTATGGTTAGCTTTAGGGTGAGGGTTAGGGTTTGGGTTTGGGTTAGGGTGAGGGTTAGGATGAGGGTTATGGTTAGGGTTAGATTTAAGTTTAGATTTAGTGTGAGGATTAGGCGTAGGTTTAGGGTTAGGCTTAGTGTGAGGGTAAGGTATAGGGTGAAGTTTAGGGTGAGGTTGAGGGTTACGATTAGGGTTAGTGTTACAGTTAGGGTGAGGGTGAGGGTGAGAGGTAGGTTTAGGGTTCGGGGTAGGGTTAGGGTTAGGGTGAGAGTTAGGTTTAGTGTGAGGGTTAGGGTTAGGGTTTGGTTTAGGGTGAGGGTAAGGGTTTGGGTGAGGGTTAGTGTTTGTTTGAACATTAGGGTTAGGGTTAGGGTTAGGGTGAGGAAAAGGTTTAGGGTGAGGGTTAGGGTTATTGTTAGGGTTAGAGTTAGGTTGAGGGTGAAGGTGTGAGTAAGTTTGAGGGTTTGGTTTAGGGTTAGGTTTAGGGTGAGGGTGAGGGTGACGGTTAGGGTTAGGTTTAGTTTTAGGTTTGGGTTTAGGCTGAGGGTGAGTGTGAGGGTGAGAGTTAGGGTTAGTGTGATGTTTAGCAGGAGGGTGATGGTTAGGGTAAGAGTGATGGTTCTGGTGACGGTGAATGTTAGGCTGATGATGAAGGTTAGGTTTAGGGTGAGAGTTAGGGTTATGGTTAGGTTTAGAGTTATGGTGAGAGTAAGGGTTAGGGTGAGGGTTACTGGGAGGTTGAGGGTTAGGGTTAGTGTTAGCATTAGGGTTAGGGTTAGGGTGAGAGTTAGGGTTATGGTTAGGTTTAGAGTTATGGTGAGAGTAAGGGTTAGGGTGAGGGTTAGGGTGAGGTTGAGGGTTAGGATTAGCCTTAGCATGAGGGTTAGGATTAGGGTGAGTGTAAGGATTAGGGTTAGGGTTAGGTTGAGGGGGAAGGTTAGGGTTAGGGTTAGGTTTAAAGTTAGGGTGAGGTTGAGGGTGAGGACTAGGCTTAGGATTAGGTTTAGGGTTAGGGTTAGGGTTAGGGTTAGGGTTAGAGTGACGGTGAGGGTTAGGGTAAGTTTAGCGTTTTTGTTAGGGTGAGGGTGAGAGTTAGGTTGAGGTTTAGGTTTACTTTAGTGTTAGGGAGAGTGTGAACGTTAGGGTTAGGGTGAATGTTAGAGTTAGGGTGAGGTTTTGGGATAGAGTTAAGATTAGGGTAAGGGTGAGGGTGAGGGTTAGGATTAGGGTTAGTGTTAGAGTTAGGGTGAGGGTGAGGGTGAGGACTGGGGTTAGTTTTAGGTTTAGGGTTAGGGTTAGGCTGAGGTTGCGGCTGAGGGTGGGGTTGAGGGTTACAGTTAGATTTAGGGTGAGGTTTAGCTTTAGGGTTAGTGTTAGGGTGAAGGTTAGGGTGAGGGTTATGTGTAGGGTTAGGGTTAATGTTAGGGTTAGTGTGAGGATTAAGGTTAGGGTTACTGTTAGGTTTAGGGAGAGGGTAAGTGTTAGGGTGAGGTTTAGGGTGAGGGTTAGTTTAGCGTTTTTGTTAGGGAGAGGGTGAACGTTAGGGTTAGGGTGAGTGTTAGAGTTAGGGTGAGGTTTTGGGATAGAGTTAAGGTTAGGGTAAGGGTGAGGGTGAGGGTTAGGATTAGGGTTAGTGTTAGAGTTAGGGTGAGGGTGACGGTGAGTGCTAGGATTAGAATTAGGGTTAGGATTAGTTTTAGGCTGAGGGTGAGGCTTAGGTTTAGGGTGAGGGGTAGGTTTAGGTTCAAGGTGAGGGTTATGGTTTGTGTTAGTGTTAGTGTTAGGGTTAGGGTTAGGGTGAGGGTTATAGTTAGGGTTAGGGTAGGATGAGGGCAAGGGTTAGGGTGAGGGTTAGGGTGATAGCATAACTGTTAGGGTTAGGGTGAATGTGAGGTTTAGGTTTAGCATTAGGGTGAGTACTACGGTGAGTGTGAGTTAGGGTTAGGGTTAGGGTGAGGGTTAGGGATATGGTGAGGATTAAGGTTAGGGTTAGGTTTAGGGTTAGGGTAAGGCTTAGGGTGAGGGTTAGGGTTTGTGTGAGCATTAGGGTTAGGGTTAGGGTTAGGGTGAGTGTTAGGGTTATTGTTAGGGTTAGTGTTAGGTTGAGTGTGAGGGTGAGGGTAAGGGTGAGGGATTGTTTTAGTATTAGGTTTAGGGTGAGGGTGAGGGTGACGGTTAGGGTTAGGTTTAGTTTTAGGTTTAGGTTTAGGCTGAGGGTGAGGGTGAGGGTGAAGGTTAGCGTTAGTGTGATGTTTAGGGTGATGGTGAGATTTAGGGTGAACGTGAGGGTTTGGGTGATGGTGAGGGTTAGGATGATGGTGAGGGTTAGGTTTAGGGTTAGTGTTAGAATTAGGGTGAGGGTGAGGGTTAAGTTTAGGATTAGGATAAGGGTTAGGTTTAGGCTGAGGGTGCGGCTGAGGGTCAGGGTTAGAGGGAGGGGTAGGGTTAGGGTTAGAGTGAGGGTTTCCGTTTGGGTTAGGGTTAGGGTTAGGTTTAGGGTTAGGGTGAAGGTTATAGTTAGGGTTAGGATTAGGATGAGGTAAAGTTTAGGGTGAGGGTTAGGGTGATGGTTAGCATAATTGTTAGGGTTAGGGTGAGGGTTAGGGTTAGGATTAGGGTGAGGGCTACTGTGTGGATTAGAGTTAGGGTGAGGTTTAGGGCTTGGGTTAGGTTGACGGTGACAGTGAGGTTTAGGGTGAGGATAAGGGATAAGTTTAGGGTTAGGGATAGGGTGAGGATTAGGGTTAGTTTTAGGGTTAGGCTGAGGGTTAGGATGCGGGATAGGGTTAGGTTTAGGGTGAGAGTTAGGGTTAGTGTGAGGGTTAGGGTTAGGTTTAGGTTTAGGGTGAGGGTAAGGCTTAGGGTGAGGTTTAGGTTTTGTGTGAGCATTAGGGTTAGGGTTAGGGTTAGGGTGAGGGAAAGGGTTAGGGTGAGGGAAAGGGTTAGGGTGAGGGTTAGTGTTAGGGTGAGTGTGAGGGAGAGGGTAAGTGTTAGGGTTTGTTTTAGTGTTAGGTTTAGGGTGAGGGTGAAGGTGACGGTTAGGGTGAGGTTTAGTTTTAGGCTGAGTTTGAGTGTGAGGGTGAGGGTGAGGGTTAGCCTTAGTGTGATGTTTAGGGTGAGGTTGAGGTTTTGGGTGAGAGTGAGGGTTCTGGTAATGGTGAGGATTAGGTTGATGGTGAGGGTTAGGGTTAGGGTGAGGGTTAGGGTTAGGGTTATGGTGAGAGTAAGGGTTAGGGTGAGGGTTAAGGTGAGGGTGAGGGTTAGGGTTAGCGTTAGCATGAGAATTAGGGTTAGGGTGAGTGTTAGGGTTAGGTTTATTTTGAGGTTGAGGGTTAGGGTTAGGTTTAGGGTTAGAGTTAGGGTGAGGGTGAGGGTGCGGGCAAGGTTTAGGATTAGGTTTAGAGTTAGGGTTAGGCTGAGAGTGAGAGTGAGCTTGAGTGTTACGGTTAGCTTTAGGTTGAGTTTTAGGGTTTGGGTTACGGTTAGGGTGAGTGTTAGCGTGTGGGATAGGGTTAGTGTTAGGTTGAGAGTTAGCGATAGTGTGAGGATTAGGGTTAGGTTTAGGTTTAGGGTGAGGGTAAGGCTTAGGGTGAGGTTTAGGGTTTGTGTGAACATTAGGGTTAGGGTTAGGGTTAGGGTGAGGATTACGGTTATTGTTAAGGTTAGTGTTAGGTTGAGTGTGAGGGTGAGGGTAAGGGTGAGGGTTTGTTTTAGTATTAGGTTTAGGGTGAGGGTGAGGGTGATGGTTAGGGTTTTGTTTAGTTTTAGGTTTAAGTTTAGGCTGAGGGTGAGGGTGAGGGTGAAGGTTAGCGTTAGTGTGATGTTTAGGGTGAGGGTGAGGTTTAGGGTGAGTGTGAGGGTTTGGGTGATGGTGAGGGTTAGGTTGATGGTGAGGGTTAGTTTTAGGGTTAGTGTTACAATTACGGTGAGGGTGAGGGTTAAGTTTAGGATTAGGATAAGGGTTAGGTTTAGGCTGAGGGTGCGGCTGAGGGTCAGGGTTAGGGTGAGGGGTAGGGTTGGGGTTAGAGTGAGGGTTTGGTTTGGGTTAGGGTTAGGGTTAGGTTTAGGGTTAGGATGAAGGTTAGAGTTAGGGTTAGGATTAGGATGAGGTAAAGTTTAGGGTGAGGGTTAGGGTAATGGTTAGCATAACTGTTAGGGTTAGGGTGAGGGTTAGGGTTAGGATTAGGGTGAGGGCTACTGTGAGGATTAGAGCTAGGGTGAGGTTTAGGGCTTGGGTTAGGTTGACGGTGACGGTGAGGGTTAGGGTGAGGATAAGGGTTAAGTTTAGAGTTAGGGATAGGGTGAGGATTAGGGTTAGTTTTAGGGTTAGGCTGAGGGTTAGGTTGCGGGATAGGGTTTGGGTTAGGGTGAGAGTTAGGGTTAGTGTGAGGGTTAGGGTTAGGTTTAGGTTTTGGGTGAGGAAAAGGCTTAGGGTGAGGTTTAGGTTTTGTGTGAGCATTAGGGTTAGGGTTTGGGTTAGGGTGAGGGAAAGGGTTAGGGTGAGGGTTAGTGTTATTGTTAGGGTTAGTGTTAGGGTGAGTGTGAGGGAGAGGGTAAGGGTTAGGGTTTGTTTTAGTGTTAGGTTTAGGGTGAGGGTGAAGCTGACGGTTAGGGTTTGGTTTAGTTTTAGGCTGAGTGTGAGGGTGAGGGTGAGGGTGAGGGTTAGCGTTAGTGTGATGTTTAGGGTGAGGTTGAGGTTTTGGGTTCGAGTGAGGTTTCTGGTAACGGTGAGGTTTAGGTTGATGGTGAGGGTTAGGGTTAGGGTGAGGGATAGGGTTAGGGTTATGGTGAGAATAAGTGTTAGGGTGAGGGTTAAGGTGAGGGTGAGGGTTAGGGTTAGCGTTAGCATGAGGATTAGGGTTAGGGTGAGTGTTAGAGTTAGGTTTATTTTGAGGTTGACGTTAGGGTTAGTTTTAGGGTTAGAGTTAGGGTGAGGGTGAGGGTGCGGGCAAGGTTTAGGATTAGGTTTAGGGTTAGGGTTAGGCTGAGAGTGAGAGTGAGTGTGAGTGTTAAGGTTAGCTTTAGGTTGAGGTTTAGGGTTTGGGTTACGGTTAGGGTGAAGGATAGGGTGCGGGATAGGGTTAGTGTTAGGGTGAGAGTTAGCGATAGTGTGAGGATTAGGGTTAGGTTTAGGTTTAGGATGAGGGTAAGGCTTAGGGTGAGGTTTAGGGTTTGTGTGAGCATTAGGGTTAGGGTTAGGGTTAGGGTGAGGGAAAGGGTTAGGTGAGGCTTAGGGTTATTGTTAGGGTTAGTGTTAGGGTGAGTGTGAGGGAGAGAGTAAGGGTAAGGGATTGTTTTAGTGTTAGGTTTAGGGTGCGGGTGAGGGTGACGCTTAGGGTTAGGCTTAGTTTTAGGCTGAGAGTGAGGTTGAGGATGAGGGTGAGGGTTAGTGTTAGTGTGATGTTTAGGGTGAGGTTGATATTTTGGGTGAGAATGAGGGTTCTGGTAACGGTGAGGGTTAGGTTGAAGGTGAGGGTTAGGGTTAGGGTGAGGGTTAGGGTTATGGTTATGGTTAGGGTTATGGTGAGAGTAAGGGTTAGGGTAAGGGTTAAGGTGAGGGTGAGTTTTAGGTTTAGCATTACCATGAGGGTTAGGGTTATGGTGAGTGTTAGGGTTGGGTTTAGTTTGAGGGTGAGGGTTAGGGTTAGGTTTAGGGTTAGAGTCAGGGTGAGGATGAGGGTGAGGGCAAGGGTTAGGATTAGGTTTAGGGTTAGGGTTAGGCTGAGGGTGAGAGTGAGATTGAGTGTTATGGTTAGATTTAGGGGGAAGTTTAGGGTTAGGGTTATGTTTAGGTTGAGGGTTAGGGTGAGATTTATGAGTAGGGTTAGGGTTAGGTTTAGGGTTATTGTGAGGATTAGGGTTAGGGTTAGGGTGAGGGTTAGGGTTAGGGTGAGTTTTGGGGATAGGATTATGTTTAGGGTGAGGTTGATAGTGAGGGTTAGGATTAGGGTTCGTGTTAGAGTTATGCTGAGGGTGAGGGTAAGGGTTAGGGTTAGGGTTAGGTTTAGTGTGAGGGTTAGGGTTAGGGATAGGTTGAGGGTAAGGATTAGGGTGAGGTTAGGGTGAGGGTTAGCGTGACGATGAGGGTGAGGGTTAGGTTTAGTGTTAGGGTGAAGGCTAGAGTGAGGATGAGAATTAGGAATAGGGTTATGGTGAGGGTTAGGGCGAGGGTGAGGGTTCGGGTTAGGTTTAGGGTGAAGGTTAGGCTGACGGTGTGGGTTAGGGTGAGGGTGAGGGTTAGGGTTAGGGATAGGGTGAGGAATCGGTTTAGGGTTAGGGTTAGGGTGAGGGTTAGGGATAGGTTTAGGGTTAGGTTGAGGGTTAGGTTTAGTGTGAGGGTTAAGATTAGGGTGAGTTTTAGGTTGAGGGTAAGAGATAGGGTGAAAGTTAGTGTTTGTGTCAGCGTTAGGTTTAAGGTGAGGAAAAGGGTTAGGGTGAGGGTTAGGGTAAAGGTGAGGGTTAGGGTGAGGGGGAGTGGTAGGTTTAAGTTTAGGCTAAGTGTTAGCTTTAGGATTAGGGTGAGGATTAGGGTTAGGGTACAGGTGACGGTTAGATTGAGGGTGAGGTTTAGGCTTAGTGTTAGGTGAGGGTTAGGGTTAGGTTTAAGGTTAGTGTTATGCTTAGGCTGAACATTAGTGTTAGGGTTAGCTTTAGGGTGAGGGTGAGGATGAGGGTTAGGGTTAGGGTTAGACTTATGGTGAGGGTGAGGGATAGGTTTAGGTTTAGGGTAAGGGTTAGGGTGAGGCTGAGAATGAAGGTGAGGGTGAGGGTGAAGGTTAGGGTTAGGGTGAGGTTTAGGGTTAGGTTTAGGGTGGAGTTTAGGTTAGTGTTAGGTTTAGAGATAGTGTTAGGGTTAGGGTTAGGTTGAAGGTAAGTGTTAGGTTGAGGGTTAGGGGGAGGATGAGGGTTAGAGTTAGGGTTAGGGTTATGTTGAGGGTTAGAGTGAGGGTTATCGTTAGGTTTAGTGTTAGAATGAGGATTAGGTGAGGGGTAGGGCTAGGTTTGGGGTTGAGTTTTAGGGTTAGGGTTAGAGTGAAGGTTAGGGTTAGGGTAATGGTGATGGTGAGGGTTAGGTTTAGGGTCACGGTTAGGGTGAGGGTGAGAGAGAGCATTAGGTTTAGGATTAAGTTTAGGGTTAGTGTTAGGCTTAGTGTCAGGGTGAGGGTGAGGATTAGGTTTAGGCTTAGGGTTAGGGTTAGGGTTAGGGTTAGAGTGACGGTGAGGGTTAGGGTGAGGGTGAGGGTTAAGGTGAGGGTGAGGGTGAGGGTGAGGGTTAGGGTTTGGGTGAGGGTTAGGGTTAGGGTGAGGTTTTGGGTGAAGTTTAGGGTTACAGTTAGGTTTAGGGTGAGGTTTAGGTTGGGGTTTAATGTTAGAGTTAGTGTTAAGATTAGGGTAAGTGTTAGGTTTAGGGTTAGGGTGAGGGTTAGGGTTAGGGTGATGTTTAGGGTCAGGGTGAGTGTGAGGGTGAGGGTGAGTGTGAGGGTGAGTTTTAGTGTGAGGGTGAGGGTTAGGATTTGGGTGAGGGGTAGGGTTAGTGTGTGGGTTTCGGGATGAGTGACTGTTAGGGTTAGTTTTAGGTTTAGGGTTAGGGTTAGCGTTAGGGTTAGGGTTAGGGTTAAGTTTTAGGTTAGGGTTATGTTTAGGGTGAGTGTTAGTGTTAGGGTTAGGGTGAGGGTTAGGGTGAGGATTAGGATTCGTGTTTGCATTAGGGTTAGCAGGAGGGTTAGCGTGAGGTTGAAGGTTAGGGTTAGGGTGAGGGTTACAGTTAGTGTTAGGTTTAGGTTTAGGGTGAGGGTCTGCGTTAGGGTTAGTGTTAGGGTGAGGGTTAGGGTTAGGGTTAGTGTTAGGGTGAGGGTGAGGGAGAGGGTTAGGTTTAGGATTACGTTTAGGGTGAGGGTGACAGAAAGATTTAGGTTTAGGATTAGGGTTAGTGTTAGGCTTAGGGTGAGGGTGAGGGTGGGTTTGAGGGTTAGGGTAAGGGTGGGTGTTAGGTTTAGGGTTAGGGTTAGGGTGATTTTTAGGGTGAGGGTGAGGGTTAGGGTGAGGCTGAGGGTTAGGGTGAGGGTGAGGGTTATTTGTGTGGGTGAGGGGTAGGGTTCGGGTGAGGGTTTGGGTGACAGTGAATGTTAGGGTGAGTTTGAAGGTTAAGGTTAGGTTTAGTGTTAGTGTGAAGGTTATGGTTAGGGTTAGGTTTAGGGTGAAGGTTAGGTTGAGGTTTACATTTAGCGTTAATGTGATGATTAGGGTTAGGTTTAGGTTTAGGGTTAGGTGAGGGTATGTGGTAGGGTGAGGTGGAGGGTGAGGGGGAAGTTTTGGGTTAGCGTTAGCCTTAGGGTCAGGTTTGGTTTAGAGTTAAGTTTAAGGTAAGGGTTACGGTTAGAGTTGGGGTTAGAGTTAGGGTGAGGGTGAGGGTGAGGGTTAGGTTTAGGGTTAGTTTGAGGGTTAGCCTGAGGGTGATGTTTAGGATGAGCGTGTGCGTTCGGGTGAGGTTTAGGGTTAGGATGTGGGTGAGGCTTACGGTTAGGTTGAGGGTTAGGGTGACGGTGAGGGTTAGGGTGAAGGTGAGGTTTAGGGTGAGGGTTAAGGTGAGGGTTATGGTTAGGTTTAGGGTTAAGGTTAGGGTTAGGGTGACAGTAAGGGTTAAGGTGAGGTTTAGGTTGAGGGTTAGCGTTAGTGTGAGGGTTAGATTTAGGGTGAGTTTTAGGTTTAGTGTTAGGGTTAGTGTTAGGTTGAGGGTTAGGGTTAGTGTTAGGATGAGGGTTAGGGTGAGGGTTAGGGATAGGCTTAGGGTGAGGGTTAGGGGTAGTGTGAGGGTTAACGTTAGGGTTAGAGTTATGTTGAGGTTAAGGATTAGGTTGAGGTTTAGTGTGAGCGTGATGGTCAGGGTTAGGGTTAGGGTGACGTTGAGTGTTAGTGTTAGAGTTAGGATGAGGGTTGGTTTAGAGTGAGGGTTAGGGTTAGTGTTAGGTTGAGGGTGAGGGTGAGGGTTAGGGTTTGGGTTAGATTTAGTGTTATGGTTAGTGTGAGGGTGAGGGAGAGCATTAGGTTTAGGATTAGGTTTAGCGTTAGTTTTAGGCTTAGGTTGAGTGTGAGGGTTAGGGTTAGGGTGAGGGTTAGGGTGAGGGTTAGCGTGAGGATGAGGGTGAGAGTGAGGGTGTGGGTGAGGTGTAAGCTTAGGGTGAGGCTTTCGGTGACAGTGAGGGTTAGGGTGAGTTTGAGGGTTAGGGTTAGGGTTAGTGTTAGGTTGAAGGTTAGGGTTAGGGTTAGGTTTAGGGTTAGGATGAGGGTTATGGTGAGGATTAGGGTTAGGGTTTTCATTAGGGTTAGCGTGAGGGTTATGGTGAGTGTGAAGGTTAGTTTTATGGTTAAGGTTAGAGTTAGAGTGAGAGTCAGTGTTAGGGTGAGGGTTAGGGTGAGGCTGAGGGTTAGGGTTAGCATTTGTGTAAGGTTTAGAATTAGGTTGAGGGTTAGGTTTAGGGTTAGGGTTAGGGTGAGGGTTAGGGTTAGGGTTAGAGTTAGAATTATGTTGAGGGTGACGGTGAGGAGTAGGATTAGGATTAGTGTTAGGGTTAGGGTTAGGCTGAGGGTGAGGGTGAGGGTTTGGATGAGGGTTAAGGTGAGGATTAGGGTTAGGATTAGGGTGAGGGTTAGGGTTAGTGTGATGTTTAGGGTGAGGTTGAGGTTTAGTGTGAGGGTGAGGATGAGGGTGAGGGTTAGGTTTAGGGTTAGGGTTTGGGTTAGGTTTAGATTAAGGGTTAGGTTGAGAGTTACGGTGAGTGTGAGGGTTAGGGTTAGGTTTGTGTGAGGTTTAGGGTTAGGGTGAGGGTTAGATTTAGGGTTAGGGTTAGGGTGAGGGTGAGGGGTAGGGTTAGTGTTAGGGTTAGAGTTAGGGTGAGGGTTAGGTTTAGGGTGAGGGTGAGCGTTATGGTTAGGGTTAAAGTTAGGGTAAGGGTTAGGGATAGGGTGAGGGTGAGTGTTAGGTTTAGGGTTAGTGTTAGATTTAGGATGAGGGTGAGGGTGAGGTTTAGGGTTAGTTTTAGGGTTAGGGTCAGGGTTCGGCTGAGAGTGTGGGTGAGGGTGAGGGTTAGGGTTAGGGTTTGGGTGAGGGTTAGGATTAGGGTTCGGGTTAGGTTTAGGGTGAGGATTAGGGTTAGGCTTAGGATGAGATTTAGGCTGAGGGGGAGGGTTAGGGTGAGGTTTAGGGTTATTGTGAGGGTTCGGGTTAGGGTGAGTGTGAGGGTTAGGTTTAGGGTTAGGGATTTGGTTAGGTTGAGGGTTATGTTTAGGGTTAGTGTTAGGGTGAGTGTTAGGGTTAGGTTTAGGTTTAGGGTGAGGGTGAGGGTGAAGGTGAGGAGTACATTTAGGGTTAGGGTAAGGTTTAGGTTTAGTGTAAGTGTTAGGGTTAGGGTTAGAGTGAGGGTAAGGGTTAGGTTGAGGGTTAGGGTGAAGGTAAGGTTTGGGTTGAGGGTTAGGGTTAGATTGAGGGTTAGGATTAGCGTGAGTGTTAGGGTGAGGGTTAGGGTGAGGGTTAGGGTTAGGGTTAGGATTACGGTGAATCTTCAGGTTATGTTTATGGTGAGGGTTAGTGTGTGGGTTAGTGTTGGGGTGAGAGTTAGTGTGAGGGTGAGGGTGAGTTTTAGAGTTAGGTTTAGGTTTAGTGTTACAGTGAGGGTGAGGTTGAGGTTTATGGTAAGTTTTATGTTAAGGTGAGGGCTACTATGAGGGTTTGGGTGAGGATGAGGCTGAGGTTGAGGTTTTCGGTTAGGTAAGGTTTAGGGTTAGAGTTAGGGTGACGAATAGGTTGAGGGTGAGGGTTAGGGTGCGGGTTAGGTTTAGGGTGAGGTTTAGTGTTAGAGTTAGTGTTAGGGTGATGTTTAGGGTGAGCATGAGGGTTAGGGGGAGGGGGAGGGGGAAGGTCCGGGTGATGTGAGGTTTAGTGTGACTGTGAGGGTTAGGGTGAGGGTGAGGTTTAGGATTAAGTTTGGGTTTAGGGTTAGGGTGAGGTGTAGGATGAGTGCTAGGTTGAGGGTTAGGGTTAGGGTTAGGATGAGGGTTAGTGTGAGGGTGAGAGTTAGGTTTAGGGTGAGGGTTACAGTTAGGGTGAGGTTTAGCGTGAGGGTGAGGGTTAGGCTTAGGGTTAGGGTTAGGTTGAGGGAAGGGTGAGGGTTAGGGTATGGGTTACGGTTAGTGTTAGGGTGAAGGTTAGGGTGAGGTTTAGGGTGATGGTGAGGGTTAAGGTGAGTGTGAGGGTTAGTCTGAGGGTTAGGGTGAGGGTTAGGTTTAGGGATAGTGTTAGGGTGAGGATCAGTGTTAGGTTTAGGATTAGGGTTTGGTTGAGGGTTAGGGTTATTTTGAGGGTTAGGGTTAGGTTGAGGGTAAGGGTTAGGTTGACGTTTAGGGTGAGAGTGAGGTTTAGGCTTATGGTTAGGGTTAGGGAGAGTGTTGGGGTTAAGGTTTTGGTTACGTTTGGTGTGAGGTTTAGGGTTAGGGTTAGAGTTAGGGTAAGGGGTATTTTGAGGGTCAGGGTTAGGTTCAGGGTTAAGGTGAGGTTGAGGATTAGGGTAAGAGTTAGTGTTAAGGTTAGGCTGAGGTTTAGGGTGAGGGTTAGTATTAGGGTGAGGGTTAGGGTTAGGGTGAGGGTTAGATTTAGGTTTAGGTTTAGCGTTAGGGTGAGGCTTAGGGTTAGGGTGAGTGTTTGGGTGAGATTCAGGGTTAGGTTTCGGGTGAGTGTTAGGGTAAGCATTAAAGATAGGGTTAGGGTTAGGTTTAGGGTGAGGGTGAGGTTTAGGTTTATTATTAGGGTTAAGGTTAGAGTTAGGCTAAGGGTGAGGGTGAGGGTGAGGGTTAGGGTTGGTGTTACGGTGAAGTTTAGTGTTAGTGTGAGGATTAGTATTAGGGTTAGCGTTAGGGTGAGGGTAAGCTTAGGGTAAAGATTAAATAAGTGTGAGGGTTAGTGTTAGGTTTAGGATTAGGGTGAGGGTGAGGGTGAAGTTTAGTTTTAGGGTGAGTGTTAAGGTAAGGGTGAGGGTTAGGGTTAGGGTTAGGGTCAGGGTGAGGGTGAGAGTGAGGGTTAGTGTTAGGGTAAGGGTTAGGATGAGGGTGAGGGTGAGGTTTTCGGTTACGGTTAGGATTAGGGTTAGGATTAGGGTTAGGCTGAGTGTGAGGGTGAGGGCTAGGGTGAGGATGAGGGTTAGGGTGAGGTTGAGGGTGAGGTTGTGGGTGAGGATTTCAGTTAGTTAAGGATTAAGATTAGGGTTACAGTGAGGATTAGGGTGAGGGTGAGGGTTAGTGTGAGTGTTAGGATTAGGGTGAGGTTTAGGTTTACTGCTAAGGTGAGGGTTAGCGTAGGGTGATGTTGACAGTGAGGGTTCTGGTTAGGGTGTGGGTGAAGGTTAGGGTCAGGTTGAGTGTTAGGCTGAGGGGTTGTGTTAGGGTGAGTGTGAGGTGTAGGGTTAGTGTGAGGGATAGGCTTAGGGTTAGGTTTAGTGTGAGTATAAGGTTTAGGGTGAGGGTTAGGTTGATGGTGACGGTTAGAGTTAACATTAGGGTTGGGGTGAGGGTTAGAGTTAATGTTAGGTTGAGGATTAGGGTTAGTGTGAGGGTTAGGGTTAGGTTTATGGTTAAGATGAGGCTTAGGGTGACGGGTAGGCTTAGGGTTAGAATGAGGGGTAGTTTTAGGTTGAGGGTTCGGGTGAGGGTGAGGGTTAGGTTTAGGGTGAGGGTTAAGGATAGGTTTAGAGTTAGGATGAGTGTTAGGGTGAGGGTTAGGGTTAGGGTTACATGATTGATAGGGTTAATGTGAGGGTTAAGGTTAGGGTTAGGTTGAGGGTAAGGGTTAGGTTGAGGATTAGGGTGAGGGTATGTGTTAGGCTGAGGGTTAAGGTGCGGTTTAGGGTTAGAGTTAGGTTTAGGGTGAGGGTTAAGGTGACGGTTAGGGTTACGGTTAGGATTAAGGTGAGGGTTAGTGTGAGGGTAAGGGTTAGGGTGAGCGTTAGGGTTAGGGTTAGGTTGAGGGTTAGGGGGAGGGTTAGAATTAGTGTTAGGGTTAGGGTTAGGGTGATGCTTAGTGTGAGGATTAATGTTAGGGTTAGCGTGAGGGTTAGGGTGAGGGTTAGGGTGTGGGTTAGGGTTAGTGTTAGGGTGAGGGCTAGAGTGAGCATGACGATTAGGGTTAGGGTTAGTGCTAGGGTGAGGATTAGGGTTAGAATTAGGGTTAGTGTGAGGGTTAGGCTGAGGAGTAGCGTTAGGTTTAGGGTGAGGGTGAGGGTGAGGGTTAAGTTTAGGATTAGGGTTACGGTTAGGGTTAGGCTTAGGGTGAGGGTGAAGGTGAGGGTTAGGGTGAGGGTAAGTGTTAGGGTTATGGCGACGGTTAGGGTTAGTGTGATATTGAGGGTGAGGGTGAGTCTTAGGGTGAGCGTGAGGGTTATGGTGAGGGTGAGGTGTAGTGTGTGGTGAGGGTTAGGTTTAGGGTGAGGGTTAGGTTTATGGTTTGGGTTAGAATGTGGGTGAGGTTTAAGGTTAGGTTTAGGGTTACAGTTAGGGTGAAGGTGAGGGTGAGGGACAGTTTTAGGATTAGGGTTAGGGTTATGGTTAGGCTGAGGATGAAGGTGAGTGTGAGCTTGTGGGTGAGTGTTAGGTTTAGCTTTAGGGTTAGGGTTAGGGTTAGGGTTACTATGAGGGTCAAGGTCACGGTGAGGTTTAGGGTGAGTGTTAGCGTTAGTGTTAGGCTGAGGGTTAGGGTTAATGTGCTGTTTAGTGTGAGGGTGAGGGTTAGGGTGAGGTTTAGGGTGAGGGTTAGGGTTAGGGTTAGGGTTACGGTGAGGGTTAGGGTTAGGTGTAGGGTTATGGATAGGGTTAGAGTGACTATTAGGGTTAGGGTTAGGTTTAGGGTGAAGGCAAGGTTGAGGGTGAGGGTGAGGGTGAGGAGTAGGTTTAGGCTGAGTTTTAGATTAGAGTGAGGTTTAGGTTGAGGGTCAGGGTTATGGTTAGGGTTACGGTGAAGGTTAGGGTTATGTTTAGGGTTAGGTTTAGGGTTAAGGAGAGGGTTAGAGTGAGTGTTAGGGTTAGGCTTATGGTTAGGGCTAGGGTGAGGGTGAAGGTGAGGGTGAGGGAATAGGGTTAGGGTTAGGGTGAGGTTTAGTTTTAGTGTAAGTGTTAGGGTTGGTTTAGGGTTAGGGTGAGGTTCAGGGTGTGGGAGAGGGTTAAGTTTACGGTTTGGGTGACGGTAAGGGTGAGGGTTTGTGTTAGGGTGAGGGTTAGGGGGAAGGGGAGGTTGAGGGTTACGGTTAGTGTTAGGGTTAGGGTGAGGGTGAGGTGGAAGTTTAGGGTTAGGTTTAGGGTTAAGGTTAGGGAGAGGACTAGGGTGTGGGTTTGGGTGAGGGTGAGGGTTTCGGTTAGGTAAAGTTTTAGTTAGAATTAGGGTGAGGATTAGGTTGAGGGCTAGGGTTAGGGCGCGGGTTATGTTTAGGGTGAGGTTTAGGGGTAGGGTTAGGTTTAAGGTGATATTTAGGGTGAGGGTGAGGTTTAGGGCGAGGGTGATGTTTAGGGTGCGGGTGAGGGTTAGGTTTAGGTTGAGGTTTAGGGTGACTGTGAGGGTTAGGGTGATGGTTAGGGTTAGGGTTAGTATTAGGGTGAGGGTAGGGTGAGGGTTAGGGTGAGGGTTAGGAGTAGGGTTAGGATTATGGTTAAGGTGAGGGTTAGGGTGAGTGTTAGGGTTAGGGTTAGAATTACTGTAAGGGTTAGGGTGAGGGTTAGGGTTAGGGTGAGAGTCAAAGTGAGGCTTATTGTTATGGGTAGGGTTAGGGTGAACGTTGGGTTGAGGTTGAGGGTTAGAGTTAGGTTGAGGTTTAGGGTTAGGGTTAGGGTTAGGATTAGGTTTAGGGTTAGGGTAAGGTCTAGGGTGAGGGCGAGGGTTAGGAATAGTGTGAGGGTTAGGGTGAGGGTTAGGGTGAGGGTTAGGGTGACGGGTAGAGTTAGGGTTAGGGTGAGGGTTAGGTTTAGGGTGAGGGTTAGCTTTACGGTTATTGTTAGGGTTAGGCTGAGGTTAAGAGTTAGGGTGAAGATTCTGGTGAGTGTGAGGTTTAGGTTTAGGATTAGTGTTAGGGTTAGGATTAGGTTTAGGGTGAGGGTGAGTATGAGTAGGGTTATGTTTAGAGTGAGGTGTAGGGTTTGTGTCAGGGTTACGGTTAGGGTGAGTAAAAGTGTTAGTGTGAGGGTTAGGGTGAGAGTTAGGGTGAAGGTGATGGTTAGGTTTAGGATTAGGGTTAGGGTTAGGGTTAGGCTTTGGGTGAGGGTGAGTATGAGGTTTAGGGTGAGGGTTAGGGTTAGTGTTAGGGTGATGGTTAGTGTGAGGGTGAGGGTTAGAGTGAATGTGAGGATTTGTGTGAGGGTGAGGATTAGACTGTGGGTGAAGGTTAGTTTTAGGGTGAGTGTTAGGGTGATGGTGATGTTTAGGGTGAGGGGTTAAGGTTAGATTTAGCATTAGGGTGAGGGGTTGGGTTAGAATTATGGTTAGGGTGAGGGTAAGGGTTAGGGTGATGTTTAGGGTGAGGGTGAGTGTTAGGGTTAGGGTTAGTGTGAGGGTTAGGGCGAGGGTTATGGTTAGCGTTAGGGTTAGTGTGAGGTTTAGGTTTAGTATTAGAGTTAGGGTTAGGGTTAGGCTGAGAGTGAGTGTGAGATTGAGGGTTAGGGTGAGGGTTAGGGTTAGGATTAGGGTTCGGTTTCAGGTAAGGGTTAGGGTGAGGATTTGGGTTAGGGTTAGGATGAGGTTTAGGCTGAGGAGTATGGTTAGGGTTAGGGTGAGGTTTAGGTTTAGTGTGAGTGTTAGGGTTATGGTTAGGATGAGGGTTAGGTTGAGGGTGAGGGTTATGTTTAGGGTGAGGGTTAGAGTGAGTTTTAGTTTTAGTGTAAGTGTTAGGGTTAGGGTTAGGCTTAGGGTGAGGGTAAGGGTTAGGGTGAGAGTGAGGGTTAGGGTGCCGGTGAGGTCAAGGATTAGGGTTAGGGTTAGCGTTATTGTGAGGCTTATGGTTAGGGTTAGGATTCGGCTTAGGGTTAGGTTTAGGGTTAGGGAGAGGGTTAGAGTGAGTGTTAGGGTTAGGGTGAGGGTTAGAGTGAGGGTGAGAGCGAGGGTAAGCGCTAAGGTTAGAGTTAGGGTGAGGTTTAGGGTTAGTGTAAGTGTTAGGTTTAGGTTTAGGGTTAGGTTGAGGGCTAGGGTGAGGGTTAGGGTTAGGGTTAGGGTTAGGGATTGTGTAGGGATTAGGTTTAGGGTTATTGTTATGGTGAGGGTTAGGCTGAGAGGTAGGGTTAGGTTTAGGGTGAGGGTTAGGATTACTGTGAGGGTGAGGTTAGGGTTAGGGTTATGATGAGGGTTAGAGTTAGGTTGAGCATTAGGGTTAGGGTGAGGATGAGGGTGTGCGTCAGGGTGAGGGTTAGTTTTAAGGTTAGGGTTATGGTTAGCTTGAGTGTTAGGGTGAAGGTTAGGGTTAGTGTTTCGCTTATGGTTAGGGTTAGGGTGATGGTTAGAGTTAGGGTTAGAGTTAGGTTTAGGAGTAGGGTGAGGGTGAGGTTAAGTGTTAGGGTTAGGGTGAAGGTTAGGGTTAAGGGTTTCCGTTAGGGTTAGGGTTATGGTGACGGTTAGAGTTAGGATTAGGGTTAGGGTTAGGCTGAAAGTGAGGTTGAACGTGAGGGTGAGGGTTAGGTATAGGTTGAGGGTCAGGGTTAGGATCAGGGTTAGGCTGAGGATTCGGGTGAGGGTTAAGGTTAGGGTGAGGTTGAGGGTTAAGTTTAGGGTTTGTGTTTGGTTTAGTCTGAAGTTTAGTGTTAGGGTTATTGTGAGGGTTAGTGTTAGCGTTAGGGTAAGGGTGAGGGTGAGGGTGAGGGTTAGGGGTAGTATTAGGGTTAAGATTAGGTTTAGGTTGAGGGGGAGTGGGAGGGGAAGGTTGAGGGTTAGTTTTAGGCTTAGGGTTAGGGTTAGGGTGAGGGCTGGTTGAGGGTGAGGTTTAGGGTGAGGGTTAGGGTTTCAGTTAGGTAAGTGTTAACATTAGGATTAGCATGATTGTTAGGGTGAGGGTTAAGTTGAGGGTTAGGGTTAGGCTTAGGCTTAGGGTTAGGGTTAGGGTTAGAGTGAGGGTGAGGGTTAGGGTTAGGGTTAGGTTGAGGGTTAGGGTTAGGGTTCGGTTATGGTTAGGGTTAGGGTGAGCGTTAGACTTAGGATTAGGGTTAAGGTTAGCGTTAGGATTATTGTTATGGTTAGGTTTAGTGTTAGAGTGAGGGTGAGGGTGAGGATTAGAGTTAGGTTCGGTGTATGGTAAGGATGAGGGTGAGGGTTAGGGTTAAGGTAAGGGTGAGTGTTAGGGTTAGGTTTAGTGTTAATATGAGGGTTAGGCTGAGGGTTAGAGTTAGTGTTATGGTGAGGGTTAGGGTTAGTGTGAGGGTTAGCGTTAGGGTTAGGGTTAGGGTGAGGGTTAGGGTGAGGGTGAGGGTTAGGGTTAGGGTTAGCAAGGGGAGTGAGGGTAAGGCTTATGGTAAGGGTTAGGGTGAGGGTTAGGGTTAGTGTGATGTTAAGGGTGAGGATGAAGTTTAGGGTGAGTGTGAGGGTTCGGGTGAGGGTTCATGTTAGGGTGTGGGTGAGGGTTAGGGTGTGGGTGAGGATTAGGGTGAGGGTGAGGTTAGGGTTAGGGTTAGAAATAGGGTGAGGGGTAGGTTTAGGTTAAGGTTAGCGTGAGGGTTATGGTTAGGGTTACAGTTATTGTGAGGATTAGGATTTGGGTTAGGGTTAGGGTGACGGTAATGGTTAGGTTAACAGTTTGGGTTTTGGTTAGGTTTAGAGTAGGTTTAGGGATAGGGTTAGGGTTAGGATTAGGGTAAGGATTAGGGATAGGGTTAGGGTTAGGTTGAGGATGAGGTTGAGAGTTAAGGTTAGGGTCAGAGTTTGGTTGAGGGTGAGGGTGAGGGTCAGGGTTAGTGTTAGGTTTAGGTTTAGGGTTAGGCTGAGGGTGAGGGTGAGGGTGAGGGTTAGGGTTAGGGTGAGGTTTAAGGTTAGGTTTCAGGTTAGGGTAAGTGTGAAGATTAGTGTTAGGTTAGGGATGAGGTTTAGCCTGAGGAGTAGGGTTAGGGTTCGGGCTTGGGTAGGATTAGTGGGAGGGTTAGGATTTGGGTTAGGGTAAGGTTAAGGGTTAGGATGAGGATTAGGGTGAGCATGAGTTTTACGGTTAGGGTTATAGTTAGGGTGAGGCTTAGGGTGAGCATTAGGATTAGCGTCATTTTTAGGGTGAGTGTGAGGGTTAGGGTTAGGTTTAGGTTTAGGGTGAGTGTTAGGGTTAGGTTTAGGGTTAAGGTGAGGTTTAGGTTTAGGTTTACGGTTAAGGTTAGTGTTAGAGTTAGGGTTAGGGTCAGTGTTAGAGTTTGGATTAGGGTTAGGGTGAGGGTGAGGGTGAGGTTGTGGTGTAGGGTTAGGGTCAAGGTGTGGTTTAGGTTTACTGTAAGTGTTAGGGTTAGGGTTAGGTTTAGGGTGAGGGTAAGGTTTAGGGTGAGAGTGAGGTTTAGAGTCAGTGTGAGAGTTAGGGTGAGGGTTAGAGTGAGGGTTAGGGGTACGGTTAGGTTTGGTGTTAGGGTTAGGATGAGGATGAATGTTAAGTTTAGGTAAGGGTTAGGGTTAGGGTTATGGTGAGGAATAGGTTGAGGTTGAGGGTTAGGGAGCGGTTTAGGGATAGGTTGAGTTTTAGGCTTAGGGATAGGGTTTGGGTGATGTTTAAGTTGAGGGTGAGAATTAGGGTGAGGGTGAGGGTTCGTTTGAGGTGAGCGTTAGGGTGTGGGTGAGGGTTAGGTTTAGGGTCAGGGATAGGGTGACTGTGAGTGTTTGGCTTAGAGTGAGGGTTCGGGTGCTGGTGGGATTTAAGGTGTGGGTGAGGGTTAGGTTTAGTGTGAGGATTAGGGTTAGGGTTAGGGTTATGGTGATGTTAAGGATTAGGGTGAGGTTTAGGGTGAGGGTGAGGTTTAGGGTTAGCGTTAGGGTTAGGGTGAGGCTTATTGTGATGGTTAGGGTTAGGGTTAGGGTTAGGGTGAGAGTAACGGTTAGAGTTAGGGTTGGTGTGAGGGTTAGACATATGGTTATGGTGAGGGTACGGGTTAGGGTGAGGTTTAGGGTGAGGATGAGTGTTAGGGTTAGCTTTAGGGTTAGGGTGAGGATGAGGGTTACAGTGAGGGTTAGGGTAAGTGTGATATTTAGGGTGAGGGTGATGGTTAGGGTGCGGGTGAGGGTGAGTGGTAAGGTTTGGGTTAGGGTTACGGTAATGGTGAGGGTGTTGGTGAGGGTTAGGTTAAGAATTAGGGTTACTGTTAGGGTGAGTGTTAGGGTGAGGGTGAGGGTGAGGGTGAGGGTTAATTTCAGAGTGTGGGTGAGGGTTAGGTTTAGGGTGAGGTTTAGGGTTAGTGTTAGGTTTATGGTGAGGGTAAGGATTAGGGTGAGGTTTAGGGTGAGCGTGAGCTTTAGGGTTAGCTTTAGGTTTAGGTTGAGGGTTAGTGTGATGGTTAGGGTTAGGGTTAGGGTTAGGGTTAGGGTTAGGGTGAGAGTGAGGTTTAGACTTAGGGTTGGTGTGAGGGTTAGGCTTAGGGTTAGGTTGATTGTAAGGGTTAGGGTGAGGTTTAGGGTGAGGATGAGTGTTAGGGTTAGCTTTAGTGTTAGGGTGAGGGTGAGGGTTACAGTTAGGGTTAGTGTAATATTTAGGGTGAGGGTGAGGGTTAGGGTGCGGGTGAGGGTGAGGGGTAGGGATTGGGATAGGTTTATGGCAATGGTGAGGGTGATGGTGAGGGTTAGGTTAAGAATTAGGGTTATTGTTAGGGTGAGTGTTAGGGTGAGGGTGAGGGTGAGGGTGAGGGTTAATTTTAGGGTGTGGTTGAGGGTTAGGTTTAGGGTGAGAATTAGGGTTATGGTTACTGTTATGGTGAGGGTACGGATTAGGGTGACGTTTAGGGTGAGGGTGAGGTTTAGGGTTAGCTTTAGTGTTAGGGTGAGGGTTAGTGTGAGGGTTAGGGTTACGGTTAGGGTTAGGATGGGAGTGAGGGTTAGAGTTAGGGTTAGAGTGACGGTTAGGGCGAGGGTTAGTGTGAGAGTAAGGGTTAAGGTGAGGTTTACGGTGAGGATGAGGGTTAGGGTTAGCTTTAAGGATAGGGTGAGGGTGATGGTTAGGGTGAGGTTTAGGTTTAGGGTTAGGGATACGATGAGGATTAATGTTAGTGTGAGGGTTAGGGTTAGGGTTAGGCTTATTTTGAGGATAAGGGTTAGGGTCAGGGTTAGGGTGTGCGTGAGGGTTGGGTTAACATTAGGAATAGGGTGGGCGTTAGGGTGAGGGTTAGGGTTAGGGTGATGTTTATGGCTAGGGTGAGTGTTAGGGTGAGGGTGAGGATGAGGGTTAGGGTTAGGGTTAGGGTTAGGTATAGGGTTAGGGTGAGAGTGAGGCTGAGGGTGAGGGTGATGGTGAGGGTTAAGGTGCGGGTCACGGTTAGGGTTAGGGTTAGGGTTAGTTTTAGGGTGATTGTTCGGTTAGGGTGAGGGTTACGGTGAGGTTTAGGTTTAGGGTTAGGTTTAGGGTGAGTGTTAGGTTGAGGGTTAGGTTTAGACCTAGTGTTAGGGTGAGGGTGAGGTTTAGTGTTAAGGTTAGGGTGAGGGCTAAGGTTAGGGTGAGATCTTATTTCAGGGTGAAGGATAGTGTGGTGAGGGTGAGGGTGAGGGTTTCGGTTAGGTAAGGGTTAGGGTTATTGTTAGGGTGAGGATTAGAGTGAGGGTGAGGGTTAATTTGAGGGTCAGGGTGAGGCTTAGGTTTGGGGTTAGGGTGAAGGTTAGGTTAAGGGTGAGGGTGAGGTTTAGGTTGAGGGTGAGGGTGAGGATGAGGGTGAGGTTGAGGGTTCTGGTGAGGCTGATGGTTAGGGTGTGGTTGTGGGTTAGGTTTAGGGTGAGGGTTAGAGTGATTTTGAGGGTTACGCTGAGGGTGAGGGTTAGGGTTAGGTTTGGGGTTTGGGTGAGGGTTAGGGTGAAGGGTAGGGTTAGGGTTAGGGTGAGTCTTAGGGATAGTGTGAGGTTTAGTGTTAGGCTTATGGTTAGGTTTAGTGTGAGGAAAAGGATTAGGGTGAGTGTTAAGGTGAGGGTGAGGCTTAGGGTTAGCGTTAGGGTTAGGGTGATGGTGGGGGTGAGGGGTACGTTTAGGATTAGGGTTAGGGTTAGGCTGAGGTGGAGGAAGTGGTTGAGGATGAGGTGTAGGTTTAAGTTTAGTGTCAGGGTTACGGTGAGGGCTAGGTTGAGGGTGTGGTTTAGGGTGAGGGTGAGGGTGAGGGTGAGGGTTCCGTTGAGGGTCAGGGTGAGGGTTAGGATGAGGGTTGAGCTGAGGGGTATGATTTGGGTTTGGCTAAGTGTTAGGGTTAGGGTTAGGGTGAGTGTTAGGCTGAGGGTGAGGGTTATGGTTAGGTTTAGTTTGAGGGTTAGGGTTAGGGTTAGCGTTAGAGTGAGGATTAGCTTGAGGGTTAGGGTTAGGATTAGTGTTAGTTTTAGGCTTAGGATTAAGGTTATTGTTAGGGTTAGGGTTAGGAGGAGGCTGATAGGGAGGGTGCGGCTGAAGTTTAGGGTTAGGGTTAGGGTTACTGTGAGTGCTAAGTTGAGGGTGAGGGTTAGGGTGAGGGTGAGGTTGAGGGTGAGGGTTACGGTTAGGTAAGGGTTAAGGTTATTGTTAGGGTGAGGATTAGGTTGAGTGTGAGGTTTAGTGTGAGGGTTATGATTTGGGTGAGTGTAGATTTAGGGTTTTGGTGACGGTTATGGTTTGGGTGAGGTTTAGGGTGAGGGTGAAGCTTAGGGTGAGGGTTAGTGTTCGGGTGAGATTGAGCGTTAGATAGTGGATGAGGGTTAGGGTTACAAAGAGAGTTAGGGTGACGGTGAGGGTTAGGTTGACTGTTCGGGTTGGGGTTAGGATTAGGATGAAGTTTAGGGTTAAGGTGAGGGTTAGGTTGAGGGGTAGGGTTAGGGTTAGTGTGAAGATAAGGGTTAGGGTGAGGGTTAGGTTGAGGGTGAGGTTTAGGGTTATCATTAGCGTTAGGGTGAGCGTTATCATTATGGTAAGGGTTAGGGTTAGGGTTAGGGTGAGGGTTATGGTTATGGTTAGGGTTAGGGAGAGGGTGAGTGTTAGTGATAGGATTAGGGTGAGGATTAATGTTAGAGTGAGGGTGAAGGTTAGGGTGATGGCTAAGGTGAGGGTGAGGGTTAGGGCGAGGGTGAGTGTGAGGTTTTCGGTTAGGTAAGGGTTAGGGTTAAGTTTATAGTGTGGATTAGGGTGAGGGTGAGGGTTAGGTTGAGGGTTAGGGTTAGGGTGAGGGTTAAGGTGAGGGTTAGGGTGAATTTTAGGGTTAGGTTAGTTTTAGGGTGAGGGTGAGCGTTTGGTTTAGGGTTAGGTTTAGTTTTAGGGTTAGGGTTAGTGTGAGGGGTAGTGTTAGGGTTAGGTTTAGGGTTATTGTGAGGATAAGTGTTAGGGTGAGGGTTAGGTTGAGAGTGAGGGTTAGGGTTAGCGTTAGGATTAGTGTGAGGGTTAGGGTGAGGGTTAGGGTTAAGGTTAGGGTGAGGGTGAGGATTAGGATTAGGGTTAGGGTGAGGGTTAGGCTTAGTGTGAGGGTTAGGGTTAGGATTAGAATTACGGTGAGTTTTAGGGTTAGCATTCAGATTAGAGTTAGTGCTAGGTTTAGGGTTATGGTTATGGTTATGGTTAGGGTTAGGGTTTGGTGAGGGTGAGGGTGCGGGTTGGCATTAGGGTTAGGGTTAGGATTAGGGTGATGGTGGGGGTGAGGGGTAGGTTTAGGATTAGGTTTAGGTTTAGGCTGAGAAGGAGGGAGAGGGTGAGGGTGAGTTTTAGGGTTTAGGTTAGTGTCAGGGTTACGGTGAGGGCTTGGTTGAGGCTGAGGGTTAGGGTGAGGATGAGGGTGAGGGTGAGGGTGAAGGTGAGGGTGAGGGTCAGTGTTAGGTTTCAGGTTAGGTTTTAGGTGAGGGTTAGGATTAGGGTTAGGGTTAGTGTGAGGGTTAGTGTGAGGGGTAGGGTTAGGGTTAGAGTGAGGGTTAGGGTTAGTGTGAGGGTTAGGGATAGGGTTAGGTTTAGTGTTAGTGTGAGGATAAGGGTTAGGGTGAGGGTTAGGTTTTGGGTGAGGGTTAGGGTTAGGGTTAGGTTTAGGGTTAGGGTTAGGGTGACAGTGAGTTTGAGGGTGAGGGTTAGGGTGAGGGTTAGGGTGAGGGTCAGGGTCAGGGTTAGGGTGAGGTTCAGGTTTAGGGTTAGTGTTAGGGTGAGTGTTAGGTTTAGTGTGATGTTTAGGGTTAGGCTTAGTGTGAGCATAAGGGTTGGTGTGAGGGTTAGTGTTAGTGTGAGGATAAGGATTAGGGTGAGGGTTATGGTGAGGGTGAGGGTTAGGTTTAGGGTTAGCGTTAAGGTTAGGGTGAGGGTTAGTGTGAGGGTTAGTTTTAGGGTTAGGGTTAGGGTTAGGGTGAGAGTGAGGGTAAGGTTGTGTTTGAGGGTTAGGGTTAGCATTAGGGTTAGGATGAGGGTGAGGGTTAGGGTGAGGTTTACGGTTAGGTCTGGGTGATATTTAGGGTGAGGGTGAGGGTGAGAGTTATGGTGAGGTTGAGGGTTAGGGTTAGGTTTAGGGTTAGGGTCAGGGTTAGAGTGATTGTTAGGGTTAGGGTGAGAGTTAGGATGAGGATGAAGCTTAGGGTTATCTTTAGGGATAGGGTGAGCATGAGGTTTAGGGTGAGGGTTAAGTTTAGGTTTAGGAATAAGATTAGGATTTATGTTAGTGTGAGGGTTAGGATTAGGGTTAGGTTTAGTGTGAGGATTAGGGTTTGGGTGAGGGTTAGGGTGTGTGTGAGGTTCAGGTTAGCGTTAGGATTAGGGTGAGCATTAGGGTGAGGGTGAGGGTTAGAGTTAGGGTTATTGTTAGGATTAGGGTTGGGGTTAGGGTGAGAGTGAAGTTGAGGGTCAGGGTGAGTGTTATGGTTTGGGTGAGGCTGACGGTTATGGTGTGGGTGAGGGTTAGGGTTAGGTTGAGGGTTACGGGGAGGGTGACGGTTAGTTTTAGGGTAAGTGTGAGGGTTAAGTTTAGGGTGAGGGCCAAGGTGAGGGTTAAGGTGAGGGTTAGGTTTAGGGTTAGGATTAGTTTGAGGGTTTGGTTTAGGGTTAGCGTTAGGGTTAGGGTGAAGGTCAGGGTTAGGGTTAGTGTCAGCGTTAGGGTTAGGGTGCTGTTTAGGTGGAAGGTGAGGGTTAGGGTGAGGGTGAGGGTGATGGTTAGGGTTTGGGTTAGGGTTACGGTAAGGGTGAGTGTGATGGTAAGGGTTAGGTTTAGGATTAGGTTTAGGGTGAGGGTGAGTGTTAGGGTTAGGGTGAGGGTTCGGGTGTGGGTGGGTTTTAGGGTGTGGGTGAGGGTTAGGTTTACGGTGAGGATTAGGGTTAGGTTTAGGGTTATTTTGATGGTAAAGATTAGGGTGAGGTTTAGGGTGAGGGTGAGGTTTAGGTTTAGCGTTAGGTTTAGGGTGAGGGTTAGTGTGAGGGTTAGGGTTACGGTTAGGGTTAGGGTGAGGGTGAGGGTTAGAGTTAGTGTTAGGGTGAGGGTTAGGCTTAGGGTTAGGGTGAGGGTAAGGGTTAGGGTGAGGGTTAGGGTGAGGATGAGGTTTAGGGTTTGCTTTAGGGATAGGGTGAGTGTGAGGTTTAGGGTGAGGGTTAGGTTTAGGGTTAGGGTTAGTTTGAGGATAATGGTTAGGGTCAGAGTTAGGGTGTGCGTGAGGGTTGGGTTACCGTTAGGAATATGGTGAGCGTTAGGGTGAGGATTAGGGTTAGGGTGAGGGTTAGGGTTAGGGTTAGGGTGAGGGTTAGGGTTAGGGTGATGTTTATGGCTAGGGTGAGTGTTAGGGTGGTGGTGAGGGTGAGCGTTAGGGTTAGGGTTAGGGTGAGAGTGAGGGTGAGGGTGAGGGTGAGGGTAACGGTTAGGGTGCGGGTCAGGGTTAGGGTTAGGTTTAGGGTGAGGGTGAAGTTTAGGGTGAATGTTAGGGTTAGGGTGAGGGTTACGATGAGGTTTAGGTTTAGGGATAGGTTTATGGTGAGTGTTAGGTTGAGGGGTATGGTTAGGCTTAGTGTTAGGGTGAGGGTGAGGTTTAGTGTTAAGGTTACGGTGAGGGTTAAGGTTAGGGTGAGATCTAAGGTCAGGGTGAAGGATAGTGTGAGGGTGAGGTTGAGGGTTTCGGTTAGGTAAGTGTTAGGTTTAGGGTTAAGGTGAGGAAATGGGGGCGGGTGAGGTTAGGTTGAGGGTTAGTGTTAGGGTGAGTCTTAGGGTTGGGGTTAGCGTGAGAATTAGGTTAAGGGTGAGGGTGAGGGTTAGGTTGAGGTTGAAGGTGAGGGTGAGGGTGAGGTTGAGGGTTCGAGTGACACTGATGGTTAGGGTTTAGGTGAGGGTTAGGTTTAGGGTGAGGGTTAGGGTGACGCTGACGTTACGGAGAGGGTGAAGGTTATGGTTAGGGCTAGGGAGAGGGTTAGAGTGAGGTTGAGGGTGAGGGTTAGTGTTACTGTTAGGGTTATGGTGAGGGTGAGTGTTATGCTTAGGAATAGGGTTAGGGATAGTGTTAGGCAGAGGGTGAGAGTGAGTGTGAGGGAGAGGGTTAGGGTTAGGATTAGGAATTGGGTTAATGTGAGTGTTATGGTGATGGTGAGGGTGAGGGTGAGGTTTATGGTGAGGGTGAGGGTGAGGGTTAGGATTAGAGTTAGGGTGAGTTTTATGGTTAGGTTTAGGTATAGGTTTAGGGTGAGAGTTAGGGTTAGGATTAGAGTTACAGTTAGGGTTAGGGTTATTTTTAGGTTTAGGTTTAGTGTTAGGGATAGGGTTAGGGTGAGGTTGATGGTGAGGGTTAGGTTTAGGATTAGAGTTAGGGTTAGGTTGAGGGTTAGGGTGAACTTTAGGGTTAGGGTTAGGGTGAGGGTTAGGGTTAGGGTTAGGTTGAGGCAGAGGGTTAGTGTTAGGGTTAGGGTTAGGGTTAGTGTGAGTATAAGCCTTAGGATGAGGAATAGGGTGAGGGTGAGGTTTAGGGTTAGCGTTAGGGTTAGGGTGAGGGATAGGGTGAGGGTAAGGTTGAGGGTGAGGTTAAGGGTTAGGGTTAGGGTGAATGTTAGGTTTAGGGTTAGGGCTAGGGTTAGGTTGAGGTTGATAGTGAGGTTTAGGTTTAGGATTAGGGTTAGGGTTAGGGTGAGTGTTAGGGTGAGTCTGAGCGTTCAGGTGAGAGTGAATTTTAGGGTGTGGGTGAGGGTTAGGTTTAGGGTGAGGATTAGGGTTAGGGTTTGGGTTATGGTGAGCGTAAAATCAGGGTGAGGTTTAGGGTTAGGGTGAGGTTCAGGGTTACCGTTAGGGTGAGGTTGAGGTTTAATGTGAGGGTTAGGGTTCGGGTTAGGGTTAAGGTGAGGGTGACAGTTAGGGTTAGGGTTATTGTTAGGAGTAGGGTGAGGCTGAAGATTAGCATTACTGTTAGCGTGACGGTTAAGGATAGCGTGAGGGCTAAAGTGATGGTGAGGGTTAGGGTGAGGATGAGGGTTAGGGTGAGGGTGAGGCTTTCAGTTAGGTAAGGGTTAGGGTTATGGTTGCGGTGAGAATTCGGGTGAGGGTGAGGGTGAGGTTGAGGGTTAGGGTTATGGTGAGGCTTAGGGTTAGTGTTAGGGTGATGTTTAAGGTGAGTGTGAGGGTTAGGGTGAGGGTGAGGGTTCGGGTGAGAGTGATGGTTGTGGTGAGGGTTAGGGTTAGGGTGTGGGTGACTGATAGGGTTATGGTGAGTGCTGGGGAGACGTTGAGTGTTAGGGTGAGGGTGAGGGTTAGGGTTAGGGTTAGGGTGATGATTAGGTTTATGGTTAGCGTTTGGGTGAGGGTTAGGGAGAGGGGTAGTGTTAGGATTAGGGTGAGGGTTAGGGTTAGTTTCAGGGTTAGGTTTAGGTTTAGGGTTACGGTTAGTGTGAGTATAAGGGTTAGGGTGAGTGTTAAGGTGAGGGTGAGGGTTAGGGTTAACGTTAGGTTTAGGGTGAGTGTTAGGGTGAGGGTTAGGGTTAGGGTGATATTTATGGTTATTGTTAGCGTGAGTGTTCGTGTTAGGGTGATGTTTAGGGTGAGGTTGAGGGTTAGGGTGAGGGTGAGGGTGAGATTAAGGGTGAGAGTGAGGGTGAGGGTGAGGGTGAGGGTTAGGATTAGGGTTAGGTTGAGTTTTAGGGTTAGGGTAAGTTTAGGGATAGGATGATGGTTAGGGTTAATATTAGGGTTAGGGTTAGGTTTAGGGTTATATTTAGGCTTAGGGTTAGGGTTAGGGTTTGGCTGAGTGTAAGGGTTGCCTTATGAATAGGGTTAGAGTGAGGGTGGTGGTGAGGGTTAGTTTTAAGATTAGGGTTTTTTTTAGGGTTAGACTGAAGGGATAGGCAGGGGGAGGGGGAGGGTTAGGGTTAGGGTTAGGGTTACGTTGAGGGCTTAGGTGAGTGTAGAGCTAGGGTGAGGGTGAGGGTGAGGGTGAGGGTTTCAGTTAGGTAAGGGTTCGGGTTATTGTTAGGGTGAGGTTTAGGGCGAGGGTGAGGGTTAGTGTGAGGTTTAGGATTAGGGTGAGGGTTAGGTTTAGGGTTTGGGTGAGGGTTAGGTTTAGGGTGAGGTTTAGGGCGAGGGTGAGGGTTAGTGTGAGATTTAGGATTAGGGTGAGGGTTAGGTTTAGGGTTTGGGTGAGGGTTAGGTTTAGGGTGAGGTTTAGGGCGAGGGTGAGGTTTAGGGTGAGTGTTAGTGTTTGGGTGAGGGATAGGGTTAGAGTGTGGGTGAGGATTACGGTTAGGGTGAGGGTGAGGGTTAAGGTTACGTTTAAGGTGAGGGTAAGGTTTAGCTTGAGGTTGAGGGTGAGTGTTAGGGTTAACGTTAGGGTTAGGGTGAGGGTTAGCGTGAGGGTTAGGTTTAGGTTTATAGTTAGGGGGATAGGGATAGGGTTAGGGTTAGAGTGAGGGTTAGGGTGAGTGTTAGGGTTAGGGTTAGGGTTAGCTTGAAGGTGAGGGTGAGGATTAGGGTTAGGGTTAGTTTGAGGGTTAGGGTTAGGTTGAGGGCTAGAGTGAGGTTGAGGGTTAGGGTGAGGGTGACGGTGAGAGTGAGGATTAGGGTTAGGGTTAGGATGAGGAATCACTTGAGCGTTCGCCTGAGGGTTAGGGATTGGATGAAAGCTAGGCTGAGGGTGAGAGTTAGGGTGAGGGTGAGGGTTAGGATTTTGGTTAGATAAGTGTTAGGGTTAGGATTAGGTTGAAGATTAGGGTGAGGATGAGGGTTAGGTTGAGGGTTAGGATTAGGATGAGGGTTAGGGTTGGGGTTAGGGTGAGGGTTGGGTTAGGGTGATGTTTAGGGTGAGGATGAGTTTTAGGGTGAGTTTGAGGATTCGGGTGAGTGTGAGTGTTCGGGAGTGGGTGAGGGTTGGGGTTTGGGTGAGGGTTAGGTTTCGGCTGAGTGTTAGGGTGACGGTGAGGGTTAGGGTGATTGTGAGGTTGAGGTTTAGGGTTAGCGTTAGGGTTAGGATGACGGTTACGGTGAGGTTTAGGGTTAGGGTGAGGGTAAGGTTTAGGGTGATATTTAGGGTGATGGTGAGGATTATGGTGAGGGTGATGTTTAGGGTTAGGATTAGGATTAGCTTAGTGTGAGGGTGAGGGTTAGGTTTAGGATTAGGGTAAGGTTTAGGGTTAGGGTGAGAGTAAGTGTGAGGGTGAGGATTCAGGTGAGGTTGAGTGTTAGGGTGTGGGTGAGAGTTAGGATCAGGGTGAGGGTCAGGGTGAGGGTGAGCGTTAGGCTATGGGTGAGAGTGAGTTTGAGGGTTAGGGTTACGGTTAGGTTTATGATGAGGGTTAGGATTAGGGTTAGGGTTAGGGTGAGGGTTAGTGTGAGGGGTATGGTTAGGGTTAGGTTGAGGGTTAGGGTTAGTTTGAGGGTCAGAGATAGGGTTAGGGTTAGTGTGAGGATAAGGTTTAGGGTGAAGGTTAGGTTGAGGTTGAGGGTAAGGGTTAGCGTTAGCATTAGGGTGAGGTTTAGGGTGAGGGTTAGGTTTAGGGTTAAGGTGAGGTTTAGGGTTAGGTTGAGGGTTAGGGTTACGCTTAGGGTTAAGGTTAGGGTTAGGGTCAGGATTAGGTTTAGTGTGAGGGTGAGGGTTAGGTTTAGGATTAGGGTAAGGTTTAGGGTTAGGGTGAGAGTAAGTGTGAGGGTGAGGATTCAGGTGAGGTTGAGTGTTACGGTGTGAGTGAGAGTTAGGGTTAGGGTGAGGATTAGAGTTAGGGTTAGGGTTAGGTTTATGGTGAGTTTAAGGGTTAGGGTGAGGTTTAGGGTGAGGGTTAGTGTTAGGGTGAGGGTTAGGGTGGGTATAGGGTGAGGGTGAGGGTTAGTGTTAGGTTAGGGTGAGATTTAGGTGAGTGTGAGGGTGAGGGATAGAATTAGGATTAAGTTTAGGGTTAGAGTTAGGGTGAGAGTGAGGGTTAGGTTTTGGATTAGAGTTAGGGTGAGAGTGAGGGTGAGGTTCAGTGTTAGTATTAGGGTTAGGGTTAGGGTGATGGTACGGGTGAATATTAGGGTTAGAGTTAGTGTTATGTTTTGGTTTAGTGGGTAGATAAGGGTTAGGGTGAGGGTTCGGTTGAGGGTGAGGGTTAGGGAGAGTTTGAGGGTTAGGGTTAGGTTGACCGTTAGGGTGAGGGTTAGCGTTAGAGAGGAGGGTTAGGCTTAGGGTGAGGGTTAGGGTTAGTGTTAGAATGAGGGTTAGGGTGAGGGTTAAGGTTAAATTTAGGATTAGGGTGAGGGTGAGGGTTAGTGTTAGGGTTAGGGTGAGGGTTAAGTTTAGGATGCGGGCTAGGGTGATGGTGAGTTTTAGGGTGAGGTTAAGGATGAGGGTGAGTTTTAGGGTTAGGGTTAGAGTTATTGTAAGGGTTAGGGTTAGGGTTAGGCTAAGGGTGAGTGTGATTCTTAGGGTTAGGTTTAGGGTTAAGGATAGTGTGAGGGTGGGGGTGAAGGGTAGGTTTAGGATTAGGGTTAGGTTTAGGGTTAGGTTGAGGGGGAGGCGAAGGTGAGGGTGAAGTTTAGGTTTAGGGTTAGGGTTAGGGTTAGGTGAGGGCTAGGGTGACGGTGAAGTTTAGGGTGAGGATGAGGGTTTCGGTTATGTAAGGGTTATGGTTATTGTCAGGGTGAGGATTAGGTTGAAGATGAGGGTTAGTGTGAGGGTTAGGGTTAGGGTGAGTGATAGGTTTAGCGTTTTGGTGAGGGTTAGGGTTAGGGTGAGTTTTAGTGTGAGGGTGAGGGTTAGGCTTAGTTTGAGGTTTAGGGTTAGGGTGAAGGTTAGGGTGAGGATTAGTATTAGGGTGAAGCTTAGGGTGAGGGTGAGGGTTAGGGTTGCGGTTAGGTTTAGGATGAGGGTTAGTATTAGGGTTAGGGTTAGGCTGAGTGTTAGTGTGAGGGGTATGGTTAGGGTTAGGGTGAGGGTTAGGGTTAGTTTGAGGGTCAGAGTTAGGGTTAGGGTTAGGGTTATTCTGAGGACAAGGGTTAGGGTGAAGTTAGGTTGAGGTTGAGGGTTAGGGTTAGCGTTAGTGTTAGGGTGTGGTTTAGGGTGAGGGTTAGGTTTAGGGTGAGGTTTAGGTTTATGGTTAAGGTGAGGGTTAGGGTTAGGGTGAGGGTTAGGGTAGGCTTACGGTTAGGGTTAGGGTTATTGTTAGGGTTAGTTTTAGGGTTAGGATGAGACTGAGGGTGAGGGTTAGCGTTAAGGTTATTGTTAGGTTTAGTGTGAGGGTGGGGATGAGTGATATGTTTAGGATTAGTGTTAGGGTTAGGGTTAAGCTGACATGAGGTTGAGGGTGAGGGTGAGGTTTAGGGTTAGGGTTAGGGTGAGGGTGAGGGTGAGGGTGAGGTTGAGATTTAGGGTGAGGGTGAGGGTTTCCGTTAGGTAAGGGTTAGGGATATTGTAAGGGTGAGTATTAGGTTGAGTGTGAGGGTTAGGGTTAGGATGAGTGTTAGGGTTAGGGTTTTGGTTAGGGTTAGGTTTAGGTTGAAGTTTAGGGTGAGGGTGAGAGTTAGGGTGAGGGAGAGGTTGAGCGTTAGGTTGTAGGTGAGGCTTAGGTTTACGGTGAGGTTTTTAGGGTGACGGTGAGGTTTAGGGTTACTGTGAGGGTTAGGGTTAGGTTTAGGGTGAGTGTTAGTTTTAGGGTTATGTGGAGGGTTAGTGTGAGGGTTAGGATTAGGGTTAGGGTGAGGTTTAGGGTTAGGGTTAGGTTTAGGTTGAGGGTAAGGGTTAGGGTGAGTGTTAGGTTGATGGTGAGGGTTAGGGTGAAGGTGAGGGTTAGGTATATGGTTAGGCTTAGGGTGAGGTTTAGGTTTAGGGTGAGGGTGAGGGTCAGGGTCAGAGTTAGGTTTCAGGAGAGGGTTAGGGTTAGGGTTAGGATTAGGGTGAGGGTGAGGGTGAGGGTTAGGTTAAAGGTGATGATGAGGGTTAGTGTGAGGGTGAGGGTTAGTTTTAGGGTGAGGGTAGGGTTATGATTAAGGTTAGGGTGAGGGTGAGGGTGAGGGTTGGAGTGAGGGAATGGTGAGGTTGAGGGTGAGGGTTATGGTTAGTGTTTGGGTGAGGGTTAGATTTAGGGTTAGGGTTAAGAATAGGGTGAGGGTTAGGGTTAGTGTTTGGGTTAGGATGAGGGTTTGGGTTAGGGTTAGTGTGAGGGTAAGTGTTAGGGTGAGGGTGAGGGTTAGGGTTAGGATTAGGGTTAGGTTTAGGGTGAGGCTTATGGATAGGCTTAAGGTTAGGGTGAGGCTTTTGTTTAATGTTAGGTTTAGAGTTAGGTTGAGGGTGAGGGTGAGGGTTAGGATTTGGATTAGGCTCAGGATAAGATTTATGCTGAGGGTGAGGGTGAGTTTGAGGGTGAGGGTTAGGGTGAGGGTGAGTATTAGGGTGAGGTTGAGGGTGACGGTGAGGGTTTCGGTTAGGTAAGGTTTAGGATTAGGGTTATGGTGAGGATGAGGATGAGGGTTAGGGTTAGGTTGAGGTTTAGAGTTAGGGTGAGGGTTAGGGTTAGGGTGAGGGTGAGGGTTAGAATGAGGATTAAGCTGAGAGTTAGGGTTAGGGTGAGAGCTAGGTTGAGGGTGAGGGTTAGGGTGAGGGTGGGGTGAGGTTGAGGGTTAGGGTTAGGGTGAGCGTCAGGATTAGGGGTAGGTTTATTGTGAGGGTAAGTATGAGGGGTAGGGTTAGGGTTAGGGTGAGGGTTAGGGTTAGCGTTAGGGTTAGTGTGAGGGTTAGGGGCAGGGATAGGGTTAGGGTGAGGTTTAGGTTGAGGGTGAGGGTTAGTGTTAGGTTTAGGTTGAGAGTTGGGGTTAGGGGTAGTGTTAGGGTGAGTGTTAGGGTGAGGGTTAGCTTGAGGGTGAGGGTTAGGGTTAGGGTGTGGGATAGGTTTAGGATTAGTTTTATGGTTAGTTTTAGCGTTAGTGTTAGTGTTAGGGTGAAGGTTAGGTTTAGGATTAGGGTTTGGGTTAGTTAAGGCTTAGGGTTAGGGTTTGGGTGAGGGTGACGGTGAGGATTACGTTAGGGTTAGGGTTAGGTTTAGGGTGATGGTGGGGGTGAGGGGTAGGTTTATGATTAGGGTTAGGGTTAGGCTGAGGGGGAGGGGAGTGTGATGGTGAGGTTTAGGTTTAGTGTTAGGTTTAGGGTTACGGTGAGGTCTAGGTTGGGGGGTGAGTGTTAGGGTGAGTGTTAGGGTGAGGGTGAGGGTTTCGGTTAGTTAAAGGTTAGGGTTATTGTTAGGGTGAGGATTAGTTGAGTGTGAGGGTTAGTGTGAGGGTTAGGTTTTGGGTGAGGGTTCGGGTTAGGGTTTTTGGTGACAGTTAGGGTTAGGGTGAGGTTTAGGGTGAGGGAGATGCTTAGTGTGAGGGTTAGGGTTCGGGTGAGGTTGAGCGTTAAGGTGTGGGTGAGGGTAAGGTTTAGGGTGAGGGTTAGTTTGAGGGTAAGGGCTAGGGGGAGCGTTAAGGGGAGGGTAAGTGTTAGGGTTAACATTAGTTTTAGGGTGAGTGTTAGGGTGAGGGTTCGGTTTAGGGTTAGGGATAGGTTTAGGGTGAGGGTTAGGGTTAGGGTTAGGGTGAGGAATAGGGTGAGGATGAGGGTTAGGTTGAGGGTTAGGGTTAGGGTGAGGTTTAGGGTTAGGGTTAGATTGAGGGTTAGGGTTAGTGTGAGGTTTAGGGTGAGGCTGAGGGTTAGGGTAAGGGTGAGGGTGAGGGTGAGGTTTCGGGTGAGGGTAAGGGCTTGGGTTTGGGTTAGGTTTAGGGTGAGGGTTAGGGTGACGTTGAGGGTTAGGGTGAAGGTGAGGGTTAGGGTTAGGGTTAGGGTGAGGGTGAGGTCTTGGGTGAGGGTGAGGGTTAGTCTGAAAGTGAGGGTGAGGGTGAGGGTTTTGGTTATGTAAAGGTTATGCTTATTTTTAGGGTGAGGATTAAGTTGACGGTGAGGGTTAGTGTGAGGGTTAGTGTTAGGGTGAGGTTAGGGTTCGGATGAGGGTGAGGGTTAGTGTGTGTGTGAGGGTTAGGGTTAGGGTGAGGTTTAGGGTGACAGTGAGGGTTAGGGTGAGTGGGAAGGTTAGGGTTAGGTTTTGGGTGAGGGTTAGGCTGAGGGTTAGAGTGAGGGTGAGGCTTAGGGTGAGAGGTAGGGTTAGTGTTAGGGTGAGGGTTAGTGTTAGTGTGGTGTTTAGGGTTGAGTTTAGGGTTAGGGTTACTGTGAGGATAAGGGTTAGGGTGGGGGTTAGGGGTGAGGGTTAGGGTAAGCGTTAGGGTTGGGGTGAGGGTTAGGTTGAGTGTTAGAGTTTGGGTTAGTGTTAGGGTGAGGGTAAGTGTTAGGTATAGTGTTAGGGTAAGGTTTAGGGTTACGGTGAGGGTTAGGGTAAGGGTTAGGGATAGGATGAGTGTGAGGGTGAGGGTTAGTTTAAGGATTAGGGTGAGGGTGAGGGTTAGGGTTTCGTTTAGGGTTAGTGTTAGGGATAGGGTTAGAGTGAGGATGTGGGTAAGGATGAAGGTTATGGTTAGGGTTATGTTTACGGTTAGTGTGAGGGTGAGGTTGAGTTTTATTGTTTGGATTATGTTTAGGTTTAGGGTTAGGCTGAGGAGAGGGTGAGGGTGAGGGTTGAGGGTTAGGTTTAGTGTGAGGGTTAGGGTTAGGCTTAGGGTTAGGGTGAGGGTAAGGATTAGGGTGCGGTTTAGGGTGAGGGTGAGGGTTAGGTTTAGCATTAGGGTTAGGGTTAGTGTGAAGGTAAGGGTGAGGTGAGGGTTTCGGTTAGGTAAGTGTTATGGATAGGTTAGGGTGAGTAATAGGTTGAGGGTGAGGGTTAGATTGAGGGTTATGTTTAGGGTGAGGGATAGCGTTAGGCTTAGAGTTATGTTTAGTGTGATGTTTAAGGTGAGAGTGAGGGTTAAGGTCAGTGTGAGGGTTAGGGTTAGGGTTAGATTTAGGATTCGGGTTAGGGTGAATGTTAGGGTGCGGGTAAGATTTTGGGTGAGGGTGAATTTTAGGGTGTGGGTGTGGGTTAGATTTAGGGCAAGGATTAGTGTTAGGGTTAGGATTCTGGTGAGGGAAAAGATTAGGGTTAGAATTAGGGATAGGGTGAGGATTAGTGTTAGTGTGAGGGTTAGGTTTAGGGTTAGGTTGAGAATTAGGTTTAGTGTGATGTTTATGGTGAGAGTGAGTGTTAGGGTGAGGGTGAGGTGAGGGTTAGGGTTCAGGTGAAGGTGAGGTTCAGGGTGAGGGTTAGGGTTAGGGTCAGGCTTAGGGTTAAGGTAAGGGTGAGGGTTACGTTTAGGGTGAGGTTTAGGGTTAGGGTTTGGGTTAGGGTTAGGGTGAGAGTTAGGGTTTCGGTTAGGGTTAGGAATAGGGTTAGGGTGAGGGTTAGGGTTAGGGTTAGGCTTAGGGTTAGGGTGAGGGTAAGGGTTAATATTAGGGTTAGTGTGAGGGTTAAGGTTAGGGTGAGGGCTAAGTTGAGGTTGAGGGTTAGGGTGAGGGTGAGGGTTTTAGTTAGGTAAGGGTTAGGGTTAGGGTTAGGGTGAGGATTAGGGTGAGGTTGAGGGTTAAGTTGAGGTTTAGGGTTAGGGTTAGCTTTAGGGTGAGGATTACAGTTAGGGTTAGGATTATGGTGAGGGTAAGTATTCGGGTGAGGTTTAGGGTGAGGTTGAGGTTCAGGGTTAGCGTTAGGGTAAGGGTGAGGGTTATTGTGAGGGTTAGGGTAAATTTTAGAATTAGGGTGAGGGTTAGAGGTAGGGTTAGGGTGAGGGTTAGGGTTAGGTTTAGGGTGAGTGTAAGAGTTCGGGTGAGGGTTAGGGTGAGGTTGAGAGTTAGGGTTATAATTAGGGTTAGGTTGAGGGTGAGGTTTAGTGTGAGGGTCAGGATTCGGTTTATGGATAGGGTGAGGATTAGGGTTAGTGTGAGGGATAGGGTTAGGTTTAGGGTTAGGGTTAGCGTTAGGGTGAGGATAAGGGTTAGGGTGAGGCTTAGGTTGAGGTTCATGGTTTGCTTTAGCGTTACGGTTAGGGTGAGGGTTAGGTTTAGCGTGAGGTTTAGGCTTAGGGCTAGGGTGAGGGTTAGGGTTAGGGTGTGATTATGGTGAGAGTGAGTGTTAGGTTGAGGGTGAGGTTGAGGGTTAGGTTTAGGTTTAGGTTTAGGGTTAGGGTTAGGGTTAGGTTGAGAGTGAGGGTGAGGGTGAGAGTTAGGGTTCGGGTACGGATGAGGGTGAGGGTGAGGGTTAGGGTGAATGTCAGGGTTATGGTTAGGGTTACGGTGAGGGTGAGCATTAGTGATAGGGTTAGGGTGAGTTTTAAGGTTAGGGTGAGGGTTAAGGTTTGGGCTCGTGTTCGGGTGAGGGTGAGGCTTAGGGTGAGATTGAGGGTGAGTTTTTTGTTTAGGTCAGGTTTGGGGTTAGGTTTTTGGTGAGGATTAGCGTGATGGTGAGGTTTAGCTTGAGGGTTGGGGTTTTGGTGAAGGTTAGGGTGAGGGTTAGGGTTAGGGTTATGGTTAGAGTTAGGGTGAGGGTTAGTGTGAGGGTTAGGGTAAGGGTTAGGTTTATAAAAGTCAGGGTGTGTGCTAGGTTGAGGGTGAGGTTTTTGCTGAGGGTGAGGGTGAGGGTTTCGATTAGGTAAGGTTTAGGGTTAGATTTATGGTGAGGATTAGAGTGAGGGTGAGGTTTAGGTTGAGGGTTAGTGTAAGGGTGAGGGTTAGGGTTAGTCTTAGGTTGAGGGTTAGGGTTAGGGTGATGTTTCTGGTGAGGTTCAGTGTTAGGTTGAGGGTTTGGTTTCGGGTGAGGTTGAGGGTTATGTATAGCGTTAGGTTAAGGATGAGAGTTAGGGTTAGATTGTGTTTATGTTGAGGGTGAGGGTTAGGGTGAAGGTGAGGTTGAGGGTTAGGTTTAGGGTTAGGGTTAGGATTAGGGATAGGGTGAGAGTGATGGTGAGGGTGAGGGTTAGGTTTCAGGTGAGGGTGAGGGTGAGGGTTAGGGTGAGGGTCAGAGTTAGTGTTACGGTTTGGGTGAGGGTGAGGGTTAATGTTAGGGTGAAGGTGAGGGTTTTGGTTAGGTAAGGGTTAGGGTTAGGGTTCTGGTGAGGATTAGCGTGATGGTGAGGTTTAGGTTGAGGGTTAGGGTTACAGTGAGGGTTAGGGTGTGGGTGAGGGTTAGGGTTAGGTTTAGGGTGACTATTAGGGTTAGAGTTAGGGTTAGGGTGAGGGTTAGGTTGAGGGGTAGGGTTAGGTTTAGGATCAAGGTTAGGGTTAGTGTGATGGTTAGGGTTAGGATTAGTGTGAGGTTAAAGTTTAGGGTGTGCGTGAGTGTTAAGGTTAGAGTTAGGGTTAGGGTGAGGTCTAGGGTCAGGTTCAGTGTTAGTTTGAGAGTGAGGGTGAGTGTTTAGGTTAGGTAAAGGTTAGGTTTATTGTTAGGGTGAGGATTAAGTTGAAGGTGAAGGTTAGTGTGAGGGTTAGGGTTAGGGTGAGGGTTAGGGTTCGGATGAGGGTGAGGGTTAGTGTGTGTGAGAGGGTTAGGGTGACAGTTAGGGTTAGGGTGACAATGAGTGTTAGGGTGAGTGTGAGGGTTAGGCTTAGATTTCGGGTGAGGGTTCGGGTTAGGGTTAGAATGAGGTTGAGGCTTAGGGTGTGGGGTAGGGTTAGTGTTAGTGTGAGGTTCAGAGTTAGTGTGGGGGTTAGGGTTGGGGTTAGGGTTAGGTTTAGTGAGAGGATAAGGGTTAGGGTGAGGGTTAGGGTAAGGGTTAGGGTTAGGGTGAGGGTTAGGGTGAGTGTTAGGGTTAGGGTTAGTGTTAGGTTGAGGGTAAGGGTTAGGGTTAGTGTTAAGGTAAGTTTTAGGGTTAGGGTGAGGGTTGGGGTAAGGGTAAAGGATAGGGTGAGTGTGAGGCGAGGGTTAGGGTTATGGTTAGTTTGAGGGTTAGGGTTAGGGTTAGGTTTAGGCTAAGGTTTAGTGTTACAGTGAGGGTTAGGTTTTGGTTTAGGGTGAGTGTTAGGGTTAGGGTTATGGTGAGGGTGTGGGTAAGGATGAGGGTTAGGGTTAGGGTTATGTTTAGGTTTAGGGTTAGGCTGAGGGAGAGGGTGAGGGTGAGTGTGAGGTTTAGGTTTAGTGTGAGGGTTAGGGTTAGGCTTAAGTTTAGGGTGAGGGTAAGGATTAGGGTGTGGTTTAGGGTGAGGGTGAGGGTTAGGTTTAGCATTAGGGTTAGGGTTAGGGTGATGGTTAGTATTAGGGTTAGGATTAGGGTCAGGGTGAGGGTGAGGATTAGGGTTAGGTTCAGGTTGAGGGTTAGGGTTAGGGATTGGGTTAGGGTGAGTGTGAGGTTGAGATGAGGGCTTCGGTTATATGAGGTTTATGGTTAGGTTAGGGTGAGTAATAGTTTGAGGGTGAGGGTTAGATTGAGGGTTAGGGTTAGGGTGAGGGTTAGGGTTAGGCTTAAGGTGAGAGTTAGGTTTAGCGTGATGTTTAGGGTGTGAGTGTGTTAAGGTGAGTGTGAGGGTTAGCGTTAGGTTTAGGTTTAGGATTAGTGTTAGGGCTAGGGTGAGGGTGATGGTGAGGTTTAGGTTTAGGATTAGGTTTAGGGTTAAGGTGAATGTTAGGGTGATTGTGAGGGTTTGGGTGAGGGTGAATTTTAGCGTGTGTGTGAGGGTTAGATTTAGGGCGAGGATTAGGGTTAGGGTTAGGTTTATGGTGAGGGAAAGGATTAGGGTTAGAATTAGGGATAGGTTGAGGATTAATGTTAGTGTGAGGGTTAGGTTTAGGGTTAGGTTGAGGATTAGGTTTAGTGTGATGTTTATGGTGAGAGTGAGTGTTAGGGTGAGGGTGAGGATGAGTGTTAGGTTTAGGGTTAGGGTTAGGTTTAGGTTTAGGGTGAGAGTGAGGGTGAGTTGAGGGTTAGGGTTCGGGTGAGGGTGAGGTTCAGGGTGAGGGTTAGGGAGAGGGTCAGGCATAGGATTAGGGTAAGGGTGAGCATTACGATTGGGGTGAGGGTTAGGGTGAGGGTTAGTTTTAGTTTCATATTTAGAGTGAAGTTGAGGTTTAGGGTGAGTGTGAGGGTTCAGATGAGAGTGAGGGTATGGGTTTGCATGAGGGTTAGGGTGAGAGTGTAGTTTAGGGTTAGCGTTAGTGTTAGTGTGAGGGTTAGGGTTAGGGTTAGTTTTAGGGTGAGGGCGAGGTTTCGGGTTAGGATTGGGGTGAGAGTTAGGTTTAGGGTTACGGTGAGTTTTAGGGTTAGGGTTAGGGTGAGGGTTAGGGTAAGGGTTAGGTTTAGGGTGAGAGTTAGGGTGAGGGAGAGGGTGAGGATGAGGGTTAGGATTATGTTTAGGGTTAGTCTGAAGTTGAGGGTTAGGGATAGGGTTAGGCTGAGGGTGAGGGTTAGGATTAGGGTGAGGATAGGATTAGGGTGAGGGCTAGGGTGAGGGTGAGGGTTACACTGAGGGTGGAAGTGAGTGTGAGGGTGAGGATTAGGGTGACGGTTAGGGTTTAGGTTAGGGTGAGGGTTGCGGTTAGGGTGATGTTTAGGGTGAGAGTCAGGGTTAGGGTGAGTTTGAGGTTGGGGTGGGGGTGAGGGTTAGTGTGTGGGTGAGGGTGAGGCTGAGGGTTAGGGTTAGGGATAGGGTGAGGGTTAGGTTTAGGATGATATTTAGTGTGAAGTTGAGGGTTAGAGTGAGTGTGAGGATTCAGATGAGGGTGAGGTTAAGGGTTTGCGTGAGGGTTAGGGTTAGGGTGAGGGTTAGGTTGAGAGTGAGGTTTAATGTTAGCGTAAGGCTCAGGGTGAGCTTTAGGGTGAGGGTTAGTGTTAGGGTTAGGTTTAATGAGAGGGTGAGTGTTAGGGTTAGGATTAGGGTGAAGGTTAGGGTTAGGTTGAGGTTTAGGGTGAGTGTTAGGCTGAGGGTGAGGGTTAGGGTGAGTGTGAGGGTTGGGATTAGAGTGAGGGTTAGGGTTAGTTTTAGGGTTAGGGTGAGGGCTAGGGTGAAGGTGAGGTTTAGAGTTAGGGTTAGGGTTAGGTTTAGGGTGTGGGTGAGGGTTAGATTTAGGAATTGTTTTATGGTTCTTATTAGGGTTAGGGTTAGGTTGAGGGTTAGGGTTAGGATGAGGGTGAGAGTTAGATTTAGGGTTAGGGTGAGGGTTAGGTTAGGGTTAAGTTTAGGGTGAGGGTTAGGTTTAGGTTTATGGTTAGGGTTATAGTTAGGGTTTGGTTTTAGCGGTAGTGTTAGGGTGAGGTTGAGGGTGAGGGTTAGTGTTAGGGTGAGGGTTAGGTTTAGGGTGAGGGCAATTGTGATTGTGAGTGTTAGCATGAGGGTGAGGGTGAAGATGAGGGTGAGGGTGAGTGTGAGGTTTAGAGTGATTGTTATCATTAGGGTTAGGTTGAAGGTTACGGTTAGAGTGATTTTTAGGGTGAGGGTGAGGGGTAGGGTGAGTGTGAGGGCTCAGGTGAGGGTGAGGGTTAGGGTGTGGTGAGGGTTAGGTTGAGGGTTAGGTTAGGGTTAGGGTTAGGGTGAGGGTTTGGGTTAAAGTGAGATTTAAGTTGAGGGTGAGGGTTAGGGTTAGCTTTAGTATTATGGTGAGGTTTAGGTTGATTGTTAGGGTTAGATTTAGGGTTAATGTTAGGGTGAGGGTTAGGGTTGGGGTTATGGTGAGGGTTAGGTTTAGGGTGAGGTTTAGGGATAGAGTTAGGGTTAGGGTGAGGATGAGGTTGAGGGTTAGGGTTAGGGTTAGAGTTAGTGTGAAGGTGAGTGTGACGGTTAGGGTGTGCGTGGGGGTTAGGGTTATGGTGAGGTTTAGGGTGTGGGTGAGAGTTAGGGATAGCATTAGGTTTAGGGTAAGGGTTAGGGTGAGGGTTAGGGTTATGGTTAGTGTTAGTGTGAGGGTTAGGGTTAGGGTGAGGTTTAGGGATAGAGTTAGGGTTAGTGTGATGGTGAGGGTGAGAATTAGGGTTAGGGTTAAGGTTAGAGTTATTGTGAGGGTGAGGGTGAGGGTTAGGGTTAGGATTAGGATTAGGGTTATTGTTAGGCTGATGGTGAGGGTGAGGTTGAGGGTGAGGTTTATGGTTAGATTGAGGGTTAGAGGTAGGGTTAGGTTTAGGGTTAGGATTAGGCTGAGGGTGAGGATGAGGGTGATGGTGAGGGTTAGGGTTAGGCTTAGTGTTAGTGTGAGGGTTAGGGTTAGGTTTAGGTTTAAGGTTAGGGTGAGGGTTAGTGTTAGGGTTAGGGTTAGTGTGACGGTGAGGATGAGGGTGAGTGTTAGAGTTGATATTAGGTTTAGGGTGTTAGGGTGAGGGTGAGGTTTAGGGTGAGGGTGAGTGTTAGGGTTAGGGTGATTGTTAGGGTTAGGTGTAGGGTTAGAGTTAGGGTGAGAGTGAGGTTTACGGTTAGTTTTAGGGTTAGGGTTATTGTTAGGCTTATGGTTAGTGTGAGGGTTAAGGTTAGGGTGATGGTGAGGGTTATAGTTAGGGTTAGGGTGAAAGTTAGGGTGACTGTGAGGGTTAGGGTTAGGGTTAGGGTTAGGGTTATGGTGAGAGTAAGGGTTAGTGCGAGGTTTAAGGTGAGGGTGATGGTTAGGTTTATCGTTAGGGTCAGGGTGAGGGTTAGGGTGAGGGTTAGGGTTAGGTTTAGGGTTATGGTGAGGGTAAGGGTTAGGTCAGGTTTAGGGTGTGGGTGAGGGTTAGGGTTATGGTGAGGTTAAGGGTTGGGTGAGGGTTAGGGAATGGGTGAGGGTTAGGGTTAGCATTAGGGGTAGGGTGAGTGTGAGGGTTAGGGTGAGTTGTAGGGTTAGGGTTAAGGTGAGGTTTAGGTTTAGTGTGAGTGTTAGGGTTAGGCTTAGGTTTAGGGTGAGGGTAAGGATTAGGGTGTGGTTTAGGGTGAGGGTGAAGTTTAGGTTTAGCTTTAGGTTTAGGGTTAGGGTGAGGGTTAAGATTAGGTTTAGGTTTAGGGTGAGGGTGAGGGTGAGGAGTAGGGTTAGGGTTAGGTTGAGGTTTAGGGTTAGGGTTTGGGTTAGGGTGAGGGTGAGGGTGAGGTCAGGGTTTCGGTTAGGTAAGGGGTAATGTTAGGTTAGGGTGAGGATTAGGTTGAGGTTGATGCTTAGATTGAGGGTTATGGTTAGGGTGAGGGTTAGGGTTAGGCTTAATTTGTGGGTTAGGTTTAGCGTTATGTTTAGGATGAGAGCGAGGTTTAAGGTGAGGGTGAGGGTTAGGGTTAGGGTTAGGGTTAGGGTGAGGGTGATGGTGAGGGTTAGGTTTAGGATTAGGGTTAGGGTTAGGGTGAATATTAGGGTGAGGGTAAGGGTTTGGGTGAGGGTGAATTTTGGAGTGTGGTTGATGGTTAGGTTTATGTTGAAGATTGGGGTTAGTGTTAGGTTTATGGTGAGGGAAAGGATTAGGTTTAGAATTAGGGATAGGGTGAGGATTAGTGTTAGTGTGAGGGTTAGGGTTAGGGTTACGGTTAGTGTGAGGATGAGGGTTAGGGTGAGGGTTAGGGTGAGGTTGAGAGTTAGGGTTAGCATTAGGGTTAGGGTTAGGGATAGGGTGAGGATTAGGGTTAGTGTGAGGGTTATGGTTAGGGTTAATATTAGTTTTATTGTGAGGGTAAGGCTTAAAGTGAGGGTTATGATGAGGGTTGAGGTTTAGGGTTAGCGTTACAGTTAAGGTGAGCTTTAGTTTGAGGGTTAGGGTTAGGGTGAGTTTTAGGGTTAGGGTTAGGTTGAGGATTAGGTTTAGTGTGATGTTTATGGTGAGCGTGAATGTTAGGGTGAGGGAGAGTTTTAGGGTTCGGATGAGGGTTAAGTTCAGGGTGAATGTTAGGGTGAGAGTCAGGGTTAGGGTTAGGCTTAGGGTGAGTGTTAGGTTTATGGTGACGTTTAGAGTTAGGGTTTGGGTTAGGGTTAGGGTGAGAGTTAGGGTGACCGTTAGGGTTAGGGTTAGGTTTAGGGTGAGGGTTAGGTTTAGGGTTAGGTTTAGGGTGAGGTTGAGGGATATTGTTAGGTTTAGTGTGATGGTTAAAGTTAGGGTGAGGGCTAAGGTGAGGTTGAGGGATAGGGTGATGATGAGGGTTTCACTTAGGTAAAAGTTAGGGATAGAATTAGGGTGAGGATTAGGGTGAGGGTGAGGGTTATGTTGAGGGTTAGGGTTAGGGTTAGGTTTAGGGTGAGGATTAGGGTTAGTGTTAGGGTTATGGTGAGGGTAAGTATTAGCTTGAGATTTAGGGTGAGGTTCAGGTTTAGGGTAAGCGTTAGGGTAAGGGTGAGGGTTAGTGTGAGGATTCGGGTTAGGGTTAGGTTTAGGATGAGGATTAGAGTTAGGGTTATGGTGAGGTGAGGGTTTCGGTTAGCTAAGGGTTATGTTTAGGTTAGAGTGAGGATTAGGTTGAGGGTGAGGGTTAGATTGAGGGTTAGGGTTAGGGCGAGGGTTAGGGTTAGGCTTAAGGTGAGGATTAGGTTTAGCGTGATGTTTAGGGTGAGGGTGAGGGTTAAGGTGAGGGAAAGGATTAGGGTTAGAATTAGGGATAGGTTGAGGATTAGTGTTAGTGTGAGTGTTAGGGTTAGGGTTAGAGTTAGTGTGAGTATAAGGGTTAGGGTGAGGGTTATGGTGAGGGTGAGGGTTAGGGTTAGCGTTAGGGTTACGGTGAGCGTTAGGGTGAGGGTTAAGGTTAGGGTGAGGGTTAGGGTTATGGTTAGGTTGAGGATTAGGTTTAGTGTGATGTTTATGGTGAGGGTGAGTGTTCGTGTGAGGGTGAGGAAGAGCGTTAGCATTAGGGTTAGGGTTAGGTTTAGCTTTAAGGTGAGAGTGAGGTTGAGGGTGAGTGTTAGGGTTAGCCTTAGGGTGAGGATTAGGGTTAGGGTTAGGGTTATGGTGAGGGTAAGTCTTAGGGTGAGGTTTAGAGTGAGGTTTAGGTTTAGGGTTTGCGTTGGGGTAAGGGCGAGGGTTGGTGTGAGGGTTAGAATTAGGGTTAGGGTTAGGGTAAGGTTTAGATTTAGGGTTAGGTTGAGGGTTAGGGTCTGGGTGAGTGTAAGGGTTAGGGTGTGGGTTAGGGTGAGGTTGAGAGTTAGGGTTATCATTAGGGTTAGGGTTAGGGTTAGGGTGAGGGTTAGGGTGCGGGTTAGGTTTAGGGTGTGTTTATTGTGAGGGTGAGTGTTAGGCTGAGGGTGAGGTTGAGGGTTAGGTTTAGGGTTAGGGTTAGGTTAAGGGTTAGGGTGAGAGTGAGGGTGATGGCAAAGGTTAGGTTTCGGGTGCGGGTGAGGGTGAGCGTTACTGCTAGGTTTAGGATGAGGGTTAAGGTTAGGGTGAGGGTTAAGGTTTGGTTGAGTTCTCGGGTGAGGGCTCAGATTAGGGTGAGGGTGAGTGTGAGGGTTTCGTTTAGGTAAGGGTTAGGGTTAGGGTTATGGTGAAGATTAGCGTGATGGTGAGTTTTAGGTTGAGGGTTAGGGTTATGGGGAGGGTTAGGGTTAGGGTTAGGGTGAGGGTCAGGGTAATGATTAGGGTGAGGGTGAAGGTTAGTGTGAGGGTCAGGGTTAGGGTTAGGTTTATGGTGAGTGTGAGGGTTAGTGTTAGGGTTAGGGTGAGGGTTAAGTTTGGGGTGTGGGCTCTATGGTGATGATGAGGTTTATGGTGAGGGTGAGGGTGAGTGTTTCCGTTAGGTAAGGTTTAGGGTTAGGTTTATGGTGAGGATCAATGTGAGGGTGAGGGTTCAGGTCAGGGTGAGTATTAGGTTTAGTGTTAGGGTTACGGTTATGGTGAGTGTTAGGATTAGTTTTAGGGTTTGGGTTAGGGTTAGTGTGAGGGGTAGGGTTAGGGTTAACGTGAGGGTTAGGGTTAGTGTGAGGGTTAGGGTTAAGTTTAGGATTAAGGTTAGTGTGACGATAAGGGTGAGGGTGAGGGTTAGGTTGAGGGTGAAGATTAGGGTTAGATTTAGGGTTGGGGTTAGCGTTAGGTTTGGGGTGAGGGTTAGGGTTAGGTTAGAGTGAAGGTTAGGGTTAGGTTGATGTTTAGGGTGAGGCTGAGTGTTAGGGTTCGGGTGAGTGATCGGGTCAGGGTGAGTGTGATGCTGCGGGTGAGGTTTAGTGTGTGGCTGAGGGTTAGGGTTAGGGTGAGGGTTATGGTGAGGTTTAGGGTTAGGGTTACGTTTAGGTTGAAGGTGAGGGTGAGGGTTAGGGTGAGAGTTAGGTTTAGGGTGAGGGTTAGGGTGAGGGGTAGAGTTAGGGTTAGGGTGAGGGTTAGGTTAGTGTGAGGGTTTGGGTTAGAGTTAGGGGTAGTGTGAGGTTAAAGTTTAGGGTGAGGGTTAAGTTGAGGGTGAGGGTTAGTCTTATCGTTAGGGTTAGTATGAGGGTTAGGGTTAGGATTAGGGTTCTTGTTAGGTTTAGGGTTAGGGTTTGGGTGAAGGTGAGGGTGAGGGTTGGCATTAGAGTTAGGGTTAGTTTTAGGGTGATGGTGGGGGTGAGGTGTAGTTTTAAGGTTAGGGTTAGGGTAAGGCTGAGTGTGAGGGGGAGGGGGAGGGAAGGTTTGGGGTTAAGGTTAGGGTTAGGTGAAGGCTACATTGAGGGTGAGCGTTAGGGAGAGAGTGAGGGTGAAGGTGAGTGTGAGGGTTAGGGATAACTTTAGGGTTAGGGTGAGGGTTAGCTGAGAGTTAGGTTTAGGTTTTGAGTTAGGGTGAGGATGAGGGTTAGGGTTAAGGTTAGGGATATGGTTAGGTTTAGGGTTAGGGTGAGGTTTAGGGTTAGGGATAGGGTTATGTTGAAGGTGAGGGTAAGTGTTAGGGTGTAGTGGAGTGTTAGTGTTAGCATTAGGGTTAGGGTGAGAGTGAGAGTTAGGGTGAGGTTTAGGGTTAGAGTTAGGGATAGGGTGAGGATTAGGGTTAGTGTGAGGGTTAGGGTTAGGTTTAGTGTGAGGATAAGTGTTAGGGTGAGGGTTAGTGTGCTGGTGAGGGTTAAGGTTAGCATTAGGGTTAGGGTGAGCGTTACGGTGAGGATTAGTGTTAGGATGAGTGTTAGGCTTAGTGTTCGGGTGATGGTTAGGGTTAGGATTAGGGTTAGGGAGAGGGTTAGTGATTGGTTAGGGTTAGTGAGGGTTAATGATTGGGTTAGGGTGAGGGTGAGGGTGAAAGTTAGGGTTTGGGTTAGGTTAAGAGTTAGGGTTAGGTTGAGAGTGAGGGCTAGAATTTGTATTAGGGTTATGGTTAGAGTTAGGGTGAGGATGAGGGCTAGGGTTGGATTAGATTTAGGGTGCGAATGAGGGTGCAGTTCAATGTTAGGTTTAGGTTTAGGATTAGGGTGAGTGTTATGGTTAGGTTTAGGGTTAGGGTTAGGATTAGGGTTAGGGTGAATGTTAGGATTAGGGTGAGGGTGGGGTTGAGGGATTGGGTTAGTGTGAGTGTTCGGATGAGGGTGAGGGTTAGAGTGTGGGTGAGGGTTAGTTTTCAGCTGAGTGTTAGGGTGATGGTGAGGGTTAGGGTTAGATTTAGCGTTAGGGTTAGGGTGAGGGTTACGGTGAGAGTTAGTGTTAGGTTGAATGTTATGGTTAGGGTGAGGGTTCGGGTTAGGGTGATATTTAGGGTGATGGTAGGGTTAGGGTGACGGTGATGGTTAGGGTGAGGGTTAGGTTTAGGATTAAGGTTAGGGTTAGGGTTAGGGTGAGTGTAAGGGTGAGGGTGAGGTTTCCTGTGAGGTTGAGTTTTGGGTTTGGGTGAGAGTTACGGTTAGGGTGAAGATTAGGGTTAGGTTTAGGGTTAGGGTTGGGTGATTTTAAGGGTTAGGATGAGGTTTAGGTTGAGGGTGAGGGTTACGGTTAGCGTTAGGGTTGGGGTGAGGGTTAGGGTTAGAGTGTGGGTTAGGGTGAGGATTAGGGTTAGGGTGAGAGTGACAGTGAGGGAGAGACTGAGGGTTAGAATTTGGATTAGGGTTAGGGTTAAAATTAGGGTGAGGGTGAGGGTTAGGAATAGAGTTAGGGTGAGAGTGAGGGTGAGGTTCAGTGTTAGGATTAGTGTTAGGTTTAGGTTTAGGGTGAGGATATGGGTGAATGTTAGGTTTAGGGTTAGGGTTAGGGTTACTGTGAGTATAAGGGTTAGGGTGAGGTTTAGGGATAGGTTGAGGTTTAGGGTTAGGATGAGGGTTAGTGTTAGGGTTAAGGTGAGGGTTAGGGTTAGGATGAGGTTTAGGGTGAGGGTTAGGTTTAGGGTTAAGGTTAGAGTGAGGGTTAGGGTGAGGGTTAGGGTTAGGTTTAGGATTAAAGTGAGGGTGAATGTTAGTGTTAGGGTTAGTGTGAGGGTTAAGGTTAGGATGAAGGCTAGGGTGAGGGTGTTGGTAAGGGTGAGGTTGAGTGTGAGGGTGAGTGTTTCGGTTAGGTAAGGTTTAGGGTTAGGGTTATGATGAGGATTAGGCTGAGGGTGAGGTTTAGGTTGAGGATTAGTTTGAGGTTGAGGTTTAGGGTTAGTTTTAGGGTGAGGGTTAGGGTTAGGGTTAGGCTGAGGGTGAGGGTGAGGGTTAAGGTTAGGTTTAGGGTAAGGGTTAGTGTGAGAGTGAGGGTGAGGGTGTGGGTTTCGGTTAGGTAAGGTTTAGGGTTAGGGTAAGGATTAGGGTGAGGGTGAGGGTTAGGTTGAGTGTTAGGGTTAGGGTTAGGGTGAGGGTGAGGGTGAGGGTGAGGGTGAATGTGAGGGTGACGTTGAGTGTTAGGGTTAGTTTAGGGTTATTTTGAGGGTTAGGGTGAGGGTTAGTGTGAGGCTTAGGGTTAGGGTGAGGTTGAAGGTAAGGGTGAGTGTTAGGGTGAGGGTTAGGGTTAGGGTTTGTGTTAGGGTGAGAGTGAGGGTTAGTGTTAGGGTTAGGGTGAGGGTTAAGGTTAGGGTGAGGGCTAGGGTGTGGCTGAGGTTTAGGGTGAGGGTGAGGGTTTCTGTTAGGTAAGTGTTAGGGTTAGTGTTATGGTGAGGATTAGGATGAGGTTTAGGTTTAGGTTGAGGTTTAGTGTGCGGGTGAGTGTTAGGGTTAGGTTTAGGGTGAGGATTAGGGTTTGGGTGATGTTTAGGGTGAGAGTAAGAGTTAGGGTGAGTTTGAGGGTGAGGGAGAGGGTTAAGCTTAGGGTTAGGTTTAGGGTGAGGTTTAGTATTAGTGTTAGGGTTAGGGTGAGGGTTAGTGTGAGGGTTAGGGTTAGGGTTAGGGTGAGAGTGAGGGTTAGTGTGAGGGTTAGCTTTAGGGTTAGGGTGAGTTTTAGGGTGAGGATTAGGTTTAGGGTGAGGGTTAGGGTTAGGTTTAGAGTGAGGGTTATGGTTAGGGTGAGTGTTAGGATTAGGATTGGTGTTAGGGTGAGTTTTAGGGTTAGGGTTAGGGTTAGGGTGAGGGTTAGGGTTAGGATTAGGGTTAGGGTTATGGTTATTGTTAGGGTTAGGGTTAGGGTGAGGGTGAGGGTGAGGGTGAGTGTTAGCGTTAAGATTAGGGTTAGGTTCAGGGTGAGGGTGGGGGTGAGTGTTAGGGTTAGCGTGAGTGTTAGGGTTAGGGTTATGGTGAGGGTTAGGTTTAGAGTGATATTTAGGGTGAGGGTGAATGTTAGGGTGATGGTGATCGTTAGGGTTAGGGTTAGGGTTAAGGTTAGGGTGAGGGATAGGTATAGGATAAGGGTTAGAGTTAGGGTAAAGGTTAGGTAAGGGTTCATTTGAGGATTCGGTTGACCTTGAGTGTTAGGGTTTGGGTGAGGGTTAGCGTTAGGGTGTATATTAGCGTTAGGTTTAGGGTCAGGGTTTTGGTGAGTTTAACGGTTAGGCTGAGGTTTAGGGTTTAGGATGAGTGTAAAGGTTAGGGTTAGTGTTGGGGTTAGGCTGAGGGTTAGGGTGAGAGTTTGGATTAGGGTTAGGGTGAGGGTGAGTGTGAGGGTGAAGTTGCAGGTTAGGGATAGGGTGAGGGATAGGGTGAGAGTGAGGGTCAGACGTAAGATTAGGGTGAGGGTTAGTTTGAGGGTGATGGTGAGGGTGACGGTGAGGGTGAGGGTTAGGTTTAGGGTAAGGTTTAGTGTTATGATTAGGGTTAGAGTGAGTGTGAGAGTGAGGCGTAGGGTGAGGGTGATGGTGAGGTTGAGGGTGAGGGTGAGGGTTAGAGTTTGGGTGAGACTTAGGGTTAGGGTTAGGTTTAAGGTTAGAGTGAGGGTTAGGTTTAGGGTTATGATGACGGTTAGGCTGAGGGTTAGGGTTAGGGTTATGTTGAGGGTTAGGATTAGGATTAGAGTTAGGGTTAGGGTCAGGTTTAGGGTTAGGGTGAGGGTTTGTTTAGGGTTAGATTTGGAGTTAGGGTGAGGGTGAGGGTTAGGGTTAGGTTTTGGATTAGGGTTAGTGTTAGGATTAGGCTGAGGGTGAGGTTGAGTGTGAGTGTGAGGGTTAGGGTTAAGGTGAGTTTTAGGATTAGGGGTAGGGTTAAGGGTAAGGTGAGGGCTAGGGTTAGGATTAAGTTTAATATGAGGTTTAGGCTGAGGGTTAGGGTTAGGGTTCGTGTGAGGGTAAGGGTTAGGGTTAGGTTTAGGGTAAGGGTGAGGTTTAGGGTTAGGGCTTAGTGTTAGGGTCAGGGTTAGGTTGAGGGTTAGTGTTAGGGATAGGGTTAGGTTTATGGTGAGGGTTAGGGTGAGGGTAAGGGTTAGGGTGATTGTTAGGGTGATGGTTAGTGTTACTGTTAGGGTTAGGGTTAGGGTTAGGGTGAGGTTTAGGGCGAGTGTAGGGTGACGGTGAGGGTTAGGGTGAAGGAGAGGGGTAGAGTTAGGGTTAGAGTGAGGATTAAGTTTAGTGTGAGGGCTAGTGTGAGGGAGAGGGTTAGGGTGAGGTTGAGGAGAGGGGTAGGGTTAGGATTAGGGTTAGGCTGAAGTTTAGGGTTAGTGTGAGGGTGAGGGCTAGTTTTAGCATTAGGGTTAGGGTTAGGAATAGGGTTAGGGTGAGTTTGAGGGTGAGGTAGAGATTGAGGTTAGGGTTAGGGTTTAGGTTAGGCTAAGGGTGGGGTGATTGTGAGGATTAGGGTTAGGGTGAGGGTTAGAGTTAGGGTTAGGATTAGGGTAAGGTTTATGGTTAGGGTGAGGGTTAGGTTTTGGTTGAGGATTAGGGTGATGGTGAGGGTTAGGTTGAGGGTTAGGGTTAGGGTTCGGTTTAGGGAAAGTGTTAGAGTAAAGTTTAGGGTTAGGGTGATGTTTAGGGTGAGGCTGAGAGTTAGGGTGAGGGTGAGGTTTCAGGTGAGTGTGAGGTTTCGGGTGAGGGTGAGGGTTCGGGTGTGGGTTAGGGTTAGGGTTAGGGTGGGGTTAGGGTAACTGTGAGGCTTAGGGTAAGGGTGAGGGTTAGGGTTAAGTTTAGGGTGAGTGTTAAAATGAGGGTTAGTGTTAGAGTGAGGGTCAGGTTGAGGGGTAGGGTTAGGGTTAGAGTGAAATTTAGGGTTAGTGTGAGGGTTAGGGTTAGGGTTAGTGTAAGGTTAAAGGTTGGGGTGCAGGTTAGTGTGAGGGTGAGGGTTAGGTTTAAGATTAGGCTTAGGGTTAGGGTTAGGCTGATGGTGAGGGTGAGGGTTAGGGTGAGGGTGAGGGTGAGGATTGGTTTAGGATTAGGTTTAGGTTTAGAGTTAGGCTTAGGATGAGAGTGAGTGTGAGGTTGCTGGTTAGGGTTAGGGTAAGGGTGAGGTTTAGGTTGAGGGTTAGGGTTAGGGTGAGAGTTGGGGTTGGGATTAGGGTGAGGGTTAGGTTTAGCGCAATGTGTAGGTTGAGGGTGAGGGTTAGGGTGAGGGTTCGGGTTTGTGTTCGTGTAAGGGTTCGGTGAGGATGAGGGTTAGGGTGTGGGTGAGGGTTAGTGTTCGGGTGAGTTTTAGGGTGATGGTGAGGATTAGGGTGAGTTTGAGGATTAGGGTTAATATTATGGTTAGGGTGAGAGTTAGCATTAAGGTTAGCGTTAAGGTGAGGGGAGGGGGAGGGGGAGGGTTAGGGTTAAGGTGAGGGTTAGTGTTAGTGTGAGGGTTAGGGTTATGTATAGGGTTAGTGTTAGCGTGAGGATAAGGGTTAGGTTGAGGGTGGGGGTTAGGGTTAGCATTAGGGTTAGGGTGAGGTTTAAGTTGAGGGTTAGGGTTAGGGTGAGTGTTAGGGTTAGGGTTAGGGTGAGTGTTATTGTTAGGATTACGGTTAGGGTTAGGGTTAGTGTTATTGTTAGGGTTAGGGTTAGGGTGAGTTTGACTTTGAGGTTTAGCGTTAGGGTGAGGGTTAGGGTGAGGGTGAGGGTGAGTGTTAGGGTTAGGGTCTGGGTGAGGTTTGGGGTGAGGGGTAAGGTCAGTGTTAAGGATAGGGTTAGTGTTAGGGTTAGGTTTAGAGTTAGGGTTAGTATGAGGATAAAGGTTAGTGTGAGGCTTAGAGTTAGTGTTAGGGTTAAGGTTAGGGTTAGGGTGAAGGTTAGGGTTAGGGTGATGTTCAGGGTGAGGGTGAGGGTTAGGGTGAAGGTGAGGTTGAGGTTAAGGGTGAGGGTGAGTGTGATGGTCAGGATTAGGTTTAGGGTGAATATGACAGTTAGGGTTAGGATTAGGGTTAGGTTTAGGGTTAGGCTGAATTTGAGGGTGAGGGTGAGGGTTAGGATTAGGGTGAGTGTTAGGGTTAGTTTGAGAGTTAGGTTGACAGTGAGTATTTGGGTGAGGATTACTGTGAGGGTGAGGTTTAGGGTTAGGGTTAGGGTTAGGTTTAGGTTGAGGTTGAGGGTGAGGGTTAGGGTTAGGTTTAGCGTTAGGGTGAGTGTTGGGGTTAGGGTTAGGGTAAGGATTAGGGTTAGGGTGAGGTTAGGGTTAGGGTTAGGTTGAGGTTTAGGGTTAGGGTTAGGGTTAGGGTGAGGGTTAGGGTTAGGGTTAGGGTGAGGGTTAGGGTGCGGGGTAGGTTTACGGTTAGTTTAAGGTTTAGGGTTAGGGTAAGTGTTCTGGTTAGGTTTAGGGTTAGGTTGAGGGTGAGGATGAGGGTGAGGTTTAGGGTTAGGTTTAGTGTGAGGGTTAGAGTGTGGGTAGAGGTTAGGCTTAAGGTGAGTGTTAGGGTGACTGTGAGGGTTAGGGTGAGGATGAGATTTAGGGTTAGGTTTAGGTTGAGGGTTAGTGTGATGGTTAGGTTTAGGCTTAGGGTGAGGGTTAGTGTGAGGGGGAGGTTTAGAGTTAGGGTGAGGGTTAGTGTTAGTGTGAGGGTTAGGGTTAGGTTTAGACTTAGGTTTAGTGTATGTTTAAAAATTACGGTGAGGGATAGTGTGAGGGTGAGTGTTAGGGTTATCGTTAAGGTTAGGGTGATGGTTAGGTTGATGGTTAGGTTTAGGGCGAGGGTTAGTGTGAGGGCACTGTTTAGCGTGAGTTTGAGGGTTAGGGTGAGTGAGAGGGTTAGGGTTACATTTAGGGTTAGTGTTAGGGTTAGGGTGAGGGTGTGGGTTAGGGTTAGGGTGAGGGTGAGGTAGAGGGTTAGGCTTAGATTTAGGGTTAGGATTAGTGTGAGGGTTAGTGTTAGGTTTAGGGTGATGGTGAGGTTGAGGTTTAGAGTTAGGTTTAGGTAAGGGTTAGGGTTAGGGATAGGGTGAGGATTATGTTGAGGGTGAGGATTAGGTAGAGGGTTAGGGTTAGGGTGAGGGTTAGGATAGGGCTTAGGGTTAAGGTTAGGGTTAGGGTGATGTTTAGGGTGAGAGTGAGTGTTCGGGTGAGGGTGAGGGTTAGGGTGTGGGTGAAGGTTAGGTTTTGGCTGAGTGTTAAGGTGACGATGAGGGTTAGGGTGAGGTTGAGCGTTAGGGTTATGGTTAGTGTTAGAGTAATGGTTAGGTTTAGGGTTAGTGTTAGGGTGAGGGTCAGGGTGAGGGTAAGGGTTAGGGTTAGGGTCAGGGTTAGGGTTAGTGTGAGGGTTAGGTTTAGGGTTTGTGGTAGGATACCGGTGAGGGTGAGGGTTAGGGTGAGGGTGAGAGTGAGGGTTAGGGTTAGTGTTAGGGTTAGGGTGAGTTTTACGGTGTGTGTTAGGATTAGGGTGACTGCTAGGGTTAGTGTTAGGGTGACGTTTATGTTTAGGGTGTTGTTTAAGGTGAGGGTGAATATTAGTTTGAGGGTAATGGTTAATGTTAGGGTTAGGGTTAAGGTTAGGGTGAGGGATAGGTATAGGATTAGTGTTAGGGTTAGGGTTAGAGTGATTGTAAGATTTCGGTTGATAATTCGGGTGACCTTGAGTGTTAGGGTTTGGGAGAGGGTTAGTGTCAGGGTGCATATTAGGGTTAGGGTTAGTGTCAGGGTTTTGGTGAGTTTAATGTTTAGGGTGAGGTTTATGGTGAGGGTTAGGGTTAGGGTTAGCCTTAGGGTTAGGGTGAGGGTTATGGTGAGGTTTTGGGTTAGGGTTAGGGTGAGGGTTAGGGTGAGAGTTAGGGTTAGTATGAGGGTTATGGTTAGGGTTAGGGTGAGGGTTAGGTGAGAGTAATGCTCAGGGTGAGTTCGAGGGTTAGAGTGAGGGTGAGTTTGAGGGTGAATGTTAAGGTGACGTTGAGGGTGACAGTGACGGTGAGAGTTAGGTTTAGGGTTGGGGTCATGGTTAGGCTGAGGGTGAGGGTGAGGGTGAGGGTTAGGGTGAGGATGAGGGTGATGGTGAGTGTTAGGGTTAGGATTATGTTTAGGGTGAGTTTTAGGGTTAGGGTTAGGGTTAGGCTGAGTGTGAGGGTTAGGGTTATGGTTAGGGTTAGTGTCAGGTTTAGATTTTGGGTGAGGGTAAAGTTGAGGATTAGGTTTGGGATTAGGTTTAGGTGTTTGGTAAGGCTTAGGGAAAATGTGAAGTTGAGGGTCAGAGTTACGGTTAGGGTGAGGGTTAGGGTTAGGATTAGGGTTAGGTTGAGGGTCAGGGTGAGGATTAGCTTGAGGGTGATATCGGTTGACAGTGAGGGTGAGGGTTAGGTTTAGGGTAAGGTTTAGGGTTATGGTTAAGGTTAGAGTGAGTATGAGGGTGAGGGTTAGGGTGAGGGTGATGGTGAGGTTGAGGGTGATGGTTAGGGTTAGGGTTTGGGTGAGGGATAGGGTTAGGGATAGGGTTAAGGTTAAGGTGAGGGTTAGGGTTAGGGTTAGGGTTAGGATGATGGTTAAACTGAGGGTTAGGGTTAGGTTTAGTGTGAGGGTGAGGTTTAGGATTAGGATCAGTTTTAGGGTAGGGTGAGGTTTAGGGATAGGTTTAGGGGTAGGGTGAGGGTTTGTTTAGGGTTAGGTTTAGAGTTAGGGTGAGGGTGAGGGTGAAGGTTAGGGTTTGGATTAGGTTTAGTGTTAGGTTTAGGCTGAGGATGAGGTTGAGGTTGAGTGTGAGGGTTAGGGTTAAGGTGAGCGTTAGGATTATGGTTAGGGTTAAGGGTATGGTGCGGGTTAGGGTTAGGATTAAGTTTAATATGAGGGTTAGGCTGAGGGTTAGGGTTAGGATTCTTGTGAGGGTAAGCGTTAGGGTGAGGGAAAGGGTGAGGGTGAGGTTTATGGTTAGCGTTAGGGTTAGGGTGAGGGTAAGGGTTAGGGTTAGGGTGAGTGTGAGGTTGAGGGTTAGAGGTAGGTTTAGGTAAAGGTTAAGGTTAGGGTGAGGATTAGGTTGAGGGTGAGGGCTAGGTAGAGGGTTAGGGTTAGGGTGAGGGTTATTGTAGGGGTTAGGTTGAAGGTTAGGTTTAGGGTGATGTTTAGGGTGAGATGTTTAGTGTTCGGGTGAGGGTGAGGTATAGGGTGTGAGTGAAGGTTAGGTTTTGGCTGAGTGTTAAGGTGACGATGAGTTTTAAGGTGAGGTTGAACGTGAGGTTTTGGTTAGTGTTAGGGTGAGGGTTAGGTTTAGGGTTAGGGTTAGGGTGAGGGTTAGGTTTAGGTTTAGTGTTAGGGTCAAGGTTAGGGTTAGTGTGAGGGTTAGGCTTAGGGTTAGGGTTAGTATTAGGATAAGGGTGACGGTGAGAGTTAGTGTGATGGAGACAGTTAGGGTTAGGGTTAGGGGGAAGGTTAAGTTTAGGGTGAGGGCTAGTGTGAGGGAGAGGGTGTGGGTTCGGGTGAGGGGTAGGGGTAGGTTCAGGGTTAGGCTTAGGGTTAGGCTGAGCTTTAAGGTTAGTGTGAGGGTGAGGTATAGATTTAGCATTAGGGTTAGGGATAGGGTTAAGGTGAGGGTGAGGGTGAGGTTGAGTTTGAGGTTAGGGTTAGGGTTAGGGTTAGGATGAGGGTGGGGGTGAGGGTGAGGGTGAGTGTTAGCGTTGGTTTTAGGGTGAGGGCTAGGGTGAGGCTGAGGGTTAGGGTGAGGGTCAGGGTGAGGGTGAGAGTTAAGGTGAGGGCGAGTGTGAGGTTAGGGTGTAGGTGAGGGTTAGGGTTAGGGTAAGGGTTAGGGTGACGGTGAGAATAATGGTGAAGGTGAGGGTTAGGGTTAGGGATAGGGTGAGGCTTAGGGTTAGGGTTAGGGTGAGGTGTTACGTGACGGGTAGGGTAAGGGTTAGGCTGAGGGTTAGGGTTAATGTGAGGGTTAGGGTTAGGGTTAGGGTTACTGGGAGGATAAGGGTTAGGGTGAGGATTAGGTTGAGAGTGAGGGTTAGGGATAGCATTAGGGTTAGGGTGAGATTTAGGGTGAGGGATAAGGTGTAGGATAGTGTTAATATGAGGGTGAGGTTTAGAAGTAGTTTTAGGGTGAGGGTTAGGTTTAGGGTGAGATTTAGGGTAGGGTTAGAGTCAGGGTGAGTGTTTGAGTGAGGGTGAGTTTTAGGGTGTTGGTGTCGGTAAGGCTTAGGGAGAGGGTTAAGTTGATGGTGAAGGTTCGGGTGAGGGAGAGGGTTAGGTTTACGGTGAGTGTTAGGGTGAGTGTTAGGGTTAGGGTTAGTGTGAGGATTAGGGTTAGGTTTAGGGTTATGGTGAGAGTAAGGGTTAGGATGAGGTTTAGGTTAGGGTGAGGGTTAGGGTTAGCGTTAGGTTTAGGGTGAGGTTTAGGGTGAGGGTTAGGTTTAGGGGGAGGTTAAATGTTAGGGTGAGGGATAGGGAGAGGGTGAGGGTGAGCTTGAGAGTGAGGGTGTGGGTGAGGGTTTTGGTTAGGTAAGGGTTAGGGTTAGGGTTATGGTGAGGATTAGTGTGAGGGTGCGGATTAGATTGAGGGTTAGGGTTAGGGTGAGTGTTAGGGTTAGGTTTATGGTGAGGGTTAGTATTAGGGTGATGTTTAGGGTGAGGGGGAGGGTTAGGGTGAAGGTGAGGTTTTGGGTGAAGGTGAGGGTTAGTTAGGGTTAGGGTTAGGGTGAAGTTTAGGATTAGTGTTAGGGTTAGTGTGAGGGTTAGTGTGAGGGGCAGGGTTCGGGTTAGGGTGAGGGTTATGATTAGTGTGAGGGTTAGGGTTAGGGTTAGGGTTAGTGTGAGGTTAAGGGTTAGGGTGAGATTTGGGTTGAGGGTGAGGGTTAGGGTTAGATTTAGGGTTAGTGTTATTGTTATCCTGCAGGTTAGGGTTAGGGTTAGTGTTAGGGTGAGGGTTTTGGGTTAGTGTGAGTGTTAGGGTTAGCATTAGGTTTAGGGTGAGAGTTAGGGTCGGGGTCAGGAATAGTGTTAGGTTTTTTTTAGGGTGAGTTTTAGGGTTAGGTTTAGGGTTAGGGTGAGGGTGAGGGTTAGAATTAGGGTTAGGGTTAGGGTTAGGATTATTGTTAGAGTTACGGATAGTGTTAGGGTGAGGGTGAGGGTTAGTGTTAGGTTTAGTTTGAGGTTTAGGGTAAGGTTTTGAGTTAGGGTGAGTGTCAGTGTTAGGGACAGGGTTAGGGTGAGGGTCGGGGTGAGGGGTAGGTTTAAGATTAGGGTTAGAGTTTGGGTTATCCTGAGAGGGAGGAGAGGGTGAGGGTGAGGTTTAGGGTTAGGGTTAGGTTTAGGGTGAGGTCTAGTTGAGGGTGAAAGTTAGGGTGAGGATGAGGGTGAGGGTGAGTGTTTCGGTTATGTAAGGGTTACGGTTATTATTAGGGTGAGGATTAGGTTGAGGGTGAGTTTCAGTGTGAGAGTTAGTGTTGAGTGAGTGTTAGGGTAAGGGTTTTGGCGAGGGTTAGGATTAGTGTGAGGTTTAGTGTGAGGGTGAGGTTTTGGGTGATAGTTAGGTATCCAGTGAGGTTGAACGTTAGGGTGTGGGTGAGGTTGAGGGTTAGGGCGACAGTGAGGGTTAGTGCCAATGTGAGGGTTAGGGATAGTTTTAGGATGAGGTTTAGGGTTAGGGTTAGGGTGCTGTTTAGGGTGAGGTATAGGGTTAGGGTTAGGGTTAGGGAGGGGGTTAGGGTTAGTGTGAGGGTTAGGGTTAAGGTTAGGGTTAGGGTCAGTTTGAAGGTAAGAGTTAGAATGGGTGTTAGGGTTAGGGTAAGCGTTAGGGTTAGCATTAGGGTTAGGGTGAGGGTTTGGGTGAGGCTTAGGTTTAGGGTAAGGGTTACGTTGAGGGTTAGGGTGAGGGTTAGGTTTAGGGTTAGGGTTAGGATGAGGGTGAGGTTCAGGGTCAGGGTTAGGGTGAGGGTTAGGGTGAAAGTGAGGGTGAGGGTTTTGGTTATATAAGGGTTAGGGTTAGGGTTCGGGAGAGGATTAGGTTGAGGTTGAGGGTTAGGTGGAAGGTTAGGATTAGGGTGAGGTTTAGGGTTAGGTATAGAGTGAGAGTTAGTGTTAGGGTGATGTTTATTGTAGGGTTAGCGTGAGGGTGAGGATTTGGGTGAGTGTGAGTATTAGGGTGTGACTGACGGTTAGGTTTAGGGTGAGCTTAAGGTGACGTGAGCGTTAGGGTGGGGGTGAGGTTTAGGTTTACGGTGAGCGTTAGGGTGAGGCTTAGGGTTAGGGTTAGTGTGAGAATTAGGGCTAGGTTTAAGGTTATGGTGCCGGTAAGGGTTAGGGTGAGGTTTAAGTTAGGGTGAGGGTTAGGGTTAGCGTTAGGTTTAGCGTGAAGTTTAGGGTGAGGGTTAGGGTTAGGGTGAGGGTTAAGTTTAGGTTGAGGGATACAGTGAGGGTGATTGTTAGGGTGAGGGTGAGGGAGAGGGTGAGGGTGAGGGTTAGGGTTAGGGTTAGGCTTAGGGTTAGTTTGAGGATATGGTGAGGGTTAGGATGAGGATGAGGTTTAGGGTTAGCGTTAGGGTTAAGTTGAAGTTTAGGGTTAGGGTGAGTGTTAGGGTTAGCTTTAAGATTGGTGTTAGGGTGAGTTTTAGAGTTAGGTTTAGGGTTAGTGTGAGGGTTAGGGTTTGGCTTTGGGTTAGGGTTAGGGTTAGGATTATTTTTAGGGTTAGGGATAGGGTTAGGGTGAGGATGAGGGTTATCCTTAGGGTTAGGGTGAGGTTTAGGGTTTGGGTGAGGTTGAGCCTTAGCATGTGGATGAGGTTGAGGGTTAGGTTGAGGTTTAGGGTGACAGTAAGGCTTAGGGTGACTGTGAGGGTTAGGGCTAGTTTTAGGGTGAGGATTAATGTTAGGGTAAGTTGTAGGGTTAGGGTGACAGTAAGGGTGAGGGGTAGGGTTAGGGTTAGGTTGAGGGTCAGGGTTAGTGTCAGGGTTAGGATTAGTGTTAGGGTTAGGGTTAGGTTGAGGGAAGAGTTTCGTGTGAGTATTACGGTGAGGGAAAGTGTTAGGGTTAGCGTTAGGGTTAGGTATAGGTTGTGCAGTAGCGTGTGGTTGAGGTTGAAGGTTAGGTTGAGGGTTAGGGTGAGGGTGAGGGTTAGTGTGAGAGTTAGGGTTAGGGTGAGGGCTAGGTTTATAGTTGAGGGGTTGGGTTAGGGTGATGTTTATGGTGAGGGTGAGGCTTAGGGTGAGGGTTCGGGTTCTGGTGAGTGTGAGGGTTAGGGTGTGGGTGAGGTTTAGGGTTGCGATGAGGGTTAGTGTGACTGTGAGGGTTTGTTGAGTGTGCCGATTAGGGTTAGGTTTTGGGTGAGGGTTCGGGTTAGTATTAGGGTGATGGTGAGGGTAAAGGTGAGGTGTAGTGTTAGGGTTAGGGTGTGGGTTAGGGTTAGTGTGAGGTTTAGGGTTAGGGTAAGGTTTAGGGTTAGGGTGAGGGTTAGGGTTAGGGTTAGGGTTAGGGTGAGGGTGAGGGTTAGGGTTAGCGTGAAGGTTAGGATGAGGTTTAGGGTGAGGGTTAGGTTTAGGGTTCAGGGTTAGGGTGAGGGTTAGAGTTTGGGTTAGGGTTAGGGTAAGGTTTAGGGTTAGGTTTATGGTTAGGGTTAGGGTGAAGATTAGGGTGAGGGTTCGGGTGAGGGTGAAGGTGAGGGTGAGGGTCAGGTTTAGGGTGTGGGTTAGGGTTAGGGTTAAGGTCAGTTTAGGGTGACAGTTAGGGTTAGGTTGAAGGTGAGGTTTAGGGTTAGGGTGAATGTTGGGGTGAGGGTTATGTTGAGGGGTAGGGTTAGGTTTAGGTTGAGCCTTAGGGTTAGTGTTAGGGTTTGGGTTAGTGTTAGGGTTAGGGTTAGTGTGAGGTTAAAGTTTAGGGTGAGGGTTAGTGGGAGGGTGAGTGTTAGGTTGAGGTTTAGCGTTAAGGTATGATTGGGGTTAGGTTTACAGTGAGGGATATGGTGATGTTTAGGGTGAGGGTGAGGTTTAGGATGAGTGTGAGGTTTCAGGTGAGGGTGAGTGTTCAGGTGAGGATAAGGGTTATTGTGTGGGTTAGTTTTAGGTTTAGGGTCTGGTTAGGGTGACATTGAGGGTTAGGGTGAGTTTGAGTGTTAGGGTTAGTTTTAGGGTGATGTTTAGGGTGAGGGTGAGATTTAGGGTGAGGGGGTCTGTGTGGGTGAGGGTTAGGGTTCGGGTAAGGGTTAGGGTGACGGTGAGGGTAATGGTGAAGGTGAGGGTTAGGGTTAGGGTTAGGGTGAGGTTTACAGTGAGTGTAAGGGTTAGGGTGAGTGTTAGGGTTAGGATTATGGTGAGGGTCAGTTTTAGGGTGATATTTATGGTGAGGGTGAATGTTAGGGTGATGGTAAAGTATAGGGTTAGGGTTAAGGTTAGGGTTAGGGATAGGTATAGGATTAGGGTTAGGATGAGTGTAAGGGTTCGGTTTAGGATTTGGGTGACCTTGAGTGTTAGGGTTTGTGTGAGGGTTAGCGTTAGGGTGCATATTAGGGTTAGGGTTATGGTCAGGGTTTTGTAGAGTTTAAGGGTTAGGCTGAGGTTTAGGGTAGGGTGCGGGTTTGGGTTAGTGTTAGGGTTAGGCTGAGGGTTAGGGTGAGAGTTTGGGTTAGGGTTAGGTTGAGGGTGAGGGTGAGGGTGAAGTTGCAGGTTAGGGATAGGGTGAGGGGTAGGGTGAGGGTGAAGTTTAGGTTGAGGGTTAGCGTGAGGGTGAGGGTTAGGGTTGGGTTTAGGGTGAGGGTAAGGGTTAGGGCGATGTGTAGGTTGAGGGTGAGGGTTAGGGTGAGGATTCAGGTTCGGGTTCGGGTGAGGGTTCGGTGAGGATGAGGGTTAGGGTGTGGGTGAGGGTTAGGGTTCAAGTGAGTTTTAGGGTGACAGTGAGGATTAGGGTGAGTTTGAGGTTTAGGGTTAATATTATGTTTAGGGTGAGGGTTAGCGTTAGGGTTAAGGTTAGGGTTAGGGGGAGGGGTAGGGATAGGGTTAGGTTGAGGGTTAGGGTTTGTGTGAGGGTTAGGGTTATGTATAGGGTTAGTGTTAGTGTGAGGATAAGGGTGAGGGTGAGGGTGAGTGTTAGCATTAGGGTTAGGGTGAGGTTTAAGGTGAGGGTTAGGGTTAGGGTGAGTGTTAGGGTTAGGGTTAGGGTGAGTGTTATTTTTAGGAATACGGTTAGGGTTAGGGTTAGTGTTATTGTTAGAGTTAGGATTAGGGTTAGGGTGAGTGTGAGGTTGAGGTTTAGCGTAAGGGTTATAGTGAGTGTGAGGGTGAGGGTGAGTGTTAGTGTTAGTGTCAGGGTGAAGGTTGGAGTGAGGGGTAAGGTCAGTGTTAGGGAGAGGGTTAGGGTTACGGTTAGAGTTAGGGTTAGAATGAGGATAAAGGTTAGGGTGAGGTTTCAGCTTAGTTTTAGGGTGATTGTGGGGGTTAGGGTGAGGTGTAAGATTAGGGTTAGGGTGTGGGTTAGGGTTAGTGTGAGGGTTAGGGTTAGGGTAAGGTTTAGGGTTAGGGTGAGGGTTAGGGTTAGGGTTAGGGTTAGTGTGAGGGTGAGGGTTAGGGTTAGAGTTAAGGTTAGGATGAGAGTTACGGTTAGGTTTAGGGTTAGGGTTAGGGTGAGGTTTAGAGTTCGGGTTAGGGTAGGGGTTAGGGTGTAGATAAGGGTGAGGGATCGGGTGAGGGTGAAGTTTAGGGTGTGGGTTAGGGTTAGGGTTAGTGTCAAGTTAGGGTGACGGTGAGGTTTAGGTTGAGAGTGAGGTTTAGGGATAGGGTGAATGTTGGGGTGAGGGTTAGGTTGTGGGGTAGGGTTAGATTTAGTGTGAGCCTTAGGGTTAGTGTGAGGGTTAGGGTTAGTTTTAGGGTTAGGGTGAGTGTGAGGTTAAATTTTAGGGTGAGGGTTAGTGTGAGGGTGAGGGTTAGGTTAAGGGTTAGGGTTAAGGTAGGGTTGGGTTTAGGTTTACAGTGAGGGTTATGTTTAGGGTGATGTTTAAGGTGAGGGTGAGGGTTAGGATGATTGTGAGGTTTCGGGTGAGGGTGAGTGTTCAGGTGAGGATAAGGGTTATTGTGTGGGTTAGTTTTAGCGTTAGGGTCTGGTTAGGGTGACATTGACGGTTATGGTGAGGGTAAGGGTTAGGGTTAGTGTTAGGGTGATTGTTAGGGTGAGGGTTAGGTTGAGCGGTAGGTTTAGGGTTAGGGTGAGGTTTAGGGTTAGTGTGAGGGTTAGTGTTAGTGTTAGTGTGAGGTTAAAGTTTAGGATGAGGGTTAGGGTGAGGATTAGTGTGTTGGTTAGGGTTAGGTTTAGGGTTAGGTTTAGGGTTAGGCTGAGGGTTAGGGTGAGGGTGAGGGTTAGGGTTTTGATTTGGGTCATGTTTAAGGTTAGGCTGAGGTTGAGGGTTTTTGTGAGGGTAAGCGAGAGGGTTAGGGTTAGGTTTAGGATGAAGGTTAGGTTTAGTGTGAGGGTTAGGGTGAGGGTGAGGTTGAGTTTGAGGGTTAGTTTGAGGGGGAGGGGGAGGGGGAGGGTTAGCGTTAGGGATAGGGTTAGGGTTAGGGTGAGGTTGTGGGTTAGGTTTAGGATTAGGGTTAGTGTTTGGGTTAGGCTGAGGCTGAGCGTGAGGGTGAGGTGGAGGGTTAAGGTTATGCTGAGGTTGAGGGTGAGAGTTAGGGTTAAACTTAGGGTGAGGGTTAAGGTGCGGGCTAGGGTGAGGTTGAGGGTTTCGGTTAGGTAAGGGTTAGGGTTATTTTAGGGTGTGGTTTAGGTTGAGTGTGGGGGTTAGTGTGAGGTTTAGGGTTAGGGTGAGGGTTAGGGTTAGCGTTAGGGTTAGGGTTAGGTTTAGGGTGATGTTTAGGGTGAGGGTGAGAGTTAGGGTGAGGGTTAGAATTCATGTTCAGTTGAGGGTTAGGTTATGGGTGAGGGTTAGGGTGAAGATTAAGTTGACGGTGAGGGTTAGGGTGAGGGTGTGAGTTAGCGTTATGTTTAATGTGATGGTTAGTGTTAAGGTTAGGGTTAGGGTGCAGGTTAGCGTGAAGGTTAGGGTTAGTGTTAGTGTGAGGGTTAGGGTGAGGGTGAGGTTGAGGTTGAGGGTTAGTTTGAGGGTGAGTGTGAGGGGGAGGGTTAGTGTTAGGGATAGGGTTAGGGTTAGGTTGAGGTTGGGGTTTAGGTTTAGGATTAGGGTTAGTTTTTGGGTTAGGCTGAGGCTGAGGGTGAGGGTGAGGTGGAGGGTTATGGTTAGGCTGAGGTTGAGGGTGAGAGTTAGGGTTAAAGTTAGGCTGAGGTTTAAGGTGAGGGCTAGGGTGAGGTTGAGGGTTTCGGTTAGGTAAGGGTTAGGGTTATTTTAGGATGTGGTTTAGGTTGAGTGTGGGGGTTAGTGTGAGGTTCAGGGATAGGGTGAGGGTTAGGGTTAGCGTTAGTGTTAGGGTTAGGTTTAGGGTGATGTTTAGGGTGAGGGTGAGGGTTAGGGTGAGGGTTAGAATTCATGTTCAGTTGAGGGTTAGGTTATGGGTGAGGGTTAGGGTGAAGGTTAAGTTGACGGTGAGGGTTAGGGTGAGGGTGTGGGTTAGCGTTATGTTTAATGTGATGGTTAGCGTTAAGGTTAGGGTTAGGGTGCAGGTTAGCGTGAAGGTTAGGGTTAGTGTTAGTGTGAGGGTTGGGGTTAGGGTTAGTGTGAGGATAAGGGTTATGGTGAGGTTTAAGAAGAGGGTGAGGGTTAGGGTTAGCGTTAGGGTTATTGTGAGGTTTAGGGAGAGGGTTAGGGTTAGGATGAGGGTTACTGTTAGGGTGATGTTTAGGGGGAGGTTGAGGGTTACGGTGAGGGTTGAGGGTGAAGGTGAGGGTTAGGGTGAGTGTGAGGGTGAGGGTGATGGTGAGGGTTAGGGTTAAGTTTAGGGTGAGTGTGAGGTTTATTGTTAGGATTACGTTTAGGGTTAGGTTTGGGCTGAGGGAGAGGCTGAGGGTTAGTGTTAGGGTTAGGAATAGGGTTAGGGTTAGGGTGAGGGCTAGGGTGATGGTTATGGTTAGGGTTAGGATTAGGCTGAGGGCGAGGGGGGGTTGAGGGTAAGGGTTAGGATTAGGGTTAGGGTTAGGGTGAGGATTAGGTTGAGTTTGAGTTTTAGTGTGAAGGTTAAGGTGAGGGTAAGGGATAGGGTGATGTTTAGGGTGAGGATGAGGGTTAGGGTTTGGGTTAGGGTTCGGTTTCAGGTGAGGGTTAGGGTGTGGGTGAGGGTTAGAGTTAGGGTGAAGGTTAGGGTGACGGTGAGTGTTAATGTGAGGGTGAGGGTGAGGATTATGTTTAGGCTGAGAGTTAGAGTTAATGTTAGGGTTAAGGTGAGGGTTAGGGTGAGGGGTAGGGTTAGGTTTAGTTTGAGGGTTAGGTTTAGGGTTAGGGTTAGTTTGAGGATAAAGGAAATGGTAAGTGTTAGGATTAGGGTGAGGGTTAGGGTTGGCCTTAGGGTTAGGGTGAGGTTTAGGGTAAGGTTTCGGGTTAGGGTTAGGATAAGGGTTAGGGTAAGGTTTAGGTTTAGGGTGAGGGTTAGGTTTAGGTTTAGGGTAAGGGTGAGGGTGCGGGTGAGGGTTTGGTTTAGGATTAGGGTTAGGGTGATTTTTAGGGTAAGGTTTAGGTTTAGGGTGAGGGTTAGGTTTAGGTTTAGGGTAAGGGTAAGGGTGTGGGTGAGGTTTTGGTTTAGGATTAGGGTTAGGGTTAGGTTTAGACTAATGGTGAGGGTGAGGGTGATATTGAGGGTTACGGTTAGGATGAGAGGTAGGGTTAAGGTTAGGATTAGGGTGACGGTAAGGGTTACGCTGATGGTTAGGGTGAGGGTGAGGGATTGCTTTAGCGTTCGGGTGAAGGTGAGGGTGAGTTTGAGGGTTAGGGTTAGGTTGAGGGTAAGGGTTAGGGTGAGGGCTAGATTGACGGTGAGGGTTAGGGTTAGCATTAGTGTTAGGGTTAGGTTTAGGGTGAGGCTTAGGCTTTGGTTAGGGTTAGGGTGAGGGTGAGGATGAGGGTTAGGTTTAGGTTGAGGGCAAGGGTTAGGGTGAGGGCGAGGTTGAGGGTGAGCGTTAGGGTGAGGGTGATGGATTCGGTTAGGTAAGGTTTAGGGTTAGGGTGAGGTTTAGGATGAGGGTGAGGATTAGGTTGAGTGTTAGGTTTAGCGTTAGGGTTAGGGTTGGGGTTAGGGAGAGGGTTTGGGTTAGGGTGATGTTTAGGTTGAGGGTGAGGGTTAGGGTGAGGGTTCGGGTTCGGGTTCGGGTTCTGGTAAGGATGAGGGATAGGGTGTGGGTGAGGTTTAGGGTTTAGGTGAGTTTTAGGGTGATGGTGAGGTTTAGGGTGAGGGTTAGTGTTCAGTTTATGATTAGTGTGAGGGTTAGCGTTATGGTTAGGTTTAGAGTGAGGTTTAGGGTGAAGGGTAGGGTTAGGGTTAGGGTGAGGGTTAGGGTTAGTGTGAGGGTTAGAGTTATGTATAAGGTTAGTGTTAGTGTGAGTATAAGTGTTAGGGTGAGGGTTTGGATGAGGGTTTGGGTTAGGGTTAGGGTAAGGGTAAGGGTTACAGTGATGGTTAGGGTGAGTTTCAGGGTTAGTGTTAGCATTAAGGTTAGGGTTAGTGTGATGGTGAGGGTGAGGGTTTCGTTTAGGTAAGGCATAGGGTTAGGGTGAGGGTGAGGGTTAGATTGAGGGTGAGGGTTAGGTGTAGGATGAGGTTTAGGGTTGGGTTTAGGGTGAGGGTTAGGTTAGGGTGATGTTTAGGTTGAGGGTGAGGGTTAGGGTGAGGGTTACGGTTCGGGTTAGGGTGAGGTTTTGGGTGGGTGTGAGGGTTAGTGTGTGGGTGAGTGTTAAGGCTCGGGTGAGTTTTAGGGTGATGGTGAGTGTTAGGGTGAGGGTGAGGTTTAGGGTTAGGGTTAGGATTAGGGTAAGGGTTAGCGTTAGGGTTAGGGTTAGCGTGATGTTTAGGTTGAGGTGTATGGTTAGGGTTAGGGTGAGGGTTAGGGTTAGGTATACGGTTAGGGTTAGTGTGAGGATGAGGGTTAGGGTGAGGGTGAGGGTTAGGGTTAGCTTTAGGGTTGGGGTGAGGTTTATGGTGAGGGTGATTGTTAGGTGTAGGGTTAGGGTTAGGGTTAGGGTGATATTTAGGTTGAGGGTGAAGTTTAGAGTTAGGGTTACGGTTTAGGTGAGGGTGAGGGTGAGGGTGAGTGTTAGGTGTAGGGTTAGGGTTAGGGTTAGGGTTAGAGTGAGTGTGAACTTGAGGGTGAGGGTTCTGTGAGGTTGAGTGTTAGGGTGTGGTTGAGTGTTAGGGTTAGGGTGAGGATTAGGGTTAGGTTTAGGGTTAGGGCTATAGTGAACTTTACAGTTAGAGTGAGGTTTAGGGTGAGGGTGAGGTTTAGGGTTAGCAATAGGGTTAGGTTGAGGATTAGGGTAAGGGTTAGGTTTAGGGATAGGGTGAGGGTGAGGATTAGGTTTAGGATTAGGGTTAGGGTTAGAGTTTTGGTGAGGCTGAGGTTGAGGGTTAGGGTGAGGATTAGGGTTAGGGTTAAGGTTACAGATATTGTTAAGGTTTGGGTTAGGGTTATGTTGAGTGTGAGTGTGAGGGTTAGCATTAGGGTTATTGTTAGGAATAGGGTGAGGGAAGGGGTGAGGGTTAAGTTTAAGATTAGGGTTAGGATTTGGGTTATGCTGAGGGTGAGGGTGAGGGTGATGGTGAAGTTTAGGCTTAGAGTTAGGGTTAAGGTTAAGGTGAGGGCTAGGGAGAAGGTGAGGGTTAGGGTGAGAATATGGGTGAAGGTGATGGTTTCGGTTAGGTAAGAGTTAGGGTTATTGTTATGGTGAGGATTAGGTTGAATGTGAGGGTTAGTGTAAGGGTTAAGGTTAGGGTGATAGGGTTAGAGTCAGGGTTTGGGTTAGGGTTAAGGTTATGGTTAGAGTGAGGGTTAGGGTTAGGGTGAGGGTGAGGGTTAGGGTGAGAGGTACAGTTAGGGTTAGTGTGAGGGTTAGGATTAGTGTGAGGGTTAGGGTTAGGGTTAGGGTTAGGGTCAGGTTAAGGTTAACGGTTAGGTTGAGGGTCAGGTTGAGGGTGAGTGTTAGGTTTAGTGTTAGGGTTAGGGTAAGGATTAGGGTGATTGTTAGGTTTAGGGTTAGGGTTAGGATTAGGGTGAGGGTTAGGGTTAGGGTGAGGCTGAGGCTGAGGTTTAGGTTTAGGTTTAGGGTGAGGTTTAGGTTTAGGGTGAGGGCTATGGTGAGAGTGTGGATTAGGGTGAGTGAGATGTCGAGGGTGAGGGTTTCAGTTAGATAAGGATTAGGGTTAGGATTAGGATGAGGATTAGGTGGAGGGAGAGGGTTAGTTGGAGGGTTAGGGTTAAGGTGAGGGTTAGGGTTAGGGTTATATTGAGGGTTAGGGTTAGGCTAATATTTAGGGTTAGGCTGAGGGTTAGGGTGAGGGTGACTTTTCGGGTGAGGGTTCCCTTGAGGGTGAGGGTTACGGTGTGGTTTAGGGTTAGGTTTATGGTGAGGGTTAGGATGATGGTGAGGGTTAGGCTGAGGGTGGAGTTTAGGGTTAGTGTTAGTGTGAGGGTTAGGGTTAGGGTTAGATTTAGGGTGAGGGTTAGGTTGAGGGGTAGGATTAGGTTTAGGGAGAGGTTTAGGGTTAGTGTGACGGTTAGCGTTAGGGTTAGAGTTAGGGTTAGTATGAGGATAAAGCTTAGTGTGAGGTTTAGGGTGAGCGTGAGGGTAAGGTTTATCGTTAGGTTTAGGGTCAGGGTTAGGTTGAGTGTTAGGGTTAAGGATAGGCTTAGGTTTAGGGTGATGTTTACGGTGAGGGTGAGGGTTAGGGTGAGGGTGAGATTAAGGGAGAGGGTTAGGGTGAGGGTGAGGGTGATGGTGAGGGTTAGGTTTAGGGTGAGGGTGAGGGTTAGGGTGAAGGTTAGGTTTAGGCTTATGTTGAGGGTTAGGGTTAGTTTGAGGGTTATGGTGAAGGAGAGTTTGATGATGAGGGTTCGGGTTAGGGTGACAGTGAGGGTGTGGGTTAGGATTAGATTTAGGATTAGGGTGAGTGTGAGAGTTAGGGTTAAGTTTAGGGTGAGTGTGAGGTTGAAGGTTTGGTTTAGGTTTAGGGTTAGGGTGAGGGTAAGGGTTGGGTTTAGGGTTAGGGTAAGGGGTAGTGTAAGAGTTAGGGTTAGGGTGAGGGTTAGTGTTAGGGTTAGGGTGAGGGTTAGGTTCAGGGTTAGGTTTAGAGTTAGGTTTAGGTTTATGGTTAGGGCGAGGGCGAGGGTTAGGGTGAGGGGCAGGTTTAGGTTTAGGGTAAGGGTTTGGGTTAGGGTGAGGGCTAGGGTTAGGGATAGGGTTAGGGTGAGGGTTAGGGTAAGTGTAAGGGTTAGGGTGAGGGTTAGTGTTAGGGTTAGGATTAGGGTGATGGTGAGGATGATGGATAGGTGTAGGGTTAGGGTTAGTGTGAGGATAAGGGTTAGAGTGAGTGTTAGGGTGAGGCTGAGGGTTAGGGTGAGGTTGAGAGTTCAGGTGAGTGTTTGTGTTAGTGTTAGGGTTAAGTTGAGGGTTAGTGTGAGGCTTAGGATTAGGGTTCAGGTAAGGGTTGGGGTTAGGGTGAGAGTTAGCGTTAAAGTTAGGGTTATGGTGAGGGTGAGCCTTTGGTTTAGGATTAGGGTTAGGGTGAGGTTTAGTGTTACGTTTAGGGTTAGGAAAGTGTTAGAATTAGGGTGAGGGTTAGGTTTAGGGTTAGGGTTAGGTTTATGCTGAGGGTTATGTTGAGGGTTAGGGTGATGATGATGGTGAGGTTTAGGGTGAGGTTTAGGTTTAGGGTGAGGGCTACTGTGATGGTGAAGGTTAGGGTGGGTGTGAGGGTGAGTATGACTTTTACCATTAGGTAAGTGTTAGGGTTAGGGTTAGGGTGAGGATTAGGGTTAGGGTGAGATTTAGTTTGAGGGTTAGGGTGAGGGTTCGGGTGAGGCTGATGGTTAGGGTGAGGGTGAGGTTTCAGTTGAGGGTGAAGGTTATGGTGTGGGTTAATGTTAGGTTTCGGGTGAGGGTTTGAGTCACGATAAGGGTTAGGTTGAGGGTGAGCATTAGGGTTAGGTTTAGGGTGAGGTTTAGGGTTAGGATTAGGGTTAAGACAAGGGTTAGGGTGAGGGGTAGGGTTGGGCTTACGGAGAGGGTTAGGGTTAGTGTGAGGTTTAGGGTTAGGTTTAGATTAAGGGTTAGTCTGAACATAATGGTTAGGGTGAGGGTTAGGGATAGGGTTAGGGCTAAGGTTAGCGTTAGGGTAAGGGTGAGCATTAGGCTGATGGTAAGGGTGAGGGTGACGGTGAGGGATATGTTTAGGGTGAGAGTGTGGGTTAGGGTTAGGATTAGGGTTAGGTTTTGGGTTAGGCTGAGAGTGAGGGTGAGGGTGGGGGTTAGGATTAGGGTTAGTTTGAGGGTTAGGGGGAAGGTGAGTTTGAAGGTGAGGGTGAGGTTGAAGGTGGCGGTGAGGTTGAGGGTTAGGGTTAGGATTAGGGTTAGCGTAGAGTGAGGGTTAGGGTTAGGGTTAGGGTGAGGGTGAGTGTGAGGGTTAGCTTCAGGGTTAGGTTTAGGGTGAGGGTTAGGGTTATCGTTATGGTTAGGGTAAGGGTTAGGGTGAGAGTTAGGTTTAGGGTTAGGGGTAGGGTGAGTGTTAGGGTTAGGGTTAGGTTTAGGGTAAGGGTTAGAGTTAGGGTGAAGGTTAGGTTTAGGGTTAGGTTGAGGATTACAGTTAGGTTTAGGTTTAGTGTGAGGGTTAGGGTTTGGTATAGGGTGAGGTTTAGGGTTAGGGTTAGGGTGAGGATTAGGGTTAGGGTTAGATTTAGGGTGAGGTTAAGGGTTGTGGTTAGGTTGAGGGTGAGGGTTAGGGTGTGGGGTAGGGTTAGGTTTAGGGTAAGGTTTAGGGTTAGGTTTAGGATTAGGGTTAGGTTTAGGGTAAGTATTAGGGATAGGTTTAGGGTTAGGGTGAGGGTTTGTTTAGGTTTAGGTTTAGAGTTAGGTGAGCGTGAGGGTAACTGTTAGGGTTAGAGTAAGAATTAAGTTTAGGGTTATGGTGAGGTTGAGGGTGAGGGTTAGGGTTAGGGTTAGTGTGAGGATAAGGTTTAGGGTGAGGGTGAGGGTTAGGGTTAGCATTAGGGTTATGGTGAGGATTAAGGTTAGGGTTAGGTGTAGGTTTAGTGTGAGGTTTAGGGTTAGTGTTAGGGTAATGGTTAGGCCTAGGTTTAGGTTTATGGTTAGGGTTAGGGTGAGGGTGAGGTTTAGGGTTAAGGTTAGGATTAGGATGAAGGTTACAGTTAGGGTTCAGTTTGTGTAAGGGTTAGTGTAAGGCTGAGGGTTAGGGTTAGGTGATGTTTAGGGTGTCGGTGATGATTAGGGTGAGGATGAGGTTGAGCTTGTGGGTGAGGGAGTGGGAGAGCATGATGGTTAGGGTTAGGATTAGGGTGAGGGTGAGGGTTACGGTGCGGGTTAGGGTTACGATTAGGGTTAGGGTTAGGGTGAGGTTTAGGGTGAGGGTTAGTGTTAGGGTTAGGGTTAGGGTGAGGGTTAGGGTTAGGGTTAGGTTGAGGGTGAGCGTTAGGATTAGGATTAGTGTTAGGTATAGGGTGAGGTTTAGGGATAGGTTTACGGTTTGGGTGAGGTTTGGTTTAGGGTTAGTTTTAGAGTTAGGGTGAGGGTGAGGGTGAGGGTTAGGTTTTGGATTAGGGTTAGTGTTAGGGTTAGGCTGTGGGTGAGGTTGTGGGTGAGTGTGAGCGTTAGGGTTAAGGTGAGGGTTAGGATTAGGGTTAGGGTTAAGGGTAAGGTGAGGGTTAGGGTTAGGATTAAGTTCAATATGAGGTTAGGCTGAGGGTAAGGGTTAAGGTTCTTTTGAGGGTAAAGGTTAGGGTGAAGGTTAGGGTTAAGGTTCTTTTGAGGGTAAAGGTTAGAGTGAGGGTTAGGGTGATGGTGAGGGTTAGGGTGAGGGTTATGGTTAGGGTGAGTGTTAGGGTGAGGGTAAGGGTTAGGGTGATTGCTAGTGTGAGTGTTACTGTTAGTGTTAGCGTTAGGGTTAGGGTGAAGGTTAGGGTGAGGGTAAGGTTTACGGCGAGGTTTAGGGTGATGGTGAGGGTTAGGGTGAAGGAGAGGGTTAGGGTTAGGTTTAGGTTGAGTGTTAAGTTTAGGGTGAGGGCTAGTGTTAGTGAGAGGGTTAGGAATGAGGGTGAGGTGTAGGGGTAGGGTTACGGTAAGGGTTAGGGTTAGGCTGAGCTTTAGGGTTAGTGTGAAGGGGAGGGATAGATTTAGCATTAGGGTTATGGTTAGGGATAGGGTTAAGGTGAGGGTGAGGGTGAGGTTGAGGTTGAGGTTAGGGTTAGGGTTATGGTTAGGTTGAAGGTGGGGTTGAGGTTGAGGGTGAGGGTGAGGGTTAGGGTTACTTTTAGGGTGAGGGCTAGGGTCAGGGTTAGGGTTAGAATGACGCTTAGGGTGAGGGTGAGAGTTTCGGTTAGGAAAGGCTTTGGGTTAGGGTTAGGGTGAGGATTAGGGTGAGAGTGAGTTTTAAAGTGAGGGTTAGTGTTAGCGTGAGGATTAGGGTTAGGGTTAGGGTGAGGGTTAGGATTAGGGTGATGTTTAAGGTGAGGGTGAGAATTAGTTTGAGGGCGAGTATGAGGGTTAGGGTGTGAGTGTTACAGTTAGGGTAAGGGTTAGGGTGACGGTGAGGGTAATGGGGAAGTTGAGGTTTAGGGTTAGGTTTAGGGTGAGGGTTTGGGGTAGGGTTAGGGTGAGGTGTTAGGTGAGGGGTAGGGTAAAGTTTAGCGTCAGAGTTAGGGTTAATGTGAGGGTTAGGGTTAGGGTTAGGGTTAGTGTAAGGATAAGTATTAGGGTGAGGGTTAGGTTGAGAGTGAGGGTTAGGGTTAGCATTAGGGTTAGGGTGAAGTTTATGGTGAGGGATAAGGTGAGGGTTAGTGTTAGTATGGGTGTGAGGGTTAGAATTAGTTTTAGGGTGAGGGTTAGAGTTAGGGTGAGATTTAGGGTGGGGTTAGAGTCAGGGTGAGGGTTTGGGTAAGGGTGAGTTTTAGGGTGTGGGTGACGGTTAGGGTTAGGGTGAGGGTTAAGGTGACTGTGAATGTTAGGGTGAGGGACAGGGTTAGGGTTAGGGTGAATATTAGGGTAAGGGTTAGGGTTAGGGTTAGTGTGAGGATTAGGGTTAGGGTTAGGGTTATTTTGAGGGTAAGGTTTAGGGTGAGGTTTAGGTTAGGGTGAGGGTTAGGGTTAAGGGCAGGTTTAAGTTTAGGGTGAGGAATAGGGAGAGGGTGAGGGTGAGCGTGAGGGTGAGGGTGTGGGTGAGGGTTTTGGTTAGGTAAGGGTTAGGGTTGGGGTTATGGTGAGGATTAGGATGAGGGTGAGGGATAGATTGAGGGTTAAGTTTAGGGAGAGTGTTAGGGTTAGGGTTAGGATTTGTGTTAGGGTAAGTTTTAGGGTTAGGGTTAAGATTAGGGTTAGGATTAGTGTTAGGGTTAGGGTTAGGATTATTTTTAGAGTTAGGGTTAGGGTTAGGGTGAGGGTATGTTTTAGTGTGAGGATTAGGGTTAGGGATAGAGTTAGGGTTAGTGTGAGGTTAAAGGTTAGGGTGAGGATTAGGGTGCGGGTGAGGGTTAGGGTTAGGGTTAGGGTGAGGGTGAGGGCTAGTGTTAGGATTAGGGTTAGGGTTAGGGTTAGGGTTATTTTTAGGGCTAGGTTGAGGGTCAGGGTGAGTGTGAAGGTTAGGTTTAGCGTTAGTGTTAGGGTTAGGGTGAGAATGAGGGTGAGTGTTAGGGTTAGGGTTACGGTGAGGCTGAGGACGAAGGTGGGGGTGAGGGTAAGGTTTAGGGTTAGCGTTAGGGTGAGGGCTAGGTTGAGCGTGAGTGTTAGTGTGACAGTGAGGGTGAGGGTGAAGGTGAGGGTTTCGGTTAGGTAAGAGTTAGGGTTATTGTTAGGGTGAGGTTTAAATTGAGGATGAGTGTTAGTTTGAGGGTTAAGGTTAGGGTGAGGGTTTGGTTTATAGTTAGGTTGAGTAGTAGGGTTAGGGTGATGTTCAGGGTGCGGGTGAGGCTTAGGGTGAGCGTTAGCGTGCGGGTGAGTCTGAGGGTTAGAGTGGGGCTGAAGTTTAGGGTTACGGTGAGGGTTAGTGTGACAGTGAGGGTTAGGTTGAGTGTGAGGGTTAGGGTAAGGTTTTGGGTGAGGGTTCGTGTTAGTTTTAGGGTGATGGTGAGGGTTATGGTGAGGTGTAGGGTTAGGGTTATGGTGAGGGTTAGGGATAGTGTGAGGGTTAGGGTTAGGTTAAGGTTTAGGGTTAGGGTTAGGGTTAGGATTAGGGTGAGGATTAGGTTGAGGGTTCGGTTGAAGATGAGGGTTCAGGTGAGGGTAAAGTTTAGGGTGTGGGTTAGGGTTAGGGTCAGGTTAGCGTGACAGTGAGGGTTAGGGTGAGGGTGAGGGTTAGGGTTAGGGAAAGAATGAGGGTAAGGGTTAGGGTGAGGGTTAGGTTGAGGATAAGGTTTAGGGTTAAGGTTAGGGTGAGTGTTAGGGTGAGGGTTAGGGTTAGGGTTGGGTTAGGGTGAGGGGCAGAGTGAGGGTTTTGTTTAGGTTGAGGTTTAGTTTTATGGTGAGGGTTAGGGATAGTGTTAGGGTGAGAGTTAGGGTTAGGGTGTTGTTTATTGTGAGTGTGAGGGTTAGGGTGAGGGCGAGTCCTCGGATGAGTGTGAGGGTTTGTGTGAGGGTTAGGGTTAGGGTGTGGTTGAGGGTTAGGGTTAGGATGATATTTAGGGTGAGGGTGAAGGTTAGGTTGAAGGTGAGGACGAGGGTGAGGGTGAGGGTTATGGTTAGGGTTAGTTTTATGGTGAGGGTGAGGGTGAGGGTTATGTTTAGTGTTAGGGTTAGGGTTAGGGTGAGGATAAGGGTTAGGGTGAGGGTAAGTGTGAGGGTGAGGGTTAGAGTTAGGGTTAGGGTGAGGGTTAGGGTTTGGGTGATGTTTCGCTTGAGGTTTATGGTGAAGATGAGGGTTCGGGTGAGGGTGAGGCTTCAGGTGAGGTTGAGGGTTAGGGTGTGTGTGTGGATTAGGTTTAGGGTGAGAGTTAACGTTAGGTTTAGGTTTAGTGTGAGGGTGAGTGTTAGGGGTAGGGGTAGGGTTTGGATTAGGGTTAGGGTTAGGGTGAAGGTGAGGGTTAGGGAGAGGAGTAGGGGTAGGGTTGGGATGAGGTTTGGGGTGAGAGTGAGGGTTAGGGTGAGAGTGAGGGTAAGGTTTAGATTTAGGGTTAGGGTTAGGGTGAGGGTGAGGGTGAGGGTCAGTGTTAGGATTAGGGTTTGGGTTAGGGTTATTGTGAGGGTGAGGGTGAGGGTGAGGGTTAGGGTTAGGGTTAGGGTTAGGGTTAGGGTTAGGGTTAGGGTTAGGGTTAGGGTTAGGGTTAGGGTTAGGGTTAGGGTTAGGGTTAGGGTTAGGGTTAGTGTGAGGGTTAGGTTTAGGGGGAGGGTTAGGTTTAGGTTGAGTGTAAGTTTTAGGGTCAGGGTTAGGGTGAGGGTTAAGGTTAGGGTTAGGGTTAGGGTGAGGGTCAGGGTGATGTTTAGGGTTAGGTAGAGGGTTAGGGTTAGGCTCAGGAGTAGGGATAGCGTGATGTTTATTCTGAGGGTAAGGGTTCGGATGAAGTTTAGGATTAGGGTGAGGTTTAGGGTGAGGTTTAGGGTTAGCATAAGGTTTAGGGTTCGGGTGAGTGTGATGGTTTGGGTGTGGGTGAGAGTTTGGTTTAGGTTGAGTGTTAGGGTGACAGTGAGGGTTAGGGTGAATTTGAGGGTTAAGGTTAAGTTTAGGGTGAGGGTTAGGATGAGGGTTAGGGTGAGGGATAGGTTTAGGGTTAGGGTGAGGTTTAGGTTTAGTCTGAGGGTTAGAGTTAGGTTTAGGGTGAGGGTAAGGGTTATGGTGAGGGTTAGGTTGAGGGTGAGGGTGAGGGTGAGGGTTTTGTTTAGGTAAGAGTAAGGGTTAGAGTTTGGGTGAGGATTAGGTTAGGGTGAGGGTTAGGTTGACAGGTAGGGTTAGGGTGAGGGTTAGGGTTAGGTTTAGGGTGAGGGTTAGTGTTAGACTGATGTTTAGTATGAGGGTGAGGGTTAAAGTTAGGGTTAACGTTAGGGAAAGTGTTAGGGTTAGGGTTAGGGTGAGGGTTAGGGTTAGAGGTAGGTTTAGGGTTAGGGTGAGGGTTAGGGTTAGGGTGTGGGTTAGGGTTAGTGTGAGGTTAAGGGTTAGGGTTAGAGTTAGGGTTACTGTGAGGGTAAATGTTAGGGTGAGGTTTAGGTTGAGTGTGAGGGTTAGATTAATCGTTAGGGTTAGAGTGAGGGTTAGGATGAGGGTTAGGGTTAGGATTTGGTTTAGTGTGAGGGTTAGTGTTAGGTTGAAGTTTAGGGTGAGGGTGAGGGTTATGGTGAGGGTGAAGTTGATGTTTAGGTTGAGGGTGAGGGTGAGAGTGAGGGTTACGGTTTAGGTTTGGGTTTGGTTGAGGGTGAGGGTTAGGGTTAGGGTGATCGTCAGGTTTATTTTTTGGGTTAGGGTTAGGGTGAGGTTTAGGGTTAGTGTGAGGGTAAGGGTTAGGTTTAGAATTAGATTTAGTGTGAGGATAAATGTTAGGGTGAGGGTTAGGTTGAGTGTGAGGTTTAGGTTTATGGTTAGCGATATGGTGAGGGTTAGTGTGAGGGTTAGGTTTAGGGTTAGGGTTTGGTTTAGTGTGAGGGTTAGGGTTAGGTTGATGTTTAGGGTGAGGGTGAGGGTTAGGGTGAGGACGAGGTTGAGGTTTAGGTTGAGGGTGAGGGTGAGGGTTCGGGTGAGTGTGAGGGTTAGGGTGTGGGTGAGAATTAGGGTTAGGGTGAGGGTTAGCTTAAGGTTTAGGGTTGGTGTGAGGGTGAGGGTTAGGGGTAGGGTTAAGGTTAGGTTGAGGGTTAGGGTTAGGGTTGGGGTTTGGGAGAGGTGTAGGACAAGGTGTAGGGGTAGGTTTAGGGTGAGTTTTAGGGTGAGTGTTAGGGTGATGGTGAGGGGGAGGGCTAGGGTTAGGTTTAGGGTTAGTGTTAGGGTGAGTTTGAGGGTTAGGGTTAGGTTTAGGATTAGGGTTAGGGTTAGGGTTAGGGTGAGTGTCAGTGTACGGCTTCCGGTTCGGGTGATGGTTCGAGTTAGGGTGTGGGTGAGGATTAGGGTTAGGGTGAGGATTAGGGTTAGGGTCAGGGTTAGGGTTATGGTGAGGTTAGGTTTAGTGTGAGGATGAGGGTTAGGTTTAGTGTTAGTTTTAGGGTGAGGGTTAGTGTGAGGGTGAGGGTTAGGGTTAGGATTAGGGTGAAGGTGAGGTATAGGGTGAGGGTTAGAGTTAGCGTCAGGGTTAGGGATACGTTTAGGGTTAGGGTGAGTGTGAGGGTTACTGTTAGGGTTAGATTTAGGATTAGAGTTAGGGTGAGTGTGAGGGTGATGGTTAGGATTAGGGTTAGGATTAGGGTTAGGCTGAGGGTGAGGGGGAGGTGGAGGGTGAGGGTTAGGGTTAGGATGAGCGTAAGGGTTAGGATTAGGGTTAGGGTTAGGGTAAGTGTTAGGGTGAGTGTAAAGGTTTGGGTGAGGTTTAGGGTGAGGGTGAGGCTTAGGGTTAGATTGAGGGTAAGGTGAAAGTTAGGTTTATACTTAGGTTTATGGTGAGTGTTAGGTTGTGAGTAAGTGTTAGGGTGAGGGTTAGGGTGAGGGTGATTGTTAGGGTTCGGGTGATGGTAAGGGTAAGGGTGAGGGTTCGAGTGAGAGTGAGGGATAGGGTGAGGTTTTGGGTTAAGTTTAAGGATAGGGTGAGGATTTGGGTTAGGGTTAGGTTTAGGGTGAGGGTTAGGGTGAGTGTGAGGTTTAGGGTTAGAATTGGGTTTAAGGTTCGGGTTAGGATGAGTGTTAGGGTTCGGTTTATGGTTAGGGTTAGGGTGAGGTTTAGGGTTAGTGTTAGGGTTAGGGTGAGGGTTAGTGTTAGGGTGAGGGTTAGCGGGAGGGTAAGGGTGAGGGTGAAGTTTTTGGTTAGGTAAGGGTTAGGGCTAGGTTTAGGGTCAGTATTAGTGTATGGGTGTGGGTTAGGTTAGGGTTAGTGTTAGGGTTAGGTTGCGGGTGAGGGTGAGGTTGAGGGTTAGTGTTAGGATGAGCGTTAGGGTTGAGGGTGAGGGTGAGGGTTAGGGTTAGGTTAAATGTGAGGGTCAGGGTTAGGGTGATGGTTAGGGTTAGGGTGAGGGTTAGGATTAGTGTGAGGTTTAGGGTGAGGTTTAGTGATAGGATGATGTTTATTGTGAGGGTTAGGGTGAGCATGATTGTTCAGTTCAGAGTTACTGTTAGGGTTAGGGTTGGGGATAGGGTTAGGGTGAGGGTGAGGGTGAGGTTTAGTGTTAAGTTTAGGGTTAGGGTGAGGGTTAGGGTTAGGCTGAGGGTTAGGGTTAGGGTGATGTATATTGTGAGGGTGAGGGTTAGGGTGAGGGTGAGTGTTAGGGTGAGGGTGAGTGTTAGGGTGAGGGTGAGTGTTAGGGTGAGGGTGAGGGTCCGGTTGAGTGTGAGGGTTAGGGTTTGTTTGAGGGTTAGGTTTAGGGTGAGGTTTAGGGTTACGGTGAGGTTTAGGGTGAGGGTGAGTGTTAGATTTAGGGTTACGGTTATGGTGAGGTTTAGGGTTAGGGTTAGGGTTAGGGTGAGAGTTATGTTGAGGTGTAGGGATAGGGTTAGGGTGAGGGTTAGGGTGAGGGTTAGGGTTAGCGTTAGGGATAGGGTGAGGGTTAGGTTGTGGGTGAGGGTTAGGGTTAGGATTTGGGTGAGGGTTAGGGTTAGGGTGAAGTTTAGGGTGAGGCTTAGGGTTAGGGTGAGGGTTAGCTTTCGGGTAACGGTGAGCGTTAGGTTGTGGGTGAGGGTTAGGGTGAGATTGACTGTTAGGGTGACTGTTATGGTTAGGGTGAGGGTGAGGATTATGGTTAGGTTTAGGGTGAGGGTGAGGGTTAGGGTGAGGGTTATGGTGAGAGTTAGGGTGAAGGGTAGGTTTAGGGTTAGGATGAGCGTTAGGGTTAGTGTGAGGGTTAGGGTTAGGGTTAGGTTGAGTATAAGAGTTAGGTTGAGGGTTAGGGTGAGGGGTAGGGTTAGTGTTAAGGTGAGGGCTAGGATGAGGGTGAGGGTTAAGTTGAAGTTGAGGGTGAGGGTGAGGTTTTCGGTTAGGTAAGGGTTAGGGTTAGGGTTAGGGTGATGGTTAGAGTGATGGGTAGGTTTAGCGTTACAGTTAGGGTGAGGGTTAGGGTTAGGGTGAGGGCTAGGGTGAGGGTGAGGTTTAGATTGAGGATGAGGGTGAGGGTGAGGTTTTTGTTTAGGTAAGCTTTAGGGTCAGGTTCAGGGTTAGAATTAGGGTTAGGGTGAGGGTTAGGATTAGGGTAAGTATTAGGGTGAGGGTTAGGGATAGGGTGATGTTTAGTGTGAGGGTTAGGGTGAGCGTGAGTGTTCAGGTCAGAGTTAGGGTTAGGTTTGGGGTTAGGGATAGTGTTAGGGTGAGGGTTCGGGTGAGGGTGAGGTTGAGGGTTATGGTTACAGTTAGGATGAGGGATAGGGTGAGCGTTAGGGTTAGGTTTAGGGTTATTTTAAGGGTTAGGGTGAGGGTAAGTTTTAGGGTGAGGTTTAGGGTGAGGGTTAGAGGGAGGGTGAGAGGCAGGGTTAACATTAGTGTTAGGGTGAGGGTGAGGGTTAGGGTGAGGGTTAGGAATACGGTGAGGATTGGGGTTAGTGTGAGGGGTAGGGTTAGGGTGAAGGTTAGTGTGAGGATAAGGGTTAGAGTGAGGGTTAGGTTGAGCGTGAGGTGTAGGGTTAGCGTTAGGGATAGGGTGAGCGTTAGGGTGAGTGTAAGGTTTAGGGTGAGGGTTTGGGATAGTTTTAGTGTGAGGGTTAGTGTTAGGGTGATATTTATGGTGAGAGTGAGTGTTAGGGTGAGGGTGAGGTTGAGGTTGAGGTTTAGGTTTAGGGTTAGGGTTAGGGTTAGGTTGAGGGTGAGGTTGAGGGAGAGGGTTAGATTTCAGATTAGGGTTAGGGTTAGGGTTAGTGTGAGTGTTAGGGTGAGGATGAGGATTCAGCTTATGGTGAGGGTTAGGGTGTGGGTGAGGTTTAGGGTTAGGGTGAGGATTAGGGTTAGAGTTAGGGTTAGGGTTATTGTGAGGGTAAGGGTTAGGGTGAGGGTTTGGGTGAGGGTGAGAGGTAGGGTTAGCCTTAGAGTTATGGTGAGTGTGAGGGTAAGGATGAGGGTTTGGACGAGGGTTTGGGTTAGGGTGATGGTGAGGGTGAGGGTGAGGGTGAGTTTTAGTGTTAAGTTTAGGGTTAGGGTTAGGGTGAGGGTTAGGGTTAGGCTGAGGGTTAGGGTTAGGGTGATGTATATTGTGAGGGTGAGGGTTAGGGTGAGGGTGAGTGTTAGGGTGAGGGTGAGGTTCCGGGTGAGTGTGAGGGTTAGGGTGTGGTTGAGGGTTAGGTTTAGGGTGATGGTTAGGGTGACGGTGAGGGTTAGGTTGAGGGTGAGTGTTAGACTTAGGGCTACGGATATGGTGAGTTTTAGGGTGAGGTTAGGGTGAGGGTGAGGGTTAGGGTTAGCATTAGGGTTAGGGTGAGGGTTAGGGTGAGGGTGAGGGTTAGGGTTAGGATTTGGTTGAGGGTTAGGGTTAGGGTAATGTTTATGGTGAGTTTTAGGGTCTTGGTGAGGTTTAGCTTTCGGGTGAGGGTGAGGGTTAGGTTGTGGGTGAGGGCTAGGGTTAGATTGACTGTTAGGGTGACTGTTATGGTTAGGGTGAGGGTGAGGATTATGGGGTTACGTTTAGGATGAGGGTGAGGGTTAGGGTGAGGGTTAGGGTTAGAGTTAGGGTGAGGGGTAGTGTTAGGGTTAGGATGGATGAGTGTTAGGTTTAGTGTGAGGGTTAGGGTTAGGGTGAGGGTGAGTGTAAGAGTTAGGGTGAGGGTTAGGGAGAGGGGTAGGGTTAGTGTTAGGGTGAGGGCTAGGATGAGGTTGAGGGTTTGTTTGAGGTTGAGGGTGAGGGTGAGGTTTTCGGTTAGGTAAGGTTTAGGGTTAGGGTTAAGGTGAGGGTTAGAGTGATATGTAGGTTTAGCGTTAGGGTTAGGGTGAGGGTTATGGATAGGGTGAGGCCTAGGGTGAGGGTGAGGTTTAGATTGAGATTGAGGGTGATAGTGAGATTTTTAGTTAGGTAAGATTTAGGGTCAGGTTCAGGGTGAGAATTAGGTTGAGGGTGTGGGTTAGGGTTAGGTTTAGAGTTAGGGTGAGGGTGAGGGTGAGGGTGTTAGGGTGAGGGTTAGGATTAGGGTGAGGGTGTGGGTGAGGGTGTGGGTGAAGTTTAGGGTTACAATTTATGTGAGGGTTAGTGTTCCGGAGAGGTTTAGGGTTAGGATGAGAGTTAAGGTTAGGCTTAGCGTGAGGGTAAGGTTTAGAGTGATGTTTAGAGTGAGAATGAGGGTTAGGGTGAGGGTGAGTGTTCTGGTTAGTGTTAGGGTTTGGGCTAGGGACAGGGATAGGGTTAGTTTGAGTGTAAGGGTTAGGGTGAGGGTTACTGTTAGGGTGAGGGTGAGGGTTAGGGTTAGGGTTAGGGTTAGGGTTAGGGTGAGGGTGATTGTTAGGGTGTGGGTATGTGTTAGGGTGAGGGTGAGGGTTAGGGTTAGGGTGAGGGTAAGGGTTAGGGTGAGGGTTAGGGTGAGGGTGAGGGTTAGTGTGAGGGTTTGGGTAAAGGTTAAGGATAGGGTGAGGATTAAGGTTAGGGTTAAGATTGGGGTAAGGGTTACGCTGAAGGGTAGGGATAGGGTTAGAGTGAGGGTTAGGTTTAGTTTGGCTGTTAGGGTTAGGGTTAGGCGACGGTAAGGTTTAGGGTGAGGGTTAGTGTGAGTGTGAATTTTAGGGTTATCATTAGGTTTAGTTTTAGGGTTAGGATGAGTGTTAGGGTTATGTTTAGGGTTAGGGTTAGCGTGAGGGTGAGCGGTAGGGTTAGTGTTAGGGTGAGGGTTAGTGTTAGGGTGAGGGCTAGGGTGAGGGTGAGGTTTAGGGTGTCAGTGATGGTGAGGGTGAGGTTTTTGGTTAGGTAAGGTTTAGGGTCAGGTTCAGCGTGAGAATTAGGGTAAGGGTATGGGTTCGGGTTAGGCTTAGGGTTAGTGTGAGGGTGTGGGTGAGGGTGAGTGTTAGGATGAGGGTTAGGGTTAGGGTTAGGGTGTGGGTGAGGGTGAGGGTGGGGGTTAGTGTTAGTGTGAGGGGTAGGGTTACGGTGAAAGTTAGGGTTACGGTGAGGATTAGGGTTAGGCTTAGGGTGAGGGTTATGTTTAAGATGATGTTTATAGTGATAGTGAGGTTTAGAGTGAGGGTGAGTGTTCTGGTGAGAGTTAGGGTTAGGGTTAGGGACAGGCATAGGGTTAGTGTGAGGTTAAGGGTTAGGGTGAAGGTGAGGTTTAGGGTTAGGGTGAGGGTTAGGGTGAGTCTTAGGTTTAGGGTTAGGGTCAGTTTGCGGGTTACGGTGAGAGTAAGGGTTAGGGTGAGATTTAGGGTGAGGGTGAGGGTTAGGGTTAGGATGAGGCTACGGTTTAGGGTGAGGGTTAGGGTGAGATTGAGAGTTAGGGTTAGGATTAGACTTAGGTTGAGGTTGAGGGTTAGGGTTCGGGTTCAGGTTAGGGTTAGAGATAGGGTGAGGATTAGGGTTAGTGTGAGGGTTAGGGTTAGGGATAGTGTTTCGGTGAGTGTGAGGATAAGGTTTACCGTGAGGGTTAGGGTGAGGTTGAGGTGTAGGGTGAGCGTAAGGGATAGCGTGAGTTTTAGGGAGAGGGTTAAGTTTAGGGTGATGGTTAGGGTTAGGTTTAGGGTGAAGATTAGGGTTAGGGTGATGTTTATGGTGAGGGTGAGTGTTAGGGTGAGGGTTAGGTTTAGGGTTAATGTTAGTGTTAGGGTTAGACTGAGGGACAAGGTGAGGATTAGGGTTAGTGTGAGGTTTAGCATTAGGATTGGGGTTAGGGTTAGTGTTAGGATAAGGGTTAGGGTGAGGGTTAGGCTGAGGGTGAGGTGTACGGTTAGTGTTAGGGATAGGGTGAGCATTAAGGTGAGGGTTAGGTTTAGGGTGAGGGTGAGGGTTAGGTTTAGGGTTAGGGCTAGTTTTAGGCTTAGGGTGAGGGTGAGGTTGAGGGTTAGGTTTAGAATTAGGGTTTGGGTTAGGGTTAGTGTGAGTGTTAGGGTGAGGATGAGAGTTAGGGTAATGGTGAGGTTTAGCATGTGGGCGAGAGTTAGGGTTAGGGTGAGGATTAGGGTTAGGTTTAGGGTTAGGGTTATGGTGAGGGTAAGGGTTAGGCTGAGGTTTACTTTTAAGGTGAGGGTTAGGGTTAGCTTTAGTGTTAGGATGAGAGTTAGGGTGAGGGTTAGGTTTAGGGTTAGGGTGAGAATTAGGATGAGTGTGTTGGTTAGGATTAGGGTTAGGGTTAGGGTGAGTGTGTGGGTGACGGTGAGTGCTAGGATGAGGGTTAGGGTTAGGATGATGGTGTGGGTGAGGCTGAGTATGAGGTTAGGTTTAGCGTGAGGGGTAGGTTTACGGTGAGGGTTAGGGTTAGGGTGAGGTTTAGGTTTAGGCTTAGGGTGAGTGTTAGGTTTAGGGTGATATTTTGAGTGAGAGTGAGTGTTACGGTCGGGGTGAGTGTTCTGGTGAGAGTTAGTGTTATGGTTAGGGACAGGGATAGGGTTAGTGTGAGGGTAAGGGTTAGGGTGAGGATTAGGGTGAGGGTGAGTGTTAGGGTTAGGGTGAGGGTTAGGGTTAGGGTTAGGGTGAGGTTTAGGGTGAGCATTAGGTTTTGGGTTAGGGTTAGTTTGCGGGTTAGGGTGAGATTTAAGGTGAGGGTGAGGGTGAGGGTTAGGGTTAGGATGAGGGTAAGGTTTAGAATGAGGGTTAAGGTGAGGGTGAGAGTTAGGGTTACCATTAGACTTAGGGTGAGGGTGAGGGTGAGGGTTAGGGATAGGGGGAGGATTACGGTTAGTGTGAGGGTTAGGGTTAGGGTTTGTGATTTGGTTAGTGTGAGGATAAGGGTTAGCATGAGTGTTAGGGTGAGGGTCAGGTGTAGGGTTAGAGTTAGGATAAGGGTGAGTGTTAGGGTGATGGTTAAGTTTAGGTTGGGGGTTAGGGTTAGGTTTAGGGTGAGGATTAGGGTTAGGGTGATGTTTATGGTGAGGGTGAGTGTTAGGGTGAGGGTGAGGGTTAGGTTTAGGGTTAATGTTAGGGTTAGGGTTAGAATGAGGGATAGTGTGAGAATTAGGGTTAGGATTAGGGTTACTGTGAGGACAAGGGTTAGGGTGAGGGTTACGCTGAGTGGGAGGTGTAGGGTTAGCGTTAGGGATAGGGTGAGCGTTAGGGTGAGGGTTAGGTTTAGGGTGAGGGTGAGTGTTAGGTTTTGGGTTAGGGTTAGGTTTATTCTTAGGGTGAGGGTATGGTTAAGGGTTAGGTTTAGGATTAGTGTTAGGGTTAGGTTTAGTATGAGTGTTAGGGTGAGGATGAGCGTTCGGGTAATGGTGAGGGTAAGGATGTGGGCGAGGGTTAGGGTTAGGGTGAGGATTAGGGTTAGGGTTAGGGTTAGGGTTATGGTGAGGGTAAGGGTTTGGGTGAGGTTTAGGGTTAAGGTGAGGGTTATGGTTAGCGTTAGTGTTAGGATGAGGTTTAGGGTTGAGGTTAGTGTTAGGGTTAGGGTGAGGTTCAGGGTGAGGGTGTGGGTTAGTGTTAGGATTAGGATTAGAGTTAGGATGAGGGTGAGGGTGAAGGTGAGTGTTAGGGTTAGGTTTAGTGTGAGGGTTAGGTTTAGGGTGAGGGCTAGGTTTAGGGTGAGGCTTAGGGTTATGCTAAGGGTTGGTGTGAAGTTTAGGGTTAGGGTTAGGGTTAGAGTGAGAGTCATGGTGAGGGTTAGAGTTAGTTAGAGGTTTAGGGTTAGGCTGAGGGGTAGGGTTAGGGTGATGTTTATTGGGAGTGTGAGGGTTAGGGTGAGGGAGAGTGTTAGGGTGAGGGTGAAGGTTCGGGTGAGGGTGAGGGTTAAGGTATTCTTGAGGGTTAGGGTTAGGGTGACAGTGAGTATTAGGGTGAGGGTGAGTGTTAGGTTTATAGTTAGGGTTAGGGTGAGGGTTAGGGTTAGGGTGAGGGTTAGGGTTAGGGTGAGAGTTAGGGAGAGGTGTAGGGATAGGGTTAGGGTGAGGGTTAGGATGAGGGTGAGGGTTAGGGTTAGAGTTAGGGATTGGGTGACTTTTAGGGTGAGGGTTAGGTTTAGTGTGAGCGTGAGGGTTAGGGTGAGCGTAAGGGATAGTTTTAGCGTTAGGGATAGGGTTAGATTTAGGGTTAGGGTGATGGCTAGGGTGAGGGTGAGAGTTAGGGTGAGGGTGAGAGTTAGGGTGAGGGTGAGGGTGAGGTTTTCGGTTAGGTAAGGGTTAGGTTTATTTTTAGGGTGTGAATTATGTTGAGATTGAGGGTTAGTGTGATCTTTAGGGTTAGAGTGAGGGTTAGGGTTAGGATTTGGGTGAGGTTTATTCTTAGGGTGATGTTTAGGGTGAGGTTTATGGTTAGGGTGAGGGTTAGAGTTCAGGTCAGGGTGAGGGTTAGGGTGTGGGTGAGGGTTAGGGTTAGGCTGAGTGTTAGGGTGATGGTGATGGTTAGGGTGAGGGTGAGGTTTAGGGTTAGGTTTAGTGTGAGGGTTAGAGTTAGGCTGAGGGTTAGGGGTATTGGTAGGTTTAGCGTTAGGGTGATGGTTAGGGTTAGCGTGAGTGTTGGGGTTAGGTTTAGGTTGAGGGTAAAGGTTAGGTTGAGAGTTAGGTTGAGGGTGAGGATGAGGGTGAGGGTTTCGTTTAGGTAAGGTTTAGGGTTAGGGTTAGGGTGAGGATTAGGGGAGGGTGAGAATTAGGTTGAGGGTTATGGTTAGGCTGAGGGTTAGTGATAGGGTTAGGGTGAGGGTTAGCGTTAGGGTGATGTTTAGTATGAGGGATAGGGTTACTATTAGGGTTAGCTTTAGGGTTAGGGTGAGGGTTCGGGTGATAGTGAGGGTTATTGTGAGGGTGAGTGTAAGGGTTAAGTTTAGGGTTACGGTGAGTTTGAGGGTGATGGGTAGGTTTAGTATTAGGTTTAGGGTTAGGATTAGGTTGAGTGTTAGGTTGAGGGCAAGGGTTCGGTTGAGAGTGAGGGTTAGGGTGTGGGTGAGTCTTAGGGTTACCGTGAGAAATAGGGGTAGGGTTAGGGTTAGGGTTATGGTGAATGTAAGGGTTAGGGTGAGGTATAGTGTGAGGATGAGGGTTAGGGTTAGGGTTAGGGTTACTGTGAAGGTTAGGGTGAGGATTAGGTTTAGGTTTAGGCTTAGGGTGAGGTTGAGGTATAGGTTGAGGGTTAGCGTTATGGTGAGGGTTAGGGATAGTGTTAGGCTCATGGTGAGGGTGAGAGTTAGGTTTAGATTTAGGGTGAGGGTGAGGGTGTGGGTTAGGATTAAGGTAAGGATTAGGGTTAGGCTGAGGGTGAGGGTGATGGTAAGGGTGAGGGTTGGTGTTAGGGTGAGGTTTAAGTTTAGGGTTAGGGTTAGGATGAGGGTGACGGTGAGGGTTAGGGTTAGGTTTAGGGTGAGGGTGAGGGATAGGCTGAGGGTTAGGGTTAGGGTTAGTGTGCGGTTAGGGTTAGGGTTAGGGTTTGGGTTAGGTTGAGGGTTAGGGTTAGTTTTAGGGTTAGGATAAGGGTTAGGCTGAGGGTTAGGGTTAGGGTTAGTGTGAGTGTTAGGTTTAGGGTTAGGGTTTGGGTTAGGTTGAGAGTAAAGATTAGGGTGAGGTTTAGTGTGAGGCTGAGGTTTAGGGTTATGTTTAGGTTTAGGGTGAGGTTTAGGGTGAGGGTTATTTTTAGGGTTAGGCTTAGGCTGAGGGTTAGGGTGTAGGTAAGGGTTAGGGTGAGGGATAGGATGAGGGTGAGGTTTAGGGTTAGGGTGAGGGTAAGCGTTATTGTGAGGGTTAGTGTGAGGGTGAGGGTTAGGGTTAGCACGAGGGTTAGGGTGAGGGTTTGGGTGAGGGTTATGGTAAAGGTTAGGGTTAGGGTGAGGATTAGGGTTACAGTTAGGTTTAGGGTGAGGGCTATGCTGAGGGGTAGGGTTAGGTTTTGGGTGAGGGTTAAGTTTAGGGTGATGGTTAGGGTTAGGGTTATGGTGAGTTTTAGGTTTAGTGTGAGGGTTAGGGTGAGGGTGAGGGTTAGGCTTAGAGTGAGGTTGAGGGTATGTGTAAGGGTGAGGGTTAGGGTGAGGATTCGGGTTAGGATTAGGGTTAGGTTGAGGGTTAGGTTTAAGGTTAGTGTAAGGGTTAGGGTTAGGGTTAGGGTTAGGTTTAGGGTGAGGGTTAGGGTTAGGTTTAGTTTTAGCATAAGGATTAGGCTGAGGGTGAGGTTTAGGGTTAGTGTGTCTGTTAGTTTTAGGGTTAGGCTAAGGGTTAGGGTGAGGGTAAATGTCAGGGTAAGGGTTACATTGTGGATACGTGTTTGGGTGAGGGTTAGGTTGAGGGTGAGGGTTAGGGTTAGGGTGAGGGTAAGGGTTAGGGTGAGGGTTAGGGTGAGCTTGAGGGTTACGGTTCGCATTAGGGTTAGGGTGAGGGTGAGGGTTAGGTTGAGGGTGAGGATTATGGTTAAGGAAAGGTTGAGGATTAGGGTTAGGGTTAGGTTTAGGGTGAGGGTTAGTCCGAGGGGTAGGGTTAGAGTTAGTTTGAGGGTTAGGTTTAGTGTGAGGGTTAGGGTTAGGTTTAGGGTGACGGTAAGGGTTAGGGTGAGGGTTGGGGTGAGTGTGACTTTTAGGGTTAGCATTAGGTTTAGGGTTAGTGTTAGGATGAGGCTTAGTGTTAGGATTAGTTTTAGGGGGAGGTTGAGGGTGAGGGTTAGGGTTGGGCTAGGTTGAGGGTTAGAATTAGGGTGAGGGCTAGTTTGAGGGTTAGGTTTAGGGTGATGTTGAGGGTGAGGTTGAGGATTTCGGTTAGGTAAGGGTTAGGGTTAGGGTTAGGATGACGATTAGGGTGAGGGTGTGTGTTAGGTTTAGGTTTAGGGTGAGGGTGAGGGTGAGGGTTAGGGTTAGGGTTAGTGTGAGGGTTAGGGTTAGGGTGAGGGTTAGGGTTAGGGTGATTTTTGGTGTGAGGGTGAGGGTTAGGATGAGGTTGAGTGTTCAGGTGAGAGTTAGGTTTAGGGTTTGGGTGAGTGTTAGGATTAGGATTAGCGTTAGGATTAGCGATAGGCTGAGGGTTATGTTTAGGGTTAGTGTGAGGGTTAGGGTTAGGGTTAGGGTTAGGATTATGGTGAGGGTTAGGGTTAGGGCTGGGTTTAGGGTTAGCATAAGGGTTAGGCTGAGGGTTAGGTTTAGGGTTAGTGTGAGTGTTAGGTTTAGGGTTAGGGTTTGGATTAGTTTGAGGGTAAAGTTTAGGGTGAGTGTTAGGGTCAGGGTGAGGTTTAGGGTTACGGTGAGAATTAGAGTGAGGGTTAGGCTTAGGTTAATGGTTAGGATTAGGGTGAAGTTTAGGATGAGGGTTAGGTTTAGGGTTAGGTTTAGTGTGATGGTTAGGGTGAGGGTGAGGTTGAGGGTTAGTGATAGTATCAAGGTTAGGGTTAGGGTTAGGGTGAAGTAGAGGGTGAGGGTGAGGGATAGGGTTAGGATAAGTGTGAAGTCTTGGTTTAGGGTGAGGTTTAGGGTTAGGGTAAGGGTTAGGGTGACGGTTAGTGTGAGGGTGAAGGCAAGGTGAGAGTTAGGTTTAGGGTGAGTGTTAGGGTTTGGGTGAGGTTTAGGGTTAGGGTGAGGTTTAGGGTTACCGTTAGGTTGATGGTTAGGGTTAGGGTGCTGTTTATTGTGAGGGTGAGGTTTAGGGTTAGGGTGATTTTTCGGGTGAGGTTGAGGGTTAGGATGACTGTGAGGTTTAGGGTTAGAGTTAGGGTCAGGGTGAGTGGTATGCTGAGCGTTAGGGTTAGGATTAGGTTTAGGGTTAGGGTTTGGTTTAGAGTGAGAGTAAGGTTTAGGGTGAGGTTTAGGGTGAGAGTGGCGGTTAGGGTGTGGGTGAAGCTTAGGATTAGTGTGAGGGTTAGGTATAGGTTTAGGGTTATGGTTAGGGTGAGGATAAGGTTTAGGTTTAGGGTGATTTTGAGGGTGAGGGTTATGATAAGGGTGAGGGTGAATGTAAGTGTTAGGGTGAGGGTTAGGGTGAGGGTGAGGGTTAGGGTTAGGGTTAGGTTTAGGGTGAGGGTGAGGGTGAGAGTGATATTTAGCGTGTGGATTAAGCTTAGGTTTAGTGTGAGGGTTATGTTTAGGGTTAGGGTTAGGGTTAGGGTGATGTTGAGGGTGAGGGTTATGATAAGGGTGAAGGTAAGTGTAAAAGTTAGGGTGAGGGTTAGGGTGAGGGTGAGGGTTAGGGTTAGGTTTAGGGTGAGGGTAAGGTTAAGGGTGAGGGTGAGTGTGAGAGTGATGTTTAGCGTGTGGATGAAGCTTAGGTTTAGTGTGAGGGTTATGTTTAGGGTTAGGGTTAGGGTTAGGGTGATGTTGAGGGTGAGGATTACGGTAAGGATGAGGGTGAGTGTAAGAGTTCGAATGAGGGTTAGGGTAAGGGTGAGGGTTAGGGTTATTTTTAGGGTTTGGATTACGGTTAGATTGAGGGAGAGAGTTAGATTTAGGGTGAGGGTTAGGGTTAGGGTGAGGGTTATGGTTATGGTTATGGTTAGGGTTAGGGTTAGGTTTAGGTTGAGGGTGACGGTAAGGTTTAGGGTGAGGTTTAGGGTGAGGGTGAGGGTGAGGGTTAGGGTTAATGTTAGGGTTAGGATTAGGGTGAGGATTAGGGTTAGTGTTAGGTTTAGTATTAGGGTGAGGGTGAGGGTGAGGTTTAGTGTTAGGGTTAGGTTCAGGGTGAGTGTAAGGTTTAGGGTGAACCTTTGTGTGATGGTGAGGGTTAGGGTTAGGTTTATGGTAAGGGTTAGGTTTAAGCTGAGGGGGTGGGGGAGGGTGAGTTTGACGGTAAGTGTTAGGGTTAGGCTTAGGTGGAGGGCTAGGGTGAGGGTGAGGTTTAGTGTGAGGGTGAGGGTGAGGGTTTCATTTACCTTAGGGTTAGGGTTAAGGTGAAGATTAGGTTGATGGTGAGGGTTAAGCTGAGGTTAGGGTTAGTGTGAGGGTTAGGCTTAGGCTTAGGGTGAGGGTTAGGTTTAGGGTGATGTTTAGGTTGGGGTTGAGCGTTCGTTGAGGGTGAGGGTGAGAGTGAGGGTGAGGGTTAGTTTTAGGGTTAGGTTTAGGGTGAGGTTGCGTGTGAGGGTTAGGATTAGGAATAGGGTTATGGTTAGGGTTAGGCTGAGGGTAAGGGTCAGGGTGAGTGTGAAGTTTAGGGTTAGGGTTCGGGTTAGGGTGAGGGTTAAGGTTAGTGTGACGATTATGATTAGTGTTTGGTTTAGGGTTAGGGTGAGGGTAAGGGTTAGCGTGAGGTTAAGGGTAAGTGTGAGGGTTAGGGTTAGGGATAGGTTTAGGCTGAGGGCTAGGGTGAGGCTGAAGGTTAGTGTGAGGGTTAGGGTGAGGGATTCTTTTAGCTAAGGGTTACAGTTATGGTGAGGGTTATCCTGAGGTTGAGCTTTAGGTTGAGGGTTACGGTTAGGGTGAGGGTTATGGTTAGGTTTAGGGTAAGGGTTAGGGTTTGGGTGAAAGTTTAGGGTGAGGTTGAGGTTTAGGGTGAGGATGAGTGTTGGGGAAAATTTGAGGGTTCGGTTGAGCGAGAGGGTTAGGTTGTGGGTGAGGATTAGGGTTAGGGTGAGGGTTATTTTTAGCATTAGAGTTAGTGAGAGAGTGACGGTTAGGGATAGGGTTAACATTAGGTTGAGGGTTAGGGTTAGGGTTACGGTTAGGGTGAGGGTTAGAGTGAGGGTGAGGGTTATTGTGAGGGTGAGGGTGAGGGTTAGGTTAGGGTTAGGGTAAGTTTGAGGGTGATGGTTAGTTTTAGGATTAGGGTTAGTATTAGGATTAGGTTGAGTGTTAGGTTGAGGGTGAGGGTTAGGGTGAGAGTGAGGGTTAGGGTGTGGGTGAGTGTTAGGGTTAGGGTTAGAATTAGGGGTAGGGTTAGGGTTATGGTGAAGGTAAGGGTTAAGGTGAGGTATAGTGTGAGGATGAGGGTTAGGGTTAGGGTTAGGGTGAGAGTTAGGGTGAGGGTTAGGTTTAGGTTTAGGTTTAGGGTGAGGTTGAGGGATAGGGTGAGGTTTAGCGTTATGGTGAGGGTTAGAGATAGGCTTAGGGTGAGGGTGAGGGTGAGTGTTAGGTTTAGAGTTAGGGTGAGGGAGAGGGTAAGGGTTATGATTAGGGTAAGGATTAGGGATAGCTCAGGGTGAGGGTGATGGTAAGGGTGAAGGTTAGGGTTAGGGTGAGGGTTAGGTTTAGGGTTAGGGTTAGGGTGAGGGTGAGTGTGAGGGTTAGGGTTAGGGTGAGGGTGAGGGTTAGGGGGAGGGTAAGGGTTAGGGTTAGTGTGAGTGTTAGGTTTAGGGTTAGGGTTTGGTGTAGGTTGAGGGTAAAGTTTAGGGTGAGGTTTAGGGTTATGTTTAAGGTTAGTGTGAGGGGTAGGTTTAGGGTTAGGCTTAGGGTGAGGGTTAGGGTGTAGGTAAGAGTTAGGGTCAGGGTTATGATGAGGGTGAGTTTCAGAGTTAGGGTGAGCGTAAGGGTTAGTGTGAGGGTTAGTGTTAGGCTGAGGGTTAGGGTTACGGTTAGGTTTAGGGTAAGGGTTAGGGTTAGGGTTAGGGTGAGAGTTAGGGTTAGGGTGATGTTTATTATAAGGTTGATGGTTAGGTTGAGGGTGAGTGTTCGTGTGAGGGATAGGTTTCGGGTGAGCGTGAGGGTTTTGTTGTGGTTGAGGGTTAGTGTTAGGTTGAGGGTTAGGGTGACGGTGAGGGTTAGTTTGAGGGTGAGGGTTAAGTCGAGTTAGGGTTAGGTTGAGGTTTAGGGTTAGGGTTATGCTTAGGGTGAGAGTTAGGGTGAGGTGTCGGGATAAGGTTAGGGTGAGGGTTAGGGTTAGTGTGAGGGTTAGGCTTAGGGTTAGTGTTAGTGTGAGAATAAGGTTTAGGGTGAGGTTTAGGGTGAGGGTGAGGGTTAGGGTTAGCGTTAGGTTTAGAGTGAGTGTTAGGGTGATCGTTAGCCTTAGGATAAGGGTTATGGTCAGGGTGAGGGTGAGGGTTAGGGTTAGGGTGATATTTAGGGTGAGGTTGATGGTTAATGTGAGGGTGAGGTTGAAGGTGAGGGTGAGGGTCAGGGTAAGGAATAGTGTTAGGGTTAGGTTTAGGCTGAGCGTGAGGGTCAGGGTGAGGTTTAAGGTTAGGGTTAGGGTTAGGATTAGGTTTAGAGTGAGGGTTACGGTTAGTGTGAGGGTTATGGTTAGGGTTATGATTAGGGATAGGTTGAGGGTAAGGGTTAGGGTGTGGGTTAGGGTGAGGGTTAGGGATAGGTTTAGGATTAGGGTGAGGGTTAGTGTTTGGGTGATGTTTACGTTGAGGTTGAGGGGTTGGGAGAGGATGATGGTTCGGGTGTGGGTGAGGGTGAGCGAGTGGGTGACGATTAGGGTTAGGGTGAGGTTTAGCATTAGGTTTAGCTTTCTTGTGAGGGTTAGGGTTGGGGTATTGTTAGGGTTATGTTGAGTGTTAGCGTTAGGGAGAGGGGTAGGGTTAGGCTTAGGGTGAGTTTTAGCGTGAGTGTGACGGTTAGGGTGATGGAGACGGTGAGGGTTAGGGTTATGGTTATTGTTATGGTTAGGGTTAGGGTGAGTTTGAGGGTGAGGATTAGGTTTAGGATTAGGGTTAGTTTTAGGGTTAGGGAGAGTGTTAGGTTGAGGGTGAGGGTGAGGGTGAGGTTGAGAGTTAGGTTGTGGGAGAGGGTCATGTTTAGGGTAAGGATTAGGGTTAGGGTTAGGGTTAGGGTTATGGTGAGAGTAAGGGTTAGTGTGAGGTTTTATTGTGAGGATGAGGGTAATGTTAGTGTTAGGGTTAAGGTGAGGGTTAGGGTGAGGATTAGGGGAGAGTGAGTGTTATGTTCAGGGATAGGGTTAGGGTGAGGGTTAGGGTTAGGTTAAGGGTCAGGCTTAGCGTTAGCGTGATGTTTAGTATGAGTGTTAAGGTTACTGTTAAGGTTTGGGTTAGGGAAAGGGTTAGGGTTAGGTTTAGGGTTATTGTGAGGGTTAGGGTGAGGGGTATTGCTAAGGTTAGGGTGAGTGTTAGAGTTAGTGTGAGGGTTAGGGTTAGGGTTAGTGTTAGTGTGAGTATAAGGGTTAGGGTGAGGTTTAGGATGAGGGTCGATGATTAGGATTATCATTAGGGTTAGGGTGAGGTTAGGGTGAGTGTTAGGGTTAGGGTAAGATTTAGGGTGATGGTGAGGTTTAGTGTTAGGGTGATGTTTAGGGTGAGCGTGAGGGTTAGGGTGAGGATGAGGGTGAGGGTTAGGTTGAGGGTGAGGGTGATGGTGAGGGTAATAGGGTTAGGGTTAGGGAGTGGGTGAGGTTTAGGATTAGCGTGAGGGTTAGGTTTACTGTGAGGGTTAGGGTTCTTTTTAGGGTGAGGGTGAGGGTGAGGTGGAGGGTTAGGGTTAGGGTTAGGATGAGGGAAAGGGTTAGGGTGAGTGTTAGGGTGAGGGTGAGAGTGAGGGTGAGGGTTAAGTTTAGGGTTAGGGTGAGGGTGAGTGTTAGGGTTAGGGTTAGGGTGAGCTTTAGGGTAAGGGTTATGGTTATTGCTAGTATTATGGTTAGGATGAGGGCTAGGGTGAAGGTGAGGGTTAGGGTTAGGGTTAAGATGAGGATTAGGGTTAGGTGAGGGTTAGGCATAGGTTTAGGTTGAGGGTTAGGGTTAGTATGATGTTTAGGTTGAGGGTGAGTCTTAGGGTGAGGGTGAGGGTTCGGGTTAAGCTTAGGGTGAGGGTGAGTGTGAGGTTTTGGTTTAGGATTAGGGTTAGGTTTAGGGTTAGAGTTGGGGTGTGGGTTAGGTTTAGTGTGAGGGTTAGGGTTAGGGTTAGGGTGAGGGTAAGTATTAGGGTGAAGGTTAGGGTGAGAGTGAGGGTTAGGATTAGTGTGAGTGTTAGTGTGAGGGTTAGGGTGAGTGTTAGGGTTCGAGTTAGGGTTAGGGTGAGGGTGAGGGTTATGGCTAGGGTTAAGGTGAGGATTAGCGTTAAGGTGATGTTTAAGGTGAGGGTGAAAGTTAGGGTTAGGGTTAGAGTGAGTGTGAACGTGAGGGTGAGGTTTCAGGTTAGGGTTAGGGTTAGAGTAAGGGTGAAGATGAGGGTGAGGTTTAGGGTTATTTTTCGTGTTAGGGTTAGTGTGAGGCTGAGGGTTGTTTTGAGGGTTATGGTTAGGGTGAGAGTTAGGGTGTCTGTGAGGTTTAGGGTAAGTGTGATGGTTCGGGATAGGTGTAGCATTAGCGTGAGGATTAGTGTTAGTGTTAGGATTAGGGTGAGGGTTAGGGTGAAGAATGGGGATAGGGTTAGGTTTATGGTTAGTGTTATGGTTAGAGGATTAGGGTTAGCATTAGGGTTAGGGTGAGGGTTATCGTTAGGGTTAGGGTGAGAGTTAGGGTTAGGTTTAGGGTGAATGTTAGGCTTAGTATGAGGGTTAGGGTTAGGGTTAGTGTGAGGATAAGGGTTAGGGTGAGGGTTAGGGTTAGAGTGAGGGTTAGGGTTAGCGTGAGGGTTAGGGTGAAGGTTAGGGTGGGGGTAAGGGTGAGGGTTAGGGTTAGGGTTAAGTTTCGGGTTAGGCTGAGGGTTAGGGTGAGCATAGGGTTTACGGTGAGGGTTAGGGTGAGGGTGAGGGAGTGTTATGGTCAGGGTAAGGGTAAGGGCGAGGTTTAGGGTGAGCTTGAGGGTTAGGGTTAGCATTATAGTTAGGGTGAGGGTGAAGGTTAGGGTGAGGATTAGGGTTAGGGTAAGGGTTAGGGTGAGGGTAAGGCTGAGGGGTAGGGGTACGGTTAGGTTTAGGGTTAGGATGAGGGTGTGGGTGAGGTCGAGGTTAAGTATTATGGTAAGGATTAGGGTGAGGATGAGGGTTAGTATTAGAATTAGGGTTACGGTTAGGGTTAGGTTGAGTGTTAGGGTTATGGTTGGTGTTAGGGTGAGGATTAGGGTTGGTGTTAGGTTGAGGGTGAGGCAGAGGGATAGGGTTAGGATTAGGGTTAGCGTTAGGGTTAGGCTGAGGGTGAGGGTGAGGGTGAGGATGATGGTTAGAGTAAGGGTTAGGTTTAGAGTGAGGGCTAGGGTCAGTGTGAGGGGTAGGGTGAGGGTTACGGTGAGGGTGAGGGTTTTGGTTAGGAAAGGATTATGTTTAGGGTTAGGGTGAGGAGTATGGTGAGGGTGAGTTTTAAGTTGATGGTTTGGGTGCCGGTTAGGGTTAGGCTTAGGGTGAAGGTTCGGGTGAGGGTGAGGATTAGGTTTAGTGTGAGGGTTATGGTTTGGGTCAGGGTTAGGGTGATGGTGAGGGTTAGGGTGAGGTTTAGAGTTAGGGTTAGGGTTAGGGTGAGGTTTATGGTGAGGGGCAGGGTTAGGGTTAGGGTGAGAGTTAGGGTTAGTGTGAGGGTTAGCGTTAGGGTTAGGGTTAGTGTGAGGATAAGGTTTAGGGTGAGAGTCAGGGTGATATTGAGGGTTTGGGTTAGTGTTAGGTTTAGGGTGAGGGTTATGGTGACGGTTAGGGTTAGTGTTATGTTGAGGGTGAGGGTTAGAGTTAGGATTAGGGTCAGGGTTAGATTTGGGTGAGGGTTAGGGTTAGTGTTAGGGTGAGGATTAGAGTGAGGGTAAGATTTAGGGGAGGATTAGGGTTAGTGTGAGGATTAGGGTTAGGGTTAGGATGAGGGTTAGGGTTAGATTGATGTTTAGGGTGAGGCTGAGGTTTAGGGTGAAGGTGAGGGTGAGGGTGAAGGTGAGGGTGTAGGTGAGGGTTAGGGTTAGGGTGAGGGTTAGGGTGACTGTGAGGGTTAGGGTGAAGGTGAGCGTTAGGCTTAGGTTTAGGGTGAGGGTTACGGTTAGGTTTAGAGTGACGGGTAGGGTAATGAGTAGGGTTAAAGTTAGGGTGAGGGTTAGCCTTAATGTGAGGGTTAGGATTAGGTTTAGTGTTAGTGTCAGGATATAGTTTAGGGTGTGGGTTAGGGTGTGAGTACGGTTTGGGTTTAGCGTTAGGGTTAGGGTGGGGGTGAGGGTAAGGTTGAGGGTTAGGGTGAGGTTGAGGGTTAGAGTTAGGGTTAGGGTTAGGATGAGGGTGAGGGTGAGGGTCAATGTGTGGGTGACGGTTAGGGTTAGGGTGAGGGTTAAGGTGACGGTAAGGTTTAGGGTGAGGGTGAAGATTAGGGTGAGCATTAGGGTGAGGGTTAGTGTTAGGGTTAGTGTGAGGATTAGGGTTAGGGTTAGAGTTTGGGATATGTTGAGGGTAAGGGTTAGGGTGAGTTTTAGGATGATGGTGAGGGTTAGGGTTAGCTTTAGGTTTGGGTGAGGGTTTGGGTGAGAGTTAGGGTTAGCATGATGGTGAGGGTTAGGGTTAGGGTTAGGGTGTGGGTTAGGTTTAGGATGAGGGTTAGGGATACTGTTAGCTTTAGGGTGAGAGTTAGGGTTAGGGTTAGGATTAGAGTTAGGGTGAGTGAAAGGCTTAGGATGAGGTTTAGGGCGAAGTTGAGGTTTAGGGTGAGGGTAAGGGTGAGGGTTAGTGTTTGGATTACAGTTAGGATTAGGGTTAGGCTGAGGGTGAGTTTCAGTGTGAGGGTGAGGAGTAGGGTTAGGGTGAGTGTTAGGGTTGGGTTTAGGGTTAAGGTTAAGGTGATGATTAGGGTTAGGGTTAGGGTTAGGGTGAGGGTTAGGGTTAGGGTGAGGTTTAGGGTGAGGGTGAGGGTTAGGGTTAGCTTTAGGGTTTGGGTGAGGGTTAGGGTTAGGGTTAGGTATAGGGTGAGGATTACTGTTAGGGTTATATTAGGGTAAGGTTAGGCAGAGGCATAGGTTTAGGGTGAGGGTTAGAGTTAGTGTTAGGATTAGGGTGAGGTTGAGGGTGAGGGTTAGGGTTAGGGTTAGGCTTAGAGTGAGGGTGAGGGTTAGTGTTAGCATTAGGTTTAGGATAAGGTATAGTGTAATGGTTAGGGTTAGGGATAGGATTAGGGTTATGGTTAGGGTTAGGCTGAGGTTGGGGATGAGGGTGAGGGTGAGGGTTAGGGTTAGGGTTAGGTTTAGTGTGAGGGCTAGAGTGAGGGTCGGGGTTAGTATGAGGGCATGGGTGAGGGTGAGGGTTTCGTTTAGGAAAGGCTTACAGTTAGGGTTAGGGTGAGGATTAGAGTGAGGGTGAGCTTTAAGGTGAGGATTAGGGTTAGGGTGAGCATTAGGGTTAGGGTTAGTGTTAGGGATATTGTTAGATTGATGTTTAGGGTGAGGGTGAGGGTTAGGGTGAAGGTGAGGCTTAGGGTGATGGTGAGGGTGTAGGTGAGGTTTAGGATTAGGGTGAAGGTTAGGGTGACTGTGAGGGTTAGGGTGAAGGTGAGGGTTAGGGTTAGGTTTAGGGTGAGGGTTATGATTAGGTTTAGGGTGAGGGGTAGGGTGAGGGGTAGGATTAGGGTTAGGGTGAGGTTGAGGGTTAATGTGAGGGTTAGGGTTAGGGTTAGTGTGAGGATAAGTTTTAGGGTGTGAGTTATTGTGAGAGTGTGGGTAAGGGTTAGGGTGGGGGTTAGGGTTAGGGTTAGGTTTAGGGTTAGGATAAGGGTTAGGCTGAGGGTTAAGTTTAGGTTTATTGTGAGTGTTAGGTTTAGGGTTAGGGTTTGGGTTACTTTGGGGTAAAGTTTAGGGTGAGGGCTAGGGTGAGGCTGAGGGTTAGGGATGGATGAGGATTAGGGTGAGGGTTAGGCTTAAGGTAATGGTTAGGATTAGGGTGAAGTTTACGGTGAGGGTTAGGTTTAGGGTTAGTTTAGGGTGAGGGTTAGGGTGTGGGTAAGTGTTAGGGTGAGGGTTAGGGTGAGGGTGAGGGTTAGGTTTAGCATTAGGGTTAGGGTGAGAGTGAGGATTATGGTGAGGGTTAAGGTTAAGGATAGGGATAAGGTGAGGATTAGGGTTAGGGTTAGGTTTAGGGTGAGGGTTAGGCTGAGTGTTAGGGTTGGGGTTAGGGTGAGGCTTGGGTTTAGTGTGAGGGTTAGGGTGAGGGTAAGGGTTAGGGTGAGGGTGAGGTTTAGTGTTAGCATTAGGTTTAGAGTTAGGATTAGGAAGAGGGTTAGGGTTAGAGTGAGGGTGAGGTTGAGGGTGAGGGTGAGTGTTAGGTTTAAGTATAGTGTGAGGGTTAGTGTTAGGGTGAGGATTAGGTTTAGGGTGAGGGTTAGGTTTAGAATAAGGGTTAGGGTGAGGGTTATGGTTATGGTTGGGGTTAGGGTTAGGGTTAGTGTGAGAGTTAGGGTGATGTGCCAGGATAGGTTTAGGGTGAGGGTTTTTGTTAGTGTGAGGATAAGGTTTAGGGTGAGGGTTAGGGTGAGGGTGAGGATTAGGGTTAGCGTTAGGGTTAGGGTGAGGGTTAGGGTGTGGATGAGGGTGAGGGTGAGGGTTAGGTTGTGGGTGAGGATTAAGGTTTGGGTGAGGGTTAGTGTTAGGTTTAGGTTTACTGTGCGGATGAGGGTTAGTGCTAGGGTTATGGTTAGGTTGAGTTATGGTTAGGTTTACGGTTAGGGAGGGGGGTAGGGTTAGGGATAGGGTGAGTTTTAGGGTTAGTGTTAGGGTTAAGGTGATTGTGAGGGTGACCTAACCCTAACCCTCACCCTAACCCTAACCCTAAGCCTAACCCTTCCCCTAATGCTCACACTCACACTAACCCTAATCCTCACCAACACACTAACCCTCACCCTCATGTGAACACTCACCATCAACTGAACACTCATCCTCACCCTAATCCTCAGCGTAAACATCACCCTAACCCTAACCCTCACCCAAACCCTTACCCTAACCCAAAACCTCACCCTCACATTAACCCTCACCCTAATCATTACCCTAATCCTAACTTTCACCCTAAACATAACCCTAACCCTTACCCTCACTATAACCCTAAAGCTAACCCAACACTAATCCTCACCGAAACCCTAACCCTCGCCCACACCCTAACCCTCATCATCACCCGAACCCTCATCTTCACCCTAACACTCACACTAACTCTAACCCTAACCCTTATCATAAAACTAACGCTCACACTCACCCTAAGCCTAACACTAACCCTAACCCTAAACCTAAACCTCACCCTCACCCGAAACCTAACCCTTACCCTAACGCTCACCCTATCCCTAACACTAACCCTACACCTCATCCTCACCCTAATCCTCACCATAACCCTTATCCTCACACTAACCCTAACCATAACCCTAACCCTAACCCTCACACTAAACCTAATCCTCACCCTATCCCTAACCCTAACCCTAACCCTCAGCCTATCCCTCACCCTCACCCTAAGTCTAATGATAACCCTAACTCTCACCCTCACCCTAACCCTCAATCTAACCCTTACACTCACCCTAAGGCTAACCCTCACCCTCACCCTAAATCTCACCCTAAACTTTACACTCACTCTAAACCGCAAACTAAACCTAACCCTAACCCTAATGATCACCCTAACACTCACCCTCACCCTAACCCTAAACCCTAACCCTCACCCTAAACCTAATCCTCACACTCACCTTAACCCTCACCCTAACCCTTACCCTCACACTAACACTTTCCCTAACCCTAAACCTAACCCTAACTCTCACAAGAACACTCACCCTCACCCTAACCCTCACCCTCACACTAAACATCACCCTAAACCTAAAACTCAGCCTAAACCTAAACCTAACCCTCGCCCTAACCAAAAACCTCACTGTAACCCTAAAACTAACACTAACCCTAAGGCTAACCCTCACCCTCAGCCTCACCCTCACCCTCACCCTAAACTAACCCTAACCCTCATCCTAACCCTCACTCTCACCCTCACCCTAACCCTAACCCTAACCTTAACCCACACCCTCAACCTAACCCTCACCCTCACCCTAGCCCACACACTAACACTAACCCTCAACCTGACCCTAACCCTAACCCTCACCCTCACCCTAACCCTAACACTAAACCTAATGCTAACCCTAAAACTCACACTCACCCTAACCCTCACCATAACCCTTACTGTCACCCTAACGCTAACCCTAACCCTCACACTAAACCTAACACTCACCATAACCCTAACCCTACCCCTCAGCCTAAACCTCACCCTAAACCTAACCCTAACCCAAATCCTCATCCTATCCTTAACCTTAACCCAAACCTTCACCCTATCCCTCACCCTCACCCTAACCCTCATCCTTATCCTTACCCTCACCCAAACCATAACCCTCACCCTCGACCTAACCCTCACCGTAACACTTTCCCACACCCTAACACTCACCCTAACCCGAACTATAAACCTAACCTTCACCCTAACCCTCAACCTAACCCTAACCTTCATCCTCACTGTAATATTCACCCTAAAGTTTACCCCAACCCTAACCCTTACCCTACCCTAAACCTAACCTTCAGACTAACCCTAACCCTAAACCTAACCCTCAGCCTAACCCTTATCCTAACCCTAAACCTAAACCTAAACCTCACCCTAAACCTAACCCTAACCCTAACCCTAACCCTCACACTAACCATAACCTTAACACTCAGCCTAAACCTCATCATAACCCTAACACTAACCCTAACCCTCATCTTAACCCTAACCCTCACCCTCACCCTCACACTAACTCTAACCCTAAACCTAACCTTAACACTCACCCTGACCCTCACCCCAACCCTAACTGTATCCCTAACCCTTACCCTAACCCTAACCCTCACCCTATACCTCACCCTCACACTAACCCTAACCCTGACCTTTACCCGAACCCGAACCCAAACCCTCACCCTAACACACCCTAACCCTAACCTTAATCCTAATCCTAAACCTAACCCTCACCTTCAAATTCACCCTAACTCTAACCGTAAACCTAACCCTAACCCTCAATATCACCCTCACCCTAAACCTCAACCTAACCCTAACCCTACCCCTCTCCGTAATTCTCACCCAAAACCTAACCATAACCCTAATCTTTACCCTCACCCTGACACTCAACCTCAGCCTAACCCTAACCCTAACCCTATTCCTAATCCTAACTCTTACCCTCACATTCACCCTAAAAATAAACCTAACCCTAACCCTAAACCTCACCCACACCCTCACCCTTACCCTAACCCTCACCCTCACCCTACCCCTCACACTCACCCTCACCCTAAACATCACCCTAACCCTAAACCTCAGCCTAACCCTAACCCTAACCATCACCCTAAACTTAACCTCAACTTAACCCTCAACCTCACCCTAATCCTCACTCTAAACATAACCCTTACCTAAAGGAAACCCTCACACTCACACTCACCCTAACCCTAACTCTAACCCTAACAATAACAGTAACTCTAACCCTAACACTAACCCTAAAAATCACCCTAAACCTAATCCTAACCCTAACCCTCACCCTCACCCTTACCCTCATTCTAAACCTCACTCTCACCCTGATCGTCACCGTCACACTAACCCTCACACTAAACATAACCATCACCCTAACACTAACCCTCACCCTCAATTTCACCCACACCCTCAGCCTATCCCTAACCTTAACACTAATCCTAACCCTAACCCTCACCCTCAACCTAACCCTAACCCTAACCCTCATCCTCAACCTCACCCTCATGTGCACCCTCACCCTAAGCCTCACCCTCACACAAACCCTCAACCTCAACCTAAACATCACCCTACCCCTAATCCTCACCCTCACCCTAATCTTCACCTTAAACCTCACCCTCACCCTAATCCTCACCCTAACCCTCACCCTCACCCTAAACCTCACCCTTACCCTCACCCTAAACATCACCCTAACCCTAAACCTCAGCCTAACCCTAACCCTAACCATCACCCTAAACCAAACCTCAGCTTTACCCTCAACCTCACCTTAATCCTCACCCTAACCCTAACCCTTACCTAAACGAAACCCTCATCCTCACCCTAACCGTAACTCTAAACCTAACAATAACCCTAACTATAACCCTAACACTAACCCTAAAAATCACCCTAAACCTAATCCTAACCCTAACCCTCACCCTCACCCTCACACTCATTCTAACCCTCACTTTCACCCTGACCGTCAACGTAACACTAACCCTCACACTAACCCTAACTATCACGGTAACCCTAACCCTCACCCTCACTTTCACCCTCACCCTCAGCCTAACCCTAACCCTAACACTAATCCTAACCCTAACCCTCACCCTCACCCTAACCCTAACCCTAAACCTAACCCTCATCCTCAACCTCACCCTTATGCGCAACCTACCTAACCCTCACCCTCACCCTCACCCTCACACAAACCCTCAACATCACCCTAAACATCACCCTAACCCTAACCCTCACCCTCACCCTAACCCTCACCCTAACCCTTATCCTCACACTAACCCTAACCCTATCCCTAATCCTCACACTAACCCTAACCCTCACCATAACCCTATCCCGAAACCTCACCCTAACCTTCACTCTAACCCTTATCCTCACACTAACCCTCACCCTAACCCTAACCATAAACCTAAACCTCACCCTCACCATAACCCTCACAGTCACCCTAAACCTCACCCTAACACAAAGCCTCAACCACACCCTAACCCTCCCCGAAACCGAACCCGAAACCTCACCTGAACACTAACACTTACCCTAACCCTCACCCTCACAATAAAAATCACCGTAACCCTAGCTCTCACCGTAACACTAACTCTAACCCTCACCCTAACCCTAAGCCTCAACCTAACCCTAACCCTCACCGTGACACTCACCCTAACCCAACCCAAACACTAACACTCACCCTAACCCTTACCCTAAAACTAACACTCACGTTAAACCCTCACACTAACACTAACCCTCACACTATACCTAAACCTAACACTTCCTCACCCTCTGCCTCACCCTCACCCTAACCCTAACTCTCATCCTAACCCTAACCCTAAAACTAATGCTGACCCTAAATCTGACCCTCAGCCTAACCCTCACCCTAACCCTTACCCTCACCCTATCCCTAACCCTAACCCTCAGACTTAACCTAACCCTCACCCTAACTCTAACCCTAAACCTCACACTAAACCTAACACTCACCCTAATACTAACCCTACCCCTCATCCTAACCCTCACCCTAAACATAACCCTAACCCTCATCCTCACCCTATCCCTAAACTTAACCCTAAACCTAACACTCACCCTCACCCTAAACCTAATGCTAACCCTAACCTTTACCCTCACCCTAACCCTTATCCTAACCCTGAACCTAAATCTCAAACTAACCCTAAACCTAACCCTCAGCCTTACACTTATCCTATCCCTAAACCTAACCATAAACCTCACCCTAACCCGAACCCGAACCTGAACCCTCAAACTAATCCTAACCCTAACCCTAAACCTAATGCTAACCCTAAATCTAACCCTCTGCCAATCCCTAACCCTAACCCTAACCCTCACCCTTACCCTTTCCCTCACCCTCACCCTAACTCACACCATCACCCTAACCCTCACCCTAAAACTTACCCACACCCTATACCTCACCCTAACCCTAACCCTAAACGGAACCCTCACCCTAAACCTCACCCTAACCCTAAACATAACCCTAATCCTAACCCTCACCCTAATCCTCACACTAACCCTCACTCTAACCCTAACCCTCACCCTCACCGTAACCGTCACCCTAAACTTTACCCTCATCCTAAACCTTATCCTAACCCTAAACCTAAATCTCACACTAACCCTAACCCTAACCCTTAGCCTAACCCTTATCCTAACCCTAAAACTAACCCTAACTCTCACCCTAACCCTAACATTAACCCGCACCCTCAAACTACTCCTAACCCTAACCGTCAGCCTAAACATCATCCTATCACTAACCCTAACACTAATCCTCACCCTAACCCTAACCCTAGCCTCACCCTCACCCTTCCCATCACCCTCAGCCTAACCCTAAATTTAACCCTGAACTTAACCCTAACACTCACCCTCACCCTCACCCTAAACCTAACCCTAACCCTAACCCTCACCCTGATCCTCACCCTAAACCTAACACTAATCCTAACCCTCATCCTCACACTAAATCTCACCCTATCCCTTACCCTCACCATAACCCTAACACTAACCCTAACCCTAATAATCACCCTAACCATAACCTTCACCCACAACCTAACCCTCACCCTCATCCGAACCCTCAACCTCACCCTAACAATCTCCCTAACCCTAATTCTAACCCTAACCCTAACCTTCACCCTCACCCTGAAACTCAACATTAGCCTAACCCTAAACCAAACCCTACTCCTAATCCTAACCCTCACTCTCACCCTAAACCTAACCCTAAACCTCACCCTGACCCTCACCCTCACCCTAAACCTCACCCACACCCTAACACTCACCCTCACCATAATCCTCTCCCTAAACCTAAACCTAACCCTAACCTTCAACCCCACCCTCACCCTAACCTAATGCTTACACTAACGCTAAGCTTCACCCTCACCCTAACCTAAACCTAACAATAACCCTAACCCTAACCCTAACCCTAACCTTAACCCTAAAACTGACCCTAACCCTAATCCTAACCCTAACCCTCATCCTCACCCTAACCCTGACCCTCACCATCACAATAACCCTCACACTAACCATAACCCTTACCCTAAACCTAACACTAACCTTCATCCTTCACTTTCACCCTCACCCTCAGCCTAACCCTAAACCTAACCCTAATCCAAAAGTAACCCTCATGCTCAGCTTCACCCTAACCCTAAACCTCACCCTAACCCTCAACCTAACCCTCACCCTCACCCTCACCTTAACCCTAACCCTCATTCTCACCCTCACACTAACACGGAACCTCAACTTAAACCGCACCCTAACACTAACACTCACCCTAACACTAACCCTAACACTCAGCCTAACGCTAACCCTCACCCTAACACTTACCCTAACCCTAACGCTAACCCTAAACCTCACCCTCACCCTAACACTTATCCTCACAGTAACCCTAACCCTCACCCTAACCCTCAACCACAACCTAACCCTCACCCTCACCCTAACCCTCACCCTCACCTGAACCCTCACCCTCACCCTAACCGTCACCCTCACAATAAACATCACCCTATGCCTAACTCTCAACCTAACCCTCACCCTAACCCTAACCCTCAACCTAAACCTAACCCTCACACTGACCCTCACCCTAACCCTAATCCTAACCCAAAACCTTACCCTAAACCTAACCCTCACCCTAAACCTAACCCTCACCATAACAGTAACCATGAAACTAACCCTAACACTAACCCTCACCTCACCCTCACCCTAACCCTAACACTAATCCTATCCCTAACGGTAAACGTAATGCTAACCCTAAACCTCACCCTCACCCTAACCTTCACCCTCACCTTTACCCTCACCCTAACCCTAACCCTAACCCTCACACTAAACCTAACACTCAAACTAACCCTAAACCTACCCTTCAGCCTAACCCTCACCCTAAACCCAACCCTAAACCTAATCCTCACCCTATCCCTAAACTTAACCCTAACCCTCACCCTCACCCTAACCCTCATGGTAACCCTAAATCTCACCCTCACCCTAACCCTCACCCTAACCCTTAGCCTCACCCTAACCCTAAACCTCACCCTCATCCTAACACTCACCCTAACCCTTACCTACACCCTAGCCCTCACCCTAAGCCTAACCCTAAATCTAATCCTTACCCTAACTCACACCCTAACCCTAAACATAACCCTGACCATCTAATCCTCACCCTAACCCTAACCCTAACCCTCAGCCTAAACCTTATCCTAATACTAAAACTAACCCTAACCCTCATGCTAACCCAAAACCCAAACCTAAACCTAACCCTCAAACTAACCCTAACCCTAACCCTCAGTCTAACCCTCACCCTACCCCTAACTCTAACCCTAACCCTCACCCTCACCCTCACCCTAACCATAACCCTAAACCTAACCCTCACCCTAAACCTAACCCACACCCTTACTGTCACCCTCACCCTCAGGGTAACCCTAATCCTTAACCTCATCCTAACCCTCACCCTTACATCTCCTTAACTCTAAACCTAACACTCACCCTCACCCTCACATTAACCCTAGCCCTAACCCTCACCATAGCGCTAACCCTCACCCTATAACTCAACCTCACCCTAAACCTAAACCTAACACTAAGCCTAACCCTAATCTTCACCCTAAGCCTAAAACTAACCTTAACCCTCATCCTCACACTATACCTCACCCTAACCCTTACCTTCACCATAACCCTAAACCTAATCCTAATTCTCAACCTAACCCTAACACTCACCCACACCCTAACCCGAACCCGAACACGAAGCCAAACCCGAACCCTTACACTCAACATAACACTAACCCTAACCCTAATCCTAAACCTAACCCTCACCCTCAAACTCACCTAACACTAACCCTAACCCTCAACCTCACCCTCACAATAACCCTCACCCTCACCCTAACCCTCACCCAAACACTAACTCTAACCCTAACCCTCAACCTAAGGCTAACCCTATGCCTAACCCTCACCCTCCCAAAAAACCCTAACCCTAACACTAACCCTCACCCTAACCCTAATCCTCACCCACAACCTAAACCTCTCAATCACCTGAACCCTCACCCTTCCCCGAAGACTCATCCTCCCTAACCCTCACCCTCACCCTAAACATCACCCAAACCCTAACCCTTATCCTAAACCTAACCCTAACCCTCACCCTAACCGTAACCCTCAACCTAACACTCAACCTCATGCTAATACTCCCTATAACCCTAAACCTTACCTAAAATAATCCCTCACCTTAACCCTAACACTAACCCTCTCCCTCACCCTAGCCTTCAGCCTAAACCTATCCCTAACCCTAACACTCTCCCTCACCCTTAACCTCACCCTAAGCCTTCCCCTTCCCCTAACCCTAAACCTAACACTAATCATAATCCTCACACTAACTTTAACCCTCACACTAACCCTAACCCTAACCCTAACCCTAAACTTCACCCTCATGCTGACCCAAACCCTCAGCCTAACCCTAAGCCTATCTGTATTCCAAATCGTAACCCTGACACCCACGCTCACCCTAAACGTAACACTAACACTAACCCTCACCCTCACCCTCACCGAACGCTCACCCTCACCCTAAATATCATCCTAAACCTAATCTCACCCTAAGCCTAACCCTAACCTTCACCCTAACCCTAACCTCAGCTTAAAGCTCACCGTCAACCTAATCTTCACCCCTAACCCTAACACTAAGGTAAATGTAACCCACAACCTCACCCTCACACTAACCCTCACACTCACCCTAGCCCTCACCCTAACCCTAAACCTAACCCTTACCCTCAACAGCCCCCTACCACTCCCCCTGAGCCTAAACCTAACCCTAACCATAACGCTCACCCTAACCCTCACCATCACACAAACCTTCACCCTAACCCTTACCCTCAAATTTACCCTAACCATAACCCTCACCCCCAACCTCACCCTCACCCTAATGTTAACCCTAACCCTAACCCTAAACCTAACCCTAACAACGAACCCTAACCTCACCCTCACCCTAACCCTTACCCTCACCCTCAAGCTAAACCTAACCCTAACCATAACCATAACCATAACCCTCACCCTAACCCTAAACCTCACACTAACCCTAACCCTCTCCCTCACCCTAAGCCTAATCCAAACCCTAACAATAACCCTAACCCGCACCCTCACCCTAAATCTTACACTCACCCTCACCCTTACCATAACCCTTACCCTCACCATCACCCTAAACCACCCCTTACCCTCATCCTAAACCTAAACCTAAACCTAAACCTATCCCTTACATTAACCCTAAACATCACCCACAACCTAAACGTCACTCTCATCCTCACCCTCAACCTAAACCTTACCCTTACCCTAAACCTAACCTTAACCCTAACCCTAATCCTAACCCTAACCCTAACCCTAATCCTAACCCTAATGCTCACCATATCCCTCAACCTAACGCTAACTCTAACACTAACACTCACCCGCATCCTAACCCTCACACTCACCCGAACAATCACCCAATCCCTAACCCTCACCCTCAAAATAAACATCACCCTAACCCTCACCCTCAAACTAAACTTAACGCTAACCCTCCCCCTAACCCTAACACAAACCCTAAACCTAACAGTCATATTGACCCTCACCCTAACACTAACCCTAACCTTAACCCTCACCCTCAGCCTAACCCTCACCCTCAACCTAAACATCACCCTAACAATAACCTTCACCCTAAACTCACCCTAAACCTAAACTCAGCTTAACCCTCAACCTCACCCTAATTCTCACCCTTACCCTAACCCTTAGCTAACTGAAACCCTCACGCTCACCCTCACACTGACCCTAACACTAATCCTAACCCTAAACCTCACCCTTAACCTAACCCTAACCCTAAAACTAACCCTATCCCAACACCTCACCCTAACTCTCAACCTAACCCTAACCCTAACCCTAACGTTCACCCTAACCCTAAATCTAAACCTAACCCTAACCCTCACCCTAACTCTCATCATCACCCTATCCCTAACCCTAACTCTAACCCTCAACCACACCCTAACCCTCACCCTCACCCTAACCCTCACCCTCAACTGAACACTCACACTCACACTCAACCTCACCCTAATTCTAACACACATCCTAAACCTAACGGTAAACCTAACCCTCTCCCTAACCCTTACCCTCACTCTAACCCTCACCCTAACCCTTACCCTCACCCTAACCCTAACCCTAACCCTCACACTAAACCTAACACTCAATCTAACCCTAAACCTAACCCTCAGCCTAACCCTCACCCTAAACCTAACCCTAAGCCTAATCCTCACCCTATCCCTCACCCTCACCCTAACCCTCATGCTAACCTTAACCCTCACCCTCAACCTAACCCTCACCCAAAACATTACCCTCACAATAACCCTAAACCTCACCCTTAATCTAACCCTCACCCTAACCCTAACCCTCATCCTCAACCTCACCCTCACTGGCTCCCTCACCCTAACCCTCACCCTCACCCTCACTCTCACACTAACCCTCAACCTCAGCCTAAACATCACCCTAAACCCAACCCTCATGCTCACCCTAACCCTAACCCTCACCCTAACCCTAATGCTAAGCCTAACCCTCACCCTCACCGTAACCCTTATCCTCACACTAACCCTAACCCTAACCCTAACCATCACACTAAACCTAACCCTCAGACTAACCCTATCCCGACACCTCACCATAACTCTCACCCTAACCCTAACCCTAACCCTAACCCTAACCCTAAACCCAACCCCCACTCTAACCCTAACCGTAAACCTAACCCTCACCCTCACCCTAACCCTCACCGTCACCCTAACCCTCACCCTAACCATAAGCCTTAACCACACTATAACCCTCACACTCTCCCGAACACGAACTCTCACCCAAACACTCAACCTTACCCTAACCTTCACCCTCACAATAAACATCACCCTAAACCTAACTCTCACCCTAACATTAACCCTAACTCTCACCCTAACCCTAAGCAGACCTAATCCTAACCCTCATCCTGACCCTCACCCTAAAACTCACCCTAAACCTAACCCTCACCCTAACACTAACCCTCACACTGAACCTAAACCTAACACTCATCCTCACCCTCTACCTCACCCTCACCCTAAACCTAACCCTCATACTAACACTAACCCTAAAACTAATGCTAACCCTAAATGTCACCCTCACTCTAACCGTTACACTAAACCTTACCCTCACCCTCACCTTAACCCTAACCGTCAGAATAAACCTAACCCTCACCCTAACCATAACCCTAAACCTCACACTAAACCTAACCCTCACCCTAATCCTAAACCTACCACTCAGACTAACTCTCACCCTAAACCTAAATCTAAATCTCACCTTATCCCGAACCCTAACCCTAAACCTCATGCTCACCCTAGCCCTCACCCTAACCCTAAACCTAAACCTAAATCTAAATCTCACCTTATCCCGAACCCTAACCCTAAACCTCACGCTCACCCTAGCCCTCACCCTAACTCTAAACCTAAACCTAACCCGCACCATCAACCTCACCCTCACCCTAACCCTAGCCCTCACCCTAACATTAACACTAACCCTAACACCAATTCTCAACCTCACCCTCACCCTCAGCCTAACCCTAACCAAAACCCTAACCCTAACTCTCACACACCCACACCCTCACCCAACTCTAACCCAAACCCTAACCCTCAACCTAACCCTAAACCTCACCATAACCCTAAAGCTCAAGCTCACCAACACACTAATCCTAACCCTAACCTTAAGGCTAACACTCACCCTCACCCTAACTCTCACCCTAAACTTTTCCCTCACCCTAACCCTAACCCTAACCCTCACACTAACCCTAACCCTCACCCTCACCCTAACCCTAAACGTAAACTTAACCCTCCCCCTCCCTCTCTCCCTCCACCTCCACCTCAGCCTAACCCTAACCCTAATCCTAATCCTAAACCTAACCCTCACTCTCACCCTCAACCTAAACCTAACCCAACCCTAAACCTCCCCCTCCCTCTCCCCATACCCCTCCCACTCCGCATTACCCTTACAATATAAATAAACCTAAACCTAAACCTAACCTTCATCCTAACCCTAACGCTCACCCTAACCGTCCCCCTCCCCCTCACTCTAACCCTCACCCTAAACCTAACCCTAACCCTAAACCTAACCCTCACCGTCACCCTCACCCTCACCTTCACCCTCACCCTAAAATCTAACAATAACAATAAACCTAACCCCAACCCTAACCCTCACCCTAACACTAACACTAACCCTAAACCTAACCTTAACTCGCACACTAAACCTAATCCTCACCCTAACCCTAACCATACCCCTCAGCCTAACCCTCAACATAACCCTCAACAAAAGCCTTAACTTCACCCTCACCCTAACCGTCACACTAACCGTCGTAATCCTCACCCTAACCCTATCCCTCACCCACACCCTCACGCTCACCCTCAGCCTAAACCTAACCCTACCACTAATCCTAATCCTAAGCCTAAACCTCACCCTCACCTTACCCTAACCCTAACCCACTCCCTCACCCTCACCCTCACCGTAAACTTCAGGCTCACCCTCTTCCTCATCCTAAACCCAATCCTAACCCTAACCATCACCCTAACGCTAATCCTCAACCTAACCCTAAGCCTAACCCTCAACCTCACACTCACCCTAACCCTAACCCTAACACTAACCCTCACTCTAAACATCACCCTAACCCTAATGCTAATCCTAACCCTCACCCTCACCATAACCCTCACCCTAACCCTTATCCTCACCCTCAACCTAACGCTAATCCTAATTCTCACCCTATCCCTATCCCTTAACTTTACCCTCACAATCTCCCTAGCCCTCACCCTAACTCTAACCCTAACCCTAACCCTCACCAGAACTCTCACCTTCACCCTAACACTCACCATCACCCCAAACATCACCCTAACCCTAACTTTCACTCTAAACCTAACCCTAACCCACACCCTAACCCTAACCCTCACCCTAACCGTCACCCTCATCGTAATCCTCACACTAACCCTAACCTTAACACTTACCAACCGAAACACCCTCACCCTCACCCTCAACCTAACCCCAACCTCACCCTCAGCCTAACCCTCAACCTCACCCTAAATATCACCCTAACCCTCACCCTCACCCTCACCCTAACCCTAATCCTCACCCTTACCCACACCCTTACCTAACTCTAACCCTAAACCCAAGCCTCAACCTAACCCTAAACCTCACACTAACCCCAACCCTCACCCTAAACCTAACCCTGAGCCTAACCCTCACACTAACCCTAATCTTCACCCTAAACCTAACCCCAAAGGAAACCCAAACCCTAACACTCACCCTATCCCTAACCCTCACACTCACCCTCACCTTCACCCTAACCCTCACCCTCACCCAAGCCCTCACCCTATCCTTAACCTTAACCCTAAACCTCAACCTCACCCTCACCCTCAGCTTAACCCCAACCTAACCCTAACCCTAATCCAAACCCTAACCCTCACCATCACACTCACCCTGAATCTAAACCTAATCCAACCACTCACCCTCACACACACCCTTTCCCTAAATCTAACCCTAAACCTAACCATCACTCTAAACGTAAATCTCACCCTAAATCTAAACCTTATACTCACCCACACAATAATCCTAACCCTAACCCTAAGTCTAACACTCACACTCAAGCTAAACCTCCACCTAAACTTTTCCCTCACCCTAACCCTAAACCTAACACTCACACGAACACTACCACTCACCCTCACCCTAAATCTAACCCTAACCCTAACCCTAACCCTTCCCCTCAGCCTAACCCTAACCCTAATCCTAATACTAACCCTAAACCACACTCTCACCCTCACACTAAACCTAACCCTAACACTAAAATTCACCCTCACCCTCACTCTCACCCTCACCCTCACCTTCACCCTCACCCTTAACCTACACCTAAACCTAACCTTAACCCTCACCCTGACACTAACCCTAACACTAATCCTAACTCTCACACTAAACCTAACCCTCACCCTAACCCTACCCCTACCCCTCAGCCTAACCCTAACCCTAACCCTAAACCTAATCTTCACCAAATCCCTAACCATAACCCTAACCCTAAACCTCAATCTCACCCAAGCCATCACCCTAACGCTATGCGTAAACCTAACCCTCCCCTAACCCTAACCCTCACCCTAATTCTAACCCTCACCCTTACCTAACCCTAACCCTAACCCTAACCTTAACGCTAACGCTCACCCTAACCCTCACCCTAACCATAGGCCAACCCCTCAGCCAAACCCTCACCCTCAACTTAAACCTAAACCTAAACCTCACCCTAACACTCACCCTAACCCTAACGTTAACCCTAAATCTCTCATTCACCATAAACCTTACCCTAACCCTTACCCTCGCCCTAAGTCTAACCCTCAACCTAACACTAACCCTCACTCTAATCCTAACCCTAAATCTAACCATAACACTAAGCCTCATCCTAACCCTCACCCTAACCCTAACTTTAACCCTAAACCTAACCCTTACACTAACCCTAACTATAACGCTAACACTAACCGTAACCCTCAACCTAACACTAACTCTAACCCTAACCCTAACTCTCACACTAAACCTAAACCTCAGCCTAACCCTAAGCCAACCCCTCAGCCTAACCCTAACCCTAACCCTAAACCTAACCCTAATCCTCACCCTATCCTGAACCCTAACCCTAAACCTAAACCTCACCCTCACCCTAGCCCTCACCCTAACCCTAACCCTAACCCTAAACCTAACCCTACCCTAAACCTAACCCTCACCCTAACCCTAAACCTCACCCTGAACCTAACCCACAACATAACCGTCACCCTAACCCTCAACCTCAACTTAACACTCACCCTCACCTTAACCCTAACCCTCAACGTACTCCTCACCCTAGCCCTAACCTTAACCCCCAACTTCACCCTAAACGTCACGTTAACCCTTACCCTCACCCTGACCCTCAGCCTAACCCTAACCATAACCATAAACCTCACCCCAACCCTAAATCTAACCGTCACCCGAAACCTCACCCAAACCCTAACCCTAAAACACACATTCACCCTCAACCTCAGCCTAACCCTAAACCTAACACTAATCCTTAGCCTAATCCTCACCCTCACTTCATCCTAACTCTAACTATAACCCAACCCTAATCGTCATCAACCTCAATCTAACCCTAACCTTAAACCTAGCTCTCACCCTAAACCATAAACTCACCCTAACCCTTAACCTACACCTAACCCTAACCCTAACCCTCACACTAATCCTAATGCTAAACCTAACCCTAAACCTCACACTCACCCTAAACCTCACAGAAAGCCTAACCCTCATCCTAACACTAACCCTAATCCACACCCTAACCCTCAGTCTCAACCTGACCCTCAAGCTCACGCTAAACATCAGCTTAAACATAACCTTCACCCTAACCCTAATCCTAAGCCTCACCCTAACCTAAACCTCACCCTCTTCCTCACCCTCACTCACAGCCTAAACCAAACCCTAACCCTAACACTCACCATAACCCTAACCATAAACCCTACCCTCACCCTATCCCTAACCATCACCCTAACCCTAACCCTAACCCTATACATCACCCTAACCCTAACCCTCACCCTAAACCTAACCTTAAACCTCAACCTTACCCTAAGCCTAAGCCTAAACCTAACACTAATCCTAAACCTAATTGTCACTCTCACCCTAACCCTCACCCTAACCCAAACCTACCTTTAAAACTAACCCTCACCCTAACCCTCACCCTAAGCCTAACCCTAAACCTAAACATCCCACTCACCCCAACCTTCAACCTAACCCTTTATCCTCGCCCTCACCCTAACCCTCACATTAACCCTAACCCTCACTCTAACCCTAAACCTAACCCTCACACTCACACTCATTCTCACCCTCAGCCTAACCCTAACCCTAACCCTAACCCTAACTCTAACCCTAACCCTTACCATAACTCTTACCCTAACCCTAACTCTCACCCTCTCCCTCACTCTCACCCTAAACCTGAACCTTAAACTCACCCTCACCCTATCCTTAACAATAAGCCTAACCCTCAAACTAACCCTCACCCTAAACCTAACCCTCACCCTAAACATAACGCTAACCCTCACACTAAGCCTAACCCTAAACCTAACACTCACCCTCACCCTAACCCTTACCCAAACCCTTACCTTCACCCTACCCCTCACCCTCAACCTCAACCTCACCCTAACTCTAACCCTAATCCAACCATAACCCTCACTCTAACTGTAACCCTCACCCAACCCTAACCCTCACCCTCAACCTCAATCTATCCCTAACCTTAACACTAACTCTCACCCTAAACCTAACCCTCACCCTAACCATTATCCTCACCCTAACCCTAACCCAAACCCTAAGCCTCACACTAATCCTAATGTTAAACCTAACCTTAACACTCAAACTAACCCTCAGCCTAACCCTAAAACTAACCCTAACCCTAACCCTCACCCTCACCCTAACCCTTACCCTAACCCTAGCCCTAACCCTCACCCTAACCCTTAACCTCACACTAACCCTAACCCTCAAAATAACCCTCACCTTAACACTAAAACTAACGCTAACCCTCACCCTAACCCTAAACTTAACCCTCACCCTCACCCTAACCCTCACCCACACTATAACCCTCACTCTAATCCTGACCTACACCCTCACCCTAAACATCACCCTAAACATAACCCTCACTCTAACCCTAACCCTAAGCCTCACCCTAAACCTAATCCACACTCTCACCCTCACCCTCAGTTACAGCCTAAGCCTAAACTTAACCCTAACCTTCACCCTAACCCTAACCCTAACCCTCACCCTAACCCTAACCCTCAACCTAAACCTCACCCTAAACCTAACCCTCACCTTAAACCTAACCCTAACCCTCAGCCTAACCCTAGCCCTCACCCTCACCGTAAGGCTCACCCTAACCCTTAACCTCACACTAACCCTAACCCTAACCCTAATCCTCAGACTAAACCTAACCCTCACCCTAACCCTAAACATTCCCCTCAGCCTAACCCTCACCCAAACCCTGACCCTAACCATAATTCTCACCCTATCCCTAACACTAACCCTAACCCTCACCCTCACCCTAGCCCTCAACCTAAGTCTAACCGGAACCCTAACCTGCACCTGGACCCTCAACCTCACCCTAACACTCACCCTCATCCTTAACATCACACTAACCCTATCCCTCACCCTAACCCTAACCTTAACCCTCACCCTCACCCTAACCCTAACCCTCACCCTCATCCAAATCCTCACCCTAACCCTAACTCTAACACTTACCTAACCGACACCCTCACCCTAACCCTCACCCTAACCCTAAACCTCACCTTAAAAAAAACAGTCAACCGCAACCTCACACTCACCCTCAGTCTAACCCTAACGCTAACCCTATGCTAACCCTAAACCTCACCCTCACACTCACCCTAACTCTAACCCTAATCCAACCATAACCCTCACTCTAACTCGAAAGCTCACCCAACCCTAACCATAACCCTCAACCTCAATCTAACCCTAACCTTAAACCTAACTCTCATCCTAAACATAACCCTCACCCTAAACTTTACCCTCACCCTGACCCTAACCGTAAACCTAACCCTCACACTAATCCTAATGCTAACCCAAACCGTAACCCTCAATCTAACCCTCACCCTAACCCTAAAACTAATGGTAACCCTCACCCTAACCCTAACCCTAATCCTCACCCTCACCCTAACCCTCACCGTCTCCTTAACCCTCACCCTAACCCTAAACCTCACCCACAGCCTAACCCTCACTCTCACCCTGACCCTCACCCTCACCCTAAACATCACCCTAAACATAAACCTCACCCTAACCCTAACCCTAATCCTCACCCTAAACCTAACCCTCACCCTCACCCCCACCCTCACTCACAACCTAAGCCTAACGCTGACTCCAACCCTCACCCTAACCCTAACCCTAAACCTAGCCCTCACCCTAACCCTGACCCTCACCCTAACCCTTGAACTCAAACTAACCCTAACCATAACCCTAACCCTCAGACTAAACCTAACCCTCACCCTAACCCTAACCATTCCCCTCAGCCTAAACCTCACCATAACCCTGAACCTAACCCCTAATACTCACCTATCTCTAAACCAAAACCTAAACCTCACCCTCACCCTAGCCCTCAACCTAACTCTAACAGTAAACCTAACCCGCACCCAAACCCTCACCCTCACCCTAACCCTCACCCTCATCATTAACATCACCCCAACACTATCCCTCACCCTAACCCTAACCCTAACCCTCACACTAAATCTAAACCTCACCCAAACCCTCTCCCTCAACCACATCCTCACTCTAAACCTAACCCTAACAATTGCCTAACTGAAACCCTCACCCTCACCCTAACCCTCACCCTCACAATAGCCCTCACCCTAACCTTAACCCAACCCTAACCCTAACACTCAAACTCACCCTCACCCTCAACCTAACCCTAACCCTAACCCTCAGCCTCACTCAAACCATCACCCTAAACCTAACCCTAGCCCTAACCCTAAACCTCACACTAACTCTTACCCTCACCCTCACCCACACACTAATCCTAACACTAACCCTAAACCTAACTCTCACCCTCACCCTAAATCACCCTAATATTTACTCTCACCCTAAACCTAACCCTAACCCTAACCCCCACATTAACCTAAGCCTTCCCCTCTCCCTAACCCTAATCTTAAAACTAACCCTAACCCCCACAGTAACCCTAACCCTCACCCGAACCATAACCCTACCGCTCAATTCAACCCTCATCCTACCCCTAACCCTAACCCTTTTGCTTACACTCACCCTCACCCTAACCCTAACTCTCACCTTAAAAAATACCGTCACACTCACCCTCACCCTCACCCTCAGTCTAACCCTAACCCTAACACTAACACTAATCCTAACCCTCACCCTCACCCTCACCCTCACGCTAACTCTAACCCTAATCCAACCATAAACCTCACTCTAACTCTAACACTCACCCAACCCTCACCCTCACCCTTAACCTCAATCTAACGCTAAACTTAACCCTAACTCTCACCCTAACCCTAAACTTTACCCTACCACTTACCCTCACCCTAACCCTAACCCTAACGCTAACCCTCACACTAATCCTAATGCTAAACCTAACCCTAACCCTCACACTAACCCTAAACCTAACCATAAAATTAACCCTAACCCTCACCCTCACCCTAACCCTAATCCTCATCCTCACCCTCACCGTCACCATAAACCTCACCCGAACCCTAACCCTCACCCACACCCTAACCCTCACTCTCACCATGACCATCACCCTCACCCTAAACATCACCCTAAACATAACCCTCACCCTAAACCTAACCCTAAGCCTCACCCTAAACCTAACCCTCACCCTCAGCCTCATTCACATCCTAAGCCTAACCCTAACCCTAACCCTCACCCTAAACCTAACCCTAAACCTAACCCTCACGCTAACCCTAACCCTAACACTAACCCTAAACATCACCGTAACCCTAATCCTCACCCTTAACCTAATCCTATCCCTAACCCTAAACCTCAACCTCACCCTCACCCTAAGCCTAACCCTAAACCTAACACTAATCCTAAACCTAACTCTCACTCTCATCTTTACCCTAATGCTAACCCTAACCTTATACCACATACTAATACTCACCCTCACCCTCACCTTATCCCTTACCCTAATCTAACCCTCACACTCACCCTCACCTTCACCCTAACCCTAACCCTAACCCTAAACCGAACCCAAATCGTCACCCTCACTTTAACCCTCACGCTCACACTAAACCTCACTCTCACCTTAACCCTCACCCTAACACTCTTGCTAACCCTCACCCTAACACTTACAGTCACCCTAATGCTCACGTCCCCCTAATCCTCACCCTAACCCTAAACTTAAAACTTACGCTAAACATAACCCTCACCCTCAACCTCACCTCCACCCTCAGCCTAACCCTCACCCTCACCCTCACCCTCACCTCCACCCTCAGCCTAAACCTCACCCTCACCCTAGCCCTCACCCTAACCCTAACCCTAACCCTAACCCTCACCCTGACCCTAACCCTCACCTTCATACAAATCCTCACCCTAACTCTTACTCTAATCCTAACACTAATCCTAACCCTCATCCTATCCCTAACCCTCACCCTCACCCTAACCCTAAACTTAACCCTATCCCAATCCCTTACCTCACTGAAACCCTCAGACTCACCCTCACCCTCACCCTAACACTCACTCTCACAATAGCCCTCATCCTAACCTTAACCCAACCCTAACCCTAACCCTCAAACTCACCCTCACCCTCAGCCTAAACCTAACCCTAACCCTAATCCTAACCATAACCCTCACCCTCTCCCTAACCCTATCCCTAACCCTCACAGTCACTCAAACCCTCACCCTAACCCTAACCCTAACCCTAACCATAACCCGCACACTAACCTAACTCTCACCCTCACCCTCACCCTAACCCTAACACTAACACTAACCTTCTCCCATACCCTCACCCTCAACCTCAACCTAATGCTAACCATAATCCTAATCCTAACCTAACCCTCACTCTCACCCTCACCCTAAATCAAACCCTAACCCTAAACCTCCCCCTCCCCCTGACCCTCACCTTTACCCTAACCCTAACAATAAACCTAACCTTAACCCTAAACCTAACCCTCACCCTAAGCCATACCCTAACCCGAACCATAACCCTAACCCTCCCCCTAACCCTCACCCTCATCCTCAGCCTAACCCTAACCCTATTCCTAATCCTAAACCTAAACCTCAATCTCACCCTCACCCTAAATCTAACCCTATCCCTGAACATCACCCACACCCTCAACCTCACCCTCACCCTCACCCTAACACTAACAATAACCCTAACCCTAACCCAAACCCTCACCTCAACCCTTTCCCTATCCCTCAGCCTAACCCTCACCCTCACCATAACCCTAACCTTCCCCCTAACACTAACCCTAACCCTAACCTTAAGCCTCACACTAAATCTAACCCTCACCATAACTCTTACAATACGCCTCAGCCTAACCCTCACCCTAACCCTGACCCTAACATGCACCCTAAACCTAACCTTAAACCTAAACCTCACCCTAAGCGTAACCCTAACCCTTACCCTCGTCCTAACCCTCACACTAATCCTAAGCCTAACCCTAAACCTAAACCTCACCCTAACCCTCACCCTAAACCTAACCCGAAATCTCACCCTCACCCTCAACCAAACCCTCACCCTCACCGTAACCCTAACCCTAAAACGAACCCGAACCCGAACCCTTACCCTAACCCTCAGCCTAACCTTCACCCTCACCCTAACCCTAACCCTAACCTTCACCCTAACACTAACCCTAACCCTAACCCTAAATCTTACACGAAATCTAACCCTCACCCTAACACTTACCCTACGCCTCAGCCTAATACTCACCCTAACCCTGACTCTAACCTGCACACTAAACTTAACCATAACCTGATCCCTAACCCAGACCCTAACCCTTACCCTCCACCTAACCATCAAACAAATCCTAAGCCTAACCCTAACTCTAAACATCACCCTAAACCTCACCCTAACCCTAAACTAAGCCTCAGCCTAACCCTAATCCTAACCCTAAGCCTCACACTCACCCTAACCCCCACCCTAACCCTAATCCTCACCCACAACCTAACCCTCACCCTCACCCTCACCCTCACCCTAGGCCTAACCCTAATCCTAACACTAATCCTAAATTTAACACGCACCCTAAAACTCACCCTAAACCTAACCCTAACACTAACCCTCACCCTAATCCTTACCCTCATCCTAACACTAACCCTAACCCTAAACCTACGACTCACACTAAACCTAAACCTCACACTAACCCTAAACTTACCTCTCACCCTAACCCTAAACCTAACCCTAAACCTAAACCTTACCCTCACCCTAACCCTAATCCTAACCCTCACCCTTACCCTAGCACTCACCTTAACCTAATCAAAACTTTAAGCCTCACGCTAACCCTAATCTTCACCCTCACCTAACCCTCACCCTAACCCTTACCCTAACCCTAACCCTAGCATTAACCCTAACTTTCAGCTTAAACCTCATCCTATCCCTAACCCTAACCCTCATCCTCACCCTAACACTCAACCTAGCATTTACACTCACCCTCACCCTCAGCCTAACCCTAACCCTAACCCTAATCCTAACCCTAACACTCACCTTCACCCTCACCCTAACCCTACACCTAAACTTCACCCTCACCCTAACCCTCAGCCTCACCTTCAGCCTCACCCTAACGCTAATCCTAATCCTAACCCTCACCCTAAACCTCAACCTCACCCTAACCCTAACGCTCACCCTCACATTAACCATAATGCTAACCCTAAAGATAACCTTATGCCTCACCCTAAAACTAATGCTAAAACTAACCCTCATCCTCATCCTAACCCTCACAATAATCCTTACCCTAACCCTAACCCTAACCCTCCGATTAAACATAACCCTCACCCTAACCCTAACCCTATCCCTCAGCCAAACCCTCACCCTAACCCTAACCCTAACCCTAATTCTCACTCTAACCCTAACCCTCAACCTCACCCTAGCCCTCACCCTAATTCTAACCCTATCCCTAACCCTCACACGAACATCACCCTCACCCTAGCCTTCACCCTAATTCTAACCCTATCTCTAACCCTCACCCGAACCATCACCCTCACCCTAACCCTCAACCTCATCCTAAACATCACCCTAAACCTAACCCTAACCCTCACCCTAACCCTTTCCCTCATCCTAAGGCTCACCCTAACCAAAACCCTCACCCTAAACCTAACCCTCACCGTGACCCTCACCCTCACCCTGATCCTAACCCTAACCCTAACCCTCACCCTAACCCTCTTCCTAACCCTAACCCTAACCCTAACCCTCACCCTACATCTCACCCTAACCCTAACCCTAACCCTAACCCTCACTCTCACTAACTTTCACCCTAACACCATCACCCTAATCCTCACCCTAACCCTAACCCTAACACTAAACTTACACTTCACAGTAACCCTCACCCTAACCCTTACCCTAAAACTCACCCTCAACCTAAACCTCATAGTAACCCTATCCCTCACCCTAACCATCACCCTACCCCTCAACCTACCGTTATCCTACCCCTAACCCTAACCCTCACGTTTACCCTCACCCTCACCCTCACCCTTACCCTCACCCTAACCCAAACAGCCACCCACTCCCTCCCCCTCAGACTAACCCTAACACTAACCCTAATCCTAACCCTAACTATCACCCTCACACTAACTCTAACCCTAATCCAACCCTATCCCTCACTCTAACTCTAACCCTCACCCAACCATAACACTCACCCTCAACCTCATTCTAACCCTAATCTTAACCCTAACTCTCACCCTAACAAATGCCCTCACGCTTACCCTTACCCTAAACCTAACCCTAACCGTAACCCTAACCCTCACACTAATCCTAATGCTAACCCTAACCCTAACCCTCAAACTAACCCTCACCCTAACCCTAAAATTTACGCTAACCTTCACCCTAAACCTAACCCTAATCCTCACCCTCACCCTAAACCTCACCCTAACCCTAACCCTAACCCTTACACTAACCCTAACCATAACCTTAACCCTAACCTAACCCTCAACCTAACAATAACCCTAAACCTCACCCTAACCCTTACCCTCACCCTAAACCTAACCCTAACCCTAACCCTCACAATAACCTAAGCCTTAGCCTCTCCCTAACCCTAACCTTAAACCTAACCCTAACCCTCACAATAACCCTAAAAATCACCCTAACCATTACCCTACCCCTCAATCTAACCCTCATCCTACCCCTACCCCTAACCCTTTCGCTTACCCTCACCCTCAACCTAACCCTAATCCTCACCTTTAAAAAAACCGTCACCCTCACCCTCACCCTCAGTCTAACCCTAACCCTAACCCTAATCCTAACATTAACCCTCACCCTGAACCTCACCCTATCTCTAACCCTAATCCAACCATAACCCTCACTCTAAATCTAACCCTCACCCAACCCTAACCCTCACCCTCAACCTCAATCTAACCCTAACCTTAAACTTAACTCTCACCCTAAAACTAACCCTCACCCTAACCCTTACCCTCACCCTAACCCAAACCTTAAACCTAACCCTCACACTAATCCTAAGGCTAATCCTAATCCTAACCCTTAAAGTAAACCTCACCCTGACCCTAAAACTAAGGATAACACTCACCCTAACACTAACCCTAATCCTCACCCTCATCCTAAACCTCATCTTCACCTTAACCCTCACCGTATTTCTAACCCTCACCCACACACTAACACTCACTCTCACTCTCACCCTGACCCTCAACCTCACCCTAAACATCACCCTAAAGATAACCCTAAACCTAACCCTAAGCCTCACCCTAAAACTAACCCTCACCCTCACTCACAGCCTAAGCCTAGGCCTAACCCTAACCCTCACCCTAACGCTAATCTTCACCCTAACCCTCACCCTAAAACTCACCCTCAAACTAAACCTAACCCTAACACTCAACCTCATCCTAACCCTAACCCTAACCCTAACCCTCACCCTCACCCTAACCCTCACTCTAACCCTTAACCTCACACTAACCCTAACCCTCAGACTAAACGTAACCTTAACCCTCACCCTCACACTAAACCTAAGTCTAAACCTCCCACTCATCCTAACCTTCAACCTAACCCTTATCCTCACCCTCACCCTAAGCCTTATATTAACACTAACCCTCACCCTAACCCTAAGCCTAACCATCACCCTCACTCTAACCCTCACTGTCACCCTAATCCTCATCCTAACCCTAACCTTCACCCACACCCTAACACTCACCCTAAATTTCAGCCTCACCTTCACCCTAACCCTCACCTTAAGAATAATCCTAACCCTAACACTAATCCTAAACTTAACGCTCAACCTCACCCTAACCCTAACACTAACGGTAACCCTCACCCTAAACGTAACCCTCATCCTAACCCTAACCCTAACCCTAAACCTCACCCTAAACCTAAACCTCACCCTAACCCTAACCCTAACACTCACCCTAATCCTAAACCTAACCTTAACCCTCACCCTCACCCTAAACATCAACCTTAACCTAACCCTCACCCTAACCCTAAACCTAACCCTCACCCTAAACCTTACCCTCACCCTCACATTCACCCTAAATCTAAACCTAAACCTAACACTAATCCTAAACCTAACTCTCACCCTCACCCTAAGCTTATGACAAACCCTAACACTAATCCTAACCATAATTCTCATCCTTACCCTATCACTCTGCCTAACCCTAAGCCTAACCCTAACCAACATCCTAACCCTCACCCTAACCTTACCCTCACCCTAACTCTGAAACTCACCCTCACCCTAACCCTCTCCCGAAACCTTACCCTCATCCTAACCATAACCCTAACCCTCACACTAACCCTAACCCTCATCCTTATCCTAACCCTAACCCTCACCCTAACCCTAACACTCACCCTCACACTAAACCTAAACTTCACCCCTAACACTAAAACTTACCCTAATCCTAACCCTCCCAGTCACCCTCACAATCAGCCTAAACCTAACCCTAATTCTAATCCTAAACCTATCCCTCACTCTCACCCTCACCCTAACCCTAAACCCAATCCTAAACCTCAACCTCACCCTCACCTTCACCCTCTCCCTCAGCCTTACCCTAACCCTAACAATAACCCTAAACCTAACCCTAACCCTAACCTTCAACCTATACCTAACCTTAAACCTTAACTTCACCCTAAACCTAACCCTAACCCTCACCTTCACCCTAACCCTAACAATAACCCACAACCTAAGCCTAAAAATCACCCTAACCCTAAGGCTAATCCTAACCCTCAGACTCACCCTACCCCTCACCCTAACCCTAATCCTAACCCAACCCTCACCCTAACCCTAACCATCACACTAACCCTAAACCTCACCCTAACCCTTACCTTAAGCCTAACTCTAACGTTAACCCTAACCCTCACCTGAACCCTAACCCTAACCGTAACGCTAACCCTAACATTAACCCTAACCCTAACCCTAACCCTCACCCTCACCCTCACCCTAACAATAACCCTAACCCTCACCCAAGCCTCACCCTAAACCTAACCGTAAACCTCACCTCACCCTAACCCTCAACCTTACCCTTACCCTCACCCTAAGCCGAAACCTAACCCTAAACCTAACTGTAACACTTAGACGAAACCTAATCCTCACCCTAACCCAAACCCTATCTCTGAGCCTAACCCCCACCCTAACCCTAACCCTAACCCTAATTCTCACCCTATCCATAACCATAACCCTAACCCTCACACTCAACCTAGCCCTCATCCTAACTCTATCCCTAACCTTAACCCTCACCTGAACCCTCACCCTCACCTTAATTCGAACAATAACTTTAACCCTAACTCTTACCGTAACCCTAACCCTAAATCTATCCCTAACCCTATCCCTTCCCTCCCTTTCCCACACACCCTCAGCCTAACCCTAACCCTAATCTTAATCCTAACACTAACCCTCTTTCCCACCCTCACTCTCAACCAAACCCTATCCCTAAACCTCACTCACACCGTCACCCTCACCCTCAGCCCAACCCTAACAATAACCCCATCTCTAACCCTAACACTAACCCTCACCCTAACACTAGCCCTAACCCTAATCCTCACATTAAACCTTACCCTCACCCTAAACGTAACCCTACCCCTCAGCCTAACCCTCACACTTAACCGATCCCTAACACTAATCCTCACCGTATCTCTAACTCCAAACCTAACTGTAACCCTCAACCTGACCCTCACTGTCAACCTAACCGTAAACCACACCCTCAAATTCACCCTAATCCTAACCCTAACCCTAATCCTAATTCTAACACTATCCCTCACCCTCACCCTCACCCTAACCCTAACACTAACACTAATACTAACACTCAACTTAACCCTCACCCTAAAACTCACTCTTAATCCTAACCCTCACTCTCACCCTAACCCTCATCCTCACCCTAACCCTTACCCTCACCCTGACCCTAACCCTAACTGTAATCCTCACACTAAACCTAACCCTCACACTAACCCAAAAACTACAACTCACACTAACCCTAACCCTAACCCTAAACCTCAATCTCACCCTGAACCTAACTGTAACCCTTACCCAAACCTAACCCAAACCTTCACCCTAACTCTAACCCCCACCGAACCCCAACCCTCACCCTCACACACACCCTAACCCTAACCATAACCGTTACCCTCACCCTAACCCTAAACCTAACCCTAACCCTCACCCTCACCCTAACGCTCACCCTAAACCAAAGGTTAACTCTAACCCTCATCCTCACCCTAAGCCTCTCCCTAACCTTTACACTAACCCTAACCCTAACCTAGCCCTAACCCTAAACCTCAAACTAATCCTAACCCTAACATTAAAGCTAACCCTAAACTTCACCCTAACCCTCACCCTAACCCTAAACCTAACCCTTACACTAACCCTAAACCTAACCCTAACCCTCACCATAACCCTCTCTCCGTCGACCTAACCCTCACCCTAAACTTAACCCTCACACACACCCTAACCCTCACCCTCACCCGAACACTCACCCTAACCCTCACCCTCACCCTCACACTCACGCTAACCCTAAACCTCACCCTCACCCTAAACATCACCCACACCCTAAACATCACCCTAACCCTAACCCTAATCCTCACCCTCACCCTCATACTCAACCTCAACCTCATCCTAACCCTAACCCAAAACCTAAACCTAATCCTAACCCTAACCCTCACACTAAACCTTACACTCATCGTCACCTTAACCCTAACCATATCCCTAAACCTAACCCACCCACTCACCCTCTCCCTCAACCTCAGCCTAACCCTAACCATAATCCTAATCCTAATCCTAACCCTACCCCTCACTCTCACTCTCATCCTAAACCTAACCCTATTCCTAAACTTCACCCTCAGCATAACCCTAAAAATAACCCTAACCCTAATCCAAAACCTTACCCTAACCCTCACTCAAACACTAATCCTAACCCTCACACTAAACCTAAACCTAACCCTGACCCTCATCCTATCTCTAAAACTACCCAGAACCATCACCCTAACCCTGATCCTAACCCTAACCCTCACCCTAAACCTGAGTCTGACCCTGACGCTAACCCTCACCCTAAACCTAACCCTACCATTCAGACTAAGCCAAACCCTAAACCTAACCCTAAATCTAATACTCACCCTAAACCTCACCCTAACCCTCACCCTTACCCAATCCTTAAAACTAACCCTCACCCTCACCCTAACCCTAACCCTCACCCTAACCCTCAACGTATCCATAAACTGAACCCTAACCCGCAACCTAACCTTAAACCTCACACTAACCCTCACCCTAACCCTCACCCTGAACCTAACCCTCAACCTAACCCTCACCCTAACCCTAACCCTGACCTTAAACCTCACCTGAACCCTAACCCTAAACCTAATCCTCAACGTACGCCTAACCCTAACCCTAACACTAACCCTAACCCTCGCTCTAAACCTCACCCTTACCCTTACCTTAACCCTAACCCTCACGCTAAACCTAAACCTAACCCTCACCCAAACCCTCACCCTAGCCCTTACCCTAAGCCTAAACCTAACCCTAACCCTCACCCTAACCCTCACACAAAGCCTCACCCTCACCCTAACCCTAACCCTAATAATAACCATAAACTTCACTCTAACCCTAAACCTCAACCTCAATCTAAACCTCACCCGAACACTCACCCTAACCTTTAAACTCAACCTCACCCTAAACATCACCCTAACCCTAACCCTCACCCTAAACTTCAACCTAAACCTCACCCTCAACCTCACCCTAATCCTAACCCTAAACCTAAAACTAATCCTAAAACTAAATCTCACCCTCGCCCTAATGTTAACCATAACCCTAACCCAAACTTTATCCCTCACCCTCACCCTAGCCCTCACCCTTAACCTAACCCTAACTCTCACCCTAACACTCAACCTAACCCTTATCCTCACTCTAACCCTAACCCTCTCTCTAACACTAAACCTCAACCTAACCCTTACCGTTTTGCTCACACTAACCCCAACCGTAACCCTAACCCTCACACTAACACTAACTCTCACCCTAACCCTACGCTCACCCTAACCCTACACCTAAACCTAAACCTAACCCTAATCCTCACTCTAACCCTAAACATCACCCTAAGCCTAACACTAAACCTAAACCTCACCCTAACCCTTACCCTCACCCTAGCCCTAACCTTTACCTAACCCTAACCCTCAGACTGAATCTAACCCTCACACTAACCCTAACACTAACCCTCAACCTAACCCTCACCCTAACACTCACGCTAACCCCAACCCTCACTCTTACCCTAACCCTCAACCTAACCCTTACTCTCACCCTAACACAAACCTTAACCCTCACCCTCACCCTAAGACTAACCCTAACACTAACCCTAAGCCTAACCCTAACTCTCACCTCCACCCTCAACCGAACCCTAATCCTATCCCTATACCTAATCCTCACCCTCAACCTGAATCTCACCCTAACCCTCAGCCTCACCCTCACCCGAACTCTAACCCTAACCCTAACCCTCACCCTAACCCTTACCATAAACCAAACCTTAACCCTAACGCTCGCCCTAACCCTCACCCTAACCAAAATGCTACCCCTAACCTTCACCCTCACCCTCACCCTCACCCTAACCCTCACACTAACTCTAACCCTCACCCTAAACAAAAACCTACCCCTCACCCTAACCATAAACCTAACCCTAACCCTCACACTAACCCTCACCCTAACCCTAAACCTCAACCTCAACCTCACCCTAACCCTCACACTAAACTTTACCCTCACCATAAACCTAACCCTAAACATAACCCTAAAACGATCCCTAACCCCCACCCTAACCATAACCCTACCCCTCACCCTAACACTCATCCTAATTCTCTACCCTAACCCTAACCCTCACGCTAACACTAACCCTAACCATAACCATCACCCTAACCCAAACCCTCATCCTCACCCTCACACTCATCCTAAGTCTACCCCTAACCCTAACCCTAATCCTTACCCTAACCCTGTCCCTAATCCTAAACCTAACCCTCACCGTCACACTCACCCTGACCCTAACTCTACCCCTTGCCCAATCCTAACCCTCACCCTAACTCTAACCCTCAATGAAACCTAACCCTCAGCCTCACACTCACCCTAACCCTAAACCTAACGCTAAGCCTCACCCTCAACCTAAATTTAAACCTAACCCTAACCCTCACTCTAATCATCACCCTAACCCTAAGGCTAACCCTAACCCTAACCCTCACCCTAAACTTCAGCCTAACCCTAACACTCACCCTAACCCTAACACTCACACTAATCCTAAGCCTAAACCTAACAATAACCCTAAACTTCACACTAAGCCTCACCCTCACCCTAAACCTCTCCCTAACCATTTACCCTACACCTCAGCCTAACACTCACCCTAACCCTAACCTAACCCTAACCCTCATCCTAACCCAAACCCTCACCCATATCCCTAACCCTAACCCTCAGTCTATACCTAACCCTAACCCTAACCCTAATCCTAACCCTAACCCTAATCCTAATCCTAACCCTCACCCTCACCCTCACCGTAAATCTAACCCTTACGCAACCTTAACCCTCACCGTAACTCTAACCCTCCACGAACCCTAAACCTCACCCTCACAATCAGCCTAACCCTAAAACTAACCCTAAACTTCACACTCACCCCAACCTTAAATCTAACCCTAAACCTCACCGTAACCCTCACCCTAACCCTAAGGCTAACACTAAAACTCACCTTCACCCTAAACCTCACCCTAACCCTTACACTCACCCTAACCCTAACGCTAACCCTAACCCTAACACTCACACTAGTCCTAACACTAAACCTAACCCTAATCCTAAACTTCACCATAACCCTCACCCTAACCCTAACCCTACCACTCAATCTACACCTAAACCTAACCCTAACCCTAACCCTAACCGTAACCTTATCCCTCACCCTAATCCTAGCCCTAACTCTAACAATCACCCTAAACCAAACCCTCACCCTCACCCTCACCCTCACCCTCAGACTAACCCTAACCCTAATCCTAATCCAAACCATAACCCTAACCCTACAACTAAAGCTAACCTTCACCCTCACCCTCATCCTAACTCTAATCCTTGCCCAACCCTAAGCCTCACCATAACTCTAAAACTCACCGTACCCTAACCCTCACACTCACAGTCACCCTAACCCTAACCCTAACCCTTACCCTCACCCTAACCCTAAACCTAACCCTAACCCTCACAATAACCCTAAGGATAACCCTAAACCTCACCATTTCCAAAAACCTCACCCTAACCCTTACACTCACCCTAACCCTAACCCTAACCCTTATCCTTAACTTCACCCTAGCACAAACCCCAAAACTAACTCTAACCCTCACACTCAACCTAACCCGAACCATAACCCTAATCCACACCTTAAACCTCACCCTCACCCTAGAACTCAACCTTACCCTAAATATAACCCTCACCCTAACCCTCAACCTAACAGTTATCCTCAATCTAACCCTTACACTCACCTTAACCTTAACTCAAAACCTAACCCTAACCCTCACACTAACCCCAACCCTAACTCTAACCCTCAACCTCACCCTAACCCTCACCGTCACCCTAACCCTCACGCTAACCCTGTCACCCACACCCTAACCCTCACCCTAACACTCACCCTAACCCTAAACCGCAACGTCACCCTAAACATCACCCTAAACCTAAGCCTTTCCCTAACCCTTAACCTAACCCTCACCCTAAACCTCACGCTAACCCTCACCCTCACGCTAAGCCTAACCCTAAAACAAACACTAATCCTAAACCTAAATCTCACCCTTACACTAACGCTAACCCTAACCCTAAACCAAACCTTAACCCTCAACCTCACCATAGACTTCACCCTAACACTAAACTGAACCCTAACCTTCACCCTAAACCTAAGCCTAACCCTCACCCTAAACCACAACCTAACCTTTATCCTCACCCTAAACCTAACACTCACCCTAACCCTTACCCTCAACCTAACCCTATCCCCAACCCTAACCCTAACCCTCACACTAACCCTAACCCTCAACCTAACCCTACCCCTCACCCTATCCCTAAACCTAAACCTAACCCTAACCCTAATGCTCACACTAACTCTAAACCTCACCCTAAACCTAAACCTAAACCTCACCCTCATCCTTACCCTCATCCTAACCCTAAACTTAACCTAACCCAAACACTCTGATTAAATCTAACCCTCAAACTAACCCTAACCCTAACCCTTAGCCTAACCCTCATCCTAACACTCAGGCTAACCCTAAAACTCACCCTAACCCTAACCCTCACCCTAACACTTACTCTCACCCCAACCCTAACCCTAACCCTCACCCTCACCCTAAGCCTAACCTTAACCCTAAACTAATCCTAACCCTAACACTCACCTTCACCCTCACCCGAACCGTAATCCTATCCCTACACCTAACCCTCAGCCTCACCCTCACCCTCACCCTAACCCCATGCCTCAACCTAACCCTAAGCCTCCCCCTAACCCTAACCCTAACCCTCATCCTCACTTACCCTAATCCTATCCTTAACCCTAACCTCACCTTAACGCTCACCCTAACCAAAATACTAACCCTAAACATCACCCTCACCCTAACCCTCACACTTAACCCTAAACCTAATCCTAACCTTAACACTCACCTTGACCCTAAACCACACCCTAAGCCTAAACCTAAACCTAACACTCACCCTCACCCTAAACCTCACCCTTACCCTTACCTTCACCCTAACCATCAGCCTAACCCTAACCCTAACCCTAATCCTCACCCTAACGCTCACCCTAACCCTTGCCCTAACACTAAACCTAACCCTAACACTCACCTTAACCATCACCCTCACCCTATCCCTAACCCTCACCCTCACCCTAACCTTCACACTAACCCTTAGCCTCACATTAAACCTAACCCTAACCCTCACACTAATCCTAACCCTCACCCTCACCCTAACCGTCACCTTAAGCGTTTCACTACCACTCATCCTAAAACTAACCCTAACCCTAACCCTAACCGTCACCCTAACCCACACCCTCACCCTCACCCTCATCACCACCCTCAGTCTAACCCTAACCCTAACCCTACCCCTAAACCTAATCCTAAACCTAACCCTCACCCTCACCCTCAACCTGACCTTAACTCTAACTCTTACCCAACCCTAACCCTCATGCTAAGTCTAACCCTCACCGAAACCTAAACCTCAACCTCACACTCACCCTAACCCTAAACCTAACCCTAACCCTCACCCTCACCCTAAACTTAAACCTAACCCTAACCCTCACCCTAACCCTCACCGTAACCCTCACCCTAACCCTAACGCTCATCCTCACCTTAAACCTCACCATAAACTTTACACTCACTGTAAACTTAAAGCTAACCCTGACACTCACACTAATACTAACCCTAACTCTAACCCTCCCTAATCCTAAACTTCACCCTAACCCTCAACCTAACCGTAACCCTACCCCTCATCCTAACCCTCTTCCTAACTCTTACCCTAAAACTAACCCTCACACTAACCATAACCCTAAACCAAACCCTCACCCTAACGCTGACCCTTACCATAACCCTAACCTTAACCATAACCATAACCCTCAGACTAAACCTAACCCTCACCCTAAACCTAACCCTACCCCTCTGCCTAACCCTCAACCTAAACTTAACCCTAACACTCAGGCAAACCCTAACCCTCGCCCTCACTCTAAATCTCATCCTAACCCTTAACCATACCCTAAACCTAACCCTAACCCTAACCCTAACGCTCACACTAATCCTATCCCTAACACTCACCCTCACCCTCACTCTAAAACTCACTCTAACCTTAACCTGAACCCTTACCCTAACACTAACACTAACCCTAACCCTCACCCTCAACATAACCCTCACCAACACCGTAACCCTCCCTCTCCCCCTCACCCTAACCCTCAGACTAACAATAACCCTAATCCTAATCCTAACCCTAACCCTCACTCTCACCCTCACCCTAAACCTAACCCTAACCCTAAACCTCGCCCTCACCCTCATCTTCACCCTAACCCTAACAATAACTCTAACACTAACCCTGACTCTAAACCTCACTCTAACCCTAACCATAAAACTAATCTTAAACCTCACCGTCACCCTAACCCTAACCGTGACCCACATCCGAACCCTCACCCTCACCCGAACACTCATCCTAACCCTAAAACTCAAGGTCACCCTGAACATCACCCTAACCCTAACCCTCACCCACAACATAACCCTCACCAACACTCTAAACCTCCCCGTCAACCTCACCCTAACCTTCAGCCTAAACCTAACCCTAATCCTAATCCTAACCCTAAACCTAACCCCCACTCTCACCCTCACCCTAAACCTAACCCTAACCCTAAACTTCACCCTCACCCTCACCTTCACCCTAACCCTAACAATAACTCTAACCCTAACCCTAACCCTCACCCTAACCCTAACCCTAACCCTCACCCTCACCCTCACCTTAACCCTCACACCACACTAACCCTCACCCTAACCCTTACCGTCACCAACACCCTAACCCTGACCCTCACCCGAACACTCACACTAACACTAAACCTCACCGTCACCCTAACATCACCCTAACCCTAACCCTCAACCTAACCCTAAACCTAACCCTCATTCTAAACCTCACCCTCACCCTCAACCTCAAGCTAAGCCTAACCCTAAAGCAAACACTAATCCTAAAACTAAATCTCACCCTCACCCTAACCCTAAATCTAACCCCAACCCAAACCTTAACCCTCAACCTCACCCTATATTTCAGCCTAACACTAACCCTAAGCCTAACCCTAACCCTAATCCACAACCTAACCCTTATCCTCAACCTAACCCTAAACCTCACCCTAACCCTATACCCAGCCCTAACCCTAACCCTCACACTAACCCTAACCCTCAACCTAACCCTACCCCTCACCCTAACCCTAAACCTAAACCTAACCCTAACCCTAATCCTCACACTAACTCTAAACCTCACCCTAACCCTAACTCTAAACCTAACCCTCACCCTAATCCTTACCCTCATCCTAACCCTAAACTTAACCTAACCCTAACCCATAGATTAAATTTAACCCTCAAGCTAACCCTAAACCTAACCCTCATCCTAACCCTCACCCTAACACTCAGGCTAACCCTAACCCTCACCCTCACCCTAACCCTAACCCTAACACTTACTCTCACCCTAACCCAAACCCTAACTCTAAACCTCACCGTCACTCTCACCCTAAGCCTAACCTTAACCCTAAACTAATACTAACCCTAATAATCAACTTCATCCTTACCCGAACCGTACTTCTATGCCTACCCCTAACCCTCACCCTCACCCTCACTTTCACCCTAACCCTCAGCCTCACCCTTACCCTCACCCTAACCCTCACCCTAACCCTAAGCCTCACCCTAACCCTAAACCTAACCCTCACCCTCGCCCTTACCCTAATCCTATCCTTAACCCTAACCTCACCTTAACGCTCACCCTAACCAAAATGCTAACCCGAAACATCACCGTCACCCTTAACATCACACTTAACCCTAAACCTAACCCTAACCCTCACCCTAACATGAACCCTCACCCTGACGCTAAATCACAGCCTAAGCCTAAACCTAAACCTAACACTCACCCTCACCCAAAACCTCACCCTTACCCTTACCTTCACCCTAACACTCACAATAACCCTAAAACTCACCCTAATGTTCACACTAACCCTCACCCTAACACTAAACCTAACCCTAAAGCTCACCCTAACCCTCACCTTCACCTTAACCCTAACCCTCACACTCACACTAACCCTCACACTAACCCTTACACTCACCCTAAACCTAACCCTAAACCTAACCCTCACCCTCACCCTAACCGTCACCTTAAGCGTATTTGTACCCCTCACCCTAACACTGGTCCTAAAACTAACCCTAACCCTAAGCCTCACGCTAAGCCTAACTCTAACCCTAAACCTCACCCTAACCCATACCTCACCCTCACCACTATCCTCACCCTCAGTCTAACCCTAACCCAAACCCTAACCCTACACATAATCCCAAACCTAAACCTCACCCTCACCCTCACTCTGACCCTAACTCTAACCCTTACCCAACCCTAACCCTCATGCTAAGTCTAATCTGCACTGAAACCTAAACCTAAACCTCACACTCACCCTAACCCTAAACCTAACCCTAACCTTCACCTTCACCCTAAACTTAAACCTAAACCTAACCTTCACCCTAACCCTCACCCTAACCCTAACCCTCACCCTCACCCTAAACCTCACCCAAACCCTTACACACACCCTAACCCTAAAGCTAACCCAAACACTCACACTAACACTAACCCTAACCCTAACCCTAACCCTAAACTTCACCCTAACCCTCAACCTAACCCTAACCCTCAACCTAACCGAAACCCTACCCCTCATCCTAACACTAACCCTAACCCTAACCCTCACGTTAACCCTAACCCTAACCATAAACCTCACCCTAAGCCTTACACTCGACATAACCCTAACCTTAACCCTAACCATAACCCTCAGATTAAACCTAACATTCACCCTAAACCTAACCCTACCCCTCAGCCTAACCCTCACCCTAATCCTCACCCTAACACTCAGGCAAACCCTAACCCTCACCCTCACCCTAAACCTCATCCTAACCCTTAACCTAACCCTAACCCTAGCCCTAACCCTAACCTTAACCCTCACACTAATCCTATCCCTAACCCTCACCCTCACCCTCTCCCTCACTCTAAACCTCACCCTAACCCTAACCCTAACCCTTACCCTAACTCTAACCCGAACCCTAACCCTCACCCTCAACATAACCCTCACCAACACCCTAACCCTCCCCCTCCCCCTCACCTTAACCCTCAGCCTAACCTTAAACCTAATCATAATCCTTACCCTAACTCTCACTCTCACCCTCACCCTAAACCTAACCCTAAACCTAACCCTCACCCTTACCCTCACCTTCACCCTAACCCTAACAATAACTCTAACCCTAACCCTAACCATCACCCTAACCCTAACCCTAACCCTAACCCTCCCCTTCACCCTCACCTTCAGCCTAAACCTAACCCTAATAGTAATCCTAATCCTAACCCTAACCCTCACTCTCACCCTCACCCTAAACCTAACCGTAACCCTACCTCTCAGCATAACACTCACCCTAACCCTAACCTTAACTCTAATTCTCACCCTATCCCTAACCCAAACTCTAACCCTCTCCCTCACCCTCGCACTCACCCTAACCTTATCCCTAAACATAACCCTCATTCTAAACCTAACACTTACCCTAATCCTAACCCTAAACCCTAACCCTAACCCTCACCCTAACAAGAACCTTAACCCTAACCCTGTACTGATTACATCTTTGACAGCTACACTCTATTCAACCTGAGGAGTAAGTTGAACCTGTACTTATGGTACTCTGTGAAAGTTTGGCGAACTACACCTCAGTTGTTTGGGACGCGACAACTGTCCATCCAGGAATATGGACGGCACTAGCTATGTAGGGCTCTAATTAGTCCACCGTTGTGTTCAGCTGAATGACTTCTGCTGGAAACACTCAGAAAGAGGTTCTGAGTTATTGTAAGATTTGTGCATTTCACTCCTTTTCCAGGCTTCTTAGGAAGAATTTCAGATTCTGCCTGACGGCAGGCCTCCAGGTATTCCTGGTGAACATCTAATTGTAAAGCCTAACCCTAGTCCTAACCCTAACGCTGATCCTAACCCTAACCCTAATCCTAACCCTCACCCTAATCCTAAATCTCCCCCTCACTCTAACCCTAACCCTAACCTTAACCCTAATCCTCACACTAACACTCAAGCTAAACCTAAACCTCACTCTCACCCTAACCCTCACCCTAAACCTGACCCTCACACTAAACCTAGCCCTCACTCTCACTCTAACCCTAAAGCTAACCCTAATCCAAACCCTCATCCTAATACTCACCCTAACACTCACGCTAACCCTAACCCTATCTCTCACCCTACCCCAAACCCTAACCCTTAACCTCACCCTAACCCTATCCGTAATCCTAACCCTCACACTAAAACATAACCCTCACCCTAAACCTAACCCTACCCCTCACCCTAACCCTACCCCTAACCCTCTCCCTAACCCTAAGCCTAATCCTAATGCTCACCCCCACTCTAGCCCTCACCCTAACATTAATCCTAACCCTAACCCTCACCCTAACCCCAAACATCACCCTAACCCTAAACCTCACCCTCAACCTAAACCTTACCCTAACCCTAACCTTAATATTAACCCTAACCCTCACCCTAAACCTAACCCTAAACTTAAACGTAACCCTAACCCTAACCATAAACCTCACCCTCACCCTAAACATCAACCTAACCCTTACCCTCACACTCACCCTAACCCTCAAACAAAGCCTAACCATCACCCTAAACCTAAACCTAACCCTCACCCTCAACCTAAAGATCACCCTCAGCCTAATCCTAACCCTAACCCTAATCCTAACACTAACCCTCACCCTCATTCTCAACCTCACCCTAACCGTAACCATAACCCTAATCCTCACCCTCACACTCACCCTCACTTTCACCTTAACCCACAGCCTCACCCTCAACCTCACCCTAAACAAAAGCCTAACCCTACACCTCAACCTAACCCTCAATGTAACCCTTAACCTAACCCTAACCCTCACCCTAACCCTAACCCTCAGCCTCAGCCTAACCCTCACCATCACCCTAACCGTCACCCTAACCCTAAAACTCACCCACACCCTAAACCTCACCCTCACCTTAATCATAACCCTAACCCTAACCCTGACCCTAACCCAAACCCACACCCTCACCTGCACCCTTACCCTCAGCCTAACCATAACCCTTACCTGAATCCTAACCTTAACCCTCACCCTCACCCTAAACCGAACACTAACCCTAAATATCACACTCACCCTCACCATAATCCTAAAACTAACCCTAACACTCACCCTAATCCTGACCCTCACCCTAAACCTAACCCTCACCAAAACGTTTACCCTAATCCTAACCCTTACACTCAACCTCACCCTCACTCTAACCCTAACACTAACCCTAACTCTCACACTCACCCTCAACATAATCCTAACCCTAACCCTAAACCAAACCCTAAACCTAACCTTCACCCTAACCCTAAATATCACCCTCACCCTCCCCATAATCCTAAACCTAACCCTAAACCTCACCCTAACCCTCACCCTAACCCTTACCCTCATCCTAAGTCTAACCCTAACCATAACCCTACCCCTCACACTAACCCTCACCCTAACCCTTTCACTCAGCCTAACCCTAACCCTAATGCTATCCCTTATACTAACAATAACCCTCACCCTCACACTAACCTTAACCCTAACCCTCCCCCTCCCCCTCAGTGTAACCCTAACCCTAATCCTAATCCTAACCCTAAACCTCCCTCTCACCCTCACCCTAAGTTTAACCCTAAACCTAAACCTCCCCCTCCCCTCCCCCTCAGCTTCACCCTAACCCTAACAATAAACCTAACCTTAACAATAACCCTCACCCTCAGCCTAAAGCTAATCCTAATCCTAATCCTAACAATAACCCTCACTCACACCCTCACCCTCAAACTAACCTTAACCCTACGCATCACCCTAACGATCACCCAAACCTAAACCCTTACCCTAATCCTCACCCCATCCCTAAACCTAACTGAAAGCCTCACCCTCACCCTAGCTCTCCCCCTAAACCTAACCCTAACCCTAACCCTACCCTAACACTCACCCTCACCCCAACACTCACCCTAACCCTTAACCTCACCCTAACCCTCACCCTAAACCTGACCTTAACCCTAACCCTCACCCTAACCATCACCCTAACCCTAAACCTAACCCTCACCCTCACTCTCACCCTAAACCTTACCCTCACACTAAGCTACATCCTAACTTTAAACCTAACCCTCAACATCACCCTAACCCTAACCCTAACACAAACCCTAAACTTCACCCTCAGACTAAACCTAATCCTAACCCGAAACCTCACCCGAACCCTCACCCTCAAGCTAACCCTCACCCTCACCCAAAAAATCACCCTAAACCCAACCCTCACTCTAAACCTAAACCTTACCCTCACCCTAACCCTAACCCTCCCTCTAACCCTCAAACTCAACCTAATCCTCACCCTAACCCTATCCCTTACCTAACCCAAACCCTAACCCTCACCCTAACTCTCACCCTCAACATAGCCCTCACACTCACCCTAACCCTAACCATAACCTTCACCCTCATACTCACCCAAACCATCAGCCTAACCCTAACACAAACCTAATCATAACCCAAAATTTCACCCTCACCTTTATCCTAACCCTAAACCTAACCCTAACCCTAACCCTCACTCTAACACTAATTCTCACCCTAAAACTAGCCCTAACCCTAACCATTACCCTAAACCTCACCCTAACCCTCACTGTAAACTTAAACCTCATCCTCATACTTACACTCACCCTAAACCTTACCCTCACCCTAAACCTAACCCTAAACCTAACCCTCACCCTAACCCTAACCCTACCACTCACCCTAAACCTCATCCTAACCCTAACCTTAACCCTAGTACTCACCCTAACACTAACCCAAACCATAACCCTCACCCTCACAGTAACCCTCACCCTCACCCTAAACCTAACCCTAATCCTAACCCTAACCCTCACCTTAAACATCACAATAACCCTCAACTGAACCCTAACCCTCACCCTCAACCTAATGCTCACGCTAACCTTTACCATCACGCTAAGCCTAACCCTAAACCTAACACTTACCCTCACCCTAACCCTCACCCTAAACTTCACCCTAAACCTACTGTTCAGCCTAACACCCTAACCCTATTGCTCACCCTCAAACTCACTCTAAACCTTACCCTAGCCCGTACCCTAACTCTCACCCTAACCCTCACCCTAAAACTTATCGTCACCCTAACCCTAACTCTCACACTATCCCTAACCCTAAACCTCATCCTAAACCTCAATCAAACACAAACCCTAACCCTAACCCTCACCCTAACCTTCACCTTCACCCTTACCCTCAAACTGAACCTCACCCTAACCTTATACCTAAACCTAACACTCACCCTAACCCTCACCCTCACCCTAACCCTAACCCTAACCCTAAACATCACTCTAACCCTCACCCTAACCCTAACCCTAATCCTAACCCTATTCCTCAACCTCACATTCACCCGAATTCTCACCCCAAACATAAACCTAACCCTCACCCTCACTCTAAACCTAACTCTAACTCTCACCATAACCCTAAACCTAACCCTAAACCTAATCGTAACCTTCACCCTCACACTAACTCTAAACCTCACCCTAACCCTCAACCTATCCCTAACTCTAACCCTAACCCTCAAACACACCCTAAACTTAACCATAACCCTTGCGCTCACCCTAACCCTAACCATAACCCTAACCCTCACACTAATCCTAAACCTCACCCTAACCCTAACCCTGACCCTAACCCTAACTCTAACCCTCAACCTCACCCTAACTCTAAACCTCACCCTAACCCTCAACCTAACCCTAACTCTAACCCTAACCCTCAAACTCAGCCTAACCCTAACCCTAACCCTTATGCTCAACCTAATCCTAAAAGTAACCATAACCTTCACACTAATCCTAACCCTCACCCTAACCCTAAACATACACCTCACTCTAACCCTCATCCTAGCACTAACCCTCACCATCACCCTAACCCTAACAATTACCCTCACCCTGACTGAAACACTACCCGTCACCCTAAAGCTCACCCTTTCCCTAACCCTCACCCATAACCCTACACTCACCCTCACCCAAAACCTTACTCTATCCCTAACACTAACCTTAACTCTCACCCTCAACCTTACCTTCACCCTAACCCTAACCCTAACCCTCAGCCTCACACTATCCCTCACCCTCACACTAAACCTCACCCCAACTCTAATCCTCGCCCTAATCCTAAATCTAAACCTCACCCTAAAGCAAACCCTCACCCTAAACTTCACCCACACTCTATTCCTCACCCTAACCCTAACACTAAACTTCACCCTAAACCTAATCCTAACACTTAACCTAACCCTAACCCTAACCCTCACCGTCACCCTCACCCTAAGCCTAACCCAAACCCTCACCCTAATCCTAAACCTAACCCTCACCCTCACCCTAAACCTAACCCTAACCGTTACCCTAACCCTCACCCTTACCCTCACCCTAATCCTAACCGTAACCCTAACCCTAGCTCTCAAACCAACCCTAAACCTAATCCTCACCCTAACCCTCATCCTAACCCTAATCTGAACCCTAACTCTAACCTTCACCCTAGACCTCACCCTAACCTTAAACCTAATCCTAAACAAAATCCTCACCATAACCATAACCCTCACCCACAATCTTACCCTCATCCTCACTCGAAATCTCACCCCCACCCTAACACTCAGCCTCAAACTAACCCTCACCCTAACCCTAATTGTCAGCCTAACCCAAACCCTAACAATCACCACAAACAAAAAGCTCACCCTAACCCTCATCCTAATCCTAACAATAACCTTAAACCTCTCCCACAACCTAAACCTCACCCTAACCCTTAAGCTCAAACTAACCCTCACACTAACCCTAAACCTTACCCTCACCTTCACCCTCACCCTAACCCTAAACTTAAACTTAACCCTAACCCTAACCCTAACTCTAACCAGCACCCTAACGCTAAACCTAAACCTAACCCTCATCCTCACCCTAACCTTCACACTAACCCTTACCCTCACCCTAACCCTCACACTAACCCTAACTCTAATCGTAACCCTAACCCTAAACCTAACTCTAAACATCACCATAACCCTCACCTTTACATTCACCCTAACCCTCACCCTCATCCTAACCCTCACCCTAAACCTTACCCTCACCCTAAGCCTACCCCTAAACCTAACCTTCACACTAACCCTAACCCTCACGGTACCCCTAATCCTTACCCTCACCCTAACCCTCATCCTGACACTAATCCTACCCTAAATTTAATCCTGACCCTAACCCTCACCCTCACCCTTACCCTCACCGTCACTCTAACCCTGACCCTAACCCTAACCCTCACCCACACCCTAATCCTCAACCACACCCTCACCCAAAACCTCACCCTTAGCCTAACCCTCACTGTAACCTAAACCCTAAACCTTACCTAATCGAAACCCTCACCCTCACCCTCACAATCACCCTAACTCTAACCCTCTCGGTCAACCTAACACTTACCCTCACCCTAACCCTCACTCTAAACCTAACCCTCACCTTCACCCTCACCCTCATGGTCACCTTCAACCTAACCCTAACCCTCACTCTCACCCTAACATTTACCCTCACCCTAACCCTCACCCTCACCCGAATCCTCATCTCAGGGTAACACTCACCCTCACCCAAAACATCACCCTAAACCTAACCGTCACTCTAGCCCTAACCCTAAACCTCACCCTAAACCTCACCCGGGCTCTAACCCTCAAACTCACCCTAATCCTCACCCTAACCATAACACTAACCCTTACCTAACCGAAACCCTCACCCTCACCCTAACCCTCAACCTAACCCTAACTCTCAAACTAACTCTAACCTTAACCCTCTCACCCTAAACCTAACCCTAAACCTCACCCTCACCCAAACTCTAACCCTAACCCTAACACTAACCCTAACCCTCACCCTCAACCTAAACCTAACTCTAAACCTTAAAGTCAACCTAATCCTCACACAAAACCTAACCCTAACCCACACGCTAACCCTAACCCTCACGCACACCCAAACCCTCAACCTGACCCTCACCCTCACCCAAAACATAACGCTAACCCTAACCCTGACCCTAAACATAACCTTAACCATGTCCCTAAACTAACCCTCCCTCTAACCCTCAAATTCAACATAATCCTCACGCTAAACAAAACCCTAACCCTTACCTAACCAAAAATGTCACACTCACCCTCACTCTCACCCTAACCCTCACCCTCACCATAGCCCTCAGCCTAAACCTAACCCTAAATCTAACTCTCACCCTCACAATCACCCTCACCCTCAGACTATCCCTAGCCCTAAACCTAATCCTAACCCTAAACTTCACCCTGAACCTCACCCTCACCCTAACCCTAACCCTAACCCTAACCCTCACCCTAACCCTTAGCCTAACCCTAACCCTAAACTTAACCCTCACCCAAAACCTAAACCTAACCATCACCTTCACCCTAACCTTCACCCTAACCTTACACTCACCCTAACCCTCATCCTAAACCTATCCCTAACACTAACCCTAACCCTCACCCTAACCCTAATCCTAACCTTAAACATCAACCTAACCCTAATCCTCACCTCATCTTAACCCTCAACCTAACCCTTAATCTCACCCTTACTCTAACCCTAAACTTAACCCTCACCCTCACCCTAACCCTATCTCTAACTCTCACCCTAACCCTAAACCTCATCCTAAACCTAAACCTAACCCTCACCCTCACCCTAAGTCTAAACCTCACCCAAACCCTAACACTAACGCTAAACCTCACCCTATCCCTAACCTTCACCCTAACAATTACCCTCACCCTAACCCTCACACTAACCATAATTCTAACCCTAAACCTAACCCTCACACTAACCCTAACCCTTAACATCTCCCTAACCCTCACCCTCACCCTAACCCTCCCCATAACCCTAATCCTAACGCAAATGCTCACCTTCACCCTCATCCGAACCCTAACCCTATCCCTATCTCTAACCCTCAACCTCACCCTCACCCTCACCCTAACCCTCATCCTCATCCTCAACCTCACCCTTGCACTAACACTAGTACTAACCCTCACCCTAACCCTAAGCCTCAGACTAACCCTAAACCTAACGCTCAACTTCACCCTTCCTCTAACCCAAACCTTAACCCTCACCCTCACCCTAAACCTCACCCTCACCCAAACACTAACCATAACCCTAACACTCACACTAACCCTAACCCTCACCCTAAACATAACCCTACCCCTCACCGTAACCCTCACCCTGACCCTAACACTCACCTTAACCCTAACCCTCACCATGACCCTTACACTCACCCTAACCCTAAACCTCAATCTGACCCTAACACTCACCCTAACCCTAACCCTAAACCTAACACTCATCATCACCCTAACCCTCACCCTTCCCCTTACCTGCACCCTAACACTTACACTAACACTATCCCTAACCCTAAACCTCACCCTAACTCTAACCCTAAAATTCACCCTCACCCTAACCCTCAAACTAAACTTTAACTAACCCTAACACTCATCTTATCCCTAACCCTAGCCCTATCCCTAAACCTAACCCTCATCCTCACCCTCACCTTAGCCCAAACCCTAACCCTAACCCTAAACCTAAAACTAACCCTCACCATAAACTTAATCCTCACCCTGACCCTAAACCTCAACCTAACCCTAACCCAAAACCTAATCCTCACCCTACTTCTTAGCCTACCCCACACCCTAACCCTCACACTACCCCTAATTCTAACCCTCACCATAAACTTAACCCTAACACTCACCCTAACCCTCACACTAACCGAAATGCTAACCCTAACCCTCACCCTCAACCTAACCCTCACCCTCACCCTTACGCTAAACCTAACCCTAACCCTCACACTAACTCTAACCCTCACCCTAACCTTAACCCTAACACTCAGCCTACACCTCACCCTAAACCTCACCTTCACCCTAACCCTAACCACAACCATAAACCCAACCCTAAAACTCACCCTCACACTAAATCTCAACATCACACGAACACTCACCCTAACCCTAACCATCACCCACACTCTAACCCTCACCCTCACATGAACACTCACCCTACCTCTAATCCTAACCCTTACCCTAAAAATCACCCTAAACCTAACCCTCAACCTAACCCTGACACTAACTCTCACGCTAACCCTTACCCTCACCCTAATACTCACCCTCAACTTCATCCTCAGCCTAACCCTAAGCCTAACCATAAACCTCACTCTAACCCTAATCCTAACCCTAATCCTAACCCTAACCCTAACGCTCAACCTCACCCTACCCGTAATCATAACACTCACACCAAACTTAAACCTCAACCTTACCCTCACCCTCACCCTAACCCTAACCCTAACCCTCACCCTCACCCTAATCCTCACTGTAACCCTTACCCTCACCCTCATCCTAACCCTCACACTAACCCTACCCCTAAACCTAAACCTAACCCTAATCCTCACACTAAAACTAAACCTCAAGCTAACACTAAACCTAACCTTAAACTTAACCCAAACACTTATCCTCACTCTAACCCTAATCTTAACCCTAAACTTATTCCTCAGACTAAACCTAATACTCATATTAAACCTAACCCTAACCCTCATCCTAACCCTCAACCTAACCCTCAACCTAAAATTCAGGCTAAACCTAACCCTCATTCTCACCCTAACCATCACCCTCACACTTACTCTCACCCTCACCATTAACCCTAACCCTCAACCTCAACCTCTCGCTCACTCTCAGCCTAAAGCTAACCCTAACCCTAATCCTAACACTAACGCTCACCTTCACACTCACCCGACCCCAACCCTATCCCTATCCCTAACTCTCACCCTCACCCTCATCCTAACCCTCAGCCCCACCCTAAGCCTCACCCTAACCCTAACTCTAACCCCAACCCTCCACCTAAACCAAAGCCTCATGCTAACCGTAAACCTAACCCTAAACTTCACCCTAACCCTCACCCTAACCCTAACCCTACCCCTCACCCTAACCCTAAACTTAACCCTAACCCTAAACCTCACACTAACACTTAGCCTCACCCTAAGGCTAACCCTAACCCTAACCTTTACCTTCACCATAACCCTAACCTTAACCCTAACCCTAACCCTCAGACAAAATCCTACCCTCACCCTAAACCTAACGCTACCCCTCACTCTAAACGAAAGCCTCACCCTAACCCTAACCCTAACCCTCAACTTCACCCTTACCCTAACACTAACCTTTACCCTAACCCTCACCCTAACTGAAATGCTAACCCTAAAACTCACCCTCAACCTAACACTCATCCTCACCCTTACCCTAAACCTAACCCTAACCCTCACACTAACCCTAACCCTCACCCTAACCTTAACCATACCCCTCAGCCTACACCTCATCCAAAACCTCACCTACACCCTAACCCTCACCTACACCCTAACCCTCACCCTGACCCTATCCCTCACCCTAACCCTAAAACTAAACCTAACACTCATCCTCACCCAAACCATTACCCTTACCCTTACCTTCACCCTAACCCTCTCCTTTACCCTAACCCTAACCCTCCCCCTCCCCCTAAACCAAAGCCTCATGCTAACCCTAAACATAACCCTAAACTTCACCCTAATCCTCACTCTAACCCTAACCCTATTCCTCACCCTAACCCTAAATTTAACCCTAACACTAATCCTCACACTAACCCTAAGACTCACCCTAAGTCTAACCCTAACCCTAACCCTCACACTAACCTTTACCTTCACCATAACCCTAACATTAACCCTAACCCTAACCCTCAGACTAAACCCAACACTCACCCTAAACCTAACGCTACCCCACACCCTAAACCAAAGGATCACGCTAACCCTAACCCTGAAGCTCAGCTTCACCCTTACCCTAACCCTAACCTTAAACCTAACTCTCACACTAACCCTCACCCTAAATGAAATGCTAACCCTAACACTCATCCTCACCCTAAACCGCACCCTCACCATTACCCTAACACTAACCCTAACCCTCACACGAACCCTAACACTCACCCTAACCTTAACCCTACCCCTCAGCCGACACCTCACACTAACCCTCACCTTCACCCTAACCCTCAGCCTAACCCTTACCCTCACCCTAAACCTAACCCTCACCCTGACCCTAACCCTCACCCTAACCCAAAAACTAAACCTAACACTCAGCCTCACCCTAACCATCACCCTTACACTTACCATCACCCTAAACCTCACCCTAACCCTAACCCTAACCCTAACCCTCAACCTAACCCTAAATGTAACCCAAACCCCCACCCTAACCCTCACCCTCACCCTAAACCTCACACTAAGACTTATCCTCACCCTAACCCTAACCATAACCGAACGCTTACAGTAACCCTAACCCTCATCCTAACCGTAACCATAACCCTCACCCTAACATTTTTCCTAACCCTAACTCTAACCCTAACCCTCACGCTAACCCTAAACCTCACGCTAACCCTCACCCTAACCCAAACACTCACCCTCAACCTCACCCTCACCCTCAGTCTAACCCTAACCCTAACGCTAATCCTAACCCTACCCCTAACTGTAACCTAAACCTAAATATCACCCTCACCCTCAACCTAACTCTAACCCTTATCCAACCCTAAACCTCACCCTAACTCTAACGCTCACCGATCCCTAAGCCTCACACTCACACTCACCCTAAACCTAACGTTTACACTCAAACTAACCCTAAACCTAACCCTGACCCTAACATTCACATTAATCTTAACCCTAACCCTAACCCTCAACTTCACCCTAACCTTCACACTAAACCTAAGCCTACCCTCACCCTAACCCTAAACATAACCCTAACCGTAATAGTCACACGAACACTAAGCCTCACCCTAAGGCATACCGAACCCTAACACTAACCCTTACCCTCACCATAACCGTAACCTGAACCCTAACCCTAAACCTCAGACTAAACCTAACCCTCACCGTAAACCTAACCCTACCCCTAAACCTAAATCTCACGCTAATCCTCACCCTAACACTCAGGCAAACTCTAACCCTCACCCTCAACCTAAACCTCATCCTAACCCTTAACTTCACCCTAACCTAGCCCTAACCCTAACCCTAACCCTCACACTAATCCTATCCCTATCCCTTACCCTCACCCTCACTCTAAACCTCGCCTTAACCCTAACCCTAACCCTTACCCTAACCCTAACCCTAACCCTAACCCTCACCCTCAACTTAATCCTCATCCTCATCATAAACCTTAACCTCAACTTAATCCTCACACAAACCCTAACCCTAACCCTCATCCTCACCCTAACCCTCACCCTCACTCGATCCCTCACCTCACAGTAACCCTCACCCTCAAACAAAACATCACCCTAACCCTAAAACTCAAACTAACCCTAACCCTAACCTTCACCCTAACCAGAACCCTCCCTCTAACACTTACCTAAAGCAACCCCTCACCCTCACCCTCACTCTCATCCTAAACTTCGCCCCTACCATAGCCCTCAACCTAACCCTAAACCTAACGCTAACCCTCATTCTCACACTCACCCTCACCCTCAGCCTATCCCTAACCCTAAACCTAATCCTAACCCTAAACTTCACCCTGACCCTCACCCTCATCCTAACCCCTACCCTAACCTTAACCCTCACCCTAACACTTACCCTAACACTAACCCTAAACCTACCCCTCACCCTACCCCTCACCCTAACCCTAAACCTCACCCTCACACTAACCCTCAAACTAACATTAATCCTAACCTTAAACATCACCCTAACCCTTACCTTAACCGTCATCCTAACCCTCACCCTAACCCTTACCCTCACCCTAACCCTAACCCTAAACCTAACCCTCACCCTACCCCTCACCCTAACCCTAAACCGAACCCTAAACCGAACCATAACCCTATCCCGAATCCTAACCTTAACCATCACCCTAACCCTAACCATCACGCAAACCCTCACCCTAACCCAAATCCTAACATTAAACATCAACCAAACCCTAACCCTCTCCCTCATCCTAAACCTCACCCTAACCCTTACTCTCATCCTAACTCTAACCCTAAACCTAAACCTCACCCTCACCCTAAACCTAACTCAACTCTCACCCTAAACCAAACCCTCACCCTAAACCTATACCTAACCCTCACCCTCACCCTAACTCTAAACATCACCCTAACCCTCAACCTAACCCTACCTCTAACTCTAACCCTCATCTTCACCCTAACCTAACCCTAACCCTTACGCTCACCCTAAACCTAACGGTATCCCTAACCCTCACACTATTCCTAACCCTCAACCTAACCCTAACCACACACTTCACTCTAACCCTCATCCTAGCACTAATACTAACCCTAACCATCACACTAACCCTAAACCTAAAGCTCAACCACACTCTAACACTCCCTGTCACCCTAAACCTCACACTTACCCAAACACTCACATACAACCCAACCCTCACCCTCACCAAAACCTCACCCTATCCCTAACCCTAATCCTAACCCTCACCCTCAACCTCACGTTCACCCTAAACCAAACCCAAACCCTCACCCTCATCCTAACACTCACCCTCAGCCTAAACATCACCCTAACTCTAACCCTCACTCTAATCCTAAACCTAAACCTCACTCTAAAGCTAACCCTCACCCTAAACTTCAACCACACTCTAATCCTCACCCTAACCCTAACCTTAAATCTTACCCTAACTCTAATCCTCACCCTCACCCTCACCCTCAGCCTAAACCAAACCCTAACCCTATTCCTAACCCTAACTCTCACCCTCAACCTAAACCTAACCCTATTCGTTAACCTCAACCTCACCCTCATCCTCACTAAAACCCTAACCGTAACCCTAATCCTAACCCTCAAACTAACCGTAACCCTAACACTCACCATAACCCTCATCCTAACCCTAACCCGAAACCTAACCCTAACCCTCACCCAAGACTTCACCCTAAACTTAACCCTAATCCTAACCCTCATCCTTACCCTTAACCTAAAAATTGCCCTCAAACTCACTCTAACCCTAACCCTCACACTAACCCGAAACTTCATCCTAACCCTAACGATAACCCTAATCCTACCCCTCACCCTAACCCTAACCCTAACCCTAACGCTAACCCTCACCAGTACCCTAAGCCTCACCCTCACGCTAAACTTCACTGTCACCCTAACCCTCACCCTAACCCTAACCCTCAACCATACCTTAACCTTCATCTTCACCCTCACCTTCAACTTCACCCTAACCCTAACCCTAACCCTAACCCTAACACTCACCCTAACACTAACCCTCACCCTAAACCTAACCCTCACCCTAACCGTAACACTCACCCTCATTCAAACCCTCACCCTAAATCTTACCCTCACACTAACCCTATCTCTAAACCTAACCCTCACACTAACCCTAACCCTCACTGTAACCCTAACCCTAACCCGCACCCTAACCCTCATCCTGACACTAATCCTCACCCTAAACCTAACCCTAAACCTAAAACTCAGCCTCACCCTAACCCTCAACTTCACTCTAACCCTCACCCTAACCCTAACCCTCACCCACAACCTTACCCTCAACCTCAACCTCACCCTCACCCAAAACCTCACCCTTATCCTAGCACTCACCGTAACCCTAACAGTAAACCTTACCTAACCGAAACAATTACACTCACCCTCACCCTCACGCTAACCCTAACCCTCACGCTCACCCGCACACTCATGGTCACCCTCACCCTAACCCTAACCCTCAACCTCAATCTAACCCTTACCCTCAACCTAACCCTCATCCTCACCCGAACCCTCACCTAAGGGTAACCCTCACCCTCACCCAATACATCACCCTAACCCTAACCATCACCCTAACCCTAACCCTAAACCTCACCTTAAACCTAAGCCTCCCTGTAACCCTTAAATTCACCCTAATCCTCACCATAACCATAACCCTAACCCTTACCTAACCGAAACCCTCATCCTCACCCTCACCCTCAACCTAATCCTAACTCTCATCCTGAACCTAAACTTAACCCTAACTCTAACCCTAACCCTAAAACTAAACCTCACACTCACCAAAACCCTATCCCTTACCCTCAACCTAACCCTCACCCTAAACCTTAACCTCACCCTAATCCTCACACAAACCCTAACCCTACCCCTCATCCTCACCCGAACTATCACCCTCACTTGAACCCTCACCTCACGGTAACCCTCACCCTCAACCAAAACATCACCCTAACCCTAACCCTAACCCTAACCCTCTCTCTATGGCTAACCCTCCTTCTAACCCTCAAACTCACCATAATCCTCACCCTAAACATAACCCTAACACTTACCTAACCCAAACTCTCACCCTCACCTTCACCCTCAGAATATCCCTAACCCTAAAACTAATCCTAACCCTAAACTTCACCCTGACCCTCATCCTCACCCTAACCCTAACCCTACCCCTCACCCTAACACTTACCCTAACCCTAACAGTAAACCTAACCCTCACCCTCACCCTAACCCTAATCATCACCCTCACCCTAAACTTCACCCTAACCCTTACCCTCACCCTCACCGTCATCCTAAACCTATCCCTAACACTAAACCTATCCCTCACCCTAACCTTAATCCTAAACTTAAACATCACCCTAACCCGAACACACATCATCCTAACCGTCAACCTAAACCTTACACTCACCCTAACCCTAAATCAAAACCTATCCCACACTCTCACCCTAACCCTAATTCGAACTCTCACCCTAAACCTAACCCCACCCTAAACCTAACCCTAACCCAAACCTGCACTCTAAGTCTGAACCTCACCCTAACCTTAACCCTAACCCTAAACCTCACATTCACCCTAACCTTCACCATAACCCTTACCTCACACTAACCCTCACACTAAACCTAACTCTAAACCTAACCCTAACCCTAACCCTAACCCTAAACATCACCCTAACCCTCACCCTCACCCTAACCCACATCCTAACCCTCACCCTAACCCATACCCTGAGCCTAAACCTAACCCTCATCCTGACCCTAATCCTCACCCTAAACCTAACCCTCACCCTAACCCTCACCCAAACCCTAACCCTCAACCTCACCCTCACTCTCAGCATAAACCTCATCCTTAACCTAACCCTTACTGTAACCCTAACCCTAAACCTTACCTAACTGAAAACCTCACCCTCACCCTCAACCTCACCGTAACCATAACCCTCATCCTCACCCTAACACTTACTCTCACCCTAACCCTCAGGCTAACCCTAACATTCACCCTCACCCTCACCCTCACGGTGAGAGTTCACCCTAGCCCTAACCCTCGCCCTCACCCTAACCCTTACCCTCACCCTAACCCTCACCCTCACCCGAACCCTCACCTCATGGTAAACTTCACCTTCACCCATAACATCACCCTAACCATAACTCTAACTCTCACTCTAACCCTAATCCTCCCTCTAACCCTAAAACTAACCCTAATCCTCACCCTAACCACAACCCTAATCCTTACCTAAACGAAACCCTCAGCCTCACCCTCAACCTAACCCTAACTCTCCTCCTAACCCTAACCTTAACCCTAACTCTCCCGCTAACCCTAACCCCAAACCTCACCCTCACCCAAACCCTAACCCTAACCGTAACCTTCACCCTAAACCACACCCTAACCCTAAAAATGACCCTGACCCTCACCCTCACACTAACCCCCACCATAAACATTAACCTCACCCTAATCCTCACATAAACCTTAACCCTAACCCTCATCTTCACCCTAACCCTCACTCTCACTCAAACCCTCACCTCATGGTTACCCTCACCCTCACCCAAAACATCCCCCTAAACCTTTCTCTCACCCTAACCCTAACCCTAACACTCTCCCTAAACCTAACCCTCCCTCTAAACCTCAAACTCACCCTAACACTCACCCTAACCTTACCCTCACCCTAACACTAACCCTAACACTGTCCCTAACCCTAACCGTAAACATAACCCTAACCCTCACTCTCATCCTAACCCTCAGCCTAAGAATTACCCTAACCCTAACCCTAACTGTAACCCTAACCCTCACCCTCACCTAAGCATTACGCTCACCCTAAACCTAACCATAACCCTACCCCTCACTCTAACCCTGATGCTAACACTAACCTTAAGAGTATTCCTCAACCTGACCCTAAATCTAACCCTAACCCTAACTCTACCCTCACCCTCACCATAACACTCTAACCCTCACCCTACCCTAATCCTCAACGACATCCTAACCATCACCCTCACCCTCACCCTAAACCTCATCCTCACAGTAGCCATCAGCGTAACCCTAACCCTAACCCTAACACTCACACTTATCCTAACCCTCACCCTAACCCTCACCTTCATCCTAACCCTCACAATAACCCTTACCTTCAACCTAAACCTAACCCTTAACCTAACCCTCACACTTACCCTTACCCTCAACCTAACCCTCACCCTCACCCTTTCCCTAACCCTAACCCTCACCCTAACCCTCAACCTAACCCTAACCCTCATCCTCACCCTAACCCTCACCCTAACCCTAACCCTAAACCTAACCCCCACCCTCACCCTAACCCTCACCCTTACCCTTACCCTCATGGTAACCATAACCCTAACCATAAACCTAACCTCAACCTAACCCTCACCCTCACCCTAACCCTCAGCCTCACCCTAAACATCACACTAATTCTAACCCTCACCCTAATCCTAAACCGAAACCTCACCCTAATGCTAACCCTCACCCTAAACTTCACCCACACTCTAATATTCACCCTAACCCTAACCCTAAATTTAAACCTAAACCTAATCCTCACCCTCACCCTCACCCTCAGCTTAACCCAAACCCTAACCCTAGACCTAACTCTAACTCTCACCCTCCCCCTAAACCTAAACCTAACCGTTACCATAACCCTCACCCTCATCCTCATCCTAAAGCTAACCCTAACCCTAACCCTAACCCTCAGATTAACCTTAACCCTAAACCATACTCTAACCCTCATCCTAACACTAACACGATCCCTAACCCTAACTCTTACCCTAGACCTCACGCTAAACTTAACCCTAATCCTAACACTCATCCTTACCATAACCCTCAGCCTAACAATTGCCCTCACCCTCACCCTAACCCTAAACCTCACACTAACCCGAAACTTCACCCTAGACCTCACGATAACACTAATCCTAATGCTAACCCTCACCCGTACCCTAAGCCTCACCCTCACGCTAACCCTCACTGTCACCCTAACCCTAACCCTTACCCTAACCCTCACCCACACCATAACACTCATCTTCACCCTCACCTTCAACCTCACTAACCCTAAACCTAACCCTCACACTAACCATAACCCACACACTAACCTGAACCTTTACACTCACCCTAACCCTCATCCTGTCGCTAATCCTCACCCTAAACCTAACCCTAAACCTAAAACCCTCACCGTCATGCAAACACTCACCCTCACCCTAACCCTCATCCATACCCTAACCCTCAGCCTCACCCTCACCCTCACTCAAAACCTCACCCTTAACCTAGCCTTCACCGTAACCCTAAAGCTAAAACCTAACCGAAACCCTCACCCTCACCCTAACCCTAAACCTAACACTTACCCTCACCCTAACCCTCATGCTAACCCTAACCCTCACTCTCACCCGCACCCTCACGGTCACCCTCACCCTAATTCTAACCCTTACCATAACCCTTACCAACCTAACCCTCAGCCTCACCCGAACCCGCAACTCAGGGTAACACTCACCCTCACCCAAAACATCACCCTAACCTTAACCGTCACCCTAACCCATACCTAAAACCTCACCCTAAACCTAACCCTCCCTCTAAGCCCTCAAACTCACTCTAATCCTCACCCTAACCATAACCCTAACACCCTCACCCTCAACCTAACCCTAACTCTCATCCTAACCCTAAACTTAACCCTAACTCTCACCCTAACCCTAAAACTAAACCTCACCCTCACCCAAACCCTAACTCTAACCCTCACCCTAAACATCACCCTTACCCTAACCCTCACCCTCAACCTAATGCTCACTCTAAACCTTAACCTCACCCTAATCCTCACACAAACCCTAAACCTAACCCTCATCCTCACACTAACCCTCAACCTCACTCGAACCCTCACCTCACGGTAAACCTCACACTCACCCAATACATCACCCTAAACCTAACCCTCACCCTAACCCTAACCCTAACACTCTACCTAAGGCTATCCCTCCCTGTAACCCTCAAACTCACCCTAATGCTCACCCTAAACATAACCCTAAAACTTACCTAACCCAAACTCTCACCCTGACCCTCTCACCCTAGCCCTCACTCTCATTGTAGCCCTCAACCTAACCCTAACCCTAACCCTAAACCTCACCCTCACACTCACCCTCACCCTCAGACTATCCCTAACTCTAAAAATAATCCTAACCCTAAACTTCACCCTGATCCTCACCCTCACCGTAAACCTAACCTTATCCTAACCCTAACCATCATCCTCACCCTAACCTTCAGCCTAACCCTTACCCTCACCCTACTCCTCATCCTAAACCCATAACTAACACTAAGCCTAACCCTCTCCCTAACACTCACCGTAAACATAATCCTAATCTTAATCATCACCCTAACCCTAACACTTACCTCATCCTAAACCTCCACCTAACACTTACCCTCACCCTAAATTTAACATTAAACCTAACCCTCACCCTCAACCTAACCCTAACTCTAACTCTCACCTTAACCCTAACCCTCACCCTAAACCTAACGCTATCCCAAACCCACACCCTAAGTCTAAACCTCACCATAACCCTAAGCCCAAACCTCACCCTCACCCTAACTTTCACCCTCACCCTTACCCTCACCCTAACCCTCACACTAACCCAAAATCTACCCTAACCCTAACCCTCACATTAAACCTAACCCTAACCCTAACCCTAAACATCAGCCTAACCCTCACCCTCACCCTAACCCTAAACCGCAACCTCATTCTAACCCTCACCCTAACCCTTACCATAAACCTAACCCTAACTTTAACACTCTCCCTAAACCTCACCCTCCTTCTAACACTCAAACTCACCCTAGCCCTCACCCTAATCCTTATTCTTACCCTAGCCCTCACGCTAAGCCTAACCCTAACACTAACACTAACCCTAAACTTAAACATTACCCTAAACCTAACCCTCACCCTCAACCTAACCCTCAGCGTAAAAATTACCATAACCCTAACCCTAAACGTCACTCTAAACCTCACCTTCACATAACCCTTACCTTCACCGTAAACCTAACCCTAACCTTCACCCTCACCATCACCCTAAACCTCACCCTCATATTAGCCATCAGCCTCACCCTAACCCTAACCCTAACACTCACCCTAATCCTAACCCTAACCCTAACTCTCACCTTTATCCTAACCCTCACAATAACCCTTACCCAAAACCTAAACCTAACTCTAAACCTAACCCTCACACTAAAACTTACCCCAACCCTAACCCTCACCCTCACCCTCAAACTAACCCTAACCCTCACCCTAAGCCTCACCCTAACCCTAAACCAACCCTAACCCTCACCCTCATCCTAACCCTCACCCTTACCCTTAACCTCACGGTAACCCTAACCCTAACCCTAAACCTAACCCTCACACTAACTCTAATCCTCACACTAACACTCACCCTCAGTCTAACCCTAACCCTCACCCTAAACCTTACCCTCACCCTACTCTAACACTAAACCTAACCCTAACACTCACCAAAACCCTAACCCTAACACTAACCCTAAACCTAATCCTAACCCTCACCCTCACCCTAACACTAACCCTAACCTATACCCTAAACCTAACCCTCAAACTCACTGTCACCCTAACACTAACTCTAACCCTAACCCTCACCCACACACTAACACTCACCCAAACAGTCACTCTCACCCTAAATCTCACCCTCACACTAAACATCACCCTAACCCTAACCCGCACCCTATACCTAACCTTAATCCTCACCCTCACCCTAACCCTAACACTCAAACTCACCCTAACTCTAAGCCTAACACAACCCTAACACTAATCCTAAACATAACACTCACCCTCACACTAAACATAAACATATCGCTAAACCTCACCCTCACACTCACCCTACACCTAACACTAACCCTAACCCTCACCCTAACACTTAACCTAACACTAAACCTCAATCTCACCCTAAATCTAAACCTAACCGTAACCCTCACCCTAACGCTAACCCTAAACTTTATCCTCACCCTAACACTCACCCTCACACTAACCCTATCCATAACCCTCACCCTCATCCTAACCCTCACCCTTACCCTTGCCCCCACGTTAACCTTAATCCTAACCCTAATCCTAACCCTCACACAAACACTAAGTCTCACACTAACTCTAACCCTACCCCTCACCCTAACACTCAACTTATACCTAATTCTAACCCTTCCCCTCACCCTAACCCTAACCCTCACCCTCACCCTAACCCTCACCCTCACACTTACCCTAACCCTAAATCTACCCCTTACCTTATCCCTCAACCTAAACCTAACTCTGAAACTAACCCTCACACTAACCCTAAACCTCACACTCACCCTCAGCCTAACCTTAACCCAAACCCTAATCCTAACCCTCAGCCTCACCCGCACCCTCACCCTAACCCTAACCCCAACCATAACCCTCACCCTCACACTCACACTCACCCTAACCCTAAACCTAACCCTAACACTCACCATAACCTAACCATTACCCTCACCCTAATCCTCACCCTAACCCAAACCCTAGCCCTTACCCTAAACCTAACCCTAACATTAACACTAACCCTCAAGTTAATCCTAACCCTAAGGTTAACCCTAACCCTAACTCTCCCCCTAAACCCTAACCCTCAACCTAATCTTTAACCTCATCCTCACCCTAATCCTACCACTAAACCTCACCCTCACCCTCACGCTCACCTTCAGCCTAATCCTAACACTAACACTAATCCAAACACTAACCCTCATCCTCAGCGTTAAACTCACCCTAACCCTAACCCTAACCCTCACCCTAACCGTAACCCTGACCCTAACATTAACCATAACACACACCCTATCCCTAACCCTAACCCTAACCCTCAACATAACCCTAACCATACCCCTCACCTTAAACCTTATCCTAACCCTAAGCCTAACCCTAACACTCACCTTAACCCACACCCTAACCCTAAAACTCATCCTCATCCTCAGGCAAACCCTAACCCTAACTCTAATCCTAACCCTATAACTCACCCTCAAACTCACACTAATTCTAACCCTAACCCTAACCCTAACCTTAACCCTCAACCTCACCATAACCCTAACTCTAATTTTCACCCTAACCCTAACCCTCACCCGAACCCTAACCCTAACCGTCACCCTCACCCTAAATCTAAACCTCACCTTAACCCTCAACCTAACCCTAACTCTAACCCTAACCCTAAACCTCACCCTAAACGTCACCCTAACCCTAACCCTTACCCTCACTCTAACCCTAACTTTAAACCTCACCCTCACACTGATCCTAACCCTCAACCCTAACTATAACTTTCACCCTAACGCTCACCCTAACATTAATACGAAAACTAACCGTCACCCTAACCCTAACATTAACCCTCGCCCTCACTCTAACCCTCCCTGTCTAACTAACCCTCACCTTTACCTAACCCTCACCCACAACCCAACCCTCACCCTCACCCAAACCCTCACCCTATCCCTAATGCTAACCCTAACCCTCATCCTCACCCTCAACCTCACCCTCAACCTAACCCTTACCCTAAACCTCACACTAACCCTCACCCTAACACTCATGCTAAACCTAAAACTCACTCTCACCCTACCCTCATCCTAACCCTTACCCTCACCCTAAACCTATCCCTAACCATAACACTCACACTAAACCTAACCCTCATCCTACCCCTTACCCTACCCCTCACACTAACCCTAAACCTAACCCTAACCCTAAACCTCACCCTAACCCTAAGCCTATTCCTAACCCTCACCCTCACCCTAGCCCTCACACTTACCCTAATCCTAACCCCAACCCTCACCCTAACCCTAAAACTCACCCTAATCCAAACACTAACACTCACGCTCACCCTCAACCTAACTCTAACCCAAACACTAACCCTCACCTCACACTCACCCTCACCCTCACCTTAAACCTCAGCCTCAGCCTCACCCTCAACGTAACAATAACCTTCACACTAACACTCACACTAACCCTAACCCTGACCCTAACCCTAACCATAACCCACACCCACACCCTCACCCTCACCCTCAACTTCACCCTAAACCTCAAACTCACCCTAGCTCTTACCCTAATCCGAACTCTGATCCTAACCCTCTCCATAACCCTTACCCTTACCCTAACCTCACCCTCATCCTAACCATCACCCTAAACTTTATCCTCATCCTCACCCTAAACTTCACACTAACCCTAACCCTCACCCTAACCCTAACCCTACCCCTCACCTTAAACCTCATGCTAACACTCAGCCTAACGCTAACACTCACCCTAACCCTAACCCTAACCCTAACACTCATTCTGACCCTCAGCCAAACCCTAACCCTAACCCTAATGCTAACCATATTCCTCACTCTCACACTCACCCTAATTCTAACCCTAACCCTACGCCTAAATATACCCCTCACCCTAACCCTAAACCTAACGGTAACACTCACCCTCACCCTCACCCTCAGCCTAACCCTAACCCTCACCCTAAAGCTTACCCTCTCCCTATCCTAACCCTAACCCTAACCCTAATCCTAACACTAACCCAAAACCTAATCCTAATATTAACCCTAAACCGAACCCTAACCCTCACCCTCATCCTAACACTCAAACTAGCCCACACCCTAACCCTAACCCTAAACCTAAACTTAACCCTCACCCTAACCTCATCCCTCACCCTGAACCTAAACATCAACCCAACCCTAATCCTAATCCTAACCCTCACCCTAATTCTTAGCCTACCCCACACCCAAACCCTCACACTACCCTTAATTCTAAGCCTCACCCTAACCCTACGCCTAACCCTAACCCTAACCCTCACCCTAATTCTTAGCCTACCGCACACCCTAACCCTCACACTACCCCTAATTCTAACCCTCACCCTAACCCTAACCCTAACCCTAACCCTAAACCTCACCCTCACCCTAACCCTCAACGTCACCCTAACCCTCACACTAACCCTAAACATCACCCACACTCTAACTCTCATCCTTACCTGAACACCACCCTACCCTCATCCTCAGCCTAAACCTAAACCTAACCCTAAACTTCCCTCTAACCCTAATCCTAACCCTAAACCTAACCCTAACCCTAACCCTAACCCTCAAAATCACCCTAACCGTAACTGTAACCCTCACACTAAACCTAACCATCACCCTTAACCTAACCCTCAACTTAACCCTAACCCTAACCCTCACCCTAACCCTAATCCTCACTGTTACCCTTACCCTCACACTCACCCTAACCCTTACACTAAACCTAACACTAAACCTAACCCTAACCCTAACCCTAATCCTCACACTAAACCTAAACCTCAAGCTAACACTAACCCTAACCCTAAACTTCACCGAAAAACTTACCCTCACTCTAACCCTAATCTTAACCCTAAACTTATCCCTCAGACTAAACCTAATACTCAAAATAAACCTAACCCTAACCCTCAGGCTAACCCTCAACCTAATTCTCACCCTAACACTCAGGATAACCCTAAGCCTCACCCTCACCCTAACCCTCACCCTTACACTTACTCTCACCCTAACCATTAATCCTAACCCTCACCCTCACCCTCACCCTCACTCTCAGCCTAAACCTAACCCTAATCCTAATCCTAACCCTAACCCTAACGCACACCTTCACCCTCACCTGAACGCTAAACCTATCCCTATCCCTAAGCCTCACCCTCACACTCATGATAACTCTCAGCCCCACCCTAAACCTCATCCTAACCCTAAACCTAACGCTAACCCTTTCCCTAAACCAAAGCCTCACGCTAACCCTAAACCTAACCCTGAACTTCACCCTAACACTCACCCTAACCTTAACCCTACCCTCACCCTAACCCTAAACTTAACCCTAACCCTAATCCTCACACTAACACTAAGTCTCACCCTAAGGCTAACCCTAACCCTAACACTAACCTTTACCTTCACCATAACCCTAACATTAACCTAACCCTAACCCTCAGACTAAACCCAACCCTCACCCTAAACCTAACGCTACCCCTCACCCTAAACCAAAGGTTCACGCTAATACTAACCCTGAACCTCACCTTCACCCTTACCCTAACCCTAACCTTAACCCTAACCCTCACCCTAACCCTCACCCTAACCGAAATGCTAACCCAAACCCTCACAATCATCCTAACCCTCACCCTCACCCTTACCTTAAACATAACCCTAACCCTCTCACTAACCCTAACCCTCACTCTAACCTTAACCCTACCCCTCAGCCTACACCTCACCCTAACCCTCACCTTCACCCTAATCCTCGCCTTAACCCTAGCCCTCACCCTAACCCTAACCCTCACCCTGACCCTAACCCTCACCCTAACCCTAAAACTAAACCTAACACTCAGCCTCACCCTAACCATCACCCTTTCCCTTACCTTCACCCTAACCCTCACCCTCACCCTAACCCTAAACCTAATCCTCCCCCTAAACCAAAGCCTCACACTAACCCTAAACCTAACCCTAAACATCACCCTAACCCTCACCCTAACCCTACCCCTACCCCTCACCCTAACCTAAATATAACCCTAACACTATTCCTCACAATAACACTAAGCCTCACCCTAAGGCTAAGCATAAACCTATCGCTAACCCTAATCTTTACCTTCACCATAACAAAAACCTTGACCCTAACCCTAACCGTCAGACTAAACCCAACCTTCACCCTAAACCTAACCCTATCCCTCACCCTAAACCAATGCCTCACGCTAACCCTAACCCTAACCCTCACCTTCACCCTTACCCTAAACCTAAACTTAACCCTAACCCTCACCCTAACCAAAATGCTAACCCTAACCCTCACCCTCAACCTAACCCTAACCCTCACCCTCACCCTTACCTAAACCTAACCTTAACCCTCACACTAACCCTAACCCTCACCCTACACCTCACCCTAACCCTCACCTTCACCCTACCTCTCACCCTAACCCTAACCCTCACCCTAACCCTAACACTCACAATGACCCTAACCCTCACCCTAACCCTAAAACTAAACCTAACACTCAGCCTCACCCTAACCATCACCCTTACCCTTACCTTCAACCTAAACCTCAACCTAACCCTAACCCTAACCCTAACCCTAAACGTAACCCAAACCCTCACTCTAACCCTCACACTAGCCCTAACCCTAACCGTCACCCTCACCCTAAACCTCACACTAAGACTTACCCTCACCCTCACCCTAACCATAACCTAACCCTCACACTAACCCTAACCCTCACCTTAACCATAACGCTACACCTCTCCCTAACAATCATCCTAACCCTTACCCTACCCCTAACACTCACGCTAACCCTAACCCTAACGCTAACCCTCATCCTAACCCAAACACTCACCCTCAACCTCACCCTCACCCTCAGTCTAAACATAACCCTAACGCTAATCCTAAACCTAACCCTAAACGTAACCCAAACCTAACACTCACCCTCACCCTCAACCTAACTCCAACCCTTATCCATCCCTAAACCTCACCCTAACTCTAACGCTCACCGAACTCTAACACTCACACTCTCACTCACCCTAACCCTAAAGCTTACACTCACCCTAACCCTAACCCTAACCCTGACCCTAACACTCACATTAATCTTAACCCTAATCCTAACACTAAACTTCACCCTAACCCTCACACTAACCCTAACCCTACCACTCACCCTAACCCTAAACATAACCCTAACCCTAATACTTACACTAACACTAAGCCTCACCCTAAGTCTAACCCTAACCCTTAACCTCACCATAACCCTAACCTGAACCCTATCCCTAACGCTCAGACTAAACCTAACCTTCACCCTAATCCTAACCCTACCCCTCAGCCTAAACCTCACCCTAATCCTCACCCTAACACTCAGGCAAACCCTAACCCTATCCCTCACCCTCAACCTAAACCTCACCCTAACCCTTAACCTCACCCTAACCCTTGCCCTAAACCTAACCCTAACCCTCACACTAATCCTATCCCAACCCTAACCCTCACCCTCACTCTAAACCTCACCCTAACCCTAAACCTAACCCTTACCCTAACCCTAACCCTAACCCTCACCCTCAACTTAACCCTCACCAACACCCTAACCCTTCCCCTCACCCTCACCCTAATCCTCAGCCTAACCCTAACCCTAATCCTAGTCCTAACCCTAACAATAACTCTCACCCTAAACCTAAACCTAACCCTAAACCTAAAACTCACCCTCACACTCACCCTCACCCTAACCCTAACAATAACTCTAACCCTAACCCTAACCCTCACCCTAACCCTAATCCTAACCTTCCCCTTCACCCTCACCTTCAGCCTAACCCTAATCCTAATCCTAATCTTAACCCTAACCTTCACTCTCACCCTCACCTAAACCTAACCCTAACCCTGCCTCTCAGCATAACACTCACCCTAACCCTAACCCTAACCCTCACCCTATCCCTAACCTAACCCTAACCCTCACCCTCACCTTAGCTCTCACCCTAACCGTAACCCTAAACCTAACCCTCACCCTAAACCTAACACTTACCCTAACACTAACCCTAAACCCTAACCCTAAACCTCACCCTAGTAAGAACCCTAATCCTAACCCTCTACTGATTACATCTTTGATGGCTAAACTCTATTCAACCTAAGGAGTAAATTGAACCTGTACTTATGGTACTCTGTGAAAGTTTGGAGAACTACACCTCCTTTTTTTGGGATGCGACAACTGTCCATCCAGGAATATGGACGGCACTAGCTATGTCAGGCTCTAATTAGTCCACCCAAGTGTGAATGACTTTTGCCGGAAACACTCAGAATGAGTTTCTGTGTTTTTGCAAGATAGGTGCGTTTCCCTTGTGGTCAGAGAGAATGCAAGGTATAACTTCAATGTTTCTGAATTTAGACAAGTTTGCTTTGTGGCCTAAAATGTGGTCTATTTTAGAAAATGTTCCATGTGCTTCTGAGAAGAACGTGTATTCAGATGCTGCTGGGTGAAATGTTCGGTAAATGTCTGTTAAGTCTAGTTGATCTATTCAGCTGTTTTGATCTGCGGTTTCTCTGTTGAGTTTTTGCCGAGTTGATCTATCTAGTGGGGAGAGTGGTGTGTTAAAATCCCCAACAATTAATGTCTTTGGATCTATATGGGATTTGAGGGAAAGTAGTGTTTCTTTGATAAATTTGGGTGCTCCATTGTTTGGCGAATAGATATTTAGAATTGTAATATCCTCCTGAAGGAGAGATCCTTTAATTTGTATGTAGCGACCTTCTTTATCTCTTCTCACGAATTTTAATTTGAAGTCTATTTTATCTGATATTAGGATTGCAACTCCCGCCTGTTTATGAGGGCTGTTTGCTTGGTAGATTTTGTTCCAGCCTTTAACATTGAAAATGTGTTTGTTTTTACGGGCAAGATGTGACTACTGCAGGCAGCAGATAGAAGGGTCTTGTTTTTTAACCAACTAGACAGTCTATGTCGCTTAATTGGAGAGTTCAGTCCGTTAACGTTAAGAGATAGGACTGAGAGGTATTTGGGACACAATGCCAAAAGCCACCAAAGAAAGTCCGGTATCACATGGAGGCTGAACAACACACTGCTGAATCATGAGTGGGTCATGGAAGAGATTAGAAAGGAAATTCAAATGTTCATGCTATTCAACAAAAATGAACACACAAATTACCAGCTCCTCTGGGACACAGCAAAGGCAGTACTCAGAGGCAAGTTTATAGCTCTGAGCTCCTACATCAACAAATTGGAGAGATCTGAAACTAACAATTTAATGACACATCTAAACCTCCTTGAAAAAGAGCAGCAAGATAAACCCCAATCCAGTAGACGGAAAGAAATAATCAAAATTAAATCAGAATTAAATGAATTAGAATCCAAAAAAACTATAGAAAGAATCAACAAAACAAAGAGTTGGTTCTTCGAAAAACTTAACAAAATTGACAGACCCTTAGCAAACCTTATCAGAAAAAGGAGAGAACACACCCAAATTAATAAACTCAGAGATGAGAATGGAAACATCACCACGGGAAACAACCAAGATTCAGAACATTATAAGGGAATACTTTTCAAAACTTTATGCTAATAAGTTTGAGAACTTGACAGAAATGCACCTTTTCCTAGCAAATATTGACATGCCAAAACTAAACCAAGATGAGTTAAACCAGCTTAACAGGCCCATATCAAGCATTGAAATAGAAAAAGCAATAAGAGACCTCCCAGCTAAGAAAAGTCCAGGACCAGATGGTTTTACAGCGGAATTTTACAAGGCCTTCAATGCAAAGCTCACACCAATACTCCTCCAACTCTTCAATGAAATTGAAAGAGAAAGCTCACTACCGAACACATTCTATGAAGCCATCATAACCCTCATCCCAAAACCAGGAAGGGACTCATCAAAGAAAGAGAACTATAGACCCATTTCTTTGATGAACATTGATGCAAAACTTCTCAACAAAATTCTGGCCAATCGACTTCAACAATTCATCCAAAAAATCATACACCATGATCAAACAGGATTCATTTCAGGGATGCAAAGCTGGTTCAATGTATGCAAATCAATTAATATTATTCATCACATCAACAGGAGCAACAATAAGAAACACATGGTAATCTCAATAGATGCAGAAAAAGCATTCGACAAGATCGAACACCCCTTTATGATGAAGGTTTTGGAAAAATTAGGAATCCATGGAACATTCCTCAATACAATAAAGGCTGTATATGACAAACCTACAGCCAGCATTATACTCAATGGTGAAAAACTAAAGCCATTTCCTCTTAACTCAGGAACAAGACAAGGATGCCTGCTCTCTCCACTTCTCTTCAATCTAGTATTAGAATGCCTAGCTACAGCAATAAGACAAGATGCAGACATAAAGGGGATCCAAATAGGGAAAGAAGAAATAAAACTCTCCCTCTTTGCAGATGACATGATCTTGTATTTAAAGAATCCCATAGACTGCACTCCCAAATTACTCAAGCTGATTCAAAACTTGGGCAAAGTAGCAGGTTATAAAATTAACCCCAAAAATCAAAGGCTTTTCTGTATGCCAACAATGAGAAAAGTGTGGCTGAAATTAGGAGAGCAACTCCATTTGTAATAGCCCCACAAAAAATAAAATACCTAGGAATGAACTTAACTAAAGAAGTGAAGGACAGAACTTAAAAAATGGCAAAACCTCCCATGCTCCTGGATTGGCAAGATTAACATCGTGAAAATGGCAATACTTCCCAAGGCTATCTACAAATTCAACGCGATACCTATCAAAATTCCACCCTCATACTTCAAGGAAATAGAAGAGGCAATCCAAAAATTCATATGGAACAATAAAAGACCCCGAACAGCAAAAACAGTCCTCAACGGTAAGAACACTGCTGGAGGAATATCAATACCAAATTTCAAACTCTACTCTAAAGCCATAGTAATCAAAACAGCTTGGTATTGGCATAAGAACAGACCTCAGGACCAATGGAATAGAATTGAAAACCCAGAAATGAACCTACAGACCTATAGCCATCTAATCTTCGATAAGGAAGCTAAAACAATAGAATGGAAGAAAGACAGCCTCTTCAGTAAATGGTGCTGGCAAAATTGGTTAACTACATGTAGAAAACTAAAGCTAGATCCTTATATATCACCCTGCACCAGAATCAACTCCAAATGGATCAAAGACCTTGAACTCAAAGAAGACACTCTGAAAACATTACAGGATGGAATAGGAGAAACCCTAGGTCTCCTTGGCTCAGGCCGAAATTTTCTGAATAGAGACCCGGAAACACAACAAATCAAAGAAAGGTTGGACAAATGGGATTGCATAAGGTTGCAGAGCTTCTGCAGGGCAAATGACATAGCTAGCAAGATCAATAGAAAGCCCACCGATTGGGAGAAGATCTTTACTAGCCATACAACGGACAAGGGTCTCATATCTAAAATATACTTGGAACTCAAAAAATTAAACCACCCAACAACAAATCCTCAAAGAAACAACTGCCCAATAAATAAGTGGGCGAACGACTTAAAGAGAAGCTTCTCTGAAGAAGAAAGGATGGCCAATAGACACATGAAGAAATGTTCAACATCCCTAGCCATAAAAGAAATGCAAATCAAAACAACATTGAGTTATCACCTCACTCCAGTTAGAACAGCAAAAATCAAGAACTCTAACAACAACAGATGCTGGAGGGGATGTGGACAGAAAGGAACCTTACTTCATTGTTGGTGGGAATGTAAACTTGTTCAACCACTTTGGAAAGCAGTATGGAGGTTCCTCAAAAGACTTCACATAGATCTCCCCTATGATCCAGCAATCCCACTTTTGGGCATTTACCCAAATGTTTACAAACAAGACCACACTAAAGCTACCAGCACAACTATGTTTATTGCAGCATTATTTACCATAGCTAAGATGTGGAACCAACCCAGATGCCCCTCAGTAGATGAATGGATCAAGAAAATGTGGTATATATACACAATGGAATTCTATGCCTCCATCAGAAAGAATGACATTTCCCCATTTGTTAGGAAATGGAGAGGTTTGGAAAAAATTAGATTAAGTGAAGTAAGCCAGGCCCAAAGAAGCATAGGTCCCATGGTTTCCCTTATTTGCAATATCTAGTATAGGTATGAGTCAAGCGGAAAAGGTCAGATAATGTGATGTTAGGAAAATGAACCCTTAAATATGTATTTTAATGTTTTCGTTTCTTACATGCATGTGTCTCTAACGCATTTATAAGATTATTTCTTTGTTGCTTTATATGTCCCTCCCCCACAGTGTAACCCCCGCTTTCACTATATTTGATGTCAGTATAACATGTGGAGGAGATGGGGACAAACAAGTCGTTTAAGGATTCAGATGGACCTGTTGCAACAATGAGAAGTACAAAATGTCATGTCAAAACCAGCTTTACAATGTCGGTGTGGGGGGGGAGGGGGGTATGATTGGGTGGGGGGAGGGGGGAGGCTGGGAAGAGAGGTGAAGGGTAAACAAAGGAGGAGGCTGCAATGCTTGGTAAGAAATGTATGCATTATCCTGCCCATGTAATTCACCCCCTCTGTACAGTATGTTCTCAAATAAAATAAAATAAAAAAAAAAGATAGGTGCGTTTCACTCCTTTTCAAGGCTTCCTAGGAAGAATTTCAGATTCTGCCTGCCAGCAGGCCTCCAGCTGTTCCTGGTGAAAATCAAATTGTAAACCCTAAACCTAACCCTAACCCTAACGCTGACCCTCACCCGAACCCTAACACTAAAACTAACCCTAACCCTCACCCTAACCCTCACCTTAACACTCACGCTAAAACTAACCGTCACTCTCAGCCTAACCCTCACCCTAAAACTTACCCTCACACTAAACCTAACCCTAACCCTCACCCTAACCCTAAACTTAACCCTAAACCTAACCCTCATCATAACACTCACCCTAACACTCGCGCTAACCCTAACCCTCACTCTCACCCAAACCCTCACCCTAAACCTTATCCTCACCCTAAACCTATCCGTAACCCTAACCCTCAACCTAACCCCAAACCTCACCCTAACCCAAAACCTCACCCTCAACCTAACATTACACTAACTCTAACACTAACATTAACCCTAACCCTCACCCTAATCCTAAACCTAAACTTAAACCTAACCCTAACCCTAACCATAAACCTTAACCTCACCCTAAAACTCAACTTTACCCTTAACCTCATACTCACCCTAACCCTCACACTAAGCCTAACCATCACCCTAACCCTAAACCTAACCCTCACCCTCACCCTAAAGATCACCCTCAGCCTCAACTTTACCCTAATCCTAACACTAACCCTCACCCTCATCCTCAACCTCACCCTAACCCTAAACCTCACCCTCACACTCACCCTCATTCTCAACTTAACCCTCAGCATCACACTCACCCTCACCCTAAAACAAACCTTAATACTACACCTCAACCTAACCCTCAATGAAACCCTAAACCTAACCCTGAACCCCACCCTAAACCTAACCCTAACCCTCAGTCTCACCCTAAACCTCACCGTCACCATAACCCTCACCCTAACCCTAAGCCTCACCCACACCCTAACTCTCACCCTCAACCTAAACGTAACCCTAACTCTAACCATCACGCTAACCCTAACCCTCACTCTCACTTGTACCCTCACCCTCAGCCTAACCCTAACCCTAACCCTAACCCACACCCTCACCTGCAACCTCACACTCAGCCTAACCCTAACCATTACTCTAATCCTAACCCTAACACTCACATTAACCCTAACCCTCACCTTAACCCTAACTCTCCTCCTAACCCTTACCCTAATCCTAACCCTAACGCTCACCTTCACCCTCACTATAACCCTAACACTAACCCTAACTCTGACACTCCCCCTCAGCATAAACCTAAACCTAACCCTAACACAAACCCTAAACCTAAACCTCACCCTAAACCTAACTCTCACCCTTACCCTCACCATAATCCTAACCCTCACCCTAACCCTCACCCTAAACCTCACCATAACCCTTACCCTCATCCTAAGTCTAACCCTAACACTAATCCTCCCCCTCACACTAACCCTCACCCTAACCTTTACCCTCATTCTAACCCTAACCCTCATACTAACCCTCACCCTCACCCTATCCCTAACCCTAACCCTAACCCTCACCCTCAACCTCAGTCTAACCCTAAAGCTAATCCTAATCCTAACCCTATCCCTCACTCTCACCCTCACCCTAAACTTAACCCTAACCCTAAACCTCCCCCTCTCCCAAATATTCACATTCACCCTAACCCTAACAATAACCCAAACCCTAAACGTAACCCTCACCCTCACCCTCACACTCAGGCTAATGCTAACCCTAATCCTAACCCTAAACCTAACCCTCACTCACACCCTCACCCTCAACCTAACCCTAACCCTACCCTTCACCCTAACCATCACCCTAACCTAAACCCTTACCCTAATCCTGACCCCATCCCTTAACCTAACTCAAAGGCTCACCCTCACCCTAGCTCTCACACTAAACCTAACCCTAACCCTAACCGTCACCCCAAACCTAACCCTAACCCTTAACCTCACCCTAACCCTCACACTAACCCTAACCTTAACCCTAAACCTAAACCTAAACCTCACCCTCACTCTCACCCTAAACTTACCCTCATGCTAAGTCGCATCCTAAACCTAAACCTAACCTCACCCTCACCTTAAACCTAACCATAAATCAAAACCTAAACCTCACCCTCAGTCTAACCCTAGCCCTAACCATAATCCTAATCCTAATCCTAACCCTCACCCTCACCCAAACTCTAACGATTACCCAACCCTAACCCTCACCCTAATTCTAACCCTCACCCAACCCTAACCTTCACCCTCAAATTCACCCTAACCCTAACCCTAACCCGAACCCGAACCCTCACCCTCATGCTAACCCTCACCCTCACCCAAAATATCACCCTAACCTTAACCTCACCCTAACCCTAAACCTAACACTCACCCTAACCCTAACCCTCCCTCTAACCCTCAAACTCAACCTAATCCTCACCCTAACCCTAATGCTAACCCTTACCTAACACAAACCCTCACCCTCACCCTAACTCTCACCCTCAACATAGCCCTCACACACACCCTAACCCTAACCCTAACCCTCACCCTCATACTCATCCTCACCCTCAGCCTACCCCTAACCCTAAACCTAATCCTAACCCTAAACTTCCCCCTCACCCTCACCCTTACCCTAACCCTAAACATAACCCTAACCCTAACCCTAACCCTAACTCTCACCTGAAAACTAACCCTAAACATAAACCTCACTCTAACCCTCACCTTAACCTTAAACCTCATCCTCATCCTTACACTCACCCTAACCCTTACCCTCACTTTAAACCTAACCCTAAACCTAACCCTCACACTAACCCTAACCCTCACCCTAACCCTAACTCTAGCACTGACCCTAAATCTCATTCTAACACTAACCTTAACAGTAGTACTCACCCTAACCCTAACCCTAATCATAACCCTCACCCTCACCCTAACCTTCACCCTCATGGTAAACCACACCCTAACACCCTAACACTCACCCTAACCCTAAACCTAACCCTAATCCTAACCCTAACCCTCACCTTAAACATCACACTAACGTTCACCCTAACCCTAAACTTCAACCTCAACCTAAACCTCACCCTAACCTTTACCCTCACGCTAAGCCTAGCAATAACCCTAACCCACACCCTCACCGTTACCGTTACCCTCACCCTACCCCTAACCCTAACGCTCACCTTAACCCTCAACCTAAACCTGCTGCTCAGCCTAACCCTCACCCTAACCCTATTCCTCACCCTGAAACTCACGCTAATCCTTTCGCTAACCATTAACCTAACCCTCACCCTAACCCTCACCCTAAAAGCTATCCTCACCGTTAACCCTAAACCTAAAGCTCACCCTACACCTCAATCAAACCATAACCCTAATCCTAAACCTCACTCTAACCTTCACCCTCACCCTTACCCTCAACCTAACCCTTACTGGGGTATAGCCTTACGCTATACCTAAGGCTAACACTCACCCTAACCCTCACCCTCACCGTAACCCTAACCCTAACCCTAAACATCAATCTAACTCTCACCCTAATCCTAACCCTAATCCAAACACTATTCCTCAACCTCACCCTCACCCTAATACTAACCTGAAACCTAAACCTAACCCTCACCCTTACCGAAACCTAAATCTAAATCTCACCCTAAACCTAACCCTCCCCCTAAACCCAACCCTAACCCTCACCGTCACCCTAACGGAAAACCTCAACCTAACCCTAACTCTAACACTAACCCTCAAACTAACCCTAACCCTAATCCTAACCCTCACCCTAACACTAGCCCTCACCCTAACCGTAAACCTCACCCTCACCCTAACCTTCACCCTAACCCTTAACCTCACCCTAATTCTCACACTATCCCTAACCCTAAACCTCACACGAAACCAACCCCTAACACTAATCCTAAACGTCACCCTAACCCTCACCCTCACGCTAACCCTAACCTTCAACCTCATCCTAACATTCACCCTAAACCTTATCCTCACCCTAACCCTAACCCTAACTCTAGCCCTCACACTATCCCTAACCCTAGCCCTAACCCTAACCCTCAACCTCACCTGAACCCTCATCCTGACCCTAATCCTCACTCTAAACCTAACCCTAAGGCCAACCCTCAGCCTCACCCTAACCCTCATCGTCACTCTAACCCTCATCCTGACCCTAACCCTCACCCACACCCTAACCCAGAACCTCACACTCACCCTCACCATAAAACTCAGCCTTAACCTAGTGTTCACCATAACCCTAAACCTAAACCTTACCTAACCAAAACCCTCACCCTCACCCTCACCCTCAACCTAACCCTAACACTCACAATCACTCTAATACTTACCCTCACCCTATCCTTCACGCTAACCCTAAACCTCACCCTCACCCTCACCCTTACGGTCACCCTCACCCTAACCCTAACACTCACCTTCACCCTAACCCTTACCCGAACCCTCACCCGAAACCTCACCTCATGTTATCCCTAACCCTCACCCACAACATCACCCTAACCCTAACCATCACCATATCCCTAACCCTAACCATAACCCTAACCCTCCCTCTAACCCTCAATCTCACCCTAATCCTCACCCTAACCATAACACTAAACCTTACCTAACCGAAAACTTGAACCTCACCCTCACCCTCAACCTAACCCTAACTCTCATCTAAAACCTAAACTTAACCCTAACTCTCACCATAATCCTAAACCTAAACCTAACCCTCACCCAAACCCTAACCCTAACCCTAACCCTAAACCTCACCCTAAACTTAACACTAACCCTAACCCTAATGCTCACCCTAAACCTTAACCTCACCCTAATCCTCACACAAACCCTAAACCAAACCCTCTTCCTCACCCTAACCCTCACCCTCACTCATTCCCTCACCTCACAGTAACACTCACCCTCACCCAAAACATCACCCTAACCCTAAAATTCAAGCTAACCCTAACCCTATCCTTCACCCTAACCAGAACCCTCCCTCTATCTCTTACCAAACTCAAAGCGTCAACCTCTCCCTCAGTCTCACCCTAACCTTCACCATCACCCTAGCCCTCAACCTAACCTTAACCCTATCCCTAACCCTCACCCTCACACTCACCCTCACCCTCAGCCTATTTCTAACCCTAATCCTAATCCTAACCCTAAACTTCATCCTGAACTTCACACTCACCCTACCCCTAACCATAACCATAACCCTCACCCTAACCTTAACCCTCACCCTAACACTTACCCTAACACTAACGCTAAACCTAACCCTCACCCTACCCCTCACCCTAACCCACACCCTAACCCTAATGCTAACCTTAAACATCACCCTAACCCTTAGCCTCACCCTCATCCTAACCCTCAGCCTAACCCTTACCCTCAAGCTAACCCTAACCCTAAACCTAACCCTCACCCTACCCCTCACCCTAACCCTAAACCGAACCCTAACCCTCACCCTCATCCTAAACCGAATCCTAAATTTAACCATCACCCTAACCCTAACCCTCACCCTAAACCTTACCATAACCCTAATCCTAACATTAAACATCACCCAAACCCTAACCCTCACCCTAATCCTAAACCTCACCCTAACCCTTACACTCACCCTAAATCTAAACCTAAACCTAAACCTCACCCTCACCCTAACCCTAACTTTAACTCTCACCCTAACCCAAACCCTCACGCTAAACCTATCCCTAACCTTCACCCTCACCCTAGCTCTAAACATCACCCTAAACCTCAACCTAACCCTAACTCTAACCCTAACCCTCAACCTCACCCTAACCTAACACTAACCCTTATGCTCACCCTAACCCTAATCTTATGTCTAACCCTCACACTATTCCTAACCCTCACCCTAACCCTAACAATACCCCTCACTCTAACCCTCACCCTAGCAATAATACTAACCCTAACCATCATCCTAACCCTAACCCTAAACCTCAAACTCACTCTAACACTCCCTGTAACACTAAACCTCACACTTACCCTAACCCTCACCCACAACCCAAGCCGCACCCTCACCCAAAACCTCACCCTATCCCTAACCCTAAATCTATCCTTCACCCTCAACCTCACCCTCACCCTAACCCTCACCCTCACCCTAAACATCACCCTAACTCTAACCCTAAACGTAATCCTAAACCTAAACCTCACCCTAAAGTTAACCCTCACCCTAAACTTCAGCAACACTCTAATCCTCACCCTAACCCTAACCCTAAATCTTACCCTAACGTTAACCCTAACCCTCACCCTCAGCCTCAACCTAAACCAAACCCTAACCCTAATCCTAACCCTAACTCTCACCCTCACCATAAACATAAACCTAACCGTTACCCTAACCCTCACCCTCATCCTCACCTAACCCTAACCCTATGTCTAAACCTAACCTTCAAACTAACCCTAAACCTAACACCAACCCTAACCCTCATCCTAACCCTAACCCGAACCCTAACCCTAATCCTCACCCTAGACCTCACCCTAAACTTAACCCTAATCCTAACCCTCATCCTTACCCTAACTCTCAGCCTAAAAATTGCCCTCACCCTCAACCTAAACCTAACCCTCACACTAACCCGAATCTTCAACCTAACCCTCATGATAACCCTAATCCTACCCCTCACTCTAACCCTAACCCTAACCCGAACGCTAACCCTCACCCGTACCCTAAGCCTCACGCTCAGGTTAAACCTCACTGTCACCCTAACCCTCACCCTAATCCTCACCCTCACCCACACCCTAACCCTCTTCTTCACCCTCACCTACAAACTCACCCTAACCCTAATCCTATCCCTAACCCTCACCCTAACACTAACCCTCACCCTAAAAATAACCCTCACCCTAACTGTAACACTCAACCTCATACAAAACCTCACCCTAAACCTTACCCTCACCCTAACCCTAAAACTAAATCTAACCCACACACTAACCCTAACTCTCACCCAAAACCTAACCCTAACCCTCACCCTTATCCTCATCCTGATCCTAATCCTCACCCTAAACCTAACCCTAAAAATAACCCTCAGCCTCACAATAAACCTCACCTTCACTCTAACCCTCACATTAAACCTAACCCTCACCCACATCCTAACCCTCAACCTCACCCTCCCCCTCACCCAAAACCTCACGCTTAACCTAGGCCTCACCCTAACCCTAACCCAAAACCTTACCTAACCCAAACCCTCACACTCACCCTCACCTTCAACCTAAACCTAACCCCCACCCTCAACCTAACACATACACTCACCCTAACCCTCATGCTAACCCTAATCCTCACCCACACCCGCCTCATGGTCACCCTAACCCTCACCCTAATCCTAACCCGAACCCTCATCCTCACCCGAACCCTCACCTCAGGGTAACCCTCACCCTCAACCAAAACATCACCCTAACCCTAACCATCACCCTAATCCTATCCGTAAACCTCACCCTAAACCTAACCCACCCTGTAACTTTCAAATTCACCCTAATCCTCACCCTAACCATAACCCAAACCCTTACCTAACCTAAAGCCTCATCGTCACCCTCACCCTCAACCTAACCCTAACTCTCATCCTAACCCAAACTTTAACCCTATCGCTCACCCTAACCCTAAACCTAAACCTCACCCTCACCAAAACCCTAACCCTCACCCTAAACTTAACCGTGACCCTAACCCTAACCCTACCCCTCATCCTACCCCTCATCTTGACCCTAATCCACACACTAAACCTAACCCTAAACCCAAATCTCATCCTCACCCTAAACTTAACCCTAACCCTCAACCTACCCCTAACCCTCACCCTAACCCTAACCCTTACACTAACCATAACCCTCACCCTAACCCTAACCCTACCCCCATCCTATCCCTCATCCTGACCCTAATCCTCACGCTAAACCTAATCCTAAACCCAACCCTCAGCCTCACCCTAACCCTCACTGTCACTCTAACCCTCATCCTAACCCTAACCCTCACCCTCAACCTAACCCTTAACTCACTCTCACTCTCACCATAAAACTCACCATTATCCTAGTCCTTACCCTAACCCTAACCCTAATCCTTACCTAACTGAAACCCTCAACCTCACCCTCAACCTCACCCTAACCATAACCCTCACCCTCACCCTAACACTTACCCTCACCCTAACCGTCATGCTAACCCTAACCGTCACCCTAAACCTAACTCTAACTCTCACCCTAACCCTCACCCTCACCCGAAACCTCACCTCACGCTAACCCTCACCCTCACCAAAAACATCAACCTAACCCTAACCGTCACCCTAACCCTAACTCTAACTCTCACCCTAACCCAAACCCTCCCTCTAACCCTCAAACTCACCCTAATACTCACCCTACACATAACCCTAACCCTTACATATCCGAAACACTCACCCTCACCCTCAACCTAACCCTAACTCTCATCCTAACCCTAACCTTAACCCTAACTCTCACCCTAATCCTAACCCCAAACCTCACCCTAACCCAAACCCTAACCCTAACCCTAACCCTCACCCTAAACCTGACCCTAATCCTAAAACTAACCCTAACCCTCACCCTCACTCTAATTCTCACCCTAAACCTTAACCTCATCCTATTCCTCACACAAACCCTAACCCTAACTCTCATCCTCACCCTAAACCTCACTCTCACTCTAACCCTCACCTCACGGTAACCCTCTCCCTCACCCAAAACATCCCCTTAACCCTTACACTCACCCTAACCCTAACCCTAAAACTCTCCCTAAACCAAACCCTACCTTTAACCCTAAAACTCACCCTAACCCTCACCCTAAGCCTTACCCTCCCACTAACCCTCCCCCTAAGCCTGACCCTAACACTAACACTAACCCTAACCTTAAATATCACCCACTCCTAACCGTAACCCTCATCCTAACCCTCAGCCTAACAATTATCCTAACCCTAACCTGAACCGTAACCCTAACCCTAACCCTCACCTAACCCTTACCCTCAGCTAACCCTAATCCTAACCCTTCCCCTCACCCTAACCCTCATGCTAACCCTAACCTTAACAGTACTCCTCATTCTGACCCTAAACCTAAGTCTAACCCTCACCCTCACCCTAACACTCGAACTGTCACCCTAACCGAATCCTCACCAATAGACTAACCCTCACCCTCACCCTCACCCTAACCCTCACACTCACAGAAGCCATTAGCCTAACCCCAACCATAACTCTAACACTCACCCTAATCTTAACCCTCACCCTAACCCTCACCTTCATCCTAACCCTCATAATAACCTTTACCCTCAACCTAAACGTAAACCTAAACCTAAACCTCACAGTAAACCTTACCCTCACCCTAACCCTCACCCTCACCCTAACACTAACCCTAACCCTCACCCTAACCCTCACCCTAACCCTAACTCTAACCCTAACCCTCATCCTGACCCTAAACCTCACCCTTACCCTAACACTAAACCTAACCATCTCCTGCATCCATTACCCTTACCCTCACGGTAACCCTAAGCCTAACCCTAAACCTAACCCTCACATTAACTCTGACCCTCACACTAACACTCACCCTCAGTCTATCCCTAACCCTCACCCTAAACCTTACCCTCACCCTAAACTAAGCCTAACCCTAAAAATAACCCTAACCCTCACCCTCACCCAATCCCTAACCTTAAACCTAACCCTCACCCTAACCCTCACCCTAATCCTAAAACTAACCCTAACTCTCACACTCACTTTAACCCTCACCCTAAACTTTAACCTCACCCTAATCCTCACACAAACCCTAACCCTAACTCTCATCCTCACCCTAACCCTCACTCTCACTCGAAACCTCACCTCACGGTAACCCTCACCCTCACACTATCCCTAACCCTAACACTTTCCCTAACCCTAACCCTCCCTTTAACCCTAAAACTCACCCTAATGCTCACCCTAACACTTTCCCTCCTCCTAAGCATCCCCCTAAGCCTGACTCTAACACTAACACTAACCCTAACCTTAAATATCATCCTAACCCTAACCGTAACCCTCATCCTAACCCTCATCCTAACAATTAACCTAACCCTAACCCTAACCGTAAACCTAACCCTCACCCTCACCTAACCCTTACCCTCAGCAAACCTTAAACCTAACCCTACCCCTCACCCTAACCCTGATGCTAACCGTAACCTTAACAGCACTCCTCATTCTGACCCTAAACCTAACCCTAAACCTAACTCTAACCCTCACCCTCACCCTAACACTCTAACCCTCACCTTACCCTAAACCTCACCGACAGCCTAACCCTCACCCTCACCCTCATCCTATCCATCACCCTCACAGTAGCCATCAGCCTAACCCTAAACCTAACTCTAACACTCACCCTAAACCTAACTCTCACTCTAACCCTCACCTTCATCCTAACCCTCACAATAAACCTTACCCTCAACCTAAATCTAAACCTAAACCTAACCCTCACACTAACCCATACCCTCACCCTAACACTCACCCTCACCCTAACACTAACCCTAACCCTCACACTAACCCTCACCCTAACCCTAACCCTAACCCTAACCCTCATCCTCACCCTAACCGTCACCCTAATCCTAACCCTAAACCTAACCCTCACCCTCATCCTAACCCTCACCATTACTCTTAAACTCACGGTAACCCTAAGCCTAACCCTAAACATAACCCTCACACTAACTCTAACCCTCACACTAACACTCACCCTCAGTCTATCCCTAACCCTAACCCTAAACCTTATACTCAATCTAACCTAAGCCTAACCCTAACCCTAACCCTAATCCTCACCCTCACGCTAACTCTCATCCTCACTCAAAACATCCCCCTAATTCTAAACCTCCCCCTAATCCTAAAGCTAAAAATCAACCTAATGCTAACCCTCACCCTAAACTTCACCCACACTCTAATCCTCACCCTAACCCTAACCCTATATCTTACCCTAACCCTAATACTCACCCTCACCCTCACCCTCAGCCTAACCCAAACCCTAACCCTAACTCTCACCCTCACCCTAAACCAAACCCTAACCGTTACACTAACCCTCACCCTCATCCTCACCCTAACCCTAACCTTAAACCTAACTCTAACCCTCAAACTAACCCTAACTCTAAACCTAACACTAACCCTCAAACTAACCCTAAGCGTAACCCTAACCCTAACCCTAATCATCAACCTAAGCCTCACCCTCACGCTAACCCTTACACTCACCCTTATCATAACCTCACCCTAAACCTTACCCTCATCCTAACACTAACCCTAAACCTAAACCCCACACTAACCCTAACCCTCACCCTAACCCTAATCCTACCCCTCAACCTAACCCTCATCCTGACCCTAATCCTCACCCTAAACATAACCCTAAACCTAACCCTCAGCCTCACCATAACCCTCACCGTCATTCTAAGCCTCACTCTATCCCTAACCCTCACCCACAACCTAACCCTCAAACTCACCCTCACCCTCACCCAAAAACTCACCCTTAACCTAGCCCTCAATGTAACCCTAACCCTAAACCTTACCTAAGCCAAACCCTCACCCTCAACCTAAACCTAACCCTCACCCTCAGCCGCACCCTCACTGTCACCCTCACCCTAACCCTAATCCTCACCCTCACCCTAACCCTTACCTTCACCCTACCCCTCACCCTCACCTGAACCCTCAACTCCGGGTAACCCTCCCGCTCACCCAACACATCACCCTCACCCTAACCATCACCCTAAACCTAAGCCAAAACTTCACCCTCAACCTAAACCTCCCTCTAACCCTCAAACTCACCCTAATCCTCACCATAACCATAACCCTAAACCTTACCTAACCGAAACCCTCACCCTCAACCTAACCCTCACCCTCACAGTAGCTCTCAGCCTAACCCTAACCCTCAACCTCACACTCACCCTCACCCTCAGACTATCCCTAACCCTAACCCTAACCCTAACCCTAACCCTCACCCTAACCCTTACCCTAACACTAACTGAAAACCTAAACCTCACCCTCCCCCTCACCCTCATCCTAACCCTAACCATCACCCTCACCCTAAACTTCACCCTAACCCTTAACCTCACCCTAATCCTCATCCTAAACCTGTCCCTAACACTAACCCTAACCCTCACCCTAACCCTCACCCTAACCCTAATCCTAACCTTAAATATCACCCTAACCTTAACACTCACCTCATCCTAACCCGCAAACTGAACCCAAACCCTCACTCTGTCTAAACCTCACCCAAACCCTAACCCTAACACTAAACCTCAACCTCACCCTAAACTTCACCCTAACCCTTACCCTCACACTAACCCTCACACTAACCCTAATTATAACCCTAACCCTATCCCTCACACTAACCCTAACCCTAACCCTAACCCTAACCATAAACATCACCCTAACCCTCACCCTCACCTAACCCTAAACCTCACCCTCATCCTAAGCCTCACCCTAACCCATACCCTCACCCTAACCCTAAACCTCATCCTGAACTTAATCCTCACCCTAAACCAAACCCTAACCCTAACCCTCAGCCTCACCCTAACTCTCACCGTCACTCTAACCCTCACCCTAACCCAAACCCTCACCCACACCCTAACCCTCAACCTCAACCTCACTCTGACCATAAACCTCACCCTTAACCTAGCCCTTACCGTAACCCTAACCCTAAACCTTACCTAACTGAAACCCTCACCCTCACCCTCACCCTAACCATAACGCTCACCCTCACCCTCACGGTCACCCTCACCCTAACCCTAACCCTCACGCTCACACTAAACCTTACCTTAACCCTAACCCTCACCCTCACCCGAACCCTCTCCTCATTGTAACCCTCACCCTCACCCAAAACATCACCCTAAACCTAACCGTCACCCTAACCCTAACTCTAACTATCACCCTAAATCTAACCCTCCCTCTAAACCTCAAACTCACCCTAATCCTCACCCTAAACATAACCCTAACACTTACCTAACCGAAACCCTCACCCTCACCCTCAACCTAACCTTAACTCTCATCCTAACCCTAACCTTAACCCTAACTCTTACCCTAACCCTATCCCCAAAACTCACCCTCACCCAAACCCTAACCCTCACCCTAAACCTAACCCTAACCCTTAAAATAACCCTAATCCTCACCCTCACTCTAACCCTCACCATAAATCTTAACCTCACCTTAATCCTCACACAAACCTTAACCCTAACCCTCATCCTCACCCTAACCCTCACTCTCACTCGAACCCTCACCTCACGGTTACCCTCACCCTCACCCAAAGCATCCTAAACCTTACCCTCACCCTAACCCTAACCCTAACACTCTCCCTAACCCTAACCCTCCCTCTAACCCGCAAACTCATCCTAATCCTCACCCTAACCCTTACCCTAACCCTAACCCAAACCCTAACACTAACACTAAACCTAACCTTAAACATCAGCCTAACCCTAACCCTCACTCTCATTTTAACCCTCAGCCTAAAAATTACCCTAACACTAAACCTAACTGTAACCCTAACCCTCACCCCCACCTAATCCTTAACCTCACCCTAACCCTAACCCTCACCCTAACCCTCATGCTAACCCTAACCTTAACAGTACTGCTCAACCTGACCCTGACCCTAACCCTAACCATGTCCATAACTCTAACCCTCACCCTCACCCTAACACTCTAACCCTCACCATACCCTAATCCTGACCTACACCCTAATCTTCACCCTCACCCTCACCCTAAAGCTCTTCCTCACAGTAGCCATCAGCCTAACCCTAACCCTAACCCTAAAACTCACCCTAATCTTAACCCTCACCCTAACCCTCACCTTGATCCTAACCCTCACAATAACCCTTACCCTCAACCTAAACCTAACCCTAAACCTAACCCTCACCCTTACCCTTACCCTCAACCTAACCCTTACCATCACCCTATCCCTAACCATAGGCCTCACCCTAACCCTAACCCTCACCCTAAACCTAACCCTATCCCTAACCCGCACCCTCATCCTAACCCACACCCTTACCCTTACCCGCACGGTAAACCTAAACCTAACCATAAACTTAACCCTCACACTAACTCTAACCCTCAAACTAACACTCAACCTCAGCCTATCCCTAACCCTCACCCTAAACCTTACCCTCACCCTAGCCTAACCCTAACACTATCCCTTAACCAAACCCTAACCATTACCCTTACCTTCAGCCTCAACCTAAACATAACCCTAATTCGAACCCTCACCCTAATCCTAAACCTAACCCTCACCCTAATGCTAACCCTCACCCTAAATTTCACCCACACTCTAATCCTCACACTAACCCTAACCCTAAACCTTACCCTAAACCTAATCCTCACCCTCACCCTCACCCTCAGCTTAACAAAAACCCTAACCCTAATCCTAACCCTAACTCTCTCTGTCACCCAAAACCTAAACCTAAGCATTACCATAACCCTCACCCTCATCCTCATCCTAACGCTAACCCTAACCCTAACACTCCAATTAACCCTATCCCTACTACTCACCCTAACCCTCATCCTAACCCTACCCTAACACTCACCCTCATCCTAAACTTCACCCTAAACATTACCCTCAGCCTAACCCTAACCCTAACCCTAACCCTCACCCTAAACCTCATCCTGACCCTAATACTAACCCTATACCTAACCCTAAACCAAAACCTCAGCCTCACCATAACCCTCAGCGTCACTCCAACCCTCACTCTAACCCTAACCCTCACCCACACCCTAACCCTCAACCTCACCCTCACTCTCACCCAAAACCTCACCCTTAAACTAGCCCTCACGATAACCCTAACCCTAAACCTTACCTAACAAAACCTTCACCCTCACCCTCACCCTCACCCTAACCCTCACCCTAACCCTAACCTTAACCCATACCCTAACACTAACCCTCACGCTAACCCTAACCCTCAGCCTCATCCACACCCTCACGGACACCCTCACCCTAAACCTAGCCCTCACCCTCACACTAAGCCTTACCACCCTAACCCTCAGCCTCACCTGAACCCGCAACTCAGGGTAACACTCACCCTCACCCAAAACATCACCCTAACCCTAACCGTCACCCTAACCCTTACCCTAAACCTCACCCTAACCCTCACACTCACTCGAACCCTCACCTCACGGTAAACCTCACCCTAACCCAAAATATCACCCTAAACCTATCCCTCACCCTAACCCTAACCCTAACCCTATCCCTAAGGCTACCCACCCTCTAACCCACAAACTCACCATAATCCTCAACCTAAACATAACCCTAACACTTACCTAACCCTAACCCTCACCCTCACCCTAACCCTCACCCTGAAACAATTCCTAACCCTAAAACTAATCCTAACCCTAAACTTCACCCTGACCCTGACGCTCACCCTAACCCTAACCCTCACCCTAACCCTAACCCTCGCCCTAACCCTAACTATAACCCTAAACCTCACCCTAACCCTAAACCTCACCCTAAACCATCACCCTCACCCTAACCTTCACCCTAACCCTCATCCTGAACCTATCCCTAACACTAACCCTAACCCTCACCATAACTCTCACCCTAACCCTAATCCCAACTTAAACATCACCCTAACCCTAACTCTCACCTCATCCTAAACCTCAACCTAACCCTTACCCTCTACCTTACTCTAACCCTAAACCTAACCCTCACCCTCAACCTAACCCTAACTCCAACTCTCAGCCTAACCCTAACGTTCACCCTAAACCTGACCCTATCCCAAACCCTCACCCTAACCCTAATCCAAACCCTAAACCTCACCCTCACCCTAACCTTCACCCTAACCTTTACCCTCACCCTAAACCTCACACTAACCCTAACTCTAACCCTAACCCAAATCCTCACTGTAACCCTAACCCTAACCCTAACCCTAAACATCACCCTAACCCTCACCCTCACCCTAACCCTAAAACTCACCCTCATCCTAACCCTCACCCTAACACTTACCATCACACTAAAACTTACCCTCACTCTAACCCTAACCCTAACACTCTCCCAAACCCTCACCCTCCTTCTAACCCTCAAACTCAACTTAACCCTCACCCTAAACCTTATCCTCACCCTAACCCTCATGCTAAGACTAACCCTAACACTAAAGCTACCCCTAAACTTAAACATTACCCTAAGCCTAACCCTCACCCTCATAATAACCCTCAGCCTAATTATTACCCTAACACTAACCCTAACCGTAACCCTAACCCTCACGCTCACCTAACACTTACCCTCACCGTAAACCTAACCCTAACCCAACCCCTCACCCTAACCCTGATGCTAACCCTAAATTTAACAGTAATTCTCACCCTGACACTAAACCTAACCCTAACTCTAACCCTCATCCTCACCCTAACACTCTAACCTTCACCCTACCTTAATCCTCACCGACACCCTAACACTCACACTCACCCTCACCCTAACCCTCACCCTCACAATAGCCATCAGCCTAACCCTAACCATAACACTAACACTCACCATAATCCTAACCCTCACCCAAACTCTCAACTTTATCCTAACCATCACAATAACCCTTACCCTCAACCTAAACCTATCCCTAAACCTAAACCTCACACTAAACCTTACCCCAAACCTAACCCTCCCCCTCCCCCTCACCATAACCCTAACCCTCACCCTAAGCCTCACCCTAAACCTAACCCTAACCCTAACCCTCATCCTCATCCTAACCCTCCCCCTTACCATTACCCTCATGTTCACCCTAACACTAACCCTAAACCTAACCCTCACACTAACTCTAACCCTCACACTAACACTCAACCTCAGTCTAACAATAAACGTTACCCTCACCCTACCCTAACACTAACCCTAAACCTAACACTCACCACAACCCTAACACTAACACTAACCTTTTTTTTAATTTAATTTTATTTTATTTGTGAACATACTGTACAGAGGAGTTACAGGTACATGGGCAGGATAACACTAATCTTAAACCAAACACTAACCCTCACCCTCACCCTAACACTAGCCCTAAAACACCCTAAATTTAAACCTCAAACTCACTGTCACCCTAACACTCACCCAAACCCTAACACTCACCCACACCCTAACCCTCACCCGAAAACTCACCTTCACCCTAAAACTCACCCTCACACTAAACATCACCCTAACACTAACCCGCACCCTAAACATAGCCCTAAACCTCATCCTCACCCTAACCCTAACCCAAACCCTCAACCTCACCCTAACTCTATGCCTAACCCTAATCCTAACACTAATACTAAACAAAACACTCACACTCACACTAAACCTAAATCTATAACTAAACCTCACCCACACACTCACCCTAAATCTAACACTAACCCTCACCCTCACCCTAACCCTAAACAAAACCCTAACTCTAACCCTCCCCCTCCCCCTCACGCTAACACTTAACCTAACCCTAAACCTCAACCTCACCCTAAATCTAAACCTAACCGTAAATATCACCCTAACCCCAACCCTCACCCCAACCCTAAACCTAAACTTCATCCTCACCCTAACACTCACCCTAACCCTATCCCTAACCCTCACCCTCATCCTAACCCTCACCCTTACCCTTGCCCTAACGTTAACCCTAATCCTAACCCTAACCCTATCCCTTATACTAACAATAAGGCTCACACTAACCCTAATAATACCCCTCACCCTAACCCTCAACTTAAACCTAACTCTAACCCTTTCCCTCACCCTAAACTTAACCCTCACCCTAACCCTCAACCTCCCATTCACTCTCACCCTTATTCTTACCCTAAACCTGCCCCTCACCCTAACTCTCAACCTAAACCTAACCCTGAAACTAACCCTCACGCTAACCCTAACCCTCACCCTCACCCTCACCCTAATCCTAACCTCAACCATAAACCTACCCCTCCCCCTCCCCCTAAACAAGAACCTAACCCTAACCTCACAATAACCTAACCATTACCCTCACCCTAATCCTAGCCCTAACCCTAACCCTAACCGTTACCCTAAACCTAACCCTAACATTAACCCTAACCCTCAAGCTAAACCTAACCCTAAGCTTAACCCTAACCCTAACCCGCCCCCTCACCCTAAACATCAACCTAATCCTTACTCTCATCCTCACCCTAACCCTCACAATAAACATAACCCTAAGCCTCACCCTCACACTCACCCTTACCCTCACTTTAAACCTCATCCTCAGCCTCAACCTCACCCTATCCCTAACCCTAAACCTCACCCTAACCGTAACCCTCACCCTAAACCTCACCCTCATCCTAACCATCACCCTAAACCTTATCCTCACCCTCACCCTAAACTACACACTAACCCTAACCGTCACCCTAACCCTAAACCTACTCCTCACCTTAAACCTCATGCTAACCCTAACACTCACCCTAACCCTAACCCTAACCCTAACACTCATTCTGACCCTCAACCTAACCCCAACCCTAAACCTAATGCTAACCATATTCCTCAACCTCACACTCACCCTAATGCAAACCCTAAACCTAAGCCTAACTATACCCCTCACCATAACCCTCACACTAAACCTAAACCTAAATCTAACCCTAACCCTCACACTCACCCTCACCCTCATCCTAACCGTAAATCTTACCCTAACCCTAACACTCACCCAAACCCTAATCCTAACACTAACCCTAAACCTAACCCTACCCCTCAACCTAACACTCACCCTAACCCTTACCCTAAACATAACACTCAAACTCACCGTCCCTCTAACACTCACCCTAACCCTAACCCGAACCCGAACCCAAACCCAAACCCTCAATCGAACCCTCACCCTCACACTAAACATCAATCTAACCCTAACCCACACCCTAACCCTAACCCTCACCCTCACCCTCACCCTCAGACTAAACCTAACCCTCACCCTAAAGCTTACCCTCACCCTACCCTAACCCTAAACCTAACCCTAACCCTAACACTCACCCAAACACTAATCCTAACACTAACCCTAAACCTAACCCCAACCCTCACACTCACACTAACACTAACCCTAATCCTGACCCTAAACTTAACACTCAAACTCACCGTCACTCTAACACTCACCCTAACCTTAATCCGAACCCGAACCCGAACCCTCAACCTAACCCGCACCCTCACTATAAACATCACCCTAACTCTAACCTGCACCCTAACCCTAAACTTCAAACTCACCCTAAACCTAACCCTCACCCTAAACCTTACCCTAAACCTAACACTCACCCTCACCTTAACCCTCTCCTTAGACTTACCTCCCTCACCCTAAACCTAATCCTAAAGCTAACCCTCACCCTAACCCTCACCCTAACCCTAAACCAAACCCTAACCCTCACCCTAACCCTCACCCTAACCCTAACCCACACCCTCACCCTCATCCTAACCCTCACACTAACACTTGCCTTCACCCTAACCATAATATTAACCTTCACATTAACCTTAACCCTCACCCTAACCTAACCCTACCCCTCACCCTAACCCTCAACCTAACCCTAATCCTAACATTAACCTTCACATAAACCCTAACACTCACCCTAACCTAACCCTACCCCTGACACTAACCCTCATCCTAACCATAACCCTAACCATCACCCTCACCCTAAACCTAACCCTATCGCTCAACCTAAACCAAACCCTCACCCTCACCCTCACCCTCACCCTCAGTCTAACCCTAACCCTAACCGTAATACTAACCCTCACCTTCACCCTCACTGTCACCCTTACCCTCAACTTAAACCAAACCCTAAACCTAACCCTAACCCTAACCCTAACCGTCACCCTAACCCTAAACCTAACCCTAACCCTCAACCAACCCCAAAACCTCACCCTCACCCTCTCCCTCACCCTCAGTCTAACCCTAACCCTAAAAGTAATCCTAACCCTAACCCTCACCCTCACAGTCACCCTAACCCTCAACCTAAACAAAACCCTAAACCTAACCCTCACCCTAACACTAACACTCACACTAACCCTTAACACTAACCCTAAACCTAACCCTCACCTTCACCCTAACCCTAAACAAAAACCTAACCCTAAATCTCACCCTACTCCTCAACCTAACCCTTAACCTACCCCTAATCCTCAACCTCACCCTAACCCTAAAACTAACCCTCACCCTCACCGTAACCCTAACCCTCACCCTAACCCTAACCCTAACCCTAATCCTCACCCTAACACACACCCTCACCGTAAACCTATCCCTAGCCCTCACCCTTATCCTAAGCCTATACCTTAACCTTACCCTCACTGTAACCCTAAAGCTAACCCTAATCCTAACCCTCACACTAACACTAAGGCTCACACTAACCCTAAACCTACCCCTCACCCTAACCCTCAACCTAAACCTAACCCTAAACCTAACCCTCACGCTAACCCTCACCCTCACCCTCAACCTAAACCTAACCCAAACCCTAATCCTAACCCTCAGCCTAACCCTCAACCTCACCCTCACCCTAACCTTTACCCCAAACCTAAACCTCACCCTCACCCTCACCCTAGCCCTAAACCTAGCCCTAAACTTCACCCTAACCCTAACCCTCACCCTAAACCTAAACGTAACCCTCACCCTCACCCTAACCCTAACCCTTACCCTAAACCTAACCCTAACATTAAACCTAACCCTTACCCTAAACCTAACCCAAACATTAACCCTAACCCTCACCCTAAACCTAAACATAAACTTAACCCTAACTCTCACCCTAAACTTCACCCTAACCCTTACCCTCATCCTCAACCTAACCCTCACAAGAAACCTAACCCTCACCCTAACCCTAACACTAAACCTCACCCTCACCCTGACGCTCACCCTCAGCCTAACCCTAAACCTAACACTAAACCTAACACTAACCCTCACCCTCACCCTCAAGCTAACCCTAAACCGAACCCTAATCCTGACCCTCACACTCACCCTCACCCTCAAATTAAAGCTCAGCTTCAGCCTAAAATTAACCATAACCCTTCCCCTCACCCTAACACTTAACCTAACCCTCAACCTCACCCTCACCCTAACACTAAACCTAACCCTAACCCTCACACTAACCGTAACCTTGACCCTAAGACTAACCATAACCCACACCCTAACCCTCACCCAAACCCTAAACCTACCTCTCACCTTAACCCTTATCCTAAACCTAAACCTAACCCTAACACTCACCCTAACCCTAACCTAACCCTAACACTCTCCCTCAACCTCAGCCTAACCCTAACCTTAACTCTAATAATAAAACTATACCTGACCATCACCCTCACCCTAATTCTAACCCTAAACCTAACCCTAACCCTCACTCTCAATCTAACCCTAACTCTAACTCTCACCCTAACCCTAATCCTCACACTAACCCTAACCCTAAACGTCACCCTCTCCCTAAATCGAAACCTCACCCTAACCCTCAACCTAACCCTAACTCTAACCCTAACCCTAAACCTCACCCTAACTTTTACCCTCACTCTAACCCTAACCCAACCCTAACCCTCACACTAATCCTAACCCTCACACTAATCATAACCCTCACTTCAAACCTAACTATACCCCTCACCCTAACCCTCACCCTAACCCTCACCCTAACATTAATACGAACCCTAAACTACACACTAACCCTAACCTTAAACCTCGCTCTCACTCTAACGCACCCTGTTAACCTAACCCTCGCATTTACCCTAACCCTCACCCACAATCCAACCCTCCACGCAACCAAAACCCTCACCCTATCCCTAACCCTAAGCCTAACCCCAACCCTCACCCTCAACCTCACCCTGAACCTAACCCTAACCCTAAACCTCACAATAACCCTCACCCTAACACTCATGCTAACTCTAAACCTCACTCTCACCCTACCCTCATCCTAAACCTTACCCTCACCCTAACCCTATCCCTAACCATAACACTCACACTAAACCTAACCCTGACCCTACCCCTCACTCTAACCCTAATCCTAACCCTAACCCTCACCCTAACCCTAAACTTCACCCTAATCCTAAGCCTCACCCTAACCCTAACCCTTACCCTAAACCTACCCCTAATATTAACCCTAAACCTAACCCTTAACTTAACCCTAACCCTTACCCTGACCCTCACCCTAACCCTAAACCTAACCCTTACACTCATCCTCACCCTAACCCTCACCATAAACCTATCCCTCACCCTAACCCTAACACTAACCATCACCCTCACATTCAACATCACTCTCAGTCTAACAATAACACTAACCCTAATCCAAAAACTAACCCTCACAGTCATCCTCAACCTAACCCTAACCCAAAACCTAACCCTCCCCTCAAACTCACCCTCACCCTCACCTTAAATGTCAGCCTTAGCCTCACCCTTAAGTTAACCCTAAACTTAACCCTAACACGCACACTAACCGTAACCCTGACCCTAACCCTAAACTACACCCTAACCCTCACCCTCACCCTCAACCTCACCCTAACCCTCAACTTCACCATAGCCCTCACCCTAATGCTAAATCTAACCCTAACCCTAATCTTCACCCTAACCCTCACCCTCATCCTAACCCTCACCCTAATCCTTACCCTCACCCTAACCCTAAACTTCACCCTAACCCTAACCTTAACACTCGCACCCACTCTAACCCTATCTGCCAACATAACCTTCACCTTTATCTTAACCGTCACCCACAACCCAACCCTCACCCTCATCCAAACCCTCACCCTATCACTAACGCTAACCATAACCCTAACCCTCACCCTCAACCTCACCCTCAACCTAACCCTGAACCTAACCCTCACACTAACCCTCACCCTAACACTCAAGCTAACCATAAACCTCACTCTCACCCTATCCTCATCGTATCCCTTACCCTCACCCACAACCTATCCCTAAGCATAACACTCACAATAAACCTAACCCTCACCCTAAACCTAACCCTACCCCTCACTCTGACCCTAAACCTAACCCTAACCCTAAACCTCACCCTATCCCTAAGCCTAATCCTAACCTACACCCTCAACCTAACCCTAACACTAAACCTAACTGTAACCCTAACCCTCACGCTAACTCTCACCCTAACCCTAACCTAACCCTAACCCACACTCTAACCCTCACCCTAACCCTAAACCTAACATTAAGCCTCACCCTAACCCAAACCTTAACCTAAATCTAACCTGAACATTAACCCTAACCCTAGCCATCACACTAACCCTCATCCTAAACCTAACCCTAACCCTCATGCTCACCCTAACCCAAACCCTAACCCTCACCCTAACCCTAAACCTCACCATCACCCTCACCCTCAACCTAAACCTAAACCTAGCCCTCAACCTAAACCTCATCCTAACCCTAAACCTAACCCTCACAGTAACCCTAACGTTAACACTAACCCTAACCCTAACCCTCATCCTAAACCTAACCCTAACCCTCATGCTCACCCTAACCCTAACCCTAACCCTCACCCTAACCCTAAACCTCACCATCACCCCCAACCTCAACCTAAACCTAATCCTACCCCTCAACCTAAACCTAATCATAACACTAACCCTAACCCTAACACGCACACTAATCCTAAACCTAACACTAAACCTCACATTCACGCTCATCCTCAACCTAACCTAACCCTACACCTCACACTAACCCTCATCCTAACCCTAACCCTAACCCTAGCCCTAACTGTCACCCTCACCCTAAACCTAACCCTAACCCTTACCCTCAACCTAAACCAAACCCTCACCCTCACCCTCACCCTCACCCTCAATCTAACCCTAAACCTAACCGTAATCCTAACCCTGAACCTGACCCTCACCCTCACCCTAACCTCACCCTAAACCTAATCCTAAACCTAACCCTCACCCTAACCCTAACCCTCACCCTAACCCTCACGCTAACCCTAACCCTGACCCTCACCTTCACCCTAACCCTAAACAAAACCCTAACCCTAAACCTCACCCTACCCCTCACACTAACCCTTAACCTAACCCTAATCCTAACCCTCACCCTAACCCAAAAACTAACCCTCACCATCATCCTAACCCTAAACCTCACCCTAACCCTAACCCTAACCCTCATCCTCACCCTAACACTCACTCTCACCCTAAACCTATCCCTAATCCTCACCCTCATCCTAACCCTCACCCTTACCCTTACCCTCACGGTAACCCAAACCCTAAACCTAATCCTAACCCTTACACTTACACTAAGGCTCGAATTAACCCTAATCCTACCCCTCACCCTAACTTCAACCTAAACCTAACCCTAACCCTGACCCTCACGCTAACTCTCACACTCACCCTCACCCTAAACCTAACGCAAACTCTAATCCTAACCCTCAGCCTCACCCTCACCCTCACCCTCACCTTCACCCTAACCCCAACTCTAAACCTTACCCTCACCCATACTCTAACCCTAAACTTAACCCTAACGCTCACCCTAACACTATCCCTCACCCTAACCCTACCCCTAATCCTAACCCTTACCCTAAACCTAACCTGAATATTAACCCTAACCCTCACCCTAAACCTAAACCTAAACTAAACCCTAATTCTCACCCTAAACCTCACCCTAAACCTAACCCTCCCCCTCACCCTAAACCTCAACCTAAACCTTATCCTCATCCTTACCCTAACCCTTACAAGAAACCTAACCCTCACCCTAATCTTAACACTAAATCTCACCCTCAACCTCACGCTCACCCTCAGACTAAACCTAACCCTAACACTAATCTAAATACTAACCCTCAACCTCACTCTCAAGCTAACCCTAACCTGAAATCTAACCCTGACCCTCAACCTCACCCTCACCCTCACGTTAAACCTCAGCTCAGCCTCAACCTCACCCTAACCCGAACCCTAACCTGAACCCTCACGCTAACTCTAAACCTCAAACTAACCCTCAACCTAACCCTAACTCTAACCCTAACCCTCACCCTGACCCTGGCCTTCACCCTCACCCTAACCCTCACCCTAACTCTAACCCTCACCCTAAACCTTACCCTCACACTAACCCTAACCCTCACAATAACAGTAACCCTACCCCTCTCCTTAACCCTCATCCTAACCCTAACACTCACCCTAACCCTAACCCTAACCCTAACCCTCACCCTCAACCTAACCTTATCCCTAACCATAACACTCACACTAAAACTAACACTCACCCTAACCCTAACCCTAACCCTCACACTAACCCTAACCCTAACCCTAACCCTCACACTAACCCTAAATATAATCCTAACCCTAAACCTCACCCTAACCCTAAGCCTAATCCTAACCTTCACCCTCACCCTAGCCCTCACCCTAACCCTAACCCTAAACCTAATCCTAACATTAACACTAACTCTCACCCTAAACCTAACCCTTAACTTAACCCTAAACCTCACCCTAACCCTCACCCTTACCCTAACCCTAACCCTAACCCTATCCCTCACCCTAACTCTCAAACTAACCCTTACCCTCATCCTCACCCTAACCCTCACAATAAACCTATCCCTCACCCTAACCCTAACACTAACCATCACCCTCGTACTCACGCTCACCCTAGGCCTAAAACTAACCCTAACCCTAATCCAAACAGGAACTTTCACCCTCACCATCAACCTAACCCTAACACGAAACCTAAACCTCACCCTCACACTCACCTTCACCCTCAACTTAAAGCTTAGCCTCAGCCTCACCCTCAACCTAATGCTAACCCGAACCATAACCGTAACCCTGACCCTAACCCTAAACCAAACCCACAACCTAATCTTCACCCTCACTCTCACCCTCAACCTAACCCTCACCCTCAACCTAGCCCTCAACGTAATCCTAACTCGAAACTTAACCCTCACCCTAACCCTAACACTCACCCTAACCCTCACGCTCATACTAACCCTCACCCTAAACACTAACCTCACCTTAACCCTAACACGCACCCTGACTCTCATCCTAACCCTAACCCTTACCCTAATCCTAAACCTATCCCTCACCCTCACACTCACCCTAATTCTAACCGTAAACATAAATTTAACTATACCCCTCACCCAAACCCTCATCCTCACCCTAAACCTAACCCTAAGCCTCACCCTCACCCTCACCCTCAGCCTAACCTTAACCCTCACCCAAAACCTTACCCGACCCTACAATGACCCTAACAGTAACCCTAACCCTAACACTCACCCAAATCCTAAACCTCACACTAACCTCAAATCTAACCCTAAACCTCACCCTTACCCTAACAACAACCCTAACCCTTACCCTAAACCTAACCCTCAAACTCACCGTCACTCTAACTCTCTCCCTAGCCCTAACCGTCACCCACACCCTAACCCTAACCCTAACCTCACCCTCACCCTAACCCTCACACTAACCCTTACCCTCACCTTAACCCTAACACTAAACCTCACACTATCCCTAACCCTCACCCTAACCATAACCCCACCCCTCACCCTACCCCTCATCCTAATCATAACCCTAACCCTAACCCTAACTCTCAAACTCACCCTAAACCTAACCCTCCTCCTATCCCAAACCCTCACCCTCACCCTCACCCTCAGTCTAACCCTAAACCTAACTATAAACCTAACCCTAACCCTAATCCTAAACCTCATCCTCACGCTAACACTCACTCTCACCCTAAACCTATCGCTAACCCTCCCCCTCCCCCTAACCCTCACACTTACCCTCAACTTAACCCTAACACTAAACCTCACACTATCCCTAACCCTCACCCTAACCATAACCCTACCCCTCACCTACCCCTCATCCTAATCATAACCCTAACCCTAACCCTCAAACTCACCCTAAACCTTACCCTCTCCCTATCCCAAACCCTCACCCTCACCCTCACCCTCAGTCTAACCCTAACCCTAACTATAAACCTAACCCTAACCCTAATCCTGACCCTCATCCTCACGCTAACACTCACCCTCACCCTAAACCTATCGCTAAAACTCATCCTCAACCTAACCCTCATCCTTACCCTTACCCTCACGGTAACCATAACCCTAACACTAATCCTAACCTCCCACTAACACTAAGGTTCACATTAAGTCTAACCCTACCCCTCACCTTAACCCTCAACCTAAACCTAACCCTAACCCTAACCCTCAACATACTTATAAACCTCTGCCTAACACTCACCCTCACCCTCAGCCTAAACCTAACCGAAACACTACTCCTAACCCTAAGCCTCACCCTCACTCTCACCCTCACCCTAACCCTAAACCTAAACCTAACCCTCACTCTCACTGCCACCCTAACCCTAAACCTAACCCTAACCCTCACCCTAACCCTAACCCTTACCGTAAACCTAACTGTAACCCTCACCCTAAACATAACCCTAAGCCTAACCCTTACCCTAAACCTAACCCTAATATTAACCCTAACCCTCACCCTAACCCTAAACCTAAAATTAAACCTAACCTTCACCCTAACCCTAACCCCAACCCTCCCTCTCCCCCTAACCCTCAACCTAACCCTTACCCTCATCCTCACCTTAACCCTCACAAAAAACCTAACCCTCACCCTCACGCTCACGTGCACCCACAGCCTAACCCTAACACTAACACCAATCCAAACACTAACCCTCCACCTCACCCTAAAGATAACCCTATCACGAACCCTATCCCTCACCCTCACACTCACCCTCACCCTCATCTTAGACCTCAGCCTCAGCCTCAACCTCACCCTATCCCAAATTCTAACCTTACCCTAAACAAAAACCTGACGCAAAATCTAACCCAAACCCACACCCTAACACTCACCCTCACCCTCAAACTTACCCTAACCCTCATCCTCACCCTAGCCCTCAACCTAACCCTAACCCTAACTCTAACTCTCACCCTAACCCTAACTCTCACCCTAAACCTGAACCTAACACTCAACCTCACCCTAACTCTAAACCTCACCCTAAACCTCAACCTAACTCTAACTCTAACCCTAACCCTAAACCTCACCTTAAAACTCACCATAACATTCATGCTAACCCTAAACCTAACTCTCACACTACCCACATCCTAACCCTTACCCTCACCCTAAACCTATCCCTAACCATAACCCTCACACTAAACCTAACCCTCACCCTAAACCTAAACCTAACCCTCACACTAACCCTAACCCTAAACCTAATCTGCACACTCGAGTTAACCCTTACCCTCACCCTAAATTTCACCCTAACCCTAACCCTAACCAAACCCTAACCTTAACCTTAAACATAACCCTAAAACTTACCCTAACACTCACCCTCATCCTAACCCTCACCCTAACAATTACCCCACCATAACCCTAAAACTAACCCTCACCCTCAAACTAATCCTTAAATCGCCGTAATCCTAACCCCAACCCTCAACCTACCCTTCACCCTAACCCTCATCCTATCCCTAACAGTAACCCTAATCCTCACACTGACCCTAACCCTAACCCGATCCCATATCCTCAACCTTAATCTAACACTCACTATCACCCTAAACCTCACCCTACCCTAATCCTCACTGACCGCCTAACCCTCACCCTCAACCTAACCCTCACCCTCACCCTAGCCCTCGGCATAACCGTTAACCTAACCCTAACCATTACCCTAACCCTAACCCTCACACTAACCCTAATGCTAACGCTAACTCTAACCCTAACCCTAAACCTAACCTTAACCCTAACCCTAAACCTCACCATCACCCCCTCCTCAACCTAACCCTAACCCTACCCCTCATCCTAAACCTCATCCTAACACTAACACTAACCCTAACACGCACACTAAACTTAAACCTCACCCTCACCCTCATCCTCACCCTAACCTAACCCTACACCTCACCCTAACCCTCATCCGAACCCTAACACTAACCTAACCCTAACCGAAAACCTCACCCTAAACCTAACCCTAACCCTAAACCTCAAACTAAACAAACCATCACCCTCACCCACACCCTCACCCTCACCCTCAGTCTAACACTAAACCTAACCGTAATCCTAACCCTAACTCTCTCCCTCACCCTCACACTAACCTCACCCTAAACCTAACCCTAAACCTAACCCTCACCCTAACCCTAACCCTCACCTAAACCTCACGCTAACCCTCACCCTAAACCTCACCTTCACCCTAACCCTAAACAAAACCCTAACCCTAAACCTCACCCTACCCCTCTCCCTCCCCCTAAAACTAAGCCTAACCCAAACACTCACCCTAACACTCAAGCAAACCCTAACCCTAACACTAACCCTAACCCTCACCCTAACACTAACCTTTAGCCTAACCATAACCCTCACCCTACCCTAACCATAACCCGAACCCAAACCCTACCCCTAAGCCTCACCCTCACCCTCACCCTAACCCAAACACTAATCCTAACCCTAAGCCTCACCCTCAGCTTCACCCTAACTCTAAACCTCACCCTAACCTTCAACCTAATACTAACTCTAACACAAACCGTAAACCTCACCCTAAACCTCACCCTAATCCTTACCCTCATTCTAACCCTAAACCTAACCCTAACCCTCACACCAATCCTAACCTTCATCCTTACCCTAACTATACCCCTCACCCTAACCCTCACCCTAACACTAATACGAAACCTAACCATCACCCTAAACCTAACCTTAACCCTCGCCCTCATTCTAACCCTCAACCTATCCCTTACCGTAACCCTAAACCTAATCCACAACCTCAACCTCACCCTCACAATAACCCTAACCCTACCCCTCATCCTAAACCTAACCCCGACCCTAACACTAACCCTAACCCTATCCCTCACCCTCACCCTAACACTTACCCTAACCCTAAGCCTAATCCTAACCCTCACACTCACCCTAAAACTCACCCTCACCCTCAAACTCACCCTAAACCTCAACCTCACACTACTCCTCATCCTAATCCTAACTTTGACCCTAACACTTACCCAAACCCTAACAATAACACTAACCCTAAACCTAACTCTCAAACTCACCGTCACACTAACACTCACCCTAATCCTAATTCTCATCAACGACCTAACCCTCACCCTCACGCGAAAACGAACACTCACCCTACACCTCACGCTCACACTAAACATAACCTAAACCTAACCCGCACACTAACCCTAACCTTAACACTCACTCTATCCCTAACCCTCACCCTCACCCTAACCCTAAGCCTCAGCCTAACCCTAACCCTCACCCTCATCCTAACCCTCACCATTGCACTTACCCTCACGGTTAGCCTAACCCTAACTCTAACCCTCACACTAACCATACCTCTCACACTACGCCTAACCCTATCCCTCACCCTAACCCTCATACTAAACCTAACACTAACACTAACACTCACCCTAACACTAATCCTAACCGTAACTCTCACCCTCACCCTCAGCCTCACCTTCACCTTAAACATCAACCTCAGCCTCAACCTCAACCTTACCCTAACCCTAAGCGTAACCCTCAACATAACGGTAACCCTGAGCCTAACCCTAACCCTAACCCACACCCTTACCCTGACCCTGACCCTCACCCTCAAACTAACCCTCATCCTCTACCTAGCCCTCACCCTAGCCCTAACTCTAACCCTAACACTCACCCAAACCCTAAATCTAACACTCACCCTAACCCTAATCCTCACCCACACACTAACCCTCACCTTCACCCTAACCCTCATCCTAAACCTAACCCTAAACCTAAACCTCATGCTAACATTAACCCTCACCCTCATGTTCAGCCTAAGCCTAAGCCAAACTCCAATCGAACCCTAAGCCTCACCCTCACCCTCACCCTAAACCAAACACTAATCCTAACCCTAAGCCTCACCCTCAGCCTCACCCTAACCCTAAACCTAAATCTAACCCTCACCCTAAACATTACCCTCTGCCTAAACCTAAATGTGACCCTCACACTAACCCTAAGCCTAACCCTAACACTCACCCCAACCCTAAACCTAACACACACCCTGACCCTCAGCCTAACCCTAACCCTAACCCAAATCTGAACCCTATTCCTCAGGCTCACACTCACCCTAATTCTAACCGTAACTCTAACCCTAACTATAACCCTCACACTAACAATCACCCTAACCTTAAACCTACCCTATCCCTCACCCTCACCCTCAACAAAACCCTAACCCTCACGCTAAAATTTACTCCAACTTACCCTAACCATAACCCTAACCCTAACACTCATGCAAACCCTAAACCTAAACCTAACACTTAAACTCACGGTCACCCTAACACTCACCCTAAAACTAACCCTAACCCACACCCTAACACTTAGCCTCACCCGAACACTCACCCTCACCCTAAACTTCACCCTCACACTAAACATCACCCTAACCATAACCCCAACCCTAACCCTAAACCTAACCCTCAACCTAATCTTAATCCTCACCCTCACCCTTACCCTAAGCCAAACCCTAAGCCTAACACTAATCCTAAACCTTTCACTCACCCTCACCCTAAACCTAAACCTATCAGTAAACCTCACCTCACACTCACCCTAACCCTAATCCTAACCCTCACCTTCACCCGAACCCTAAGCAAAATTCTAACACGAAACCTCACCCTACCCCTCACCCTGACCCTTAACCTAACCCTAACCCTCACGCTCAAACTCACCTTCATGCTAACCCACACCCTCATCCTAGACTTTACCCTAATCCTAACTCTAACCCTAAACCTCACCATAACCCTAAACCTCATCCTAACCCTACCCCTACCCCTTACCTTAACCCTGATCCTAACCCTAAGCCTACACCTAACACTCACCCTAACAATAAACTTAACACTAACAATTAACCTGACCCTCAGCCTAACACTAATACGAACCCTAACCATCACCCTAAACCTAACCTTAACCTTCGCCATCACTCTAACCCTCCCCTTCAACCTAACCCACACCTTTACCATAACCCTCACCCACAATCCAACCCTCACCCTATCCCTAACTCTAACCCTAAACCTAACCCTCACCATCAAACTCACTCTCACCCTAACCCTAACCCTAACCCTACCCTAAACCTAACCCAGAACCTAACCCTAACCCTAACCCTCACCCTCACACTCACCCTAAACCTAAACCTAACCCTAACCCTAAGCCTAATCCTAACCCTCACCTTCACCCTAGCCCTCACCCTAACACTAATCCTAACCCTATCCCTCACCCTAACCCTAAACCTCACCCTAAGCCTAACCCTCACACTAACCCTAACCCTTATATTAAACATAACCCTAACATTAACCCTAACTCTCACCGTAAACCTAAACTTTAATTTAACCATAATCCTAACCCTAACCCTCACCCTAACACTAACCCTAAACCTAATCCTCACCCTCACCCTAACCCTAAACCTAACCCTTAACCTCATCTTCACCCTAACCCTCACAATAAACCTAACCCTCACCCTAACCCTAACACTAACATTCACACTCATTCTCACGCTCACCCTCAGCCTAAACCTAACCCTAACACTAATCCAAACACTAACCCTCACCCTTAAGCTCAACCTAAACCTAACCCGAAATCTGACCCTCACCTTCACACCCACCCTCACCCTCAACTTAAACCTCATCCTCAGCCTAAACCTCACGCTAACCCTAAACCTAACCTAACCCTCACCCTCAACATAACCGTAACCCTAACCCCAATCCTAACCCACCCCCTAAACCTCACCCTCACCTCACCCTCACCCTAACCCTCACCCTTATCCTAGCCATCACCCTAATCCTAACTCTAACCCTAAACCTCACCCTAACCCTAACCCTCACACTAATCCTCACCCTCATCCTAACCCTCACCCTAACCCTTATCCTCATCCTAACAGTAACTCTCAACCTAACCCTAAATCTACCCCTCACCTTAACCCTCATCCTAACCCTAAGCCTAAACCTAACACTCACCCTAACCCTAACCCTAACCCTAACACTCACCCTGACCCTCAGCCCAACCCTAAACCTTACCCTAATCCGAACCCTAATCCGAACCCTCACACTCACCCTAATTCTCACCCTAACCCTAACCTTATCTATACCTCTTACCCTCACCCTCATCCTAACCCTAAACCAAACCCTATCCCTCACCCTCACCCTAACCCTAACCCTAACTCTAACTCTCACCCTAATCCTAACACTCACCCTAAACCTAACCTTAACCATCATTCACAACCTAACTCTAAACCTCACCCTAACCCTCAACCTAACTGTAACTCAAACCCTAACCCTAAACCTCACTCTAAACTTCACCCTAACCCGTACGCTCACTCTAACCCTAACCCTAGGCATCACACTAATCCTAACCCTCAACTTAACCCAAACTATAACCCTCACCCTAACCTTTACCCTAACACTAATACGAAAACTATCCATCACCCTAACCCAACCTTTAACCTCGCCCTCACTCTAACCCTCCCCTTCAAACTAACCCTCACCTTTACCCTAACCCTCTCCCACAACCCAAACCTCACACTCACCCAAACCCTCACCCTAACCCTAACCCTAACCTTAACCCTCACACTAACCCAAACCCAGATCCAAAGCCTAACCCTAACCCTCATCATCACCCTAACCCTAACCCTAACACTCACACTTACCCTCACATTAACACTCATGCTAACCCTGAACCTCAATCTCACTCTACCCTCATCCTAACCCTTACCGTCACACTAACCCTATCCGTAACCATAACCCTGACACTAAACCTAACCGTCACTCTAACCCTAACCCTACCCCTGACACTAACCCTAACCCTAACCCTAATCCGCACCCTCAACCTAACCCTTAGCATCACCCTAACCCTCACCCTAAAATTAACTCTAACCCTAACCCAAATCTTAACCTTAAACATCACCCTAACCCTTACCCTCACCCTAACCCTCACCCTCATCCTAACCCTCACCCTAACAATTACCGTCATCCTAAACCTAACCCTAAACCTAACCCTCACCCTCATCTTAAACGTTACCCTCACAATAACCCTAACCCTAACCCTAAAACTACCCTTCACCCTAACCCTCATCCTAACCCTAACCATAACCCTAAACCGCACCCTGACCCTAATCCTAATTCTAACCCTCAGCCTCACCCTAGCCCGCACCGTCACCCTAACCCTCACCCTACCCTAACCCACAGCGACACCCTCACCATCAACTTCTCCCTCACCCTCACCCTAAACCTCACACTCACTTCAGCCCTCAGCCTAAAACTAACACTAACCCTAACCCTAACACTAACCCTATCCCTAACCCTCAAACTAACGCTAACACTCACACTAATACTAACCCTACCCCTCACACCAACCCTCATCCTAAACCTAACCCTAACCCTCACCCTCAAGCTAACCCTAACCCTCACCCTCACCCTATCCTTAAGCCTAATCAAAACACTCACCCTAAAACTCAACCAAACCCTAACCCTAACACTAACCCTAACCCTCACCCTAACACTAACCTTTAGCCTAACCCTAAGCCTCAACCTACCTTAACCATAACCCGAAACCTAAACCGAACCCTACCTCTCACCCTAACCCTAACCCTAACCCTAAACCTCACCCTCATCCTAACCCTCACCGTTAAACTTACCCTCACGGTATCCCTAACCCTAACGCTAACACTCACCCTAACCCTAACCCTCACACTAACCCTAACCCTAAACATAACCCTCACCCTAAAACTCACCATAATACTAACGTTAACCCTAAACGTCACCCTAACCATTAAACTCACCTTAACCTTTACCCTCACCCTAAGCCTAACCCTAACCCTAACACTAACCCATACACTAATCCTAACCTCAATCCTAACCCTAACACTAAACCTCACCCTAGCCCTCACACTTAACCTAACTCTATCCCTAACCCTTACCCTTACACTAACTAACAATAACCCTAACATTAACCCTAAACCTCACCCTAACACTAATGCTAAACCTAACCCTGACTCTCACATCAAACCTATCCCTCACCCAAAAGCTAAGCAAACCCCTCAGCCTAACCCTAACCGTAACCCTAAACCTAACAATAACCTCAACTCTAACCCTAACCCTAACTCTAACACTCACCCTAACATTAACCCTAACCCTAACCTTCACATTAAACCTTACACTCACCCTAAATGTAACCCCTCCCCTCAGCCAAACCCTCACACTAAACCGAACCCTAATGCTAATCCTCACCCTATACATAACCCTAACCCTAACCCTCATCCTTACCCTCACTGTCACCCTAACCCTACCCTCACCCTCAACCTCACCCTAATCCTAACCCTAAACCTAATCCTAATTCTAACACAATTCCTCACCCTCACCCTAATGCTAAACCTAACCCTAACCCTAACCATAACTCTCACCCTAACCCTAAGCCTAACCCTAACCCTCAACCTCACCCTAGCCCTCACCCTAACCATACTTCTAAGCCTAAACCTCCCCCTAACCCTGAACCTCATTCTAACCGTAAACCACACCCTAAACCTAACCCTCACCCTAACCCTAACCCTCAACCTAACACTTACCCTAAACCTAAACCTAACATTAACCCTAACCCTCACCCTAACCTTAACCTAATAATAGCCCTAACCCTCACCCTAACCCTGACCCTAACACTAACCCTATAACTAAACCTCCCACTCATCCTAACCCTCAACCTAACTCTTATCCTCACCCTCACCCAAACCCTCACATTCACCCTAATCCTCACCTTAAAACTAAGACTAAACCTCATCCTCAGTTAACCCTAAATGACACCCTAACCCTCAACCTAACCTTAACCCTCACACACAGGCTACCACTCACCCTAAACTGAAGAATCGCCCTCACCCTAACCCTCACCCTAAGACTAAACCTAAAACTAACACTAATCCTAAAATTAATCCTCACCCTCACCCTCCCCCTAACACTAACACTAACCCTCACCCTAACCTTAACCCTCATCCTAACCCTAAGCCTAACCCTAACCCTCACCCTAACCCTATCCCTAACCCTAACCCTAACCCTAACCCTCACCATAATCCTAACCCTAACCCTAAACCTCACCCTCAGCCTAAACCTCAACCTAAACCTAACCCTCACCTTAAACCTAACCCTAACCCTCACACTAACCCTCACCCTCACCCTCACACTAAGCCTAACCCTAAACCTAACCCTAATCCTCAACCTAACCCTCAACCTCACCATCACCCTAAGGCTAAAACTAACCCTAAACATAACCCTAATTCTCACCCTCATCCTAGCCATCTCCCTAACCCTAAGCCTAACCCTAAACCACACCCTAACCCTCACCCTAACCCCTAACCTCACCCTAACCCTTACCCTCACCCTCACCCTCACCCGCACCGTAACCCTTACCCTCATCCTAACCCTAAACTAACCCTCACAGTAACCCTACATATCATTCTAACCCTTACCCTACACCTCACCCTAACCCTAACCCTAACCCTCACACTAAACCTAAACTTCACCCTAACCCTAACAATAACACTAACCTTAATCCTAACCCTCAACTTCACCCTCATCCTCAGCCTAACCCTAACCCTAATTATAATCCTAACCCTATCCCTCACTCTCACCCTCACTCTAACCCTAAACTTAACCCTAAACCTCAACCTCACCCTCACCTACACCCTCACCCTCAGCCTAACGCTAACCCTAACAATAACCCTAACCCTAACACTAACACTAACCCGCACCCTAAACCAAACTATAACCCTTAAACTCACCCTAACACTAAACCTAACCCTCACTCTCACCCTAACCATAACACCCACCCTAACCCTCACCCTAACACTTACGCTATCCCTAATCCTCATTCTCAAGCTAAACCTCACCCTAACCCTTACCATCACACTAACCCTCACACTAAATCTAACCCTCACCCTAACCCTAAACCTATCCCTTACCCTAACCCTAACCCTAAACCTAAACCTAACAATCACCCTAACCCTAAGCCTAACCCTAACCCTCACCCTCACCCTACCCCTCTCCCTAAACCTAATCCTAACCCTAACCCTCACCCTAACCCTAATTCTCACATTAACCATAACCCTCACCCTAACCCTTACCCTAAGCCTAACCCTAATATTAACGCTAATCCTAACCTTAAACTTAACCCTCATCATAATCCTCACCCTAACCCTAACCCTAACCCTAACCCTCCCCCTCACTCTAACCTTCAATCTAAACCTTACCCTTAGCCTAATCCTAACCCTCACAATAACCCTAACCCTATCCCTCAACCTCACCCTCAAGCTCATCCTCAGCTTAACCCTAATCCTAACCCTATTCCTAACCCTAACCAACACCTCACACTCACCATCAAGCTCACCCTCAGCCTAACCCTAATCCTAACCCAAAGACTTACCCTAACCCTCACCCTCACCATCACCCTCACCCTAACCTTAACCCTCAAGCTCAACCTCACCCTTACCCTAAACCTATGCCTCAGCCTCACCCTCACCCTCATCATAACCCTAACTCTCTCCCTCAACCTAAACCTATCCCTCACCCAACCCTCACTGTAAACCTAAAACTAAATATCACCCTCACCCTAACCCTCACCCTAACCCTAAAACTACCCCTGAGCCTAATTCTCACACTAACCGTAACCCTAACCCTAATTCTCACCCTATACCTAACCATAACCATAACCCTCACACTCACCCTAGCCCTCACTATAACTCTATCACTAACCTTAACCCTCACCCGAACCCTCACGCTCACCCTCACCCTAATCCTAACAATCACTTTAACCCTAACTCTTAACGCTAAACCTAAACCTACCCCTAACCCTAAACCTCCCCCTCCCTTTCCCACTCACCCTGAACTTAACCCTAACACTAATCCTAATCTTAAACCTAACCCTCACTCCCATCCTCCCTCTAAACCTAACCCTAATGTAAACATCACCCTCACCCTCACCCTCACCCTAACCCTAACAACAACCCCAACTCTAACCGTAACCCTAAGCATAACCCTCACCCTAACACTAACCCTAACCCTCACATTAAACCTAACCCTTACCATAACCATAACCCTACCCCTCAGCCTAACCCTCACACTAAACCGAACCCTAACGCTAATCCTCACCCTATCTCTAACCCATCCCTAGCCCTAAATCTCACCCTGACCCTCACTGTCACCCTAACCCTAACGCTCACCCTCAAACTCACCCTCATCATAAGCCTAACCATTATCCTAATTCTAACCCTATCACTCACCCTCACCCTCATGCTAAACCAAACCCTAACCGTAAACCTCACCCTAAACCGAACCCTAAACCTAAACCTAACTTTAACCCTAACTCTAAACCTAACCCTCACCCTCACCGTAACCTTAACCTTAACCCTAACACTAACCCTCACCTTAACCCTCACCCTAACACTCAAGCTAACCATAACCCTCACTCTCACCCTAAACCTCACCCGCACCCTACCACTTACCCTCACCCTAAAACTGTCACCCTAACACTCACACTAAACCTAACCCTCACCCTAACCCTAAAACTACAACTCACACTAACCCTAAACCTAAACCAAACCCTAATCCTCAGCCTAACACTAAGCCTAACCCTAACCCTTACAAAAACTCTAACCCTCACCCTAGCCCTCACCCTAACACTCACGCAAACCCTAACCCTCACCCTAACACTTACCCTTACCCTAGGCCTAACATTAACCCTAATTGTCACCCTAACCCTAACCTAAACTTAACCCTAACTCTCAAACTAACCCTCACCCTAAACCTCCCACTTACCCTAACCCTAAACCTAACCCTTACCCTCACCCTCAACGTAACCCTCACATTAACCCTAACCCTCAAGCTAAACCTAAGCCAAACCGTCATCATCACCCTCATTCTCATCCTTAGCCAAACCCTAACCCTAACCCTAATCCTAACCCTATCCCTCACCCTCACTCTTACACTAACCCTAACCCTGACCCTGACCCTCACCCTCACCCTAAACCTCAGCCTCAACCTCACCGTCACCCTATCCTTAACACTAACCCTAACACTCACCTTAATCCTCACCCTAACTATAACCCTCACCCTAAACCTAACCCTAACCCTCACCCTCACCCTAAACCTAACCCTAACCCTCACCCTCACCCTAACACTCACCCTAACCCCTAAGCTCACACTAACCCTAATCCTAATCTTAGCACTCAGACTAAACTTAACCGTCACCCTAATCCTAACCATTCCCCTCAGCCTAACACTCACCCAAACCCTAAACCTAATCCTAGTTCTCACGCTATCCCTAAACCTAACCCTAACCCTAACCCTCACCCTAGCCCTCACCCTAACACTAACCGTAAACCTAAATAGCACCGGAAACCGAACCCTCACCCTAACCCTCACCCTCATCCTAAACATCACCCTAAACCTATCCCTGACCCTAACCCTAACCCTAACACTCACCCTAACCCTAACCCTCACCCTCATCCTAATCCTCACCCTTACCCTAACACTAACCCTTACCTCACCAAAACCCTAACACTCACCCACACCCTCACTCGAACCATCACTCTCACAATAGCCCACACCCAAACATTAACCCAACCCTACCCTAACCCTCAACCTCACCCTCACCCTCAGCCTAAATATAACTGTAAACTTAATCCTAACCCTAACCCTCACCCTCACCCCAACCCTAACCCTGACCCTAACCCTCACCCTCACTCAAACCATCAGCCTAAACCTGACACTAACCCTAACCCTAACCCTCATACTAAACTAACCCTCACCCCCACCCTCACCCTAACCCTAACCCTCACCCAAACCCTAACTGTCACCATGACCCTCACTCTCACCCTAAACATCACCATAAACATAACCCTCACCCTAACCCTAACCCTAAGCCTCACCCTAAACCTAACCCTCACCCTCAACCTAACCCTGACTTACAAGCTAAGCCTAATCCTAACCCTAACACTTACCCTATCTCTAAACCTAAACCTAATCCTTACCCTAACCTTAAACCTCACCCTAAATCTAACCCAATTCCTAACCCTAAACCTCACCCTCAACCTCACCTTAAGCCTAACCCTAAACCTCACACTAATACTCACCCTCACCCTCACCCTAACCCTAACCCTAACCTAACCCTAACCCTCAACCTCACCCTCACCCTAACTCTAACCCTAACCCTAACCCTAACCGGAACCATCACCCTCACCCTAACCCTCATGCTCACACTAAACCTCACCCTCACCCTAACCCTCACCCTAACTCTAGCGTTAACCCTCATCCTAACACTTACCGTCACCTTAATCCTCAAGTCACACTAATCCTCACCTAACCCTAGACTTAAACCTTACACTAACCCTAACCCTCACCCTCACCCTCAACTTCACCCTCAGCCTAACTCTCACCCTCACCCTAGGCTACAACCTAACCCTAACCCTAACTCTAACACTCACCCTATCACTAACCCTCACCATCATACTAATCCTCACCCTAACTCTACTCTAAAACTAAGCCTAACACTAACCATCACCCTCACCCTATCCGTAAACCTCACCTTCACCCCAACCCTAACCCTTACCCTCACCCTAAGCCTAACCCTAACCCCAAACCTAACTGTAACCCTCAGACTAAACCTAAGCCTCACCCTAACCCTAACCCTACACCTGAGCCTAAACCTCACCCTAACCCTAACCCTAACCACTATTCTCACCCTATCCCTCACTATAACCCTAACCCTCACACTCACCCTAGCACTCACCCTAACACTATCCCTAAACCTAACCTTCACCCAATCTCTCACAGTCACTCTCAACCTCACAATAATCCTAATCCTAACAATAACTTTAACCTAACTCTCACTATAACCTTAACCCTAAACCTACACCTAAACTTAACCCTCACCCTCCCCGTCGCACTCACCCTCAGCTTAACCCTAAACCTAATCCTAATCCTATCCCTAACACTCACTCGCACCCTCACTCTAAACCTAATCCTATCCCTAAATCTCACCATCAGCATCACCCTCAACCTCACCCTAACCCTAACCCTCACATTAAACCTTAGCCTCACCCTAAACTTAACCCTACCCCTCAGACTAACCCTCACACTAAACCTAATCCTAATGCTAATCCTCACCCTATCCCTAAGCCTAAACCTATCCCTAACCCTCACCATGACTCTCATTGTAAACCTAAACCTAACCCCCACCCTCATCCTCACCCTAATCCTGAACCTAACCCTAATCCTAATTCTAACAATATCCTTCACCCTCAAACTCACGCCAAACCTAACCCTAAACCTCACCCTAACCCTAACCCTAACCTAAAAATAAACCTAACCCTCACCCTAACCCTAACCTAACCTCAACCCTGACCCTCACCCTAACCCTAACCCTAACTCTAAACCTCCCACTCATCCTAACCCTCAACCTAACCCTTATCCACACCCTCACCCTAAGCTTCACATTAACCCTAACCCAACCCTCACCCTAAACCTAAACCTAACTTTCACCCTCAATCTAACACTCACTGTCACTCTAATCCTCATCCTAACTCTAATCCTCACCCTAAATTTAAGCCTCACCCTTAACCTATCCTTCACCTAAGACTAACCCTAACCCTAACACTAATCCTAAACTTAACCCTCACCCTCACCCTCAACCTAATACTAACCCTAACCCTCACCCTAACCGTAACACTCATCCTAACCCTAACCCTAACCCTAACCCTTACCCCAAACCTAACCCTCACCCTAACCCTAACCCTAACCCTAACACTCACCCTAATCCTAACCCTAACACTAACCCTCACCCTCAACCTAAACATCAACCTTAACCTAACCCTCACCCTAACCCATACCCTCACCCTCATCCTCACCCTAAGTCTAACCCTAAACCTACCACTAATCCTAAACCTAACTCTCACCCTCACCCTCAACCTATGACAAACCCTAACCCTAAAACTAACCCTAACTCTCACCCTCACCCTAGCACTCTGCCTAACCCTAAGCCTAACTTTTACCCACACCCTAACCCTCACCCTAACCCTTACCCTCACCCTAACCTTAAACCTCAACCTCACCCTAACCCTAACCCTTAACCTCATACTAACCCTAACCCTAACCCTCACATTGACCCTAAACCTCATCCTAACCCTAACCCTACCCCTCACCCTAACCCTAACCCTCACCCTCACACTAAACCTAAACTTCACCTTAAACCTAACACTAACACTCACCCTAATCCTAACCCTCACCGTCACCCTCACCCTCAGCCTAACACTAACCCTAATTCTTTTTTTTTTTTTGTCGGTTGTGGGGCTTGAACACTGAGCCTGGGCGCTGTCCCTCAGTTCTTCAGTTCACGGCGAATGCTCTACCACTTGAACAACAGCGCCACTTCCGGTTTTCTGGTGGTTTATTGGAGATAGGAGTCTCTCCTGCCCGGGCTGGCTTTGAACCGCGATCCTCAGATCTCAGCCTCCTGAGTAGCTAGGATTACAGGCGTGAGCCACCAGCACCCGGCCTAACCCTAATTCTAATCCTAACCCTATCCCTAACTCTCACCCTCACCCTAAGCATAAACCTAACCTTAATCCTCAACCTCAACCTCACCTTCACCCTCACCCTCAGCCTTAACCTAACCCTAACAATAACCCTAACCCTAACAATAACCTTCACCCTAAACCTAACCCTAACACTTAACTTCACCCTAACCCTAACACTAACCCTCACCCTAACCCTCAACCTCACCCTACCCCTCACCCTAACCCTAATCCTAACCGTAACCCTCACCCTAACCCTAACCCTCAAACTAACCCTAACCCTCACCCTAACCCTTCCCCTAAGCCTAACTCTAACATTAACCCTAACCCTCACCCTAACCCTAACCCTATCCTTAAACTTAACCCTCATCCTAAGCCTCACCTTCACATTCACCCTAACCCTAACCCACACCCTCACTGTAACTTCCATCTAAACCTTACCCTTACACTCAACCTAACCCTCACACTAAACTTAAGCCTGACCCTAAACCTAAAACTAACCCTCACCTTCACCCTCAAGCTCATCCTCAGCCTAACTAATCCTAACCCTAATCCTTACCCTAACCCTCACAATCAACCTCACCCTCAAGCTCTCCCTCAATCTACCCCTAATTCTAACACAAATCCTTACCCTAATCCTCACCCTTACCCTTACCTTGACCCTAAACCTCATACTCATCCTCACACTCACCCTCACCCAAAACCTCAGCCTCACTCTCACCCTCACCCTAACCCTAAACCTCACCCTAACCCTCACCCTCACCGTAATCCTAACCCTAAACCTAACCCTAACCCTAACCCTCACCCAACCCTCACCATAAACCTAACCCTAAACCTCACCCTCACCATAACCCTCACTCTTACCCTTACCCTCAACCTAAGCCTAAACCTAACCCTAAACCTAACCATAACCCTCAGACTAAACCTAAACCTCACCCTAACCCTAACCCTATCCCTGAGCCTAACCCTCACCCTAACCCTAAACCTAACCCTAATTCTCATCTTATCCCTAACCATAACCCTAACCCTCACACTCACCCTAGCCCTCATCCTAAATCTATCCCTAACCCTCACCCTCACCTGAACCCTCACCCTCACCCTCACCCTAATCCTAACAATAAATATAACCCTAACTCTCATCGTAACCCTAACCCTAAACCTACCCCTAACCCTATCCCTCCCCTCCCCTTCCCACTCACCCTCAGCCTAACCCTAACCCTAATCATAATCCTAACACTAACCCTCTCCCACCCTCACTCTATACCAAACCCTATCCCTAAACCTCACCCTCACTGTCACGTCAACCTCACACTAACCCTAACAATAACCCCAACACTAACCCTAACCCTAACCCTGACCCTCACCCTAACACTAACCCTAAATCTAACCCTCACATTAAACCTTACCCTCACCCTAAACGTAACCCTACCCCTCAGCCTATCCCTCACACTAAACCCTAACACTAATCCTCACCCTATCCCTAACCATAAACCTAACCCTAAACCTCAACCTGACCCTCACTGTCACGATAAACCTAAACCACACCCTCAACCTCACCCTAATCCTAACCTTAACCCTAATCCTAATTCTAACAGTATCCCTCACCCTCATCCTAACCCTAACCCTAACCTTAACACTAAAACTTACCCTAAACCTAATCCTCACGCTAACACTCACGCTAAACCTAACCCTCACTCTCACCCTAACCCTCAACCGTACCCTAAACCTTACCCTCACCCCAACCCTAACCCTAACCCTAAAACTCACACTAAACCTAACCCTCACCCTAACCCAAAACTTCAAGTCACACTAACCCTAACACTAACCCTAACCCTAACCCTCACCCTAACCCTAAGCCTAACCCTAAACCTCACCCTCACCCTAGCCCTCACCCTAACCATAATCCTAAACCTAACCCTCATTCTAACCCTAACCCACACACTAAACCTAACCTTCACCCTAACCCTAACACTCACCCTAACACTTACCCTAACCCTAACCCTAATATTAACCCTAACCCTCACCCTGACCCTAACTTAAACTTAACCCTAACCCTCACCCTAACACTAACCCTAAAGCTAAACCTGCCACTCATACTATCCCTCAACCTAACCCTTATCCTCACCCTCACACTAAGGCTCACATTATCCCTAACCCTCACCTTAACCCTAAGTCTAACTATCACTCTCGCCCTAACCCTCACCATCACGCAGACTCTCAACCTAACTCTAATCCTCACTCACACCCTAACCCTCACCCTAAACTTAAGCCTCACCCTAACCCTAAACCTCACCGTAAGACTCACCCTAACCTAACACTAATCCTAAACTTATCCCTCAACCTCACCCTCAACCTAACACTAACCCTAACCCTCACCCTAACCGTAACCCTCATCCTAACCGTAACCCTAACCCTAACCCTCACCCTAAAACTAACCCTCACGCTCAACCTAACCCTAACACTAAAACTCACCCTAGTCATAACCCTAACCCTAACCCTCACTCTCACCCTCAATCTCACCCTCAGTCTAACCCTAACCCTTACCCTAATCCTAACTCTAACCCTCACCCTCACCCTCACACTAACTCTAACCCTAATCCAACCATAACCCTCAGTCTAACTCTAACCCTCACCCAACCATAACCCTCACCCTCAACATCAATTTAACCCTAAACTTAACCCTAACTCTCACCCTAACCCTAAAACTCACACTAACAATTACCCTCACCGTAACCCAAGCCCTAAACCTAACCCAAACCCTCACTCTAATCCTAATGCTAACCCTAAACCTAACACTCACACTAAGCCTCACCCTAACCCTAACCCTAATCCTCACCCTCACCCTAACCCTCACCATCACCCTAACCCTCACCCTAACCCTAACCCTCACCCACAACCTAAACCTCATTCTCACCATGACCCTCACCCTCACACTAAACATCACCCTAAACATAACCCTCATATTAACCCTAAGCCTCACCCTAAACCTAACCCTCACCCTCACCCTCACCCTCACTCACAGCCTAAGCCTAACCCTAAGCCTAACCCTCAAACTAACCCTAACCCTAAACCTAACCCTCACCCTAACACTAACCCTCACCCTAACCCTAATACTAAGACTAAACATCAACCTAACCCTAACCCTCAACCTAACCCTAACCCTATCCCTAATCAGAAACCTCACCCTCACCCTACCCTAACCCTAACCCTAAACCTAACACTAATCCTAAACCTAACTCTCACTCTCATCCTTACCCTAATGCTAAACCTAACCGTAACCTACACACTAATACTCACCCTCAACCTCACCCTAAATCTAACCCTAAACTAATCCTAACCCTCACCCCCACTCTAAACCTAAACCTAACCTTAACACAAACCCAAATCTTCACCCTAACCCTAACCCTCACGCTCACATTTAACCTCACCCTCACCCTAACCCTCACCCTAACCATAGCGCTAACCCTCACCCTAACACTTACCGTCACCCTAATCCTCAAGTCACCCTAATCCTCACCCTAACCCTAAACTTAAACCTTAAGCTAACCCTAACCCTCACCCTCACCTTCACTCTCAGCCTAACCCTCACCCTCACCCTAGCCTTCACCCTAACCCTAAACCTAACCCTAACGCTCACCCTGACCCTAACCACCACCCTCATACTAATCCTAACCCTAACTCTTACTCTAACCCTAACCCTAATCCTAACCCTCAACCTCACCCTATCCCTAACCCTCACACTCTCCCTAAACCTAGCCCTAAACTTCACCCTCACCCTCAACCTCACCCTGAGACTAACCCTAATCTTAAACCAAAACCTTACTGTAATCCTCACCCTTACCTTCACCTCAACCCTAACCCTCACCCTCACCCTCACCCTCAACCTCATCCTAACCCTCAGCCTCACTCTCAACCTCACCCTTACCCTAACCCTAACCCTCACCCTCACCCTCATCCTTAGCCTAACCCTAACCCTAACCCTAATCCTAAACCTAACCCTCACCCTCAACCTAAACCTAAACCTAACCCTAACCCTCACCCTCACCCTCAACCTTACCCTCACACTAATCCTAACCCTAACCCTAAGCCTCAGCCAAAACGTCTTCCTAATCCTAACCATAAGCCTCAACTTAACCCTAACCCTCATACTCACCCTAACCCTCACCATCACCCTAACCCTCATTCTAAACCTAACCCTCACTCAGACCCTAACCCTCACCCTAACCGTCTCCCTCAACCTAAACATCACGCTAACCCTAAACCTCACGCTAACACTAACCATAACCCTCACCTTCAACCTAAACTTAACCCTAAACCTAACCCTAACCCTAACCATCACAGTAACACTCACCCTAACACTCAGGCTAAATCGAACCCTTACTCTCACTCTAATACTCACCTTAAACCTTATTCTCACCCTAAACTTAAGCCTAACCCAAACCCTCACACTAAACCTAAGCCTCACCCTAACAATAACTCTAACCCTAACCCTCACCCTTACACTCACCCTAACCCTAACCTTCACCCTCAACCTAACCCTAACCCTAAACCTAACCCTCACCCTAACCCTAACCCTAACCCTAACTCTACCCCTAAACGCAATCCTCACCATCCCTCTCACCCTAACCCTAGCCCTAATGCTATCCCAAAACCTCAACCTCAACCTAACACTCACTCAAACCCTTACCCTCACACTAAGCCTAACCCTAATCCTAAACCTAAACCTCAATTTAACCCTAACCCTAACCATAGCCCTTACCCTCACCCTTAACCTCACTGTCACTCTAAACCTCACTGTAACCCTAATCCTCACCCTAACCCTAACCCTCACCCTCACCCTCACCCTATCCCTAACCCTAACCCTAACACTCACCTTAACCCTAACGCAAACCCTAACCCTAAACCTCAACATAACCCTCACCCTAAACTTAACTGTAAATCTAAACCTCACCCTAACCGTAAACCTAACCCTAATGCTATTCCTAACCCACACCCTCACCCTAACCCTCACTCTAACTCTTAACCTAAACCTCACCGTAACCCTAAACCTTTTCCTCACACTAATACTAACCCTAACCCTAAGCCTCAGCCAAAACGTCTTCCTAACCCTAACCATAACCCTCAACCTAACCCTAACTTTAAACCTAAACCTAACCCTCACCCTAAACCTAAACCTCACCCTCACCCTCACCCTCACCCTCAGCTTAACCCTAACCTTAATCCTAACACTAACTGTAACCTTCACCATCACCCTAAGCCTAACCTGAACCCTAACCCTCACCCTAATCCTCATCGTAACCCTTACCCTCATCATAACTCTAACCCTAACCCTAACCGTAATCCTCACCGCAACCCTAACCCTCACCCTCACCCTAACCGTCACCCACACCCTAAAACTCACCCTCACACGAACCCTCACCCCCACCCTTACCTTTCCCTAAACCTCACCCTAAACCTAACCCTCACCCTAAATCTAACTCTAACCCTAACCCTCACCTTAACCCTCAGAGCAACTCTCATCCTAATTCTAACTCTAACACTAATCCTCACTCTCAACTTAACCCTAACCCTAAACCTTATACTCACACTATCCCTAATCCTAACCCTAACACTCACATTAACCCTAAACCTCACCCTAAACCTAACCCTACCCCTCATCCTACTCCTCACCCTACCCCTTACACTAACCCTAACCCTCAACTTCACCCTAACCCTCACCCTAACCCTAATCCTCATGTACAACCTCACCCTCACCATCACACTCACCCTCACCTTAATCATCACCCTCACTCTAAACATCACCCTAACACTAACCTTCACCCTCACCCTAACCCTAATCCTCACCTTAACCCTAAACCTCAACTTAAAACTCACCCTAACCCTAATCCTCAACCTAACCCTAAACCTAAGCCTTTCCTAACCGAAAACCTCACTCTCACCCTAACCCTCACCCTAACCATCACCCTCACTCTAGCCCTCACCCTAAAACTCAACCTAACCCTAACCCTCACGCGCAACCTCACCACACCCTCAAACTAACCCTAACCCTTACCCTCACCCTAACCCTAATGCTAACCCTAAACCTCAAACTCACCTTAAGCCTCACCCTAACCCTTACCCTCACCCTCAAACTCACCCTAACCTTAACACTAACCATAACCCTAACCCTCACCCTAACCTTCACCCTAACCCTAACCCTCACCCTAAACCTAAACCTAAGCCTAATCTTCACCCTATACATAACCGTAACCCTAAACCTCAACCTCACACTCACCATAAACCTAATGTTAACATTATCCCTCAAACTCACCCTAAACCTCGCCCTAACACGTATCCTCATCATAACCTTATCCCTCACCCTCACCATAAACCTCACCCTAACCCTTATCCTCACCCTAAGCCTCATCCTAACCGTAACGCTAAACCTAACACTAACCCTCACCCTAACCCTCACCCTAACACTAAGCCTAACCCTAACCCGAATCCTCACCTTAATCCTCACCCTAACCATTATCCTCCCCCGAACCCTAACCCTAACCATCAGCCTAAACCTCCTGCTAAACCTAACCCTAACCCTAACCCTCACCCTAACCTTAACACTAACCCTATTCCTAACCCTCATCCTTACCCTAACCCTCAACCTCAGCCTCTACATCAACCTCAGTATAACACTAACCCTAACCCTAATTCAAAACCTAACCCTCACCCTCACCCTAACTATAAACATAACCCTAAACCAAACAATCACCCTAACCCTAACCCTAACCCTAAGCCTCACCCTAACCCTAACCCTAATTCAAACCCTAACCCTAACCCTCACCCTCAACCTAAACCTAACCCTAACCCTCATCCTAATGCTCACCCTAATCCTCATCCTAACCCTAACCCTCACCGTCGAACTGACCCTCAACATAAACCTTTCCCTCACCCTAACCCTAACCCTAACACTTAGCCTAACCTTCACACTAAACCTAACCCTCATCCTAAACCTAAACCTCACCCTCACCCTCACCCTCACCTAAAACCTGACTCCAACCCTTACCATCACCCTAACTCTCAACCTAACCCTCACCCTAACACTAACACTAAACCTCACCCTAACCCTAAACTTAAACTTAACCCTCACGCTAACGATCACCCTAACCTTGAACATAACCCTAACCCTAACACTAACACTAAACCTCACACTAACCCTAACCCTAACCATAAACCTAAACTTAACTCTCACCCTAACGCTCACCCTAACCCTCAACCAAACCCTAACCCTAACCCTAGCCCTAATCCTAACCCTAAATCTCACCTGCACCCTAACCCTCACCGTCACCCTAACCCTCACCGTAACCCTAACCCTCACCTACACCCTCACCCTCACCCTCACCCTAACCCTAACCCTCATCCTAACCCTAAACTTAAACCTCACATAACCCTAACCCTCACCTTAAACCTCACCCTCACCCTAATCCTCACCCTAACCCTAAACCTAAGCCTTTCCTAACCGAAATCCTCACCCTCAACCTAACCCTCACCCTCACCCTAGCCTTCACCCTAAAACTAACCCTAACCCTAACCCTCACCCTCAACCTTACCCCAACTTCAGCCTAACCCTAACTCTAAACCTTATCCTAACCCTAACCCTAACCCTCATCCTCACCCTTACCCTAACCCTAACCCTAACCCGAACTCTAATGCTAACACTAGCCTTCACCCTCACCCTAACCCTAATCCTAATCCTAACCCTCACCCTAAACCTAACCCGCACCCTAATCCTAACCTTAACCCTAGCCCTCAGCCTCACCCTAGCCCTCGCCCTAACTCTAAAACATAATACTTACCCTAAACCTAACTCTCAACCTCACCCTCAACCTCACCATCACCCTCGCCCTAACCCTCACCCTCAAACTCACCCTAACCCTAACCATAACCATAACCCTCACCCTAAAACTAACTCTGACCCTCACCCTCACCCTAACCCGAACCAGAACACTCACCCTAACCATTACCTTCAACCTAAACATCACCTTAACCCTAACCCTCAACCTAACACTAACCATAATGCTCACCGTCACACTAATCTTAACACTAACCCAAAACCGAAACCTAACCCTCACCCTAACCCTCACCCTAACACTCAGGCTAACCCAAACCCTCACTCTCACCCTAACCCTAAAACTAACCCTAACTCTCATGCTAACACTAGCCCTAACCCTCACCCTAACCCTAAACCTAACCCTAACCCTCACCCTAACCCTAATACTAAGCCTAAACCTCAACCTCACCCTAACCCTTACCCAAACCCTGACACTAAACCTCACTCTAATCCTCCCCCTAAACCTCAACCTGAATCTAACCCTCACCCTAATGCTCATCCTGAGCCTCAACCTAACCCTAATCCTCATCTTCACCCTCACCCAAACCCTCACCCTAAACCTTACCCTCAACCTAACCATGACCCTAAATCCAACCCTCAGCCAAACCCTCTTCCTAACCCTAACCCTACCACTCAAACTCACCCGAACCCTAACCCTAAACCTAACCCTCACCCTAAACCTAAGCCTCACCCTAACCCTCAGCCTACCCCTAACCCAAACCCTAATCTTAACCCTAACGCACACCATCACCCTAACTCTAACACTAACACTAACCCTGACCCAAACCCTAACCCGAGCCCGAACCCTAACCCTAACCCGAACCCTCACCCTAACCCTAACACTCACCTGAAACCTCACCCTTACAATAATGCTAACCCTAACCCTCACCCTCACCCTAAACCTCACCCTAAAACTTATGCTCTCCATAACCCTAAACTGAACCCTAATCCTCACACTAAGCCTCACCCTAACACTCCACCTAAAATTACACTAACACTAAAATTCACCTTAACCCTCACCGTCACCCTAACCCTCACCCTAAAACTAACTCTCACCTACACCGTAACCCTCACACTAACCCTCAACCTCACGCTCACCCTCACCCTCAACCTAACCCTCACCCTAACCCTCACCCTCACATTAGCCCTCACCCTAAAACTAACCCTAACCCAAACCCTCAACCTCAACCTCACCAACACCCTCAGCCTGAACCTAAACCTAATTCTAATCCTAGCCCTAACCCTATCCCTCACCCTCACCCTCACCCTAACCCAAACCCTCACCCTAACCCTCACCCTCACCATAACCCTAATGCTAACATTAACCCTCAACCTCAGCCTAAACCTCGCCCTAACCCTTACCCTCACCTTAACCCTACCCTCTCCCTCACCCTAAACCTCACCCTAACCCTTACCCTCACCCAAAAGCTCACCATAACCCTAAGCCTAAGCCTCGCCTCACTCTCACCCAAACCCTCAACCTAACCCTTACCCTCACCTGAACCCTAACCCTAACCCTCAATTTAAACCTCATCCTAACCCTAACCCTAACCCTAACCCTCACCCTAACCGTAACCCTAACTCTAACCCTAACCCTCACCCTAACCCTAAACCTAACTCTCAACCTCACCCTCAACCTCAACTTCAGCCTAACCCTAATCCTAACCCTAACCCTCACCCAAACCCTAAACCTCACCCTTACACTCAACCTTACCACCACGCTCACGCTGACCCTAACCCTCACCCTAAACCTAAACCTAAACCTCACCCTTACCGTAACACTAACCCTCACACAACCCTAACCCTAACCCTAATGCTAACCCTAACCCTCACCCTCACCCTCAGCCTCACCATAACACTAACCCTAACTCTAACCCTCAACCTAAACATAACCCATCCCTAATGCTATCCTTAACCCTCACCCTCACCCTAACTCTCCCTCTAAACCTTACCCTCACCCTAACCCTCACACTATTCCTAACACTAACCCTAACATTAAACCTCACAATAACTTTAAACCTAAACCTAACCCTCACCCTAATGCTCAACCTAACCGTCTACCTAACCCTAATCCTCACCCTCATCCTAACCCTCACCCTAAAACTTACCTTCCCCCTAACCCTAACTCAAACCCGAACTCTAACCCTCACCCTCACCCTAAGCCTAAACCGAAACCTAACCCTCGCCCAAACACTCACCATAATTCTAATGATATCCCTAAAACTCACCCTCACCCTAAACCTCATCCTAACCCTTACCCTCAACGTAAACCTAACCTTAACCCTAACCCTAATCCTCACCGTAATCCTAACCCTCACCCTCACCCTAACTCTCACTGTAACCTTAACCCTCACCCTAAACTTAATCATCACCCATTCCCTAAAATTCACCCTCACCCGAACCCTCACCCGGACCCTAATCCTATGCTAAACCTCATCATAACCCTAACACTCACACTAAATCTAACTCTAAACCTCACCTTCATACTAACCCTAACCCTAACCCTCATTTTAACCCTCACCCTAATCCTCACCCTAACCCTAAGGCTAACCCTAAACCTCACTCTCACCCTAACCCTCACCCCAACCCTTACCCTCACACTAACCCTAACACTAACCCTAACGCTTACATTAACCCTAACCCCAAACCTAACCCTAAACCTACCCCTCACCCTATCCCTCCCCCTAACCCTAACCCTAACCCTTACCCTAACCCTAACCCTAACCCTCACGTTCAACCTAACCCTCAACCAAACCCAAAACCTCACCTAAACACTTACCCTCAACCTCAACCTCACCCTCACACTAAACATCACCCTAAACCAAACCCTGACTTTAACCCTAATCCTCACCCTAACGCTAACCCTCACCTTAAAACTCACCCTCAACTTAATTCTCATCCTAACCTGAAACCTAAGCCTTTCCTAACCGAAAACCCTCACCCTCACCCTAACCCTCACCCTCACCCTAGCCATCACCCTAAAACCAACCCTAACCCTAACCTTCACCCTTAACCTCACCCCCACACTCAGCCTAACCCTAATCCTAACCCTAATCCTAACCCAATCTGTAACCCTCATCCTCAACCTAACCCTAACCTTAACCCTTACCCTAATGCTAACACTAGCCCTCACCCTCACCATAACCCTAACCGTAACCCTAACCCTAACCCTAATGCTAACCCTAAAGCTCAATCTCACGCTCAAACTTACCCTAAACCTAACCCTAATCCTAACCCAAACCCTCAACATAACTCTCACCCTAACCCTAATCATAACCCTACCCCTCAGCATAAACCTCACACTAAACCTAACCCTTATCCTAATCCTCACCCTATACCTAACCCTAACCCTAACCCTCACCCTAACCCTCACCCTCATCATAACCCTAATGCTATCATTTACCCTCAACCTCACCCTAAACCTCGCCCTAACCCTTACCCTCACCTTAACCATATCCTCACCCTCACACTAAACCTCACCCCAATCCTTACCCTCACCCTAAAGCTCACCATAACCCTAAGCCTAACCATCCTCTCACCCTCAACCTAAAACTCACCCTAACCCTTATGCTCACCCGAACCCTAACCCTAACCTTCAGTTTAACCCTCAACCTAATCCTAACCATAACCCTAACCCTCACCCTAACCGTAAACCTAACCCTAACCCTAACCCTAACCCTAACCCTCACCTTAAACCTAACCCTCACCCTCACCCTCGCCCTCACCATCACCCTCACCCTAACCCTCACCCTCACCTTCACCCTAAACCTAACCATAACCCTAATCCTCACCCTAAACCTAATTCTGAGCCTCACCATCACCCTCACCCTAAGCCTAACCCTAAAACAAAGCCTAATCCTAAACCCAACCTTCACACTCAACCTCACCCTAAACCTAATCCTCACCCTAACGCTAATCCTAACCCTAAATGTAACCCTCACCATCACCCTAATCGTAACCCGAATCGTAACCCTCACACTAACACTCACCCAAATCTAACGCTATTCCTAAACCTCACCCTCACCCTAAACCTCATCCTAACCCTTACCCTCACCATAACCCTAACCCTAACACTAACACTAATCCTCACCGTAATCCTAACCCTCACCCATATCCTAACCCACACCCTGACCTTAACCCTCTCCCTATCCCTAACCATCACCGACACCATAAAACTCAAATGAACCCGAACCCACAACCTCACCCTAACCCTACTCTAAACCTCACACTCACCCTAGCCCTCACCCTAAAACTAATCCTAACCCTAACCCACACCCTCAATTTCACCCTCGCCTAACCCTAACCCTAACCCTATTCGTAAACCTAAAGCTCCCCCTCAACCTCACCCTAACACTAACCCTAAACCTAACCCTAAACCTAATGCTAACAATAGCCCTCACCCTCACTCTAACCCTAAACCTAACCCTAAACCTCAAGCGAACCCTAACCCTAATGCTAACCCTAAACCTCAACCTCACCCTAACCCTCAACCTAACTCTTACACTCACCCTCAACCTCACCCTAACCATACCTCAAACCTAACCCTAAACCTCACTCTAACTCTCACCCTAAACCTAAACCTAACCCCACCCCTCAGCCTAACCCTCACCCTAAACCTGACCCTAACCCTAATCCTCACCCTATCCCTAACCCTAACCCTAACCTTCACCCTCACCGTATCCCTAACATTAACCCTCAATCTCACCCTAAACCTTGCCCTAAATCTTACCCTCACCTTAACCCTATCCCTCACCCTCACCCTAACCCTCACCCTAAACCTTACCCTCACCCTTACCCTCACACTAACCCTCACCCTAACGCTAAGCCTCAGCCTAACCTTTACCTTCTCCCTAATGCTCACACTAAACCTTACCCTCACACGAACTCTAACCCTAACCCTCAGCCTAAACCTCATCCTAACCCTAACCCTAACCCTAACCCTCACCCTAACCTTAACCCTAACCCTCAACCTAACCCTAACCCTCACCTTCACCCTCAACCTCACCCTCATCCTAAACCTAACACTAACACTAATCCAAACATGAAACCTCACCCTCACCGTCACCCTAACTCTAAACATAACCCTAACCAAAATGCTCAACTTAAATCTAAACCTAACCCTAACCATAACTCTAACCATAACCATAATCCAAAACCTAACCCTCACCCTCATCCTAACCCTCACTGTCACATTAACCCTCACCCTAACCCAAAACCTAACCCGAACCCTCACCCTGACCCTCACCCTAACCATAACCCTAACCCTCACCCTCACCCTATATCCTAAACTTAACCCTTAGCCTAAATCTAATCCTCATCCTCACCATATCCCTCACCCTAACACTTACCCTCCCCCGAACCCTAACCGTCAACCTAACAATCATCTTAAACCTAACCCTAACCCTAAACCTCACCCTAACCTTAACCCTAACCCTAACACTATCCCTCACCCTCAACCTAATGCTCACGCTAACCTTAACACTCACCCTCACCCTCACCATAACCCTAGCACTAACCCTCAACCTAACGCTCACCCTAACCCTAACACTAACCCTAATTCAAACCCTAAACCTCACCTCACCCTAAACCTAACCCTATACTTTACCCTAACCCTAACCCTATCCCTAACCCTCACCCTAAACCTAACCCTAATTCTAAAGCTGACTCTCACCTTCACCCACACCATAACCCTAACACTCATCCTAACCCTAACCCTAGCCCACACCCTAATCCTTACCCTCATCAGAACCGTATCTCTCACCCTCAACCTAACCCTCACCCTAACCTTTATCCTCACCCTAACCCTCACCTTAACCCTTACCCTAAACCAAACCCTAAACCTAACACTAATGCCCACACTAAATATAAACCTAACCCTATCCCTCACACTAACCCTAACCCTCACCCTAACCCTTACCCTCACCCTCACCCTCACTCTAACCCTAAACCTAACCCTCAGGCGAACCCTCATCCTAACCCTAACCCTATCCCTAACCCTCACCCTAATCCTAAACAGTCACCCTAACCTTAATCCTAACTTTCACCCACACCCTAACCCTAAACTTAACCCTCACCCTAACCCTCACCCTAATTCTAACGCTAACCCTAATTCTCACCCTCACCCTAAACCTCACCCTAACTCATAACCTCATCATAACCCTAACCCAAACCCTAACCCTAATCCTCACACTAACCTTAACACTAACCCTCACCTTAACTCTCACCTTAACCCTAATCCTCACCCTCACCCTAACCCTCACAGTCACCTTCACCCTCACCCTAACCCTAACCGTCACCAACAACCAAAACCTCACCCGAACCCGAACACTCACCCTCACCGTAACCCTAAACCTAACCCTCACCTTAACCCTAACCCTCATCTTAACCCTAAATCTAACCCTCAGCCTCACACTAACCCAAACCCTAACCCTCACCATAAACCTCACCTTAAACCTAACGCTAACCCTAACCCTCACCCTCACCCTAACCTTTATCCTCAACCTAACCCTAACCCTAAGCCTTTTCTAAAAGAAATCCTCACCCTCACCCTAACCCTCACACTGACTCTAGACCTCAACCTAAACCTAACACTCACCCTCACAGTTACCCCAACCATCAGCTTAACACTAACCTAAATCTGATCCTAACACTAACCCTAACCCTCAACCTCACCCTCAACCTAACCCTAACCCTCACCATAACCCTAACCCTAATGCTAAAACTAACCCTCACCCTCAATCCAACCCTAACCCTAACCCTCACCCTAACCCTAAACCTAAACCTCATGCTGACCCTAAACCTCCACCTCACTCTAACCCTCAAACTAACCCTTACCATCACCCACAACCTCACCCTAACTCTAACCCTAACCCTAACCTTCAACCTAACATGAACCCTAAAAATAACCCTAACCCTACCCCTCAGCCTAACCCTCACCCTAACCATAACCCTAACCCTAATCCTCACCCTCTCCCTAACCCTAACCCTACCCCTCAGCCTAACTCTCACCCTCACCTTAATGCTAACATTAACCCACAACCTCACACTAAACCTCGCCCACCCCTTTCCCTCACCATAACCCTATCCCACACCCTCACCCTAAACCTCACCCTAACCCTTACCCTCACCCTAACCCTAAACGTAACCCTCAGCCTAACTCTCATCCTAACCCTAACCCTAACACTAACCCTCACCCTAAATTTAAACCTAACCCCAACCCTAACACTCACCATAACTCTAACCCTCACCCTCACCATTAACCTCAACCTCAGCCTAAACCTAACCCTAACCCTAATCCAAACCCTAACCCTCACCCTCACCCTCACCCTAATTCTAACCCTAACCCTAATCCTAACCCTCACCCTAACCCTAACTCTAACTCTAACGCTCACTCTCATCCTAACCCTCACCCTATCCCTTATTCTCACTCTAGCCCTAAACCTAAAGCTAAACCATACATTAACCCTAACCCTCATCCTACCCCTAACCAAACCCCTCACCCGAATCCTCACCCGAACGCTCACCCAAACCCTCACCACAACCGTAACCGTCACCTTCACCCTAACCCTCACCGTCACCCTAAACCTCACCCTAGCACAAACTCTCACCTACAGCCTAAGCATCACCCTCACCCTCACCCTCACGACCACCCTCAGCCTAACCCCAACCCTAACCCTAATCCTAACCGTAATCCTAATCCTGACCCTCACCCTCACCCTCACCCTCACCCTAACCCTAACCCTCTCCTTAAACCTCACCCTCACCCTAATCCTCACCCTAACCCTAACCCTAAGCCTTTTCTAACCAAAACCCTCACCCTCACCCTAACCCTCACACTGACCCTAGACCTCACCCTAAACCTAACCCTCACCCTCACCGTCACCACCACAATCAGCCTAAACCTTACTCTAACTCTAATTCTAAACCTCACCCTCACCCTCACCCTAACCCTAACCCTTACCCTAACCCTATCCCTAACCCTCACCTTCACCCTCACCCTAACGCTAACCCTCACCATAACCCTAACCCTAATGCTTAAACTAACCCTCACCCTCACCCTAACCCTAACCATAACCCTCACCCTAACCCTAAACCTAACCATAATGCTAACACTAAACCTCCACCTCACTCTAACCCTAACCCTCACCTTAACACTCACCCTAACCCTAACCCTTGCCCCCACCCTCAGCCTCACCCTAACCTTAACCCTAATGGTAATCGTAACCCTTACCCTCACCCTCGCCCTCACCCTAACCCTAACCCTAACCCTCACACTAACCGTAACCGTAATCCTAATGCTAAAAGTAAACCTCACCCTCACTCTAACCCTAACCTTAACCCTCACCTTATCCCTAACCCTAACCCTAATGCTAAACCTAAACCTCAACCTCACCTTAACCCTCATCCTAACCCTTCCTCTCACCCTCACCCTCACCCTAACACTAACCCTAACCCTAAACCTCAACCTAACCCTCACCCTAAACCTAACCCTAATCATACCCCTTAGTGTAACCCTAACCCTCAACCTAACCCTTACCCTCAACCTAACCCTAAACCTATCCCTCAGCCTAACTCTCATCCTAACCCTATCCTTAACCCTAAAGTCACCCTAACCCTCAACCTAAACTTAACCTAATCCTAACACTCAACCTCACCTTAACCCTGACCCTAAACCTTACCCTCACCCTAACCCTAACCCTAATACTCACCCTAACCTTCATCCTAACCCTAACCCTCACCCTAACCTTCTCCCTAAGCTTAATCCTAACCCTCAACCTCACCCTAACCCTCACCTAAAACTTACCCTCACCCTTACCCTAACCCTCACCCTCAGCATAGCCCTCATCCTAACCCTAATCCTAACACTAACCCTCACCCTAACCTTAACCCTAACCCCAACCCTAACACTCACCGTAACTCTAACACTAACCCTTAGCGTAACCCTAACCCTCCACCTAACCCTTACCCTCAACCTAGCCCTAAACCTAACCCTCAACCTAACTCTCATCCTAACCCTATCCCTAACCCTAAAATCACCCTAACCCTCACCCTAAACTTAGCCTAATCCTAACACTCAACCTCACCCTAACCCTGACCCTAAACCTTACCCTCAACCTAACCCTAACCCTAACACTCACCCTAACCCTCATCCTAACCTTAACCCTCACCCTAACCTTCCCCCTAAGCTTAATCCTAACCCACACCCTCACCCTAATCCTACCTTAAACCTCACCCAAACAATAAACCTCACCCTAAACCTAAATCTAACGCTCACACTCATAATAACCCTAACACTCACCTTAACCCTCACCCTAATTCTCACCCTAACCCTAATGCTCACCCTAACCGTCAGTCGCAACTTACCCCTCAACCCAACCCTAACCCTAACTCTCACCCTAACCCTAATCCTAACCCTCACCTTCACCCTATCCCTCACGGTCACCGTAATGCTCACCCCAACCGTAACCCTCACCTGCACCGTCAACCTCACCCTCACCCTCATCTTCACCGTAACACTCACCATCACGCTAAACACCACCCTAACCCTAACCCTCACCCTAAGCACAAACTTAATCCTCACATAACACTAACCCTCACCTTAAACCTCAACCTCACCCTAATCCTCACCCTAAACCTAACCCTAAGCTTTTCCTAACAAAACACTCACCCTCACCCTAACCCTCACCCTAGACCTCACCCTAAAACTAACCCTAACCCTAACACTCACCCTCAACCTCACCCTCACCCTCAGTCTAACCCTAAACCTAATCTTAATCCTAACCCTAACCGTAGTCCTCACCCTCACCCCAACCCTAACCCTCATCTTAACCCTGACCCTCATCCTTGCCCTCACCCTAAAACTAACCCTAACCCTAAACCTCACCCTCAAACACACCCCCACCTTCAGCCTAACCCTAACCCTAAAACCTAATCCCAAATCTAACCCTAACCCACACCCTCACCCTCACCCTAAACCTAACCTTAACTCTAACCATAATGCTAACACTAACTCTCACCCCGACCCTAACCCTAATTCTAACCCTAACAATTACCCTATACCTAATGCTTGCCCTAAACATAAACCTCACCCTAAAACTAACCCTAACCCTAACCCTCACCCTAAACCTCACCCCCACCTTCAGCCTAACCCTAACCCTAAACCTAATCATAAATCTAACCCTAACCCTCAACCTCACCCTCACCCTAAACCTAACCCTAACTCTAACCCTAATGCTAACACTAACACTCACCCCCACCCTAACCCTAATTCTAACCCTACCCCTTACCCTATACCTAATCCTAACCCTAAACCTAAACCTCACCCTAACACTCACCCTAACCCTTTCCCTCACCCTCAACCTCATCCTAACAATAACCCTAACCCTAACCCTCACTGTAACCCTCAATCTAACCCTAACCCAAACAGTAGCCCTCAGCCTAACCCTAACACTAATCCTAACCCTAACCCTAATCCTCACCCTATCCCTAACCCTAATCCTACCCCTGACCCTAACCCTCCTCCTCACCGTAACCCTATTTGTAACATTAACACTCAACCTCGCCCTAAACCTCACCCTAACCCTTACCCTCACCTTAACCGCATCCATCACCTTCATCCTAATCTTAACCCTAACCCTAACCCTAAACCTCACACTAACCCTAACCCTCACCCTAAACCTAACCGTACACATCACCCTAACGATAAAGTTAACCTAACCCTAACCCTAACCCACACCCTAACCCTAACACTAACCCTCACCCTAAACCTAAGCTTAACCCAAACCCTCACATTACCCTCACCAAAACCTTACTCTCCCCCGAACCCTAACCCTAACCCTCAGCCTAACCCTAATCCTAACCCTAACCCTCACCCTAACCCTCACTCTAACCTTAACCTGAACCCTAACCCTAAACCTCACACTAACCCTAAGCCTCACCCTAAACCTAACCTTACACGTCACCCTAACCCTAACTTTAACCTAACCCTAACCCTCACCTTAACCCTTAACCTAACCGTAAACCTAAAACTCACCCTAACCCTCACCGTCACCCTAACCCTCACCCTAACCCTAACCCTCAAAGACACCCTAACCCGAACCCAATCACTCACCCTGTCACCCTCAACCTAAACATCACCTTAAACCTTATCCTCACACAACACTAACCATAATCCTCACCCTCACACTAACCTTAACACTAACTCTAAACCCAAACCTAACCCTTACCCTCACGCTAATCCTAAGCCTAACCCTAACCCTCACACTAAACCTACCCTCACCATAACAATAACGCTAACCCTACCCCTCACCCTAACACTCACCCTAACCCTAACCCTCACCCCAATCCTAACCTTAACCCTAGACCTCAGCCTCACCCTAGCCTTCACCCTATCCTAAACCAAAAACTAACCATAACCCTAACCCTAAACCTAACTCTCACCCTCACCCTCACCCTCACCCTCACCCTAACCCTTGACATACCCTAACCCTCACACTAAACCTAACTCTGACCCTCACCCTCACTCTCACCCTAATACTAACCCTAAACCTAAGCCTAGTCCTAAACCTAAACTTCACCCTCACCCTCACCCTAAACCTAAACCTCACCCTAACACTAACCCTAACCCAAGCCCTTGCCCTAACCCTTAACCTCACTGTCACTCTAACACTCACCCTAAACCTAATGCTAACATTAACCCTCAACCTCACCCTAAACCTCGCCCTAACAGTTACTCTCACCATAACCTTATCCCTCACCCTCACCCTAACTCCCACCCTAAACCTTACCCTCACTCTAAACCTCACCCTAACCCTAACACTAACCCTCACCCTAACCCTCACCCTAACTCTAACCCTAACCCTCACCTTAACCCTCACCCTAACCCTCACCCTAACCTTAACGCTAACTCTAACCCTCACTCTCACCCTAACCTTCACCCTAACCCTTATTCTCACTCTAACGCTAAAACTAAACCTAAACCACGCATTAACCCTAACCATCATCCTAACCCTAACCCTAACACTAACCCTCACCCTAACCTTAACCATAACCCCAACCCTAACACTCACCCTAAACCTAACCCTCACCCTCAAACTAAACCTAACCCTAAACCTAACCCTAACCCTAAGCCTAACCCTAACCCTAAACCTAACCCTCACATTAACCCTCACTCTAACCTTCACCCTAACCCTAATGCTAACTCTAACCCTCACTCTCACCCTAATCCTCACCCTAACCCTTATTCTCACTCTAACCCTAAACCTAAACCTAAACCACACATTAACCCTAACCCTAACCCTCACCTTAAACCTCACCATCACCCTAATCCTCACCCTAACCCTAACCCTAAGCTTTTTCTAACCGAAACACTCACCCTCATTCTAACCCTCATACTGACCCTACACCTCACCCTAAACCTAACCCTCACCCTCACCGTCAACCCACAATCAGCTTAACCCTAACCCTAACTCTAATCCTAACCCTAACCCTAACCCTCACCCTCACCCTAACCCTAACTGTAACCCTCACTCTAACCCTAAACCTAACCCTAATGCTAACCCTAAACCTCCATCTCACTCTAACCCTCACCTTAACCCTTACACTCACCCTCAACCTCACCCTAACCCTAACCCTAACCCTCACCCTAACAATAACTGTAAAAGTACCTTTCAGCCTAACCTTCACCCTAACCATAAAACTAACCCTAATTCTCACCATCTCCCTAAACCTAACCCTACCCCTCACCTTAACCCTCACCCTCACCGTAACCCTAATGTTAACATTAACCCTCAACCTCACCCTAAACTTCGCCCTCACCCTTACTCTCACCATAAACATATACCTCACCCTTACCCTAACCCTCACCATAACCCTTACCCTCACCATAACCCTATCCCTCAACCTCACCCTAACTCTCAACCTAACCCTTACCCTCACACTAACCCTCATTTTAACCATATCCCTAACCCTCACCCTAAGCCTAAACGTAACCCTACCCTCATCCTAACCCGAACCCTAACCCTAACCATCACCCTAAACTTAACGCTAAACCTAACTCTAACACTCAACCTAACCCTAATCCTCAACCTCACTCTCAACCTGAACCTCAGCCTAACCATAATCATAACCATAATCCTAACCATAACCCTAACCTTCACACTAACCCTAATCCTAATCCTAATGCTAACACTAACCCTCACCCTCACTCTAACCCTAACCCTAACACTAACCCTCACACTAACCCTAATCTGAATGCTAACCCTAAACCTCAACCTCACCCTACCCCTCAGCCTAACCCTTACCCTCACCCTCACCCTCACCCTAAACCTAACTCTAACACTAACACTCACACTAACGCTCACCCTAACCCTCACCCGAACCCGAACCCTAACCCTCACTGTAAGACTAAACCTAACCCTCATCTTAAACATAACCCTCACCTTAACCCTAAATCTAACATTCACTGTCACCCTAACCCTAGCCCTTACCCTCACCGTAAACCACACACTAAACATAGCGCTAACCCTAACCCTCATTCTCACCCTAAACCTCACCCTAAACCTTATCCTCACACTAACCCGAACCCTAACCTTAAATCTCACACTAACCCTCACGCTAACCCTAACCCGCATTCTCACCCTAATCCACACCCTAAACCTTATCCTCACACTAACTCTAACCCTAACCCTAACCCCCACATTAACCCTAAAACTCACCCTAAACCTAACCCTAAACCTCGTCCTAACCCTAACCCTAACACTCACCTTAACCCTCATCCTAACACTAACCCTGACCCTAACTTTCTCCCTAAGATTAATCCTAACCCTCAACCTCACCCTAACCCTCACCTGAACCTTACCCTCATCCTTACCCTAACCCTCACCCTCAGCCTAGCCCACATCCTAACCCTAATCCTAACACTAACCCTCACCCTAACCTTAACCATAACCCCAACCCGAACACTCGCCATAACTCTAACCCTCACCCTCACGCTCACCCTCAACCTCAGCCTAAACCTAACCCTAACCCTAATCCAAAACCTAACCCTAACCCTAAACCTCACCCTAAATCTCACCCTAACCCTAATGCTAACCATTACGTTAACCCTAAACCTCATCCTACCCCTCACCCTACCCCTCACCCGAACCCTCACCCTCACCCTCACACTAACCGTAACCGTCACTTTAAGCTAACCCTCACTGTCACCCTAACCCTCACACTAACACAAACCCTCACCTAAAGCCGAAGCTTCACCCTCACGCTCACCCTCACCCCCACCCTCAGCCTAACCTCAACCTTAACCCTAATCCTAACCCGAACCCTAATCCTCACCCTCACCATAACCCTAACCCTAACCCTCACCTTAAAACTTACCCTCACCCTAATCCTCACCCGAACCCTAACCCTAAGCCTTTTGTAACCCAAACACTCACCCTCACCCTAACCCTCACACTGACCCTAGACCTCACCCTAAATCTAACCCTCACCCTCACTGTCACGCCCACAATCAGCCTAACCCTAACCCTAACTCTAATCCTAAACCTAACCCTAACCCTCACCCTCACCCTCACCCTAACTCTAACCCTCACCCTAACCCTAACCCTCACCCTCACCCTCACCCTAACACTAACCCTCCCCATAACCCTAACCCTAATGCTTAAACTAACACTCACCCTCACCCAAACCCTAACCGTAACGCTCACCCTAACCCAAAACCTAACCCTAATGCTAACCATAAACCTCCACCCCATTCTAAACCTCACCCTAACACTTATCCTCACCCTCAACCTCACCCTAACCCTAACCCTCTCCCTAACTCTCACCCTAACAATAACCCTAATACTACCCCTCAGCCTAACCCTCACCATAACCATCAAACTAACCCTAATCCTCACCCTCTCCCTAAACCTAACACTACCCCTCACCTTAACCCTCACCATCACCGTAACCCTAAAGCTAACATTAACCCTCAACCTCACCCTAAACCTCGCCCTAACCCTTACCCTTACCATAAACCTATCCATCAACTTCAACCTAACCCTCACCATAAATCTTACCCTCACCCTCACCCTATCCCTCACCCTCACCCTAAACCTCACCCTAACCCTTACCCTCACCCTAACCCTCACTTTAACCCTAACCCTAACCCTCACCCTAAACCTCACCCGAACCCTAAGCCTAACCCTAACTCTCATCCTAACGCTTACCCTAACCCTAACCCTCACCCTAAACTTAACCCTAAATCTAACACTTACACTCAACCTAAACCTAACCCTCACCCTCACCCTCAACCTCACCCTCAGCCTAACCCTAACCATAACCATAATATTAACCCTAACACTAACCCTCACATTAAACCTAATCCTAACCCTAATGCTAACACTAACCATTACCCTCACTCTAACCCTAACACTAACACTAACCCTCACCCTAACCCTAATCCGAATGCTAACCCTAACCCTCAACCTCACCCTAACCCTCACACTAACACTTACCCTCACCCTCACCCTCACTCTAACCCCAACCCTAACAATAAACCTCACACTAACCCTATCCCTAACCATAACTCTAACCCTACACCTCAGCCTAACCCTCAACCTAACACTAACCCAAACCCTAATACTCACCCTATTCCTAACCCTAACACTCACCCTCACCCAAACCCTCACCCTTACACTAAGGCTAATGCTAACATTAACCCAAACCTCACCCTAAAACTCACCCTAAACTTTACCCTCACCAAAAACCCTGTCCCTCACCATCACCCTAAACCTCACCCAAGCCTTACCCTTACACTCACAAGTCACGCTAAACCTAACCCTAACCATAACCCTCACCCTAACCCTAAGCCTAACCCTAACCCTCACCCTCACCCTCACCCTAATGCTTACCCTCACACTAACCCTAACCCTCATCCTAATCCTCATCCTAACCCTAACCCTAACCCTAATCCTAACACTCAAGTTAACCTTAACCCTACCCCAACCCTAACACACACTCTAACCCTATCCCTCACCCTCACACTCAAACTCAACCTCAGCATAACCCTAAACCTAACCCTAATCCAAACCGTAACCCTCACCCTAACTCTAAACCTAACTCTACCTCTATCACTTTAACTAACACTCACCCTGAACCTAACCATAATCCTAAACCTAACACTCACCCTCACCCTCAACATAACCCTACCATTCACCCTAACCCTAACCCTAACCTTAGCCCTCACCCTAACCCTTATCCTCAACCTCACCCTAACCCTAACCCTCACCCTAACCGTAACCATGACCCTAACCCTCACACTCACCCTAACCCTACCCGAACCCTGACCCTCAACATAACCCTAACCGAAACCCTAATGCTAACCCTAAACTTCACCCTGACCCTAACCCGAACCTTCACCCTCACCCTTCCATAACCCTAACCCTAATGCTATCCCTAACCCTCACCCTCACCCTAACCCTCACCCTAACCTTTACCCTCACCATAAACCTATCCCTCACCCTCATCCTAACCCTCACCCTAAACATCACCCTAACCCCTATCCTCACCCTAACCCTAACCCTAACACTCAGCCTAACCCTCATCCTAATCCAAACCCTAACACTAACCCTCACCCTAACCTTAAACCTAACCCAAACCTTAACACTCACCCTAACCCTAACCCTCACCCTCACACTCAACCTCAACCTCAGCCTAAACCTAACCCTAACCCTAATGCTTAAACTAACCCTCACCCTCACCCTAAACCTAAATGTAACCCTCAGCCTAGGGTTAGGGTGAGAGTGAGGATAACACTAACACTAACACTAACCCTCAACCTAACCCTCACCTGAACGCTAAGCCTAAACCTAACCCTAACCCTCACCCTAACACTCAAACTAATCCTTACCCTCAAACAAAAACTAACACTAACCCTCACCCTAACCATCATCCAAAACCTATCCCTAACCCTAACCCTCATCCTGACCTTACCCTAACACAAATCCGAACCTTCAGACTAACCCTAACCCTAACCCTAATCCAAACCCTAAACCTCACCCTCACCCTCACCCTAACTCTAAACCTAACCCTAAGCAAAACCCTCACCCTAACCAAAACCCTATTCCTAACCTCACACTAACCCTAAACCTAATCCAAAACCTAACCCTCACATTCATCCTAACCCTTACCCACACCCTAACCCTAACCCTAAACCACAGCCTAACTCTGATCCTAAACGTAACCCTAACCCACACCCAAAACCTAACCCTCACCCTCACCCTAACCCTGAGCCTAACCCTATACCTAAGCCGAATCCTATCCCTAACCCTCACCCTCATCCTAACCCTAACTGTCACCCTAACCCTAACCCTCCCCCTCACCCTAAACTTAACACTCACGCTCACCCTAACCCTAAACCTAACCCTAACCGTAACCCTCACCCTAACCGTAACCCTAACCCTAATGCTAACACTAAACCTCACCCTCACCATAACCCTAACCCTAACCCTAATGCTAACACTAAACCTCACCCTCACCTTAACCCTAACCCTATGCCTAACCCTCACCCTAACCCTAACCCTAACCCTAATACTATCCCTAACCCTCACCCTCACACTAAACCTCTCTCTAAACCTTACCCTCACCCTAACCCTCACCCTAAACCTAAACCTAACACTAACTCTATACCTCACCCTAACCCTCAGCCTAAAACTAAACGTAAACCTAACCTTCACACTAACGTTCACCCTAACCCTCAAACTCACCCTATCCCTCAACTAACTCTAAACGTCACCTTCACCCTAACCCTCAAACTTAACCTTACCCTCACCCTAACCCTAACCCTCACCCTCACCCTAACCTCAACCTCACCCTAGCCCTCAACCTAACACTAAACCTCACCCTCACCCTAACCCTCACCATAACCCTAACCCTCACCCTAACCCTTTCCCTCATCCTAACCCTAACCATAACGCTCAGCCTAACCCTCATCCTAACCCTAACCCAAACACTAACCCTCACCCTAAACTTAACCCTAACTCCAACCCTAACACTCAATCTAAACCAAACCCTCACCCTCACACTCAACCTCAACCTCAGCCTAAACCTAACCCAAACTCTAATCCAAACCCTAACCCTCACCCTCACCCTAATCCTAATCCTAATCCTAAACCTAACCCTTATCCTCACCCTCACCATAAATCTAACACTCACCCTAACCCTAAACCTAAACCTAATGCTATTCTTAACTGTCACCCTCACCCTAACCCTCACCCTAACCTTAACCATCACCCTCAGGTTGAGGGTGACAGTGAGGGTTAGGTTTAGGATTAGGATTAGTGTTAGGGTTAGGCTGAGGCAGATGGGGAGGGGAAGGGGGAGGGTTAGGTTTACATTTAGGGTTAAGGTGAGGGTGAGGGTTAGGGTTAGTGTGAGTGTTAGGGTTAGGTTGAGGATTAGGGTTAGGGTGATGTTTAGGGTTAGGTTTGGGGTTAGGATGAGGGAGAGGGTGAGCCTGAAGGTTAGGGTGAGGGTGAGGGTGAGGGAGTGGGTTAGGGTTAGTGTAAGGTGAGGGTGAGGTTTAGGGTTAGGATTAGGTTTAGAGTTAGGGTTAGGGTTAGGTTTAGGCTGAGGGTGAGCGTGAGGGTGTGGGTGAGGTTTAGGGTTAGGGTGAGAGTTAGGGTTAGTGTGACGGTTAGGGTGAGGGTGAGGTTAAGGCTTTTGTTGAGGGTTATGTTGAGGGTGAGGCTGAGGGGTAGGGTTAGGGTTAGGGTGAAGATTAGGTTTAGTGTGTGAATTAGGGTTAGGGTTAGGGTTAGTGTTAGTGTTAGGGTGAGGGTTAGGATTAGGGTTAGGTTTATTGTTATTGTTAGGTTTAGGGTGAGGGTGAAGGTGAGGGTGAGGGTGAGGGTGTTGGTGAGCTTTAGGGTTACTGTTAGGTTTAGGGTGAGGGTGAGATTGAGGGGGAGGGGGAGGGTTAGGGTGAGCATTAGGGTTAGGATGAAGGTTAGGTTTAGGTTTAGTTTTATTTTTATTGTTGGGGTGACGAGGAGTGGGAGGGGTAGGGGGAGTGGGAGGGGGAGGTTTAGGGTTGGGTTAGGTTTAGGTTGAGGGTGAGAGTGAGGGTTAAATTTAGGATTAGGATTAGGGTTAGAGTTAGGCTGAGGCAGAGGGGGAGGGGGAGGGTTAGGTTTACGTTTAGGGTTAGGGTGAGGGTGAGGGTTAGGGTAAGTGTGAGGGTTAGGGTTAGGGTTAGGGTGAGGGAAAAGTTTAGGGTGAGGGTTAGGGTGAGGGTAAGTGTTAGGGTGAGGGTTAGGGTGAGAGTTAGGTTTAGGGTGATCATTAGGGTTAGGGTTAGGTTTAAGGTTAGAGTTAGGGAGAGGGTGTGGGTGAGGGTGAGGTTTAGGGTTAGTTTTAGGGTGAGGGTGAGGGTGAGGGTTAAGTTTAGGATAGGGTTAAGTTTAGGGTTTGGCTGAGGGTGAGGGTGAGGTTAAGGGTTAGGGTTAGGGTTATGGTTAAGTTTAGGGTGTGGGCTATGGTGAGGGTGAGGCTGAAGGTTTTGTTTAGGTAAGGTTTAGGGTTAGGGTTAGTGTGAGGATTAGGGTTAAGGTTAGGGTTAGTGTGAGATTTAAGAGTAGGTTTAGGTTGAAGGTTAGGCTTATTGTGATGTTTAGGCTGAAGGTGAATATTAGTGTGAATGTGAGGTTTCGGGTGGGGGTTAGGTTTGGGGTTAGAGTTAGGGTGAGTTCTAATATGAGGGTGAGAATTTGGGTTAGGTTTATGGTAAGGGTTAGGTTGAGGGTGAGGTTTAGGGTTAGCATTAGGGTTTGGGTGAGGGTTAGGGTGAGGGTGAGGGTTAGGGTTAGGGTTAGGGTTAGGGTTAGGATGAAGGTGAGGTTTAGTGTTAGGATTAGTGTTAGGGTTAGGGTTAGGGTTAGGGTTAGGGTTAAGGTTAGTCTTAGGTTGAGAGTGAGGGGGGAAGGTTAGGTTTAAGGTTAGTGTTTGGTTTAGGGTGAGGGTTAGGGTTAGGGTTAGAGTTAGGTTGAGGGTGTGGGTGAGGGTGAGGGATAGGGTTAGGTTTAGGGTTTGAGTGAGGGTGAGGGTGAGGCTTAGGGTTAGGATTATGGGTAGGGTTAGGCTTAGGGTTAGGGTTAGGCTGAGGGTGAAGTTGTGGTTCAGGGTTAGGGTTAAGTTGAGGTTTAAATTTATGGTGAGGGCTAGTGTGAGGGTGAGGGTTAGGGTGAGTGTGAGTGTGAGGATTAGGGTTAGGGTGAGGGTTAGGTTTAGTCTAGCGTCAGGGTTGGATTAGAGTGATGTTTAGGGTGAGGATTAGGGTTAGTGTTAGGGTGAGTGTTAGAGTTAGTGTGAGGGTTAGTGTGCGGGTGAAGATAAGGGTTAAGTTGAGGGTTATTGTGTGGGGTAATTTAGGGTGATGATGAGGGCTAGGGTTAGGGTGATGTTTAGGATGAGGGTGAGGGTTAGGGTGAGGTTGAGGGTTTAGGTGAGGGTTAGGGTTTTGGTTAGAATTAGGGTGAGGGTGAGGGTTAGGATTAGGGTTAGGGTTAGGGTTAGGATTAGGGTGAGGGTGAGGGTGAGGATTAGGGTGTGCGTTCGGGTGAGGGTTAGGGTAATGGTTAGGGTGAGGAATAGAGTGAGGGTTAGGTTTAGGGTGAGTGTGAGCGTTAAGTTGAGGTTTAGGTTTAGGGTTAGGTTTAGGGTGAGTGTTAGGGTTAGGATGAGGGTTAGGGTTAGACTTAGGGTGAGGTTCAGGTTCAGGGTGAGTGCTAGGGTTAGGGTGAGTGTAAGGTTAGGTTGAGGGTTAGGTCTATTGTTAGAGTTAGGGTGAGAGCTAGGGTGAATGTGAGGGTTAGTGTGAAGGTTAGGGATAGTTTGAGGATTAGGGTGAGGGTTAGGTTTAGGGTGAGGTTTAGGCTGAGGTGTAGGGTTAGGTTAGTTTTACGGTTAGGGTGAGAATGAGGATTAGGGTTAGGATAAGGATTAGGTTTAGGGTTTGGCTGAGGCGGAGGGGGAGGGAGGTTAGGGTTAGGGTTAGGTTGAGGATTAGGGTTAAGTTTAGGGTTAGGGTTACTTTTAGGGTTAGGGGGAGGGGGAGGAGGAGGGGGATGTTCATGGTTAGGGTTAGGTTTAGGGTGAGGTTGAGAGTGAGGGTGAGTGTTAGGATTAGGATTAAGCTTAGTGTTAGGCTGAGGGTGAGGGGAAGCAGGAGGGGGAGGTTTAGGGTTAGGTTTAGGGTTAGTGTGAGGGTGAGGGTTAGGGTTAGTGTTAGGGTTAGTGTAAGGCTTAGGGTTAGGGTTAGAGTTAGGGTTACAATGAGGCTTAGTGTTAGGTTTAGTATTAGGTTTAGGGTTAGAGTTAGGATTAGTGTGACGGTTAGTGTTAGTGTTAGGTTTAGGGTTAGGGTGAGGGTAAGGGTTAGGGTGAGGTTTAGGGTGAGTGTGAGGTTTAGGATTAACGTTAGGGTTAGGGTGAGGGTTATGGTGAGGGTTAGGTTTAGGGTTACGGTTAGGGTGAGGGTGAAGTTTAGGGTTAGGGTTAGGGTGAGGGTTAGGGTTAGGGTGAGCGTTAGCATTAGGGTTAGGTTTAGGGTTAGCTTGAGGGTGATGGTGAGCGTTAGGTTTGGTTGAGGGTTAGAGTTAGGGTGAGGATTAGGGTTGGGTTATGGTTAGAGTTAGGGTGAGTTGAGGGTGAGGTTATGGTTAAGATGAGGTTTAGGTTTAGGGTTAGACTTAGGGTGAGGGTGAGGGTGAGGGTGAGAGTTTGGGTTAGGGTGAGGGTTAGGGTTAGGGTTAGGGTGAGGATTAGTGTTAGAGTTAGGGTTAGGGTGAATATGAGGGAGAGGGTTAGGTTTGGGTGAGGTATAGAGTTAGGGTGAGAGTTAGGTTTGTGTAAGGGTTAGAGTTAGGGTGAGGGTGAGGGTGAGGTTTAGGTTAGGATTAGATTAGTGTTAGGTTTAGGTGAGGGTGAGGGTTAGGGTTAGGATTAGGGTTAGGGTTACGTTTAGGCTGAGGGTGAGGTTGAGGGTGAGGGTTAGGGTTAGTGTTCAGGTGAGGTTTTGGGTGACAATTAGATTTAGGGTTAGGGTGAGGGTTAGGGTGAGGTTTACGGTTAGGTTTAGGGTTAGGGTGAGGGTCAGGGTGAGGGTAAGTGTTAACGTGAGGTTTAGGTTGAGGGTGAGGGTTAGGTTTAGGTTTAGGGTGAGGAATTGTGTGAGGGTTAGAGTTAGGTTGAGTGTGAGAGTTAGTGTTAGTGTTATGGTTAGGGTTAGGGTGAGGGTAAGGGTTAGGGTGAGATTTAGGGTGAGTGTGAGGTTTAGGGTTAACGTTAGCGTTAGGGTGAGTGTTAGGGTGAGGGTTAGGTTTAGGGTTACGGTTAGGGTGAGGGTGATGTTTAGGGTTAGGGTTAGGGTGAGGGTTAGGGTTAGGGTGAACGTTAGCATTAGGATTAGGTTTAGGGTTAGCTTGAGGGTGAGGGTGAGGGTTAGGTTTGGTTGAGGGTTAGAGTTAGGGTGAGGATTAGGATTGGGTTATGGTTAGAGTTAGGGTGAGGTGAGGGTGAGGTTATGGTTAAGAATAGGATTAGGGTTAGGGTTAGACATAGGCTGAGGGTGAGGGTGAGTGTGAGGGTGAGGGTTTGGGTTAGGGTGAGGGTTAGGGTTAGGGTTAGGGTGAGGATTAGTGTTAGAGTTAGGGTTAGTGTGAATATGAGGGAGAGGGTTAGGTTTGGGTGAGGTTTAAAGTTAGGGTGAGAGTTAGGTTTGGGTAAGGGTTAGAGTTAGGGTGAGGGTGAGGGTGATGTTTAGGGTTAGGATTAGATTAGGGTTAGGGTTAGGTGAGGGTGAGGGTTAGGGTTAGGATTAGGGTTAGGGGTAGGTTTAGGCTGAGGGTGAGTTTGAGGGTTTGGATTAGGGTTAGTGTTCAGGTGAGGGTTCAGGTGACGAATAGATTTAGGGTTAGGGTGAGGGTTCGGGTGAGGTTTACGGTTAGGGTTAGGGTTAGGGTGAGGGTCAGGGTGAGGGTAAGTGTTAACGTGAGGTTTAGTTGGAGGGTGAGGGTTAGGGTTAGGTTTAGGGTGAGGAATTGGGTGAGGGTTAGGGTTAGTGTGAGGGTGAGAGTTAAGTTGAGGTTTAGGGTTAGGGTTAGGGTTAGGGTGATTGTTAGGGTCAGGGTGAGAGTTAGGGTTTGGGTGAGGGTTAGGGTTAGGGGAGGGTTAGGTTTAGGCTTACGTTTAGGGTCAGGGCTAGGTTAAGGGTGAGGTTTAGGGTTAGGGTCACTGTTAGGGATAGGGTGAGGATTAGCGTTAGGGTTAGGGTTAGGATGAGAGTTAGGCTGAGGTGTAGGGTTAGAGTTAGGGTGAGGGTGAGCTTTAGTGTGAGAGTTAGGGTTAGTGTTAGGGTTAGTGTTAGGTTGAGGGTTAGGGTTAGGGTTAGATTTAGGGTTTGGGTGAGGGTGAAGGTGAGTGTGAGGGTGAGAGCAAGGGTGAGGTTGAGGTTTAGAGTTAGGGTTAGGTTTAGGGTGAGGGTGAGAGTGAGGGTTAGGTTTAGGATTAGGATTCCGGTCATAGTTAGGCTGTGGATGACAGTGAGGGTGAGGGGTGGGTTTGGGTTAGGGTTAGGGTTAGCATCAGGCTTAGGGTGAGGGTTATGGTTAGGTTTAGGGTTAGGTTTCCCGTGAGGATAAGGGTAAGGGTGAGGGTTAGGATGAGGGTGAGGGTTAGGGATAGGGTTAGGGTGAGGGTGAGTGTTAGGGAGAGGGTGAGGTTTAAGTTGAGTGTTACAGTGAGGGTTACAGGTATGGTGCGGGTTACGGTTAGGTTTAGGTTTAGGATGAGAGTGAGTGTGAGGGTGAGGTTTAGGGTTAGGATTAGGATTAGTGTGAGTGTTAGGGTTAGCGTTAGGGTTAGGATGAGGTTTAGGGTGAGGGGTAGGGTTAGGATTAGGTTGAGGGTGAGGGTGAGGGTAAGGTTTAGGGTTAGGGTGAGATTTAGGGTTAGGGTAAGGGTGAGGGTGATGGTTAGGGTTAGGTTTAGGATGAGGGTTAGGGTGAGGGATAGGGTTAGTTTTAGTGGGAGGGTTAGGGTTAGTGTGAGGGTTACTGTTAGGCTTAGGATTAGGGTGAGGGTTAGGGTTAGGTTTAGGACGAGGACAGGGTGAGGGTGAGGGTTAGGGTGAGGGTGAGGGTGAGGGTGAGGGTTAGGGTGACAGTGAGTGTTAGGGTGAGGGTGAGGGTTAGGTTTAGGTTTAGGGTGAGGGTTAGGTTTAGGGTTAGTGTGAGGGTGAATGTTAGGTTTAGGATTAGTGTTAGGGTTAGGGTGAGAGGTAGGGTGAGGTCACACTAAACATCACCCTAAACCTACCCCTCAACCTAATTATAAACCTTACCCTCACCCTAACCCTAACCTTCACACTAACCCTCAACCTCAATTTAAAACTCACCCTAACAATAACCCTAAATCTTATGTAACCAAAACCCTCACCCTCACCGTCACACTCACACTAACACTCACGCTCAACCTAGCCCTCCCAGTAACCCTAACCATAACACTTACCCTCACCCCAGCCTCGCCCGCAGCCTAACCGTAACCCTGACCCTAACACTCACCCTCATCCTCACCTTAAACCTAACCGTAACGCTAAACATCACCCTCACACTCACCCTAACCCTAACCCTAGCCCTAACAATAACCCTAACCCTAAACCTAACCCTAATCTTAACACTAACCCTCACCCCAACCCTAACCCTACCCCTAACCCTCACCCTCACCCTAATCCTCACCCTAACCTTTAACCTCACACTAACCCTAATTCTATCCTTAACCCTAATCCTCACACTAAAACTAACCCTCACCCAAACCCTCACCCTTACACTCACCCTAACCCTCACCTTAAACCTAACCATAATGCTAAACTTCACCCTCACACTCACCCTAACCCTAACCCTAGCCCTAACAATAACCGTAACCCTAAACCTAACCCTAGTCCTAAAACTAACCCTCACCCCAACCCTAACCCTAACCCTAACCCTCACCCTCACCCTAATCCTCACCCTAACCTTTAACCTCACACTAACCCTAATTCTATCCTTAACACTAATACTCACACTAAAACTAACCCTCACCCTAACCCTCACCCTTACACTCACCCTAACCCTCACCCTCACCCTAACACTAACGCTAACCCTAACCCTCACTCTCAACCTAACCCTCACCCTAAATCTTATCCTCAAACTAAGCCTAAACCTAACCCTAACCATCACATTAACCCTAAACCTCACCCTAACCCTTACCCTACCCCTCACCTAACAGCTCACCCTCACCCTAACCCTAACCCTCACCTTCACCCTAACCCTCACCGTCACCCTGACCCTCACCCAAACCCTAACCCTCACCTAAACCCTAACCCTAATCCTCACCTTAACCCTAACCATCACCTTAAACCTCACCCTCACCCTGATCCACATCCTATCCCTAACCCTAAGCCTTTCCTAACGGAAACCCTCGCCCTCACCCTAACCGTCAACCTCACCCTCACCTTCACCCTAGCCCTCACCCAAAAACTAACCCTAATACTCACACTGACCCTCACCCTCACCCCCACCCTAAGCCTAACCCTAACCCTAACCCTAACCTCAACCTCAACCTCCCCCTCCCCCTCACAATAACATTAACCCTAATCCTAACCCTAATGCAAAAACTAGCCCTCACCCTTACACTAACCCTAACCCTCAGCCTAAACCTAACCCTAACCCTAACCCTACCCCTACCCCTCACCCTCACCCTAACCCTCTCCCTCACACTAGCCCTCACCCTAAACCTAACCCCAAAAGCAACCCTAACCCTAACCCTCTCCTTCACCCTAACCCTCACCTTCACCCTAAACTAGCCCTAACCCTTACCCTCACCCTAACCCTAACCCTAACAGTAACAATAATCTTCACCCTAACCCTCACCCTAACCCTTATCCTCACCATAACCCTCACCCTAAGCCTATCCCTAACCCTCACACTAACCCTCACCCTAACGCTCACCCTAACCCTAAGCCTAACCATAACCCTCACCCTCACCCTAAACCTCACCGTAACAGTTATTCATACATGAAACCTAAACCTAACACTCAGCCTAAACCTCATATTAAACTTAACCCTAACACTAACACTCACCTTACCCTTAACCCTAAGCCTAAACCTAACACTCACCCTAACCCTAACACTCACACTCACCCTCAGCCTTATCCTAAGTCTAACCCTAACACTAACCCTAATCCAAACCCTAACCCTCAACCTCACCCTAAACCTCACCCTCACCCTTATCCTATCCCTAACCCTAACCCTAACCCTAACCCTCACACTAACCCTAACCTGACCCTAACCCTAACCCTACCCCTCACCATAACCCTCACCCTAACACTAACCCTAACCGTAACACTCACCCTAACACTAACCATAACCCTAACGCTCACCCTCACCCTAACACTCATCATCACCCTAACACTCAGCCGAAACCTAACCCTCACCAACACCCTAAACCTCATCCTCACCCGAACCCTCACTCTCACCCTAAACATCACCCTAACCCTAACCTTCACCCTAACCCCTACCCTAAACCTCACCCTAACACTCACCATCAACCTAATCCTCACCCTAAACTTAACCCTAACCCTTAACTAAACCTAACTCTAACCCTCAACCTCACCCTCAACCTAAACCTAACCCTAACATTAAACCTCACCGTAACCCTAACCCTAAATCTAACCCTAACCCTCTCCCTCAACCTAACCCTCACCCCCACGCTAAACATTACCCTCACCCTAACCCTCACCCTACACCTAACCCTCATCCTAACCCTCACCCTAACCCTAACGATAACCCTACCACTCACCCTCACCCTAACCCTCACCCTAACCTTTAACCATACACTAACCCTAAGTCTAACCCTAACCCTAACCCTCAAACAACCACTAACCCTCAATCGAACTTTAACCCTACCACTCACCCTAACCCTCAAACTAAGCCTAAACCTAACCCTAACACTAAGCCTCACCCTAAACCTCACCCTAACCCTAAACCTCACCCTCACCCTCAACTTCAGCCTAACCCTAAACCTAACCCTAATCCTAACCCTAACCCTCACATTCACCCTAAACCTAACCCTCACCGTCACCCTCACCCTCACACTCACCCTCAACCTCATCCTCACCCTAACCCTCACCCTCACCCTAAACATCACTCTAACCCTAACCCTCACCCTAACCTTTATCCTCATACTAAACATAACTCTAACCCTAACCCTAACCCAAACAATAACACTAACCCTAACCATAACCCTAATCCTAACAATAACATTCACTCTAACCCTAACCCTAACACTCACCCTCACACTCACCCTAACCCTAACCCTAACGCTAAATCTCACCCTCACACTAACCCTAACCCTAACAATAACACTAACCCTACCCATAACCCTAATCCTAACAATAACACTCACACTAACCCTAACCCTAACAATCACCCTAACCCTAACCCTCACCGTAAACCTTACCCAAACCCTAATCCTAACCCTAACCCTCACCCTCACCCTAACGCTAATCCTAAACCTAACCCTCACCCTCACCCTAACCCTTGACTTAACCCTAACTCTAACCCTGACCCTCACTTCACCCCAACCCTAACCCTAACCCTCACCTTAACTCTAAACCTTACCCTAAACCTAACCCTAACACTAACCCTCACACTAACCCTAAACCTAACCCTAACCCTCAACCTAACCGTCACCCTACACCTAATGCTAAACCTAAACCTCACTTCACTCTAACCCTAATCCTAACCCTAACCCTAACCCTCACCCTAACCATAAACCTTACCCTAAACCTAACCCTAACCCTCACCCTCACCCTAATCCTCATCCTAACACTTATCTTCACACTAAAATTAACCATAAGCCTAACCCTAACCCTCACACGAACCCTAACCCTCACCCTAACCCTAAACCTACCCCTCACCGTAAACCTCACCCTCACCCTAACCATAACACTAACCCTCACACTAGCACTCACCCTCAACTTAAACCTCACCCTAACAATAAACCTAACCCTTACCTAACCGAAACCCTCACCCTCACCCTCACTCTCACCCTAGCCCTCACCCTCAAACTAGCCCTCACCCTAAACCTAAACCTTACCTAACCAAAACCCTCAACCTCTCCCTCACCCTCACGCTAACAATCACCCTCACCAATGCCTCAAACTAACCTTAACCCTCACCCTAAACCTAACCCTAACCCTAAACCTCACCCTAAACCTAACGCTAACCCTAACCCTCACCCTAACTTAAACCTCACCCTAAACCTTACCTGCACCATAACCCTAACCCTAACCCTAATCCTAACACTAACCCTAACCCTAATGCTCACACTAATGCTCACCGTAAACCTAACCCTCACCCTCACCCTAAACATAAGCCTCACCCTCACCCTAATCCACACCGTCACCTTAAGCTCACCCTAACCCTAACCATCACCACACCCTAAAACTCACATTCACCAAAACCCTCACCCTCACGCTAACCCTACCCTAAACCTCACCCTAACCCTAACCCTCACTCTATACCTAACTCTAAACCTCACCCTAATCCTAACCGCCCACCTAACCTTCATCCTCAACCTAATCCTCTCCCGAACCCTAACCCTATACCTTACATAACTGAAACCCTCACCCTCATTCTCACCCTAACCCTAACCCTCACCCTGACACTCACCCTACACCTAACCCTCACCCTAACACTCACCCCCACCCTAACCATCACCCTAACTTTTAACCATACACTAACCCTAAGTCTAACCCTAACCCTAACCCTCAAACAACCACTAACCCTCAACCAAACTTTAACCCTGCCACTCACCCTAACCCTCACACTAAGCCTAAACCTAACCCTAACACTAAGCCTCACCCTAAACCTCACCCTAACCCTAAACCTCAACCTCACCCTCAACTTCAGCCTAACCCTAAACCTAAACCTAAACCTAACCCTAACCCTCACATTCACCCTAAACCAAACCCTCACCGTCACCCTCATCCTCACACTCACCCTCAACCTCATCCTCACCCTAACCCTCACCCTCACCCTAAACATCACTCGAACCCAAACCCTCACCCTAACCCTAACCTTAACGCTAACACTAACCCTAAAACTAACCCTAACGTTCACCCTCACCCTCAACCTCAGTCTAACCCTAACCCTAACCCTAACCTCAACCTCAATCTCACCCTCGCCCTCACCCTATCCCTTACTCTAACCCTAATCCTCACACTAAACCTAACCCTAACCCTCACCCTAACGCTCACCGTAACCCTAACACTCTCCCTCATCCTAACCCTCAACATCACCCTAACCCTCACTCTAACCTTAACCATCATCCCCACCCTAAAACTCACCCTCACCGGAACCCTCACCCTGACGCTAACCCTACCCTAAACCTCACCATCACCCTAACCCTCACCATAAAACTAATTCTAAACCTCACCCTCATACTAACCCTAACCCTCACCTTATCCCTCACAATAAACCTCACCCAAACATTAAGGCTAACACTAACCCTCACTCTCCACCTAACCCTCACCCTATCCCTTACCCTAATACTAACCTTAAGCCTAACCCTAACACTCACATTAACCCTAACTCTCACCCTAACCCTTACCCTACCCCTCACTTAAACCCTCACCCTAACCCTAACCCTAAAGCTCACCCTAACCCTAACCCTAACCCTCACCTTCACCCTAACCCTCACCCTCACCCTAACCCTCACCCTAATCCTAACTTTCACCTACACCCTAATCCTCACACTCACCCTCACCCTAACTCTAACCCTCACCCTAAACATCACCCTAATCGTAACCCTCACCCTAACCCTAAACGTAATCCTCACCCTAACCCTAACACTCACCTTCAACCTCAAACTCACCCTAATCCTCACCCTCACCAAAACCGTCACCCTAACCATCGCCCTCACCCTAGCCCTCAATCTAAAACTAACCCTAAACTTCACCCTCACCCTCACCCTCACCCCCACCCGCAGTCTAACCCTAAACCTAACCCTAACCTCAACCTCAATCTTACCCTCGCCCTCACCCTAACCCTATACCTAACCCTAACCCTAATGCTAAAACTAGCCCTCACCCTCACACTAAACCGAAACTTCAGCCTAACCCTAACCCTAACCCTAACCCTACCCCTACCCCTTACCCTCACCCTAACCCTCTCCCTCATACTAGCCCTCACCCTAACCTTAACAGCCACCCTAACCCTAACCCTAACCCTCTCCTTCACCTGAACCCTCACTGTCATCGTAAACCTCGCCCTATCCCTGACCCTCAACCTAACCCTCACCCGAACCCTAACCCTAACAGTAACACTAACCCTCACCCTAAAAATCACCCTAACCATTACCCTCACCCTAACCCTCACCCTAACCCTAACCCTAACACTAACACTAACACTCACCCTAACCCTAAGGCCTAACCCTAAACATCACCATCACCCTAACCCTCACCCTAACCCTTAACTTCCCACTAACACTAGCACTAACCCTCAGCCTAACCCTCATATTAAACTTAATCCTAAACCTAAACCTCACCTTACCCTTAAGCCTAACCCTAATCCTAAACCTCGCCTTAACCCTAACCCTCACACTCACCCTCAACCTCACCCTCAGCGTAACCCTTACACTAACCCTAATCCAAACCCTAACCCTCACCCTCACCCTCACCCTAACTCTAAACCTAACCCTAAACAAACCCTGAACCTAACCCTAAACCTATCCCTAAACCTCAACCTAACCCTAACCCTAATCCTAATCCTAACCCTCACCCTCACCCAAACCCTAAACCTAACCCTCAGCCTAACCGTCATCCTAACCATAACCCTAACCCTAACCCTCACCCTAACCTTAACCCTAACCCTAACCCTCACCCAAACCCTAACCCTCACCCTCACCCTCAACTTCACCATCACCCTTACCCTACCCCTCATCCTCACACTCAATCTTACCCTAAACATAAAACTAAACCATACCCTAAACCTAACCCTCACCTTCACCGTCACCCTCACCATCACCCACAACCTAACCCTCACCCTCACACTCAACCTAACCCTAACCCTAACCCTAACTCTCACCCTAAACTTAACTCTAACACTCACCCTAAGCCTTACCAAACACCTAAGACTAATCCTAAACCTAACCCTCACCTTCACACTCACCCTAAACCTAAACCTGACTCTAACCCTAACCATAGCCCTAATCCTCACACTCACCCTAACCCTCACTGTCACCCTAACACTCAGCCGAAACCTAACCTTCACCCACACCCTAACCCTAACCCTAACCGTAAAACTCACCCTAAACATAATCCTAACCCTAATATTCACCATCACCCTCACCGTCATGCTAAACCTCACCCTCACCCTAACCCTCAGCCTAAACCTAACTCTAATACCAATCCTAACCCTAACCCTCAACCTCAGCCTAACCCTAACCCTAAACCTAACCCTCACCGTCACCGTCACCCTCAACTTCACCTAACACTCACCCTCAACCTCACACTCAACCTGACCCTCACCCTCACCCTAAGCAGTACTCTCACCCTAACCCTCACCCTAACCCTAACTATAACCCTCATCCTAACCCTAACCCTCACCCTAACCCACACCCTAACCCTAACCCAAACCCTCCCCCTAACCATTCCCCTAACCCTCACGCTAATCCTAACACTAACCCTCACCATAAACCTCACCCTAACCCTTAAACTCACTAAAAACCTGACCCTAGACCTAACCCTAATATGCACTCTAACGCTAACCCTCACCCAAACCCTAACACTCAAGGTCACCCGAAACATCAACCGAACCCTTACAATCAACCTAATCCTAACCGTAACCCTAATCCTATACCTATCCCTCACCCTAACCTTAACCCTAACCCTAACCCTAACCATCACCCTCACCCTAACATTCACCCTCACCATAAATAACACCGTAAACCTAACCCTCACCCTAACCCTGAACCTAACACTCATCCTAACGCTAACACTCACAGTAAATGTCACCCTTACCCTAACACTAACCCTAACACTCAAGGTCACCCTCAACCTAACCCTCAACCTCACCCTTATCCTAACACTAACCCTAATCATAACCCTAGCCCTAACACTCACACTAACCCTAAACCTGACCCTACCCTAACCCTAACCCTCACTCTAACCCACAACCATAACCCTAACGCTCACCCTCACCCTAACCCTCATCGTCACACTAACACTCACCCGAAATCTAACCCTCACGGACACCCTAACCCTCACCCTCACCCGAACCCTCACTCTCACCCTAAACATCAACCTAACCCTAACCTTCACCCTAACCCCTACCCTAACCCTCACCCTAACCCTAAACCTCTACCTAACCCTCACGCTCAACCTAATCCTCACCCTAACCCTAACCCTAACCCTTTATTAACCCGAACTCTAACCCTCAACCTGACCCTCACCCTAAAGCTAACCCTCACCGTAACCCTAAACCTAACCCTAACCCTCTCCCTCACCCTAACTCTCACCCTCACGCTAAACAGTACTCTCACCCTAACCATCACCCTAAATCTAACCCTCACCCTAACCGTTAACCTAACCCTAACGGTAACCCAAACACTCACACTCACCCTAACCTTCACTCTAACCTTTAACCACACACTAACCCTAAGTCTAACCCTAACCATAACCCTCACACTAACACTATCCCTCACCCTAAGTCTAACCCTAACCCTCACCCTAACCCTCACCCAAAGCCTGAACCTAATCCTAACACTAACCCTCACCCTAACCCTAACCCTAAACCTCACCCTAACCCTAACCCTCTTGGTCTCCCTAACCCTCAACGTAACCCTAACCCTCACCCACACTTTAACCCTCACCTTAAACATCACCCTCCCCCTCCCCCTCCCCCTCCCCTCAACCTACCCCTAAACTTAACCCTAACCCTCACCCTAACCCTATCCCTTACCCTAAACCTAAACCTACCCCTCACCCTAACCCTCACTTTCACCCTATTCCTAACCCTAACCCTCAACCTAAACCTAACTCTAACCCTAAACCTCAACCTAACCCTAACCCTAACCCTAACCCTAACCCTAATACTTACCCTAACCCTAAACCCAACACTCACCCTAACTCTAACCCTAACACTAACACTAACCCTCACTCTAACCCTCATCCTAACCTTTATCCTCATACTAAATCTAACTCTAAACCTAACCCTAACCCTAACCCTCTCCCTACCAATAACCTTACCCCTCACCCCAACACTCACCCTGACTCTAACTCTAAAACTCACCATCACCCTCACCCTAACCCTGAAACTAAACCTAAACCTCGTCCTAATCCTCACCATAACACTAACCCTAACCCTTATCTAACAGAAACCCTCACCCTCACCCTCACCAACACACTAAACCTCACCCACACCCTAGCCCTCACCCTAAACTTAACCCTCACCGTAACCCTAACACTAACCCTCAGTCTCACCCTAACCCAAACCCTAAACCTAACCCTCACCCTAACACTCATCCTAACCCTAAACCTCACCCTAACCCTAAGCCTCACCCTAACCATAACCCTAACACTCATCCTAACCCTAAACCTAACCCTAATCCTCAACCTCACCCTACCCCTCACCCTCACCCTCACCCTCACCCTAACACTAACCCTAATCCTAACACTAACCCTCACCTCACCCCACAGTAACTCTAACCCTAACCCTAACCCTCACCCTCAACCTGACCTTTACTCTAACCCTAAACATAATCCTATTTCTAATCCTAACCGTCAACCTAAATCTAACCCTAAACCTAACCGTATACAACCTCAACCTCACCCTCACCCTAACTGTAAACCTAACCCTAACCCTCAACCTAACCCTCACCCTCACCCTAATCCTCACCCTAACCCTAACCCTTACCTAAACGAAACCCTCAACCTCACCCTCACCCTCACTCTCAATCTAACCCTTACCCTAAACCTAACCCTAATCCTCATCCTAACCCTTACAATTAACCTAAATCTAACCCAAAACCTAACCCTCAATGTAACCCTCACCCTAAACCCAAAGCTAACCCTAACCCTTACCCTCACCCTAAATCTCACCCTAAACCTTACCCTCACCCTAACCCTCACGCTGACCCTTACACACAACCTAACCCTAACCCTAACCCTAACCCTCAACCTAATCCTAACCCTCACCCTAACCCTACCCCTACCCCTCACTCTAAACCTCACCCTAACCTTAACCCTAACCCTAATTCTCACCCTAAATAAAACCCTAACCCCTCACAGTCAACCTAACCCTCACTGACACCCTAAACCTCACCCTAACCCTAACCCTCACCCGCAACCTAACCCTCAACCTCACCCGAAACCTACCGCTCACCCTAACACTCAACCTCACCCTAAAACTCACCCTAACCCTAACCCTCACCAAAACGATAACCCTAACACTCACCCTAACCCTAATCCTCACCCTCAATCTAATCCTCACCCTGACAATAACCATAACACTTACCTAACAGAAACCCTCACCCTCACCCTCACCCTCAACCTCACCCTAGCCCTCAGCTTAACCCTAACCCGAATCCTAAACCTACCCCTCACCCCCACCATCACACTAACCCTAACGCTATCCCTACATTCTCCCTCACCCTAACCCTAACCCTAAACCATACAATAACCCTAACCCTAACCCTAAAACTCACAATAAACCACATTTTCACACTAAACACCACCCTAACCCCAACCGTCACCCTAAAACTAAGCCTACCCCTCAACCTCAAACTAACCCTCAACCTAAACCTCACCCTCACCCTAATCCTCATCATAACCCTAACCCTAAACCTTACCTAACCGAAACACTCACGCTCACACTCACCCTCACCCTAAACAACACGCTCACCATAGCCTTCATCCTAAACTTAACCCTTATCCTAAACCTAACACTAACGCTCACCCTCACCCTAATCTTAAACCTAACCCTAACCCTCACCCAAACCCTCACTCTAACCCTAACTCTCACCCTAAATCTCATCCTAACAATAAACCTCACCTTAACCCTAAACCTAACCCTCACCCTAAAACCTAACCCCCAAAATCTCCCTAACCCTCACCCTAACCCTTATACTCACAGTAACCCTAACCCTAACCCTAAGCCTAATATTTACCCATATCCTCATCCTAACCCTATTCCTAAACCTAATCCTAACACTGAGCCACACCCTCACTCTCACCCTAACTCTAATCCTAACCCTCACCCTCACCCTAATTCTAACACTAACCCTAATCCAAATTCTAACCCTCAGTCTCACGCACACCCTAACTCTAACCCTACCCCTAACCCTAACCCTCACCCTCACACTCACCCTAACCCTAAACCTCACCCTAACCCGCATCTAACCCTAACACTCACCCCAACCCTAATGCTAACCGTAACCCTCACCCTCACCCTAAACCTTACCCTAAACCTTAAACTCACCGTAACCCTAACCCTAAACCTAACCCTAATCCTCGCACTAACCCTAACTCTCACCCAAAACCCCAAACTAAACCTCACCGGAAACCTCACCCTCATTCTTACACTCACCCTAACCCTAACCCTAACCCTAATACTAAACCTAACACTCACCCTAACCCTAACCCTAACCATCACCCTCACACTAACCCTCACCATCACCCTAAATATCACCCTAACCCTAAGTCTCACCTTAACCCTAACACTCACCCTAACACTAACCCTCACCCTAACCGTAATGCTAAATCTAATCCTAAACCTCACCATCACCCTAACACTCAGCCGAAACCTAACCCTCACCCACACTGTAACACTCACACTCACCCGAACATTCACACTCACCCGAACGCTCAACCTCACCCTAACCCTAACCCTAACACTCACCCTAACCCAAACCCTAACTCTATCCCTAAACCTGAACCTAACACTCACCCTAAACCTAACCCTATCCCTAATCCTAACACTGTACTTCAACCTCACTCTCACCCTCTTATCCTAACCCTAATCCTCATTCTCACCCTAACTCTATCCATAACCCTAATCCAAATTCTAACCCTACTCTCACCCTCACCCTAACTCTAACCTGAACCCTAACCCTAACTTTCAACCTCACCCTCACCCTAACCCTAACTGTCACCCTAACCCGCACCCTAACCCTAACCCTCACCCTCACCCTAACACTCACCATAACCCTCAACTTCACACTAAACCTCACCCTATCCCTTAAACTCACCATAACCCTAACCCTAACCATAATTCTAATCCTCACCCTAACCCTAACGCTCACCCACAACCTAAAACTCAACCTCAACTGAAACATCACCCTAACCCTAACACTCACCCTAACCCTAACCCTCAACGTAACCCTCAACCTAAAACTAAAGCTAACCCTAACCCTAACACTCACCATCCCCTTAACACTGAGCCGAAACGTAACCCTCACCCAAACTCTAACCCTCATTCTCACCTGAACACTCACACTCAACCTAGCCCTCAAACTAACCCTAACCCTAACCCTCAGCCTCACATTCAACCTAACCCTAACCCTAAACCTCAGCCTCACCTTCAACCTATCCCTAACCCTAACCCTAAACCTCACCCTAACCCTAACGATAACCCTATCCCTAACTCGAAACCAAACCCTCACCCTCACCCTAACTCTAAACGTAAAGCTAACCCTCACGCTAAACGTTATGTTAAACCTCACCCTCAACTTCACCCTCACCCTAACCCTCACCCTCAACCTAACCCTAAAACGACCCCTCACACTAACCCTGATCCTAACCCTCACCCTCACCCTAGACCTCACGCTAACCTTAACCCCCACCCTAACCCTAACACTAATCCTCACCCTCACCCTAAACCTAACCCTAACCCTAACCCTCACCCTAACCCTCATCATAACCCTAACCCTAACCCTAACCCTAACCCTCACTCTAACCCTCCTCCTATCCATAATCCACAACCTAACCCTCACCCTCACCCTAATCCTCACCATAACCTTAAATCTAACCCTTACCTAAACGAAACCCTCACACTCACCCTCACCCTAACCCTCACCCTCACCCTAACCTTAATCCTCAACCTATTATTAACCCTAACCAGACCCCTATAACTAAACCTCACCCTCTCCCTAACCCTAAACTTAATCCTAAACATCACCCTAACAATAACACTAACCCTTACCCTAAAGCTAACCCTCACCCTAACCCTCACCCTAACACTTATCCTCACACTTAACCTAACCTTAACCCTCACACTAACCCTAATCCTCAGCCTATCCCTAACTCTAACTCTAACCCTCACCCTAACACTCACTCTCACCCTAACCCTAATTCTAACCCTAACACTCAACTTCACCCTAACACTTACTCTCACCTTCAACCTAACCCTAACCCTAACCCTAAACCTCACCCTAACCATAACCCTAACCCTATCCCTAAACTGAACCCTAACCCTCACTCTCACTCTAACTCAAAACCTAAACCTAACCCTAGCGCTAACCCTCACCCTAACCCTAAAGTTATCCCTAACACTCACCCTCAACCTAGCCCTCAACTAACCCTAACCCTAACCCAAAACCTCCCCTCCCCCTCCGCCTCACCCTCAGCCTAACCCTAACCCTAATCCTAAACCTACACCTCACCCCACCATAACCATAACCCTAACCCTATCCCTAACCCTCACCCGAACCCTCACCCTAACCCTAATGCTCAAGCTAACCAGCACCCTCACCTTAATCCTCACCATAACCTTAACCCTAACCCTTACGTAACCGAAACCCTCACACTCACCCTCACCCTAACCCTCCCGCTAACACTTATCGTCACACAAAACTTAACTGCAACCCTCACACTAACCCTAATCCTCGCCCTATCCCAAACCCTGAACCTAACCCTCACCCTAACCCTCACACTCACCCTAACCCTAATGCTAACCCTAACACTCAAACACAGCCTAACCCTCAACCTAACCCTTACCATCACCCTAACCCTAAATCTAACCCTCCACCTAACACTAATTCTAAACCTCACCATCATCCTAAACCTAAACCTGACCCTAATCCTCACACTAACCCTCACCCTAAAACAAACGTTAACCCAAAACCTCAACCTCACCCTAAACCACACCCTAATACTTACCCTCACCATCACCCTAACCCTAACCCTAATTCTCAGCTTAAACCTAACCCTCAACCACACCCTAAAATTCACCCACACCCGAATCCTTACCCTCACCCTTACACTCACCTAACTATAAACAAAATCCTAAACCTAACACTCAAAATCACCCTCACCCGCACCCTAACGCTAACCATAACCCTAAACCTCACCCTCATCCTCACCCTAACACTCACCTCACCCTAAACATCACCCTAACCCTAATCCTTACCCAAACCCTCACCCTAACCCTAACGATAACCCTAACCCTCACTCTCACCCTAACCCTCACCCTAAATTATAACCTCACACTAACCCTAACTCTAACCCAAAACCTCACACAAATTCTAACCCTCAACCTAACCCTAACACTAACCCTCACCCTAACCCTCACCCTCACCCTAGCCCTCAACATAATCCTAACCCTCAACCTAACCCTAACCCTTACCCTCAACCTCAACTTCAACCTAACCCTAACCCTAACCCTAAACCTCACCCTAACCCTCACCGAAAACCTAACCCTAAGCCACACCCTAAACCTCACACTCACCCTCACACTCACCCTCACCCGAACCCTCACCCGAAGCCTAACACTCAGCCTCACCCTAAACATCAACCTAACAATAACCCTCACTCTAACCCTAACCCTAACCCTCACCCTAACCCTAACCCTCAACCTAACCCTCACCCTCACCCTAGCCCTCACTGTAACTCTAAACCTAACACTAACCCTAAACCTAAACCTCCCCCTCTGCCTCCCCCTCAGCCTAACCATAACCCTAACCCTATATCTACCCCTCACCCCCACCATCACCCTAAACCTAACCCTAACCCTAATGCCCACCCTCACCCTCACCCTCACCCTAACCCTAAACCTAACCTTAACAATAACCATAACATTAAATCTAACCTTAATCCTAACCCTAACCCTTACCCTAACCATGACCATAACCCTAAAACTCACCGTAACCCTAATCCTAACCCTAACCCTCACACTAACACTAACCCTCACTCTAACCCGCACCCTAACCCTCACACTAAACCTAACCCTAAACTTAACCATCAAACTAAACCTAACCATAACGCTCACCCTCAAGCTAACCTTCACCCTAACCCTAACATTCACCCTAAACCTCACCCCAACCCTAAAGCTAACCCCAACCATAACGCTAACCCTAAACTTCAACCTCAACCTAACCCTCACCCTAACCCTTATCCTCACACTAACCCTAATCCTAAACTTATCCCTAACCCTCACACTAACCCTAACCAGCACCCTAACCCTAAACCTACCCCTCACACTAAACCTAACCCTAACCCTGAACATAATCCTAACACTCACCCTAACCCTAATCCTCACCCTCACCCTTAACCTAACCCCCAACCTAACCCTCACCATAACTCAAACCCTGAACCTCACCTAACGTAAACACTCACCCTTACCCTCACCCTAATCCTCAAACTCACCCTAGTCCTCACCTTAACCTTAACCCTCACCCTAACCCTAACACTATCCCTCACCCTAACCCTAAACCTAACCCTGACCCTAACCCTCACCCAAACCCTAACCCTAACCCTAACCCTGAACCTAAACCTAACCCTGACCCTCACCTTCCACCTAACCCTCATCGTAACCCTAACCCTCACCATAACCCTAATGCTAACCATAAACCTAACGCTAACCCTAACCATCACCCTCAACATCACCCTAGCCCACCCCACACCCTAACCTTAAACCTCACCCTAACCCTAACACTAACCCTTACCCTCACCCTAAACCTAAACCTAAAACTAACCCTCACACTAACCCTCACCCTACCCCTAACCATAACCCTAACCCTAAACCTCACCCTAACCCTCAACATCACCCTAATCCTCAACATAAATCTCACCATCAAGCTAATCTTCACCATAACCCTAAACCTAAACCGTACCTAACCAAAACCCTCACACTCACCGTCACCCTCACCCTCACCCTCACCCGAGTCCTCAACCTAACCTTAACCCTCCCCCTAAACTTAAGCCTCACCCTAACCCTAAGAGTAACGCTCACCCTCACCCGCATCCTAACCCTAACCCTCTCTCTCAACCTCACTCTCACCTTAACCCTACACCTAACCCTAACCCTAAACCTAACCCTCAACCTAACACTCACCCTCACAATAAACACACCCTAACCCTCACCTCACCCTAACCCTAATGATAAACCTAACCCTCAACCTCACCCTAACCCACACCTTAATTCTTACACTCACCCTAACCCTAACCCTCACCCTAACCCTAACTCTAACCCTCACACCAACCCTCACCCTTACCCTAACGCTAACCCTAAACCTCAACCTCACCCTAAATCTCACCCTAAGAATAACCCTCACCATAACCCTAACCCTAACCCTACCCCTAATTCTCACCCTATCCTAACACTCACCCACACCCTAACCCTCACTCTCACCGAAACCCACACCGTCAACCTAACACTCAAACTAATCCGAACCCTAACCCTCACTCTCAACCTAAACCTAAACCTAACCCTAAACCTAACCCTAACCCTCATCCTCACCCTCACACTAACACTCACCCTCACCATAAACATCACACTAAACCTAATACTCAACCTAAAAATAACCCTAACCCTCACCCTAACCCTAACCCTCACCCTAACGCTCAACATAACCCTAAGGCTAACCCTAACCCCCACACTCACCCTAAACCTCACCCTAACCCTTATCCTCACCCTAACCCTAACACTTACCTAATCGAAACCCTCACCCTTACCCATACACTAGCCCTCACCCTAACCCAAACCGTAAACATAAACCTCACCCTCAGCCTCACCCTCACCCTCTCCCTCAGCCTAACCCTAAACCTATACCTAATCCTAACCCTAACCCTCAACCTCACCCTCACACTAACCATAACCCTAAACCTAAGCCTAACCCTCATCCTTACCCACCCCCTCACCCTAACCCTAACACTAACCCTCAGCCTAACCCTCACCCACACCCTAACCCTAAAATTAACCTTCACCCTCGCCCTTACCCTCCGCCTCCCCCTAACACTAACCCTAACCCTCACACTCACACTAAACCTAAACCTCACACTAACCCTAATCCAACCCACAAACTAAACCTCACCATAACCCTAACCCTAACACTCACCCTAAAACTAACCCTAACCCTCACAGTCACACTAAAACTCACCGTCACCCTAAACCTCACCCTAAACCTAACCCTCACCCACAGCCTCACGCTCAACATCAACCTCACCCTAACCCTCACCCTAAACCTCACCCTCACCCTAAAATTCAATCTAACCCTAATCCTTACCAAATCCCTAACCCTAACACTCAACCTAAGCCTAACCCTCACACTCACCCTCAGCCTAACTCTAACCCTAATCCTAATCTAAATCCTAACGATCACCCTCACCCTCAACCTAACTCTAAACCTACCATTAAACAAAAACCTCACCCTAACCCTAACCCTATCCCTAACCCTCACTCTAACCCTAACCCTAATCCTAAACCTAACCCTCACCCTCACCCTCAGCTTAACCCTTACCCTCACCCTAACCCTAACCCAAACCCTCAGCCTAACCCTCATCCTAACCCTAACCCTAACCCTAACCCTCACCCTATCCTTAACCCTAACCCTATCCCTAACCCTCACCCAAACACTAACCCTCACCCTCATCCTCAATCTCACCATCACCCTCCACCTAATCCTCACACTTACACTCACCCTAACCCTAACCATAACCCTAAACCTCACCCTAAATCTAAACCTAACTGTCACCCTCACCCTCACCTTCACCCTCAACCTAAAGCTCACCCTCACCCTAATCCTAACCCTAACACTAACCCTCACCCGAAACCTAACTCTGACCCTCACCCTCAACCTCACCCTAAGCCTAACCCTACACGTAAGCCTAATCTTAAATCTAACATTCAGCCACACCCTCATCCTAAACCTAAACCTCACCCTAAGTCTAACCATAACTCTAACACTCACCCTCACCCTAACCCTCACCATCACCCTAACACTCACCCAAACCCTTACCCTCAACCTAACCCTAACCCTAACCCTCACACTAAATCTAAACCTTACCCTAACACTACTCCTAACCCTCACACTAACCCTCCCAACTACCCTAACTCTAATGCTCACCCTAAACCAAACCCTAACCCTGACACTCACCCTAACCCTCACCGTCACTCTAACCCTCACCCTAAGAGTAACCCTCACACTAACCCTCACCCAAACCTCACCCTCACCCTAAACCTCACCCTAACCCTAATGCTAACCCTCACTCTGAACCTAACCCTCACCCTCACCCTTACCCTCAACCTCACACTCACCCTAACCCTCACCCTCAACCTAGCCCTCAGTGTAACCCTAAACCTAACCCTAACCCACAACCTCACCCTAACCCAAAATCTCCCCCTCCCCCTCACCTTAAACCTAACCCTAATCGTAAACCTAACCCTCACCCACAGCCTCACCCTAACCCTCATCCTAATCCTAACGCTACCCCTCACACTAACCCTCACCCTCACGCTAGACCTCACCCTAACCTTAACGCCCATCCTACCCCTAACACTAACACTCACCCTCACCCTAAACCTAACCTTAACCCTAACCCAAAGCTTAACCATAACCCTCACCTCACCCTAAACATCACCATAACAATAACCCTCACCCTAACCCTCACCCTCATGGTAAACAGTACCCTAAACCTAACTCTCACCCTAACCCGAAACTAAACCTCACCCTAACCCTCACGCTAACCCGAACGCTAACCCAAACCCTCACACAAACCCTAACCACCACCCTAACCCTAACTCTACACTTCAACCTAGACCTCAACCTAACCCTAACCCTCAACCTAACCCTAACCCTAACCCTCACCTTCAACCTAACCCTAACCCTAACCCTAAACCTCACAGTAACCCTCACCCTAACCCGAAAACTAAGCCACACCCTAAACCTCACCCTAAGCCTCACATTCACCCCCACCTGAACCCACACCCGAACTCTAACACTCAGCCTCACCCTAAATATCAACCTAACCCTAAACCTCTCTCTAACCCTTACCCTAAACCTCACCCTAACCCTAACCCTCAACCTAATCCTCACCCTCACAGTAACTCCAAACCTAACCCTAAACCTAAATCTCAACCTCACCCTCTACCTTCCTCTCAGCCTAACCATAACCCTAATCCTAAACCTAACCCTCACCCCCACCATCACCCAAAACCTAACCCTAACCCAAACGCAAACCCTCACCCTCACCCTCACCCTAACCCTAGCTCTAACCCTAACAATAACCCTAACCCTAAATCTAACCTTAATCCTAACCCTAATCCTTACCCTAACCATAACCCTAACCCTAAGACTCACCTTAACCCAAATCCTAACCCTAACCCTCACCCTAACATTAACCCCCACTCTAACCCTCACCCTAAACCTCACCCTAAACCTCACCCTAACCCTAACCCTACCCCTCACACTAACCCTAACCCTAAACCTCACCCTCACCCTAGACCTCACCCTAACCTTAACCCCCACCCTAATCCTAAAAATAACCCTCACCCTAACCCTAAGTCTTACCCTCAAACCAACCCTCACCCTTGCCCTAACGCTAACCCTAAACCTCAACCTCACCCTACGCCTTACCCTCACCATAACCCTAACGCTAACCCTAATCCTCACCCTAACACTAACCCTAACCCTCACCCTCACCCTCACTCTCACCCTAAACCTAACTGTAACCCTAACCCTAAACCTAACCATCATCCTCACCCTCACACTAACACTCACCCTCACCATAAACATCACACTAAACCTAATACTCAACCTAAATATAACCCTAACCCTCACCCTAACCCTAACTCTCATTCTTACCCACACCCTCACCCTAACGCTAATACTAACCCTCACCCTAACCCTCACCCACACCCTCACCCTAAAATTAACCCTCACCCTCAACTTTACCCTCACCCTCACCCTAACCCTAACCCTAACCCTCACCCTAACCCTAACCCTAAACCTAACCCTAACACTCGCCCTAAACCAAATCCTAACTCTCACCCTAACCCTAACCCTTACCATACCCCTCACCTTAACCCTAACCATCACCCTAGTCCTGACCCTAACCCTCATCCTCACACTCACCCTATCCCTAAACCTTACCCTAAACCTCACCCTAACACTAAACTTTACCCTAACACTAACCTTAAACCTTACCCTCACCCCAACACTAACCCGAAACCTAACACTCACCCTAACCCTCACCCTAACCCTAACGCTTAACCTAACCCTCAACCTAACCATTATCCTCACACTAATCCTAACCCTAACCCCATCCCTAACCCTAACACTAACTCTAACCCTCACCCTAACACTAAACCTACCGCTCACCCTAAGACTCAAGCTCATTTTAATCCTAACCCTAACCCTCACCCGAAACCTAAGCCTAACACTAACACTCACCCTAACCCTCACCATCACCCTAACACTCACTCTAACCCTAACCCTCACACTAATCCTAACCCAACCCTCACCCTCATCCTAACCCTAACTCTAACCCTAATCCTAAACCTCACCCTAAACCTAACCCTCTCCCTCACCCTCTCCCTCACCCAACCCTCCCCCTCCCTCTCCCCCTCAGCCTAAACCTAACCCTAAACCTAAAGCTAACCCTCACACCCACCCTCACCCTAAACCTATCCCTAACCCTAACGCCAACCCTCACACTCACCCTCACCCAAACCCTAACCCTAACTATAACCGTAACCATAACCATAACCCTAAAACTAAACCTAACCCTCACACTAACCCTAACCGTAACCCTCACCCTCAACCTAACCCTCACCCTAACACATCCTCACACTAACCCTAACCCTCACCCTCACCCTATTCCTAACGCTACCCCTCACACTAACCCTCACCCTCACCCTAGACCTCACCCTAACCTTAACCCCCACCATAAGCCTAACACTAACCCTCACCCTCACCCTAAACCTAAACCTAAGCCTAACCCACAACTTAACCCTAACCCTCACCTCACCCTAAACATCACCCTAACCCTAACTCTCACCCTAACCCTAAACCTAACCCTAACCCTCACACTAACCCTAACCCTCACCCCAACCCTAACCCTACCCCTCACACTAACCCTAACCCTAACATTAAATCTTATCCTAATCCTCACCTTAATCCTAACCCTAAACCTAAACCTAATCCTCACCGTCACCCGAACCCTCACCCTCAGCTTAACCCTCAACCTCACACTAAACATCACCTAACACTAACCCTCACCCTAACCCTAACACTCACCCTCATCCTAGCACTCACCTTAGCATTAACTCTCACCCTAAAATTAACCCTCACACTAACCCTAACACTAACCCTCACCCTCACCATAATCCTCACCATAACCTTAACCCTAACCCTTACCTAACTGAAACCCTCACATCCTCCCTCACCCTAACCCTCACCCTCACTCTAGCCCTCACACTAACCTTAATCCTCACCCTAACCTTAACCCTCACCCTAACCCTATCATTAACCCTCACCCTCTCCCTCACCCTAACCCTAGACCTAACCCTCACTCTAATCCTATCCCTAACACTCACCCTAAAGCTAAATCGACCCTTAACGCTAACTCTAAGCCAAATGCTAACCCTAACCCTCACCCTCACTCTAACCATCCACCTAACACTTATTCTCACACCAAACCTAACCCTATCCCTCACACTAACCCTAATCCTCACCCTATCCCATACCCTAACCCTAACCCTCACCCTAACAGAAACTCTCACCCTAACCCTAATGCTAACCCTAACACTCAATCTCACCCTAACCCTTACCATCACCCTAACTCTAAACCTCACCCTCCACCTAACACTAAACCTAAACCTAACCCTCACACTTACCCTCACCCTAACCCAAAACGCTAACCCCAAACCTCAACCTCACCCTAAACCTCACCCTAATACTTACCCTCACCCTAACCCTTAACCTAAACGTCAGCCTAACTCTCGTCCTAACCCTAACCCTAACTCTAAACCTCACCCTCACCCACACCATAAAATTCACCCTCACCAGAATCCTTACCCTCACCCTAACACTCACCTTACTCTAAACCTAATCCTAAACCTAACCCTCAAGATAACCCTCATCCGCACCCTAAACCTAACCCTAATCCTAACCCTCACCCTCATCCTCACCCTAACCCTCACCTCACCCTAAACATCACCCTTACCCTAACCCTCACCCTAATCCTCACCCTCACGCTAAACATTACCCTAACCCTAACTCTCACCCTAACCCTAACCCTAACCCTAACCCTCAACCTCACCCTAACCCTCACCCTAAACTTTAACCTCACATTAACCCTAACTGTAACCGAAACCCTCACACTAACCCTAAACCTCCCCCTAACCCTAACTCTACCCCTCACCCTAACTATCACCCTAACCCTAACTCTAAACCTATGCCTCACCCTAACACTCACCCTCACCCTAGCCCTCAACCTAACTCTAACCCTCAACCTAACCCTAACCCTAACCCTCACCCTCACCTTCAACCTAACCCTAACCCTAAACCTAAACCTCACCCTAAACCTCACCCTAAACCTAAGCCACACCTGAACCTCACCCTCACACTCACACTCACCCTCACCCGAACCCTCACCCGAACCCTAACACTCAGCCTCATCCTAAACATCAAACCTAACCCTAACTCTCACTCTAACCCTAACACTAACCCTCAACCTAACCCTAACTCTCAACCTAACCCTCACCCTCACCCTAGCCCTCACCGTAACTCTAAACCTCACCCTCACCCTAAACCTCACCCTCACCCTCTGCCTCCCCCTCAGCCTAACCATAACCCAAATCCTAAAGATACCCCTTACCCCCACCATCACGCTAAACCTAACCCTAGCCCTAACGCCAACCCTCAACCTCACCCTCACCCTAACCCTAAACCTAACCCTAACAATAACCCTAACCCTAAATCTAATCTTAATCCTAACCCTAACCCTTACCCTTACCTTAATGCCAACCCTAAAACTCACCATAACCCTAATCCTAACCCTAACCCTCACCCTAACACTAACCCTTACTCTAACCCTCACCCTAAGCCTCACCCTAAACCTAACCGTAACCCTAACCATCAACCTAAACCTAACCCTAACGCTCACCCTCAACCTAAACCTCACCCTAAACCTAACACTCAGCCTAACCCATACCATAATCCTAACGCTAACCCCAAAATTAACGCTAACCCTAACCTTCACCCTGAACCTAACCCGCACAAACCCTTATCCTCACACTAACACTAATCCTAATTCTAACCCTAACCCTCACACTTACCCTAACCCTCACCCTAACCCTAAACCTACCCCTCACACTAACCTTAACCCCAACCCTAAACCTAATCCTCACCCTCACACAAACCCTCAACCTCACCTTAACCCTCAACCGCACCCTAAACATCATCCTAACACTAACCCTCACCCTAAACCTAACCTTCACCATCACCCTTAACCTAACCCTCAACGTAACCCTCACCCTCATACTAATCCTCACCATAACCCTAACCCTAAACCTTACCTAAGTGAAACACTCACCCTCATCCTCACCCTAATCCTCACGCTCACCCTAGCCCTCACCTTAACCGTAACCCTCACCCTAAAATTAACACCCTCACCCTCATCCTAAAACTAACCCTAACCCTAACGCTCACACTAACCCTCACCCTAACCCTAACCCTAACCCTAACCCTGACCCTAACCGTCACCTTAACCCTAACCCTCAACCTAACCCTCAACCTAAACCTAACCCTAACCCTCACCCTCAACCTACCCCTCACCCTAACACTAAACCTCACCCTAAACCTATTGCTAACCATAAACCCAACGCTAACCCTAACCATCACCCTCAACCTAACACTCACCCTAACATTTATCCTCACACTAACCCTAAACCTAACCTTAACCCTAACCCTCACACTAAACCTAACCCTTCACCCTAACCCTAACTCTACCCCTCACACTAACCCTCCCCCTAACCCTAACCCTCAAGCTAACCCTTACTCTTACCCTAATCCTCACCATAACCCTAACCCTAACCCTTACATAACCGAAACCCTCACCCTCACTCACTCGAAACCTAACCCTCAGCCTCACCCTCACTCTCTCCCTAACCCTAACCCTAAAGCTAACCCTAAACTTAACCCTCAACCTCACCCTCACCATAAAACTCACCCTCACCATAAACACACCCTAACCCTAACCCTCAAACTAACCCGAACCCTCACCCTCAACCTAACCCTCAACCTCACCCTAAATATCACCCTAACCCTAACCCTCACCCTAACCCTAACCCGAACCCTCACCCTTACCCTAAACCTCAAACTAACCCTCACCCTCACCCTAATTCTCACCATAACCCTAACGCTAAACATTACCTAACCGAAACCCTCACCCTCACCCTGACCATAACCCTCAACATCACCCTAACCCTAACCCAAACCCTCAGTCTAACACTCATCCTAACCCTAATCCTAAACCTAACCCTCAACCTAACCTTAACCCTAACCCTAACCCTAACCCTCACCCGAACACTAACTCTCACCCTAACCCTCAACCCCAACATCACCCTCACCCTAACCCTCAACCTCACATTCACCCTAACCCTAAACCTAACCCTCATCCTAAATCTAACCCTCACCCTCACCCTCACCCTCACGATCACTCTCAACCTAACCCTCACCATCACCCTAACCCTAACCCAAACCCTCAGCCTAACACTCATCCTAACTCTAATCCTAAACCTAACCCTCACCCTAACCTTAACCCTAAACCTAACCATAACCCACACCCAAACACTAACTCTCACCCTAACCCTCAACCCCAGCATCACGCTCACCCTAACACTCACCCTCACATTCACCCTAACCTTAACCCTAACCCTCACCCTAAGTATAACCCTCACCCTCACCCTCACCCTCACTATCACTCTCAACCTAATCCTCACCCTCACCCTCACTCTAATCCTAACCCTAACCCTAACCCTCAACCGAAACCTAACTCTCACCCTCACCCTCACCCTCACCTTAAGCCTAACCCTATACCTAAGCCTAATCCTAAATCTAACCCTCACCCTCACCCTCACCCTAAACATAAACCTCACCCTAGGCCTAACCATATATCTAACCCTCACCCTCACCCTAACCCTCACAATCACCCTAACACTCACCCTAACCCTTACCCTCAACCTAACCTTAACCCTAACCCTCACATTCACACTAACCCTAAACCTCACACTAACCCTAATCCTAACCCACACAATAAACCTTACCATAACCCTAACCCTAACACTCACCCTAAAACTAACCCTAACCCTCACAGTCACACTAAATCTCACCGTCACCCTAAACCTCACCCTAAACCTAACCCTCACCCACAGCCTAACGCTCAACATTACCCTCACCCTAACCCTCACCCTAAACCTCACCCTCACCCTAAAACTCAACCTAACCCTAACCCTCACCAAATCCCTAACCCTAACACTCAACCTAAGCCTAACCCTCACCCTCACCCTCAGCCTAACTCTAACCCTAAGCCTAAACTAAATCCTAACCCTCACCCTCACCTTCAACCTAACTCTAAACCTACCATTAAACAAAAACCTCACCCTAACCCTAACCCTATCCCTAACCCTCACTCTAACCCTAACCCTAATCCTAAACCTAACCCAACCCTCACCCTGAGCTTAACCCTTACCCTCACCCTAACCCTAACCCAAACCCTCAGCCTAACCCTCAACCTAACCCTAACCCTAACCTAACCCTCACCCTAACCTTAACCCTAACCCTATCCCTAACCTTCACCCAAACACTAACCCTCACCCTCAGCCTCAATCTCACCATCACCCTCCACCTAATCCTCACACTGACACTCACCCTAACCCTAACCATAACCCTAAACCTCACCCTAAATCTAACTCTAACCGTCACCCTCACCCTCACCATCACCCTCAACCTAAAGCTCACCCTCACCCTCACCCTAATCCTAACCCTAACACTAACCCTCACCCGAAACCTAACTCTGACCCTCACCCTCAACCTCACCCTATGCCTAACCCTACACGTAAGCCTAATCTTAAATCTAACATTCAGCCTCACCCTCATCATAAACCTAAACCTCACCCTAACCTTCACCAAAACCCTAACCCTAACACTCAACCTAACCCTCAACATCACCCTCAACCTAATACTCACCCTAACAATATTCCTAACCCTTACCTAACCGAAATCCTCACCCTCACCCTAAAACTCAACCTCACCCTCACCCTCACCGTAACCCTAACACTAACCCTAAACCTCAACCTCAACCTCACCCTCCACCTCAGCCTAACCCTAACCCTAACACTAATACTAAACCTACCCCTCACCCCCACCTTCACCCTAAACCTAACCCTAACCTTAACGCTAACCCTCACCCTCACCCTCACCCTAACCCTAACCCTAACAATAACCCTAACCCTAACCGTAATCCTAAGCCTAACCCTAACCGTATCCCTAAACCGAACCCTAAAACTCACCCTAAAACTAATCCTAACCCTAAACCTCACCCTAACCCTAACCCGCACCTTAACCCTAAACCTAACCCGAACCCTAAAACTAATCCTCACCATAAAGCTCACCCTATAACGCTTACGCTAACCCTAACCCTTACCCTCAACCTAACATTCACCCTAACCCTTATCCTCACATTAACCCTAACCCTAACCCTAACCCTCACCGTAACCCTGCCCGTAACCCAAACCCTCAACCTAAACCTCACCATCACTTTAATCCTCACCCAGAACCCTATCCCTAACCCTTACCTAACCAAAACCCTCACCCTCACCCTGACATTAAAACTCAACCTCACCCTAAACTTAACACTAACCCTGACCCTCACCCTAACCATCACCCTCACCCTCACACTAAATCTAACCCTCACCCTCACCCTCACTCTCACCCTAACCCTAAACCTAACCCTCAAATTCAGCCTCACCTTAACACTCACCCTCACCATAAACACAGTCTAACCCTAACCCTCATCCTAAACCTACCGCTAAACCTAATCCTCAACCTCACCCTCACCCTCACCCTCAACCTAACCCTCAACCTCACCGGAAACATCACCCTAACCATAACCGTCAACCTAAGCCTAACCCTAACCCTCACCCTTACCCTAACACTCAACCTAAATCTCAGCCTCACACTAATCCTCACCATAACCCTATCCTAACCCTTACCTAACCCAAACCCTCACCCTCACCCTCACCCTAACCCTCACACTCATCTGAGCCCGATACCTAATCTTAACCCTCAACCTCACCGTAACCCTAAACCTAACCATGACGCTCACCCTAAACCTCACCCTCACCCTCACCGGCACCCGAACCCTAACCCTCACCCTCACACTCACTCTCACCATAACCCTATCCCTAAACATAAACCTAATTCTCAACCTGATCCTCACCCTAACACTCACCCTCACCACAAACACACACTAACCCTAACCCTCACCCTAGCCCTAACCCTAAACCTCACCCTAAACCTAACCCTAACCCTAATGCTCACCCTAACCCTAACGCTAACCCTAACCCTCCTCAACATGACCCTCACCCTAACCCTTATCCTCACACTAACACTAACCCTAAAGCTAACCCTAACCCTAACCTTCAACCTAACCCTCACCCTCACCCTAATCCTCACCCTAACCATAAACCTTTCCTTTACCTAAATGAAACCCTTACCCTCACCATAACCCTCACCCTCACCTTAGCCCTCACCCTAACCTTAACCCAAACACTAACCCTAACATTAAACCTCACCCTAACCCTAAACCTAACCCTAAAGTTAACAATCACCATAACCCTAACCCTAACCATCACGCTAACTCTCAAACTAACCCTAACCCTAACCCTCACTCTAAATGTAACCCTCACCCTTACCCTAACCCTAAGCCTGATCCTCGCCCTAACCCTCACCCTGAACCTCACTCTCACCCGAACACTAACCCGCACCTCACCCTAAACCTAAACCTAACACTAACCCTAACCCTAACCCTCATCCTCACCCTCACCCTAGCACTCACTCTCACCATAAACATCACACTAAACCTAATCCTCAACCTAACCCTAAACCTAGCCCTCACACTAACACTAATCCTCACCCTATCCCTAATTCTAACCCTAAACCTTTCCCTCATGAAAACCCTAATCCTAACCCTAATCCTCGCCCTCAACCTAACCCTCACCCACACCCTCAAATTCACCCTCACCGAAACCCTTACCCTCACCCTAACATTCACCCTAACCCTAACCCTAATCCTAAACCTAACCCTCACCATCACGCTCACCCTAAAACTAAACCTAACCCTAACTCTAACCCTAACCCTCACACTCACCTTAACCCTCACTTTCACCTTAAACATCACGCTAAAACTAACTCTCACCTTAAGCCTAACCCTAACTCTCACCCTAATGCTAACCCTCAATTTAACCCTCCCCATCAACCTATTACTCAGTCTAACCTAACCATAACACTTACCTAACCGAAACCCTCACCTCACCCTCACCCTCACCCTAACACAAACCCTAACCCTAACCCTCAACCTAAACCTAACCCTAATCCTCACCCTCACCCTAAACTTTACCCTAATCCTAACCTTCTCCCTCAGCCTAACCCTAAAACTAAATGTAATCCAAACCCTAACCCTCAACCTTACCCTCACACTAAGCGTAACCATAACCCTAACCCTAACCCTCATCTTTACCCACACCCTCACCTTAACCCTAACCTTAACACTCACCCTAAACCAAACCCTAACCCTCACACTAACCCTAATCTTTACACTAAACATAACCCTAACCCTAACCCTAACCCTACACCTCACCCTAAGCCTAACCCTAACCTTCACCCTCATACTCACCCTATCCCTAACCCTTACCCTAAACCTCACCCTATCCCTAACCCTAAACCTAACGCTTACCCTAACCCTCACCCTAACACTCACCCTAACCCTTATCTTCACACTAACCCTAACCCTAACCCCAACCCTAAACCCCACATTAACTCTAACCCTCACCCTACCACTAACCCTACCCCTCACCCTAAGCATAACCCTCACTCTAACCCTAACTCAAACCCTCACCTGAAACCTAATCCTAACCCTCACACTCAGCCTAACCCTCACACACACACTTACCCTCACCCTCATCCGAACCCTAACCCTCACCCTAACCCTAACCCTCACACTAACCCACACCCTCAACTTAATCCTCACCCTAACAACAACCATAACATTTACCTAACCAAAACCCTCACCTTCACACTCACTCTCACACTAACACGCACACCTCATCCTAGACCTCACCCTAACCCTAACCCTAATCCTAAACCTCACCCTCACCCTAAACTTTAACCTCACACTAACCCTAACCCTCACCTCTCACCTTCACCCTCACCATCACACTAACACTCAACCGAACCTGAACGCTCACCCACACCCTAACCCTCACGCAACCAGGAACGTTTATCCTCACACGAAACCTCACCCTCACCCTAACCCTAACCCTCAACCTAAATATAACCCTAAACCTCACCCTCACCTGAACCCTAACGCTAACCTTAACCGTAACCCTAACACTCAAACTAACCCTCAACCTCACCCTAATCCTCAACCTAACACAAACCCTAAACCTTACCTAACTGAAACCCCCACCTTCAACCTTACTCTCACCATTACCCTAGCCCTAACCCTAACCCTAACCCTCACACTCACCCTCACTCTAACACTAACCCTAATCCTTACACTCACCCTAACCCTAACCCTAACCCTAATGTTACACCTAACCCTCAACCTAACCATCATCCTAACCGTCTCCCTCAACCTAAAACTTACCCTGACCCTAACACTCACACTAAACCTCAACCGAACACACACACACTAACCCTAACCCTAACCCTAACCCACACCCTAACCATAACCCTAACCATCATTCTCACATTAACCCTCACCGTCACCCTAACACTCAACCGAACCTGAATGGTCACCCACACCCTAACCCTCACCCTCAACCTTATCCTCACCAGAAACCTCACCCTCACCCTTACCCTCACCCTCACCCTCACCCTCACCATTACCCTAACCCTAACCGTAAACCTAACCCTAACCCTAACCCTAATGCTAACCCTAATGCTAACCCTAATCCTCAACCTCACCCTAACCATCACCCTAACACTTAACCTCTCCCTAAACCTTACCCTAACCTTAACACTCACACTAAACCTAACCCTCACCCTCACCCTCACCCTCACCCTAAGACTAATCCTAACCCTAATTCTAAATCTAACCCTCACCACCACCCTAAAACTAACCCTAACCCTAAACATCACCCTCACCCTAACCCTAAACCTAACGCTCACCCTAATCTTCATCCCAACCCTAACGCTAACCCTTACCTTCACCATCACACTAACAATTACCCTAACCCTTATCCTCACAATAAACCTAACCCTATCCCTAACCGTAACCCTCACACCAAACCTAATGCTACCCCTCAGCTTAACCCTCATTCTAACACTCACCCTAACCCTCACCCTAAAACTAAACCTAAACCTCACCCTCACCCGAAACCTAAAACTCACCCTAAACCTCACCCTCACCATAATCATCAACCTAACCCTAACACTCACCCTAACTCTAACCCTAAACCTCACCCTAACCCTAACCATAACCATAACCATAACACTCACCCTCACTCTCACCCACACCCTAAACCTCACCCTCACCCTCAATCTTACACTCACCCTCACCCTAAACATCACCCTAACCCTAACCCTCACTCTAACCCTACCCCTAACCCTCACCATAACCGTAATCCTAACCGTAACCCTCACCCTCACTTTCACCCTCACCGTAAAACTCACCCTCACCATCACCCTCACCCTTACACTCACCCACACCCTAAACATCACCCTAACTCTAACTCTCACTCTAACCCTAAACCTAACCCTCACCCTAACCCTAACACTCAGCCTAACCCTCAACCTATCCCGAACGATAACCTAACCTCAACATCAACCTAACCCTCACCCTAACCCTTATCCTCCCACTAAGCTAACACTCACACTAAACCTATCCCTCACCCTATCCCTAACCCTTACCCTATCCCTCACCCGAACCCGAACCCGAACCCTAACACTAAAGCTAAAACTAACCCTAACCCATACCCTAACCCTTACTTTCATCCTAACCCTAAGGCTAACATTCAACCTAAACCTCACCCTAACGCTTACCCTCAGCCTAACCCACAGCCTAAGGCTCACCCGAAACCTAACCCTCACACTTACACTCAATCTAAACCGAACCCTAACCCTAACCCTCACCCTAACCATAACCTCACCCTCACCCTCACCCTAACCTTAACCCTAACCCTAACCCTTTACCTAACCCTCACTATAACACTAATGCTAACCCTAAACCTCACCATCACACTAACCATCACCCTAACACTTATCATCACACTAACCCTACCCCTATCCCTAACCCTAACCCTCACACTAAACCTAATGCTCACCCTAACCCTAACACTACCCCTCAGCCTAAACCTCATTCTAACACTCACCCTAAACCTCACCCTAACACTTATCCTCACACTAACCTTAAGCCTAACCCTAACCCTAACCCTAACTCTCAAACTAAGCCTCACTCTAAACCTAACACTAACCCTAACCCTCACTGTATCTCTCACCCTAACCTTAACCCTCAACCTCACCCTCAACCTCACGGTCAACCTAACACTCATCCGAAGCCGAACCCTCACACACACCCTATCCCTCACCCTCTCCTGAACATTCACCCTCACCTGAAACCTCACCTTCACCCTAACCCTGACCCTCACCCTAAACATCACCCTAACCCTAAGCCTTACCCTAAAAGTAACCTTCACCCGAACCCTAACACTCAAACTCCCCCTCACCCTCAACCTAATCCTCATCCAAACCCTAATCCTAAGCCTTACATAATTGAATCCCTCACCCTCAACTTCACCATCACCCTCAGCCTAACTCTCACCCTCACCCTAGCCCTGACCCTAAACCTAACCCTCACCCTAACCCTAACCCTAACCCTCACCCTCAAACTAACCCTAACCCTCACCCTCACCCTAAGCCTCACACTAACCCTTACCCTCACCCTAACCCTTACCTTAACCCTTATCCTCACAATAATGCTAACCCTAACCCTAACCCTCACCCTAATCCTAACCATCACCCTCACCCTCACCATCACCCTAAGCCTAAACTTACCACTAATCCTAAAATTAACCTTCACCATCACCTAACCCTAACCCTCACCCTCACCCTCACCCTAACCCTAAACCTAACTCTCACCCTAACCCTCACCCTAAGCCTAACGCTAAACCTAACCCTCACCATCACACTAACCCTCACACTAACACTTATCATCACACTAACCATACATCTATCCCTAACCCTAACCTTCACACTAAACCTAATGCTCCCCCTAAACCTAATCCTACCCCTCAGCCTAATCGTCACCTAACTCACCCTAACCCTCACCTTAAAACTAACCCTAAACCTCACCCTCACCCAAAACCTAAACATCACCCTAAACTTCACTCTCACCATAAACATCAACCTAATCCTAACACTCACCCTAACTCTAACCCTAAACCTCACCCTAACCCTAACCCTAACCATAACCATAACCCTCACCTTCACTCTCACCCACAACCTAAACCTCACCCTCACCCTCACCCTCACCCTCACTCTTGCACTCACCCTCACCCTAAACATCACCCTAACCCTAAACATCAATCTAACCCTACACCTAAACATCACCATAAACCTAACCCTAACCATAACCCTCACCCTCACTCTCACCCTCACCTTAAAACTCACCATCACTATCACCCTCACCCTTACACTCACCAACACCCTAACCCTAACCCTCACTCTAACCCTAAACCTAACCCTCACCTTCAACCTAACCCTCACACTAACCCTTATCCTCACACTAACCCTAACATTCACACTAACCCTATCCCTCACCCTATACCTAACCCTTACCCTATCCCTCAACATAACCCTCACCCTCACCCAAACACTAATGCTAACGCTAACCCTAACCCTCACAATAACCCAAACTCTAACCCTTACCTTCATCCTAACACTAAGCCTAACACTCAACCTAAAGCTCACCCTAACCCTTACCCTCAGCCTAACCCTCAGCCTAACCCTCACCCTAACCCTAACCCTCACACTTACACTCAAGCAAAATTTAACGCTAACCCTAACCCTCACCCTAACCCTAACCCTAACCTCACCCTCACCCTAACCCTAACCCTAACACTCACCCTAACCCTAACCCTAACTCTCACCCTCACCCTAACCCTAATGCTAACCCTAAACCTCACCATCACACTAACCCTCACCCGATCACTTATCATCACATTAACCCTATCCCATTCCTAACCCTAACCCTCACACTAAACTTAATGCTCATCCTAACCCTAACACTACCCCTCAGCCTAACCCTCATTCTAACACTCACTCTAACCCTCACCCTAAACCTAAACCTAAACCTCAGCCTCACCCGAAACCTAAACCTCACCCTAAACCTCGCCCTCACCATAAACCTCAACCTCACCCTACCACTAAACCTAATTCTAACCCTAAACCTCACCCTAACCCTAAACCTAACCGTAACCCTCTCCCTCACTCTCACCCTCACCCTAAACCTCACCCACACCCTAACCCTCACCCAAACCCTAACGCTAACCCTAACCCTCACCCTCACCCTAACACTTATCGTCACACTTACCCTAACCATAACCCTCACCTAATTCTAACCCTCAAACTAAGCCTCACCTAAACCTAACACTAACCCTAACCCTCACTGTAACCTTAACCCTAATCTTAACCCTCACCCTCACTCTAACCCTCACCGTCACCATAATACTCACCCGAACCCAAAACCTCACCCACACCCTAACCCTCAAGCTCTCCCGAACCCTCACCCTCACACGAAAACTCACCTTCACCCTAACCCTGACCCTCACCCTAAACATCACCCTAACCCTAAGCCTTACCCTAACCCTAACCCTCACTCCAACCCTAACACTCAAACTAAACCTCACCCTGAACCTAATCCTCATCCTAACCCTAACCCTAACCCTTAACTTATTGAAACCCTCAACCTTAACCTCACCATCATCCTCAGCTTAACTCTCTCCCTCACCCTAGCCCTGACCCTAAACCTAACCCTCACCCTAACCCTAACCCTAACCCTCACTCTCAAACTAACCCTAACACTCACCCTCACTCTAAGCCTCACCCTAAACCTTTCCCACACACTAACACTTACCCTAAACCTTACCCTCAATCTAATGCTAAGCCTAACCCTAAACCTCACCCTAATCCAAACCCTCACCCTCACCCTCACCGTCATCCTAAGCCTAACCCTAACCCTAATCCTAAATCTAATCCTCACCATCACCCTAACCCTAACCCTAACCCTAAACCTCACCCTAAACCTAACACTAACCGTTAACCCTCACTGTAACCCTAACCCTAAGCTTAACCCTTACCCTCACCCTATCCATCACCGTCACCGTAACACTCACCCGAACCCGAACCCTCACCCAAACCCTAACCCTCACCTTCTCCCTAACCCTCACCTGAAACTTCACCTTCACCCTACCCCTGACCCTCACCCTAATCATCACCCTAAACCTAACCATAACCCTTACCCTAACCCTAACCCTCACCCGAACCCTAACCCTCAAACTAAGCCTCACCCTGAACCTAATCCTCAACCTAACCCTAAACCTAACCCTTAACTTATTGAAACCCTCACCCTCAACCTCACCATCACCCTCAGCCTAACTATCACCGTCACCCTAGCCCTGACTCTAAACCTAACCCTCACCCTAACCCTAACCCTAACTCTCACTCTCAAAATAACTCTAAGCCTCACTCACCCTCACCCTAAGCCTCATGCTAACCTTTTCCCTCACCCTAACTCTTACCCTAACCCTTACCCTCACACTAATGCTAACCCTAACCCTAACCCTCACCCTAATCCTAAACCTCACCCTCACCCTCAACCTCACCCTAAGCCTAACCCTAACGCCAATCCTAAATCTAACACTCACCATCACCCTAACCCTAATCCTAACCCTTACCCTCACCCTCACCCTAACCCTAACCCTAACCCTGACCCTCACCCTAACCCTAACGCTAACCCTAACCCTCACCCTAATCCTAACCCTAACTCTAACCCTCACCCTAACGCTAACCCTCACCCTCACCCTAACCCTCATCCTTAGCCTAACCTTAACCCTAACCATAATCCTAAACCTACCCCTCACCCTCAACCTAAACCTAAACTTAACCCTCAGCCTAACCCTCTTACTAACCCTAACCCTAACCCTCAACCTAACCCTAAACCTAATTCTCAACCTAACCCTAAAATTAACACTAAACCTAATCCTCACCCAAACCTAAACCTCACCCTCACACTCACCCTCACCTCCAGCCTAACCCTAACCCTAACCCTAGTCCTAACCCTAACCCTCACACTCACCCTCACACTAACTCTAACCCTAACCCTAAACCTGACCATCACCCTAACTCCAACCCTATCCCTAACCCTCAGCCTAACACTAACCCTCACCCTTACCCTAACCCTAACCCTCACCCTAACCCTAAACCTAACCCTAATGCTATCACTAACCCTCACCCTAAACCTAACACTAACATTAAACCTCACCCTAACCCTCACCCTAAACCTAAACCTAAACCTAAGCTCACCCTAACCCTCAACTTAACCCTAACCCTCACCCTAACCCTAACCTTCACCCTAAACCTTACCCTCACCTTAACACTAACCCTAACACTAACTCTAACACTCACCCTAACCCTAAGCCTAACCTGAACTCTAACACTCACCTTATCTCTAACGCTATCCTTAAACCTCACCCTCACCCTAAACCTCATCCTAACCCATACCCTCACAATAACCATAACCCTAACCCTAACACTAATCCTCACCGCAACCCTTACCCTCACCCTCACCCTAACCCTCACCATCACCTTAACCCTCACCCTAACCATAACCGTTTCCCACACCCTAAAACTCACCCTCACATGAACCCCCACACTCAACCTAACCTTACCCTAAAGCTCACCCTAACCCTATCCCTCACCCTAAACATAAATCCAACCCTCACCCTCATACTAAACCTAACGCTCACCTAAACCCTCACCCTAACCTTCACCCTAACCCTTATCCTAATTCTAACCCTAACCCTAACCATAACCGTCACATTAACCCTAACCCTCCCCATAACCCTAACCCTACCCCTCACCCTACACCTCACCCTAACCCTAACCCTAAACCTCACCCTAACCCTAACTCTAACCCTCATCTTCACCATAACCCTCACCTACAGTCTCACCCTCACCCTCAGCCTAACCGTAACCCTAAAACTAAACCTAACCCTCACCCTAACAATAACGCTAACCCTACCCCTCACACTAACCATAACCCTCACCCTAATCCTAAACTTAACCCTACCCTCAGCCTCAATCTAGCCCTCACCTTAACCCTAAGCCTAACACTAAACAAACAACTAACTCTAAACCTAACTCTAACCCTCAACATCACCCTCACCATCACCCTCACCCTAAACCTCACCCTCACCCTAACCCTAACCCTAACCCTAACCCTAAATCTCACCCTCACCCTAACCCTAACCCTAACCCTCACCCTAACCCTAAACCTAACCCTAACTCTATCCCTCAACATAAACCTCACCCTCACCCTAAATCTAACCGTAACCCTAACCCTCACCCTAATCCTAACCCTATCCCTAATGCTATACCCAATCCTCACCATCACCCTAACCCTCATTCTAACCCTTAACCTCACCCTAACACTGACCCTAACCCTAAACCCTCATTGTAACCCTAACCGTCAACCTAAGCCTAACCTGAACCCTCACCCTCACCCTCACCCAAACCCTAAGCCTAATACTAACACTAACGCTATCCCTAACCCTAAACCTAACCCTCACCATAACCCTCAACCTCACCCTCACCCTGAACCTAACTGTAACGCTAACACTCACCCTAACACTAACCCTAAATCTAATGCTATCCCTAACCCTCACCCTCACCCTAACCCTCACTCTAACTCTTACCCTCACCCTAACCCTAACCCTAAAACTAAACCTCATCGTAACTCTCACCCTAAACCTAAACCAAACCCTAACCCTCACCCTAATGCTCACGCTAAACCTCACAGTAACGCTATCCCTCACCCTAACCCTAAAACTTTCCCTCACACTAATCCTAAACCTAACCCTAAGCCTCAGTCAAACCGTCTTCCTAACCCTAACCATAACCCTCAACCTAATCCTAACCCTAACTCTAAACCTAACCATCACCCTAACCCTAAAACTCACCCTCACCCTCACCCTCACCCTCAGCCTAACCCTAACCCTAACCCTACCCTATTCCTAACCCTAACCCTCACACTCACCCTCACCCTAACTCTAACCCTAACCCTAACCCTCACCCTAACCCTAACCCCCACCCTCACCCTCACCCTTACCCTAACCCTAATGCTATCCCTATACCTCCCCCTCACCCTAACCCTCACTCTAAACTTTACCTTCACACTAACCATCACCCTAACCCTAACCCTAACACTAACACTAAACCTCACCTTAACCCTCACCCTAACACTAAACCTAAAACTAACTCTCAGCCTAACGCTCACCCTAACCCTCAACCTAACCCTAACCCTCACCCTCGCCCTAAACCTCACCCTAAAACTTATCCTCACCCTAACCTTAACCCTAACTCTAATTCGCACCATCACCCTAAGCCTAACCTGAACCCTAACCCTCACCCAAAACCTCACCCTAATTCTAACGCTATCCCTAAATCTCATCCTCACCCTAAACCTCATCCTAATCCTTACCCTCATCATAACCCTAACCCTAATCCTAACCGTAATACACACCGCAAATCTAACCCTCACCCTCACCCTAACCCTCACCATCACATGAACCCTCACCCTAACCCTAACCGAAACCTACACCCTAAGACTCACCCTCACCTGAAACCTCACCCCCACCCTTATCTTTCCCTAAACCTCAGCCTAACACTAACCCTCACCCTAAACCTAACTCTAACCCTCACCGTCATACTAACCCTAACCTTCACGTAAGCCTCACCCTAACTCTCACACTAACTCTAACCCTCACTCTCACCCTAAATGTAACCCTAAACCTTATCCTCCAACTATCCCTAACACTAACCGTAACACATTAACCCTAACCCTCACCCTAACCCTAACCCTACCCCTCACCCTACCCCTCACCATAACCCTAAACCTAACCCTCACACTAACCCTAACCCTAACCCTCAACTTCACCCTAAACCTCACTGTCACCCTAACCCTCACCCTAATCCTAAACCTCATCTACACCCTCACCCTCACCTTCACCCTAACCCTCACCCTAACCCTCACCCTCACAATAAACATCACCTTAACCTTAAACGTTACCCTAACCCTAAACCGAACCTCACCTTAACCCTAACACTCACCATAAAACTCACCCTCACCCTAATCCTCACCCTAACCCTATCCCTAAGCCTTTCCTAACCGAAACCCTCACCCTCACCCTAATCCTAGCCCTCACCCTAGCCCTCACCCTAAAACTAATCCTAACCTTAACCGTCACCCTCAACAAGACTCTACCCTCAGCCTAACCCGAACCCTAACCCTCACCCTAACCCTAACACTAACCCTAATGCAAACCGTAAAACTCAACCTCACCCTAACACTCACCCTCACCCTTAGCCTCAACCTCAACCTCAACATTAACCCTAACCCTAACACTAATTCAAACCCTAACCCTCACCCTCACCCTAACTCTAAACCTAACACTAACCATAAAACTAACCCTAAACATAACTCTCACCCTCACCCTCATCCTCACCATCAACCTCACCATAACCCTCAACCTCACACTCACCCTAACCATATCCATAACCCTAAACCTTACCCTAAAACTAACTCTGACCCTCACCCTCACGCTCATCCTAAGCCTAACCCTAAAGCTAAGCCTAATCCTAAACCTAATCCTCACCCTCACCCTCACCCTAAACCTAAACCTCACACTAAACATAACCCTAATCCTAGACCTCAACCTCACCCTCACCCTCACCCTAACCCTAACACTAACCCTACACCTCTACATCACCCTCACACTCAACCTAAACCTAAATGTATCCCTAAAACTCACCCTAACCCTAACCTTAACCCTAATGCTATCCCTAACCTTCACCCTCACCCTAACCCTCACTCTAACACTTACTCTCACCCTAAACATAACCCTAACCCTAAACTTAAACCATATCCTATCCCTAACCCTAACCCTATCCCTCACCCTAACTCTTACCCTCACCGTCACTCTAACCCTCACCCTAAACATCACCCTCACTCCAAACCTAACCCTAACCCTCACCCTCACCCTCACCCTAACCCTAACCATAACCCTAACCCTCACCCTAACCCTAACCCTAACCGTAACTCTCAACATAACCCTCACTCTCACACTCACCCTAAACCTAACCCTAACCCTAACCCTCACCCTAACCCTAACCCTAACCCTAATGCTATCCTTCACCCTCACCCTTGCCCTAAATCTCACTCTAACCCTTAAACTCACCCTAAGCTTAACCCTAACCCTAAAACTAAACCTCACCCTAACCCTCACACTCACCCTAAACCTAACCCTAAAACTCACCCTAAGGCTCACCCTAACCCTCACCCTAAACCTAACACTCACTGTCACCCTAACCCTCACCCTAAACCTTTCCCTCACTCTAATCCACACTAACCCTATCCCTCACCCTAACACTAACCCTAACCCTCAGCCAAAACCTCTCCCTAACCCTAACACTAACACTAACTCTAACATTCACCCTCACCCTAAGTGTAACCTGAACCCTAACCGTCACCCTCACCCTCACCCTAAATCTAAACCTATCCTTAAACCTCACCTTCACCCTAACCTCAACCTAACACTTACCTTCACCACAACCCTAAACCTCACCCTCACCATTACCCTCACCGTCAACTTAACCCTCACACTTACCCTAACCATCACCCACAACCTAAAACTCACCCTCACCAAAACACTCACCCTCACCTTAAACTTACCCTAAACCTCCCCCTAACCCTAACACTCACCCTAAACCTAAGCCTAACTCTAACAATCATACTAATCCTAACCCTCAACTTAACCCTCACCCTAACCCTCACCCTAATCCTTACCCTCACCTTACCCTAACCGTAACCATAACCCTCACACTAAACCTAACCTTCAACCTAAACCTAAACTTAACCCTCAGCCTAACCCTCTTACTAACCCTAACCCTAACCCTCAACCTAACCCTAACCCTAATCCTCAACCTAACCCTAAACCTAAACCTAACCCTCATCCTAAACCTAAACCTCACCCTCACCCTCACCCTCACCACCAGCCTAACCCTAACCCTAACCCTAGTCCTAAACCTAACCCTCACACTCACCCTCACACTAACTCTAACCCTAACCCTAACACTGACCATCACCCTAACTCCAACCCTATCCCTAACCCTCAACCTAAAACTAACCCTCATCCTTACCCTAACCCTAACCCTCACCCTAACACTAAACCTAACCCTAATACTATCACTAACCCTCACCCTAAACCTAAAACTAACACTAAACCTCACCCTAACCCTCACCCTAAACCTAAACCTAAACCTAAGCCTCACCCTCAAGCTCACCCTAACCCTCAACTTAACCCTAACCCTCAGCTAACACTAACCCTCACCCTAAACCTTACCCTCACCTTAACACTAACCCTAACACTAACTCTAACACGCACCCTAACCCTAAGCCTAACCTGATCTCTAACACTCACCCTAACTCTAACGCTATCCTTAAACCTCACCCTCACCCTAAACCTCATCCTAACCCATGCCCTCACAATAACCATAACCCTAACCCTAACACTAATCCTCACCGCAACCCTTACCCTCACCCTCACCCTAACCCTCACCATCACCTTAACCCTCACCCTAACTCTAACCGTTTCCCACACCCTAAAACTCACCCTCACTTGAACCCCCACACTCAACCTAACCTTACCCTAAAGCTCACCCTAACCCTATCCCTCACCCTAAACATAAATCTAACCCTCACCCTCATACTAAACCTAAAACTCACCTAAACCCTCACCCTAACCCTCACCCTAACCCTTATCCTAATTCTAACCCTAACCCTAACCATAACCATCACATTAACCCTAACCCTCCCCATAACACTAACCCTACCCCTCACCCTACACCTCACCTTAACCCTAACCCTAAACCTCACCCTAAACCTAACCCTAACCCTCATCTTCACCCTAACCCTCACCTACACTCTCACCCTCACCCTCAGCCTAACCGTAACCCTAAAACTAAACCTAATCCTCACCCTAACCCTCACCCTCACCCTCAGCCTAACCCTAACACTAACCCTAATCCTAACCCTAACCCTCACACTCAACCTCACCCTAACTCTAAACCTAACCCTAACTCTGACCCTCACCCTAACCCCTACCACATCCCTAACACTCAACCTAACAGTAAACCTCACCCTACCCCTAACCATAACCCTCACCCTAACCCTAATCCTATCCCTAATGCTATCCCTAACCCTCTCCCTCACCCTAACCCTCACCCTAACCCTAAACCTAAAATTAACCCTCACCCTAACGCTCAACCTAACCCACTACCTAACTCTAACTATCACCATCACCCTACCCTCACCCTAAACCTTACCCTCACCCTAACTATAACACTAACCCTAACTCTAACCCTCAACATCACCCTAAGCGTAACCTGAACCCTAACCCTAACCCTAAACCTCACCCTAACTCTAACGCTGTCCCTAAACCTCATCCTCACCCTCAATCTCATTCTAACCCTTGCCCTCACCATAACCCTAACCCTAACCCTAACACTAATCCTCACTGCAACCCTAACCCTCACCCTCACCCTAACCCTCACTGTCAGCTTAACCCTTACTCTAACCCTAACCGTCACCCACACCCTAAAACTCATCCTCACCCTCAAGCTCACCTTCACCATAACCTTACCCTAAATCTCACCCTAAACCTAACCCTCACCCTAAACCTAACTCTAACCCTCACCCTCATACTAACCCTAACCCTTACCTTAACCCTCACCCTAAACATCACCCTAACCCTAACGCTAATCCTAACCCTCAATCTCACCCTAACCCTTACCCTAACCCTTATCCTCACACTAAACCTAACCCCAACCCTCACATTAAACCTAACCCTCACCCTAACCCTAACCCTACACTTCACCATACCACTCACCCTAACCCTACACTTCACCCTACCCCTCACCCTAACCCTAACCATAACCCCAACCCTCACCTTCACCCTAACTCACACCGTCACCCTACCCTCACCCTAAACCTAAATCTCACCTACACCCTCACGCTCAATATCACTCACACCCTAACACTCACCCTCCCCCTAAAAATCACCGTAACCCTAACCCTAATCCTCACCCTAACCCCAACCCTCACCTTAAACCTCACCCTCAACATAATCCTCACCCTATCCCTAACCCTAAGCCTTTCCTAAACGAAACCCTCACCCTCACCCCAACCCTCACCCTAACCCTCACCCTGAGCTTCACCCTAAGCCTAAACCTTCACCTCAGCCTTATCCTAAACCTAACCCTCAACCTCAACCTAACCCTAAACCTAATCCTCACCTTAACCCTCAACCTAACCCTAACACTCAACCTCATCCTAACCCTGACCCTAAACATTACCCTCAGCCTAACCCTAAACCTACAACTAACTGTAACCCTCACAGTAGCCCTAAGCTTAACCTGAATCCTAACCTCACACTAACTCTCACCCTAACTCTAAGGTTATCCCTAAACCTCACCCTCTCCCTAAACCTTATCCTAACACTTAACCTCACCATAACCCTAACCCTAACCCTAACCTTAATCCTCACAGTAATCCTAACCCTTACCCTCACCATAACCCTCACCTTCACCTTAACCCTCACCCTAACCCTAACCATCACGCCCACCGTAAAACTCACCCATATCCGAACCCGAACCCTCAACCCAACCCTACCCTAAACCTCACCCTAACCATAACCCTCACCCTAAACCTAACTCTAAACCTCCCCCTTATCCTAAAACTAAACCTCACCTTAACCCTCACCCTAACCCTCACCCTAAACCTAACGCTAACCCTATCCCTCACTCTCACCCTAAACCTCAACTTAAACCTTATCCTCACACTAACCCTAACCCTAACTCTCACATTAACCCTAACACAAACGCTAATCCAAAACCTACCCCTCACCCTACTCCTCACCCTAACCCGAACCCTAACCCTCAGCCTAACCTTCACCTTGATCCTAACCCTCACCATCACCCTCACCCTCACCCTCACCCTCAACCTAACCATCACTCTAACCCTTACCCTCACCCTAAACCTCACCCTAACCCTAACACTAACACTAACACTAAACCTGACTCTAACCCTCACCCTAACCCTCAACCTAAACCTAATCCTCACCCTAATGCTCACCCTAAACCTCAACTAACCCTAATTCTCACCTTCACCCTCACCCTAAACCATAGCCTCACCATAACCCTCACCATAACCCCAACCCTCAGCCAAACCCTCTTCCTACCCCTAACCCTAACACTCAAACTAAACCTAACCCTAACCGAAAACCTAACCCTCACCGTAAACCTAACCCTAAACCTAACCCTCAGCCTAACATTAACCCTAACCCTAATCTTAACCCTAACCCTCAAAATCACCCTAACTATAACTCTAAAACTAAACCTGACCCTCACCCTAACACCCAGCCTCACCCTAACCCTAACCCTCATCCTCACCCCAACCCTAACACTCACATTAAACCTCACCCTTACTCTAACGGTAACCCTAACCCTCACCCTCACCCTAAACCTCTCCCTAACCCTTATCCTCTCCGTAACCCTGAATCTAACCCTAATCCTCACACTAAGCCTCACCCTAACACTCACTCTAAAAGTAACCCTAACCCTCAACTTCACCCTAACCCTCACCGTCACCCTAACCCTCACACTAACCCTAACCCTATCCCAATCCCTAATGCTAACACTAGCCCTCAACCTCAACCTAACCCTAAACCTAACCCTAACCCTCACCCTCACACTCAAACTCAGCCTCAGCCGAACTCTAACCCTAATCCTAATCCAAACCCTAAACCTCACCCTCAGCCTCACCCTAAATCTAAACCTAAATCTAACCAAAACCCTCACCCTAACCCAAACCCTAACCCTCTCCCTAACCCTAACCTTAACCCTAACCCTAACCCTCACCCTAACCCTAAGCCTCACCCTAACCCTAACCCTCAGCCTAACACTCATCCTAACCTTATCCCTAAACTTCACCTTAATCTTAACCCTAACCCTAACCCTCACCTTCACCTTCAACCTCACCATCACACTCACCATAACCCTCAACCTCACTCTCTCTCTAACCCTAACCATAACCCTAATCCTCACCCTAAACCTAACCCTTACTCTCACCCTCACCATCACCCTCACCCTAACCTTCAACCTCACCCTCACACTAACCTTAACCATCAATGTAACCTTCACCCTAAACCTAACTCTGACCCTCAACCTCACCCTCACCCTAAGCCTAACGCTACACATAAGCCTAATCCTAAACCTAACCATCACGCTCACCCTCACCCTAGAACAAAACCTCACCCTAACGCTAACCCTAACCCTAGCCCTCTCCCTAACCCTTACCCACACCTCACCATAACCCTAACCCTCACCTTAACCCTAACACTCACCCTAACCCTAACCCATACCCTCAGCCTCAACCTCACCCTAAGCCTAAACTTAACCCTCACCCTAACCCAAACCCTAAAACTAAGCCTAACCCTAATCCTCCCCTTCACCCTAACCCTCACCCAAAATCTGAACCTCCCCCGAACCCTAACCCTAGCATTCAGCCTACACCTCATCCTAAGCCTAACCCTAACCCTAATCCTCAACCTAACCTTAACCCTAACCCTAACCCTATCCCTCACCCTCACCCTAACCCTCACCCTCAGCCTCAACCTAAACCTCAGTCTAACCCTAAACCTAACCCTTATTCAAAACCTAACCCTCACACTCACCCTAATTCTAATCCTAACCCTAACGAAAACTCTCACCTTAACCCTAAACCTGACCCTATGCCAAATCCTCACCCAAACCCTAACCTTAATCCTAAACTTAACCTTCACCCTCACCCTAACCCTTACCCTCACCGTAACCCAAAGCCTAACCCTCAGCCTAACCCTTATCCTAACCCTAAATCTATCCTTAACCCTCACCCTCACCCTCAACCTAACCATCACCCTCAACCTAAACCTCACGCTCACACCCACCCTAACACTAACCATAACCATAACCCTCACCCTCACCCTCACCCTCACCCTATACCTTGCCCTCATGCTAACACTAAGCCTAACCTGAAACCTAACCCTCACCCTAACTCTAACCGTATCCGTAAACCTCATCCTCACCCAAAACCTCATCGTAACCCTTACTGTCACCATAACCCTAAACCTAACCCTAAACCTAATCCTCAACAAAACCCTAACCCTCACCCTAACCCTATACCTCACCGTCACCTTAACCCTCACTCTAACCCTAACCGCCACCCACACCCTAAAACTCACCCTAACTTGAACCCTCACCCTCACCTTAACCCAACCGTAAACCTCACCCTAACCCTAACCCTCACCCTAAACCTAACTCTAACCCTCACCCTCATACTAACCGTAGCCCTCAGCTTAACCCTCACCCAAAACCTCACCCTAACCCTAACGCTCACCCTAACCCTCAGTCTCACCCTATCCCTCATCCTAACCCTAACCCTAACCCTCTCCCTAACCCTGACCCTAAAACTCACCCTCACCCTAAACATCACCCTAAAACTATCCCTTATCCTAACCCTAACCTTAATCCTCACATAACCCTAAACCTCACCTTAAATGTCACCCTCACCCTAATCTTCACCCTAAACCTAACCCAAAGCCTCTCCTAACCAATACCCTCACCCTCACCCTAACCCTCACACTAACCCTCACCCTCACTATAGCCCTCACTGTAAAACTAACCCTAATCCTAACCCTCACCCTCAAAGACACCCCCACCTTCAGCCTAATCCTAACACTAAACCTAATCCTAAACCTAACCCTAAATCTCACCCTCACCCTCACCCTAAACTTAAACCTAAACCTAACCCTAATGCTAACACTTGCCCTCACCCCCACCCTAACCCTAATCCTAACCCTAAACCTCACCCTAAACCTAATGCTAACCATAAACCTAAATCTCACCCTAACGCTCACACTAAACCTTACCTTCACCCTCAACCTCACCCTAACACTAAACCTAACCCTCACCCTAACACTACCCCTCAGCCTAATCCTCACCCTAAACCTAACCCTAACCCTAATCCTTACCCTATAGCTAACCCTAACCCTAACCCTCACCCTAACCCTTCCCCTCACCCTAACACTAATGCTAACATTAACCCCCAACCTCACCCTAAACCTCGCCCTAAACCTAACCCTCACCTTAACCCTATCCCTCAACTTCACCCTAACCTTAGCCCTAACCCTAACCCTAATCCTCACACTAACACTAACCCTCACCCTAAACATAAATGAACATTTCACCCTAACTCTAACTTTAACCTAACCCTAACCCTAACCCACACCCTAACCCTAACACTAATCCTCAACCTAATCCTCACCCTAAACCTAAGCCTAACATTTACCCTCACATTACACTCACCATTACCCTTACACTCCCGCGAACCCTAAACCTAACCCTCAGCCTCACCTTCATCCTAAGCCTAACCCTAACCCTCACCCTAACCCTAAACCTAACCGTAAACCTCAAACTCACCATAACACTCACCGTCACCCTAAGACTCACTCTAAACCTAACCCTCACCCACACACTAACCCTCACCCTAACCACAATCTGAACACTCACCCTAACCGTCACCCTCAACTTAAACATCACCTTAACCCTATCCCTCACCCTAACATTAACCATAATCCTCACCTCACCCTAACCATAACACTAATCCTAACCCTAAACCTAACCCTCACTGTAAAGCTCACCCTAACACTCAGGCTAACCCTAGCCCTCACTCTCACCCTAACTCTTCCCCTCACCCTAAACCTAACCGTAATGCTAACCGTCACACTAAACTTAACCCTCACCCTAACAATAACGCTAAATCTACACCTCACCCTAACACTCACCCTAACCCTAACCCTCACCTTAATCCTAAACTTAACCCTAGACCTCAGCCTCACTTTAGCCCTCACCCTAACCCTAAACCTAAAACTACCCATAACCCTAACCCTAAACCTAATTCTCACCCTCACCCTCACCCTCACCATCACCCTCACACTAACCCTCAACCTCACACTCACCCTAACCCTAAACATAACCCTAACCCTCAACCTAAACCTAACTCTGACCCTCACCCTCTCCCTCACCCTAAGCCTAACCCTAAACCTAAGCCTAGTCCTAAACCTAACCCTCACCCTCATCCTCAACCTAAACCTAAACCTCACCCTAACACTAACCCTAACCCTAGCCCTCACGCTAACCCTTACCCTCACTGTCACTCTAACCCTCACCCTAACCGTAACCCTCACCCTAACCCTAACCCTAACGAAACCCTCACCCTCACCCAACCCTCACCATAACCCTCACCCTCAGCCTCACCCTAAGCCTAAACCTATACCTCAGCCTAATCCTAAACCTAACCCTCAACCTCAACCTAACCCTAAACGTAATCCTCACCTTAACCCTCACCCTAACCCTAACACTCACCCTCACCCTAACCCTCACCCTTAACATTACCCTCAGCCTAACCCTAACCCTAAAACTAACTGTAACCCTCAGAGTCGTCCTAAGCCTAACCCGAATACTAACCCTAACACTTACTCTCACCCTAACTCTAAGGCTATCCCTAAACCTCACCATCTCCCTAAACCTCATACTAACACTTACACTCACCATAACCCTAACCCTAATCCTCACAGTAATCCTAACCCTCACCCTCACCATAACCCTCACCTTCACCTTAACCCTCACTCTAACCCTAACCATCACGCCCACTCTAAAACTCATCCAAACCCGGACACTCACCCTCACCCTAACCCTACCCTAAACCTCACCCTAACCCTAAACCTCACCCTAAAACTAACTCTAACCCTCCCCCTCATCCTAAAACTAAACCTCACCTTAACCCTCACCCTAACCCTCACCCTAAACCTAACAATAACCCTATCCCTCACTCTCACCCTAAACCTTAACTTAATCCTTATCCTCACACTAACCCTAACCCTAACCCTCACATTAACCCTAACACAAACGCTAACCCAAAACCTACCCCTCCCCCTACTCCTCACCCTAACCCGAACCCTAACCCTCAGCCTAACCCTAACCCTAACCTTCAACTTGATCCTAACCCTCACCATCACTCTCACCCTCACCCTCACCCTCAATCTAACCATCACTATAACCCTTACCCTCACCCTAAACCTCACCCTAACCTTGACCCTAACACTAACACTAACACTAAACCTGACTCTAAACCTCACCCTAACCCTCAACCTAAACCTAATCCTCACCCTAATGCTCAACCTAACCCTCAACTAACCCTAATTCTCACCTTCACCCTCACCCTAAACCTTACCCTCACCATAACCCTAACCATAACCCCAACCCTCAGCCAAAACCATTTCTTAACCCTAACACTTAAACTAAACCTAACCCTAACCCAAAACCTAACCCTCACCCTAAACCTAACCCTCACCCTAATTCTCAGCCTAACATTAACCCTAACCCCAATCTTAACCCTAACCCTCACCATCACCCTAACTCTAACACTAAAACTAAACCTGACCCTCACCCTAACACCAACCCTCAACCTAACCCTAACCCTCATCCTCACCCTAACCCTAACACTCACCTTAAAACTCACCCTTACTCTAACGCTAACCCTAAACCTCACACTCACCCTAAACCTCTCCCTATCCCTGACGCTCTCCATAACCCTAAACCTAACCCTAATACTCACACTAAGCCTCACCCTAACACTCACCCTAAAAGTAACCCTAACACTCACCTTCACCCTAACCCTCACCGTCACCCTATCCCTCACCCTACACCTAGCCCTCAACTACACCCTAACCCTCACAGTAACCCTCACCCTCACCCTCACCCTCAACCTAAACATCACCCTAACCCTTACCCTCATCCTCACCGTAAGCCTAATCCACACCCTAAACATAACCCTCACCTTAAACCTGACCCTCACCCTAATCCTCACCCTACCCCTAACCCTAACTCTTTCCTAACCAAAACCATCAACCTCACCCTAACCCTCACGCTAACCCTCACCCTCACACTAGCCCTCACCCTAAAACTAACCCTAACCCTAAACCTCACACTCAACCTCACCACCAAACTCAGCCAAACTCTAACCCTAATCCTAATCTTAGCCCTAACCCTAACCCTCACCCTCACCCTCACCCTAACCATAACTCTAACCGTAACCCTAACCCTCACCCTAACCCTAACCCTAACCCTAAGGCTATCCTTAACCCTCACCCTAAACCTAAAATCACTCTAACCCTTACTCTCACCCTAACCCTAACCCTAACCCTAAAACTAAACCTCACTCTAACCCTCACCCTAACCTTAAACCTAACCCTAACAATCACCCTCACACTCACCCTAACCCTAACCCTAACCCTCACAGTCACCCTAACACTGACCCTAAACCTTTCCCTCACCCTAATCCTAACCATACCCCTAATCCTAACCCTCACTCAACCCTAACCCTAACCGTAACCCTCAGCCAAAACCTCTTCCTAACCCTAACCCTAACCCTCAACCTAACCCTAACCCTAACCCTCAACCTAACCCTAACCCTAACCCTAAACCTAACCCTCGCCCTAACCATAAACGTCACCCTCACCCTCACCCTCACCCTCAGCCTAACCCTAAACCTAACCCTAATCCTAACCCTAACCCTCACACTCACCCTCATCCTAACTCTAACCCTAACTCTAACCCTGACCCTCACCTTAACTCCAGCCCTATCCCTAAACCTCAACCTAACACTAACCATCACTCTTACCCTAAACCTAACACTCACCCTAAACCTAACCATAACCCTAATGCTATCTCTAACCCTCACCCGCACCCGAACCCTAACCCTAACATTAACCTCACCCTAATCCTCACCCTAACCCTAACCCTAAACCTAACCCTCACCCTAAAGATCACCCTAAACCTCAAATTAACCGTAACACTCACCCTAACCCTAACCCTCACCCTTAACCTTACCCACACCCTAACACTAACCATAACACTAACTCTAACCCTCACCCTCACCCTAAGCCTAACCTGAGCTCTAAGTCACCCTAACCCTAACAATATCCCTAAATCTAACCCTCACCCTAAACCACATCCTAACCTATACCCTCACCCTAACTCTCACCCTAACCCTCAATTTAACCCTAAACCTCACCCTAAACCTAACCCTCACCCTAAACCTTACCCACACCATAACACTAACCATAACTAACTCTAACCCTCAACCTCACCCTAAGCCTAACCTGAACCCTAACCCTCACCCTAACCCTCAACCTAACTCTAACGCTATCCCTAAACCTCACCCTCATCCTAAAGCTATTCCTAACCCTTACCCTCACTATAACCGTAACCCTAACCCTAACCCTATTCCTCCCTGCAACCCTAACCCTCACACTCACCGTAACCCTCACCGTCACCTTAACCCTCACCCTAACACTAAGCGTCACCCACACGGTAAAACTCACCCTCACCCAAATCCTCAAACTCACCCTAACCTTACCCTAAACCTCATCCTAACCCTAAACCTCACCCTAATTCTAACTCTAACCCTCACACACATACTAACCTTAACCCTCACCTGAAACCTCAACCTAACCATCACTCTAACGCTAACGCTAACCCTAACCCTCACTCTCACCCTAAGCCTCACCCTAACCCTTATCCTCACACTAACCCTAACCTGCACATCAACGCTAACCCTCACCCTAACCCTAACCCCCCCTCAACCTACCCCTCATCCTAACCCTAACCCTAACACTCACCCTAACAATAACCCTAAACCTCACCTTCACCCTAACCCTCACCTACACCCTCATCCTCACCCTCAGCCTAACCCTAAACCTAACCCTAAACCTAACTCCCACCCTAATCCTAAACCTCACCCTCACCCTCACCCTCACCCTCAGCCTAACCCTAACCCTTACCCTAATTGTAACCCTAAACCTCACACTCACACTCACCCTAACTCTAACCCTAATCCTAAAACTGACTTTCACACTAACCCCTACCCTATCCCTAACTGTAACTATAATCCTCACCCTAACCCTAACCCTAATGCTATCCCTAACCCTAATCCTCACCCAAACCCTCACTCGAAACCTTACCCTCGCCCTAAGCCTAACCCTAACCCTAAGACTAACACTAAACCTCTCCCTAACCCTCACCCTAACACTAAACCTAACCCTAACTCTCAACATAACTCCCACCCTAACTCTCACCCTAACCCTAAACCTCACCCTCACCCTAACTCTCCCCCTAAAGCTTACCCTCACCCTAACTTTAACCCTAACCTTAACTCTAACCCTCACCCTACCCTAAGTGTAAATTGAATCCTAACTCTCACCCTAACCCTCACGCAAACTCTAACGCTGTCCCTAAACCCCACTCTCACCCTCAACCTCATTCTAACCCTTACCCTCACCATAACCCTAACAGTAACCCTAACCCAAATCCTCATCACAACCAAAACCCTCACCTTCACCCTAACCCTCATCTTCAAGCACACCATAAAACTCATCCTCACCTGAACACTCACCGTCACCATAACCTTAACCTAAACCTCACCCAAACCTAACCCTCTCCCTAAACAAACTCTATTCCTCATCCTCATACTAACCCTAACACTCACCTTAACCCTCACCCTAACCCTCAGCCTAACCCTAACGCTAACCCTAACCCTCAATCTCACCCTATCCCTCACCCTAACCCTTATCCTCACACTAACCTTAACCCTAACCCTAACCCTCACATTAACCCTAACCCTCAACCTAACCCTAACATTACCCTTCACACTACCCGTCAGCCTAACCCTAACCCTAACCCTCACCCTAACCCTATACCTAACCCTCACCTTCACCCTAACCCTCACCCTCACCGTACCCTCACGCGAACACGAACCCTCACCTACACCCTCATCCTCACCATCACCCTCACCCTCACCATAACATCCACCCTCACACTAAACATCACCCTAACCCTAAATCTCACCCTAACCCTAACCCTCACCCTAACCCTCACCCTCAACCTCACCCTAATTCTAACCCTACACCTAATCCTAATCCTAAACCTAACCCTAACCCTCAACCTCACCCTAAACCTAATCCTCACCCTAACCCTAAACCTAATCCTAACCCTCACCCTCACCCTCACCCTCACCCTAAATCGTAGCCTCAGCCTAACCCTACACCTAACCCTAACTGTAACCCTCACAGTCACCCTAAGCCTAACACGAATCCTAACCCTCACACTAACCCTCACCCTAAATCTAAAGCTATGCCTAAACCTCACCCTCACCCAAAACCTCATCCTAACCCTGACCCTCACCATAACCCTAACCCTAAACCTTACACTAATCCTCACCATAATCTTAACACTAATGCTCACCGTAATCCTAACCCTCACCCTCACCCTAACCCTCATGGTCACCTTAACCCTCAACCTAGCCATGACCATCATGCCCACCCTGAAACTCACCCTCACCGGAACCCTCACCGTCACCCTAACCCTACCCTAAACCTCACCCTAACTCTAATCCTCGCCCTAAACCTAACTCTAACCCTCACTCTCATAGTAAAAGTAAACCTCACCTTAACCCTCACCCTAACCCTCACCCTAAACCTCACCCTACCCCTTTCGCTCACACTAACTCTAACCCTAACCATACACACACATTAACCCTAACACTTACCCTAACCCTAAACCTACCCCTCACCCTACCCCTCACACTCACCCAAACCCTAACCCTCACCCAAACCCTAACCTAACCCTCACTTTGACCCTAACCCTCAACATCACCCTCACCCTCACCCTCACCCTCAACCTAACCATTACTCTAACCGTTACCCTCACCCTAAAACTCACTCTAACCCTAACCCTAACACTAACACTAATCCTCACTCTAACCCTCACCCTAACCCTCAACCTAAACCTAACCCTCACCCTAATGCTCAGCCTAACCCTCAACCTAACCCTAATCCTCACGCTCACCCTCACCCTAACCCTCACCCTAAGCCTTACCCTCACCAGAATCCTAAACATAACCCCAACCCTCAGTCAAACCCTCTTCCTAAACCTAAACCAAAGACTCAAATAACCCTAACCCTAACCCTAAACCTAACCCTCACCCTAAACCTAACCCTCACCCTAACCCACAGCCGAACATTAACCCTAACCCTAATCTTAACCCTAACCCTCAGCATCACCCTAACTTTAACACTAACACTAACCCTGACCCTCACCCTAACCGCAACCCTCACCCTAACCCTAAACCTCACCCTCACCCTAACCCTAACACTCACCTTAAAACTCACCCTTACTCTAACGCTAACCCTAACCCTCACACTCACCCTAAACCTCACCCTAACCCTTAACCTCTACATAACCCTAAACCTAACCCTAATCCTCACACTAATACTCACCCTAACACTCACCCTAAAAGTAACCCTAACCCTCAGCTTCATCCTAACACTCACGGCCACCCTAACCCTCACCCTAAACCTAAACCTCACCTACACCCTAACCCTCAGCCTAACCCTCACCCTCACCCACAACCTAAACACAGCCTAAAGCTAAACCTCATCCTAATCCTAACCCTAATCCTCACCCTAACCCTAACCCTCAGCTTAGACCTCACCATCACCCTAATCCTCACAGTACACCTAATCCTAAACCTTTCCTAACTGAAACCCTCACCCTCACCCTAACCTTCACGCTAACCCTCACTCTCACCCTAACCCTCACCCTAAAACTAACCCTAACCATAGCCCTCAAACACAACCTCACCCCCACCCTCATCCTAACCCTAACCCTAACCCTAACCCTAACCCTAATCCTAGTCCTAAACCTAATCCTCACCCTCAACCTCAGCCTAACCCTAACCCTAACCCTAATGCTAACACTAGCCCTCAACCTTATCCTAACCCTAAACCTAACCCTAACCCTCACCCTCACACTCAACCTAAGCCTCAGCCGAACCCAAACCCTTACCCTAACCCAAACCCTAAACCTCACCCTCACCCTCACCCTAACTCTAAACCTAAATCTAACCAAAACCCTCACCCTAAACCTATCCCTATCCCTAACCCTCACCCTAACCCTAACCCTAATCCTAATCCTAACCCTCATCCTCACCCTAACCCTTACCCTCCCCTTACCCTCACCCTCACACTAACCCTTACCCTCCCCCGAACCCTAACCCTAACCTCAGCCTAAACCTCATCCTAACCTTAACCCTAACCCTAACCCTCACCCTAAACTTAACCGTACATTTCACCCTAACCCTAACTTTAACCTAACCCTAACACCAACTCTCACCCTAACATTAACTTTAACCCTAAACGTCAAACTCACCCTCAACCTCACCGTCACCCTAAACTTCACTCTCACCCTCAAACTCACCCTAACTCTTACCATCACCCTAACCCTAACTGTAACCGTAACCCTCACACTAAACCTAACCCTCACCCTAAAACTCACCCTAACCCTAACCCTCACCCTAATCCAAAACTTTACACTAGTCCTCAGCCTCACCCTAGCCCTCACCCTAACCCTAAACCTAAAACTTACCATAAACCTAACCCTAAACCTAACTCTCACACTCACCATCACCCCCACCCTAACCCTCCCCCTCCCCTCCCCCTCACCTTACCCCTACCCCTCAGCTTAACCCTCACACGAAACATAACCCTAACACTAATACAAACCCTAACCCTCACCCTCACCCTCATCCTAAAACTAAAGCTAAACCTAACCCTAAACATCACCCTAACCCTAACCCAATCCATAACCCTCACCCTAACCCTAACCCTAATCCTAAACCTAATCTTCACCCTCAACATCACCATAACCCCTACACTCACTCAAAACCTAACCCCAAACCTAGCCCTCAGCCTAACACTTACCCTCACCCTCTTCCTAACCCTAATCTTCAACCTCACCCTAAACTCCACCCTAAGCCATACCCTAACTCTAATCTAACCCTTACTCTAACTCTCACTTTAACCCAAAACCTATCCCTATCCCTCATCCTAACCCTAGCCCTCACACTAACCCTAACCCTAACTCTCACCCTCACCCTAACGCTAACCCTAACCCTCACCCTCACCCTAAACCTCACCCTAACGCTTACCCTCAACATATCCCTAACCCTAACCCTAAATGTAATCCTCACACTAACCCTAACCCTAACCCTCACGCTAACGCTCACCCTAACCATAATCCTCACCCTCACCCTAACACTTACTGTCATCTTAACCCTCACCCTAACCCTAACCGTCACCCACACCCTAACCCTCAACTTCACCCGAACCCTCAACCGAACCCTCAAACTAACCCTAACCCTAACCCTAACACTCAAAAAACCCTAACCCTCACACTAATCCTAACGCTAACCCAAACCCTCACTCTCACCCTGAACCTAACCCTAACCCTTATCATCACACTAACCCTGCCCCTTACCATAACCCTCAACCCGAATCCTAACCCTCACCTTAACCCTAACCCTAATCCTCACCCTCACTATAACCCTCACCCTAATGCTCACCGTCACCCTAACCCTCCCCCTAACCCTAACCCTCACACTAACCCTAACCCTCACCCTCAACGGATCCTTCACCCTAAGCCTAACCCTAACCCTAACCCTCACCCTAATCCTCACCTTAAACCTCACCCTCACAGTAATCCTCACCCTAACCCTAACCCTAACCCTTTCTTAACCAAAACCCTCACCTTTACCCTAATCCTCACCCTACCCCTCACACTGACACTCTCCCTCACTCTAAACCTAAGCCTTAGCCTAACCCTCATTTGAACCCTCACTCTCACTCTCAGCTAACACTAACGCTAACCCTAATCTAACACAAACCCTCACCCTCACCCTCAACATACCCCTAACCCTAAACCTCACCCTAACCCTAACCCTAATGCTAACCCTAAACCTCACACTCAACCTAACCCCAACCATAATGCTAACCCTCAACCTAACCCTAACCCTAACCCTAATGCTAAACCTAAAGCACACCCTCACTCTAACACTTAACCTCAACCTCACCCTCACCCTCATCCTAACCCTAACCCTAACCCTAACCCTCACACTCACCCTAACTCTCACACTAACCCTAACCCTAACCCTACCCCTCAGCCTAACCCTCACCCTAAACGTAACCCTAAACATAATCATCACCCTATCCCTAAACCTAACCGTAAACCTCACCCTAACCTTCACACTCACCCTAACAATAATGCTAAACATAATCCTCAACCTTACCCTAACCCTCGCCCTAACCCTTACCCTGACCATAACCCTATACCTCACCCTCACCCTAACCCTCATGCTAACACTTACGCTCACCCTAAACCTCACCCTAACTTTCACTCTATCCTTCACGCTAACCCTAACCCTCACTCTCACCCTAACCATCACCCTAACCCTTATACTCACACTAACCCTAATCCTAACCCTAACCCTAAACCTCACACTAAGCCTAACACTCACCCTAACCCTAACCCTACCACTCACCCTAACCTCACCTTAACCCTAACTCTAAAGTTCACCCTAACCCTAACCCTAACCCGATCCCCATCCTTCACCCTAAACCTCACCCTAATCTGAACCCTATACTTAATCCTGAAGCTAATGCTACCCCTAACCCGTACCCTCACCCTTACCCTAACCCTCACAGACACCCTAACTCTCACCCTTGCCATCATCCTCACTCGAACCCTCACCCTCACCCTAAACCTCACACTCACCCTAATCCTAAAAATAATCCAAACCCTCACACTAACCATAACCCTCACCATCACACTCAGCCTCACCCTAAGCCTAACCCTAGCCCTAACCCTAATCCTAACCCTAAACCTCACACTCACCCTCACCCTCACCCTAACCTTAACCCTAACACTAACAATAATCTTAACCCTCACCCTCACATTCACCCTTACCCTAACCAAAACCCTAATCCTAATCAGTTATGGTTAGGATAATCCTAACCCTCACTCTCACCCTAACCCTCACCCTAATACTTACCCTCACCCTAACCCTAACCCTAATCCTCACAGTAAACCTAACCCTCACCCCAACTCTAACCCCAAACCTAACCCTAATCCTAAACCTAACCATCACACTCACCCTCACCCTAAGCCTAACCCGAACCCTCACCTTGACCCTAAACCTCACCCTCAACCTAAACATCACACTAACCCTAACCCTCACCCTGAACCTAACCCTAACCCTAACCTAAACCTAACCCTCATCCTAACCCTAACCCTAAAGCTCACCTTCACCCTAGCTCTCATCCTAACCGTAATCCTAACAATAAACATAAACCTAACCCTAAAGCTCACGCTAAACCTAATGCTAACACTCACACTCACCCAAACCCTAACCTTAACCCTAACACTCACCCTCACCCTAAGCCTTATCCTGACTCACCCTCAGCCTAACCCTCACCCTAACACTTACCCTCATCCTAACCGTAACCCTAACCTTCAACCTCACCCTAACCCTAACCCTAACAATAACCCTAACCCTCACAGTAAACCTAACCCTCACCCTAAACCTAACCCTCACCCTCACCCTAACCCTGACCCTAACTGTAACCCTCACCCTCACCCTCAACCTCAACTAAACCTCCACCCTCATCCTCACCCTAAACATCACCCTCACCGTAAACATCACCCTAACCCTAACCATCACCCTAACCCTAACCCTAACCCTCATCCTAACCTTACCCTAAACCTAACGATAATTCTCACCCTCACCCTCAATCTTAATCTCACCCTAACCCTTATCCTCACACTAACCTTAAACCTAACCCTCACCCTAATCCTCACACTAACCCTAACCCTCCTGCTAACCCTAACAATACCCCTCACCCTAACCCTCACACTAACCCTAACACACACCCTAAACCCAACCCTAAACCTCACCCTTACACTAATCCTCACCGTCACCCTAACACTCCACCAAATCCTAACCTTAACCCACACCCTAACCCTAACACTCACACTAAACCTCAACCTCAACCTAATCCTCACGCTAAAAATAATGCTAACCCTTACCTAAAAGAAACCCTCACCCTCAACTTCACTCTATCCCTCACCCTCACCTTAAAGCTAAGCCTCAACCTAACCCTCCCCCTATCCCTAAAGCTAACCCTAACCCTCATCCTCACCCTAACCCTCAACTTAACCCTATCCCTACACCTCACAATAACTCTCACCATAACCCTAAACCTAACCCTAACCCTCAACCGAACCCTAATCCTTAACGTAACCCTCAAGCACACCCTAACCTTCAACTCACCAGAACCCTCACACTATCCCTAACACCCTCACCCTCACCCTCAACCTAACCCTAACCCTCACCCTGACCCTCACCCTAAACCTAACCCTAACCCTAACCCTCACCATAACCCTTACCCTAAACCTAAACCTCACCCTAAACCTAACACTCACCCTAACCCAAACACTCACACTAACACTAACCCTAACCCTCACCCTCATCCTAACCCTAAACCTAACCCTAATCTTAACAATAACCTTCACCCTCACCAAAACTTAACCCTAGAACTAACACTCACACTAACCCTCCTCTGAACCCTAACGCTAACCCTAACCCTCATCTTCATCCTAAACCTCACCCTAACACTTTCCCTCACCATAAACCTAACCCTAAAACTTACCCTAATCCTCACCCTAAACCTAACTCTCGACTACACCCTAACCCTAACCATCACACGAACCCTCATCCTCACCCTAACACTCACACTAACCATAACCATAAAGCTAGTCCTAAACCTAACCCTCAACCTCACCCTCACACTAACCCAACCCTAAACCTAACCATCACCCTCACCCTCAACCTAACACTCACCCTTACCATAAACTTCACCCTAACCCTAACCGTCACCCTAAACCTAACCCTAACCCTCACCCTACACCTCACCCTCACCCTAACTCTCACCCTAACCCTTATCCTCACACTAACCCTAATGCTCACCCTATAAGTAACCCTAACCCTAACGCTCACCCAAACCCTCACCCTCACCCTAACTCTAATGCTTACCCTCACTCTCACCCTCACCCTAACCCTTACCCTATCCCTTACACTCACCCTACCCCTCACCCTCACCCTAACCCTCACCATTACCCTTACCCTCACACTAACCCTATCCCTAACCCTAACCATAACCCTAACCTGCAAACAGAACCTAATCCTAACCCTAATGCTCACCCTAACCTTCACCCTCATGCTCACCCTAATCCTTACCCTAACCCTAATCTTAACACTAACCCTCACCCTCAACCTAACCCTAACCCTAACCCTAATCCTAAACCTAACACTCACCCTAAACCTCATCCTAACTCTAACGCTAACCCTAACCCTCATCTTCACCCTAAATCTTCCCCTCACCATAACCATAACCCTAACCCTTACCCTAATCCTCACCCTAACCCTAACCCTCGCCTGCACCCAACCCTCACCATCACCTGAAACCCCATCCTCACCCTAACATTCACACTAACCATAACCATAACGCTAATCCTAAAATTAACATTCACCCTCACCCTCACACTAACCCTAACCCTAAATCTAACCCTCACCCTCACCCTCACCCTAATACTCACCCTTACCATAAACATCACCGTAACCCTAGCCCTCATCCTAAACCTAATCCTAACCCTCACCCTAAACATAACACTCACCCTATCCCTAACGCTACTGCTACACCTCACCCTCACCCTAAAACCTCACCCTAACCCTTAGCCTCACGCGAACCCTAAAGCTCATCCTATCCCTCAGCCCAACCCTAACGTTCACCCTAACCCTCACCTTCACCCTAACTCTAATACAATCCCTAACTCTCACCCTCACCCTAACCCTCACTCTAACACTTACACTCACCCTAATGCTAACCCTCACCCTCAGCCTCAACCTCACCCTAACCCTTACCCTCACCCTAACTCCAAACTAAACCTAATCCTAACCCTAACATTAACCCTAACCCTAACCCTAACCCTAACCTTAAACCTAACCCTCACCCTCACCCTAACCCTCACCCTTACCCTGACCCTCACACTAACCCTATCCCTAACATTAACCCTAAACCTATCTCTCACCAGAACACTCACCCTCACCCTAAACCTCACACTCACACTAAACATCACTGTAACCCTAACACTCGCCCTAACCCAACCCTAACCCTCACCTTAACCCTAACCCTAATTGTAACCCTAACCCTCACACTAACCCTAACCCTAACCCTCACCCTCACACTCACCCTAACCCTCACCCTCACGATCACACTAATCCTAACCCTATCCCTAAACTTAACCCACACCCTCACCCTAATCCTCACCCAAATCCTAACCCTAACCCTTACCTAACCAGAAACCTCACCCTCAACCTCACCCTCACCCTAACCCTCACCCTCACCCTAGCCCTCACCTTAACACGGACCATCACCCTAACCCTAACCGTAACCCTTACCCTCACCCTAACCCTAACACTCAACCAAACCCAACCCTAAACCTAATGCTAACCCTAAATCTCACACCCTAACCCTCACCATAACCATTACCATCATGCTAAACCTAACCCTAACCCTAACCCTCACACTAAACCTAACCTTCACCCTAACCCTAACGCTAACCCTCAGCCTAACCCTCAGCCTAAACCTAGCCTTAAACCTAATCCTCACCCTATCCTTAACCTTAACCCAAACGCTCACCCTAACCCTCACCCTAACCCTCAACCTAACCCTTACCCTCACCCTAACCCTAACCCTCACCATTACCCTAACCCTCACCCTCAAACTTACCCGTACCCTAAACCTCACCCTAACCCTAACCCTAAACCTAAACTTCACCCTCACACTAACACTCAATGTCACCCTAACCCTCACCCTAAACCTAACCCGCAAGCACAGCCTAACTCTCACATGTACCTGAACCCTAACCCTCACCCGAACACTCACCCTCACCCTAACAATTACCCTCACAATAAACATAACCCTAACCTTATCTCTCACCCTAACACTAACACTAACCCTCACCCTAACCCTAACCCTCAACCTAACCCTTAACCTAACCCTAACCCTCACCATAAAACTAACCCTCACCCTAACACTTACCCTCACACTAAAACTAAACCTAACACTCACCCTCACCCTCACCCTCAACCTCAGACTATCCCTAATCCTAACTCTCATCCTCACCCTAACCCTAAACCTAATGCTAAGCCTAAACCTCACCCTCACACTAAACCTCACCCTAACACTTACACTCACCCTAACCCTAAACCTAACCCTCACACTAAACCTAACACTCACCCTAATCCTAACACTAAACCTCACACTATACTTTACCCTCACCCTAAACCTATCCAAACCCCTCAGCCTAAACCTCACCCTAAACCTAAACCTAACCCTAATCCTCACCCTATCCCAAACCTTCACCATAACCTTCACCATAACACACATCCTCACCCTAGCCCTAATGCCAAACCCAACCCTCACCCTAACCCTAAACCTACCCTCAGACTAAAACTCACCCTAACACTTACCCACACCCTAAATCTCACCTTAACCCTAAACCTAACCCTCACCCTAAACCTCACCCTAACCGTAACCCTAAACCTCAGCCTAACCCTCACCCTAACACTCACCCTAACCCGAACCCTCGCCCTCACCCTAACCCGTAACCTAAACTTTACCCTCAACCTAACCCAAACTCTAACCCTAAACCTAACACTCACACTAACCCTAACCCTAACCCTCAGCCTAACCCTTATCCTAAGCCTAATTCTAAACCTAACCCTAACCCACACCATAACCATAATCCTAACCTTATCCCTAACCCTCACACAAGCCCTAACACTAACCCTCAGCCTAACCCTCATCCTAAACATAATCCTAACCCTAACCCTCACCATCACCCTAAACCTAACACTATTCCAAACCTTGAACCTAACCCTAACCCTCACCCTCACCCTAACCCTCACCCTAACCCTTACCCTAAACCTAACCCTAACCCTCACCCGAACACTCACCCTCACCCTAACCCACACCCTAACACCAAAAATCACCCTAACAATAACACTCACCCTAACCCTAACCTGAACCCTCACCCTAACCCTACCCTCACCGTAACCCTAACCCTCACACTAAACCTAACCCTATCCCTCACCCTGACACTCACTCTCAACCTATACCTAACCCTAACCCTCATCCTAACACTAACCCTCACCCTCACCCTCACCCTCATCCTAACCCTAACCCTAACCCACACCCTCAGCCTAATCCTCACCCTAAACCTAACGCTAACCCTTACCTAAACGAAAACCTCACCCTCACCCTAACCCTCACCATCACACTAGCCCTCACCCTAACCCTAACCCTAACCCTCAGCCTCACCCTCAACCTAACCCTAATCCTAAACCTAAACCTCATCCTAACTCTAAACCTAAACCTAATGCTAACCCTAAAACTCACACTCACCCTAACCCTCACCCTAACCCTTACCGTCACCCTAACCCTAGCCCTAACCCTCACAATAAACGTAACCTCAAACTAACACTTACGCTACCCCTCAGCCTAACCCTCACCCTCAATCTAACCCTAACCCTAATCCTCCCCCTATCCTAACCATAACCGAAACACTCACCCTCACCCTCACCCTCACCCTAAACCTAATGCTAACCCTAACCTTCAACCTCACCCTAAACCTCACCCTAACCCTAACACTAACCCTAACACTCATCCTCACACTAAACCTCACCCTAAACCTTACTCTCACTATAACCCTAATCCTAACCGTAATCCTCAACTTAACCGTAACCCTCAACAATACCCTAACTCTCAACCTCACCCTCACACTCACACTCATCCTAACATTCTTCCGATCCCTAACCCTAAACCTAATCCTAACCCTCACCCTCAAACTCACCCTAAACCTAACCCTAACGCTAACCCTCACCCTCACCCACACCCTAACAGTCACACTCACCCTAAAATTCACCTTAACCCTAACCCTACCACTCTCCCTACCCCTAACCCTAACCGTCAACCTAACCCTAACCCTACCCCTACCCCTCACCCTCACACTGAACCTAAACCTAACGATAACCCTCACCCTAACCCTAATCCTCACCCACACCGTATCCCTCAGCCTCACCCTCACACTTACCATCACCCGAATCCTCGTCCTCTCCCTAACCCTCAACCTCACCCTAAACATCACCCAAAACCTAACCCTCACCCTAATCCTAACCCTAACCCTAACCCTCACCCTAACCCTCACCCTAACCCTTACCCTCACCCTATCACTAATCGTAACCCTAAACATAATCCTCACACTAACCATAACCCTCACTCTAACCCTAATCGAAACCCTAACCCTAACCTTCACCGTCACCCTGACCCTCACCCTCAGCCTAACCCTAACCCAAACACTATTCCTAATTCTAAATCTCACCCTCAACCTCACCCTCAACCTAACCCTAAACCTCAGCCTCACCCTGACCCTCAACCTAACACTCACCCTCACCCTCACACTAACCATCAACATCACCCTAAACATCACCCTAACCCTAAGCCTCACCCTAACCCTGACCCTAACCCTCACCGTAAAGATAACCCTGACCCTAACCCTCACCCTAAACATAACGCTAACCCTAAGCCTCACCCTCACACTAAACCTCACCCTAAACCTTATCCTCACACTAACCCTAAGCCTCACCCTAACCCTATCCCGGGACCTCACCCTAACTCTCCCCCTAATCCTATACCTAACCCTCACCCTAAACCTTACCCTAACCCTAACCCTCAACCTAAACTTAACCCTCACCCTAACACTATCCCTCACACTAAAATTAACCCTAACACTCACACTCACCCTCAACCGCACCCTCAACCTAATACTAACCCTAGGCCTAACCATAATCCTTACTCTAATCCATCCTAACCCTCACCCTCACCCTAACCCTAACACTAACCCTCACCCTCACCCTAAACCTAACACTCACATTCACCCTAACCCTCACTCTAACCCTTACACTCAACCTTACCCTATCCCTAACTCTAAACCTAAACCTAACTCTCACCCGAAAGCTCAAATTCACCCTTACCCTCACCCTCACAGCAAAAATCACCCTAAACCTAACCCTCACCCTCACCTTAACCCTAACCATAACCCTCACTCTAATCCTAACCCTCACAGTAAACCTCACCCTCACCCTAACCCTAATCCTAACCCTAACCTTCATCCTAACACTAACCGTAACCTAATGCTAACCCTAAACCTCATCATCACCCTAACCCTCAACATAACACTTAACCTCACCCTAACCCTAACCCTCACCCTCAACCTAACCCTCACCCTACCCGTAATGCTAACACTCACCTAACAATAATCCTAAACCTGACACTCATCCTAACTCTCACCCTGACCTTTACCCTCACCCTAACCCTTATCCTAACCCAAAACTAACCCTCACACTAACTCTAACCCTAACTCTAACACTCAACCGAACCCTCATCATAACCCTAATCCTAACCCTAACCCACACCATCACCATGCCCTATACCTAACCCTAACCCTAACAGTAAACCACACTCTCACCCTCCCCATCAACCTCAGCCTTACCCTAATCCTTTCCCTACTCCTAACCCTGACCCTCAACCTCACCCTAACTCTACTGCTAAACCTAACCCTAACACTCACCCACACCCTCACCCTAACCTTAACCCTATCCCTATCCCTCACCCTAACCCTAAACCTCACCCTATACCTAACCCTCACCCTAACCCTAAACCAAACCCTAACACTCAACCTAACCTTCACCCTAACCCTAACACTAACCCTAACCCTCATCCTCACCCCAAACCTAACCCTAACCCTTACTCTCACCACAACCCAAAGCCTAACCCTAACGCTCACCCACACCCGAACTCTCAACCTCACCCTCACCCTCACACGCACCGTAACACGCTCCCTAACCCTAACCCTAACCCTAATCCTAAACCTAACCCTCACCCTCAATCTCACCCTAAACCTAACACTAACCCTAACCCTAACCCTCACCCTCACCCTCACGCTAACCCTCACACTCACCCTAAAACTCACCCTAAACTTAAACCTACCCCTCTCCCAAACCCTAACCCTAACCATCAATCTAACCCTAACCCAACCCCTAACTCTCTCCCTCACACTAAACCTAAACCTAATGCTAACACTCACCCTAACCCTAACCCTCACTCAAACCCTAACCCTCAACCTCAAGTGAACTGTCACCCTCACCCGAACCCTCATCCTCACCCTAACCCTCAATCTTAACCTAAACATCACCGAAACCCTAACCCTCACTCTAACACTCACCCTAACGCTTACACTCACACTATCCCTAAATGTAACCCTAACAAAAACTCTCACACTAACCCTCACCCTCACCCTCACCCTTAGCCTAACCCTAACCCTAACATTATAACTAATTCTAACTCTCACCCTCACCCTCACCCTAAACCTAATCATAACCCACACCCTCACCCCTACCCTCACACTAACCCTCTTCCTCACCCTCACACTAACCATCAACCTCACCCTAAACGAAACCCTAACCCTAACTCTCACCCTAAGCTTAACCCTAACCCTCACCAGAATGCTAACCCTAACCCTAAAGTTTATACTCACACTAACCCTATACCAAAGCCTAACCTGCACACTAACGATAACCCTAAACCCAACCCTATACCTACACCTCACACTAATTCTCACCATAAGCCTAACCCTAACCCTAACCCTCACCATAATCCTAACTCTAAACTTAACCCATACCCTCAACCTAACCCGCACCGTCACCCTAACCCGCACCATAAACCTAACCCTCAACCACAGGCAAACCCTCACCCTCACCTGAAACTAACCCTCACCCTCACCCTAACCCTCAACCTCACAATAAATATCACCCTAACCCTAACTCTCACCCTAACCCTAACCCTAACCCTTACCCTAAACCTAACCATCAAACTAACACTAACCCACACCCTGACCCTCACCCTAACCCTCACACTAATCCTAACCTCACCCTAACCCTTACACTAACCCTAATCCTAACCCTCAACCTCACCCTCACCCTAACCATGACCCTCATCCTAACCCTAAGGGTCAACCTAATGCTAAACCTAAACCTCACCCTCACCCTAATCCTGACCCTAAAACTTACCCTCAACCTAACCCAGACCCTAACCCTCAAACTAAACCTAAAACTCACCCTAAACCTAACCCTAACCCTCACACTGAACCTAACCCTCACCCTAAACCTATCATTACCCCTCAGCCTAACCCTAACCCTAAACTTAACCCTAACCCTTATCCTCACCCTATCCTTAACCATAACCCTAACCCTCACCCAACCCCTCACCCTCAACCTAACCCTCATGCTAACCCTAACCCTCACCCTCACAATAACCCTCACACTAACTCTTAACCTCACTCTAACCCTAAACCTCACCCTCACCCTAACACTCACCCTAACCTTTACCTAAAACCTAACCCTCACCCTAAGCCTAACCCTAAACCTAAACCTCACCCTAACCCTAAATATAAACCTAACCCTAACCCTCACTCTAACCCTCATCCTAACCCTAACCCTAACCCTAACTTTTACCCTCAACCTAACCCAAACCCTAACCCTAAACCTAACACTCACACTAACCCTAACCCTAATCCTCAGTGTAACCCTTATCCTAACCTTAAACCTAACCCTAACCTTCAAACTAACACAAACCCTAACCCTAACGCTAACCCTCACACTCTCCCTAACCCTAACCCTCAGCCTAACCCTCACCCTCACCCTAAACCTAACCCTAAACCTCACCCTCACCCTCACCCTAACCCTAGCCCTAAACCTTACCCGCTCCATAACCCTAACCCTAAACCTCAACCTAATGCTAACCCTACCCCTAACCCTCACCCTCCCACTAAAACTAATTCTAATACTAACCCTCACCCTAAACCTAATCTTCACCCAGACTCTAACCCTCTCCCTCACCCGAACCCCTACCCTTCCCCGATCACTCATCCTCACTCTAACTCTCACCCTCAACCTAAACATAACCCAAACACTAACAATTACCCTAAACCTAAACTTAACCATCAACCTAACCATAATCCTCAACCTAACCCTCAACTTCAGTCTAATCCTCACCATAACCCTAACACTAAGCTAAAAGATTGCCTTACCCTAACCCTCACACTAATCTTCACCCTCAACCTAACCCTCAGCCTAAACCTATCCCTAACCGCAACCCTTAAACTCACCCTTGACCTCACCCTAATCCTTACCCTCACGCTAACCCTAACCCTAACACTAATCATAATACTCACACTAACCGTAACCCTCACTCTAACCCTAACCCTAAACCTAACCCTAAACTTCACGGTCACCCTGACCCTTACCCTCACCCTAACCCTAACGCTAACCCTATTCCTAATCCTAACCCTCACACGCACCCTCACCCTAAACCTAACCCTAACACTAACCCTCACCCTCACCCTCACCCTCACTGAATGCTCACCCTCACCCAAAGCCTAACCCTAAACCTCACCCTAACCCTAACCTCAGCTTAACCCTCACCCTCAACATAATCTTCACACTAACCCTAACCCAAAGGTAAATGAAACCCTCACTCACACCCTCACACTAAACCTCACCATCAACCTAGCCCTCACACTTACCCTAACCGTAACCCTTACCCTCAACCTCACCCTCCCACACCACCTCAGACTAAACCTAACTCTAAAAATAACCCTAAGCCTAACCCTCACCATCACACAAACCTTCACCCTAATCCTTACCCTCACATTTACGCTAACCCTAACCCTAACCCTCACCCTCACCCTAATACTAACCCTAACACTGACCCTAACCCTCACCATAATCCTAATCCTAACACTAACCCTAACCCTCACCCTCACCCTAAAACTAACCCTCACCTTACCCTAACCCTCTCCCTCACCCTCACCCTTATCCAAACACTAACAATGACCCTAAACCTCAGCCACACCCTAACCCTCATCGTAACCCTAAACTTCACACTCACCCTGACCCTTAACCTCAGCCTAACCCTAACCCTAACCCTATTCCTCATCCTAACCCTCACACGCACCCTCACCCTAAACCTAACCCTAACACTAACCCTAACCCTCACCCTCACCCTCACCGAACGCTCACCCTCACCCTAAACATCACACTAACCCTAACCCTCACCCTAAGCCCAAACCTAACCCTTACCCTAACACTAACCTCTAACCCTCACCCTCAACCTAATCTTCACCCTAACCCTAACCCTAAGATAAATGAAAACTCACCCACACCCTCACACTAACCCTCACCCTCACCCTAGCCCTCACCCTTACCCTAAACCTAACGCTTACCCTCAAACTCACCCTCCCCCTCCCCCTCAGACTAAACCTAACTCTAACCACAACCCTAACCCGAAACCTCACCATCACCCAAACCTTCACCCTAACACTTACCCTCACGCTTATCCTAACCCAAACCCTAACCCTCACCCTTACCCTAATACTAACCCTAACACTAACCCTAACCCTCACCCTAATCCTAACCCTAACACTAAACCTAACCCTCACACTCACCCTAATCCTCACCCTAACCCTTACCTTCACCCTCAACCTAAACCTAATCCTAACCAAAACCATAACCATAACCCTCATCCTAACCCTATCCCTAACCCTCATCCTCACCCTAACCCTCTCCCTCACCCTCACCCTAATCCAAAACCTAACAATAACCCTAACCCTCACCCTCACCCTAACCCTCACCCTAACTCTTACACTCACCCTCACCCTTACCATAACACTCACCCTCAACATCATCGTAACCCTAACCCTTACCCAAACACTAACCCTAACTCTAAACCTAAACCTAACCTTCACACTCACCCTAACCTTCACCCACACCCTAACCGTCACTCTCACCATCACCATCACCCTAAAACTTATCCTCACCCTAAACTTAACCCTAACCCTAATCCTAACCCTAACGCTCCCAATACCCCTCACCCTAACCCTAACTCTAACCATAACCCTCACCCTCATCCTAAACCTCACCCACAGCTGAACAATCACCCTAACCCTAAACCTTACCCCCACAATAAACATCACCCTATGCGGCACGCGCCTTCTTGACCAGCGAGGAAGAACGACCACCACACCAGGAGTCTTCTCAGATCACGCTTTATTGGAGAGCCTTTTAGTTGATGGGAGAGCTTGAGCGCGAGAGCGCGTGCACCTGAACATGGCCACTTATATAGGGAATAGGAACACGGGTCTTTCTATCATTGGTCGTCTGCCTTTCACCGTCACCAGGTGCCACAGGATTGGCTGGGGACTCTACGTGGCTCGCGCATGCGCAAAGCCCAGGACCCACCGTCCCGCCAAGCACCGCCTGAAATGGAGTGGTTACCTCAAAGCTGCAAGGGAGTGGGCGCCATCTTGTAATGGCGTTTACCCTGGCTCCCTACAGTTCCCCCTTTTTTGTTTTTTGGCAACAGGTAAGAGTAGAGGTTGGGCCTCTGTCTAAAACATTAGTGAGAGGACCTTGCACTGGCCTTCGCCTGAGGGGCGCCTTCCCCAGTGATGACCAGGCCCGTCCGATGCCTTTTTTGCAGAGGTGGCATCTTGGGCATCAACCCACTTGCAACCCAGCATGCTCTTCTTGCGGAGATGGTCCTCCTCAAGTGCAGTGCACTTGCCTAGCACCCTGTCCCAAATTGCAAATTGCATACCTGTCCCGGTGCAATGGGATCCCCTGATCCCTCGGGGTGCTAAGGCTATGCAGGATGGTAAGGCTTAATTGCCTCTCAGGGCTGACAGCCCGATCTGGGGTGAGGATCCACTCTCCAAAGCGGCTAATGCTTGCGAGATAACAACCTTGTCCCTTCTGGTTTGGGCTCGAAGGCGACAGACCAACCATAGGCAGACCACGCATCCTCCCAGGCAGCAGGCTAAAAGCATTCTGACTCCCACCCACTCTTTGAAAAAGGACACCGCAGAGGCAATCCAGTCAGTAAATTGTAACAGCCCACAGCATCATCGGTTTAGCTATCACAGGGATTGCTATTAGCACTGTTGCTAACAGCAGGAAGATCAGCTGCATCAGGAGACGAGTGGATGACATCTTCAAGAGGGGGTTCTGCTGCAGTCTCCACCGGCCTGGTCAGTCTCGTTGGCACCCAGTGAGGTACTTCTTGACTCTGTGGAAAAACACAAACAGCTTCCCTGGATCTCGTTATTACCGGATCCGGTCCATACCATTTATTATTAATAGCATCCTTCCACATAACCATGTCTTTAGTATCCATGGGGTCTCTTGTCATATGCCGATCTGCGGCAGACTGATTGTTGTCATTTAGAATTAAAAAATTAAGGGTAAAGTGCGCAAGAGAAAGTCTTTCCCTGGGGGACGCTGACTCAGCAATTCCCCCTTTTTGTTTCTGAAGCATTTCTTTTATGCTTCTATTAGCTCTTTCCACTATACCTTGTCCTTGAGGATTGTAGGGCAGTCCGGTGGTGTGGGGAACCTGCATTTGTGCGCAAAAGGCGTGAAAACCATGGGAAGTATCCTGGACAAATTATATCTTTTCCTAAGGGTATTAGCAGGTACATGATACAATCTATGAAAGTCTTTTGCCAATTCTACAGGATCAGCAGCGACCAGAGACACAGCCCGAGTTGCCTGGTCCACCAAATCATTACACCTTGCCATCGGGCCCGGCAACATAGAGTGGGCGCGAATATGTCCAATATAAAAAGAGTGTTTTCTCTTTAAGATAAGGGACTGAATCTGTAACAAAACATTAGAAATTGGCCTGCTTGATTGAAGCAGCAACTTCAAGAGAAGCGACGGCATTTACAACATATAATGAATCAGAAAATAAATTAAAAGGTTGATCAAATCTTTTAAAAACTTCAAGCACAATTAAACATTCAACAGCCTGTGGGGCATTCAGCCGAAAATTAAAGACTACCGGCTGTTTGTGTCCTTGAACAAAAAAGGCACCTTGTCCAGATTTTGATCCATCCGTAAAGATGGTCAGGGCATCAACCAAGGGCTCCTTTGAAGTGACAACAGGAAAATACACTAAATTTTTGTTAACTATGGCAAGCAGAGGATGCTTAGGATAATGGTTATCAATTACATTTGGAAATGAGCAAACAAGAATTGCCCACATATCCACTGTGGCTGCTAAAATTTCAACTTGCTCACGGGTGTATGGAATAATTAATATATCTGGAATTTTTGCAAAGTGCATCAAATAATACTTTATACCCAAAATTGCCTTTTTTTTCTCTCTCAGACCAAAATTGCCTGTTTAGCCACTAATTCAGGAAAATATTGAACAGTTTTTGCTCCCACAGAATCATAGCATTAATAGTTAGCCTTCGAAGCAAGGCAGTGGTATAATTGGTCGTCACCCCATAAGTCCTGACTGCCTCAACTAAATCTTTTAACTGGGAGTAGGAAACCGGCTCAAAATTTCTTTCATTAGTAATTGGATTTTCAAAAACTGGAAAAGCGGCTGCTAACCGCGACCAGCTGCTTACTTTTATAAAATGACTCCGCCCCGCCGGCAGGCACGCCCGGGGGGCCGACGGGTGAGGGCCAGCTCCGTTTCCTCTTCCTAGCTGCTGCGGTACTCCCACCCCTAGGGGGTGCCACCCCCCATATCTGTCTGCCTCATACTCAGGGGCAGCCTCTTGTAAGTCTTCACTATCAGCTGGATCGAGCTGCTCTCCCTCCTCCTCTAACATTTCTTCCTCTGAGTCACTCACAAGATCACTGCATTCTTGGTCCTGCCCTTCCACATGTAGGGCTGAGAACCGGTTTGCTTTTAAAGAAGGGCATAGGGGTCTTGTTGAGACCCCCTCCTCCCTAAGAACCTTCTCCTTTTGTGAGGGCTGCAGTCCCTCCTGCTTTAATTCTTTAGGATCCTTTTGTCTTTTTTCCCTTTTTCTTTTAGGCCTATTTTCCTCCCCTTTACTGGATGCTGCCTCTGATAGACTATCCTGATGCCGTGTTAGTACTTTGCATCCTTCCTGGATTAAATCAAACCCTCCCTCCTCGAGGCAAGTGCACACCATCAAAAAGACAAGCCACAAAGGAAGAAGCAATGCAAGCAACCAATAAATATCTAAATCTACAGTGAACAGCATACCGGGGGATACTTACCGACGTCCCCTCTATGCGTGTTGAGTTCTGGCTCCGGTTCGGCCTCTCGCGCGTGTCCCGGGTTTCGGCACCACTTTGCGGCGCGCGCCTTCTCGACCAGCAAGGAAGAACGAACACCACACCAGGAGTCTTCTCAGATCACGCTTTATTGGAGAGCCTTTTAGTTGATGGGAGAGCTTGAGCGCGAGAGCGCGTGCACCTGAAACATGGCCACTTATATAGGGAATAGGAACACGGGTCTTTCTATCATTGGTCGTCTGCCTTTCACCGTCACCAGGTGCCACGGGATTGGCTGGGGACTCTACGAGGCTCGCGCATGCGCAAAGCCCAGGACCCACCGTCCCACCAAGCACCGCCTGAAATGGAGTGGTTACCTCAAAACTGCAAGGGAGTGGGCGCCATCTTGTAATGGCATTTACCCTGGCTCCCTACAACCCTAACCCTAACCCTCAACCTTACGCTAACAATAACCCTCACCCTAACCCTAACACTCAACCTAACCCTACTTTCACCTTGACCCAGACCCTAACCCTAATCCTAACCTTAACCTTCACCCTAAACCATACCCTAACCCTAACCCTCACCCTAAACCTAGCCCTCACACTTACCCTAACACTAACCCTCACCCTCACCCTCACCCTCACCCTAACCCTAACCCTAATCCTATCACTAACCCTCACCCTCACCCTCACCCTAACCCTAATCCTAACCCTAACCCTCACCCTAACCCTCAACCTAACACTTACCCTCACCCTAACCGTAACCCTAACCCTCACACTAAACCGAACCCTCCGCCTAACTATAACCCTAAACCTAACCCTAATCCTAATCCTAACCCTCGCACTCACCCTCACCCTACCTGTCACCCTCAACCTAAAGATCACCCTAACCCTAATCCTCACCCTAAACCTAACACTAACCCTCACCCAAAACCCTAACTCTCATCCTAAACCTAATCCCAACAATAATAGTAATCCTAACCCTAAAACTCACCCTAACACTAATCCTAACGATAACACTCAACCTCCTCCTCACCCTCACCCTAACCTTCACCCTCAAACTCACCCTCACCCTACCCCTCACACCAACCCTACACCTACCATACACCTAATATTAACCCTCACCCCTAAGCCTAACCCTAACCTTCACCCTCATCCAAACCCTCAAACTCAGCCTAATCCTTACCCTAACCCTAACCCTAAACCTAACCCTAACACTCACCCACACCCTAACCCTAACCTTAACGCTCACACTCACCATCACCCTCACCCTAAACCTAAGCCTAAAACTCACCTTCACCCTAACCCTCACTCTAAACCTTACACTCATCCTAACCCTAACCCTAACCCTCACCCTCACACTAACCCTAACCCTAACAGTAACCCTCACCCTAAATCTAATCCTCACCCTCACCCTCAACCTAACCCTCCCCCTCACCCTAACCCTAAACCTAACCATAACCCTAACCCTCACGCTAACCCACACCCTAAACCTAATGATAACCCTAAACCTCACTCTCATCCTAACCCTCACCCTAACCCTTATCCTCACACTAACCCTACCTCTAACCCTAAACCTTACCCTCACACTAACCCTAACCCTAACCCTAACCCTCACCCTCACCCTAACCCTAACCCTAACAGTAACCCTCACCCTCAATCTAATCCTCACCCTCACCCTCAACCTCCCGCTCCCCCTCACCCTAACCCTAAACCTAACCATAACCCTATCCCTCACCCTAACCCACACCCTAAACTTAACGATAACCCTAAACCTCACCCTCAACCTAACCCTCACCCTTACCCTAACCCTCACCTAAATCTTACCCTAACTTTAACCCTTTCCCTAAAACTAAGCCTAACAGTTATCCTCACCCTCATACTAAACATCACCCTAATGCTAACCCTCACCCTAACTGTAAACCTAACCCTCACCCTAACCCTAACCCTCAACCTAACCGTCACCCTCCCCTAATCTTCACCCTAAACCTAACCCTAACACTTACATAAAAGAAACCCTCACCCCCAACATGACCCTCAACCTAACCCTCACCCTAACCCTTACCCTCAAACTAAACCTAACCCTAACACTCACCCTAACCCTAACCCTCACCTTAACGGTAAACCTACCCCTCAAACTACCCCTCACCCTAACACTCACCCTAAACCTAACCCTCACCCTAAACCTAACCCTAAACCTCACACTCACCCTAACACTCACTGTTACCCTAACAGTCAACATATCCCTAACCCTCACCCACACCCTAATCCTAACCCTCATCCAAACACTGACCCTCACCCTAACACTAAACTTCACGCTAAACATCACCCTAACCCTAACCCTCACCAAATCCTCATCCTAACCCTAACACTCACACTAACCATCAATCTCAACATAATTCTCACCCTAAAAATTACCCTAACACTTACCTAAACGAAACTCTCACCCTCAAACTCACCCAAACCCTCACACTAGACCTCACCCTAAACCTAACACTAACCCAATCCCTAACGCTAATCATATCCCTTATCATCACCCTAAACTTCACCATCACCCTAACCCTAACACTCACCCTAACAGTCACCCTATCCCTAATGCTAACCCTAACCCTCACTCTCACCTGACCCTCACCCTAACACTAACCCTACACCTCACCTTAACTCTCATTCTAACCCTAAACCTAACCCTCACCCTAACCCTAACCCTAAACCTAACCCTCACCCTCAACCTAACACTCACCATCACCCTAACCCTCAACCTAACCGTAACCCTCAAGCACACCCTAACCCTCACCTTCACCCGCACATTCAACCTCACCCTAAGACTCCCCTTCAACCTAACCCTCACCCTCACAAAAAACATAACCCTAGCCCTACCCCTCAGCCTAACCCTCTTCCTAACCCTAACCCTCACCCTGAGCTTCACCCTAAACCTAACCCTAACCCTAACCCTCACCCTAACCCTAACCTCACCCTGACCTTCACCTTAACCCTAACCCTAACGCTAACCCTCACCCTAACCCTTACCCTAACCCTAAGCATCACCCTAAACATAATTCTCACAATAACCCTAACCCTCACACTAACCCTAACCCTAACCCTCACCCTCACCCTCACCCTAACCCCAAACCTAATCCTAATTCTAACATTAACCTTAACCCTAGGCTTAACCCTAAACTTGACCCTAATCCTTACCCTCACCATAACCCTAAACCTACCCTAAACCTAACCCTCAGCCTAACGCTCACCCCAAAACTAACCCTGAGCCTAAGCCTAACCCTAACAATCATCCTAACCCGAACCCTCCATGTAACCCTTACCCTCACACTAATCCTAAACATAACCCTCACCCTCACCAACACCCTCACCCTCACCCTAACCCTCATCCTAACACTCACCCTCACCCTCACCCTCACCCTAACCCTAACCCTAACCCTAACCCACACCCTCACCCTAATTCACACCCTGAACCTGATCCTAAACCTTACCTAAACAAAAACCTCACCCTCACCGTCACCGTCACCCTAAACTTCACTCTCATCTTAGCCCTCACCCTAACACTAAACCTCACCCTAAACCTAACCCTAAACCTAACACTCACCCTAACCCTAACCCTCACTCTAACCCTCATGCTAACCCTGCCCATCACTCTAACCCTCACCCTCACCCTAACACTAACCCTAACCATTTCCCTAAGGTTAACACTAACAGTAACACTCACCCTCATACTAAACATCACCCTAAAGCTAACCCTGACCCTAAACCTAACCCTAACACTCACCCTAACCCTAACCCTCAACCTAACCCTCACACTCCCCTACACCTCACCCTAACCCTAACGCTTCCCCTCACCCTAACCCTAACCCTAACTCTTCCCTAACCGAAACCCTCACTCTCACCCTCAACCTCAACCTAACCCTCACCCTCACCCTAGCCCTCACACTAACTCTAAACCTACCACTCACCCTAACCCTCAACCTAATCCTAACCGTCAACCTAACCCTAACCCTAACCCTCACATTAACCTAAAACCTCACCCTAACCGTAACCCTACCCCTCACACTGACCCTCAACCTAACCCAAACCATAACCCTAACCCTCACCCTAAACGTAAACATAACCCTCACCCTCACCCTAAACCTCACAGTCACACTAACACTCAACCAAACCTAACCCTCACCCATAAAATAACCCTCACCCTCACCTGAACCCTAACCCTCACCCTAAAAATAAACCTCACCCTAAACATCACCATAACCCTAACCCTCACCCAAATCCTTCCCCTGACCCTCACCCTAACCCTAACACTCAAACTAACCCTCAACCTCAACCTAATCCTCACCCTAAAAATAACCCTAACCCTTTCCTAACTGAAACCCTCACTCTCATACTCACCCTAACCCTCACCCTCACCCTAACACTCACGATATCTCCAACGTTAACCCTAAACTTCACCCAAACCCTCACCCTAACCTTATCCCTACACCTCACCGTAACTCTCACCCTATCCCTAACCCTAACCCTAAGCCTCACCATAACCATAACCCTAAATCTAACCATCACCCTCACCCTAATACTCAACCTCACCCTAACCCTGACCCTCACAATATACATCACCCTAACCCTAAACCTCAGCCTAACTCTAACCCTCACGCTACCCCTAAACCTTATCCTAACACTAACCCTCAACCTCACCCTCAACCTATACCTAACCCTATCCCTAACCCTCACCCTAACCCTCATCTTAACTCTCAACCTCACCCTAACTCTAATGCTAACACTACCTCTCACCCTCAACCTAACCCTCACCCTAAACCTCACCCTAACCCTTACCCTCATCATAATCCTAACCCTAACTCTAACCCTAATCCTCACCCTAACCCTAACCCTCGCCGACAACCTAACCCTCAGCAACACCCGAACCCTCATCCTCACCCTAACACTCACACTAACCCTAACCCAAACCCTAATCCTATACCTAAAACTCACCCTCACCCTCACCCTCAACCTAACCCTAACCCTAAACCTAAACCTAACCCTCACCCTATCGCTCACCCTATCCCTAACGCTAAACCTACAACTCACCCCCACACTAACCCTCACCCTAACCCTTATCCTCACACTAACCCTAACCATAACCCTAACCCTCACACTAACCCTAATCCTCACCCTATCCCTAACCCTCACCCTAACCCACACGCTCACCCTAACTCTATTGCTAACCCTACCTCTCACCCTCACCCTAAACCTCACCCTAAACCTCACCCTAACCCTTACCCTCACCCTAACCCGCAAACAAACACTAACCATATCCCTAAGGCTCACCCTAAACATCACCCGAACCCTAACCCTAACACTAACCCTCACCGTCACCGTAACCCTCACCCTAACCCTATCCCTAACACTAACCCTTACCCTAACTCTGACTTGAACACTCACGCTCACCCTAACCCTCACACTAAACATCACCCTAACCCTAAACCTCACCCTAACCCTTACCCTAATTCTAAACCTCACCCTAAACCTAATCCTCACCGTAATCCTAACCCCCATATTAACCCTAACCCTAACCCTCACCCTCACCCTCACCCTAACCCTCATACTAACACTAACCTTCACCCTCTCCCTCAACCTCAACATAACCCTAACCCTATCCCTAACCCTAATAGTCACCTAAACCTAGCCCTAACCCTTACCTAATCAAAAACTTCACACTCCCCATTACCCTCACTCTAAACCTCACCCTCACCCTAGCACTCACCCTAAAACTTACCCTAATTCTAACCCTCACAATAACCCTAACCCTCACCGTAATCCTAACCCCCACATTAACCCTAACCCTAACACTCACCCTCACCCTCACCCTCACCCTCACCCTCACCCTCATCCTAACACTAACCGTCACCCTCACCCTCACACTCAACATAACCCTAACCCTAACCCTAAACCTAATAGTCACGCTAAACATAGCCCTCACACTTACGTAACTAAAAACTTCGCCCTCAACATTACCCTCACCCTAAACCTCACCCTCACCCTAGCACTCACCCTAACACTAACCCTCACCCTCACCCTAACCCTAACCCTCGCCCTCACCCTAATCCTAACTACAAACCTAACCCTAACACTCATCCTAACCCTAACCCTAAACCTAATTCTAACCCTAAACATCACACTCACCCTAACCCTCACCCTAACACTTACCGTCACCCTAACTCTAACCCAAACCCTCACACTAAACCTAAACCTCACCCTTAACCTAAACCTACCCCTCAGCCTGACTCTCACCCTAAACCTAAACCTAACACAAATCCTCACCCTATCCTTAACCTTAAACCAAACCCTCTCCCTATCACTCACTCTCAACCTAACCCTCACACTTACCCTTACCCTCAACCGAAACCTAACACACACTCTCACCCTAACCCTCACACTAGTACTTACCCACACCCTAACACTCACCCTAAATCTAAACATAAACCTAACTTTCACACTAACCCTCAATCTAACCCTTAGCGTCACCCTCACCCTAATCCTCACCCTAACCTTTACCCTCATCCTAACACTTACCCTAACCCTAAACCTAACACTCACACTAATCCTAATTCTAACCCTCTGCCTAACCCTTATCATAACCCTAAACCTAACCCTAACCCTCACCGTAAACCTAATCCTACCCTTAATGCTAGCCCTCACACAAAACCTAACCATAACCATCAGTCTAAACCTCACTCTAACCCTAACCCTAACGCTAACCATAAACCTAATCCTAACCCTAACACTCAACCCCACTCACATCCTAACCTTAAACCTAATCCTAACGCTAACCCTATCCCTAACTCTCAACCTAACCCTCATATTAACCCTCACCCTCACCTTAACTCTAATTCTTACCGTACCTCTCACCCTCACCCTAACCCTCACATTAAACCTCAACCTCACCCTTACCCTCACCATAACCCTAACCCTAACTCTAACCCTAAACCTCACCCTCAACCTCGCCCTCACCTTCAGCCTAAATCTCAAACTCATCCTCACCCTAACACTAAACCTAGCCCTAACCCTAACCCTCACCCTCACCATCACACTACCCCTAACCCTAACCCAAACCCTCACCCTAACCCTAAACCTGACCCTAAACCTAACCCTCACACTAACCCTCACCTTAAAGCTAACGGTAACCCTAACCCTCACACGAAACCTAACCCTCAGCATAACCCTAAACATAACCTCACCCTCACTCTCACCCTCACCATAAACCTAACCCTAAACCTATTTCTAACCCTAACCCTAACACTCACACTAACACTAAACTTAACACTAAAACTCACCCTACCAACAATCCTAACCATAATTCTCTAGCCCAAACCCTCACACTAACACTAACCCTAACCCTCACCCATACCAAACCTTAACCCTCAGGTGAACACTCACCCTCACCCTAACCCTCATGCTAAAACTTATCCTCACACTAACCCTAACCCTAACCCTCACCCTCAACCTCACACTCACCCTAAACCTAACTCTAAACATAACCCTCACATTCAACCTCACCCTAACCCTAACCCTATCCCTAACCCTCACCCTCACCATAAGCCTCAACCTAACCTTTAAACTCAACATGACCCTAACCCTTACCCTAACCCTAACCCTGACATTAACCCTAACCCTCACACTAACCTTAACCCTACCTCTCACCCTAACCCTCAACCACACCCTAACCCTAACCCTAATGCTCACCCTAACTCTAACCCTAACCATAACCATAAAGATAACCCTAACCCTAACTCTAACCCTTACCCTAACCCTAACCCTAACCCTAAATCTCACCCTATCCCTAACCCTAACCCAAACCTTCAACCTCACCCTAACCCTCACCTTAACCCTAACCCGAGCACTAATCCTCACTCTAAACCTAACACTAACCCTAACCCTCAACCACACCCTAACCCTCACCCTAAGCCTTATCGTCACACTAACCCTCACCCTAACAATAACCCTCACTCTCACCATCACCCTAACCCTATCCCTAAACCTCACCCTCACCATCACCATCACCCTAAGCCTAAACCTAACCCTAAACCTCAACCTAACCCTAACACTTACCCTAACCCTAACCCTAACACACTAACCCTCACCCTCACCCTAACCCTAACCCTAACCCTAATCCTAACCATAATCCTCACCCTAACTCTAAACCTTACCCTAACCCTAAACCTAAACCTAAATCTCAACCTATCCCTAACCCTAACCCAAACCCTCAACCTCACCCTAACCCTCACCTTAAACCTAAACCTAACACTAATCCTCACCCTAAACCTAACACTAACCCTAACCCTCAACCACACCCTAACCCTCACCCTAACCCTTATCCTCACACTAACGCTAAACTTAACCCTAACCCTCACCCTCACCATCACCCTAACCCTAACCCTAAACCTAAACCTCAACCTAACCTTAACACTTACCCTAACCCTAACCCTAACCCTCAAACTAACCCTCACCCTAACCCTAACCCTAACCCTCACCCTCACCCTAACGCTAACCCTCACCCTCATCCTAACCCAAACCCTTACCCTAACCCAAACCTACCCCTCACCCTCAACCTAACCCTAAACCTAAACCTCACTCTAAACTTAACCCTAAACCTAACCCTTACCCTTACCCTCACCCTAACCCTAACCCTAACCCTAATCCTTACCTAACTGAAAACCTCACCCTCATCTTCAGAGTCACCCTAACCCACACACTCACCGTAGGACTCACCCTAAACCTAAACCTCATCCTAAACCTACCCCTAAACCTCACCCTCACCCTCACACTAAGTCTAACCCTAACACTCACTCTAACCCTCACCCTAAACCTAACCCTCAAATTAAACCTCACCCTAAACCTAAAGCTAACCCTAACCCTCACCCTCACCCTAACCCTCAACCTAACCCTTACACTCAACCTGACCCTATCCCTAACCCTAACCCTAACCCTCAAACTAACCCTAACCCTCACACTTACCCTAACCCTACCTCTCACCCTAACCTTCACCCTAACCCTAACACTCACCCTAACCCTAACCCTCATCTTAACAATAACCCTAACTTACCTAACCGAAACCCTCACGTTCACACACATTCTCGCCCTAACACTCACCTTCATGCTAGCCCTCACCTTAACCTTAACCCTAACCCTAACCCTAATCTACACCCTCAATCACCCGGAGCATAACCTTAAACCTAACCCTAATCCTAAACCTAACCCTCACCCTCACCCTCACCCTAACCCTAACCCTAAACCTAACCTTCACCCTCACTCTCACTGTCATCCTCAGCCTTAACATAACCCTAGCCCAAATCATAACACTTACCCTAACCCTCACCCTCACACTCACCCTAAACCTCACCCTCACCATAGCCCTCAACCTAAACCTAAACCTCATCCTAAACCTAACCCTAAACCTCACTCTTAACCTAACCCTAACCCTGACCCTAACCCTAACAATAACCCTAACCCTAAAACTAATCCTAACCCTAAACCTAACCCTAACCCTAAACCTAAAACTCACTGTAACCCTAATCCTAACACTAACCCTCACCCTCATTGTCACCGTCACTGTCACCCTAACCCTGAACCTCAACCTCACCCTCACCCTAACCCTCACACTAAACCTAACCCTCACCCTAACCCTAACCCAACCCTCACACTCACCCTAACACTAACAATAATGCTCACCATCACCCTCCCCCTAACCCTCACCGTAACCCTAACCCTAACCCTAACCCTACCCCTCACCATAAACTTCAACATAAACCTAACCGACTCCCACAACCTAAACCTCACGCTAACCTGAACCCTAACCCTCACCGTAGCCCTCAACCTCACCCAAAATATCACCCTCAACCTCACCCTAATTCTAACCCTAACCCTAACCCTCAACCTAACTGTAACCCATACCCTCACCCTCACCGTCAGCTTAACCCTCACCCTAAACCTAACCTTAACCCACAACCTAACCCTCACCCGAACCCAAACCATCACCCTCACCTGAACCCTCACCCTCAGCCTAACACTCAGCCTCACACTAAACATCACCCTAACCCTAACCCTCACTATAAACCTAACCCTAACCCTAACACTAACCATAACCCAAACAATAACTAACCAAAAACCTCACCCTCACCCTCACACTCACTTTAACCCTCATCCTCACCATAGCGCTTACCCTAAACCTAAACCTCAACATAACCGTAACCCTAACCCTAACCCTCACCCTAAACCTCACCCTAACCCTAACCCTAACCCTAATCCTCACCCTAACCCTCACCCTCACCCTTAACCTAATGCTAACCCTAACCCTAACCCTCACCCTAACCCTAACCCTCACCCTCACCCACACCCTCACCCTCATCCTATCCCTTACACAAACCGTAACCCTAAACCTAACCCTCACCTTCACCATAACCCTAACCCTAACCCGAACATTCACCGTCACCATCACCTTCACCCTCACCCTCACCCTAACCCTGACCCTATCCCTCAACCTAAACCTCACACTCACCCTAATCCTCACCCTAACTCTAACCATAACCCTTACCTAACCTAAACACTCACCCTAACCCTCACTCTCACCCTCACCCTCACCCTAACCCTAACCCTAAACCTCACCCTCACCCTCAACCTCACAGTAACACTAACCCTACACCTAACCCTCACCCTAACCCTCACCCTAACCCTAACCTTCACCTTACCTTTAAGCCTAAACCTAAACCTAATTCTCACACTAACCCTAACCCTCACTCTCACCCTCAACCTCACCCTCAGCCTAACCCTAACACTAACCCTAATCCAAACCCTCACCCTCACCATAACTCTAAACCTAACCCTAAACAAAAACATCACCCTAACCCTATACCTATCCCTAACCCTCACCCTAACTCTTAACCTAATCCTAATCCTAAACCACACCCTCACCCCAACCCTTACCCTAACCCTAACCCTAACCCTCAGCCTCAACCTAAACATCACCGTATCCCTAACCCTCACTCAAACCCTAACCCTAACCCTCACCCTATCCCTCAAACTAAACCTCACCCTCACCCTCACTCTCACCCTTACCCTCACCCTAACGCTAACCCTAACCGTCACCCTCAACCTGACCCTCACAGTAACACTAACCCTAACCCTTACCCTCACCCTAACCCTCACCCTAACCCTAACCCTAACCGTAACCCTCACCCTAAACTTAACGCTAGCCCTAAATCTTACCCTCACGCTAACCCTCACCCTAATCCTTACCCTCAAACTAACCCTAACCCTAACCCTAACCCTCAGTGTCCCCCTATCCCTCACCGTCACCCTAAACCTCACCCTAAACCTCACCCACACGCGATCGCTCCACATCACCCGAACCTTAACACTCACCCTAACACTCATCTCTACTCTAAACCTTACTCTAACCCTAACCCTCACCAAAAAAGTAACGCTAACCCTAACCCTAACACTAACCCTCACACAAACCCTCACCCTCAACCTAATCCTCACCCTAAAACTTACCGAACAGAAAACCTTACCCTCACCCTCACCCTCACCCAAAACTTAACCCTCACCCTAGCCCTCACACTAACCCTAACGCTAACCCTACCCCTAAAGCTCACCCACACTCTCTCTCTCCCCCTTAGCCTAACCCTAACCTTGACCCTAACACTAACGCTAAACCAAACTCTCACCCTAACCCTCACCCAAACCCTAACCCAAACCCCCACCCTCACCCTAAACCTCACCCTTTCCCTTAAATTCAACAAAACCCTGACCCTAACCCTAAACCTAAATATGCTCCCTGACGCTAACGCTCACCCAAACCCTAACACTCAAGTCACCCGAATCCTCAACCGAACCATTACACTCACCCTAACCCTAACCCTAACCCTAATCCTATACCTATCCCTCACCCTAACCTTAACCCTAACTCTAACCCTAACCATCACCCTCACCCTAACATTCACCCTCACCCTAAATATCACCCTAAACCTAACCCTAACCCTAACCCTAACCCTAACCCTCACCTTAAATCTAACCCTAACCCTAAACCTCAACCTAACCCTAAACCTAAAACTAAACCTAACCCTAATCCTTACTCTAACCCTAACCCTAATCCTCACCCTAAAGCTAACCCTAACCCTAACACTCACCCTCATCATCACCCTATCCCTAACACTAACCATAACAATAATCCTAACCCTAACCCTCACCCTCACCGTCACCCTCACCCTAATCCTAACCCTCAAACTCACCTTCACCCTAACCCTCAAAGAAACCCTAACTCTCACCCTAACCCTAACCCAAACCCTCACCATCACCCTCAACTTCAGCCTAACATTAACCTAATCCTAATCCTATCCCTAAAGCTCACATTCACCCTGAAACTAACCCTCAGCCTCACCCTCACCCTCACCCTCAACCTCACCCTCACCCTAATCCTCACCCTAACCTTTATCCTCATACTAACCGTAACACTTACCCAAACCCTAATCCTTACACTAACCGTATACCTAAACCTAAAACTCACCCTAACACAAATCCTACCCCTAATCCTCACCCTGGCCCAAACCCTAACCCTAACCCTAACCCTAACAATCACCCTGACCCGAAAACTCACCCTAACCCTCACCCTAACACTAACGCTAACCCTAACCCTCACCCTCAACCTAACCCTCAACCTAACCCTTATCCTAACACCAACCCTAACCCTAACCCTACCCTTAACACTCACACTAACCCTAACCCGCACCCTAACTCAAACCTTACAGCTCACACTAACCCTCACCCTAACCCTAACCCTAATCCTAAACTTCATCCTAACCCTAAACCTAACCCTCACCCTCACCCAAACCCTCACCCTCACCCTAACCCTAACCCTCACCCTAAAACTAACTCTAACCCTCACCCTGATACTAACCCTAACCCTCAACTTATTACTCACTCTAAACCTCACCCTAACATTTATCCTCACACTAACACTAACCCTAAGCCTAACCCTCACATCAACCCTAACCCTAACCATAACCTTCACCTTGAACCTAACCCTCCCCGTCACCCTAACCCTCACCCTAACCCTAACCCTCACCTACACCCTAATCCTCACAATTGCCCTAACCCTAACCCTCACCCTCACCCTAAACATCACCCTAATCCTAACCCTCACCCTAATCCTAACCCTAACCCTCACCCTAACCCTAACCCTCACTTTAAACCTCACCTTCACCCTAATCTTCACCCTAATCCTAACCCTAGGCCTTTCCTAACCGAAACCCTCACCCTCACCATAACCGTCACCCTAACCCGCACCCTCACCCTAGCCCTCACCCTAAAACTAACCCTAACCCTTTCCCTCAGGCTCATCCTCACACCCACCCTCAGCCTAACCCTAACCCTAACGCTAACCTCAACCTCACCCTCACCCTAACCCTAACCCTAACCCTAATGCTTAAACTATACCTCACCCTCCCACTAACCATAACCCTCAGCCTAACTCTAACCCTACCCCTAACCCTTACACTCACCCTAACCCTAACCCTCTCCCTCACACGAGCCCTCACCGCCACCATAAAACTGGCCCTAAACCTTACCCTCACCCTAACCGTCAACCTAAACCTAACCTTAACCCTAACACTAACCCTCACCCTAACACTCACGCTGACCTTAAGCCTAACCCTAACCATCACCCTCACCCTAACACTCACCCTTACCCTTGCCCTCACACGTACCCTAACCCTAACACTCAGCCTAACCCTCATATTAAACTTAACCCTAACCCTAACCCTCACCTTACCCTTAATCCTAACCCTAAACCTAACCCTCACCGTAACCCTAACCCTCACCCTCACCCTCAACCTCATCCTCAGCCTAACCCAAAAACTAACTCCAATCCAAACCCTAAACCTCACCCTCACCCTCATCCCAACTCTAAACCTAACCCTAAACAAAAACATCACCCTAAACCTAAACCTATCCCTAACCCTCACCCTAACCCTAATTCTAATCCTAAACATCACCCTCACCTAATCCTTACTCTAACACTAACCCTAAGCCTAACGCTCAGCCTAACCCTCATCCTAAACCTAACCCTAACCCTAACCCTCACACTAACCTTAACACTAACCCTAACCCTATCCCTCACCCAAAACCTAACCTTCACCCTCACCATCAACCTCACCATCACCCTCACTCTAACCCTCACGCTCACCCTCACCCTAACCCTAACCATAACCCTTATCTTTACCCTAAATCTAAACCTCACCCTCACCATCACCCTCAACCTAACCCTCACCGTCACCCTCAACCTAACCCTAACCCTAACCCTAACCCTCACCCTAAACTTAACTCTGACCCTCACACTCACCCTCACACTAAACCTTACCAAACATTTAAGCCCAATCCTAAACCTAACCCTCACCATGACCCTCACCCTAAACCTAAATCTGTCCCTAACCTTAACCATAACCCTAACCCTCACCCTCACCATCACCCTCACCATCACCCTAACACTCAGCCGAAACTTAACTCTCACACACACCCTAAACCTAAACCTTACACTAAAATTCACCCTAAGACTAATCCTAAACCTAACGCTCACCATCACCCTCAACCTCACCCTCAGCCTAAACCTAACCCTATCCCTCATCCTAACCCTAACAATCACCCTCCCCTAACCCTAACCCTAAACCTAATCCTCACGGTGACCATCACCCTCACAGTCACTTTAACACTCACCCTCACCCTCAAACTCACCCTAACCCTCTACCTCACCCTAACCCTCACCCTCACCCTAAGAAGTACTCGTACCATAACCCTCACCCTAACCCTAACCATAACCCTCATCCTAACCCTAACCCTCACCTTAACCCTCACCCTAACCCTAACCATAACAATTACCGTCACCCTCACCCTAACCCCCACCCTAAACTTTAACCTCACACTAACCCTAACTAATCCTAACCCTAACCCTTACACTAACTCTAACCCTCACCCTAACACTAATCCTACCCCTCACCCTAACCCTCAGCCTAAACATAAACCTAACCCTAATCCTCACCGTAACCGTAACCCTCACCTTAAACCTCACCCTCAACCTAATCCTCATCCTAATCCTAACCGTTAGCCTTTCCTAAATGAAAACCTCACCCTCACCCTAACAGTCACCCTAACCCTCACCCTAACCCTGGCCCTCACCCTAAAACTAACCTGAACCCTCACCCTCACACTCATCCTCACCCCCACCCTCAGCCTATCCCTAACCCTAACACTAACCCTCACCCTCACCCTAACCCGAACCCGAACCCTCACCCTAACCCTAACCCTCACCCTCAACCTAACCCTAACCCTAACCCTCATTGTAACCCTAACCCTCAACCTAACCCTAAATCTAACCCACAAACTAACCGTCACCCTCACCCGAAAGCTCACCCTCACCCGAACCCTCAATCTCACCCCAACCCTCAGCCTCAGCCTAAACCTCACCCTAACCCTAACCTTCACTCTAACCCTAACCCTAATCCTCTCCCTAACCCTAACCCTCAACCTAAACCTCACCCTCACCATAATCCATACCCTAACCCTAACCATAACCCTTACCTAACCGAAACCCTCACCCTCTCCCTCACTTTCACCCTGACCCTAATGCTAACCCTCACCCTGACCCTCACCCTCACAGTAACCCTAACCCTAACCCTAACCCTAACCCTCACACTAACCCTAACCCTAACCCTCACACTAACCCTCACCCTAACACTAACGCTAACCCTAACCCTTACCCTCATCCTAACCCTCACCCTAACCCTTACCCTTAACCTAACCCTAACCCTAACTCTAACTCTCACAGTCACCCTAACCATCACCGTCACCCTGACTCTCATCCTTACCCTAAACCTCACCCACTTCCGATCTCTCAACATAACCCGAACCCTAACACTCACCCTAACCCTCACCCATATTCTAAACCTCACTCTAACCCTAACCCTCATAAAAACCGTAACTCTAACCCTCACCCTAACACTAACCCTCACACAAATCCTCACCCTCAACCTAATCCTCACTCTAACAATAACCCTAACCCTTAACTATCCGAAACCCTTACCCTCACCCTCACCCTGACCCAAAACTTCACCCTCACCCTACCCCTCACACTAAACCTAACCCTAACCCTAAACCTAAACCTAAACCTCACCCACATTCTCCCCCTCTCACTCAGCCTAACCCTAACCCTGAGCCTAAACCTAACGCTAACCCTCACCCTCACCCCAACCCTAACCCTAACCCTAACCCTAAACCTAACGCTAAAACTCACCCTAACACCAATCCTAACCCTAACCCTCACCCTAAACCTAACCCTCACCCTAACCCTAACCTTAACACTCACCCTAACCCTAAACTTCACCCTAAACCTAACGCTAACCCTAACCCTCACCCTCAACCCTCACCCTAACCCTTATCATCACACTAACCCTAACTCTCACCCGAACCCAAACCCTACCCCTCAAACTAACCCTGATCCTAACTCTAATGCTAACCCTAACCATAACCCTAACCCTCCCCCGAACCCTCACCCTCACCCTCCCCTCACCCTATACATCACTCTAAACCTAACCCTCACCCTAACCCTAAGCCTAAATCTCACCCTAACCCTAACCCTCAACCTAACCCTCACCCTCACCCTAATCCTCACCATAAACCTAACCCTAACTCTTACCTAACCGTAATCCTCACCCTCACCCTCACCCTCACCTAACCCTCACCCTCACCCTAGCCTGCCACGCCTACTCCAGTGGAATTTGCTTAGCATGGGAAACCAGTTTTCAGACCTGAGAATGGGGCTTCAGAGACCCATCTCTGAGTATTGGGATTTCACTGAAGTCTAACTCAGAGAATAGGGCTTCTAAGACGCCTACTCCTGGAAAGTCTGGCCAACCCCTGGGAAAGATGTGTTTCTGCCTTTCTTTTCCTCACTGTATAAGAGTGCCTATTAATCTTTTACTGTTTCTACTGCTCTTTGTACTTACTCATTGTCAACGTTCCCTTATTCAAAGCTCTTTCTTAAGAGTGTTGACGACTCCAATATATGATGAGTGTCTTAAAAATATGACTAACTCACCAGAGTTAAATGCTACCCTGGAAGCCCGCTTATGGACGCTAGTAGACAAGTCATAAGCAAATATAAAAGTATTGGGGGTTTCACCAAGTCACTTCAGCAGAAGGAATTGTCTGTAAGAGATTTACAAGAAGCTGTAGGTGCGGCTAGAACAGAAAGAATGTATGGCAATTGCTGAGATAACTACTTGGGAGAAAGAACTTCCTGTTATTCTCTTTCATTTACTAAGAGACTTGCTAGATCTAGGTCTCCATGACCTTACTATTAAAGAAGGAACAGGAAAAATCTTATGGGACAATTAAGGCCTCTATAGATGGTGACAAACGTCGAAACCCATTATATTTCTTAGAGATAAGCCAGAAACAAGTGCCTTTCAGGCGACCAGCTGTTGACCACCCAAGAATGAAGTCCTGCAGCAAGATTGTGTAAACTTTAGCCCTTTCAGGCGACCAGCTGGTGACCATCCAAGAATGAAGCCCTGTAACAAGATTGTGTAAACTTTTGCCCTTTTCTTATGGAGAATTTTTGCTATAAATGTTTGTTATCCTCTGCATTAAATCGCACTCAGAATCCACTCCTCTTGTGTGTGAGTTGTCTGTTTGCCATTTCCCCCCGTATTACAGGTTCCTCCCCTAAATATCCTCCGTCATCCTGACAGAGCCAGTCCACGGCACTAGCCCTCACCCTAACCTTAACCCTCACCCTAACCCTAACACTAACTCTCACCCTCACCCTAAACCTAAGCTTAACGCTAAACCTCATCCTATCCCTCAACCTAAACCTAACCCCAACCCTAACACTCAGCCTAACCCTCAACCGAACCTTTAACCATACACTAACCCTAAGTCAAAACCTAACCCTAACCCTCACACTAACAATAAACCTCACCCTAACCCTAACACTACCCTTCAGGCTAACCCTCACCCTAACACTAAACCTAATCCTAACACTAAAACTCAACCTCACCACCATCACGTGAAACCTCACTCTAAACATCACCCTAACATTAACCCTCACCCTTACCCCAACCCTAACTATCACCCTAACCCTAACCCTCAAACTAACCCTCATCCTAAACCCAATACTCACCCTAACCCAATCCCTAACACTTACCTACCCGAAACTTTCACCCTCACCCACACCCTAACCCTCAACCTCACCCTACCCCTCACCCTAAATTTAACCGTCACCCTAACTCTAACACTAACCATCACCCTCACCCACACCCTACACCAAACCTAAACCTAATCCTCACCCTAACGATCACCCTAAACCTAACCCCAACCTTAACCCTAACCCTAACCCTCAACCTAACCCTCACCCTCACCCTAACCCTAACCCTCACCCTAACCCTAACACGCACCCTAACCCTAAACCTCACCCTAACCCTCACCCTAACCCTAACCCTAAAACTCACCCTAATCCTCACCCTCAACCTCACCCTCATCCTAACAATCAACCTAAACCTGATCCTCACACTAACCCTAAACCTAACCCTAACGCTAACCCTCAACCTCACCCTCACCCTAACCCTAACCTTAATCCTAATTGTAACCCTAACCCTCACGCTCACCCTCACCCTAATTCTAACCAAAAGCCTAACCCACACGATCACTCTCACCCTAATTCTAACCCTAAATCTTATTCTAACCCTCACACTCATCCTCACCCTAAATCTAACCATGAACCTAACCCTAACCCTCACCCTCATCCTCACACTAACACTAATCCTCACCCTTTACCTAACCCTAACCCTAACCCTCACCCTCAACATAACCCTAATGCTAACCCTAACACTCTACCTCACCCTAACCCTCATCCTAACCCTTACCCTCACCCTAACCCTAAACTTCACCCTCACAATAATTCTCACTCTAACCCTACCCCTCAACCTAACCCTCACTCTCACCCTAACCCTAATCCTAATTGTAAACCACACCCTAAACCTAACCCTAACACTAGCCCTCAATCTCACCCTAACAATCACCCTCACACTCACCCTAACTCTTACCCTAACCCTCACCTTCACCCTAAACCTCTGACTAACCGTAACCTTCACCCTAACCCTAACCCTAACCCTCACACTCACCCTAACCCTCATGCTCACCCTCACCCTAACCCTCACCCTAACCCTTACCCTCAATCTAACCCTAACCCTCACCCTCACCCTAACACTCACCCTAACACTTAACCTCACCCTTACCCTCACCCAAACCCTCAACCTAACGCTAATGCTCACCTTAACCCTCACCCTACTCCTCACCCTAAGCTTCACCCTAACCCTAAACGTAACCCTCACCCTCACACTCACACTCACCCTAACTCTCACCGTCATCCTAAACCTCACCCTAACCCTAACCATAACCCTCATCCTCAACCAGTATCCCTAACCCTAACATATTCCCTCAATCTAATCCTAGCCCTCACCCTAACCCTAACCCTAACCTTAAACCTCACCCTCACCCTAACCCTAAACTCACCCTCACCATAACCCTCACACTAATCCTTACCCTCAAACTAACCCTAACCCTCACCCTCACCCTAACACTCACCGTAACCCTTAACCTCACCCAAACGCTCAACCTAACACTAACCCTGACCATAACTCTTACCCTAACCCTCACCCTCACCCTAACCCTAACCGTAACCCTCATCCTAACCCTAACCCTAAACCTAACCCTCATCCTAACCCTCAACTTCACCCTAAACCTAACCCTAACCCTAACCATCACCTCACCCTAACACTCACTGTCACCCTAACCCTCACTCAAACCCTAATCCTTACCCACACCCTAACCCTCACCCTCACGTGAAACCTGACCCTCACCTTAACTCGCAACCTCACGCTAAACATCAGCCTAACCCTAACCCTAACCCTAACCATTACCTAATGGAAACCCTCCCCCTCCCCTCCCCCTAACTCTAACCCTAACCCTAAGCCTAACACTCACCCTCACCCTCACCCTAAACCTAACCCTAATGCTAATCCTCACCCTAACCCTAAGCCTCACCCTAACACTAACCCTCACAATCACCCTCACCCAAATCATAAACCTAACCCTAACCCTAACCGTAACCCTCACCCTAAGCCTATCCCTCACCCTAAAACTTTCCCTCACCCTAACCCTAACCCTAACCCTCACCCTAACCCTTGACTTAACTCTCACGCTAAGGCTATCCCTAACTCTCACACTAACCTTCACCCTAAATCTTACCCTCACCCAAATCCTAAACCTACCCAAACCCTAAACCTCACACTAAACAGAAACCTTACCTTCACCCTAAACAACAACCTAACCCTAAACCTAAACCTAAACATCATCCTCACTCTAAACCGTAACCTAATCCTTACCCTCACCCTCACCCTACCCTCACACTAATCCTAACCCACACCCTAACCATAATCCTAACCTTCACACTCACCCTCACCCTCACCCTCAGCCTAACTCTCAACCTAACCCTAACGCTTAACCTAACCCTCACCCTAAACGTAACGCTAAACCTCACGCTAACCCTAACCCTCAGCTTCACTCTCAGCCTAACCCTGATCCAAACACTAATCCTAACCCTAAGCCTCACCCTCACCCTCACCCTAAACCTAACCTCAACCCCCACAGTAACCCTTACCCTCACTGTCATGATAACTCTAAAACTAACACTAACCCTCACCCTAAACCTAACTCTAAGCTTAACCCTCACCCTAACACTCACCGTCACCCTAATCCTCACCTTAACTCTAACACTCACTCTCAGCCTCACCCTAACCCTAACCCTACTCCTAACCCTAACCCTAACCCTAATCCTAACCATAACCCTAACGCTAACCCTTACCCTCACACGCCCCCTAACCCTCACCCTAACCCTTATATTCACCCTAACCCTAACCTTAACCCTAATGCTAACCCTCACCCTCACACTCAACCTCACCCTAACGCTCACCCTAACCCTTACCCTCTCCCTAATATTAACCCTACCCCTCACACTAACCTTAACCCCAAACTGAACACTCACCCAGACACTCACCCTAACCCTAAATCTAACCCTAACCCTCACCCTAACCCAAACACTGACCCTAAACCTAACCCTAACCCTCACGCTCCCCTAAGCCTAACGCTAAACCTAACACTCAACCTCACACTCACCCTCACCCTAATTCTAACTCTAACGCTTACCCTCACCCTAACCCTAACCCTAACCCTAACTCTCACCCTTTACCTCACCCTAACCCTAACCCTAACCCTAAAACTTATCCTCACCATAACTGTCACCCTAATCCTTACCCACACCCTAACCCTAACCCTCAATCTAACACTCAAAATAAACCTAAACATAACCCTAACCCTCAACCTAACCCTCACCCTAATCCTAACCCTAACACTCAAACTCACCTTAACCTTCACCCCCACCCTCAGCCTAACCCTAACCAAAACCCTAATCCTAACACTAAGCCTCACGCTCACCCTAACCCTAACCTAAACCAAACCGTAATCATCACCCTCACCCTCACCCTAAACCTAAACCTATCCCTAACCCTCAACCTAACCCTCACCGTAAACCTTACCCTCACCCTAACCCTAATCTTAACCCTCACACTAACCCAAACCCTCACCCTACATCTAACTCTATCCCTCACCCTAACCCTAACCATAACAGTCCCCCTAACACTATCCATAGCCATAATCTTCACCGTCAACCTAACCCTCACCCTAACCTTCACCCTCACCCTATCCCTCACCCTAAACCTTACCTTCACCCTAACACTACACCTAACCCTCATCCTCAACCTAACGCTAACACTCACCCTAACAATAACCCTACCACTCACCCTAACCCTCATCCTTACCCTAAACCTAAACCTCACCCTAACCCTTACCCTCACCCTAAACCTAACCCTCACCCTCAACATCAGCCTAACCCAATCCCTAACCCTAAACATAAAGCTAACCCTCACCATCAGCCTCACCCTCACCCTAAACCTACCCTAACACTAAACCTAAAATTCACCTTAAAACTCACCCTCACACTAAGCCTAAACCTAACCATACAAATAACCCTAACCCTAACCCTAACCGTAAATCTAACCCTCACACTAAACCTAACCCTCACACTAAAGCTAACCCTACCCTCACCCTAAACCTCGCGTTCACCCTAACCCTAACTCTCACCCTAACCCTAACCCTAACCCTAAGCCTCAACCTCACCTTAGCCCTCACCCTATACCTAATATTAACCCTAATCTTCACCCTAACCTTAAACTTCACCCTCACCCTAACCCTCACCCTCACCCTCACACTCACCCAAACCCTAAAAATAACCCTAACACTCACCTTCACCCTAACCCTCACACTAACCCTAACCTTCAGCCTAACCCTATACCTAACCCTCACCGTACCACTACTTTCACCCTAAGCCTAATCGTTAGCCTAACCCTACAACTCACACTAACCCTAACCCTCAACCTACCCCTCATCCTAACAATAACCCTCAACCTAAACCTAACCCTAATCCTAAACCTAAACATTACTTAATCAAAACCCTCACCCTCACCCTCACCCTCACCCTCACCCTCACCCTCAACCTAGCCCTCACCCAAAGCATAACCCAAACACTAACCGTCACACTCACCATAACCATAACCCTAACCCTCACCCTCAACTTAACTCTCACCATAACCATTATCATCACCCTCACCATAACACACACACCAAACCTAACACTCACCCTAAGCCTAACTCTAACCCTCACCATCAGCATCACCCACAGCCTAACCCTAACGCTAACCCTAACGCTCACCCTCACCCTAAACCTCACCCTAACAATAATCCTCACCCTAACACTAACCATCACCCTCACCCTCACCCTAACCCTAAACCTAACCCTCACCCTCAAACTAACCCTAGTGCTCACCCTAACCCTATCCCTAATCCTAAACTTCAAACACACACTAACACTAATTCTTACCCTCACCCTAAACCTAACACGAACCCTTACCCTCACACTAACCCAAACCCTCACCCTCACCCTAAAACTCACCCTAACCCTCACCATAATCCTAAACTACACCCTAAACCTAACCCTCACCCTCACCCTAACCCTAACCCTAACCCTAACTCTAACCCTAACCCTAACCCTAAAACTCACCCTAAACCTAACCCTCACCCTAACCCTAACCCTTAACCTCAACCTGAAACTAACCCTAATCCTAACTCTCACACTAAAATTAATCCTCACCCTAACCCTAACACTAACCCTCAGCCTAACCCTCATACTAACCCTAAACCTAACCCTAACCCTCACCCTTACCCTAACCCTAACCCTAACCCTCACCCTAAACCTAACCCTCACCCTCACACTTAAACTCACCCTCAGCCTAACCCTAACCCTAACCCGAACCCGAACCCGAACCCTCATCCTAAAACTAAACCTAAACCTAATCCTAACCCTCAACCTCAACCTCACCCTAACCATTACTCTCACCCTAACCTTCACGCTATACCTAATACTCACCCACAACTTAACCCTCAACCTCACACTCACCCTGACCCTCAACCTCACCCTAAACATCACACAAAACCTAACCCTTACCCTCAACCCCAAACTCACTCTCAGCCTAACCCTAACCCTAAACCTAAACCTAATCCTATACCTACCCCTCACCCTCACCCTCACTCTCACCCTAACTCTAACCCTAAAAATAACCCTAACCCTCACCCTAACCCTAACCCTCACCCTAACCCTATTCATATCCCTCATCTTCACCCTCAACCTCACCCTCAGCCTAACCCTAACCCTAACCCTAATCGTAACCATAACCCTCACCCTCACCCTCATTCTAACCCTAAACCTAACAAAAAACATGACTCTCACCCTCACCATCACCCTCATCCTAACCCCAACCCTAACAATAACCCTAACCCTAACCCTAACCGTTACCCTAACTCTAAAACTCACCCTAAGCTTTACTCTAACCCTATGCCTAACCCTAAACCTCACATTAACCCTAACCCTCACCTTAAACCTAACCCTACTCCTAAGCCTAAACCTCATCCTTACACTAACCCTAACCCTCGCTCTCACCCTAACCCTAACCATATCCCTAACCCTCACCATAACCCTAACCCTCAAACCAAAACAAACACTAACCCTAACCCTCATGCTAACCCTCAACCTCAACCTAAGCCTAACCCTAACACTAACCCTAACACTCACCCTTGCTCTCACCCTAACCCTAACCCTAACCCTCACCCTAACCATCACCCTCATCCTCACCCTTACCCACACCCCCATCCTAACCTGAAACCTAATCCTAGCTCTAACCCTCAACCTCACCCTCACCCTAACTCTAACCCTAACCCTAATCCTAACACTATCCCTAAATTTCACCCTCACCCTAAACCTCACCCTACCCCTAAGAGTAAATCTCACCCTCATCCTATACTTCACCCTAACCCTAAATTTAACCCTAACCCTCACCCTCACACTAAGCCTAATCATCACCCTCACCATAACACTCACTCTAACCCTTAATCTCACCCTAACCCTAACACTCACCTTAACCCTCAATCTAACCCTCACCCTAACCCTAACCCTCACCCTAACCCTTACCCTCACACTATCCCTGACTCTAACCCTTACCCTCACCCTAAAGCTAACCCTCACCTCATCCAAACCCTAACACTAACCATAAAACTCACCCGAAACCTCATCCTAACCCTAACAGTAACACTAACCCTCACCCTAAACCTCACCCCAACCCTTACCCTTAATTTAAACCTAACCCTAAACCTAACCCTCACCATAACACTCACCCTAACTCTAATCCTAAACCTAACCCTCACCCTAAAGTTAACACTAACCCTAAACCTAACCTTCACCGTCACTCTAACCCTTACCTGAACCCTAAACATCACCCACGCCCTAATCCTCACCCTCACCCTAAACATCACCCTAATCCTAACCATAATCGTAACTCTCACACTCACCACCACCCTCATCCTAACCCAAACCCTAACAATAACCCTAACCGTTACCCTAACCCTAACCCTCACACTAATCTTAACCCTAAACCTATCCCTAACACTAACCCTCATATTATCCCTAACCCTAACCCTAACCCTAACACTCACACAATCTCTATCCCTAAGCCTAACCCTAAAACTTACCCTAAACCTAACCCTCACGCTGACCCTCACCCTCAACCAAAGCCTAACCCTAACCCTAACACTCTCACCCTTGCTTTCAACCTAAACCTAACCATACCCCTAACCCTCACCCTAACCCTAACCCTCACCCCAAAACTAACCCTAACCCTAACCCTCACCCTCATCCTCACCCTCACCCTAACCTTAACCATAACCCTCACCCTAACCCTAATCCTAACCCTAACCCTCACCCTCATCCTAAACCTCACTCTAACTTTTATCCTCACCCTAAACCTAACCCTCACCCTAAACCTCAACCTAACCCTCACAATAACCCTAACCCTCACCCTATCCCTTAACATCAACGTAACCCAATCCCTACCCCTAAAACTCTCACTAACACTAATCTGCACCCTAACCCTAACCCTACTCCTCAGCCTAACCCTCATACTAACCCAAACCCTAACCCTAAACCTCACCCTAACCCTCACCCTAACCATAACCCTCACTCTCAACCTTACAAACACCCTCAGCCAAATCCGAACCCTAAACCTCACCTTCACCCTAAACTTGACCCTACCCCTAAGCCTAAATCTCACCCTCATCCTATACTTCACCCTAACCCTAAACCTAATCCTAACCCTCACCCTCACACTATGGCTAATCCTTACCCTAATCCTAACCCTCAACCTCACCCTCACTTTAACCCTCAACCTATCCCTCAACCTCACACTAAACCTAACCCTAACCCTAAACCTCACCCTAACCCTCACCCTACACCTAACCCTAAATCTCACCCCCATCCTATACTTCATCCTAACCCTAAACCTCACCCTAACCCTCATTTTCACACTAAGCCTAATCCTAACCCTAAACTTGACCCTCAACATAACCCTCACCATACGCCTAACCCTAAATCTCACCCTCATCCTATACTTCGCCCTAACCCTAAACCTAACCCTAACCCTCACCCTCACACTAAGCCTAACCCTAACCCTAAACCTCACCCTCACCCTAACCCTCACCCTAACCCTTAATCTCATCCTTACCCTAACCCTCACCCACACCCTAACCCTCACCCTCAGCTCAAACCTCACACTCACCCTAAACCTTACTCTCACCCTATCCCTGACCATAACCCTAACCCTCACCCTAATGCTATCCTTCACCCTACCCCTCAGCCTACCCTTATTCTAATCCTAACCTGAACCCTAACCCTCACCCTAGCACAAACCCTAACACTTACCTTAACCTAACCCTAACTCTCACCCTCAACCTCAACCTTACACTGACCCTCAGCCTAACCCTAAACCTAATCCTAACCCTAACCCACACCCTCACCCTCACCCTAACTCTAAGCCTAACACTCAACCTCACCCTCACCCTAAACGACCACTATCCCTAAACCTCTCCCTAACCAAAACTCTAACACTAACCCTGATCCTAACCATCACCCTCACCCTAACCCTAACACTAATACTAACACTCACCCTAACACTCAACCTAACCGTAAGACTAACACTAATCCTCACCCTAAAACTCACCCTAACCCTTATCCTCAACCTAAATCTAACCCTAAACCTAACCCTCACCCTAACACTCACCCTAACCCTAAGCCTCACGCTAATGCTAACCCTATCCCTCACCCTCACCATAACGCTCACACTACCCTTTACTCTCACCCTAACCCTCACCCTAACCCTAATCCTCACCCAAAACCTAACCCTCACCCTCACCCGAACCCTCACACTCACCCTAACCCTCACACTCACCCTGACCCTCAACCTCATTCTAAACTTCACAATAAACTTAAACCTCACCTTCACCCTCACCCTCAGCTTAACCCTAACCCAAAACCTAAACCTAACACTAAACCTACCCCTCAACCTCACCCTCACCGTCACCCTAACTATAACCCTAACATAACCCTAACTCTAACCCTAACCCTCACCTTAACCCTAAATCTACCCTTAATCCTAACCCTAACCCTCACCATAACCCTCACTCTAAACCTAACCCTAAACATACGCCTCACTCTAACGCTAACCCTAACCCTAACCCTCACCCTCACCCTAAACCTCACCGTTACCCTAAGCCTAACACATACCCACACCCTAACCCTCAAACTAATCCTAACGCTACCTCTCAGCCTAAACCTCATCTTTATCCTAACCCTAACCCTCTCCACAACCCTAACCGTAACCCTCACCCTTAACCTCAACCTCACACTAACCCTAACTCTAACCCTAATCCTAACCCTAACTCTCAACCTCACCCTAACTCTAAACTTAACCCTAATCCTAACCCTCACCCATACCCTCTCCCTAACCCTAACAAATCCCTAAAACTCACCCTAACCTTAACCCTAAACCAAAACCTAAACCTCACCCTAACTCTCACCCTACCCTTACCCTAACCCTAAACCTTACCCTAACGCTAATCCTAAACCTAACCCTAACCCTCTCCGTCACCCTAAACCAATGCCGCAGCCTCACCTTTACCTTAGCACTAACACTAACCCTAATGCTAAACCTAGCCCTGACCCTAACCCTCACCCTAATGCTTACCCTCACCCTAACCCTAACCCTAACCCAAATCCTTACACTAACCCTAACTCTAACCCTAAACCTAAACCGAAACCTAACCCTCACCCTAACCCTCACCCTACTCTTTCCCTAACACTAAACCTTACCCTAACTCTAATCCTAAACCTAACCCTAACCCTCTCGGTCACCCTAACCCTCAGCCTAACCCTAACCCTCACCCACACCCTAAACCTCACCCTCACCCGAAGCCTCGCCCTCACCCTAACACTCATCCTCACCATAAACACAAACCTAACAATAACGCTCACGCTAACCCTAACACTATCACTCACCCTAAATCTCACCCTAATCCTAACCCTAACACTTAAACTGACCCTCATGCTAACCCTATCCCTAACTCTAACCCTCACCATAGCTTTAAGCCTCACCTAACCCTAACCCTAGCCCTCACCCTTACTGTCACCATATCCCTAACTCTAAACTTAAACCTCACCCTAACCCTAATCTTAACACTCACCTTTACCCTAAACCTCACTGTCACCCTAACCCTCACCCTAACCCAAACCCTCAAGAACACACTAACGCTCACCCTCAACTGAACCCTCACTCTAACCCTAAACCTCACCCTCACCCTAAACATCACCCTAAAACTAAGCCTCACCCGCACCCTAACCCTAACCCTAACCCTCACCTAAACCTAATCCTAACCCTCACCCTCCCACTAAACCTAAACCTAACCCTGAACTTAACACTGACCCTCACCCTAACCCTAACCATAAACCTCACACTTACCCTAACCCTCACTGTGATCCTAACCCTCACCCTAACCCTAACCCTCACTTCACCCTCACCTTAAGCCTAACCCTAACAATAACACTAATCCTAAACCTAACCCTCACCCTCACCGTCACCCTAAATCTAACCCTAACCCTAACCCTAAACATCACCCTAACTCTTACCCTCAACCTAATATTAACCCTAAACCTAACCCTAACCCTCATACTAAATCTATCCTTCACCCTAACCATAACCCTACACATCAGCCTAAACCTCACCCTAACCGTAAGCCTCAACCTAACACTCAACCTATTCCTAACCTTAACCCTAACCCTCACCCTCATCTTAGACCTCACCCTAACCCTAAACCTAACCCTCATGCTAATCCTATCCATCACCCTAACCATAACACTCACCCTCACCCTAACCCTCACACTAACCCTCACCCTAACCCTCTCACCCTCACCCTAAACCTCAACCTAACCTTAAACCGAACTCTAACTCTCACCCTAACCCTAAACCTAAACCTAACCCTAACCCTCAACCTAATACTAAGCATAAAGATTACCCTCAACCTCTAACACTAACCCTCAAAAAACCTAACCCTAACCATCACCCTCACCCTAACCCTTACCCTAACCCTAATCCTAAAACTCATCCTAATCCTCAAACTAAAACTAACGCTAACACTAACATTTACCCTCACTCACTCTCAACCTAACATTTACCCTCAACCTAACTTTAACCCTAAAACTCACCCTTCCCCTCATCCTAACCCGAACCCTTCACGCTCACCCTAACCCTCACCCTAAACCTTACCCTCACACTAACCCTCACCCTAACCCTAACCGTAACCCTCACCATAACGCTCACCCTAACCCTAACCCTAACCCAGGCCCTCACCCTCACCCTAACCCTCATCCTAACCCTCACTGTAAACCTCACCCTAACCCTTACCCTCACCATAGCCCTAACCTTAACCCTAAACCTAACCCTCACACTAATCCTAAGCCTCACCCTAAGCCTAACTCTACCCTTCAACCTTAGTCTCATCTTAACCCTAACTCTAGCCCTAACACTCACCCTAATCCTAATCCTAACCCTAAACATAACCTTAAACCTCACCCTAAACCTAATCCTCATCCTCACCCTCACCCCCAGCCTAAACATAACCCCAAACCTAATCCAAAACCTAACCCTCACCCTCACCCTAACTCTAACCCTAACCCAACCCTAACATAAACCCTCACCCTCACCCTAACCCTAACCCTAACCCTAACTCTCACCCTAACACTAACCCTCACCCTAACCCTAACCCTATCCCTCAACCTCACCCTAACACTAATCCTAACCCTCACCCTGACCATAACGCTAACCCTAACCTTCACCCTCACCCTAAACCTCACCCTCACCCTTACCTTTATCCCAACCCTAATGCTAAACCTAAACCTCACACTAATCCTAACCTTAACACTAAAACTAAACCTAAACCTAACCCTCACCCTAACCCTCACCCTAAACCTAACCCTAACCCGAAACTTCACAGTAACCCTTAACCTAAACCTAACCCTCACCCTCACCCTAACCCTCACCGTCACCGTAACCCTCACCCTAAACCTAACCCTCACACACACCCTAAACCTCAACCTCACCTGAGCCCTCACCAGCACCCTAAAACTGACGCTCATCCTAACCCTAACCGTAACACTCACCCTAACCATAAACCTCACACTCACCCTCATTCTCAACCTAAGCCTAACCCTAACCCTAACAATAATCCTAAACCTAACCATCACCCTCACACTAACCCTAAACCTACCACTAAACCTCACACTCACCCTCACCCTAACCCTTACCCTCAACCTAACTTAAACCCTAACCCTCACCCTTCCCCTCATACTAACCCTAAAACTCACCCTTACCCTAACCCTCACCCAAAACCTTACCCTTACCCTAACCCTAACCATAACCCTAACCATAACACTAACCCTCACCCTAACCCTATCCCTAACTCTCACGCTCAGCTTAACCCTCACCGTCACCCTAACCCTCACCCGAACCCTAACCCTAACCCTCACCCACACCTTCACCCTCTCCCTCATCCTCACCCTAAACCTCACCCTCACTCTAAACTTCACCCTAAACCTAACCCTCACCAAAACCCTAACCCTCACCCTAACCCTAACCCTCACCCTCACCCTCACCATAAGCCTAAAACTAACCCTAAAACTAATCCTAAACCTAAACCTCACCCTCACTCTAAACCTAACCCAGACCCTAATCTTAAACCTCACCCTCAACCTCAACCTAAACCTAACCCTTACCCTAACCCTAAACCTAACCCTCACCCTAACCATAACACTAACCCTCAGCCTCACTGCCTCCCTTAACCTTACCCTATCCTTAACCCTCAGCCACTCCCTCAACCTCAACCTAAGTCTAACTCTAACCCTCTTCATAACCTTAAACCTCACCCTCACCCTCACCCTAACCCTAACCCTAACCCTAACCCTCACCCTAACCCTCATCCTAAACCGAATGATAACCCTAAACTTCACCCTAACCTTAAACCTCACCCTAACCCTTACCCTCACCCTAACATTAACCCTAACCCCAACAATCACACTAAACCTATTCTTCACCCTAACCCTAACCCTACCTGTCAGCATAACCCTCACCCTAACCCTAAACCTACCCCTAATCCTCACACTATCCGTAACCCTAACGCTAAACCTCACCCTAACCCTCAGCATAAGCATTACCCTCACCCTCACCCAAACCCTAACACTAACACTAAACCTCACCCTAAACCTAACCCTAACCCTCGCCCTCACACTAAGCCTTACCCTAACCCTAAACCAAACCCTCATCCTAACACTCACCCTAATCCTAACGCGCACCCTAACCTTAACCCTCAACCTCATTCTCACCTTAACCCTTACCCTCACCTTAAACCTAACAGTATACCTAACCTTAACTCTCACACTAACCCTAAACCTCACCCTAACCCTAACCAACCCCTCACCCTAAACCTCACCCTATCGCTAACACTAACCGTAACCCTAACTGTCACCCTCACCCTAACTCTTACCGTCACCCTAAACTTCACCCTAACCCTAACCCTCACCCACACCCTAACCCTCAAACTCACCCTCACCCTCACCCTAAAGCTCACCCTAACCCTAACTATAACCCTTACCTAACTGATACCCTCACCCTCAGCTTCTCCTCACCCTATTATTAACCCTCACCTCACCCTAACCCTCATCCTAAACCTCACTGTAACCCTAACCCTAACCCTAACCCTCACCCTAAACTTAAACCTAACTCTAATTCTCAACCTAAACCTCACCCTCACCCTAACCCTCACCCTAAAACACACCTAACTCTCACCCTAATGCTCACCTTAACCCTAACCCTAACCCAGGCCCTCACCCTCACAGTAACACTCATCCTAACCCTAACCCTAACCCTCACCCTAACCCTAATTATCATCCTAATCCTAACCCTCACCCTAACCCTAACCCTAACACTAAACCTAACCCTCACACGAACCCTCACTCTAACCCTAACCCTAACCCTCACTCTAACGCTCACCCTAACCCTAACCTTAACCCTAAACCTCACTTTACCCTCACCCTAACCCTAACGCTCACCCTAAATCTCACCCAATCCCTCACCCTAAGCCTTATGCTAACCGTTACCCTCAAACTGACCCTAAACCTAACCCTCACCGTAAGCGTTACGCTCACCCTAATCCTTACTCTAACCATCACCCTCACACTAACCTTAACCCTAAACCTCACTTAACCCTCACCCTAACCCAAACGCTCACCCTAAACCTCACCCTATCCCTCAACCTAAGCCTCATCCTAACCCTTACCCTCAACCTGACCCTAACCCTAACCTTAACCCTCAACTTAAATCTCACCCAATCCCTTAACATCACCCTCACCGTAACCAATACACTAAAACTAACACTCACCCTAACACTAACTCTAACACTCACCCTCACACTCATCCTAACCTCATCCTCACCCAATACTCACCCTAACCCTAACCCTCACCCTCACCCTCACCCTCAACCTAACCCTAACACTCACCCTCACCCTTACCCTAACCCTAAGCCTAACTCTAATCCTCACCCTAATCCTCACCATAACCCTAACATTAACCCTAAACCTCACCCGTACCCTAACCCTCACCCTAAACCTAACCCTAATGCTAACCTTAACCCTAACCCAACCCTAAATCTCACCCTATACCTCACCCTAACCCTAACCCTAACAATAACACTTACCCTCACCCTAACCCTCACCCTAACCCGTACCCAGAACCTAACCCTAACCCTAACCCTAATCCTCACCCTAACCCTCACAATAACCCTAACCATAACCCTAGCCCTGAACCTAACCTTCACCCTAATCCTAAACCTAAATCTCAAACTCACCCTAACTCTTACCATCACCATAACCCTAACCCTAACCCTAACACTCGAACTAACCCTAACCCTAACCAGCACCCTAACTCTAACCCTACCCCTCACACTAACCTTCAACCTAACCCTAACCCTAAACCTCACCCTAACCCTAACCCTAAACCTCACCCAAACCCTCACCCTAACACTTAAGCTAATCATAAACCTCACCCTCATTCTAAACCTCACCCTAAACCTTACCCTCACCCTAAACCTAACCTTAAGCATCACACTAACTCAAACCTCACACTAACTCTAACCCTACCCCTCACCCTACCCCTCACCCTAACACTAAACGTAACCCTAACCCTTACCCTAACCCTAATTGTAACCCTAATCCTCACCGTCGCCCTAACACTCAGTCTAACCCTAACCCTCACCTGTACCCTACCCCTCACCCTCACCCAAACCCTCACAATGACCCTAACCCTCACCCTCACCCTATACATCACCCTAAACTTGACCCTCACCCTAACCTTAACCCTCACCCTCACACTATCCCTAACCCTAACCCTCACCCTCACCCTCACCCTCGCCTTAACCCTAACCCTAAACCTAACCCTCATACTCACACTATCCCTCACCCTAACCCTTATTCTCACCGTAAACCTATACCTAACACTCACCCTAACCCCCACCCTAACCCTCACGCTAACCCTAACCCTCACTCTCAACCTAAACTTCACCCTAACCCTTATCCTAATCACCCTAATCATCCTATCACTATTCCTAACACTCACCCAAACCCTAGCCCTCACACTAAACCGAACCATCACCCCAAACCTAAACCTAACCTTCACCCTAAACCTCAAACTCACACTAACCCTAAACCTCACCCTCACCCTCACCCTAAAGCTCACCCTAACCCTTAACCTCACCCACACCCTAACCCTCACACTAACCCTAAACCTCAACCTAACCATAACCCTAAACCTCACCCTCAACTTCACAATCACCCTCAGCCTAACCCTCAAAGTAAACCTAAACCTAACCCTCACTCTAACCCTAACCCTAACCCTAAACCTCACGCTAAACCTAAACCTCAACCTCACCCTCAGCATAACCCTAACCCAAGCCATAATCCTAACCCTAATCCTAACCCTCAACCTCAACCTCACCCTTAACCTAACCCCAACCCTAAGCCTCACCCTCACCCTCACCCTAACCCTAAACCTAACCCTAACACTCACCTAGTTCTAACCCTCACCCAAAACCTAACCATAACAATCAGCCTCCCCTCAACATAACCCTAACCCTCACCCTCACCCTAACCCTACCCTCACCATATCCCTAAACCTAACCCTCACCCTAACACACACGCTAACACTAACCTAAACCTAACCCTCACCCTAAGCATCACCCTAACCCTAAACCTAACCCTAACCCTCACACTATCCTTAACCCTCACCCTAACCCTGACCCTAGCCCTAATCCTAAACCTAACCCTCACCCTCACACTAAACCTATCCCTAACCCTAACCCTCATCTTAACCCTAACGCTCACCCTAACGCTAAACCTACACCTCACCCTAACCCTCACCCGCACCCTAATCCTCACCCTAAACCTTATCCTCACTCTAACCCTAACATAACCCTAATCCTAACCCTCACCCTAACCCTCACCCTCACCCAAACTCTCACCCTAACCCTTACTCTCACCCTAATATTAACTCTACCACTCACCTTAACCCTAACCCCAAACCTAACGTTCACCCACACACTGACCCTAACCCTTAACCTAACCTCACCCTCACCATAACCCTAACCCTCACCCTAAAACTAACCCTAACCCCCACAATCCCTCAACCTAAACCTAACCCTTACCCTTACCCTCACCCTCACACTCACCCTAATCCTAACCCTAATGCTAACCCTCACAATAAACCTAACCCTAACAATAACCCTCAACCTTACCCTCACTGTAACCCTCACTCTCAACCTAGCCGTCAACCTAACTCTAACCCTAATCCTCACCCTGACCTTCACCCTCACCATTACCCCAACTCTAACCCTCACCCTTACCTAAACTCTCACCCTAACCCTAACCCTCACCCTCACCCTAACCCACACACTAAACCTAAACCTCATTTTAACCCTAACTCTAACTGTCACCCTCACAATCACCCTCAGCCTAACCCTAACCCTAACCCCAACACTCACCCTCACACTAAACCTAACCTTAACCCTAATCCTCACCCTAACCCTAAACCTCACCCTCAACCTCACCCTCACCCTAAACCTAACCCTAATCCTAAACCTAACCCTCACCCTAACCCTCAACATAAGCCTATCTCTAACACTAACCCTCACACGCACCCTAACCCTTACCATAAACCTTATAATCAACCTCACCCTAATCTTAACCCTAACCCTAACCCTAACCCTAACCCTCACACTAAACCTAACACTCACCCTACCCCTAAATCTAACCCTCACCTTAACCCTAACCCTCACTTCATCCTAAAACTCACCGTCACCCTAACCCTCACTCTAAACCTAACCCTCACCCACACCCTAACCCTCACCCTCACCTGAAACCACACCTTCATCCTAACACTCACACTCACACTAAACACCACACTAAACTCACACTAACCCTAACCCTGTCCGTAACCCTTACCTAATGGAAACCCTCACACTCCCCTCACCCTAACCCTAACACTAACCCTAACCCTCACACTCACCCTCACACTATCCCGCACCCTAACACTTACCCTCACCCTAAACCTATACCTTACCCTCACCCTAACACTCATGCTAACCCTAACCTTCACTCTCAACCTACACTTCACCCTAACCCTACCCTCAACCTAATCCTAACCCTAACCAAAACCCTAGCGCTCACACTAAACTGAACCATTACCCTAAACCTAACCCCAGCGTTCACCAGAAACCTCAAACTAAAACTACCCCTTAACCTCACCCTCACCCTCACCCTAAAACTCACCCTAACCCTTACCCTCCCCCTCCCCCTAACCCTCACACTAACCCTAAGCCTGACCCTAACCATAACCCTAAACCTCACCCTCACACTCACAATCACACTCAGCCTAACCCTCAAACTAAACCTAAACCTAACCCTCACCCTAACCCTAACCCTCACGCTAACCCTAAACCTCACCCTCACGCTCAGCCTAACTCTAACCCAATCCGTAATCCTAACCCTAACCCTAACCCTCAACATAACCCTCACCCGCACCCTCACCCTAACCTTAAACCTAACCCTAACCCTCACCTAAATCTAACCCTCACCCAAAACCTAACCCTAACACTCAGCCACCCCTCAACCTAACCCTAACCCTCACCCTCACCCAAACTCTAACCCTCACCATAACCCTATCCTTAACCCTCACCCTAACCCTCACCCTCACCCTAATCCTAAACCTAACCCTCACCCTCACACTAACCTTATTACTAATCTTAACCCTCTCCCTAACCCTAACGCTCACCCTAACCCTAAACCTACCACTCATACTAAACCTCACCCTCACCCTAACCCTCACCCTAACACTTACCCACACCCTCAACCTAACCTTAACCCTCACCCTAACCCTCACACTAAACCTAACCCTCAATCTAACCCTAACCCTAACCGTCAATCTACTCCTCACCCTAACCCTCAACCTAACCCTAACCCTAATCCTAAACCTAAACCTTTCCTAACCAAAACCCTCACCCACAACCTCACCCTCACCCTAACCGACACCATCACCCTAGCCCACTCTCTAACCCTAACCCTATCCCTCAATTTACCCCTCACCCTAACCCCCACCCTCACCCTAACTCAAACTAACCCTAACCCTTACCCTAACCCTAACTCTAACCCTCACCCTCACCCTCAGCCTAAACCTAACCCTAACCCTTAACCTCACCCTAACTCTCACCCTCACCGTAATCCTCACCCTAACACTAAACCTCAACCTCACCCTCACCCTCAGCCTAACCCTAACCCTCACCCTCACCCTAATGCTCACCGTCATCCTAACCCTCACCCTAAACATAGCCCTAACTCTCACCCTCACCTTAATCCTCACCCTAACACTAAACCTCACCATCACCCTCACCCTCACCCTAACCCTAACGCTCATCCTCACCCTAACGTTCACCGTCGTCCTAACCCTCACCCTAACCCTAACCCTAACGCTCATCCTCACCCTAACCGTCTCCCTAACCCTAAACCTAACCCTTACCCTCACCCTAGCCCTCACACTAACCCTAAGCCTAACCCTAAACCTCAGCCTCACCCTAACCCTAATGCTCATCCTCACCCTAACCCTCATCCTAACCCTTACCCTCACACTAACCCTAACCCTCACCCTCACCCTAACACTTACCCTAACTTTTTTTTTTTTGGTCGGTCATGGTGCTTGAACTCTGGGCCTGGGCTTTGTCCCTCAGCTCTTCAGCTCAAAGCAAGCGCTCTACCACTCGAGTTATAGCGCCACTTCCTCACCTGAACTCTTAACCTCACCATAACCCTCACCCTAACACTAACCCTAACCCTAACCCCTACCCTAAACCTCACCCTAACCCTAACCCTCATCATAACCGTCACCCTCAACTTCACCCTAACCCAAAACTTCACCCTAACCCTACCCCTAACCCTAACCTTCACCCTCACCATTACCCTCAACCTACCCTTACACTAACCCTAACGCTAACCCTAACCCTCACCCTCACCCTCACCCTCACCCTCGCCCTAACAATTATCCTCACCCTAACCTAAACTTAACCCTAATCCTTACGCTCACACTAACCCTAACCCTCAACCTAACCCTAAATCAATCACTCACCCTCACCCTAAAACTCATCCTAACCCTAACACTTACCCTCACTCTAATCCTAACGCTAAACCTCACCCTCACGCTAATCCTAACCCTAACACTCACCCTAACTCTAATGCTCACACTAAACCTAAACCTACCCCTCACCCTAACCCTCACCCTAACACTTACCCTCAACCTAACCGTCAACCTCACCCTAACCCTCACCCTAACACTTACCCTCACCCTCACCATAACCTTAAAACTCACCCTAACCCTCACACTAAACCTAACCCTCACCCTAACCCCAACCCTTCCCCTCACACTAACCCTCAACCTAACCGTAAACCTAACCCTAACCCTTACATAAGTAAAACCCTAACCCTCACCGTCAGCCTCACCCACAACCTAAGCCTCAACCTAACCCTCACCCTCACCCTCAACCTCACCCTAACCCTCACCCTAAACATCACCCTAACTCTAGCCCTCACCCTACCCCTACCCCTAACTCCAGGCTAACCCTAACCCTCAACCTAAACCTCAAACTCACCCTAATCCTCACCCTAATCCTAACCCTAACATTTTCCAAAATAAAACACTCACCCGCAGCCTCACCCTAACCCTCACCCTAACCCTAGCCCTCACTCTAACCCTAATCCTAAACCTAACCCTCACCCTCACCCACACCATCACCCTCAGCCTAATCCTAACCCTAACCCTAAACCTTAACCTAACCCTAACCCTCACCCTCACTCTCACCCTCACCCAAACGTAACCCAAACTCTAACTCTCACCCTCACCCTAACCCTAACACTAAAAATAACTCTAACCCTAAACCTAACCCTTACCTAACCCTAACACTAACGGACTCACTAACACTCACCCTCAACCTAACGCTAACCCTCCACGTAACCCTAAACTTAACCCTAACCCTAACCCTAACCCTCAACCTAGCCGTCACCCTAAACCTAATCCTAAGCCTAATCTTCACCTTAACCCTAACCCTCACCCTCACCCTAACCCTCACCATAACCCTAACCCTAAACCTCACACTCACACTAACTCTCACCCTAACCCATACACTCACCCTCACACTAACCCTAACACTAACCCTAACCTACTCCCTAACCCTAACCTTAACCCTCACCCTCAGGCTCAACCTCAGCCTCACGTTCACCCTCACCCTAACCCTCACACTAACCCTAATCCTAACCCTAACCCTAAAGATCACACTAAACCTAACCATTTCCCTAACCCTAACCCTATCCTTCAGCCTAAACCTCAACCTAACCCTAACCCTAATTCTACCCTATCCCTAAACCTAACCCTAACCCTCACTCTCATCCTAGCCCTCACCCTAACCCTAAAGCTATTCCTACCCTCACCCTAACCCTAACCCTAATGCTATCCCTAACCCTCAACCTCAACCTAACCCTCAACCTCACCTTTACCCTCACCCAATCCTGACACTCACCCTTACCCTTACCCTCACCTTAACCCTCAGTCTCACCCTAACCCTAAACCTCACCCTAACCCTTACCCTCACACTAATCCTAACCTTAACCCTCACCCTAAACCTAAGCCTAAACCACACCCTAACACTCACCTTAACCCTAATGCTCACCATAAACTTCACCTAACCCCTCACCCAACACCTCATCCTAACCCTAAACCTAATGCTCACATTAACCCTAACCCTCACCCTAACACTAACCCTAACCCTCAAACTCACCCTCACCCTCAGCCTAAAACAACCCCTAACAGTAAATGTATCCCTCACCCTCACACTCATCATCACCCTAAACCTAACGTTAACCCTACAAATAAAACTAACCCTAAACGTAAACCTAACACTCACACTAAAAATAACCTTCACACTAACCTAAACGTACCCCTCATTTTAACAATCACACTCACCCTAAACCTAACCCTCACCCTAACCCTAACCCTAACCCTAACCCTCACCCTCACCTTAGCCCTCACCCTCACACTAATCCTAACCCTAATTCTCACCATAGCCCTAACCCTCACCCTCACACTAACATTCACCCTCACCGTAAACATCACCATAACACTAAACCTAACCTTAAGAATCACCTTCACCCTAAGCCTCATACTAACCCTAAACTTCACCCTAACCCTAACCCTAACCCTCACCCTCATCCTAACCATCATCCTAAGCCAAACCCTAACCCTAATCAAACACCTAAACCTCACCCTCAGGCTCACCCTAACCCTAACCCTAACCCTCACACTCACACTCACCCTCAACCTCAACCTATACCTTACCCTCAACCTAACCCTAACCCTCACCGTAACCCTAACCCTTACCCTAACCCTAATGCTCACCCTAACCCTAACCCTAACCCTAAACCTCACATTCAAGCTAACCCTAATGCTCACGCTCACCTTAACCCTCACCCTAACCCTTAACCTCACACTAACCCTAACCCTCACCTTCAACCAAACACTCACCTTAACAAATAACCTGACCCTAACCCTCACCCTAATCCCCACCCTAACCCTAACGCTCACCTTAACCCTCACCCTACTCCTCACCCTAAGCTTCATACTAACCCTAAATCTAATCCTCACCCCAACCCTAACCCGCACCCTAACACTAGACCTAACCCTCACCCTCATCTTCACCCTCAGCCTAATCATAACCCTAACCCTAATCCTAACACTTACCCTCACCCTAACCCTAAAGCTAACATTATACCTAACCCTCACCCACACCCTAACCCTCACCTTAAACCTAACCCTAACCCTGAAAATAACCCTAACCCTAACCCTACCCCTAACCCTCACACTAACCCTAACCCTCAGCCTAACACTCAACCTAACGTTAACCCTAACTCTAACCCTCACCCTCATCTTATCCATCACCCTCACTCTAATCCTAACACTAATCCTCAATCGAAACCTAACCGTCACCCTAAAACTAACCCTCACCCTCACCCTAACCCTCACACTAAACCTAACCCTAACCCAAAACCTCACCTTCACCCTAACCCTCACACTAAACCTAACCTTCACCCTAATCATAACCCTAAGCCTCACCCTCACCCTCACCTCCAGCCTAACCCTAATCCTAACTGTAATCTTAAACCTAAACCTCACCCTCATACTCTACCTAAACTTAACCCGAACCATCACTTCACCCTCACCCTCACTCTCACCCTAGCCCTCATCCTCACACTAATCGTAACCCTAACACTCACCCTAATCCTAACGCTCACCCTAAGCCTCACCCAACCCTATCCCTAACCCTAAACCTCACCTTAAACCTCATCCTAAAACTCACCTTCACCTTAATCTAAACCTATATCTTAACTTCACCCTCACCCTAACACTCACACTAACTCTAACCCTCACCCTAATCCTAACCCTAAACCTCACTCTCACCCTAACCTTCTCCCTAACCCTAACTTAACCCTACCCTCATACTAACCCTAATGCTCACCCTAACCCAAACCCTCACCCTAACCCTTACCCTCACACTAACCCTAAATCTCCCCCTCACCCTAACACTCACCCTAACCCATAAACTCACCCTAACCCTATCACTAACCCTCAAACTCACCCTAAACCTCACACTCACCGTCACCCAAACCATAACCCTAACCCTCATCCTAACTTTAAACCTAACCCTAAAACTAAACTTCAGACTAACTCTCACCCTAACCCTTACCCTCACCCTCACCCTAACCCTCACACTAAACCTATCCTTCACCCTAACCCTACGCATAACCCAAACACTCAAACTCAACCTTACCCTCAACCTAACCCTTACCCTAACCCTAATGCTAACCCTAACCCTCACCCTCACTCTAACCCTCACCCTAAGACTTATCCTCACCCTTACCCTAATCTTAAACCTAACCTTATCCCTAACCCTCACCCTCAACCTAACCCTCAGCCTAACCCTTATCCTCACCCTAAACCTAATCTTAATCCTAACCCTAAACCTCACACTAACCCTAAAACTAACCCTAACCCTAACCCTAACCCTCACACTACACCTAGAGGTAACCCTCATACTAAACTTCACCCTCACCATAACCGTAAACCTAACCCTATACCTCACCCTAACCCTAACCCTCACCCTAACCTTAACCCTATCCCTCACCCTAACCCTCACCCTCAACCTAAACCTCACCCTCACCCTAACACTCACCATAACCATAACCCTAAACCTCACGCTGACACTAACTCTCAACCAAACCCTTACACTCACCCTCACCTTAACCCTCACACTAAACCTAACCCTCACCCTAACCCTAATTCTAAACCTCACACTCATCATCAGCCTATCCCGAAGCCTAAAGCTAACCATCACCCTCACCGTCACACTCACTCTCACCCTCAACCTAGCCCTAACCCTACAAATAACCCTAACCCTAACCCTAAACCTAACCCTCACACTAACCCTAACAGTACCCCTCACCCTAACACTCACCCTCACCCTAACCCTCACCATCACCCTAACCCTAAACCTAACCCTAAACTTCACCCTCATGCTCACCCTCAACCTAAACCTCATGCTAACCCTCACCATAACCCTAAGCCTAAGGCTAACTCTCACCCTGATCCTCACCCTAAAATTCACACTAACCCTAACTCTCACTATCACCCTAACCCTAATGCTAACCCTAAACCTCACCCTGAACAGGAACCTTACCCTTACCATTAGCTTCACCTTAACACTAATCTTAACCCTAACCCTAATGCTCACACTAATCCTAACCCTCTCCCTAACCCTTACCCTACCCTCAGCCTAACCCTCAACCTAACCCTAAACCTAATCCTCACTCTATCCCTAACCCTAACCCTAAACCTCACCTTCAACCTAGCCCTCACCCTAACCCTAAACCTAATCCTACCATCACCCTAATCCTAACACTAATGCTATCCTTAACCCTCAACCTCACCCTAACCCTCACCCTAACCCTTACCCTCAACTAATCCTAACACTCACCCTCACCCTAACCCTCACACTAACCCTCACCCTCACCCTAAAACTAACCATCACCCTACCCTTACTCTCACCCTAATCTTAAACCTAAACCTCACCCCCAACCTAGCACTAAGCCTAAACCTCACCCTAACCCTGACCCTAATCCTAACGCTCACCCTAAAACTCACCTTACCCCTCACCCTAAGCCTCATCCTAACCCTAAACCTAACCCTCACCATAACCCTAACCCTCACCCTAACACTAACCCTAAGCCTCACACTCACCTTCACCCTCAGCCGAACCCATACCCTAACAGTAAACATAACCCTCACTGTCACACTCACCCTCACCCTAACCCTAACACTAACCCTACAAATAACCCTAAACCTAAACCTAACCCTCACAGTAACCCTAACTGTACCCCTCACCCTAACACTCACCCTAAGCCTAACCCTCACCCTAACCCTAAACCTAAACCTAACCCTCACCCTCACCTTAGCTCTCAGCCTCACCCTAACACTAAACCTAACCCTAAAACTCACCTTCACCCTAACCCTCATTCTTACCCTTAACTTCACCCTAACCCTAACCCTAACCCTCACCCTCACCCTCACCCTAAGCCTAAGCCTAACCCTAACCCTAATCTTAACCCTAAACCTCATGCTCACGATCATCCTAAACTAACCCTAACCCTCACACTCATACTCACCCTCACCCTCAACCTAAACCTCACCCTCACCCTAAACCTAACCCTAACCCTCACCCTAACCCTAACCCGAACCCTAACCTTCACCCTAAACCTAATCCTAACCCTAAGCCTCACCCTAACCCTCACCGTAAACCTAACCCTCACCCTAACACTAACACTCAACCTCATACTATCACCCTCACCTTAACTCTCACCCTAACACTTACCCTCACCCTCACCCTAACACTCACACTGACCCTAACCCTCACCCTAAACCTAACACTAAACCTCACCCTCAACCTAACCATCTCCCTAACCCTAACCCTTACCCTTACCCTCACCCTAACTCTAATGCTCACTCTAACCCTAACCCTAACCCTAAAGCTCACACTCACCATAACCCTAATGCTCACACTCATCCTAACGCTCACCCTAACCCTTACCCTCACACTAACCCTAACCCTCAACCTCACCCTAACACTCAACCTAACACTGAACCTCACCCTAAGAGTCACGCTAATCCCCACCCTAACCCTAACGCTCACTCTACCCCTGACCCTAAGCCTCATCCTTACCCTAAACCTAAACCTAACCCTAACCCGCACCCTGACACTGAACCTAACTCTCACACTCACTTTCACTGTAAGCCTAAATGTAACCCTAACCCTAATCCTAACCCTAACACTCACACTCACCCTCACCCGAACCCTAACCCCAAAACTATACCTAACCCTCACCCTCACCCTAACCCTAAGCCTAATGCTAACACTCACCCTAACCTTAAACCTAACCCTAACACTCACCCTAAACCTCACCCTAACTCAAAACCTAACCTTAACACCCTCACCCTAAACCTAACCGAAACCCTCACCCTCACCCTAACACTAACCTTAACGCTAACCCTCACCCTAAACCTCACCCTAACACTTACGCTAACCCTAACCATCACCCTCATTCTTACCCTCACCCTAAACCTTACCCTCACCCTAACCCTAACCTAAACTCTCACATGAACCCAAACCCTCACCCTAACTTTAACCCTACCCCTCACCCTACCCCTCACCCCAACCCTTACCCTAACCCTCACCCTAAACCAAACCATAACCCTAATCCTCACCGTCACCCTAACCCTCACCCTAACAATAATCCTCATTCACACCCTATGCCTCACCCCTACCGGAACCCTCTCCATGACGCTAACCTTCACCCTCACCCTATACATCACCCTAACCCTAACCCTAACACTTACCCTAACCCTAACCCTAACACTCACCCTAACCCTAACACTCACCCTCTGGCTAATCCTCACCCTAACCCTATCCCTAACCCTTACCTAAAGGAAATCCTCACCCTCACCCTCACCTTCACCCTAACCCTCACCCTCATCCAAGCCCTCACCCTAACCCTATCCCTAAAACTAACCCTAACCGTAACCCTCAGCCTCAACCTCAGACTAACCCTAATCCTAACACTCACAATAACCCTTACCGTCACACTAACCCTCACCCTAACCCTCACTCTAACCCTAACCCTCACACTCACCCTCAACCACACCCTCACCCTAACCCTCACCCTCACCCTAACCCTTACCCTCAGCCTAACCCTAACCTTAACTCTCAAACGAACCCAAACCCTCACCCTAAATTTAACCCTACCCCTCATCCTACCCCTCACCCCAACCCTTACCCTAACCCTCACCCTAAACCAAACCATAACCCTAATCCTCACCGTCACCCTAACCCTCATCGTAACAATAATCCTCATTCACACATTATGCCTCACCCGTACTGGAACGCTCTCTATGACGCTAAACTTCACCCTTACCCTATACATCACCCTAACCCTAACCCTCACCCTAAACCTAACCCTAACACTCACCCTAACACTAACCCTCACCCTCTGGCTAATCCTCACCCTAACCCTATCCCTAACCCTTACCTAAAGGAAATCCTCACCCTCACCCTCACCCTCACCCTAACCCTCACCCTCATCCAAGCCCTCACCTTAACCCCATCCCTAAAACTAACCCTAACCGTAACCCTCAGCCTCAACCTCAGACTAACCCTAACCCTAACACTCACAATAACACTTACCCTCACACTAACCCTCACCCTAACCCTCAATCTAACCCTAACCCTCACCCTCAACCACACCCTCACCCTAACCCTCACCCTCACCCTAACTGTAACCTGAACACTCACCCATACCCTAACGCTCACCCTAACCCTTACCCTAACCCTCAGCCTCAACCTCACCCCAACCCTAACCCTCACCCTCACCCTCACCCTAAACCTCTCCCTCACCCTAACCCTCACTGTAACCCTTACCCACACGCTAACCCAAACCCTACCCTAACCCTCACCCTAGCCTTCACCCTAACCCTAACGTTAACGTTAACCCTCACCCTGACACTCACCCTAAAACTCACGATAACCCTAACCCTCACTCTCACCCTAATCCGCACCCTAACCTTCACACTTGCCCTAACTCTAGCCCTAAACCTAACCCTCACACTAATCCTAACCCTCACCCTTAACCTAACCCTGTCCCTCACACTAACCCTAACCCTACCCCTAACCCTCACCATAACACTAAGCCTGACCCTAATGCTAACCCTAAACCTCAGCCTAACGGTAAACCTCAACCTAATCCTTAACCTCACGCTAACCCTATTCCTAACTCAAACCCTAACTCTCACAAAACCTAACCCTCACCCTAACCATAACCCTACCCATCAGCCTAACCCTCACCATATCCCTAACCCTAATCCTCACCCTATACCTAAACCTAACCCTAACACTCACCCTCAACCTAACCATCACCCTAATCCTAACCCTACCCCGCAGCCTAACCCTCTCCCTATCCCTAATCCTAATCCTAACCCTATCCCTAACCCTAACCCTAACGCTCAAACTCAACCTAGCCCTCACCCTAACCTGAATACTACCCTCAACCTAACCCTAAACCTAATGCTATCCCTAACCCTCACCCTCACCCTAACCCTCACCCTAACCTTAACCCTCACTCTAAACCTAACCCTCACCCTAACCTTACCCTCACCCTAATCTTAACCCTAACCCTCACACTCACCCTAACCCTAACCCTAACCCTCACCCTAACCCTAATGCTCACCCTAAACCTCACCCTACCCCTCACCCAAAGCCTCATCCTAACCCTAAACCTAACCCTCACCCTAACCCTAACACTCACCCTAACGCTTATCCTAAACCTCAACCTCACCATCACCCTCAGCCTAACCCTAATCCTAACACTAAACATAACCCTCACCCTCACACTCACCCTCACCCTAAACCTAAACCTAACCCTAAAAATAACCCTAACCCGCACCCAAAACCTCACCCCAACAATAAACCTAACCGTAAATCTCACATTCACCCTAATACTCATACTAACCCTAACCTTCACCCTAACCCTAACCCTAAACCTCACCCTCAACTTAACGCTCACCCTAACCCTAAACTTCACCAAACCCTCAAACTAACACTAACCTTCACCCTAACCCTAACCCAACCCTCACCATCACCCTCAACCTAACCATAACCCTAATCCTAATACTTCTTCTAAACCTCAGCTTCACCCTCACCCTAACCCTAACCCTAAGCCTAAAACTCACACTAACCCTAACGCTTACCCAAACTTAACCCAATACCTCACCCTAACCCTCACCCTCATCCTTACCCTCAACCTAACCCTAACCCTAACCCTAATCCTTCCTCTAAACCTCACCCTCACCCTAACCTTAACCCTAAACCTAACCCTCACCCTCAACCTCACCTTAACCCTAACCCCAACCCTCACCCTCACCCTAACCCTTTCCTAACCCTAACCCTAACCCTCAACCTAACCCTCACCCTAAACCTTACCCTCACCCTAATCGTAACCCTAACCCTACCCCTCACCCTACCCCTCACCCTAACCCTAATCCTCACCCTAATCTTAACCCTAACCCTTACCTAACCAAAACCCTCACCCTCATCCTCACCCTCACCGTAAAACTCACCCTCAACCTAGCCCTCAGCCTAACCCTGACCCTAATGCTAACCCTAACCGTCACTTTTACCGTTACCCTAACCGTAAGCCTAATTCTCACCCTTACCTTAATTCTCACCCTAACCCTTACCCTAACTCTCAACCTAACCCTCACACTAACCCTACCGTCACCCTAACCCTAACTCTAACCCTCACCCTCACAAAAACCGTCTCCCTAACCGTAAACCTAAACCTAACCCTCACGCTCATCCTCACCCTCAACCTAAACCTAACCCTAACACTAAACCTAACCCTCACCCTCACACTTTCCCTCACCCTAAGCCTCACCCTAACCATACAAATCACCCTAAACTTAACCCTAACCCTCACCCTAAACCTCACCCTCACACTAAACCTAAACCTACCCCTCTCGCTAAACCTTCCCTTATCCTTAACCTTACCCTCACACTAAACCTAACCTTAACTCTAACCCTCACCCTCACTATAGCCTTCACCCTATCCCTAATCCTAACCCTAATCCTCACCCTAACCCTAACCCTCACACTCACCCTAACCCTCACATTCACCCACGCAGTCACACTAACCCCAACCCTAACACTAAAACTCACCTTCACCCTAACCCTCACACTAACCCCAACCCTAAACTTCACCTTCACCTTAATCCTAACCCTAATCCTAACCCTCAACCTCACACTCCCCCTCACACACACACTAACCCTCACCCTAAACCTCAACCTAACACTCACACTAACGCTAACCCTCACACTTAACCCTGACCCTCACCTTAACCCTAATGCTAATCCTAACCCTCAAACTACCCAACAAGCTTTCCCTCACCCTCAACCTAATCCTAACCCTAATCCTAACCCTAACCCTAACCTAACCAAAACCCTAACCCTCACCCCGACCCTCACCCTAACCCTCACCCTCAACCTAGCACTCACTCTAACTCTAACCCTAATCCTAATCCTAAACGTCACACTCACCATTACCCTAACCCTAAACCTCAACCTCAACTTAACTCTCACCCTAATGCTTACACTCACTCTCAATCTAACCCCCACACTAAACCTAACCCTCACCTTAAGCCTAACTCTAAAGTACTCCCTCATCATCATCCTCAGCCTAACCCTAACCCTAACCCTCACCCTCACCCTAAACCTCACCCTCACACTAATCCTCATCCTAACACTAACCCTCACCCTCACTCTCACCTTAACACTAACCCTCACCCTCACTATAATGCTAACACTAATCCTAAACCTAACCCTCAGCCTAACCCTCACCATAACCCTAATGCTAACCCTAACCCTCACCCGCACCCTAACCCTCACCCTAAACCTTATCCTCACCATAATCCTAACCTTAGCCCTAATCCTAACCCTCGCCCTAAACCTCACCCTCACCCTAACACTCACCCTAACTCTTACCCTCACCCTAACATTAACGCTAACCCTAACCCTAACCGCAAACCTAAGCCTCACCCTCACCCTCACCCTTACCCTAAACCTAACCCTAATCCTCACCATAACCCTAACCCTCACCCTAATCCTAACACTAAACCTCACCCTCCCCTTACCCTAACACTAACCTTGACACTAAATCTCAAACTACACCTCTCCCTAACCCTAAACCTAACCCTAACACTTACCCTCACCCTAAGCCTCACCATAACACTTACCCTCACCCTAACCTCAGCCTAACCCTAAACCTATCCATAAACCTCACCCTAACCCTCACAACAACCCTAAACTTCATCCTAAACCTAATCCTCACCCTAACACTAACCTTAACGCTAACCCTCACCCTAACCATCACTCTAACACTTACGCTAACCCTAAACCTCACCCTCATTCTAACCCTCACCCTAACCCCTACCCTCAACCTAACCCTAACCTTAACTCTCACACTAACCCAAACCCTCACCTTAACTCTAACCCTACCCCACACCCTACCCCTCACCCTACCCCTAACCCTAACTTTCATCCTAACCCAAATTGTAACCCTAATCCTCACCGTAAACCAAACACCCTAATCCTCATCCTAACACTAAACCTAACCCTAACCCTAAACCTCATCCTAACCCAAACTTTAACCTTAATCCTCACTGTCACCCTAACACTCACCCTAACCCTCATTCTAACATTAACCCTAACCCTAACCCTAAGCTAACCCTCACCCTCAGTCTAACCATAACCCAAACCCTAATCCTAACACTAAGCCTCACCCTCACCCTCACCCTCACCATCACCCTCACCCTAACACTAACCCTAAATCTCACCCTAACCCTAAACCGAATCCTAACCCGAACCCTCACCCTAACCCTCATCATAAACCTAACGCTAACCCTAAGCCTCACCCACATACTAACCCTCAACCCTTCACCCTAACCCTAACCTTAACCTTAATCCTAAGGCTCACCTTCACCTTCAAATTCAGCCTAACGCTCACCCTACCCCTTTCCCTCAGCATCTCCCTAAACCTACCCCTCACCCTAACCCTAACCCTAACCCTCACCTCACCATAACACTCACCGTCACCCTAATCCTCACTCTAACCCTAAGCCTCACCCAAACCCTAACTTTCAACCTCACCTGAAACCTCACCCTCACGCTAAACTGCACCCTCACCTTAAACATCACCCTCACCCTAACCCTAACCCTCACCGTAACCATAACTCGCACCCTAAACCTCACCCTCACCCTACTCCTCACCCTAACGCTAACACTAATCCTTACTTACGGATCCCTCACCCTCCCCTCACCCTAACCCTAACCCTAAAACTAACCCCCACCCTAACCCTCACCCTCACCCTCACCCTAACCTAACCCTAATGCTAACCCTCACCCTAACCCTAAGCCTCAACCTAAACCTAACCCTCACACTCATCCTCACCCAAATCCTAAACCTAACCTAACCCTAACCCTCACCCGCATCCTATCCCTCACTCTAAGCATTACCCTCACCCTAACACTATACCTAACCCGCACCGTAACCCTCACCCTAAAACTCACGGCAAACCTAACCATCACTCTCACCCTAAACTTCACACTAACCATTAACCTCACCCTAAACCTAACCCTAACCCAAACCCTAAAACTCACATAAAATCGAAATCTCAACCTAATCCTAACCCTAAACTTCACCCTAACCCTCAACCTAACCCTAACCCTAACACTAACCATCACCTTCAACTTAGACCACTCCCAATCCCTAATCCTAACCCTAATCCTCACCTTCACCCTAACCCTCACACTCACCCTAACCCTCACCCTCACCCTCACCCTCACACTCACCCTAACCCTAACCCTAACCCTAAAACTGAACTTCACCCTAACCGTCACAATAACCCTAACCCTCACTCTAACCCTAACCCTAACCCTCACCTCACCCTAAGTCTCAGCCTCAGCCTAACCCTAACCCTAATCCTAACCCTATTGCTCACCCTCATCTTCACCCTCACACTAACACTAACACTAAACCTCAGCCTCACACTCACCCTCACCCTGACCCTAAACCTCACCTAACACTCATGCTAAATCTAACCCTCACTCTTAACACTAACCCTTAACCTAACCCTAACCCTCACACCCAACCTAACCCTCACCCTAACCCTAATGCTAACCCTAACCCTAAACCTAGCCATCACCCTAAACCTCAACCTCACCCTAAACCTAACCCTAATCCTAATTCTAACCCATACCTAAGCAAAACCCTCACCCACACCATCAAACTCCCCCTAACCCTTACCCTCACCCTAGCCCTCACACTAACTCTAACCCTAATCCTAATGCTAACCATCACCCTCACCATTACCCTAACCCTAACCCTCAACCTCACCGTAACTCTCACCCTAACCCTTACCCTCACCCTCACCCTAACCCACACACTAAACTTAACCCTCCCCCTATTCTGAAATCTAACCCTCATTCTCACCATCACCCTCAGCCTAACCCTAACCCTAGGCCTAACCCTCACGCTCACCGTAAACATCACCCTCACCCTAATCCTCACCCTAACCTTTACCATTACCCTCACCCTCACCCTAAACCTAACCATAACGCTCACACTATCCCTAAACCTAACCCTAATCCTAACCCTGAACTGCACCCTCACCCAAACACTCAACCTAACCCTTACCCTCAGCCTCACCCTAATCCTAACTCTCACCCAAACACTCACACTAAACCTAACACTCACCCTAACACTAACTCTACCCCTCAACCTAACCCTCACCTTAAACCTAAAATTAACCGTAACCCTCACCATAACACTAACTTTAACCCTAACCCTCACCCTAACCCATAACCTAACCCTTACGCTAACCTTAAAACTCACCCTCATTCTAACCCTCAAACTAACCATTACCCTCACCCTAAACCTAACCTTAAACATCACACTAAACCAATCCCCGTAACTCTAACCCTTCCCCTCACCCTACCCCTCACCCTAACTTAACCCTAAACCCCACCCTAACCCTAACTGTAAACCTAAGCTTCACCATCTCCCTAACCCTCACCCTAAACCTAATGCTCACCGTAACCCTATACCTAACCCTAAAACTCACCCACACCCTAACCCTAATGCTCACCCTCATGCTAACCCTAACCATAACCCTTACAGTCACAATAACCCTAACCCACACCCTCACCCTAACACTCACCCGAACCCTCACCATAACACTAACCCTCACCCTAACCCTAACCCTCACCCTCACCCTAACCCTAACCTTCACATAAACCTCACCCTGACCCTAAGCATAAACCTAACCCTCATATTAACCCTAACCCTAATCCTAAACCTAATCCTCAAACTAACCCTCACCTTAACCCTTACCCTCACCCTCACCCTAAACCGCACACTAACCCTAACCCTCAACCTCACACTAATCCTCACCCTCATCCTAACTCTAAGTCTAAACCTCACCCTAACCTACCCCTAACACTAACCCGCATCCTCACCCTTACCCTCAACGTAACCCTGACCCAAACCCTAACGCTAACCTAACCCTAACCCTCACCTTAACCCTAACACTAACCCTCACCCAAACCTACCCCTAACCCTAACCCTCACCCTCACCCTTACCCTCAACCTAACCCTTACCCTAACCCTAACGCTAACTCTAACCCTAACACTCACCCTCACCCTCACCTCACCCTCAGCTCAAACACTAACTCTCGCCCTAACCCTAACCCTAACACTCTACCTCACCCTAACCCTAATCCTAAACCTCACTCTCACCCTCACCCTTATCTTAAACCTAATTCTAACCCTAATTCTCACCCTAACACTGACCCAAACCCTAAACCTCACACTAAACCTCACCGTCCAAACAAACCTCACTCAAACCCTAACCCTAACCCTTTCCTAACTATAACACTCACCCTCACCCGCACCCTCACCCTCAACCTCACCCTAACCTAACCCTAATCTTGACCCTCACAATCACCGTCTACATAATCCTAAACCTCAATCTAACCCTAACCCTAAACCTTACCCTAACCCTCACCCTCATCCTAACCCTCACCCTAACCCTAACCCTAAATCACACGCTAAAACTCATTCTCAACCTAACCCTTACACTCATCCTCACCCCAACCATCACACTAACCCTAACCAACACCCTAACCCTAATCTTAACCTTCACCCACACACTCACCCTCAAACTCAGCCGAAAACTAACCCCAACCCTAATCCTAAAACTAACCGTCACGCTCACTCTTACCCTAATCCTAAACCTAACCCAATCCCTCACCCTCACCCTCATCCTCAACCTCTCCCTCACCCTAACCCTCATTCTGACCCTCACCCTAACCCTAACCGTAACCCTAACACTCACACTAACCCTAACTCTCAACCTATCCCTAACCCTAACCCTCACCCTCACCCTCACCCCAACCCTACCCCTCAACTTAATCCTCTCCCTCACCCTAATCCTGAACCTAACCCTAACCCTCACCCTACTCCTAACCCTCACCCTAACCCTAACCCTCACTCGCACCCTCAGCCTAACCCTAAACCTAACCCTAACCCTCACCCTCAACCTCACCTTCACCCTCACCGTAACCTTCACCTTAACTTCACCCTAACACTCACGCTAACCCTCATCCTCACTCGTAACCCTAACCCGCAACCTAACCCTTACCCTCACCTAACCCTAACCTTCACACTCACCCTAACCCTCACCCTAACCCTAATGCTAACCCTAACCCTAAACCTAAACCTAACCATCACCCTAAACCTCAACCTCACCCTAAACCTAACCCTAATCCTAACTCTAACCAATACCTAAGCAAAACCCTCACCCTCACCCTCACACTCCCCCAACCCTTACCGACACCCTAGCCCTCAAACTAACTCTAACCCTAATACTAACACTAACCATCACCCTCACCATTACCCTAACCCTAACCCTCAACCTCACCTTAACTCTCACCCTAACCCTTACCCTTACCCTCACCCTAACCCACACACTAAACCATACCCTAACCCTAATCCTAAATCTAAACCTTATCCTCACCATCACCCTCAGCCTAACCCTAACCCTAACCCTAACCCTCACCCTTACAATAATCCTCCCCCTTACCTTTACCAGCACACTCACCCTCACCCGAAACCTAACCCAAAACCTCACACTAAACCTACCCCTCAACCCAAACCAAAACCTAACTGTAAGACTCACCCTTACACTAACCTTAACCCTAACCCTCACCCTAAAGCTCACAGTAATTGTTATGCTAACCTTAAACCTCACCCTCATTCTAACCATCACCCTAACCCTTACCTTCACCGTAATCCTAACCTTAACCCTCACAGTAACCCAAAGCCTAACCCTAACTCTAACTCTACCCCACCCCCTAAACCTAAACCTAACCCCTACCTTAGGCCTAACCGTAAACCTAACCTTCACTCTCACCCTAAACCTCACCCTAACTGTAATCCTCACCCACACCCTTCCCCTCACCCTCATCCATACCCTCACCATGACCCTAACCCTCACCCTCACCCTATATATCGCCCTAACCCTAACCCTCACCCTAACACTAAGCCTCACACTAACCCTCACCCTCAGCCTAATTCTCACCATAACCCTATCCCTAAACATTACCTACCCGAAATCCTCACCCTCACACACACCCTCACCCTAAATCTCACACTCATCCCAGCCCTCACCCTAACCCTAACACTAACACTAACCCTAACCCTCACCCTCAACCTCAACCTCAGCCTAACCCTAACCCTAACACTCACAATAACACTTACCGTCACCATAACCCTCACCCTAACATTCATTCTAACCCTAACCCTTTCCCTCACCTTCACCCACACCTTCACTCTAACCCTAACCCTCACCCTAACCCTAACACTCACCCTAATCCTAAACATACCCCTCACCCTAAACCTCGCCCTCACCCTAACCCTTACCCTCAGCCTCACCTAAAATTAAACCTCACCGTAAACCTCACCCTAAACCTAAGCCTCAGCCGAACCCTAACAATCATCCTAACCCTAAAACTAACCCTAACCCTTACACTAACCATCACCCTAACCCTAACCCTAAACCTAACCCTCACCATAACCCTCACCCTAACCCTAAACCTAACCCTCACCCTCACCCTTACCCTCAACCTAACCCTTACCCTCACCCTAACACTAAACCTAACCTTAACCTATCCCTAAACCTAACCCTCACAATAACCCTAACCCTCACCCTACCACTCAACCTAACCCTCATCCTAACCTTAACCCTAACCCTAACCCTAACCTAACACTCACCCTCACCCTAACTGTACGCTTCAACCTCACCCAAACCCAAAACCTAACCCTAACACTCACGATAATCCTAACCTTCAGCCTAAACCTCACACCAAATGTAACACTCACCCTAACCCTATCCCTACCCCTTACCCTAAACCTCACCCTAAAACTAAACCTCACCCTATCCCTAACCCTAACCCTAACCCTAACCCTCACCTCACCATAACCCTCGCCATCACCATAACCCTCACTGTAACCCTAACCCTCACCCATACCCTAAACTTCGACCTCACCCTAAACCTCACTCACCTTAAACAGGACCCTCACCCAAAACATCACCCTCACCCTAACCCTATCCCTCACCCTAACCCTAAATCTCACCCTAAACTTCACCCTCACCCTAATCCTCACCCTAACCCTAACCGTAACCCTTACCTAATGGAAACCCTCACCCTCCCTTCACCCTAACCCTAACCCTAAACCTAACCCGAACGTTATCCTAACCCTAACACTAATGCTTAACCCTCATGCTAACCCTAAGCCTCTCCCTAACCATAACCCTCACACTCACCCTCACCCTCACCCTAAGCATTACCCTCACCCTAACCCTAACCCTAACCCTCACCCTAACCCTCACCCTAACATTCACGTCAACCCTAAACATCACTCTCACCCCAAACTTCACCCTAACCCTTACCCTCACCCTAAAGCTAACCCTAACCCAAACCCTAACCCTTACACAAAATCGAATCTTCAACCTAACCCTAAACCTAAACTTCACCCTAAACCTCAATCTAAGACTAACCGTAACACTAACCCTCACCCTCAAGCTAAATATCATCCTAATCCTAACCCTCACCCTCACCCTAACCCTCACACTATCTCTAACCCTCAACCTAACCCTAACCGTAACCCTCACCTTCACCTCACCCTCACCCTCAGCCTAACACACAACCAAAACCAAACCTTAACCCTAACCCTCAACCGCAGCCTAATCCTCACCCTAATCCTATCACTAATCCTTACCTAACCGAAATCCTCACCCTCACCCTCACCCTCACCCTAACTCTCACCCTCATCCTAGCCCTCACCCTAAACTTAACCCTAACACTAACCCAAAGCCTCAACCTCAACCTCACCCTCAACCTCAGCCTAACCCTTACGCTAATAATAACAATAACCCTAAACATCACACTAACCCTCAACCTAACCCTCACCCTCACCCTAACAATAACCCTAACCCTAAACCTAAACCTATGCCTCACACTAACCCAAAACCTAAACCTCAATCTCACCCTCACCCTAACCCTAAACCTAACCCTAACAATAACCCTAACACTAACCCTCACCCTAACCCTCACCCTAAACATAACCCTCATCCTCACACACATCCTAAGCCTAATACTAACACTAGCCCTAAGCCTAAACCTAACCCTAAACCTGACACTCACCCTCACCCTAACCCTAACACTAACCTAACCCTCACACTCATCCTAAACTTCACCCTAATCCTAACACTAACCCTCATGCTAATGCTAACCCTAACCCTCACCCTCACCCTAAACCTCACCCTAACCCTTACTCTCATCCTAACCTTCAACCTAACCCTAATTCTCAACCACAACCTAACCCTCACGCTCACCCGAACACTCACACTCACCCTGACCCTCAACCTCACCCTAAACATCACACAAACCCTAACCCTCTCCCTCCTAACCCTAACCCTAAACCTAAACCTAACCCTAAACCTATCCCTAAACCTCACCCTCACCCTCATGCTAACCCTAACCCTAAAAATAACCCTAACCTTAACCCTAACCCTCACCCTAAAACTAAACCTAACACTCACCTTCACCCTCACGCTCACCCTCAGCCTAAACCTTACCCTAACCCTAATCCTAACCATAAACTCACTCTCACCCTCACTCTAACCCTAAACCTAAACATAACCGTAACTCTCACCCTCATAATCACTGTCACCCTAACCCTAACCCTAACAATAACCATAACCCTAAGCCTAACCGTTACCTGAACCCTAACCCTCACCCTAATCTTAATCGTAAACCTATCCCTAACCCTAACCCTCACACTAACCCTAACCCTCACTTTAATCCTAACCTTACTCCTCAGCCTAAACCTCATCCTAACACTAACTCTAACACTAACCCTCACACTATCCCTATCCCTAACCCTAAACCTAACCCTCACCCTAACCCTAACCCTCACCCTCAACCTAAGCATAACCCTAACCCTAATAATCACCCTCGCTCTCACCCTAATCCTAACTAAATCCCTAACCCTCACCCTAACCCTAACCGTCACCCCACGCTAAACCTAACCCTAACACTCACCTTCACCATCACCCTAACCCTAACCCTAACCCTAACCCTAATCCTAACCCTAACCCTCACACTCACCCTAACCCTAACCCTCACCCTAATTGGCACCCTAACCCTAACGATATCCCTAAAACTAATCCTAAACTAAACCCTAACCCTCACTCTAACTGTTTTCCTCACCCTAACAGTAACATTAACCCTAACCCTCACACAAAATCTTACCCTCACCCTAACCCTTACCCTCACCCTAACCTTAACCCTAACCCTAACCTTCACACTAAGACGAACCCTCACCCTAACCCTAACCCTATACCTCACCCTAACACTCACCCTAACCCTAACCCTCACCCATTCCTCACCCTATCCCTCCCTAATCCTAACCGTAAACCTCACGCTCTACCTAACCCTTACCGTCACCCTAACCCTCACCCTAAACCTAACCCTAACCCTCACCCTCAAAATTACACTCATCCTAACACTAAACCTAACTGTCACCCTAATCCTAGACCACCCTAACCCTAAAACAAACCCTAACCCTCACTCTCACCCTAACCCTAATCCTAACCCTAACCCTCACCCTCACCCTAACCCTCACCCTATACCTTACCTGCACCCTAACCCTTACCCTCACCCTAACCCTGAACCTAACCCTCACACCAAACCTAACCCTCACAGTAAACCTTAACAACAACCTAACCCTAACCCTAACCCTAACTCTCTCACTAACACTAATCCTCACCATAACCATAAACCTACCACTCAACCTAATCCTCATACTAACCCAAACCCTAACACTAAAGCTCATCCTAACCCTAACCCTAACCCTCATCCTAAACATAACCCTCAAACTCACACTTACCCACAACCTCAGCCTAAACTTAACCCTAAACCTAACGGTAACCATCACCCTCACCCTCACCCTAACTCTAACCCTAACCCTAATCCTAACTCTCAACCTCACCCTCACCCTAAACCTAAGCTTATCCCTAAACCTCACCCTAAACCTAACTCTATCCCTCACCCTAACACTAAGCTTAACCCTAACCCTAAACCTCACCCTCATCCTAACCCTCACCCTAACCCTTAATCTCAATCTAACCCTACACCTCATCCACACCCTTATCCTCACCCTCAGCTCAAACCTCACACTCAGCCTAACCCTTACTCTCACCCTATCCCTGACCCTAACAATAACCCTCAACCTAATGCTAACTCTCACCATACCCCTCAGCCTAACACTCATCCTAATCCCAACCCTATCCCTAACCCTAACCCTAACATTAAACCTAACCCTCACCCTCACCCTCTCACTCACCATAAGCCTAACCCTAATCCTAACACTATCCTAAATCTAACCCTCACCCTCACCCTCACCCTAATCCGAACCCTAACCCTAACCTTCACCCTAACCCTCACCCCAACCCTAAACCTAACCCTAACACTCACCCTAACCTTAAGCCTCACCTAAAGCTAACCCTAACACGCACCCTCACAATAACCCTAACCCTAACACTAAATTTAACCCTCACCCTAACACTAACCCTAACGCTCACCCTTACCCTAACACTCACTATCACCCTAAACCTCACCTTAAAAATAACCCTCACCCACAAAGAAAACCTCACCTGCACCCTCACTCTCACCCTAAACCTCACCGTCACCCTAAACATCAACCTAACCCTAACGCTCACCCTAACCCTAACCCTAATCCTCACCTTAAGCCTAACACTCACTTAACCCTAACCCTAACCCTAAACCTCACCCTCACACTAACCCTAACCCTAAACCTAACCCTAACCCTCACCCTTACCCTAAACCTAAACCTAACCCTCACACTTACCCTAACCCTCACTGTCACCCTAACCCTCATCCTAACCCTAACCCTCACCCTCACACTCACCCTAAGCCTAACCCTAACCATATCACTAATCTTAAACTTAACCTTCACCCTCATCCTATCCGTAACCCTAAACCTAACCCTCAACTTAACACTAACCCTAATGCTATTCCTCACCTTAAACCTAACCCTCACCCTAAACCTAACCCTCAAACTCACACTCACCCTCACCCCAAGCTTCACCCTAACCCTAACACTAATCCTAAAACTAACCCTCACCCTCACCCTAACTCTAATCCTAACCCTAACCCTCACCCTCACCCTCACCCTCACCCTCAGACTAACCCTAACCTTAACCCTAATCCTAACCCTAACCCTCGCACTCACACTCACAATAAATGTAACCCTAACCCTAAACTTCACCCTCACCCTCAGACTAACCCTAACCCTAACACTAACCCTAACCCTAACCCTCACACTCACACTTACCGTAAACCTCACACTGACCCTCACCCTCGCCCTACCCATTACCCTAACCCTTAGCCTCACCCTAGACCTAACCCTAACCCTAAACTTCACCCTAACCCTCAACCTCACGCTTACCCTAAACTTAACACTAAACGTAACTCTCACCCTAACCCTCATCATAACACTAATGCTAACCCTAACCCTCACCCTAACCCTAACTCTCACCCTAACTCTTATGCTCACCCTAACATTAACCCTAACCATAACCCTAGACGTAACCCTCACACTAAATCTATCCCTCACCCTAACCCTTACCCTACCCCTCAGCCTAAGCCTCACCCTAACCCTAACCCTAACCCCAATCCTCACCCTATCCCTAACCCTAACCCTCATGCTCACCCTCATCCTAGACCTCACCCTAACCCTAACCCTAACCCTCAGCATAACCCTATCTCTCACCCTAACAATAACCCTCACCCACACCCTAATCCTCACCCTAACCCTCACTCTAAACCTACACCTAATATTCATCCTAACCCTAACCCGAAGCCTAACGCTAACACTAACCCTAAGCCTCACCCTCACCCTAACCATCACCCTAACCTTAAACCTAACTCTAACTCTCACCCAAACCCCTCATCCTAACCCTAAACCTAACCCTTATCCTCAACCTCAACCTAATCCTCAGCATAAAGATAACCCTCACCCTAACCCAATCCCTAACTCTAACCCTAACCCTCACCGTAACCCTTACCCAAACCCTAAACCTAACCGTCATCTTAACCCTCACCCTAACCCTAATGCTAACCCTAAACCTAACCCTCAACCTCACCCTCATCCTAACCCTTACCCTCAACCTAACCCTAACCCTATTGCTAACCTTAAATCTCACACTAACCCTAACCCTCACCCTAACCCTAACCCTCAACCTAACCCTAACCATAACCCTAACCCACAAAGTCTCCCCAAACCTCACCGTAACCCTAAGCCTAATCCTAACCCTCAACCTCACCCTATCCCTCACCCTAACCCTAATCCTAACCCTAACCCTTACACTAACCCTAACCCTCACCTTCACTGTAACCCTCAACCTAAACCTTACCCTCACCCTAATCCTATACTTAAACCTCACACTAAACCAAAGCCTCAACCTTACTCTAACCCTATCACTCACCCTAACCGTCACCCTAACTCTAAGCCTCACCCTAAACCTAAGCGTAACCCTAAAACTCACTGTCACCCTAACCCTCAACGTAATCCTACACCTCACCCACACCCTACCCCTCACCCTCACCCGAACCCTCACACTGACCCTAACACTCACCCTCACTCTATATATCACCCTAACCCTAACCCTCACCCTAATCCAAACCCTAACCCTCACCCTATCCCTACCTAACCCTCACCCTAACACTCACCCTCAGCTTAATCCTCATCCTAACCGTATCCCTAAACCTTACCTAACCGAAATCCTCACCCTCACACTCACCCTCACCCTAACCCTCACCCTCATCCTAGCCCTCACCCTAACCCTAATCCTAACACTAACCATTACACTAACCCTAAACCTCACCCTCACTGTAACCCTCACCCTAACTCTTACCCTCATCCTAATCCTATACTTAACCCACACACTAAACCAAACCCTCACCCTTACTCTAACCCTACCCCTCACCCTAACCGTCACCCTAACCCTCAACGTAATCCTACACCTCATCTACACCCTACCCCTCACCCTCACCCGAACCCTCACACTGACCCTAACACTCACCCTCACTCTATACATCACCCTAACCCTAACCCTCACCCTAACCCAAACCCTAACCCTCACCCTATCCCTAACCCTCACCCTAACCCTCACCCTCAGCCTAATCCTCACCCTAATCCTATCCCTAAATGTTGGAGACCTGAAACCTGCCTGAGAATGCTCTGGCCTCTTTCAAACACCTAATTGACAAGTAGCGGTTCTTGGAAATTCCAAGGTGCATATTTAGATAATATTTGGCTAACCATAAATATTCCTTTAGCCCTAAGTAAACTACATTTGGCTAACCATAAATATTCCTTTAGCCCTAAGTAAACTGCATTTGGCTAACCATAAACTTTCTCTTATCTCCAGCCCTAAGCAAACGGCGCCTGGTTAACCATAAATGCCTCTTAAAGAAATCACAGGAGATACTTTTAAGATTAGCACAACTGCCAAAGGATAAGCACGACCCATCCCTGACCCCGGGACTTCTCACCCTTGCTTCTGCAAAGTTTTTTCATTCCCTTCCCCTGTCCCTTCGGGTATATAAACCCTGCCTCACTTTAATAAAGCAGACCTTGACGCGACTCAGAGTGGCTCTGTCTTTCTTAATGTGCTTGGTCTCGATCCTCTCTCGCCCCCCTTGGTTCTTTCAGGAGGTACCCCCTCGGATCCCCCATCAAATTACCTGGCCTGCTGGATGGGTCAAGTGGCGCCCAACGTGGGGCCCGAGACGCGGTGACCTACCGGACAGCGGACAAACAAGGAGCTCCTGACGCGAGGTAGAGACGGCCGGACTGCATCGCTCGTGCACCGGAAAGGTCTCGGGGTAAGCATTGCTTTCAACTGACCATGGGAAGTAGTCTGTCTAAAGAAGGTCTTTTCATTAAGGAAATGAAAAATAGTATCAGGGAGAGAGGAATTAGAGTTAAGAAAAAGGACTTGCATAAATATTTTTTGTTTTGTGGAAGAAAAATGTCCATGGTTAGTGTTACATGGTCCAGGAATTCACCCTCTTACCTGGAATAAGGTAGGAAGGGACATTAACAAACTCCTCAGAGACGGAGAAGAGGTTCCTGAAGCCTTTTTTAGTTTTTATGGGGTCATCAGGGACATCTTAAAAGATGTGGAGTGAGATGGACGATTTTCCCATCTCTTAGCCCTTGCGGATGACCTCTTTACTTGTCCCCCGGCAGAACATGAACCTTGCTCCAAGGTCAGTTCGCCAACCGCCCCTTTAAAAAATAAAACTAATTTGGAAAAAGGGACATCAGGCCTGGATGAGGGTGCCACTGGCGCGGCTTCGCCTTCCCCGTCCCTTATTGATGAGCCTATCCCCACGAAGTTGGCCCCCCCTTTATTGAGGCCACCTCCTCCAAATAAATCGTTAAAAAATAAGGCACTCTATCCTGTAATTCATCAAAATGTCCCTGACGATGATTGGCTTGACCCCTCACAGCAGGCCAGCCTCGAGACGGAGGCTACCAGATATGAGGAGGAAAAATACGGGTCCCGCCATCAATATCAGTCCCAAGCTTTTATAGCAGACCGGGAACATCCCAGACAACTCCACTGGCCCTCTCCACCTCCATATGGGCCATGTACCCCCAATGTTCCAAGCGCCCCCCCAAATAATTTAGTTCCTCTTACCCAGATTCCAGGGGTAGAAGGACTCTTAAAAACTAAAGACTCCCTGTTAAGACAGGTCTCCTCTTTAAAAGATGTCCTTTCCATAAAAAGGGAATTAAGAGATCTCACCCAACAAATACAGGAATTACAGACTGACCTTACAGGAGAAGCTGGTTTTGTTTTGCCTCGTTTGGGTTCCTTACCCAGAGCACAGGCCAGGCCAAGGATAAGTAAAAGTAGCAAGACACCAACTTCAGTGTCACTCTCTTTTCCAGTAATGACCCATTCTGGTACTCAGGGAAATCAGGTAGACACCACCCAGGGTGATAACTCAGAGGATGAAGATGCTGAACAAGGGACCTCGGCCTCTGAGGGAGAGGGGGAAGAATTAGAGGAAGAACGAGTGGGAGGTACTGTGGGCCAGGCCATATATAAAAAATTAAAAATTAAACATCTAAAAGACTTACATTCAGCAGTAAAAAATTATGGTATTAATGCACCCTTCACCCTTTCTATACTTGAAGGACTGGGCCAAGGAGGCAGCCTGCTGCCTCACGAGTGGGTTAAAGTGGTTCAGTCAGTCCTGACTAGAAGCCAGTTCTTAACCTGGAAGGCTGAATTTATAGATAAGGCAGAGGCTCAGGCTATCATAAACAAAAAACATGTTCAGATGGCCATTACCATCTGAAGTTGCTTTTTCTGTTTGCAGTCCTTCGACTGCCGCGCAGCGCCTGTCTGGTTTCCTCTGTTTCTGTTTAGTGTTGATTGTCTCTGTTGTCTGTCTTGTTGTCCTTAAAGGGAAGGGGCAGCAACTAACAACCCCCTTAAGTCTGACTTTAGATCACTGGAAAAAAGTTACAGCTCGAGCCCAGATTGTCAGGTTTTAGGAACTTGCTTGTTTGTCAATTATGAAATTGCCACTGACCACCTGCGAGTGGCCCCAGTTAGATCTCAGCCTTGGGCCTTGGTTCAGGGGGTCTGAGCGTGGGGGAGAACCTGTCAGTCTGAGGGGACGGCCTCTAGGGATTTTTTTCCCTTGCCCCAAGATGACTGGGAATTCTCCTCTGCCTCGGAAGGCCCCTGGGTCAATGCTTGCAGGAATCAAAAAAAAAAAAAATCCTCCGGAGGTGAGTAGAGGTGTTGAGTCCCCTAATAAGTAAATGGTGGTGAGATGTCGCCCCATTCACTGAGACCTGATTTTGTCTTTGTGGCCACTTGTTTGTCTTGTTTAGTGTGTGTGTTCGGTTCATGATTTCTGAAGTAGGGAAGATTTGGGTGAGTGTGGCAGGCTCACTCAGCAGACTCTGGATTCAGCTTGCTGAATGAGAACAGCACAGAGATTCAAAAGACTAGTGAATTGCCTTGCTAGATAAGCAAGCTCTGGGAAAATGAAGCCCAACAAAGGTACCTGGTTTAAAAGAAATACTGTCTTAAATTTTTGTTTAAAAACTTTAAAAGGTGTACGTACAACTGATTTTGATTTTTGCGTGCTTTAAGATCTGTGTGAGTGTTTTGAATGTGTCTGTGAACGTGTTCAAAGATAAAAATTGTCAGCATGCTGTAACAATTGAGTGAGTTTCAATTTAAAAATTCAAAAGGTTATGAGGTTTGGACATTACCAAAAATTTTAAAGAATCTTCACATTGTTTTAAATGGCTTTGTAAGAATTCTTTAACTTTCAAATTAAAAAATCTGGTATTTAAAAACTAATATTTTAAAATGCATAAGACAGTTTATACTGTAATCATGTTGCCTGGCTTAACAAAAATGCATTGGCTGTTTGAGATCTAGTTCCCTTGGCTAAAATTTGGGGATAAGTATTAGAAATTTAAATGTAAAGGTTAGTTTAACACTGTCAAAGATGTTACTTGTTCTGTCTGTCTAAAACTGTGTATTTCATTCGAGAACCAAGAGAAGAGACAAGGAAAAACTTAGAAGCCAACAGAAGACCTATCTTTAGGGGTGAGGGGTGAACAAGCAGAAGTGCAGTTCAGCTTGTCATGCATGGTGGGACAGGCCCTGGGAGGAGTCCACGCATGGTCAAAGAGGGCAAGCTGATGCAAATGCAGTTCATCTAACCCTAAAGAGTCAGATTGGGTGTGTGGCTATTCCATAGAAGGGGCTGGGTAGCCCATCTTTGTTCTCTCTTTTCTCTGCAGATAGACACTGAAAACAAGATGGTTAAAATGAGTGATGTGATGATCTGATTAGTATTGCTAAAACCTCCCCTTGGATGTGTTAACATTAAAATTAGGAAGGCCTTAAAAGAGGGCTAAAAAGTTATTTATATAATGTGGCTTACTTTCAATTATGTTCCACAATTAGGATGCTTCTAAAAGTTATCACGGTGTTAAGTCTAGCTTCGTGATATAGTAAAGGTGACTGTAATTCTTGCATTAAGGAAAAATTGTCATTTGAGTTTAAAAATCTTAATGTGTGTCTGTTTTAAAACAAGCAACCAAGAGGCAATGAGTGACACTTGGCCTCAAGATTTCAAGGGATCTTTTCGAAATGTAAATAAAAACTGAAGTATAAAATATTAAAGGTAATTAATAAGAGGTTTAAAAAATAGAAATGGATTTTTGGATATAAAGTTTAAATATAAAATTGTTCTTAACATTGGCCTCAATGTGCACAAAGAAAAAATTAGGATTACCAAAATAATTGCTATTCTAGTTTACTCTTATAGGTTTTTTAAGTTTCCAGCAAGCCCAAAGCAAAGCACAGAGGATTCTTACAAGTTGTCAGATGTAACTTTGACTCTTAATAAGTTTCAGGTAAGAGCATGCTTAAAAGCTACTTCTATGTTGATCACCTTGTTGCTTTTAATTGGAGTAAAATGGCCTTTTGTTAGACTCATTGATCTGCAAACTGGTTCAAAGCCAGCCCGGGCACAAAAAGGTTCCTGTGAGACTGTCACCTCTATTCAGCCAGCAGAGTACTAGCCCTGGACTAAAGAGTCAGGGGACAGTACTCAAGCCCCAAGCTCTAGACTCACAGTGGCAGAGTACTAGCCCTGGACTGAAGAGTTAGGGGACAGCATTCAAGCCCCGAGTCTGGGACTCAAAATGGCAGAGTGCTAGCCTTAAGCTGTAGAGCTGAGGGACAGTGCTCAGGCCCCGAGTTCAAGTCCAACAACCAGCTAAGGAAAATGCCAATGAGGCATTTATCCCACTGTGGAGAAGACACTTCTGGGACGAAAGCAATGGAGGAGCATCCAGAGGCAGTAAGCCACTGTTTGGATGGCAGAAATATCAGATCCTAGAGTCATTTGTGCATGGCCCTTCAAAACAGGTCAAAGCCGGGAGGTCATAGGAAGATAGTTTGGAAGCATGCCTAATGTTCATGACTACCTTGTAAGGGACAAGAACTTGCCAGTCCTCTGTGATAGTGAAAAGCTAATGTTATAAAATGTGGGAGATAGTTTAAATCTCAACCCCTTTATGTGCCAAAAGCTCTAATTGGCAGCTCTAATTGAGCTGACACTAGTTACATAAAGTTCATCTGCTCAGGAAATAGTTTGTAAACCTGAGAGTGTGTTTCTATTGATATCATTGATATCTGTCTAAAGGCCTGCAAAGGTAACTTAGGCATTATTTGGGATCATTAGAGGTCACATTCCTAAGCCATCTAGGAAGATGCTTTTGCAAACTAGAGTGCTATACAAGCTACACTGCTGTAGCCAGAGAAAAGGTCTGTGCAGTTGTCAAAAGTTAAAATATTATTCTTAATGACATCTAACCCTGATAGCCTCTTTGTAAAATAGGCTAAAGTTATAGGTCCCTGTCTAGGTAAGGTCAACGCCCCTAAAGTCAGCTTGAAGAAGTTACAGAAGATGGACCTTCGCCCTTCTACCCCCATTTTAAGATCAAGGGTCCAGAATCAGTTAAAAAAAAAAAAGACAAAAAAAAGACATAAAAATAGTGTTAACAGTTGTTGGTGTGCAAGGTGTGGAGACTGCATCTGTCAGAGATGGTTGCAAGACAAACCTTCTGAGCCTTCTGTGTCCATTTACAAAATATCTGGTTAGTAAAAAGGTTGTGATTTTGGTAAATTGTCCTGGGCTATTGTTTAAAGATCTTAAAAACCAGCAGGATCAAAGCCTGCCAAGTCTATGCAATGTATCCTTAACCAGTCTGTGTAGGAATTTACAGCTCAGCATGAGGTGTGACAGTCCCTTGGAGCCACTGAGAGACCCTGCTGCTGCTGCTGCTGCATACCCTAATGGGTAAAGTTCAACGATGGCCTGACAGCCACCTGGAAAAACTCCTGCCTGATTCCATCACCTGAGTCGGCTTCCTGGTTGACTGCTGCTAAATCTAAGATCTTGTGGGACATTCTTTTGGGTGATATCCAGAAACCCTCTCTTCCCACAGTGGATACTGGGGACAAGAATATCACTGGCTTGCTTGCCTTAGGCACTTCAGTGCATAGTGACTGGAAATCCACTCTATGGTCACAGCCTAGTTTGGCTCTGGTATGGTAATAACCTGAGTGTGTTATCAGTGGAGGTAATACTCTTAGCCTTAAAATCTAGCAAGCTTCTGCATCACAGTGGTGCCTTAAGGCTGTTTTAAGATAAAGGTTCTGCAAGCCAAAGGAAAATTGGGCAGTTTTAAACTACAACCACAAAGATGCTCAAAAAATCGTAAAAAAGAGGGTAGTAAAGAAAGCCTTGAAAAAAAATGTAAGGGGCTCTGGTACTGTTATTTTTGTTACAATCGGACCTTGTATACTCAACAGACTGGTGTCTTTTGTAAAAGAAAAAGATCAGCACAGTCCTTCTATTAGTTCTGAGATCCAAATACCAAGCATTGAGAACAACTGAAACCCCACAAGATAATATAGAGACACCCCTACGACTGAGATAAAAACCCCTAAATTTTAAGATTAAAATTAGCCCCCAAAAATGGGGGAATAAAAGATTAAAAATTAGAGTTACATTTTACAATTGCTAACTGCTGGTTTTGCTTCTGTAAACTTGCTTGCGCTAGCACTGACCCTTCCCCTCCCTGGAGATATAGAAAAGGTTTCGGGGTCTAGGTGTTGGCCCTGGGACAAGCTCTGTAGTAGTAATTAAAGGGCTAACAAGTAAATTCCCTAAATGGCCAAATGGGACCCAAGATAAGAAACAAGGAGTATGTTCCTCCGCATTCCTGTGTAAAAACTCCCGATTTAGGGGGCTCAAGATAAGGGCCATTTGATGAGCCCAGCAGACTAGGCCAAGTGTTAATCACAAGCCTGTAACACTGTAGATTCCCTAACCCTTACCTCCCAGAGTGACTACCTCAGTTTGATCATCCGCGCTAATTGTTTTATTGCAAAGAGTGTTATAAACTTCCCCAGGTAGTATGACATTGATTTTGGGATATCCTCTTTTTCCCTGTGCAACAATGTTATTAATGTTTTGCCTCCCTATACTCACAACAGAGCCAGGTTTTTGTTTGTGGCAATAATATGGCCTACACTGTACTTCCACAAAATTGGACAGGGCTCTGTATTCCAGCTATTTTGCTCCCAGACATTGACTTGATTTCCGGAGATGAGCCAGTACCCATTCCTGACTTTGATTATTTTGTTCCCCGACATAAAAGGGTGGTACAATTTATTCCCCTACTGATAGTACTTGGAGTGGCTGGTGCTTTAGGCACTGGGACTGCAGGATTAGCCACTGCTGTCTCCTCATACTCCAAGCTTTCACAACAATTAGCTGATGATATTACTAAAGCTTATCAATCTGTTAAGATCTTCAGGATCAGTTAGATTCATTAGCTGAGGTGGCTTTACAAAATCGGTTTAGATCTTTTAACTGCTGACAGAGGTGGCATTTGCTTAACTTTACAGGAAAAGTGCTGTTTTTATGCCAATAAGTCTGGCATTGTAAGAGATCGAGTTAAAAAACATCAGAAGGAGATTGAAAGACGGCGACATGAGTTTTTGAGCGCCCTATTTGGGCTGCTTGGGGAGGACTTTTGCCCTATGTTCTTCCACTCCTGGGTCCCCTTGTTGGATTACTTTTGCTTATTTCCTTTGGCCCTTGGGCTTTTCAACGGCTAACTCAGTTTATTAAAAACCAGATCGATTCGACCCTTACCAAAACCGTTTCAGTACACTACCATCAAGTGGAAACCCAAGAACGGGCTGTTGAGGCAGAGCAAGGGCTCAGGTTCAGCGCCTCTTGGTCCCGACCTCCCCAACGGGGCTAGCTAGAGAGTACTCAATGACGGGATTAGTATGGGGCCTGCGCTGGAGGCACAACATACAGAGGTCCTCGAGACCGGCTCAACATGGCACGATGCCAGAAGCAGGAGGCACCCCATATAGCCTAAGACAGGGCTCTCTCAGCCAGGCCAAAAGTCAACTCTGGCCATTTTTATAAAAGGAGGGCGAATTGTTGGAGACCCGAAACCTGCCTGAGAATGCTCTGGCCTCTTTCAAACACCTAATTGACAAGTAGCGGTTCTTGGAAATTCCAAGGTGCATATTTAGATAATATTTGGCTAACCATAAATATTCCTTTAGCCCTAAGTAAACTACATTTGGCTAACCATAAATATTCCTTTAGCCCTAAGTAAACTGCATTTGGCTAACCATAAACTTTCTCTTATCTCCAGCCCTAAGCAAACGGCGCCTGGCTAACCATAAATGCCTCTTAAAGAAATCACAGGAGATACCTTTAAGATTAGCACAACGGCCAAAGGATAAGCACGACCCATCCCTGACCCCGGGACTTCTCACCCTTGCTTCTGCAAAGTTTTTTCATTCCCTTCCCCTGTCCCTTCGGGTATATAAACCCTGCCTCACTTTAATAAAGCAGACCTTGACGCGACTCAGAGTGGCTCTGTCTTTCTTAATGCGCTTGGTCTCGATCCTCTCTCGCCCCCCTTGGTTCTTTCAGGAGGTGCCCCCTCGGATCCCCCACCAAATTACCTGGCCTGCTGGACGGGTCACCTAAACCTTACCTAACCGAAATCCTCACCCTCACACTCACCCTCACCCTAACCCTCACCCTCATCCTAGCCCTCACCCTAACCCTAATCCTAACCTTAACCATTACACTAACCCTAAACCTCACCCTCACTGTAACCCTCACCCTAACCCTTACCCTCACCCTAATCCTATACTTAAACCACACACTAAACAAAACCCTCACTCTTACTCTAAACCTACCCCTCACCCTAACCGTCACCCTAACTCTAAGCCTCACCCTAACCCTAACCGTAACCCTAACACTCACCGTCACCCTAAACCTCAACGTAATCCTACACCTCACCTACACTCTACCCCTCACCCTCACCCGAACCCTCACACTGACCCTAACACTCACCCTCACTCTATACATCACCCTAACCCTAACCCTCACCCTAACCCAAACCCTAACCCTCACCCTAAAACTCACCCACACCCTAAACCTCACCCTCAGCCTAATCCTCACCCTAACCCTTACCAAACCGAAATCCTCACCCTCACACTCACCCTCACCCTAACACTCACCCTCATCCTAGCCCTCACCCTAACCCTAACCCTAAAACTAACCCTAAACTTCACCCTCACCCTCACCCTCAAACTCAGCCTAACCCTAACCCTAACACTCACAATAACCCTTACTGTCACAATAACCCTCAACTTAACCGCACTGTAAGCCTCACCCTCACCCACACCCCCACCCTAACCCTCACCTTCACCCTATTACAAACCCTAACCCTAACCCTAAACCTAAACCTAAGCCTCACCCTAACACTAACCGTAACCCTAACCCTCACCATCACCCTAACCCTCAACATAATCCTAAACCTCACCCAGACTCTACCCCTCACCCTCACCCGAACCCTCACCCTGACGCTAACACTCAACCTCACACTATACTTCACCCTAACCCTAACCCTCACCCTAACCCAAACCCTAACCCTCACCCTAAACCTATCCTTCACCCTAACCCTCACCCTTAGCCTAATGCTCAACCTAACCCTATCCGTAAGTCTTACCTAACCAATATCCTCACCCTCACCCTCATCCTCACCCTAAACATCAGCCTAACCCTAACCATAAAACTCACAATAACCCTAACCCTAACCTTAAACCTCACCCTCACACTCAACCACACCCTCAACCTAACCCTCACCATCACCCTAACACTGATCCTAATCCTAAAACTAAACCTAACCCTCACACAAAACCAAACACTAAACCTCAATCAGACCTCCACGGAAACCCTAACCCTAACCCTAACAATAACCTTAACCCTAAGTCTCACCGTAACCCTCACCCTAACCCTTATCCTCACCCTAACCCTAACACTCACCCTCACCATAACCCTCACCCTAGCCCTAACCCTACCGTCAACCTAACCCTAATGCTAACCCTAAGCCTCACCCTCACCATAACCCTCACCCTAACAGTTAGCCATTCCCAAATCCTAACCCTCACAGTCACCCTAACCCTCATCCTAACCCTTACCCTCACTTTAAACCTAACCCTAACCCTAACCCTCAACCTCACCATAACCCTAAACCTAACTCTAACAATCACACTAACCTTAAAAATAACCCTCACCCTAAACAGAACCCTCACCCTCAACCTCATCCTAAGCCTAATCCTAAACCTAACCCTAATCCTATATCTAACCCTCACCCTCAACCTCACCCTAACCCTAACATTAAACCTAACTCTGACCCTCACCCTCACCGTAACCCTAACACTAACCCTAACCCTCACACTTATCCTAAACTTCACCCTAATCCTAAACCTAACCATAATCCTCACAATCACCCTAACACTCACTCTTACCCTAATGCTCACCCTAACCCTAATCCTCACCCTAACCCTAACCCTAACCCTAACCCTACTCCTCACCCTAACCTTAACCCTAAAACTCACCCTCATCCTTATACTTACCCTAACACTTACCCTCACCCTAACCCTCACCTTAACCCTAAACCTAACTCTAACCCTCACCCAAACTCTCAACATAACCCTTAAACTCAACCTAACACTAAACCTAAACCTAACACTAAACCTCACACTAACCCTAACCCTCACGCTAACCCTAACCCTACCCCCACCCTAGACTCACCCTAAACGTCACCCTAACCCAAAACTAACCCTCACCCTCAAGCTAAACCTCACCCTCACCCTCACCCTAACCCTAAACGAACACTAACCCTAACCCTTACCTTAAACCTAAATCTCACACTATAACCCTCCCTGTAACCCTCCCCCTAACCCTAATGCTAACCCTAATTTTCACCCTCACCCTGAACCTCACCCTAACCCTTACCCTCAACCTAACCCTAACCCTAACCCTAATCCTCACACTAACCCTCACCCTAACCATAACCCTCACCCTCACCCTCACCCTAACCCTAACCTTCACCCAAAGGCTAACCCGAAACCTAGCCCTCACCCTCACCCTCTCCTTTTCTGGCACCGTCACCCTAACCCTCACCTTTACCCTAGAACTCATCCACACCCGAACCCGAACTCTCACTATCAGGCTCAAATTCAGCCTCACCCTAAACATCACCCTAACCTTAAACCTCGCTCTAACCCTAACCTCACCCTAAACCCCACCCTAAGCCTAACCCTAACCATAATCCTAACTCTCACACTAACTCAACTACTCACCCTAATCCTAATCTTCACCCTCACCCTAACACTCACCGTAACACTAACCCTCACCGTATCCCTAACACTCACCCAAACCCTATCCCGAACCCAAACCCGAACACTGACCCTCACCCTAACCCTCACCCTCACCCTAAACCTCACCCTCACCCTATACCTAACCCTTACCTAACCGAAATCCTCACCCTCACCCACACCCTCACCCTAACCCTCACCCTCACCCTAATACAAACCCTAACCCTAAAGCTAACCCTTACCCTAAACCTCACCCTAACCCTAACCCTAGCCCTAACCCTCACCATCACACTAACCCTCAACGTAATACTAAACCTCACCCACACCCTACCCCTCACCCTCACCCTCACCCTCACCCTCATGCTAGCCTTCAGCTTAAGCCAAACCCTAACACTAACCCTAACCCTCACTATCACCCTCATCCTCAAGCTCAAACTAACCCTAACCCTAACGATCAAAATAACCCTTACCGTCACACTAACACTCAACCTAACCCTCACTCTAACCCTAACGCTCACCCTCACCCTAACCCTCACCCTCAACCTAACACTAACCCTAACGCTAAAAGTAAACCTAACACTCACACTAACCCTATCCCTAAACCTCAATCCCACCCTCGCCCTAACCCTAACCTAACCCTAACAATAACCCTAACCCTAACCCTAAACCTCTCCCTAAACCTTACCCTCACCCTAACCCTAATCCTCACCCTCACCCTCACCCTAACCGTCACCCTAACTCTCACCCTAACCCTAACACTCACCCACACACTGACCCTCACTCGAACCCGAACACTCATACTCACTTTCTCCCTAAACATTACACTACACCTAACCCTCAACCTAACCCTAACCACTACCTTCACCCTCATCCTCACACTCACCCAAACCCAAACCGTAACCCTCACACAAACACTACCCCTCACCCTAAACCTAACCCTAAACCTCAACTCACCCTAAGCCTAATCCTAACCCTAACGCTAATCCTAAACCTAACCCTCACCCTCACCCTCAACCTCACCCTAACCCTAAACCTACTCCTAACCCTAACCTCACACTAAACCTAACCCTCACCCTAACAATAACCCTACCCCTCACCATAACCCTCACCTTAACTCTAACCTAAACCCTAAACCTCACACTAACCCTAACCCTAATCATAAGCCTCACACTCACCCTAAACCTCACAGTCACCCTAACCCTCACCATAAACCTAACCCTCACCCACACCCACACCCGAACCCTCACCCTCACCCTAAACATCACCCTAACCCTAACCCTAACCCTAACCCTCACCCTCACCCTCAAAATAAGCCTAACCCTAACCATAATCCTAAATCTCACACTAACCCTAAACCTCACCCTAACCTGAATCTTCACCCTCACCCTAACCCTCACCATAAAAAAAAAACCCTCAACCTAAAGCTAACCCTCAACCACACCCTAACCCTCACCTTTACCATAACACTCACCCTTACCCTAACCCTTACCCTCACCAGAAACATCACCTTAACCCTAACCCTCAACTTAACCCTTACACTAAACTTCACCCTCACCCTAACACTCATGCTAACACTCACCCTCACCCTAATCCTCACACTAACCCTAACCCTAATCCTTACCTAAGTGAAATCCTCACCCTCACCCTCACAGTCAATCTAACCCTAACTCTCACCCTAACCCTAACAGTAACACTCACTGTCAACCTCACCCTCACCCTCAGCCTAAACCTAAACCTAACCCTAATCCTCACCCTCACACTAAACTTCACCCTAAACCTTACCCTCACCCTAAACCTAAACCTAAACCTAATCCTCACACTAACCCTATACTTCACCCTAACCCTAACCCTAACCCTAACCCTAATCCTAATCCTAATCCTCACCGTCACCCTCACCCTTATCCTCACCCTAAATCTAACCTTAACCCTAATCATAAACCTAAACCTCACCATCACCCTCACCCTAAACGTAACACTAACCCTAATCCTCACCCTCACCCTCACTCTCACCCTCACTCTCACCCTAAAACTAACCCTAATACTAACACTCACCCTAACCCTAACCCTAACCGAAAGCATAACCCTAACCCTCAGCCTAACCCTGATCCTAACCCTCACACTCAACCTAACCCTAACACTAACCCTAACCTTCACTATAAGCCTCAGCCTAACACGCAACCAAACCCTAACCCTAACCCTCAACCTAACCCTAACGCTATCCCTACACTAACTGAACCTTAACCCTAACCCTAACCTTCACACTACCCTCACCCTCAACCTAACCCTAACCCTACCCCTCACACTGCCCCTCGCCCTAACCCTCTCCGTAAACCTAACCCTCACCCTCAACCTCACCCTTACCCTAACCCTAAAAATAATACTCATCCTCACCCTAACCCTCACCTTAACTTTTACCCTCACCCTCACACTAACCCTCACACTAACCCATACACTCACCCTAACCCTAAATCTCACATTAACCCTATCCCTCACCCTAACCCTAACCCTCACCCTAACCCTCAAACTAATCCTTACTCTCAGCCAAACCCTAACCCTAACCTTCACCTTCAACGTAAACCTCACCCTCACCCTAACCGTAACATTCACCATAAACCTCACCCTAACCCTAACTCTCACATTAACCCTATCCCTCACCCACACGCTAAACCTCACCCTCACCCTAAACCTAACCCTAACCCTCACCCTAACCTTCACCATAACCCTAACCTTAACCCTCACCATCACCCTATCCCTCACCCTAACCATTACCTTCACCCTCACCCAAACCCTAACTCTAACCCTAAACCTCACCCTAAACCTCAAGCTAACCCTCACCCTCACCCTAAACCTTACCCTAAACTTAAACATAAAGCTCACCCTAACCCTCACCCTAATCCTAACGCTAAACCTAACCCTAAAACTCTCCATAACTCTCACCCTAACCCTTACCCTCACCCTAACTCTAACCCTATCCCTATTACTAACTCTCACACCTAACCTAACCCTCACCCAAAACCCAACCCAACACCTCACCCTAACCCTAAACCTAACGCTAATCCTCACCCTAACCAAAACCCTCACCCTCACCCTCACCCTAACCCTAACCCTAATGCTGTACCTCACCTTAAACCTAACCCAAAACCTAAACCTTAACCCTAAAACTCACCCTCACCCTAACCCTAACCCTAAAGGTAACCCTCACACTAAATCTATCCCTCACCATAACCATTATCCTAACCCTCAGCCTAACCCTCACCCTAACCGTAAGCCTAACCCTAATCCTCACCCTATCGCTAACCCTAACTCTCACCTTCACCCTCAACCTAGACCTCACCCTAACCCTTACCCTAAACCTCACCATAACCCTATCTCTCACCCTCACCCTAACCCTCACCCTCACCCTAAACCTAAACCTAACTCATTCAAACCCTCACCGTAACCCTAATGCTAACCCTAACCCTAAACCTCACCCTCAACCTAACCCTCACCATAACCTTAAACCTAACTCTAACTCTCACCCTAACCCTCACCATAACCCTAAACCTAACCCTAATCTTCAACATCACCCTAATCCTCAGCATAAAGATTACCCTCAACCTCACCCAAACCCTAACCCTAAACCTAACCCTCAACCTAAACCTTATCCTAACCTTAAAGCTAACACTCATCCTAAACCTAAACCTAACCCTCACCCTAACCCTAACCCAACCCCTCAAACTGACCCTCACCCTATCCCTAACACTAACCCTAACCCTCACACTAACCCTAACCATAACCCTAACAGTCACCCTCACCCTCACCCTTACCATCACCCTAACCTTCACCCTAAACCTAACACTCACCCACACCCTAGCCCTCACCCACACCCGAACCCTAAACGGCACCCTAAACCTCACCCTCAACCTAATACTCACCCTAAACCTAACCCTAAACCTTACCTAACCGAAACCCTCACCCTCACTGTCACCCTAACCCTTATACTCAGTCTAGCCCTCAATTTAACCTTAACCTTCACCCACACCTTCAACCTCACCCTCATCCTCTGCCTAACCCTAATCCTAATCTTAATCCTACCCCTAACCTTCACCCTCACCTTAACCCTAACACTACCAGAACCCTACCCCTAACCTAACCGTTACCCTAACCCTAACCCTCACCCTAATATTAACCTTAAACCTAACCCTAACACTCACACTAACCCTAAACCTCACCCTAACCCTATGCCTACTCCTCAGCCTAAACCTCATCCTAACCCTAACCCTAACCCTAACCCTCACACTAAACCTAACCCTAACCCTAACTCTCAACCTCACCCTAACCCTAATCCTCACGCTAACCCTAAACCTCACCCTCACACTAAGCCTAACACTAAACCTAGCCCTCAAACTCCGCCTCACCATAACAATAACCCGATCCTTAACCCTCACCCTAACCCTAACCCTCACACTCACCCTAACCCTAACTCTCACCCTAACCCTAACTCTCACCCATACCCTCACCCGAACCCGAACCCGAACCCTCACATTCACCCTAACCCTCATCCTCACACTAAACATCACACTAACCCTAACCCTCACCCTAACCCTAACCCCAAATCTCACCCTCACCCTCACCCTCACACTGACCCTCACCCTAACCCTAACCCTAACCTTCAAACAAACCCTATCCATCACCCTAACCCTAACCCCAACACTCAAATTCACCCTAAGCATAATTCTAACCCAAACCCTAATCCTAAACCTAACCGTCACCCTCACCCTATCCCTAATCCTAACCCTAACCCTCAACATCACCCTCACCCTCACCCTAACACTAACCCTAACCCTAACCCTAACCCTCACCCTAACTAGCACCCTAAACCAAACGCTAACATTAAATCTAATCCTAAGCGAAACACTAACTCTCACCCTAACCCTGACCCTAACCCTTTGGCTCACCCAAAACCTAATCTTAACCCTAACTCTCACACAAATCCTTACCCTCACCCTAATCCTTACCCTCACTCTAACCCTAACCCTAACCCTAACATTCACAGTATGCCTAATCCTCACCCTAACCCTAATCCTAAACCTCACCCTAACACTCACCCTAACCCTAAACCTCACCCTAATCCTCACCTATCCCTAATCCTAACCCTGTGCCTCACCCTCAACCTAACCCTCACCGTCAACCTAACCTTCACCCTAACCCTAACTCTAAACCTCACCCTCAAAATAACCCTCATCCTAACACTAAACCTAACTGTCACCCTAACCCTAGCCCCCACCTTAACACTAAAACTAACCCTAAATCTCACCCTCAACCTCACCCTAATCCTAACCCTAACCCTAAAACTCACCCTCACCCTAAACCTCACCCTAACCCTTTCCATCACCCTAACCCTAACCCTCACCCTAATCATCAACCTAAACCTCACACTAACCCTAAACCTCTCCCTTACCCTTAACCTCAACCTCACCCTAAACCTAATCCTAACTCTCACACTAAAACTAATCCTCAGCCTAATCCTAACCATCACCCTCAGCCTAACCCTCATACTAACCCTAACCCTAACCCTAAAACTCACCCTAACGCTATCCCTCACCCTCACACTTAATCTCACCCTCAGCCTAAACCCAACCCTAATCCTAACCCTAACCCTCACGCTCACCGTCACCCTAACTCTAACACTAACCTTAATCCTAACCCTCAACCTCAACCCCACCCTAACCCTAACCCTATCCCTAAACCTCACCCTATCCCTAAACCTCATCCTAAACATAACCCGAACCCTAAACCTCACCCTCACCCTATTCCTCACCCTAACCCAAACCCTAAATCTCACCCTCACCCTAGCCTTCACCCTAACCCTAACCCTAACCCTCACTCTCACACTAAGCCTAATCATAACACTAAACCTCACCCTCACCCTAACCCTCACCCTAACCTTTAACCTCACCTCAACACTAAGACTCACCTTAACCCTCAACCTAACCCTCACTCTAAACCTAACCCTCACCCAACCCTTACCCTCCCTCTATCCCTGACCCTAACCCTAACTCTCACCACAAAGCTAAACCTCACGCTAACCCTCAGCCTTACCCTCATCCTAATCCTAACCCTATCCCTCACCCTAACACTAAACCTAAGCCTAACACTCACCCTAACCCTAACTCTCACCTTCAACCTCACCCTTACCCTCGCCCTCAGCATAACCCTAACCCTAACCCTAATCTTACCCTAACCCACACTCTCACCATCACCCTAACAATAATCCTAACCCTAATCCTAACCCTCAACCTCACCCTAACCCTAAAGCAACCCTATCCCTAAACCTCACACTAACCCTACCCCTCACCCTAACCCTAACCCTAACCCCCACCCTCATCCTAACCCTAACACTAACCCTAACCCTCACCCTAACCCTCACCCTAACCCTTACTCTCAACCTAAACCTAACCCTAAATCTAACCCTCACACTAACACTCACCACACTATAATTCTAACCCTAACACTCACCCTAATGCTAACCCTAACCCTAACCTTCACCGTCAACATAACCCTTACCCGAACCCTAAACATAACCCACGCCCTAATCCTCACCCTCACAGTAAACATCACCCTAAACCTAACCCTCACCCTAACCCTAACCCTAACCTTCAACCTAACACTAAACCTAACCCTCAACCATTCCCTCACACTCACCCTAAGCCTGACCCTAAATATAATCCTAAACCTAACCTTCCCCTTCACCGTCACCCTCACCCTAAACCTCACCCTAAGCCTAACCCTAGCTCTAACCCTCAAACTCACCCTAACCCTCACCCTAAACCTCTCCCGAACCCTAACAATTACGGTAAAACTAACGGTAACCCTCACGCTCAGCCTAAAACTCACCCTCACCCTCACCCTAACCCTAAACCTAACCATCAACCTAACCCTAAACCTAAACAAAATCTAACCCTAAGTCTCAACATCACCCTAACGATAACACAAACCCTAATCCTCACCCTAACCCTCTCCCTAACCCTAAATCTAACCCTTGATCTAACCCTAAACCTAACCGTCACCCTCACCCTAACGCTCACCCTCATCCTAACCTTAACCCTAAACCAAAACCTAATCCGAATGCTCACCCTAACGTAACAATCAGCCAAAATCTAACCATAACCCTAATCCTAGCCCTAGCCCTCGCCTTGAAGTTCACTTTAAATCTAACCCTAACCCAAACCCTCACCTTAATCCTAACCCTAAAACTAACCGTAACCCTAACCTTCACCCTAAACATAACCCTCACACGAATGCTAACCCTAACCCTCACCCTCACCCTAAACCTCACCCTAACCCTTACTCTCACCCTAACCTTCACCCTAAACCTAATCCTAACCCCTAACCTAACCCTCATCCTCACCCGATCCCTCACTCTCACCCTGACCTTCAACCTCAACCTAAACATCACACATAACCTAACCCTCAAACTCACCCTCAACCTCACTGTCAGCCTAACCCTAACCCTAAACCTAAACCTAACCCTAAACCTATCCCTCACCCTCACCATCACCCTCACCCAAACTCTAACCGTAAAAATAACCCTAACCCTAAACCTAACCCTAACCCTAACCTTAACCGTAACCCTAACCCTCACCTTCACCCTCATCCTCACACTCAGCCTAAACCTAACCCTAACCCTAATCCTAAACATAACCCTCAGCCTCACCCTCACTCTAACCCTAAACTTAACCATAACCGTAACTCTCACCCTCACCATCAACCTCACCGTAACCCTAACCCTAAAAATAACCCTGACCCTAACCCTAACCGTTACCCTAAACCTAACCCTCACCCTAATCTTAACTCTAACTCTATCCCTAACCCTAACCGTCACACTAACCCTAACCCTCACCTTAACCCTAACCCTATACCTCAGCCTAAACCTCATCCTAACACTAAATCTAACCCTAACCCTCACCCTATCCCTCACAATAACCCTAACCTTCACCCTAACCCTAACCCTCAAGCTCACCCTCAACCTCAACCTAAGTGTAACCCTAACCCTAACACTTACCCTCACTCTCACCCTAAACCTAACCATATCCCTCACCCTCACCCTAACCCTAACCCTCACCCCAACGCTAAACCTAACCCTAACCCTCACCCTCCCCCTCCCCCTCCCCCTAACCCTAACCCAAACTCTCACCCTAACCCTAATCCTAACCCTAATCCTAACCCTAATCCTTACCCTCACCCTAACCCTTACCCTAACCCTCACACTAACTAGCACCCTAGCCCTAAAGCTAAGCCTAAATCTAATCCTAAACTAAACCTTACCCTCACCCTAAACCTCACCCTAACTGTTTTCCTCACCCTAAGCCTAAACTTAACCCTAATCCTCACACAAAACCTTACCCTCACCCTAAACCATACCCTCACCCTAAAGCTAACATTAACCCTAACCTTCACACTAACCCTTACCCTCACCCTAACCCTAACCATAAACCTCAACCTAACCCTCACCCTAACCCTAACCCTCACCAATTCCTCACCCAATCCCTAATCCTAACCCAGCCCTCCCCCTCAACCTAACCCTCACCATCACCCTAACCCTCACCCTAAAAATAACCCTAACCTTCACCCTCAAAATAACACTCATGTTAACCCTAAACCTAATTATCACCCTAAACCTACCCCCTAACATAACCCTAAAACTAACCCTAACCCTCACCCTCACCCTAACCCTAATCCTAACCCTAAACCTCACCCTGACCCTAACCCTCACCCTAAACCTTACCTTCACCCTACCCTAACCCTCTCCCTAACCTTGAACCTAACCCTCACACCAACCCTAACACTCACCCTAACCCTTAACATCAACGTAACCCTAACCCTAACCCTAACGCTCTCACTAACACTAATCCTCACCCTAATCCTAAACCTACCCCTCAGCCTAACCCTCATACTAACCCTAAACCTCACCCTATCACTAAACCTAACCTAACCCTCACGCTAACCATAACCCTCACCCTCACCCTTACCCACAACCTCAGCCTAACCCTAACCGTAAACTTAACTGTAACCCTCACCCTCACCCTCACCCTAACTCAAACGCTAACCTTAATCCTAACCCTCAACCTCACCCTCACCCTAAACCTAACCCTATCCCTGAACCTCACGCTATAACTAACCCCAACCCTCACCCTCACACTAAGCCTAATCCTAACCCTAAACCTCACCCTCACCCTAACCCTCACCCTAAAGCTTAATCTCACCCTAAACCTAACCCTCAGCCACACCCTAACCCTCATCCTGAGCTCAAACTTCACATTCACCCTAACCCTTACTCTCAACCTATCCCTGACCCTAACCCTAACCCTCACCCTAGTGCTAAACCTCACCCTACCCCTCAGCCTAACTCTCATCCTAATCCTAACCCTAACCCTAACCCTCACCCTAACATTAACCCTAACACTTACCCTCAACCTAACCCTAACTCTCACCCTCAACCTCACCCTTACCCACACCCTCAGCCTAATCCTAACCCTAACCCTAATCCTAACCCTAAACCACACCCTCACCCTCACCCTAACTCTAACCCTAACACTAATCCTAACCATCAACGTCATCCTCACCCTAAACGAACCCTATCCGTAAATCTCACCCTAAACAAAACGCTAACACTAATTCTAACCCTATCCATCACCATCACCCTAACCCTAACACTAACCCTAACCATCACCCTAACCCTTAACCTCAACCTAACCCTAACCCTAATCCTAACTCTCATGCTAAATCTAATCCTAACCCTAACCGTAACCCTACCCCTCAGCCTAACCCTCATACTAACCCTAATCCTAGCTGTAACCCTCACCCTTACCCTAACACTAACCCTAACCCTAACCATCACCCTAACCATCAACCTAACCCTAACCGTAACCTTACGCCTCACCCTACCGCTAACACTAACCCAAACCCTCACACTAACCCTAACCCTCACTGTCACCCTAACCCAACCCATACCCACACCCTAACCCTCACCCTAACCCTAACCTTACCCCTCAGCCTAACCCTCATCCTTACCCTAACCCTAACACTCTCCCCAACCCTAACCCTAACCCTCACCCTTAACCTCACCCTCAGTCTAACTCTAACGCTAACCCTAATCCAAACCCTAACACTCACCCTCACCCTAACTCTAACCCTAACCCTAATCCTCACCCTCACCCATACTCTCTCCCTAACCATAATCAATCCCTAATCCTCACCCTAACCCTAACCCTCACCCAAAACCGAAGTCGCAGCCTCACCCTAACCCTAACACTAACACTAACCCTAACCCTCACACTAACCCTAACTCTAACACAAAACCTCACCCTAATGCTTCCCCTCATCCTAACCCTAGCCCTAACCCTAATCCTAACACTATCCCTAACCCTAACCCTACACATAAACCTAATCCTCACCCGAACCTGAACTCTCACCATCACCCTAAACCTAAACCTCACCCTAACCCTAACCCTACCCTTCAGCCTAAACCTAATCCTTACCCTAACCCTAACACTCTCCCCAACCCTAACCCTAACCCTCAACCTTAACCTCACCCTCAGACTAACCCTAACCCTAAGCGAAATCCTAACCCTAACCTTGACCCTCACCCTAACTCTAACCCTAACCCTAATCCTAACCCTAGCCCCAGCCTAACCATAACCCTAACCCTAAACCTCACCCTACCCCTCACCATAAAAATAACCCTCACGTTCACCCTAAGCCTAACTCTAACCCTAACCCTCACCCTAAAGCTCAACCTAACCCTAACGCTAACCCTAGCCCTCAACATCACCCTAACCTTCACCCTACCCCTAACCATAACCCTCACCCTTAACCTCACCCTCAGACTGACCCTAACCCTAATCCTAATCCTAAACCTAACTCTCAACCTCACATTAACGCTAACACTAACCATAATCCTAACCCTCACCCATATCTCTCCCTAACCCTAACCAATTCCTAAACCTCACCCTAACTCAAACCCTCACCCTAAACCTAAGCCACAGCCTCACCCTAACCCTAACACTAACACTAACCCTAACCCTTACCCTAACACTCACGCTCACCCTCACCCGAAACCTAAGCATAACCCTACCCCTAACACTCACACTCGCTCTCACACTAACCCTAACCATATCCCTAACCCTCACCCTAACCCTAACCTTCACCCCAACGCTAAACCTAACCCTAACCCTTACCCTCACCCTCAACCTCACCGTAACCCTAAACCTAACCCTCACCCTAATACTAACCATAACCCTAATCCTAAACCTAACCCTCACCCTCACCCTAACCCTAACCCTAACCGTCACCCTAACGCTAACCCTAAACTAATCATAAACTAAAACCTAACACTCAACCTAACACTCAACCTAAATGTTTTCCTCACCCTAAACCTAATCTTAACCCTAACCCTCACCCTAACCCTAACCCTCTCCCTCAGCCTAGACCTCAATCTAACCCTAACCCTAACCCTAATCCTCACCTTAACCCTAACCCTCACCCTAACCCTAAACCTAAATTTAACCCTCACCCTAACGCTCACCCTAACCATCAACCTAACCCGAACCCTAACCCTAGCCCTAACACTAACTCTAATGCTAACACTAGCACTCACCCTCACCCTAACTCTAATCCTAACCCTAACCTTCACCCTAAACCTAACTCTCACCCTAATCCTAACCTTAACACTAGCCCTCAGCCTCACCCTAGCCCTCACCCTAACTCTAAACTTAACATTAACCATAAAACTAAACCTAAACATAAATCTCACCCTCAACCTCAACCTCACCATCACCCTCAACCTAACCCTCACCCTCACCCTCTCAGTAACCCTAACCATAAACCTAAACCTCACCCTAAAACTAACTCTGACCCTCACCCTCACCCTCACCCTAAGCCTAACCCTAAACCTAAGCTTAATCCCAAACCTAACCCTCATACTCACCCTCACCCTTAACCTAAAACTCACCCTAAAACTATCCCTAAACCTAGCCCTCACACTTACCCTTACCCTGACCGTCACCCTAAGCCTCACCCTAACCCTCACCCTCACCATAGCCCTCACACTAAAACTAACCCTAACCCTAAAACTCATCCGCAACCTCACCCCCAACTTCAGCATAACCCTAACCCTAAACCAAATACTAAACATAACCCTAATCCACACCCTCACCCTCACCCTCACCCTAACCTTAACCTAACTCTAAGGCTAACACTAGCCCTCAATCTAACACTAACCCTAATCCTAACCTTAACCCACACCCTAACGCTAATACTAACCCTAATCTTCAAACTCACCCTAACCCTCACCCTAACCCTTACCCTCAACCTCAACCTCACCCTAACATTAACTCTAAACCTAACCCTAAACCTCACCCTCACACTCACCCTAACCCTAACCCTAAACCTACCCCTCAGCCTAAACCTCACCCTAAACCTAACCCTAAACCTAGTCCTCACCCGATCCCTAACCCTAACCATCACCCTCACACTAACCTCAACCTCACCGTAACCCTAATGCTAACATTAACCCTCAACCTCACACTAACCCTCACCCTAACCCTTAACCTCACCCTGACCCTAAACCTAACCCTAACCCTAAATTAGCTTGCACCCTAAACCTTACCCAAATCATCACTCTAACCCTCACCCTAACCCTAACCCTCACCCTCACCCTCACCCTAACCCTAACGCTAACCCTAACTGTAACCCTAAATCTAACCTTAACCCTAACGCTAACCCTCAACATAACCCTCACTCTCACCCTAACCCTAATGCTATTCCTAAACCTCACCCTAACCCTAACCCTCACCCTAACCATAACCAGAACCCTAACCTTAATCCTCAACATAACCCTCAGCCTTAATCTCACCCCAACCCTAACCGCATCCCTAACATTCACCCTAACCCTAACCCTAACCCTAATGCTATTCCTAACCTTCACCCTCACCCTTACCCTCACTCTACCCCTTACCCTCACCCTAACCCTATCAATCACCCTAAACCTTACCCTCACCCTAACCCTAACCATAACCCCAACTCTAACCCTCACCTTCACCCTAAGCCTAACCTGGACCCTAACCCTCACCCTAACTGGAACGCTATCCCTAAACCTCACCCTCACCCTAAACCTCATCCTAACTCTTACCCTCCCCCTAACCCTAACCCTAACCCTAAAACTAAACCTCATCCTAACCCTCACCCTAACCCTAAACCTAACCCTAACCCTCACCCTAATGCTCACCCTAACACTCACCCTAACCCTAACCATCACAGTCACCCTAAAACTCATCCTAAGCATTTCCCTTACCGTAATCCTAATCCTAACACTAATCCTAACCCTCACACTAACCCTAACCCTTACCCTAACCATAACCATAACCCTCAGCCAAACCCTCTTCCTAACCCTAACCCTAACCCTCAACCTAACCTTAAACCTAACCCTCAACCTAATCCTAACCCTAACCCTCAACCTAACCCTAACCCTAAACCTAAACCTAACCCTCATCCTAACCGTAAACTTCACCCTCACCCTCAACTTCACCCTCAGCCTAACCCTAATCCTAACCCTAATACTAACCCTAACCCTCACACACACCCTCACCCTAACTCTAACACTAACCCTAACCCTTACACTCAACCTAAATCCAAACCTATCCCTAACCCTCAACCTAACACTAACTCTCAACCTTACCCTAACAATAACTCTCACCCTCACCCTAAGCCTAAACTGAACTCTAACCCTCACCCTAACCCTCACCCTAACTCTAATGCTGTCCCTAAACCTCACCTTCACCCTAAACCTCATTCTAACCCTTACCCTCAACATAACCCTCACCTTCACCTTAACCCTCACCCTAAACCTAACCTTCACCCACACCCTAAAACTTACCCTTACCCTCACCCTCACCCTCACCATAACCTTACCTTAAACCTCAGCATAACCCTAACACTCACCCTAAACCTAACTATAAACCTCACCCTCATACTAAACCTAACCCTAACCCTAAGTGTAACCTGAACTCTAACACTCACCCTAAACCTCACCCTAACTCTAATGCTGTCCCTAAACCTCACCCTCGCCCTAAACCTCATTCTAACCCTTACCCTCACCATAACCGTAAACCTAACCCTAACCCTAATCCTGACTGCAACCCTAACCCTAACCCTCACCCTAACCCTCACCTTCACCTTAAAACTCACCCTAATCCTAACCTTCACCCACACCCTAAAACTCACCCGAACCTGAACCCTCACCCTCACCATAACCTTAACTTAAACCTCAGCATAACCCTAACACTCACCCTAAACCTAACTCTAAACATCACCCTCATACTAACACAAACCCTAACCCTAACCTTAACCCTCACCCAAATCCTAACCCTAAACCTACGGCTAACCCTAACCCTCATTTTCACCCTAACCCTCACCCTAATCCTTATCCTCACACTAACCCTAACACTAACCCTAACAATTACATTAACCATAACCCCCAACCTAACCCTAAACCCACCCCTCACCCTACCCATCCTCCTAACCCTAAACCTAACCCTCACCCTAATCCTAACCCTAAGCCTCACCTTCAACCTAACCCTCAACCTAACACTAAAACTCACCTACAAACTTACCCTCAACCTCAACCTCACCCTCACTGTCACACTAAACATCACCCTAAACCTACCCCTCACCCTAATACTAATCCTCACCCTAACCCTAACCCTCACCTTAAACTTCACCCTCAACCTAATCCTCACCCTAACCAGAAACCTACGTCTTTCGTAACTGAAAACCCTCACCCTAAACCTCACCCTAACCCTCACCCTCACCCTGGCCCTCACCCTAAAACTAACCCTAATGCTAACCCTCACCCTCAACCTCACCCCACCCTCAAGCCTAACCCTAATCCTAACACTAATCCTAACCCAATGTGTAACCCACATTCTCACCCTAACCCTAAACCTAACACTTACCCTAATGCTAACACTAGCCCTCACACTCACCATAACCCTAACCCTAACCCAAAACCTCACCCGAACCCTAACCCTAACCGTAATGCTAACCCTAAACCTCAAAATCATGCTAACCCTCATACTAAAACTTACCCTCACCCACAAACTCACCCTAAACCTAACCCTAATCCTAACCATAACACTTGACCTAACCCTCACCCTAACCCTAATTGTAACTGTACCCCTCAGCCTCACTCTCAACCTAAACCTAATCCTACCCAAATCCTCACCCTATCCCTAAACCTAACCGTAACCCTCACGATAACCCTCACACTCACCATAACCCTAATGCCAATATTAAACCTCAACCTCACCCTAAACCTCGCCCTATCACTTACCCTCACTTTAACCCTATCCTCACCCTCACCTTAACCCTCACCCTAACCCTTACACTCACCCTAAAGCTCACCATAACCCTAAGCCTAACCATACACTCAACCTCAACCTAGCCCTCACCCTAACCCTTACCCTCACCCGAACCCTAACCATAAACTTCAGCTTAATCCTCATCCTAACACTCTCCCTAAAGCTAACCATCATCCTAAACGTAACCCTAACACTAACCCTAACCCTCACCCTCACCCTAACGCTAACCCTCACCCTCACCCTCAACCTCAGCCTCAGCCAAACGCTATTTCTAAACCTAACCCTCACCCAAACCCTAAACCTCACCCTTACCCTCAACCACACCACCACCCTCACCCTGACCCTCACACTCACCCTAACCCTAACCATAACCCTAAACCTCACCCTAAACCTAACCCTCACCCTCACCCTCGCCCTCACCATCACCCTCACCCTAACCCTCATAACCCTAACCCTCACCCTAAACCTTACCCTCACCCTAACCCTAATCCTAAGCCTACCTGTAAACCTCACCATCACCCTAAGCCTAACATGAATCCTAACCCTCAAACTAACCCTCACCCTAAATCTAACACTATCCCTAAACTTCACCCTCACCCTAAACCTCATCCTAAACTTTACCCTCTCCATAACCACTAACCCCAAGCCTAATCCTCACCATAATCTTAACCCTCACCCATACCCTAACCCACACCTTCACCTTAACCCTCACCCTAAACCTAACCATCTTCCCCACCCTAAAACTCACTCTCACCCAAACCCTCACCCTCATCCTAACCCTACTCAAAACCTCACCCTAACCAGAACCCTCACATTAAACGTAAATCTAACCCTCACCCTCATAGTAACACTAACTCTCACCTTAACCCTCACCCAACCCTCACCCTAAACCTAAAGCTAACCCTAACCCTCCCCCTCACACTAAATATTACCCTAATCCTAACCCTAACCCTTACTCTAACAGTAACCCTCACATTAACCCTGACCCTCACCCTAACCCTAAACCTACTCCTCACCCTACCCCTCACCCTAACAGTAACCCTAAAAATCACCCTAACCCTAGCCCTAACCCAAACCTTGACCCTAACCCTCAACGTCACCCTAACCCTCACCCTAACCCTAACCCTCACCTACACCCTCACCCTCATCCTCACCCTCACCCTAACACTAACTCTCACGCTAAACATCAGTCTAACCCTAATCCTCACCCTAATCCTCACCCTAATCCTCACCCTAACCATAACTCTCACATTAAACCCCACCCTCATCCTAATACTCAAACTAAACCTAACCCTTAGCCTTTCCTAAACGAAACTCTCACCCTCACCCTAAGCCTCACACTAAACCTCACCCTCACACTAGCCCTTACCCTAAAACTAATCCTAACCCTAACCCTTATCCTCAATCTCAGACCCACCCTCAGCCTAAGCCTAACCCTAAGCCTAGCGCTCACCCTAAACCTTAAACTCACCATCACCTTAACCCTAACCCTCACCCTAACCCTAAACCTAAACCTAACCCTCACCCTCACCCTCACCCTCACCCAAACCCTAAACCTAACCCTAACTCTCACCCTAACCCTAATGCTAACCCTAACCCTCACCCTCACCATAACCCTAACCCTAACCCTAACCCTCACCCTAACCCTAAACCGAACCCTAATGCTATCACTAACCCTCACCCTCACCTTAACCCTCATTCTAACCCTTACCTTCACCAAAACCCTCACCCTAACCCTAACCCTAACACTAACACTAAACCTCACCATAACTCTGGCCCTAATTATAAAACTAAACCTAAACCTCACCCTAACGCTCACCCTAACCCTCAACCTAACCCTAACCCTCACCCTTAGCCTAACCCTCTCCCTAAACCTTACCCTCACCCCAACAATAACCCTAAACCTAACTCTAACCCTCTCGCTCACCTTAACCCTCACCCTAACCCTAACCTTAATCCTCAAATAACCCTAACCATCAACTTAAACCTCACCCTCAAACTAATCCTCATCCTAATCCTATCCCTAAGCCTTTCCTAACCGAAACCCTCAACTTCACCCTAACACTCACTCTCACCCTAGCCCTCACCCTAAAACTAACCCTAACCCTAACCCTCACCCTCACCCCCAAATTCAGCCTAACCCTAAACCTAAACCTAATCCTAACCCTAACCCTAACCCTCACACTCAACTTAACCCTAACCCTTACCCTAACTCTAATGCTAACACTAGCCCTCACCCTCAACCTAACCCTAACACTAACCCTACCCCTCAGCCTAACCCTCACCCTAAACCTAACCCTAACCCTAATCCTCACCCACACCCTCACCATCACCTTTTCCCTAAACCTCACACTCACACTCACACTAACCCTAACCATAACCCTAACCCTCACCCTAAAACTATCTCTGACCCTCACCCTCTCGTACACCCTAAGAGTAACCCTAAACCAAAGCCTAATCCTAAACCTAACCTTCAACTTCGCCCTCACCCTAAACCTAAACTCACCCTAACGCTAACCATAACCCTAGCCCTCACCCTAACCCTTACCCTCACCTTCACTCTAACCTCACGCTAAACTTAACCCTCACCCTAACACTAACCCTAATCCTCACCCTCACCCTCACCCTAACCCTAACCCTAACCCTAAACATTACCCTAACCCTATCCCTAACCCTAACCCTCAATATAACACTCACCCTTACCCTCATCCTAAACCTAACCACAACCCTAACACTCACTCTAACCCTAATCCTAACCCTAATGCTATTTCTAACCCTCACCCTCACCCTAACCCTCACTCTAACCCTTACCCTCACCCTACCCCTATCCCTAACCATAAACTAAACCTCACTCTAACCCTCACTCTCACCCTAAACCTAACCCTAACCCTCATCCTAACGCTCACCCTAACCCTCACCCTAAACCTATGACTCACCTTCACCCTAACCCACACCCTAAACATTTCCCTCACCCTAATACTAACCCTAACACTTAGCCTAACCCTCACACTAAACCTAACCCTCACCCTAAACCTAAACCTAACACTCAACCTAAACCTAAACCTCACCCTCACCCTCACCCTCAGCATACCCCTAACCATAACCCTAATGCTAACCCAAACCCTCACACTCACCCTCACTCTAACTCTAACCCTAAACCTAACCCTGACCCTCACCTAATCCCAACCCTATCCCTAACCCACAACCTAACCCTAACCCTCAACCTCACTCCAACCCTTACCATCATCCTAACACTCACCCTAACCCTAACGCTAACACTAACACTAAACCTCACCCTAAACCTCACCCTAACCCTAAACCTAAAATTAACCCTCACGCTAACGACCACCCTAAACCTGAAGCTAACCCTAACCCTTGTACTAACACTAAACCTCACCCTAACCCTCACCCTAACCCTAAACCTAAACTTAACCCTCACTCTAACGCTCACACTAACCCTCAACCTAATCCTAATCCTAACTCTAGCCCTAACCCTAACCCTAATTCTCACCTTCACCCTAACCCTCACCCTCACCCTCACCCTCACCCTGACTCTAACCCTCACCCAACCCTAACCTTAATCCTCACATAACCCTAACCCTCACCTTAAACCTCTCCCTCACCCTAATCCTCACCCTAACCGTAACCCTAAGCCTTTCCTAACCGAAATGCTCACCCTCACCCTAACTCTCACACTAACCCTCACCCTCACACTAGCCCTCACCCTAAAACTAACCGTAACCCTAAACCTCACCCTCAACCTCACCCCCAACTTCAGCCTAACCCTAACTCTAAACCTTATCCTAACCCTAACCCTAACCCTCATCCTCACCCTTACCCTAACCCTAACCCGAACCCTAACTCTAATGCTAACACTAGCACTCACCCTCACCCTAACCCTAATCCTAACCCTAACTCTCACTTTAAACCTAACCCTCACCCTAATCGTAACCTTAACCCTATCCTCAGCCTCATCCTAGCCCTCACCCTAACTCTAAACCTAACACTAACTATAAAACTAAACCTAAACATAACTCTCACCCTCACCCTTAACCTCACCATCACACTCACCCTAACCCTCACCCTCACACTCTCCCTAACCCTAACCATAACCATAACCCTCACCCTAAAACTAACTCTGACCGTCACACTCAAACTAACCCTCACCCTAACCAGAACCCGAACACTCACCCTAACCGTGACCTTCAACCTAAACATCACCTTAACCCTAACCCTCCACCTAACACTAACCAAAATCCTCACCCTCACCATAACCTTAACACTAACCCTAACCCTAAACCTAACCCTCACCGCAACCCTCACCCTAACATTCAGGCTAACCGAAACCCTCACTCTCACCCTACCCTTAAAACTCACCCTAACTCTAATGCCAACACTAGCCCTCACCCTCACCCTAACCATAAACCAAACCCTAACCCTCACCCTAACCCTAATACTAACCATAAACCTCAACCTCATCCTAACCCTCACCCTAACCCTTACCCAAACCCTAACCCTACCCCTCCCAATAACACTCACCCTAACCCTAACCCTCACCCTAATCCTAACCTTAACCCTATCCCTCAGCCTCACCCTAGCCCTCACCCTAACTCTAAACCTGACACTAACCATAAAACTAAACCTAAACATAAATCTCACCCTCACCCTCAACCTCACCATCACCCTCAACCTAAACCTCACCCTCACCCTCACACTAACCCTAACCATAAACCTAACCCTAACCCTAAAACTAACTCTGACCCTCACCCTCAGCCACACCTTAAGCTTAACCCTAAACCTAAGCTTAATCCTAAACATAACCCTCACACTCAACCTCACCCTTAACCTAAAACTCACCCTAAACCTAACACTAAACCTAACCCTCACCCTTACCCTTATCCTCACCGTCACTCTAAGCCTCACCCTAACCCTCACCCTCACCATAGCCCTCACCCTAAAACTAACCCTAACCCTAAAACTCACCCGCAACCTCACCCCCAACTTCAGCATAACACTAACCCTAAACCTAATCCTAAACATAACCCTAACCCACACCCTCACCCTCACCCTCACCCTAACACTAACTCTAATGCTAACACTAGCCTTCAAACTCACACTAACCCTAATCCTAAGCCGAACCCTCACCCTAACCCTAATACTAATCCTAAACCTCAACCTCACCATAACCATCACCCTAACCCTTACCCTCAACCTCAACCTCACCCTAACATTAGCTCTAACCTTAACCCTAAACCTCACCCTAACACTCACCATAACCCTAAACCTAACCCTACACCACAGCCTAAACCTCACCCTAAACCTAACCCTAACCCTAACCCTCACCCTAACCCTCACCCTCACCGTAACCCTAATGCTAACATTTACCATCAACCTCACCATAATGCTCACCCTAACCCTTAACCACACCTTAACCCTAACCCTAACCCTAACCCTAACCCTCAACCTAGCCCTAAAGCTAATCCTTACCCAAACTGTCACTCTAACCCTCACCCTAATCCTAACCCTCACCCTCACCCTCACCATAACCCTAACCCTAACCCTAACCCTAACCTTAACCCTCAACATAACCCTCACTCTCACCCTAACCCTAACCGTAACCCTAACACTCATCCTATCCCTAACCCTAACCCTATTGCTATCCCTAACCCTCAACCTAACCCTAACCCTCACACAAATGCTGACTCTCACCCTCACCCTAACTCTAACACTAAACATCAACCTCACCCTAACCCTAACCATGAACCTAAGCCTAACCTTCAACATAATCCTCAGCCTTATCCTCACCCCAACACTAACCGCAACCCTAACACTCACCCTAACGCTAACCCAAACAATAATGTTATTCCTAAACCTCACCCTCACCCTAACCCTCAATCTAATCATTACCCTCACCCTAACCCTAACCCTCACCCTAAAACTTACCCTCACCTTAATCCTAACCCCAACTCTAACCGTCACCCTCACCCTAAGAGTAAGCTTCACCCTAACCCTCACCCTAACCCTCACCCTAACTCGAATGCTATCGCTAAACTTCATCCTAACCCTTACATGCACCCTAACTCTAACCCTAACCCTAAAACTAAACCTCATCCTAACCCAATCCCTAAACCTAAACATAACCCTAACCCTCACCCTAAATCTCACCCTAACACTCACCCTCACCCTAACCCTCACAGTCAAACTAAAACTCACGCTAAACCTTTCCCTCACCCTAATCCTAACACTAACACTAATCCTAACCCTCACACTAACCCTAAAACTCACCCTCACCCTAACACTAACCCTCACACTAACCCTAACATTAACCTTCACACTAACCCTAACCCTAACCCTAACCCTAATGCTAACCCTAACCTCACCCTCACCCTCACCCTAATCCTCACCCTAACCCTAAGGCTAACCCTAAACGTCATTCTCACCCTAACCCTCACCCTAACCCTTATCCTCACACTAAACCTAACACTAACCCTAACAATTACATTAACCCTAATACCCAACCTAACCCTAAACCTACCCCTCACCCTACCCCTCACCCAAACCCTACACCTAACCCTCACCCTAACCCTAACCCTAACCCTCACCTTCAACCTAACCCTCATCCTAACCCTAAACCTCACCTACAGCCTTATCCTCAACCTCAAACTCACCCTCACACCAAACATCACCCTAACCTTAACCCTCACCCTAACACTAAGCCTCAACCTAAACCTAACCCTCACCTTAAACTTCACCCTCAACCTAATCCTCACCCTAACCCGAAACCTAAGCCTTTCCTAACCGAAAACTCTCAGCCTCACCCTAATTCTCACCCTAACCCTTACCCACACCCTAGTCCTAACCCTAAAACTAACCTTATCGCTAACCTTCACCCTCAACCTCACCCCACCCTCAGCCTAACCCTAATCCTAACCCTAATCCTAACCCAATATGTAAACCTCATCCTCACCCTAACCCTAACCCTAACCCTTACCCTAATGCTAACACTATCCCTCACCCTCACCATAACCCTAACCCTAACCCAAACCCTCAACTGAACCCTAACCCTAAACCTAATGCTAACTCTAAACCTCAATCTCACGCTAAACCTCACCCTCACAATCACCCTAAACCTAACCCTAATCCTAACACTAACCCTCAACCTAACCCTCACCCTAACCCTAATACTAACCCTACACCTCAGCCTAACCCTCTCCCTAAACCTAACCCTTACCCTAACCCTCACCCTCACAATAACCCTAATGCTAACATTAACCCTCAACCTCACCCTGAACCTCGCTGTAACCCTTACCCTCACTTTAACCCTATCCTCATCATCACCCTAACCCTCACCTTAACCCTTACCATCACCCTAAATGTCACGTTAACCCTAAGCCTAACCATCACCTCACTCTCACCCTAGCCCTCACCCTAACCCTTACCCTCACCCGAACCCTAACCCTAAACTTCAGCTTAACTCTCATCCTAACCCTAACCCTAACCCTAACCCTCACCCTCACCCTCCACCTAAACCTCACCCTCACCCTCAACCTCAGCCTCAGCCTAACCCTAACCCTAAACCTAACCCTCATCCAAACCCTAAACCTCACCCTTACCCTCAACCTCACCACCACCCTCAACCTAACACTCACCCTCACTCTCACCCTAACCATAACCATAATCCTAACCCTCACCCTAAACCTAACCCTCACCCTCACCCTCGCCCTCACCATCACTCTCACACTAACCACCCTCACCCTCACCCTAATCCTAACCATAACCCTAACCCTCACCCTTAACCTAATTCTGACCCTCACCCTCATCTTCACCTTAAGCCTAATCCTACACCTAAGCCTAATCCGAAACCTAACTCTCACACTCAACCTCACCCTAAACCTAATCCTCACCCGAAACCTAACTCTAACCCTCACCCTCATACTAACACTAACTCTCACCTTAACCCTCATCCAACTTTCACCCTAAACTTAACGCTAAACCTAATCCTCAACCTCATCCTAAATATCACCCTAACCCTAACCCTAACCCTAACCCTAACTCTCACATTAACCCTAACCCTCACCCTAACCCTAAACCTACACCTCACCCTACCCCTCACCCTAACCCTAACACTAAACCTCACCCTAACCCTAGCCCTAACCCTCACCTTGAACCTAACCCTCACCGTCACCCTAAACCTCACCCTAACCCTAACCCTCACCTACACCCTAACCCTCACCCTCACCCTCATACTAAAACTCACTCTAACCGTAAACTTCACCCTAACCCTAACACTCACCTTAATCCTCACCCTAACACTAACCCTCACCTTAAACCTCACCCTCATCCTAATCCTCAAACTAACCATAACCCTAATCCTTTCCTAACCGAAACTGTCACCCTCACCCTAACTCTCACCCTAAACCTCACCCTCACCCTAGCCCTCACCGTAAAACTAATCCTAACACTAACCCTCATCCTAACTCTTACACTCACCCTCAATCTCACCCTAACCCTAACCCTAAACCTAACCCTAAACCTCACTCTAACTCTCACCCTAAGCCTAAACCTAACCCAAACCCTCAGCCTAACCCTCACCCTAAACCTAACCCTAACCCTAAGCATCACCCTATCCCTAACCCTAACCTTCACCCTCACCTTATCCCTAATGCTAACATTAACCCTCAACCTCACCCTAAACCTCGCCCTAAATCTTACCCTCACCTTAACCCTATCGCTCACCTTCACCTTAACCCTCACCCTAACACTTACCCTCAACCTTACACTCACACTAACACTCAGCCTAACCCTAAGCCTCAGCCTAACCTTCACCCTCTCCCTAACGCTCACCCTAAACCTTCCCATCACCTGAACTCTAAACCTAACCCTCAGCCAAACCCTCATCCTAACCCTAACCTTAACCCTCACCCTAACCTTAACCATAACCCTCACCCTAACCCTAACCCTTACCCTTACCCTCAACCTTACCCTCACCCTAAACCTAACCATAACACTAATCGAAACATTAAACCTCACCCTCACCCTCAACCTAACTCTAAACCTAACCCTAACCAAAACCCTCAACTTATCACTAAACCTATCCCTAACCCTCTCCATAACTCTAACCCTAATCCAAAACCTAACCCTCACCCTCACCCTAACCCTTACCTCACCATAACCATAACCCTAACCCGCACCCTAACCCTCATCCTAACCCTAACCCTAAACCTAAATCTCACCCTAACTTTAATCCTACCCCTAACCCTAACTCTCACCCAAACCCTAACCCTCACAAGCACCCTCAAACTCAACACAACCCTCACCCTAACCCTCACCCTCACCCTCACCCTACCCCTACCCCTAATCCTCACCCTAAACCTAACCCTCACCCTCACCCTCACCATCACCCTCACCCTAACCCTCACCCTCACCCTCAACCTAACCCCAAACATAACCCTAACTCTCACCTTAAACCTAACTCTGAACCTCCCCCTCACCCTAAACCTCATCCTAACATTAACGCTAACGCTAGCTCTGACCCTAACCCTTACCCTCATCGCCACCCTAACCCTAACCCTCAACCTAAGCCTAACCCTCACCCTTACACTAAACCTAACCCTCACCCTCACCCTAACCCTAACCCTAAACCTATCCATCACACTAACCCTACCATTATCCCTAAAGCTCACACTAACCTCAATCTCACCCTAACCCTAACCCTCATCCTAAACCTCACCATAACATTAACCCTAACCCTAATACTAAACCTCACTTTATCCCTCACCACAACCCTCAACCTAAAGCTAACCCTCACCTAATTATCACTCTAACCCTCAACCTAACCCTAATCATCACCCTCACCCTAACCCTCACCCTAAACGTTACCCTCAACATAACCCTAAACCTAAACCCATCCCTCAGCCAAACCCTCTTCCTAACCCTAACCCTAACACTCAAACTAACACGAACCCTAACACTAAACCTAACCCTCACCCTAAACCTAGCCCTCACCCTAACCCTCAGCCTAACCCTAACCCTAACCCTAATCTTAACCCTAACACACACCATCACCCTAACTCTAACACTAACACTAACCCTGACCCTCACCCTAACCCCATCCTTCACCCTAACCCTAACCCTCACCCTCACTCTAACCCTAACAATCACCTTAACCCTCAACCTTACTCTAACGCTAACCCAAACCCTCGCCCTCACCCTAAACCTCACCCTAACCCTTACCCTCTCCATAACCCTAAACCTAACCCTAATCCTTACACTAACTCTCACCCTAACACTTATCCTAAAATTAACCCTAACACTCAACTTCACCCTAAACCTCACTGTCAGCTTAAGCCTCACCCTAAACCTAACCCTCACCTACAACCTAACCCTCACCCTAAACCTCACCCTCACCCTCACCCTCACTCTCAACCTAAATATCACCCTAACCATAACCCTCCTTCTAACCCTAACCCTAATCTTCACCCTATCCCTAACCTTAAACCTTAAACCTCATCCTCACCCTACCCCTAACCCTAAGACTTTCCTAAACGAAACCCACACCCTCACCATAACCCTCAGACTAACCCTCACCCTCACCCTAGCCCTCACCCTAAAACTAACCCTAACGTTAACCCTCACCCTCACCCTCACCCTAACCCTAACCCTAACCATAACCATAACCCTCACCCTAAACCTAAACCTAACCCTAACCCTAAACCTGACCCTAACCCCAAACCTAACCCTAACCCTCAACCTCACCCTCACCCTAGCCATAATCCTAACCCTAACCCTCACCCTAAACCTAACCCTAGCCCTCACCCTCACCCTCACCCTAAACCTAAACCTAAGCCTAAACCTAACCCTAATCCTCACCCTCACCCTATCCCTCACTCTAATCCTTACCCTCCCCTGAACAATAAACAGCAGCCTAACCCTCATCCTAAACCTAAGCCTAACCCTAAACCTCACCCTAACCTTAACCCTAACCCTAACCCTATCCCTCACCCTCACCCTCAGCCTCAACCCCAACCTCAGCCTAACCCTAACCCTGACCCTAATTCAAACCTAACCCTCACCCTCACACTAATTCTAATCCTAACCCTAAGCAAAACTCTTACCCTAACCCCAAAACTAACCCTATCCGAAATCCTCACCCTAACCCTAACCCTAATCCTAAAACTAACCCTCACCCTCATCCTAACACTTACTGAGGGTAAGGCCCAAACCCTAATCCAAAATCTCAGGCTAAACCTCATCGTAACCCTAACCGTAATCCTAACCCCCACCCTAAACTTTACCCTAAACCTAACCCTCACCAAAACCCTAACGCTCACCCTCACCCTCAACCTCACCATCACCCTCTCCCTAACCGTCACTCTCACCCCCATCCTAACCCTAAACCTCACCCTAACCCTTACCCTCACCCTAACTCTAAGCTTAACCTGAACCCTAATCCTCACCCTAACTCTAACCGTATCCGTAAACCTCACCATCACCCTAAACCTCATGAAAAACCTTACCGTCACCATAACCCTAAACCTAACCCTAAACCTAATCCTCACCAAAACCCTAACTCACCCTCACCCTAATCCTCACAGTCACCTTAACCCTCACTCTAACCCTAACCACCACCCACAGCCTAAAACTCACCCTAACCCGAACCCTCACCCTCAACCTAACCCTACCCAAAACCTCACCCTAACCCTAACCCTCACCCTAAACCTAACTATAACACTCACCCTCATACTAACCCTAACGCTCACCTTAACCCTCACTATAACCCTCACTGTAACCCTAATGCTCACCCTAACCCTCCGTCTCACCCTACCCCTCAACCTAACCCTAACCCTAACACTCACCCTAACCCTAACCTTAACACTCACACTTACCCTCACCCTCACGGTCGCCCTAATGCTCACCCCATCCGTAACAGTCACCTACACCCTCACCCTAACCCTCACCTTCACCGTAACACTCACCCCCACCCTAAACACCACCCTAACCCAAACCCTCACCCTAACCCTAACCTTAATACTCACATAAACTTAACCCTCATCTTAAACCTCAACCTCACCCTAATCCTCACCTAAAACCTAACCCTAAGCCTTTCCTAACCGAAAACCTCACCCTCACCCTCACCCTAACCCTCACTCTAACCCTCACCCTCACCCTAGGCTTCACCCTAAAACTAACCATAACCCTATCACTCACCCTCATTCCAACCCTAACTCTAATCTTAATCCTAAACCTAACCGTAATCCTCACCCTCACCCTCATCCTAACCCTAACCCTCACTGTAACCCTCACCCTCATCCTAGCCCTCACCCTAAAACTAACCCTATCCCAAACCTTCACCCTCAATCTCACCCCCACAATCAGCCTAACCATAACCCTAAACCTAATCCTAAATCTAACCCTAACCCTCACCCTCACCCTCACCTTAAACCTAACCGTAACTATAATCCTAATCCTAACACTAGTGCTCAACCCCACCCTAACCCTAACCCTAACCCTTACCCTATACCTAATGCTAACCCTAAACCAAAACCACACCCTAACCCTTTCCCACACCCTCAACCTCACCCTAACACTACCCCTAACCCTAACCCTTACTGTAACCCTCACTCTAACCCTAACCCTAACACTACCCCTCAGCCTAACCATCACCCTAAACCTAACCCTTACCCTAATCCTCACCCTATCCCTAACCATAATCCTAACCCTCACCCTAAGCCTCCCCCTCAATGTAACCCTAATTCTAACATTCACCCTCAACTTCGCCCTAAACCTCGCACTAACCCTTACCCTCTGCTTAACCCCATCCATCACCATCACTCTAACCTTAACACTAACCCTAACCCTAAACCTCACACTAACCCTAAGCCTCACCCTAAACCTAACCGTACACGTCACCCTAACGCTAACTTTAATCCAACCCTAACCCTAACCCACACACTAACCGTAACCCTAAACCTCACCCTAAAATTAAGCCTAACCCTAACCCTCACATTACCCTCACCAAAACCTTACCCTCCGCCAAACCCTAACCCTAACCCTCAGCCTAACCCTAATCCTAAACATAACCCTAACCCTTACCCTCTCCCTAACCATAACCCTAACCCTAACTCTAACCCTAATCCTCACACTAAGCCAACCCTCACCCTAAACCTACCCTTACAAATCACCCTAACCCTAACGTTAACCTAACCCTAAACCTAAACCTCACCCTAAACCTATACCTAACCCTAAACCTCAAACTCACCCTAAACCTCACCATCATCCTAACCCTCACTCTAACCCTAACCCTCAAACACAACCTAACCTGAACCTGAACACTCACCCTAACCGTCACCCTCAACCTAAAAATCACCTTAACCCTAACCGTCACCCTAACACTAACCATAATCCTCACCCTCACACTAACATTAAAACTAACCCTAACCCTTAACCTAACCCTAACCGTAAACCTCACCCTAACACTCAGGCTAACCCTAAATTTCACTCTCACCCTAACCCGCACGCTAACCCTTACCCTCACCCTAATCCTAAACCTAACCTTAACCCTCACACTAAACCTAACCCTCACCATAACAATAACGCTAACTCTACCCCTCACCCTAAGAGTCAAACTAGCCCTAAACTTCACCCTAATCCTAAACTTAACCCTAGACCTCAACCTCACCATAGCCCTCACCCTAACCTAAACCTAAAAGGAACCATAACCCTAACCCTAAACATAACTCTCACTTTCACCCTCACACTCACCATCATCCTCACCCTAACCCTCACCCTCACAATCACCCTAACCCTAACCATACCCTAACTCTAACTCTAAACCTACATCTGAACCTCACCCTCACCCTCACCCTAAGCCTAACCCTAAAACTAAACCTCACCCTAAACCTCAGCTTAGCCCTAAACCTAAACCTCACCCTCAGGCTAACACTCACCCTAACCCTCACCCTAACCCTAACACTCACCTTCACCCTAACCCTCACCCTAAAACTTCCCCTCAACCTAATCCCAAAACTAACCCTCACCCTCACCCTCACACTAACCCTATCGCTCACACTCACCCTAACCCTAAACCTCAACCAAACCCTCTTCCTAACCCTAATCCTAATCCTCAACCTACCCCTAACCCTAACCCTAAAACTAACCCTAACCCTAACCGTTCCATTGAACCACACCCCCACTCTCAACCTAACCCTAACCCTAACCCTAAACCTAACCCTAAACCTAATGCAAAGCCTAAACCTCATCCTCACCCTAACCCTCACACTAACCCTTACCCAAACCTAAAACTCAGCCTATACCTAAGCCTAACCCTAGCCCTCACTGTAACCCTAACTCTCACCCCAACCCTAACCATCACCTACATGCTCACTCTCACCCTCTCACTCACCTAATCCTCACCATCACCCTGAACATCACCCTAACCATAACCCTCACCCTAACCCTAACCTTGATCCACACATAACACTAACCCTCACCTTAAACTCACCCTCACCCTAATCCTCACCCTAACCCTAACCCTAAACCTTTCTTAACCAAAACCCTCACCCTCACCCTAACCCTCACCCTCACCCTAGACCTCACCCTAAAACTAACCCTAAAACTAACCCTCACCCTCAACCTCACCCCACCTTCAGCCTAACCCTAACCCTAAACGGAATACTAACCCTAAACCTAACAATCAGCATCACCCTCACCCTAACCCTAACCCTAAACCTAATGCTAACTCTAGCCCTCACCCTAACACTAATCCTCACCCTAACGCGAAACTGAACACTCACCCTAACCCAAATGCTAACCCTAAAATTCAACTTCACCCAAACCTTCACCCTAACACTTACCCTCACCCTCAACCCCACCCTAACCCTAACCCTAACACTACCCATCAGCCTAACCCTCACCCTAAACCTAACCCTAACCCTAATCCTCACCCTATCCCTAACCCATACCCTCACCCTCTCCGTAAACCTAATGCTAACATTAACACACAACCATACCCTAAACCTCACCCCAACCCTTCCCTCACCTTAACCCTATCCCTCACCCTCACCATAACCCTCACTCTAACCATTACCCTCAACCTAACCCTCAACCTAACCTTAACCTAACCCTAACACTAACCCTCACCTGAAAACTAAGCCTAAAACTCACCCTCAACCTAACCCTCAACATAAACCTTTCACTCTCTCGGAGCCTAGCCCTAAACCTCAGCCTAAATCTCATCCTAACCCTAACCCTCACCCTAACTTTAACGCAAACACTAATCCTAACCCTCACACTAATCCTAACCCTCAACCTCAGCCTAACCCTCTCCCTCACCCTAACTCTAAACCTAACCCTATCCAAAACACACACCCTCACCCTAACCCTAATCCAAACACTCACACTCACCCTAAACCTCACCCTAATGCTAACCCTAACCCTCACCGTCACCCTAAACCTAATCCTAACCCTAACACTCACCCAAAACCTAACCTTAAACCTAATTCTATCCCTAACACTCACCCTCACCCTAACCCTCACTCTAACCCTTACCCTCACCGTAACCCTCACCATAACGCTAACGCTAACCCTAACCTTACACTAAACCTCACCCTAAACCTCACCATAAACCTAAACCTAAACATAAACCTCACCCTAACACTCACCCTAACCATCAACCTCACCCTATCCCTCACCCTCACCTTAACCCTCACACTAAACTTTACCCTCACCCTAACCCTAACCTTAACCCTAACTCTAAACCTCACCCTCACCCTAAGCCAAACCCGAACCCTAACCCTCACCCAAACCCTCACCCTTACTCTAACTATATCCCTAAAACTCACCATCACCCTAAAACTCATCTTAACCCTTAACCTCAACATAAGCCAAACCATAACCCTAACCCTAGTCCTCACCGTAATCCTAACCCTCACCCTCACCCAAAACCTCACCGTCATCTTAACACTCACCCTAACGCTACCCATCACCCTCTCCCTAAAAATCACCCTCAACCGAACCCTCACGCTCACACTAACACAACCCTAAACCTTATCCTCAAACTAACCCTAACACTAACCCTAAACCTCACAATAACCCTAACACCCAACCTAACCCTAAACATACTCCTCACCCTCACCCTCCCCCTAACACTAACCCTCACCTTCACCCTAACCCTCAACTTCACCCTACCCCTCACCCTAACCCTAAACCTCACCTACACCCTAACCCTCACCCTCAACCTCACCCTCACCCTAAACATCACCCTAACCCTAACCCTTACCCTAACCATAACCCTAGCCCTCACCTTAAACATCACCCTCATCCTTATCCTCACCCTAAACCTAAACTTAAGTCTTTCCTAACTGAAACCCCCACCCTGACCCTAACCCTGAACCAAACCCTCACCCTAACCTAACCTTAACACTAATACTAACCCTAAACCTCAACCGCAGCCTAAACCTCACCCTAACCTTTACCCTCACCCTCAACCTCACCGTAACCATAACCCTAAACCTAACCCTAACCCTCAACCTGACCCTCACCCTAACCCTAACCCTAACCCTCAGCCTAACCCTCAACCTACACCTAACCCCAACCTTAATCCTCACGCTATCCCTAACCGTAACCCTAACCCTCAGGCTCAGCATAAATCTAATGCTAAAAATTACCCTCAACCTCACCCTAAACCTCGCCCTAACCCTTAATCTCACCTTAAACCTTCACTCACCCTCACATTAACACTCACCCTAACCCTTACCCTCATCCAAAACCTCACCCTAACACTAAGCCTAACCCTCAAACTCACCCTCACCCTAACACTTACCCTCACTAAAACCCAGACCCTAACCCTCAGCGTAACCCTAACCCTAACCCTAACCCTCAGCCTAACCGTAACCCCAACACTAACGCTAACCCTCACCCTCACACGAACCCTAACCCTCACACTCACCCTCAACCTCAGCCTCAGCCTCACCCTAAACCTAACCCTAATAAAAAACCTAAACCTCACCCTCACCCTCACCCTAACTCTAAACCTAGTTCTAACCAAAACCCTCACCCTAACCCTAACCCTATCCCTAACCCTCTCCCTAACCCTAACCCTATCCCTAACCCTCTCCCTAACCCTAACACTAATCCTAAACCTAACCCTCACCCTCAACGTAATCCGTACCCTCACCCTAACCCTAACCCTCACCCTAACCCTTACCCTCAACCTAATCCTAAACCTAACCTTCAGCCTAACCCTCATCCTAACCCTAACCCTAAACCTAACCCTCACCCAAACCCTAACCCTCACCCTCATCATCAACCTCACCATCACCCTCAGCATAACCCTAACCCTAAAGCTAACCGAAACACTCACCATCATCCTAACCCTAATGCTAACCCTCACCCAAACTCTAACCCTAACCTTAATGCTATCCCTAACTCTCACCCTCACGCTAACCCTCACTCTAACCCTTATCCTCACCCTAACACTCACCCTAAGGCTCACCATAACCCTCAACCTAAGCCTAACACAAACTATAACCCTAACCCTCCTCTCACCCTCACCCTAACCCTAACACTAACACTAACCCTTAACCTAACCCTCACCCTAAACCTAACCCTAACCTTAATCCTCACCGTATACCTAACCCTAACCCTAAACCTCACCATAACCTTCACCCTCACCATAAATCTAATGCTAATATTAACCCTCAAACTCACCCTAAACCTCTTCTTAACACTTAGGCTAAACTTAACCCTATACATCATGCTCACCCTAACCCTCACCTTAATGCTTACCCTCACCCTAAACCTCACCTTCACCCTAACAATCACCCTAACTCTTACCCTCCCTGAACCCTAACCCTAACCGTCAGCTTAACACTCATCCTAAACCTAACCCTAACCCTAACCCTCATCCTAACCTTAACACTAACCCTAACCCTAACCCTCACCCTAACCCTAAAAGTAACCCTCATCCTAACCCTAACCCTATACTTAACCCTCACCCTAAACAAAACCGTTACCCACACCCTAAAACTCAGCTCACCCGAACCCTCACCCTCAACATAACCTTACACTAAACCTAACCCTCAACCTAAACCTAACTCTCACCCTCACCCTATTACTCACCCTAAACCTCACCTTAAACCTCACCCTCACCCTCAGCCTCAACCTCAACCTCACCCTAACCCTAACCCTAACCCCAATTCAAACCCTAACCCTCACCCTCAACCTAACTCTAAACCTAACCCTAACCAAAACCCTCACTCTAATCCTAAACTTATCCCTAACCTAATCCTACTCCTACTCCTAATCCTAATCCTAATCCTAAACCTAACCCTCACCCTCACCCTAACCCTTACCCTCACCCTAACTCTAAGGCTAACCCTCAGCCAAACCCTCACCCTAACGTTAACGCTAACCCTAACCCTAACCCTCACCCTAACCCTAACCCTCACCCTCACCCTCAAACTCACCCTAACCCTCACACTCACCCTCAACCTAACCCTAACCCTAATCCTAACCCTCAGCCTAAATCTAAGCATCACCTTCACCCTCACCATGACCCTCACCCTAACCCTCACCCTCAGCCTTACCCTCATCCTAACCATAACCCTAACCCTCAACCTATACCTAACACTGATCCTCACCCTCACCGTCACCCTAAGCCTAACCCTACACCTAACCCTCAACCTCACCATCACCCTCACCCTAACCCTCACACTCACCCTCACCCCAACCCTAACAATAACCCTAAACCTCACCCTAAACCTAACCATCACCCTCACCCTCACCCTCATCATCAACTTCACCCTAGCCCTAACCAAACCCTAACGCTCACCCTAAACCTAACTCTGACCCTCACACTCACCGTCACCCTAAGCCTAACCCTACACCTAAGTCTAATCCTAAACCTAACCCTCACCCTCAATCTCACTCAAACCTAAAACTCAGCCTAAACCTAAGCCAACACCTAGCACTCACCCTAAGCCTTACCCTCACCATCAACCTAATCCTAATCCTCAACCTAAACCTAACACTCACCCTAACCCTAACCCTAACCCTCACCCTCACGCTCACCCTAACCCTATCCCTAACCCTAACCCTCACCCTAAACATAACCCTAACCATATCTCTAATGCTAACCCTAACCCTCACACTCACCCTCACCTTAACCCTAACCCTATGTCTAACCTTCACCCTAACACTAACCCTAATGCTATTCTTAACCTTCATCCTCACCCTAAGCCTAAACCTAACCCTAACACTAAACCTCACTCTTACCCTCACCCTAACCATAAACCTAAACCTAACCCTCACCCTAACCCTCAATCTAACAATAACACTCACCCTCACCCTAACCCTCACCCTAAACCTTACCCTCACCCAAACCATAACCCTAACCCTAACTCTAAGCCTCATTCTCACCCTAAGCCTAACCTGAACCCTAAACCTCACCCTAACTCTAACGCTATCCCTAAATCTCACCCTCACCCTAAACCACATTACAACCCTTACCATCACCATAACCCTATACCTAACCCTAACAGTTATCCTCACCATAACCCAAACCCTCACCCTCACCCTAACACTCACCATCACCTTAACCCTCACACTACACCTAACTGCAACCCACACCCTAAAACTCACCCTCACCGAACCCTCATCCTCACCCTAACCCTACCCAAACCCTCACCCTAACCCTAACTCTCACCCTAAACCTAACCCTAACCCTCCCCCTCATACTAACCGTAAACCTCACCTAAACCCTCACCCTAACACTCACTGTTAAGGTTACACCGTTAGTGTTACACTAACGCTAACCCTAATGGTCACTCTCAACCTAACCCTCATCAAAACCCTTATCCTCACACTAACCCTAACCCTAACCCTAACCCTCACATTCACCCTCACCCTCACCCTAACCTTCACTCTAACCCTCACACTCACCCTAACCCTAACCCTACCCCTTAGCCTAACCCTAACCCTCACCCTAACCCTTACTCTCACCCTTATCCTAAACCTAACCCTCAGCCTAAATCTCATCATAACCCTATCCCTAACCCGAAAGTCACCCTAACCCTCACCCTGACACTTAGCCTAATCCTAACCATCACCCTCACCCTAACGCTGACCCTAACCCTTACCCTCACCCTAACCCTAAACCTAACACTCAGCCTAACCCTCATCCTAACCCTAACCCTCACCCTAACCCTCCCCCTAAGCTTAATCCTAACCCTCAACCTCACCCTAACCCTCACCCTAACCCTTAACCTCACCCTTACCCTGATCCTAACCCTCAGCCTAACCCCCACCGTAACCCTAACCCTAACACTAAACCTCACCCTAACCTTAACCCCAACCCTAACCCTAACACTCACCCTAAAACTAACCTTCACCCTCACCCTCAACCTCAACCTCAGCCTAAACCTAACCCTAACCCTAATCCAAACCCTAACCCTTACTCTAATTCCAACACTAACCCTAAACCTAACCCTCAACTTAACCCTCACCCTAACCCTCACCCTAACACTAACGCTAACTCTAACCCTCACTCTCACCCTAACCCTTATTCGCACTCTAACCCTTAACCTAAACCTAAACCACACATTAAACCTAACCCTCATCTTAACCCTAACCCTACCCCTCACCCTACCCCTCACCCTACCCCTCACCCTAACCGTAACCTTAACCTTCACCCTAACCCTCACCGTCACCCTAACCCTCACCCTAACACAAACAATCACCTACAGCCTAAGCCTCACCCTCACCCTCACCCTCACCCCCACTCTCAGCCTAACCCTAACACTAGCCCTAATCCTAACCCTAACACTAATCCTCATCCTCACACTCACCCACAACCTAACCCTAACCCTCACCTTAAACCTCACCCTCACACTAATCCTCACCCTAAACCTAAGCCTTTTCTAAAAGAAACCCTCACCCTCATTCTAACCCTCACACTGACCCTAGACCTCACACAAAACCTAACACTCACCCTCACCGTTACCCCCACCATCAGTCTAACCCAAACCTTAACTCTAATCCTAACCCTAACCCTAACCCTCAACCTCACCCTCACCCAACCCTAACCCTCACCATAACCCTAACCCTAATGCTAAAACTAACGTTCACCCTCACACCAACCCTAACCCTAATCCTCACCCTAACCCTAATGCTAACCCTAAACCTCCACCTCACACTAAACTTCACCCTAACCCTTACCGTCACCCTCAACCTCACCCTAACCCTAACCCTAGCCCTCAACCTAACCCTCACCCTAACAATAACCCTAACCCTACACCTCAGCCTAACCCTCACCATAACCATAAACCTAAACCTAATACTCACCCTCTCCCTAACCCTAACCCTAACCCTCACCCTCACTGTAACTCTAATGGTAACATTAACCCTCAACCTCACCCTAAACCTCGCCCTAACCCTTACCCTCACCATAACCCTATCCCTCACACTCACCCTAACCCTCACCCTAACCCTTAACCTTACCCTAACCCGCACTTTAACCCTAACCCTAACCCTCACCCTAAACCTCACCCTAACCCGTACCCTCACCCTAACCCTCACCTAACACTAACCCCTACCCTAAAGCTCACCCTAACCCTAAACCTAACCCTAACACTCATACTAAACCTATCCCTAACCCAAACCCTCACCCTAAACTTAACCCTAAATCTAACTCTAACCCTCAGCCTAACCCTAACACTCACCCTCACGCTCAACCTCACCCTCATGACTAACCCTAACCATAACCATAATCCTAACCCTAACCCCAACCCTCATGCTAACCCTAATCCTAAAACTAATGCTAACACTAAACCTCAGCCTCACTCCAACCCTAACCCTTACACTAAACCTCACCCTAACCCTAATCTGAATGCTAAACCTCAACCTCAACCTCACCCTAACCCTACCCCTTAGTCTAACCCTAACCGTCAACCTAACCCTTACCCTCACCCTTATCCTAAACCTAACCCTCAGCCTAAATCTTATCATAACCGTATCCCTAACCCTAAAGTCACCCTAACCCTCACCCTGACACTTAGCCTAATCCTAACCATCACCCTCACCTAACGCTGACCCTAACCCTTACCCTCACCCTAACCCTAAACCTAACACTCAGCCTAACCCTCATCCTAACCTTAACCCTCACCCTAACCCTCTCCCTAAGCTTAATCCTAACCCTCAACCTCACCCTAACCCTCACCCTAACCCTTACCCTCACCCTGACCTGACCCTAACCATCAGCCTAACCCTCACCCTAACCCTAACCCTAACATTAACCCTCACCCTAACCTTAACCCCAACTCCACCCCTAACACTCACCCCAACACTAATCTTCACCCTCACCCTCAACCTCAACCTCAGCCTAAACCTAACCCTAACCCTAATCCAAACCCTAACCCTCACTCTAATTCTAAACCTAACCCTCAACCTAACCCTCACCTTATCCCTCACCCTAACCCTCACCCTAACCCTAACGCTAACTCTAACCCTCACTCTCACCCTAACCCTCACCCTAACCCTTATTCTCACTCTAACCCTAAACCTAAAGCTAAACCACACATTAACCCTAACCCTCATCTTAAACTTAACCCTACCCCTCACCCTAACCGTAACCTTCACCTTCACCCTAACCCTCACCGTCACCCTAACCCTCACCCTAACACAAACAATCACCTACAGCCTAAGCCTCACCATCACCCTCACCCTCACCCCAACTCTCAGCCTAACCCTAACCCTAGCCTTAATCCTAACCCTAACACTAATCCTCATCCTCACACTCCCCTGCAACCTAACCCTAACCCTAACCCTCACCTTAAACCTCACCCTAACCCTAATCCTCACCCTAAACCTAAGCCTTTTCTAAAAGAAACCCTCCCCCTCATTCTAACCCTCACACTGACCCTAGACCTCACACTAAACCTAACACTCACCTCACCGTTACGCCCACCATCAGCCTAACCCAAACCCTAACTCTAATCCTAACCCTAACCCTAACCCTCAACCTCACCCTCACCCTAACCATAACCCTCAACCTAACCCTCACCCTAACAATAACCCTAACCCTACCCCTCAGCCTAACCCTCACCATAACCATAAACCTAAACCTAATCCTCAACCTCTCCCTAACCCTAACCCTAACCCTCACCCTCACTGTAAACCTAATGCTAACATTAACCCTCAACCTCACCCTAAACCTCGCCCTAACCGTTACCCTCACCATAAACCTATCCCTCACACTCACCCAAACCCTCACCCTAACCCTTAACCTCACCCTAACCCGCACTTTAACCCTAACCCTAACCCTCACCCTAAACCTCACCCTAACCCGTACCCTCACCCTAACCCTCACTTTAACTCTAACCCTAACCCCTACCCTAAAGCTCACCCTAACCCTAAACCTAACCCTAACACTCATCCTAAACCTATCCCTAACCCAAACCCTCACCCTAAACTTAACCCTAAATTTAACTCTAACCCTCAGCCTAACCCTAACCCTCACCTTCACGCTCAACCTCACCCTCAGCCTAACCCTAACCATACCCATAATCCTAACACTAACCCGAACCCTCATGCTAACCCTAATCCTAAAACTAATGCTAACACTAAGCCTCACCCTCAATCTAACCCTAACTCTTACACTAACCCTCACCCTAACCCTAATCTGAATGCTAAACCTCAACCTCAACCTCACCCTAACCCTCACCCTAACACTTACCCTCACACTTACCCTCACCCTAACCCTAACCCTAACCCTAACCCTCACAGTAACCCTCACCCTAACACTAACCCGAACCCTAATCCTTACCCTATTGTTAACCCTTACCCTTACCCTCACCCAAACTCTCACACTTACCCTAAGGCTAAAGCTAACATTAAACTTAAACCTTCCCCTAAACCTCCCCCTAACTTTACCCTCACCAAAAACCCTATCCCTCACCATCACCCTAACCCTCACCCTAACCCTAACTTCACCATCACCCTCACCCTAACCTTCACCGTAAACCTCACCCTCACCCTAGCCCTCATCCTAAACCTAAACCTCACCCTAACCCTAAACCTAAACCTAACCCTAACCCTCACACTAACCCTCACCCTAACCCTAACCCTAATCCTACCCCTCAGCCTAACCCGAACCCTAACCCTAACCCGATCCCTAAACCTCAACCTCGCCCTAACCCTAACCCTAACCCTCAAACAAACCCCACCCTTACCCTAAGGCTAATGCTAACATTAACCCTAAATCTCACCCTAAACCTCGCCCTAACCCTTCCCCTCACCAAAAACCCTATCCCTCACCCTCACCCTCACGCTAACCGTAACACTAACCCTAAACCTCACCTTAAACCTCACCCTAAGCCTAAACCTCACCCTAACCCTAACCCTCATGCTAACTCTCACCCTAACCCTAAGCCTAATCCTAACCCTCACCCTCACCCTAAAGCTTACCCTTACCCTAACCCTCAGCCTAACCCTCATCCTAATCCAAACCCTAACCCTAACCCTCACCTTAACCTTAACCCTAACCCCAACCCTAACACTCACCCTAACCCTAACACTCACCCTAACCTTAACACTCACCCTCACCCTCACCATAACATAAACCCTACCCCTTAGCCTAACCCTCACCCTAACCATAACACTAACCCTAATCCAAACCGTAAACCTCAATTCAACCTCACTCTAACTCTAACCCTAACCCTAACCCTAACCCTAAAGCTCACCATAAACCTTACACTATCCCTAACCCTCACTCTAACCCTAACCTAATCCTAAAGCTAACACTCAACCTCACCCTCAACATAACCCTAAAACTCATCCTAAACCTAACCCTAACCCTAGCCCACACCCTAACACTTACCCTACACTCACCCAAACCCTAACCCTCAACTTCATCCTAACCCTCACCCTAATCCTTACCCTCATCATAACCCTATCCCTCACCCTCAACCTAACCCTCACCCTAACCCTTACCCTAAACCAAACCCTAATCCTCATCCTAACGCCCACACTAAACCGAACCCTAACCCGATACCTTACACTCAACCTAACCATCAACCTAACCCATACCCTAACCCTCAACATCACCCTAATCCTAAACCTAACCCTCAGCCTAATCCTCATCCTAACCCTATCCCTAACCCTCACCCTAATCCTAACCCTCAACCTAACCCTAACCCAAACCCTCATCCTCACCCTAACCCTAACCCTAAACCTCAACCTAACCCTAACGCTAACCCAAATCCTCACCCTCACAATAGACCTCACCCTAACCCTTAACCTCATCATAACCCTAACCCTAACCCTAACCCTAATCCTCACACTAACCCTAACCCTCACCATCACATTCACCCTCACCCTAACCCTAACCGTCACCCACACCCTAAACCTCACACTCACCCTCACCCTAACCCTCACCGTAAGATTAAACCTAACCCTCATCTTTCCCATAACCCTCACCTTAACCCTAAATCTAACATTCACCGTCACCCTAACCCTAATCCTAACCCTCACCATAAACCTCACCCTAAACCTCACGATAATCCTATCCCTCACCCTCATCCTAAACCTCACCCTAACCCTTATCCTCACACTAACCCTAACCCTAACCCTCACACTAACCCTAGCACTCAGCCTAAGCCTAACAGTACCACTCACCCTAACCCTCACACTAACCCTAACCCTAAACCTTACACTTTCCCTAACCCATACCTCAACAGTAACCCTCACACTCATACCAAACCTCATCCTAAAGCTAAGCCTCACCCTAACCCTAACCCTAACCCTCACCATAACCCGATCCCTCAACATAACCCTCACTCTCCCCTAATCCTCACCCTAACCCTAACCCTAACACTTACCTAACCGAAAAACTCACCTCACCCTCAACCTCAACCTAACCCTCACCCTCACCCTAGCCCTCACACTAGCCCTCACCCTAACCCTAACCCTAGCCCTCAACCGAAACCTAACCTTAACCCTTTCCCTCATCCTAAGCCTAACACTCACACTAACACTAAACCTAACAATAACCCTCACCCTAACCTTCACCCTCACCCTCACCCTAACCCTCACTGTAACCCTAACACTCACACTAACCCTCAACCACAACCTAATTATCACCCTAAAAATAACCCTCACCCTTACCTAACAGAAACCCTCACTTTCACGTTTACCCTAATCCTCACCCTCACCCTAACCCAAACCCTAACCCTCACACTGACCCTAAAATTAACCTAACCCGCAACCACACCCTAACCCTCAACTCACCCGAAAACTCACCCTCAAGCTAACACTCACCCTCACCCTAAACCTCACTGTCAAAATAAACATCACCCTAACAATAACCCTCATCCTAACCCTAACCCTCAACCTAACCCTAACAATCACCCTGACCCTCAACCGAAACCTAACCCTAAGCCTCAACCTAAACGTAACCCACACCCAAACCCCAAACCTAACCTTCACCCTAACACTCACCATAATGCTAACCCTCGCCCTTACCCTAAACCTCACCCAAAACTTTACCTTACCCTAACCCTTAACCTACCCCTAAACCTAACCCTCACATTAACCCTAACGCTAACTCTCAGCCTAACACTTATCCTAACCCTAAACCTAACCCTAACCCTCTCCCTAACCCTAATCCTAAACCCTAAATCTCACACTAACCCTAACTCTAAACCTCAGCCTAAACCTCATCCTAACCCTAACCCTAACCCTCACCCTCCCCATCACCCTCAGCCTAACCCTAATCCTAACCCTAATCCCTACCCGCACCCTCACACTCACCCTAAATCTAAACCTAAACCTGACCCTAAAACTCACCCTCACCCTCACCCTAACCCTAACCCTCACCCGAACCTTCACCCTTGCCCTAACACTCACCCTAAACCTAACCCTAATCCTAAAATTAACCCTCACCCTCAAACTCACTCTAACCCTAACCCTAACCCTCAACATCACCCTCACCCTAACTCTCACAATAACCCTAAACCTCACCCTAACCCTACCCTACACCTTTGCCTAACGCTCACCCACACCCTAACCCTAACCCTAACCTTAACCCTACCCCTAAATCTCACCCTCACGCTAAGCCTAATCCTAAGGCTAACCCTCACCTAACCCTAATCCTCACCCACACCTTAACCCTCACCTTCACCCTCACCCTCATCCTCACCCTAACCCTCACCCTCACCCTGAACATAACCCAAACCCTAACACTCACCCTAACTGTAAAATTAACCCTAAATATCACGCTCACCCTAACCCTTACCCTAACCCTATCCCTAACCCTAACCCTCACCTTCAACCTCACCCTCACCCGCACCCTCAACCTAACTCTCATCCTAACCCTCACCCTCACACTAACCCTCAATCTCACCCTACAAAATCCCTAACCCTAACCCTCACCATAAACCTTACCCTCACCGTCACCCTATCCCTAAGCCTAACACTCACACTAACGCGAATCGTAACCCTTTCCCTGAACCTAACCCTCACCCTAACCCTTATCCTCACACTAACCCAAACCCTAACCATAACCCTCACCCTAAACCTATCCCAACACCTCACCCTAACTCTCACACTAACCCTAACCCTAACCCTCACCCTAACCCTAAACCTAAACTTAAACCTCACCCTGACCCTAACACTCACCGTCACCCTAACCCTCTCCCTAAACCTATCCCTCAAGCTCACCCTAATCCTCACACTCACCGGAACCCTCACCCTCACCCGAAGACTCACCCTCACCCTAAACTCACACTCACAATAATAATCACCCGTACCCTAACTCTCACCCTAACATTAACCCTAACCCTCACTCTAAAAATAACCCTAAAACTAACCCTAACCCTAAACCTGACCCTCAACCAAACCTAACACTCACCGTCACCCTCAATCTCACCCTCACCCTAACACTAACCCTCATCCTAACCCTAACCCTAAACCTAATGTTAACACTATATCTCACCCTCACCCTAACCCTCAACCTAACCCTTACCCTCACCCTAACCCTAACCATAACCCTCTCAATAAAACTAACACTCACTCTAACCCTAACCCTAAACCTCACACTAAACCTAAACCTCACCCTAACCCTACCCAACATCCTCAGCATAACCCTCACCCTAAACCTAAACCTAATCCTAATCCTCAAACTATCCCTAAACTTAACCCTAACCCTCAACCTCACCCTCACCCTATTGCTAACCCTAACACTCACCCTCATCCTAACCCTCACCCTAAATCTTACCCTCACCCTAAATCTAATCCTAAACTGAACCCTCACCCTAATCCTCACCCTAACCCTAACCATAACCCTAACCCTAACACAAAACCTAACCCTCACTCTAACCCTAACCCTCACCCTCACCCTAAACCTCTCCCTGAACTTTACCCTCAATCTAACCCAAATCCTAACCCTAAACTTAACACTCACACTAACCTAATCCTATCCCTCAGCTTAACCCTCATCCTAACCCTAACCCTAACAGAAACCCTCACAGTCACCCTAACCCTAACCCTAAACCTAACCCTCACCATAACCCTAAACCCAACCCTAACCCTAACCCTGACAATAACCCTAACCCTAACCCTCAGGCTAACCCTAATCCTAAACCTAACCCACACCTTAAACCTCACTGTCACCCTAACAACAACCCTAACCCTAACCCTCACCCTAACACTCACCCTCACCCTAACACTCACCCTAAACCTTACCCTCAACCTAACCCTATCCTTAAACCTAAACCTAACCCTAACTCTCACCCGAACAATCAACCTCACCCTAAACCTCACCTTCACACTAAAACGCACGCTAACCCTCACCCTCACCCTAATCCTAACTCTAACCCTCAACCTAACCCTAATCCTCAACATAACCCTAACACTCACACTAACCCTACCCCTAACCCTCACCCTCACATTCACCCTAATCCTAACCCTAACCCTCATCCTAACACTAACTATCACCCTAACCCTCACCCTCAACCTCACCCTCACCCTAACCTTCACACTCAAGCAAGCCCTCACCCTAACACTAACCCTCACCCTAAACCTAACCCTAAAACTCACCCTCAATCTCTCCCTAGCCCTAAACCTAACCCTAACACTCATCCTAACACTAACCCTAAACCTAATGCTAACACTAAAAATCACACTCACCCTAAGCCTCACCCTAAACCTTACCATCACCCTAAGCCTAACCCTAACCCTCACACTAAACCTAACCATCAAACTAACTCTAAACCTACCCCTCATCCTAACCCTCACCCTAAACCTAACCCAACCCAAATCCTCACCCTAACACTTACCCACAACCTAAACCTCATCCTAACCCTAACCCTAACCCTCACCCTAACCCTAACCCTAACCCTAACCCGCACACTAACAATAAACCTAACCCTCAGTCTATCCCTCATCCTAACCCTAACTCTAAACCTAACCCTCACCCTAACACTAACCCTAACGCTAACCCAAACTCTCACAGTAACCCTAAACCTCACCCTCACGCTCCCCATCACCCTCAGCATAACCCTAATCCTAACCCTCACCCTCACCCTAAATTTAACCCTAAACCTAACCCTCACACTCACCTTCACCCTCACCCTCACCCTCACACTAACCCTCAACCTCACCCTAAACATCACCTTAACCCTAACCCTCACGCTAAACATAACCCTAAACCTCACCTTAACTCTAACCCTCACCCTAACCCTAACTCTAACCCTAACACTCATCCTCACCCTAACACTCACTTTAACCTTAAACCTAATGCTAACCCTAACCCTCATCCTCACCCTAAACCTCACCCTAAATCTTACCCTCAACATAACCCTATCCCTAACCCTAAACCGAACCATAACTTTCACCTGAACACTCAACCTCAACCTAACCCTCATCCTCACACCAATAATCACCCTAACCCTAACCCTTACCTTACCCCTAACCCTAACCCTCACCCAACCCTAACCCTCACGCTAACCATAATGTGAACCTTAACCCTCACACTCAACCTAACCCTCACACTATCACTTAACCTCACCCAAACCATAACCCTCACCCTCAAACTAACCCTCACCCTAACACTTACCCACACCCTAACCCTCAGCCTAACCCTCACCCTAACCCTAACCCTAAACCTAACCCTAACAAGCATACTATCCCTAAACCTAACCCTCAGCCTAACCCTCATCCTAACCCTAACCCTAAACCTAACCCTAAACCTAACCCTAACCCTAACCCGAAACCTCACCGTAACACTACCCCGAACCCTCACGCTCCCAATCACCTTCAGCATAACCCTAATTCTAAACCTCACCCTCTCCTTCACCCTAACTCTAAACGTAAACCTAACCCTAACACTCACCGTCACCCACACCCTCACCCTCACCCTAACCCTCACCTTCACACTAACCCTGCACCTCACCCTAAACATCACCCTAAACCTCACCCTCATGCTAACCATAAACCTAAACCTCACCCTAACGCTAACCCTCACCCTAAACCTAACACTAACCCTAAACCTCTGCCTCACCCTAACACTCACTTTAACCCTTATTCTCACACTAACCCTAACCCTAAGCTTAACCTTCACTCTAACCCTATCCCTCACCCTAATCCTATCACGACACTTCACCCTAACTCTCACGATAACGCTAACCCTAATCCTAACCCTCACACTAAACCTACCCCTCACCCTAAGCCTAACACTAACCCTCACTCTAAACCTAAACCTCACCCTCACCCTAACACTCACAGTCACCCTAAACCTCACCGTAACCCTAACCCATAACCACACCCAAACCCTCACCCGAACCTGAACCCTAACACTCACACGATCACTCACCCTCACGCTAACACTCAAACTAACCATTACCCACACCCTGACCCTAAACCTCACAGTAACACTAACCATCACCCTAAACCTAAAAATAACCCTCACCAGAACCCTAACCCTAACCCTAATAATAACACTAACCTTCACACTCACCATTACCCTAATCCTAACCCTAATCCTAACACTAACCCTCACCCTCACCCTAACCCTCACACTCGCACAAACCTCAACCTAACCCTACCCCTACACTCTCCATAACCCTCACCCTAACCCTAACCCTCAACCTAACCCTAACCCTCACCCACACACTAACACTACACCTAACGCTCACCCTCACCATAACCCTAATCCTCACCCACCCCCTAAGCCTCACCCAAACCGGGACCCTCATCCTCACCCAAAACCGAACCCACACCTTAAACAACACACAAACCCTAACCCAAACCCTAACCCTAACCCTAACCCTCACCCTCACCAAAACCCTGACCCTAACCCTTACCCTCAACCTAACCCTAACCATAAACCTAACCATAACCCTCATACTAACAATTATCATCACCCTAACCCTAACCAGGACCCTCACCCTGACCGTCATCCTCAGCCTAAACCTAACCCTAACCCTATTCTTATTCCTAACCCTCACCCTCACCCTCACCTTAAACCTAAACCTAACCCTAACCCTCACACTCACCCTCACCTTCACCCTCACTCTAACCCTCACCCTCACCCAAACCCTCATCCTCACCCTAAACATCACCCTAAACCTAACCCTAACTCTAACCCTAACCGTAATCCTAACCCTCACCCTAATCCTAACCCTCACCCTAACCCTAACGCTAACCCTAACCCTCACCCTCCACCTAACGTTTATCCTCACACTTAACCTAACCCTAACCCTAACCCTCACACTAACCCTAACCCACAAACTAACCCTATCCCGAAACCTCACCCTAACTCTCACCCTAACCCTAAACCTAACCTAAACCCTCACCCTAACCCTAACCCTAAGCCTAACCATCAACCTCACCCTAACACTCTCCCTAAACCTAACCCTAATCCTAAACCTAACCCTCACCCTCAAACTCACCCTAACCCTAAACCTAATCCTAACCCTAAGCCAAACCCTCACTATCACCCTAACCCTCACACTCAACCTAAACTCACCCTAAACCTAACCCTAACCCTCCCCCTAAGCCTAACCCTAACCCTAACACTCAACCTAACCCTAACCCTACCCCTAACCCTCACCCTCACACTAAACCTAAACCGAACACTAACCCGTACCCTAACCCTAATCCTCACCCACAACCTAATCCTCACTCTTACCCTCACCTGAAACATCATCCTCTCCCTACCACACAATCTCACCCCAAACTTCACCCAAAACTTTACCTTCACCCTAATCAAAACCCTAACCCTAACCATCAACCTAACCCTCACCCTAACCCTTACCCTCACCCTATCCCTAATCTTAACCCTAACCATAACACTCACATTAACTGTAACCCTCACACTAAACCTAATTCTAACTGTAACCCTAAACTTCACCCTCACCCTGACCCTCACTCTCAGCCTAACCCTAACCCTAACACTATTCCTAATTCTAACTCTCAGCCTCACCCTCACCCAAAACCTAAATCTAACCCTCATCCTCACCCTGACCCTCACCCTAACCCTCACCCTCACCATCACATTAACCATCAACCTCACCCTAAACATCACCCTAACCTTATCCCTGACCCTAACCCTATCTCTAAACCCTGACCCTAAGGCTAACCCTCACCCTAACCTTCACACTAACCCTAAGGCTAACCCTCACCCTAACCCTCACCCTAACCCTCACCCTAAACCTTATTCTCACACTAACCCTAACCCTCACCCTAACCCTATCCCAGCACTTCACCCTAACTCTCACCCTAACCTTAACCTAACCTTAAACCAAACCCTAACCCTAACCCTCACCCTAAACCTTATCCTCACACTAACCCTAACGCTATCCCGGCACCTCCCCCTAGCTCTCACCCTAATCCTAACCCTAAACATAACCCTAACACTCACCCTAACCCTAACCCTAACCCAAAACCTCACCCTAAACCTAAAACTAACCCTAACACTAACCCTCACACTAAACTAAACCCTAACACTCAACCTCACCTTCAACCTCACACTCGCACTAAACCTAAACCTTATCTTAACCGTAACCCTAAAACTACTGCTAAACCTAACCCTCAAGCTCACCTTATCCCTCATCCTAAACCTTGCCCTCACCCTAACCCTAACGCTCAACCTCACCCTAACCCTCACCCTAACACTTACCCACACCCTAAACCAATCCCTAACCCTAAACCTAACACTCACACTAACCCTTATCCTAACCCTCAGCCTAAACCTTATCCTAACCCTAAACCTAAACCTAAACCCAACCCTCACCATAACCCGAACCCTAACCCTAACCCTCACCCAAACCCTAACCCTAAGCCTCACCCTAACCCTCACCCTAACCCTCACCGTCACCCTAAACCTCACCCTAAACCTAACCTTCAACCACACCCTAACCCTCACCCTCACACGAACGCTCAACCTCACCCGAACACTCAACCTCACCCTAACACTCACCCTCACAATAAACATCCCCCTAAGCCTTACTCTCACCTTAACACTAACCCTAACACTCAACCAATCCCTAACCATCAACTTAACACTAACACTCACTCTAAACCTAACCCTAAACCTAACACTCACTATAACACTAACCCTCACACTAAACTTAACCCTAACACTCAACCTCACCTTCAACCTCACCCTAACACTTACCCACACCCTAACCCTCACCCTAACCCTAATACTAACCCTCACGATAAACCTCACCCGAAACTTAACCATAAACTTAAGCCTAACCGTGACCCTAACCCTCAGGCTAACCCTAAACCTCACCCTCACCCTAACACTAAACCTAAACTTTACCCTCAACCTAAACCAATCCCTAATCCTAAACCTAACACTCACACTAACCCTTACCCTAACCCTCAGCCTAAACCTTATCCTAACCCTAAACCTAAACGTAACCCCAACCCTCACCATAACCCGAACCCTAACCCTAACCCTCACCCGAACCCTAACCCTAAGCCTCACCCTCACCCTCACCCTAACCCTCACCCTAACCCTAACCTTCAACCACACCCTAACCCTCACCCTCACACGAACGCTCAACCTCACCTGAACACTCAAACTCACCCTAACCCTCACCCTCACAATAAACATCACCCTAAGCCTTACTCTCACCCTAACACTAACCCTAACCCTCAACCAATCCCTAACCCTCAACTTAACACTAACACTCACCCTAAACCTAACCCTAAACCTCACCCTAAACCTAACACTCACCCTAACACTAAACCTCACACTAAACTTAACCCTAACACTCAACCTTAACTTCAACCTCACCCTCACCCTAACCCTAAATCTCATCCTAACCCTAACTCTAAAACTAATGCTAACCCTAAACCTCACCCTCACCCTAACCTTCACCCTAAACCTTACCCTCACCCTAACCCTATCCTTAACCCTCACACTAAACATAACCCTCACCCTAACGCTAACGCTAAACCGCACACTAAACCTAATCCTAACCCTAACCCTAACCCTAACCCTCAGCCTATCCCTCACCCTAAACCTAACACTAACCCTAATCCTCACCCTATCCCTAAACTTAACCTTAACCCTCACCCTAAAACTCACTCTCACCGTAACCCTAATGCTAACCCTAACCCTCACCATAAACCTTACCCTCACCCTAAATCTAACAATCACCCTCACCCTAACACTTACCCACACCCTAACCCTCACCCTAAACCTAACCCTAAACCTAACCCTCACCCTAAACCTCACCCTAATCCTAACCATTACCCTAGGCCTACTCCTCACCCTAATCCTCACCCTAACCCTAACTCTCACACTCATCCTAACCCTCACCATAAACTTTACCCTCAACCTAACCAAACCCTAACCCGAAACCTAACACTCACACTAACCCTAACCCTAAACCTCAGACTAATCCTTATGCTAACCCTAAACCTAACCCTAACCCTAAACCTCACCATAACCCGGACCCTAACCCAAACCCTAACCCTCACATTAACCCTAACCCTAAACCTCAGCCTAACCATAATCCTAACCCTAACCTTAATCCTAACCCTCACCTTCAACCTAAACCTAAAACTAACCCTAACCCTCACCCTAACCCTAACCTTAACCCTCATCCTAACCTTAACCCTAACACTCACCCTCAACCTCAACCTCATCCTCATCCTCAACCTCACACTAACCCTCAAACTCACCCTAAACATCACCCTAACCCTAACTCTCAACCAAACCCTAATCCTAAACCTCACCCTAAGCCTAACCCTAATGCTAAACCTAACCCTCACCCTCACCCTACCCCTCACCCTAACCTTTATCCTCCCACTAAACCTAACCCTAAACATAACCCTCACATTAACCTTACCCACACCCTAACCCTACCTGACACCTCACCCTAATTCTCACCATAACCATAACCCTAACCCAAACCTTCACACGAACCCTAACCCTAACCCTCACCCTCAACCTAAACCTCACCGTCACCCTAACCCTCACCCTAACCCTAACCTTCAACCACACCCTCACCCTCACCCTCACATGAACCCGAACACTCACCCAAACACTCACCCTCACCCTAACCCTCACCCTCACAATAAACATCACCCTAACCATAACTAACACTAACACTATCCCTAACCCTCAACCTTTCCCTAACCCTCAACCTAACCCTAACCCTCAACCTAAACCTCTCCCTCACCCTGACACTAACCCTCACACTAAACCTAAACCTAACACTCACCCTCACCCTCAACCTCACCCTCACCCTAACCCTAACCCTCATCCTAACCCTAACCCTAAACCTAATGCTAAACCTAAACCTCACACTCACCCTAACCCTAAACCTAATTCTCACACTATACCTAAACCTCACCCTAATGCTAACCCAAAACCTCACACTAAACCTAATCCTCACCCTAACCCTAACCCTACCCCTCAGCCAAACCATCACCCTAAACATAACTCTCACTCTAATCCTCACCCTATCCCTAAACTTAAACCTCGTGCTAACCCTCACTCTCAACCTAACCCTAATGCTAACCTAACCCTCACGCTCACCCTAACCCACACCCTAAAACTTGCCGTCACACTAACCCTAACCCTCAACCTCACCCTTACCCTCACCCTAACACTTACCCACACCCTAACCCTCACACTAACCCTAATACTAACCCTCACGCGAAACCTCACCCTAACCCAAAACATAACCCTAAGCCTAACCCTCACCCTAACCCTCACCCTAACCCTAAACCTCACCCTTACCCTAAACCTAACCCTAAACTTTACCTCAACCTAACCCAGACCCTAACCCTAAACCTAACACTCACACTAACCCTTATCCTAACCCTAAACCTAACCCTAACCCTAACCCTCAACATAACCCGAACCCTAACCCTAATCCGAACCCGAACCCTAACCGTAAGTCTAGCCCTCACCCTCACCCTAACCCTCACCGTCACCCTAACCCTCACCCTAACCCTAACCTTCAACCACACCCTAACTCTCATCCTCACACGAACGCTCACCCTCACCCGAACACTCACCCTCACCCTAACCCTCACCCTCATAGTAAACATCTCCCTAAGCCTTACTCTCACCCTAAAACTAACCCTAACACTCCACCTATCCCTAACCCTCAACCTAACCATAACCCTCACCCTAAACCTAACCTCAACTCTCACCGGAACACTCAACCTCACCCTAACCCTCACCCTTACACCAAAAATCACCCTAACCCTAACCCTAACCCTCATCCTAACCCCAACCCTCACAGTAACCCTAACCCTCACACTAACCCTAACACTAACCCTCATCCTAACACTGACCCTCACCCACATCCTCACCCTCACACTAACCCTAACCCTAACCCTAACCCTTACCTAACCGAACACCTCACCCTCACCCTCACCCTCACCCTAACCCTCACCCTCACACTAGCCCTCTCCCTAACTCAAAACCTCACCCCAGCCCTAACCCTATCCTTCAACCTCACCCTCACCCTAACCCTAATCCTAACTCTCATTCTAACACTAACCCTAAACCTAATGCTAACCCTAAAACTCACAGTCACCCTAATCCTCACCCTAAACTTTACTGTCACCCTAATCCTAACCCTAACCCTCACACTAAACCTAACTCTCAAACTAAATCAAACCCTACCCCTCAGCCTAATCCTCACACTAAACCTAGCCCTAACCCTTATCCTCACCTTATACTTAAACATAACCCTAAACCTCACCCTAACCTTTACCCTAACCCTTACCCTCAACTTAACACTAACCCTCACCCTCAACCTAACCGTCACCCTAACACGTACCCACACCCTAAACCTCACCATAATCCTAACGCTAACCCTCACACTAACCCTAACAGTAACCCTAAAAATAACTCTAACCTTAGCCCTAAACCTAACCCTAACCCTAAAACTCACCCTAACCCTAACTCTCACCCTCACCCTCACCATCATCCTAACCCTCACCTTCACCCTGACCGTCACCATCACACTAACCATCACACTAACACTAACCCTCACCCTAACCCTAACCCTAACCCTCACTCTCACTTTCATACTTACACTCAGCCTAACCCTAACCCTAACCCTAATCCTAAACCTAAAACTCACCCTCATCCTAAACCTAACCCTAACACTCACCATGCACCTCAACCTCACCCTCACCTTCATCCTCACACTAACACTCAACCTCACCGTAAACATCACCCTAAACCTAACCCTCAACCTAAACCTAATCCTAACCCTCACCCTAACCCTAACCCTCACCTAACCCTAATGCTAAACCTAAACCTCACCCTCACCCTAACCCTCACCCTAACCTTTACCCTCACACTAAACCTAACCCTAACCTAACCCTCACACTAACCTTACCCACACCCTAACCCTACCCAACAACTCAGCCTAACTCTCACCATAATCCTAACCCTAACCCTAACCCTAACCCTAAGCCTAACCCTCACCCTCAACCTAACCCTCACCCTCACCCTAAACCTCACTGTCACTCTAACCCTCACCCTAACCCTAACCATCAACCACAACCTAACCCTCACCCTCACATGAACCCTCACCCTCACCCTAAAACTCACCCTCACCCTAACCCTCACCCTCACAATAAACATCACTCTAACCCTAACTCTCACGCTAACACACACCCTAAACCTCAACCTATCCCTAACCCTCAACCTAACCCTAACCCTCACCCTAAACTTAACTCTCACCCTGACACTAACCCTCACACTTAACCTAACCATAACACTCACCCTCACCCTCAACCTCACCCTCACCCTAACCCTAACCCTCAACCTAACACTAACCCTAAACCTAATGCTAAACCTAAACCTCACCCTCACCCTAAACCTAACACTAATCCTCACACTATACCTAACCCTCACCCTAATGCTAACCCTAAACCTCACACTGAACCTAATCCTCAACCTAACCCTAACCCTACCCCTCATCCTAACCCTCATCCTAAACATAACCCTCACCCTAATCCTCACCCTATCCCTAAACTTAAACATCAACCTAACCCTCACTCTCCCCCTAACCCTAATGCTAACTCTAACCCTCACGCTCACCCTAACCCTCACCCTAAACCTTGCCTTCACCCTAAACCTAACCCTCAACCTCACCCTAACTCTCACCCAAATTCTTACCCACACTCTAACCCTCACCCTAACCCTAAAACTAACCCTCACGCTAAACCTCACCCTTACCCTAAACATAAACGTAAGCCTAACCCTGACCCTAACCTTCACCCTAACCCTAAACCTAACCCACACCCTAAACCTCACCCTAAACTTTACCCTCAGCCTAACCCTATCCCTAACCCTAAACCTAACCTCAACTCTCACCCGAACACTCAACCTCACCCTGTCCCTCACCCTCACACCAAAAATCACACTAACCCTAACCCTAACCCTAACCCTCATCCTAACGCTAACCCTCACCATAACACTAACCCTCACACTAACTGTAACCCTAACCCTAATCCTAACAATGACCCTCACCCTCATCCTCACCCTCACACTAAACCTAACCCTAACCCTTACCTAACCGAAAACCTCACCCTCACCCTCACCCTCACCCTATCACTCACCTTCACACTAGCACTCTCCCTAACTCAAATTCTCACCCCAGCCCTAACCCTATCCCTCACCCTCACCCTAACCCTAATCCTAACCCTAACCCTCATTCTAACACTAAACCTAAACCTAATGCTAAACCTAAAACTCACACTCACACTAAACCTCACCATCAACCAAACCCTAACACTCAACCTCACCCTCAAACTCACCATCAACCTAACACTAACCCTCATACTAACCCTAAACCTAAAATTAATGCTAACCCTAAACCTCACCCTCACACTAACCCTCACCCTAAACTTAACCCTCAACTTAACCCAAACCCTAACCCTAAACCTAACACTCACACTAAAACTTACCCTAAACCTCAGCCTAACCCTTATCTGAACCCTAAACCTAACCCTAACCCTACCATCACCATAACCATAACCCTAACCCTAACCCTAACACTCACATTAAACCTAACCCTAACCCTCAACCTAACTAATCCTCATCCTAACCCTAATCCTAACCCTAACCCTCACCCTCACCCTAACCCTAACACTAACCATAATTCTCACTCTAACAATAACCCTCACCCTCACCCTAACCCTTACCCTCAACATAACCCTATCGCTAACCCTAAAGCTAACCCTAAACCTCACCCTAATCCTAACCCTCACTGTAACGCTAACCCGCACACTAACCCTTACCCTAACCCTCACCCTAACCCTCACCCTCACCCTAAACCTAACCATAACACACACCCTCACCCTAATCCTAACCCTAACCCTAACACGATCCCTTACCTAACGAAAACCTCACCATCACCCTTACCCTCACCCTAACCCTAACCCTCACCCCAAACCCTATATTTAAACCTCACCCTCACCCTCACCCTAACCCTAATCCTACCCTAACACTCATCCTAACACTAACCCTAAAACTAATGCTAACCCTAAAACTCACACTCAACCTAACCCTCACCCTAAACCTTACCGTCACCCTAACCATAACCCTAGCCCTCACCCTCACCCTAACCCTCACCCTAACCTTTACCCTTAACCTAAACCAAACCCTAAACCTAACCCTAACCCTAACACTAACCCTAACCCTAACCCTCAGCATAACCCTTATCCTAACTCTAAACCTAACACTCACATTAACCCAAACCCTAACCCTCAACCTAACTAACCCTCACACTAACCCTCACCCTAACCTAAACCTCAACCTAAACCTCACCCTCTCCTAATCCTCACCATAAACTTAACCCTAACCCTTACCTAACTGAAAACCTCACACTCACCCTCACTCTAACCCTCACCCTCACCCTAGGCCTCACCCTAACCTTAACCCTCACCCTAACCTTAAACCTCATGCTAACTCTATCACTAACACTCACCCTCTCCCTAACCCTAACCCTAACGATAACCCTCACCCTAAACCTAAACCTTACCCTAATGCTACCCCTCACCCTAACATTCACCCTAACTCTAATGATAACTCTAACCCTCTCCCTCAACCTAACCCTCACCCTAACAATTATCCTCACTCTAACCCCAACCCTAACCCTCCCCCTCAACCTAACCCTCACCCTAACCCTAAACCTCATCCTAAATCAAACCCTTAACCTCACATTAACCCTAACCCTCACCGTCACCCTAACCCTCTTCCTAAACCTAACCCTCACCTACTACCTAACGCTCAAACTCACCCAAATTCTAACCCTTTCCCTAAGACTCACCCTCACCCTAAACCTCACCCTAACCATAACTGTCACCAAAACCCTAACCCGAACCCTCACCCAAACCGTAACACTCACACTAACACTCACACTCAATCTAATACTCACCCTAACAATAACCTTAACCCTTACCTAACCGAAACCCTCACCATCACCCTCAACCTCATCCTAACTCTCACCCTCAAAATAGCACTCACCTTAACCCTAACCCTAATCCTAAACCTCTCCCTCAATCTCCCCCTCAGCCTCAGCCTAAACCTAACCCTAATCCTAAACCTATCCCTCACCTCACCATCACCCTAACTCTAAACCTAACCTTAAGGCCAACCCTCACCCTCACCCACACCCAAACCCTTACCCAAACCCTCACACTAACTCTCACACTAATCCTAACGCTAACCCTATACCTTGGCCTCAACCTAACCCTCACCCTAAGCCTTATCCTCACACTAAACCTAAACCTAACCCTAACCCTCACACTAACCCTAATTCTCACCCTAACCCTAACGCTACCCCTCACACTAACCCTAACACTAAACCTAATCCTAACCCTCACCCTAACCCTAACCCTAACCCTGACCCTCAACTGAACCCTCACCCTCACCCTAACCCTCACTCTAACCCTAACCCACACCCTCAACATAGCCCTCACCGTAACCATGACACTAACCTTAAACCTAAACCTCATCCTCACCCACTCCCTCCACCTCAGCCTAACTGTAACGCTAATACTAAAACTTCCCCTCACCCCCACCATCACCCTAAACTGAACACTAACCTAATGCCATCCCTCACCCTCACCGTCACCCATACCCTAACCCTAACCCTAACTATAAACCTAACCCTGACCCTAAACCTAACCCTCACCCTAAACCTACCCTTAACCCTAAAACTCACCATAACACTAATCCTAACCCTTACCCTTACCCTAACCCTAACCCTCACCCTAACCCTAACTCTAACCCTAAAACTCACTGTAAATCTAACCCTAATCCTAACCCTCACCCTAAGCCTAACCCTAAACCTAACACTCAACCTAAAACTAACCCTAACACTCACCCTCAACCTAACCCTCACCCTAAACCTAACCCTAACCCTAACCCTCACACTAATCCTAACGCTAACCCTAACCCTCACCCTCAACATAACCCTCACCCTAACCCTTATCCTCACACTAACCCTAACCCTAACCCTAACGCTAAACCTCACACTACCCGTAAACCTAACCCTAACCCTCACCCTAATCCTCACCATAAATTTAACCCTAACCCTTACCTAACCGAAAACCTCACAATCACCCTCACTCTAACCCTTAGCCTCACCCTAGGCCTCACCCTAACTTTAACCCTCACCCTAACTTTAACCCTCACCCTAACCTTAACCCTCACCCTAACCTTAACCCTCACGCTAACCTTAACCCTCACCCTAACCCTATCACTAACACTCACCCTCTCCCTAATCCTAACCCTAACCATAACCCTCACCCTAACCCTAAACCTTACCCTAACGCTAACCCTCACCCTAACGCTCACCCTAACTCTAATGATAACCCTAACACTCACTCTCACTCTAACCCTCACCCTAACACTTATCCTCACTCTAACCCTAACCCTAAACCTCATCCAAAATCTAACCCTAACCCTCACAGTCACCCTAACCCTCACCATCAACCTAACCCTCTCACTAACGCTAACTCTCACCCACTACCTAACGCTCTAACTCACCCCAACCCTATCTCTCACCCTACTTCTCACACTAACACTCACACTCAACCTAATAATCACCCTAACAATAACCCTAACCCTTACCTAACCGAAACCCTCACCCTCAACCTCACCCTCACCCTAACCCTCACCCTCAAACTAGCCCTCACCTTAACCCTAATCTTAACCGTAAACCTCAACCTCACTCTCCCCCTCAGCATCAGCCTAACCCCAATCCTAATCCTAAACCTATCCCTCACCCCCACCATCACCCTAACCCTAACCCTAATGCCAACCCTCCCCCTCACACACACCCAATCCCTAAACCTAACCTTAACAATAACGCTAAACCTATCCCTAAACCTCACCCTCACCCTAACCCTAACCCTCACCCTCACCCTTACTCTAAACCTAACCCTAACCCTAACCTTTATACTCAACCTAACTGTAACCCTGACACTCACCCTAACACTCACACTAACACTAAATTTCACCTTACCCTAAACCTCACACTAACCCTTGACCTTACCCTCACCCTCACCCTAACATTAACCCTATCCCTAATACCCAAACTAACCCTAACCCTCAACCTCACCCTCAACCTAACCCTAACCCTAACATTAAACCTCGACCTAACGCTAACCATAACCCTGACCCTCACCCTCACCCTAACTCTCAACGTCACCCTAACCCTCACCTGACAGTAGCCCTCACCCACTCCCTAACCCTCACCCTCACCCGAATCCTCACCCTCACACTAAGCCTAACCCTAACCCTAACCATAATACTAAACCTAACGCTCACCCTCACCCTCACCCTAACCGTAACCCTAAACCTAACCCTCACCCTCACACTCACACTCACCCTAACCCTCACCCTCACCCTAAACATCACCCTAATCATAACCCTCACACGAATCCTAAACCTAATTCTCACCCTCAACCTCACACTCGCCCTCACCCTCACCTTCACCCTCAACCTAACCCTCCACCTCACTTAGCCCTCACCCTAACCCTCGCCCTAAACCTAACTGTCATCCTCAGAATAACCCTAACCCTAACCCTCACCAAAACCCTCACCCTCACCCTAACCCTAACCGTGACCCTAACCCTAACCATAACAATACACCTAACCCTAACCCTAACCCTAACCTTCACAATAACTCTAAACCTAAACCTCACCCTCACCCTAAACCTCACCCTAACCCTAACCGTAATAATAAACCTAACTCTAACACAAACCCTCACCCTCACCCTAACCCTAAACCTAACCCTAATTAACCCTCACCATCACACTAGCTCTCACCTTAACCCTAAACCTAACCCTAAACCTCACATTCATCCTAAACTTAACTCTACATCTAACACTCACCCTAACACTAACCCTAAACCTCAGCCTAACCCTAAACTTCCCCCTCAGCCAAACTTTCATCCTAAATCTAACCCTAACCCTCACCCTCACCTTAAATCTCACTGTAACCCTAACTCTCACCCTAAACCTCACCCTAACCCTAACCTTCACCCTCACCCTAACACTTACCCTCACTCTAACCCTAACCCTAAACCTAAACCTAAAATTCACACTAACTGAAACCTAAACCTAACCCTCAACCTGACTATCACCCTAACACTAACCCTAAACTTCACCCTAACGCTTAACCAAACCCTAAACCTAACCTTCACCCTAACCCTCACCCTAACCCAACCCTCACCCACACACTAAGCCTAACGTTATCTCTATCCTTAACCCGCACCCTAACCCTAACATTAAACCTCACCCTAACCCTAACCCTCACACTAACCCTCACCCTCACCCTAATCCTCACCCTAACCCTAACTGTAACTCATACCTAACCAAAACCCTCATTCTCATCCTCACCCACACCCTCACCCTAAACCTAAGCCTAACCCTCACTCTAACCCTAACCCTAAATCTCACCCTCACGCTAACCCTAACTAACCCTCAACCTAATCCTCACCCTAACCCTAACACTAACCCTCACGCTAACCCTCACACTCACCCTAGCCCTCATCCTCACCCTCACCCTCATCCTAACCCAAACCCTAACCCTAATCCTACCCTAACACTCACCCTCACCCTAACAATAACCCTAACCCTCACCGTCACCCTCACCCTAACGCTAACCCTAAACCTCACCCTGAACCTAACCCTCACCCTGAACGTAACCCTCACCCTTACCCCAACCCTCACCCTTACCCTCAACCTAACACTAACCCTAAACCTCAAAGTAACCCTAACCTTCACCCTAACCCTCAAGCTAACCCTAACCCTCACCCTTACCCTCACCCTCAGCCTAACTCTAACACTAACCCTAAACCTAAACCTAAATCTAATCCTCACCCTCACACTCACCCTCACCCTAACCCTAACCGTCAACCAGACCCTAACCCTAACCCTAACACTGTCAACCTTACCCTCACACTAACACTCACGCTAACCCTAAATTTCAATCTCAACCTAACCCTCACCCTAACCCTTAAACTCACCATAACAGTAACCTAAAACCTCACACTAAACCTAACACTCAACCTCACACTAAACATAACACTAACCCTAAACCTCACCTTCACCGTAGCCCTCAACCTAACCCTAATCCTAACCCTAACGCTCACCCTAACCCTAACCCTCACACTCACCCTAAACATCACCCTCAACTTAACCCTAACGCTAACCCACACCCTCATACTCAGCCTAACCGAAACCCTAACCATATTCCTAACCCTAACTCTGACCCTCATCCTCAACCTAACCCTAACCCTAACCCTGATCGTCACCCTCACTCTCAACCTCACTCTCACCCTCACCCTCACCCTCAACTGAAACCTAACCCTCACCTTAACCCTAACCCTCACCCTAAACCTAACCCTAACCCCAAACCCTCACCCTAACACTAACATTAACCCTAACCTGAAGGGTAACAATAACCCTAAACCTAATGCTAACCCTAACCCTCACCCTCAACCTAACACTCACCCTAAAACTTACCCTCACTGTAAACCAACCCTAACACTAACACTAACCCTCACAGTAATCCTAATCTTCACCCTAACCCTAACCCTACACCTCAGCCTAACCCTCACCATAACCCTAACCCTAACCCTAACTTTAACCCTCACCCTAACCTTAACCCTAACCCTAACCCTAACCCTCAAGGAACATTAACCCTCAGGCTAACGCTAACTTTCACCCTAACCTTCACCCTCTGCCTAACTGTAACCCTAACCATAATCCTAACCCTAAATCTGACCTCGCCCTCACCCTAACCCTAACCCTAACCCTCACCCTCACACTCACTTTCACCCTCACTCTCACTCTCACGCTCACCCTAACTCTCAACCTAACCCTAACCTTAACCTAAACCTAATCCTCATACTAACAGAAACCTAAACTTAACCCTCCACCTGACCCTCACCCTAACGCTAACCCTAATCTTCACCCTAATGCTAACCCAAACCCTATCCCTAACCCTCACCCTAACCCTCACCATAACCCTAACCCTCACCCTAAACCTAACCCTCACCCACACCCTAACCGTAACGCTAAACCTATCCCTAACCCTCACCATAACCCTAACACTAAACTTCACCCTAACCCTAACCCTCAAGGTTACCCTCACTCTCAACCTAATCCTCACCCTAACCCTAACCCTAACTCTTACCTAACCGAAATCATCACCTTCACCATCACTGTCACCCTAACCCTCACCCTCACCATAACCCTCATCCTCACCATCACTCGAAACGTAAGCCGCACCCTCAACCTCACCCTCACCCTTATCCTAACCAAAACCCTAACCATAATCCTAACCCTAACACTCACCCTCACCCTCACAATAACCCTAACAATAATCCTAACCCTCACGGTCACCATCACCCTCACTATAACCCTAACGCTAACCTAACCATCAACCTTACCCTAACCCTCACCCTAACCCTAATCATTACCCTAACTCTAACCCTAACCCTCACCCTCACCCTAACACTCAACCTTACCAAACCCTAACCCTTACCCTCACCCTAATCCTAACCCTAACCCTAACCATCACACTAACCCTAAGCTTCACCCTAACCCTTACGATAACCTTAACGTTCCCCCTGACCCTGACCCTCAAACTCACCCTCAGCCTAACTCTAAACCTAACCCTAAATCTAACCCTAACCCTAATACTCACCCTCAACCTCACCCTCACCCTAACCCTAACAATAAGCCTAACACTAACCTTAAACCTAACCCTAACTCTAAACCTCACCCTCACCTTAACCTTAACAATAATCCTAACGCTAACCCTAAACCTACCACTAACTCTAACCCTAACCCTAACACTAACCCTAACCCTAACCTAAACCCTAACCGTAACCCTCACCCTAACGCTTAACCTAACCCTCAACCTCACCTTAACCCTCACCATAACCCTAACCCTCACCCTAAAACTCACTCCAACACTCACGCCAACCCTAAACCTCACTCTCACCCTAATCCTTACTCTAACCCTTACCCTCAACCTAACCCTAACCCTAATCCGAACCCGAACCCTCACACTAAACCTAATCCTCACCCTAACACTAGCCCTACCCTTCGACCTAACCCTCACCCTAACCCTATTCCTCACCTTCACCCTACCCCTAATTCTAAACCTAACCATCACCCTAAACCTTACCCTAAACCTAACTGTAACCCTAACATTCACCCTAGCTCTCACACTACCCCTAACCTACACCCTCACCCTAAACCTCACCCTAACCCTTAACCTCAACCTCACCCTAACCCTAACCCTAATCCTAATACTCACACTAACCCTAACCCTAAACTTCAACTTAACACTCATCCTACCCCTAACCCTAACACTAACCCTCACACTAACCCTAACCCTAAACCTCACACTAACCCTAACCCTAACCCTAAACCTAAACCTACCTCTAACCCTAACCCTAACCATAAACCTCACCTTCACCGTCAGTCTCACCATCAGCCTAACAATAACCCTAATCCTAATCCTTACCCTAACCCTCACCCTCACCCTCACATTAATTCTAACCCTAACCCTAACCTTAACCCTCACCCTCATCCTCACCGTAATCCTAAATCTATCACTAAACCTCACCCTAACACTAACCCTCACCCTATCCCTAACCCTAACCCTCACCCTCACAGTAACACTAACACTTACCCTAACCCTCACCCTAACCCTTACCCTAAACCTAATGCTAACCCTAACTCTCAACCACACCCTTAACCTCACGTAACACTAAACTCACCCACACCCTAACCATCACCCTCACCCTCACAATAACTCTAACCATAACCCTAACCCTCAACCTCATCCTCACCCTAACCCTAACTCTATCCCTAAACATCACCCTAACCCTCACCATAACACTACCCTATCCCTCATCCTCAAACTAACACTAACACTAACACTAACACTCACCCAAAGCCTCACCATAATCCTAATGCTAACCCTAACCCTCATCCACACCTTAAATCTCACCTTAACCCTAACCCTCACACTAACACTAACACTAACCTTAACCCTCAACCTAACCCTCACCCACACCCTAACCCTCACCCTCACCTGAGCCCTCACACTCACCCTAAACCTCACCCTAACCCTAAACATCAATTTAACCGTAACTCTCACGCTAACCCTAACGGTAACACTCACTCTAACCCTCACACTCACCCTCACCCTCAACTTCACACTCACCCTAACCCTAACCATCACAATCACATTAGCCCACAAACTAACCCTAACCCTAACCTTCACCCTCAACCTAACCCTAAACCTAACCATAACCCGAAGCCTCACTCGAACCCTCACCCTAAACTTACCCCTAAACCTAACCCTAAATATAACCCTAACCCTAAACCTAACCATAACCCTCACCCTAACCCTAACCCTAAACCTAACCCTCACCCTAACCCTAATCCTATGCCTAACCCTCAGCCTAACCCTAACCCTCAACCTAAGCAGATTCCTAATAAGAACCCTAAAGCTCCTCCTAACTCTAACACTCACCCTCAACCTAACCGTAAACCTAACCCTAACCCTCACTCTAATCCTAACCCTCACACTCACCCTAACCCTCACCATCAGACTAACACACACCCTCACCCTCACCATCACCCTAAACCTCACCCTCATCCTAAACATCACCCTAACCCTAACCCTCACCCTAACCCTATCCCTAACGCTTATGTAACCAAAACCCTCACCCTCAACCTCACCCTCACCCTAACCTTAACAATACCCCTCAGCCTAACCTTCATCCTAATCCTATCCCTCACCCGAAACCTCATCCTAAATGTAACACTCACCCTAACACTAACTCTAACACTAAACCTCACCCTAACCCTAACCCTCAACTTAATCCTAAACCTAACCCTCACCCTCTCACTAACCCTAAAGCTAACATTAACCCTCACCCTAACCCTCACCATAAGCCTAAAGCTAACACTAAAACTCATTCTCAACCTAACCCTCACCCTAACCCTATCCCTCAAGCAAACCCTTACCCTCACCCTCACCTGAACCCTCACACTCACCCTAAACCTCAACTTCACCCTAAATATCATCCTATACCTCACCCCCAGCCTATCCCTAACCCTATCCCTAACCCTCACCCTAACCCTCACCCAAACCCTAACCCTCACCCACACCCCAACCCTCACATTCACCCTAAACCTCACCCTCACCCTAGCCCTCACCCTAACCCTATCCTAACCCTAACCCTAACCCTCACCCTCAGCCTAAACCTAACCCTAACCCTCACCCTCAGCCTAACCCTAAACCTAACCCTAACTCTGACCCTCACCCTCACCCTCACTGTAACCCTCATACTAACCATAACCCTCACGCTAACCCTCACCCTAACACTAACGCTAACCCTAAATTTCACTCTCAACCTAACCCTCATGCAAACACTTACCCTCACGATCACCTGAACCCTCAGAGTCCCCCTAACCCTCAACTTCACCCTAAATATCATCCTAAACCTAACCCTCAACCTAACCCTAATCCTCACCCTAACCCTCAACCACAACCTAAGCCTCACCCTCACCCCAACCCTCACACTCAACGTAACCCTCACCCTCACCCTAAAATTCACCTAAAACCTAACCCTCACCCTAAGCCTAACCCTAACCGTAACCCTAATCCTAACCCTCACCCTCACCTTCACCCTCAGTCTAACACTCACCTTCACCCTAGCCATCACCCTAAACCTATCCTCACCCTAACCCTAACCCTCACCCTCAGCCTAACCCTAACCCTAACCCTCAACTAAGCCTAAGCCTAAGCCTAAACCTAAACCTAACCCTCACCGTCACCCTCAGCCTCACCCTAACCCTCACCCTAACCCTAACCCTAACCCTAAATATAACCCTAACTCTAGCCCTAACCCTAACCCTCACCCTCACCCTAAACCTAAACCTCACCCTATCCCTAACCCTAAATCTCACACTCACCCCAAACCTAACCCTAACCCTAACCCTCACCCTAACCCTCACCCTAACACTAACGCTAACCCTAAACTTCATTCTCACCCTAACCCTAAACCTAACCCTTACCCTCACCCTAAATCTAACCCAAACCATCACACTAAACCTAACCCTCACCCTAACCCTTACTGTACCCGTCAAACTAACACTCACCATAAACCTAACCATAACATACACCCTAACCCTAACACAAAACTGGACCCAGGCCTCACCCTAACCCTAATCCTGTCCCTTACCACACCCTAATCCTAACCCTCTCAATCACTCTAAACCTCCCCCTCATCATAAACCTCATAATAACCCTATCCCTCAACCTCACTTTCAGACTAACTGTAACCCTAACCCTAATCCTAACCCTAACTCTCACCCTCACACTCACCCTCAATCTAACCCTATCTCTAACACTAACCATCAACCAAACCCTAACCCTCACCGTCTGCCTAACCGTAACCCTAACCGTAAACCTAACCCTCACCCTCACCATCACCCGCAGCCTAACCCTCAATGTAACACTAACCCTAACCCTCACTCTAAACCTAACCCTAACCCTTAACCTCACCCTCACCCTAAACTTCACCCTAACCCTCACCCTTACTCTAAACCTAACCCTAACCCTAACCCTTACACTAAACCTAACTCTAACCCTAACCCTCACCCTAACGCTCACACTAACACTAACCTTCACCCTCACACTAAACTTCACCCCAACCCATACCCTCGCCCTCATCCTAACTCTAAACCCTAACCATAATACTCACACTAACCCAAACCCTCACCCTCACCCAATCCCTAAACCTAACCCTAACCCTCACCCTAACACTCATGCTAACCCTAAACCTTACTCTCACCCTACTCTCATCCTAACACTTACCCTCAACCTAAACCTATTTGTAATCAAAACTCTCACCCTAACCCTAACCCTAAAACTAACCCTAACCATAACCCTCACCCTCACCCTAACCCTCACCCTCAGCCTACCCTCAGCTTAACCCTAACCCTAAACCTAACCCTTATCCTTACCCTAAGCCTAACCCTAACCCTCACACTAAACCTAACCATCACACTAAAACTAACCCTACCCCTCACACTAACCCTCATCCTAAACCTAACCCTAACCATCACCCTCACCCTAACTCTAACCCTAACACTCATCCTCACCCTAAACCAAACCCTCACCCTCTCCCTCAACCTAACCCTAACCCTACCCCTCACACTAAACCTCATCCTAACCCTAACCCTAACACTCACACTAATCCTAAACCTAACCCTAATCCTCACCCTCACACTCACCCTCACCCTAACACTAACCCTAACACTAACCCTGACCCTCATCCTAACCCTCACCGCTACACATATCCTCACGGTAACCCTAACCCTAACCCTAAACCTCACACTAACCCTATCCCTCACACTAAGCCTAACCCTAGAATTCACCCTAACCCTCATTCTAAACCTAACACTAACCCTAATACTCACCATAACCCTAAGCCTAACCCTCACCCTAACACTAATCCTCACCCCCACCCTCACCCCAACCCTAATCCCACACTTCACCATAACCCTCATCCTAACCCTAACCCTAAACCTTACACTCACCCTAACCCTAAACCTAACCCTAACCCTCACCATCATTCTCACTCTTAGCCTAACCCTAACCCTCACCCTAAACCTTACCCTCACCCTACCCTAAACCTAACTCTAACCCTAACCCTCACCCTCATCCTAACACTCACCCTAATCCTAACCCTCACCCACAACCTAACCCTCACCCTCAACCAAACCCTCACCCGCAACCTAACCCTCACCCTCACACTAAACATCACCCGAACCCTAATCCGCACCTTAACACTAACCTTAACCCTGACGCTAACCCTAACCCTCAACCTCACCCTAACCCTAAGCCTAAGCCTAACCCTAACAATAATCCTAAACCTAACACTCACCCTCTCCCTAACCCTAAACCTATCCCTAAAACATCCTCACACTCACCCTAACCATAACCCTAACCCTCACCCTCACCCTACCCTAACTAAAACCCTATCCGTAGCCCTCACCCTACCCCTCACCATAACCCTTAACCTAACCCTAACCCTCACCGTCACCCTAAACCTAAACCTAACCATAACCCTCACCCTAACCCTAAATCTAAACCTCATCCTCTCCCTAACACTCACCCTCACCCTAAAACTATCCCTAACCCTCACCCTCACCCTAACCCTCACCCTTACCCTTACCCTCACGCTAACCCTAACCCTAACCCTAACTCTAACCCTCACACTAACTTTAAGGCTCATACTAACCCTAACCTTACCCCTCACCTAATCCTCAACCTAAACCTAAACCTAATCCTACCCCTCACCTTAACCCTAACCCTCACCCTAACCCTCACCCTCACCCTCACCCTAACCCGAAACCTAGCCCTCACCCTAACCCTCAACCTAAACCTATCCCTAACCCTAACCCTCATGCTAACCCTAATGCTCACACTCACCCTAAGCCTAACCCTAACTCTAACCCTAATCCTAACCCTAAGCCTCACGCTCACCCTCACCCTAACCCAAACCCTAAACCTAACCCTAAACATAACCCTAACCTTCACACTAACCCTAACCCCAACCCTCCCCCTCCCCCTAACCCTCAACCTAAAACTTACCCTTATCCTCACCCTAACCCTAACAATAACACTAACACTAACCCTCACCCTCAGCCTAATGCTAACTCTAACTCTCACCCTAACCCTAACCCTCACCTTAACCCTAACCCTAAGCCTCACCCTATCCCTAACTCTAAACCTCACCCTAAACCTCATTCTTGCCGCGGTCCGGGTTCTGTCGCGACGACGGAGGACACCTAGGGGAGCAACCTGGAATCGGATTGGGAGATGGCAAACAGACAACTCACACACATTAGGAATGGATGCTGAGTGCTGAATGCTGAGTGCTGAGTGCGATTTAATGCAGAGGATAACAATCTTTTATAAGAGAAGTCTTCATAAGAAAGGGGCAAAAGGTTACACAATCTTGCTACAGGGCTTCATTCTTGGATGGTCACCAGCTGGTCCCCTGAAAGGGCAAAAGTTTACACAATCTTGCTGCAGGGCTTCATACTTGGGTGGTCACCAGCTGGTCCCCTGAAAGGCACTTGTTTCCGGCTTATCTCTAAGAAATATAATGGGTTTCGACGTTTGTCACCAACTAACCATTACCTTATTTCTATAGAGGCCTTAATTGTCCCATAAGATCTTTCCTGTTCTTTCTTTAATAGTAAGGTCGTGGAGGCCTAGATCTAGCAAGTCTCTTAGTAAATGAGAGTACCAGGAAGTTCTTTCTCCTAAGTAGTTATCTCTGCAATTGCCATACATTCTTTCTGTTCTAGCCGCGCCAACAGCTTCTTGTAAATTTCTTACAATTCCTTCTGCTGGAGTGACTTTGTGAAACCCCCAATACTTTTATATTTACTTATAACTTGTCTACTAGCCTTCATAAGAGGGCTTTCAGGGTAGCACTTAACTCTATGAGTTAGTCATATTTTTGAGACACTCATCAGATATTGGAGTCATCAATACTCTTAAGAAAGAGCTTTGACTAAGGGAACGTTGACAATGAGTAAGTACGATGAACAGCAGAAACAGTAAAATATTAATAGGCACTCTTATGAGGAGAAGAAAGACAGAAACACATCTTTCCCAGGGCTTTGCCAGCGTTTTTCCAGGAGTAGGCCTCTTAGAAGCCCTATTCTCCGAGTTAGACTTCGGTGAAGTCCCAAAACTTGGAGATAGGTTTCTGTAAAGCCCCATTCTCTGAGGTAGACTTCGGTGAAGTCCCAAAACTCAGAGATAGGTCTCTGAAGCCCCTATCTTGGTCTGATAGATGGTTTCCCATGCTAAGCAGACTCCACTGGAGTCGGCGTGGCACATTCTAACCCTAATTCTAACATTAACCCTAAAAATCACCATAAACCTCACCCTAACCCTGACCCTCTTTCTAACCCTAACCCTAACCCTAACCCTCACACTAATCCTAACACTCACCCTAACCCTAAAATTAACCTTAAACACCACCCTAAACCTAACCCTCACACTCATCATAACCCTGACCCTAAAAATTACCCTCACCCGAACCCTAACCGTAACCGTAACCCTCACATTCACCCTAACCCTTATCCTCACGCTAACCATAATCCTCAACAACACCCTAACCCTCACCCTACCCTAACCCTCACTAACACCCTAACCCTCACACTCACCCTAACCCTCACACATTCCCTAGCCCTCAGCTTAACCTAAACCTAACTCGATCCCTCACACTAACACTAACCCTCACACTAACCCTAACCCTCACCCTCATCCTAACCCTCCCCTTCACGGTAACCCTAACACTAACCCGAACCCTCACCCTAACCCTAACCCTACACCTCACGCTAACCCTCAACCCATTCCTAAACTTAACAATAACAATAACCCTAACCATAACCCTTACCTAAGCAAAACCCTCACCCTCAGCTTCACCCTAACCCTAACTCTCACCCAAACCCTAACACTTACCCTCATTCTAACCCTCACCCAAAAGCTAATCCTCTCCCTAACCCTAAACCTAACGCTTACATAACCGAAACTCTCACCCTCACCCTCACCCTAACACTAACCCCACCCCACAGTGTAACCCTCACACTAACCCTAAACCTCACCCTCACCCTGACCTTGATCCTAAACCTAAACCTTACCCTAACCCTCACTCTCACACTAACACTCTCCCTAACAATTACGCTCACCCTAACCCTAAACGTAACCCAAACCCAAAACTTCACACTGACCCTAACATTCAACCTAACCCTAAACCTAACACTAACCTTAAACCTCACCCTAACCCTAATCCTATCCCTAAACCTAACCCTCACACTACCCTAACCATCACCCTAACCCTAACCCTACCCCTCACGGTAAACCTCAACCCATCCCAAAACCTAACCATAACCCTAACCCTAACTCTTACCCAAACAAAACCCTCACCCTCAGCTTCAACCTAACACTAACCCTCACCCAAACCCTAACACTTACATTCACCCTAACCCTCACCCAAAACCTAATCCACTCCCTAATCATAAACCTAAACTTACATAACCGAAACTCTCACCCTCAGCCTCACCCTAACCCTAACACCTCCCCTCAGTCTAACCCTCACACTAACCCTAACCCTCACCCTCATCCTTAAACTAATCCTAAACTTAAACCTTACCCTAAGCCTCACCCTCACTCTAACCCTCACCCTAGCCTTTACCCTCACCCTAACCCTAAACCTAACCCTAACTCTAAACCTCACACTAACCCTAACACTCAGCCTAACCCTAACCATAACACTAACATTAAACCTCACCCTAACCCTCACCCTACCCTAACCATAAACCTAACGCTAACACTCACCCTCCCCTCAAACTAACCCGAACCCTAACCCTAACCCAAACCCTCACCCTTCCCTTCACACTCAACCTAAGCCTAACCCTAACCCTAACACTAATCTTAAAAGTAACCCTCACATCACCCTAACCCTAAAACTAACCTTCACCATAACCCTAACCTTAACTCTCACCCTCACCATAACCCTCAGCGTCACCCTAACCCTCACCCTACCCTAACCCTCACCGACACGCTAACCCTCAACCTCACCCTCACCCTCACCCTAACCCTCACCCTCACCCTACCCTCAGCCTAACCCTAACCCTAACCCTAACCCTCATCCTAACACTAACCCTAAAGATCACCCTCACCCTAACCCTAACACAAACCCTCACCCTCATTCTAACCCTCACAGCTACACATACCCTCAATGTAACCCTAAACCTAACCCTAACCCTCACACTAACCCTACCCCTCACACTAAGCCTAACCCTACCATTCACCCTAACCCTCATCCAAAAAGCTAACACTAACCCTAATACTCAGCAAAACCCTATGCCTAACCCTCACCCTAACCCTAACCCTCACCTTCACCCTCACCCGAACCCTAATCCCACACCTCACCCTAACCCTCATCCTAACCCTAACCCTAAACTTTACACTCACCCTAACCCTAAACCTAACCCTAACCCTCACCATCACCCTCACTCTCAGCCTAACCCTAACCCTCACCCTAAACCTTACCCTCATCCTACTCTAAACCTAACCCTAACCCAACCCTAACACTCACCCAAACCCTAACCCTAACACTAACCCTAAACCTAAACCTAAACCTCACCCTCACCCTAACACTCACCCTAACCCTAACACTCACCCACACCCTAACCCTTACCCTCAACAAAAGCCTCACCCGCAACCTAACCCTCACCCTCACACTAAACATCACCCGAACCCTAACCCGCACGTTACCACTAACCCTAACCCTCGCGCTAACCCTAACCCTCACCCTCACCCTAAGCCTAAGCCTAAGCCTAACCCTAACAATAATCCTAAACCTAACACTCACCCTCTCCTTAACCCTAAACCTATCCCTAAAACTCCGTTAAACTTACCCGAACCCTAACGCTTACCCTCACCCTCACCCTACCCTAACCAAAACCCTATCGGTAACCCTCACCCTACCCTTCACCATAACCCTTAACCTAACCCTAACCCTCACCAGCACACTAACCCTAAACCTAACCATAAACCTCACCCTAACCCTAACCCTAAACCTCATCCTCTCCCTAACACTCACCCTCACCCTAAACATATCCCTAACCCTCACCCTCATCCTAACCCTCACACTAACACTAAGGCTCACACTAACCCTAACCTTACCGCTCACCTAACCCTCAACCTAATCTAAGCCTAACCCTACCCCTCACCCTAACCCTAGCCCTCACCCTAAACCTCATCCTCACCCTCACCCTCACCCTAACCCTAAACCTAGCCCTCACCCTAACCCTCAACCTAAACCTAACCCTAATCCTCATGCTAACCCTAACACTCACCCTCACCCTCAGCCTAACCCTAACTCAAACCCTCATCCGGACCCTAAGCATCACCTTCACCATCACACTAACCCAAATCATAATCCTAAACCTAAGCCTCACCCTCACCCTCACCTTAACCCCAAACCTAACACTAAACCTCACCCTCAACCTAAACCTAAACATAACCCTCACCCTAACCCTAACCGTTAACCTAACCCTTACCCTTACCCTAAACCTAACCCTAATATTAACCCTAAGCCTCACCCTAAACCTACCCTTAAAGTTAACCCTAACACTTATCCTAACCCACACCCTAACCCTAACCCTGACCCTAAACCTCCTCTCACCCTAAACCTCAACCTAATCCTCACCCTCATCCTCACCCTAACCCCCAAAATAAACCTGACCCTCACCCTAACCCTAACACTAACCCTCACCCTCACCCTCACGCTCACCATCAGCCTAACCTTAACACTCACCCTAACCCTCTCCCTAACCCTAACCCAACCCCTCAACCTAACCCTCAACTTAAACCTTACCCTCATCCTCACCCTAACCCTCACCCTACCCCTAAATCTAACACTCACCCTCAGCCTAATCCTAACTCTAACTCTCACCCTAACACTAACCCTCACCCTAACCCTAACTCTAAACCTCACCCTAACCCTCAACCTAACCCTCACTCTAACCCTAACCCTAAAACTCATCATAAACCTCACCCTAACCCTTACCCACACTCTAACCCTAACCCTAACCCTAACCCTCACACTAATCCTAACCCTCTCCCTAACCCTAAACTTAACCTTAAACATCACCCTAACCCTAACCCTCACACTCATCCTAAACCTCACCCTAACAATTACGCTCAACCTAACCCTAACCTTAACCTTAACCCTCACCTTCACCCTAACCCATATCCTCACGCTAACCCTAATCCTCACCGACACCCTAACCCTCACCCTACCCTAACCCTCACTGACACCCTAACCCTCACCCTCACCATCACACTAACCCTAACCCTCACCCTCTCCCTAGCCCTCAGCTTAAACTAAACCTAACCCTAACCCTCACACTAACCCTAACCCTCACACTAACCCTAACCTTCACCCTCACCCTAACCCTCCCCTTCACGGTAAACCTCACACTAACCCGAACTAACCCTAACCCTAACTCTTACCTAAGCAAAACCCTCACCCTCAGCTTCAAGCTAACTCTAACCCTCACCGAAACCCTAACATTTACCCTCACCCTAACCCTCACCCAAAGCCTAATCCTCTCCCTATCCCTAAACGTAACCCTTTCATAACCGAAACTCTCACCCTCACCTTCACACTAAACCTAACCCTACACCTCAGCCTAACCCTCACACTACCCCTAACCCTCACCCTCACCCTGACCCTAATCCTAAACTTAAACCATACCCTAACCCTCACCCTCACTCTAACCCTCACCCTAACCCTTACTCTCACCCAAACCATAAACCTAACCCTAACCCTAAACTTCACACTTACCCTAACACTCAACCTAACCCTAAACCTAAAACTAACTTTAAACCTCACCCTAACCCTAATCCTATACCTAAACCTAACCCTCACACTAACCCTAACCCTCACCCTTATCCTAACCCTACCCCTCACGCTAACACTCAACCTATCTCTAAACCTAACCATAACACTAACACTAACCCTTCCCTAAACAAAACCCTTAACCTCAGGTTCACCCTAACGCTAACCCTCACCCAAACCCTAACACTTACCCTCAACCTAACCCTCACCCAAACGCTAATCCTCTCCCAAACCCTAAACCTAACCCTTACATAACCGAAACTCTCACCCTCACCATCACCCTAACCCTAACCCCACCCCTCAGCCTAACCCTCACACTAACCCTAACCCTCACCCTCACCCCGACCCTAATCCTAACCCTTAACCTAACCCTCACCCTCACTCAAATCCTCACCCTAACCCTTACCCTCACCCTAACCCTAAACCTAACACTAACCCTAAACTTCACACTAAACCTAACACTCAACCTAACCCTAAACCTAACACTAATGTTAAACCACACCCTAACCCTAATCCTATCCCTAAACCTAACCCTCACACTAACCCTAACCATCACCCTAACCCTATCCATACCCCTCACGGTAACCCTCAACCTATCTCTAAACCTAACCATAACCCTAACCCTAACCCTTACCTAAACAAAACCCTCACCATCAGCTTCACCCTAACACTAACCCTCACCCAAACCCTAACAATTACCCTCACCCTAACCCTCACCCAACGCTAATTCTCTCCCTAACCCTAAACCTAACCCTTACATAACCGAAACTCTCACCCTCACCCTCACCTTAACCTAACACCTCCACTCAGCCTAACCCTCACACTAACCCTAACCCTCACCATAACCCTTAACCTAATCCTATACCTAAATCTTACCATAACAGTCACCCTCATTGAAAACCTCACCCAAAACCTTAACCTCACCCTAACCCTAAACGTAACCCAAACCCTAAACTTCACACTACCCTTGTCCGCCTAACCCTAAACCTAACACTAACCTTAAACCTCCCCCTAACCCTCCCCCTACCCTAACCATAACTCTAACCCTAATCCTCACCCTACTACTCACACTAACCCTAACAATCACCCTAACCCTCATCCTAACCCTAAGCCTAACCCTAACCCTAACCTCACCCTAACCCTAACCCTAACCCTAACCCAAATCCTCACCCTCACCCTAAGCCTAAACCTAACCCTAACCCTAATTCTAAACCTAACACTCACTCTAACCCTAACCCAAAACTTAACCCTCACCCTAAAGCTAACCCTAATCCTCCACCTCACCCTAACCCTCACCGTCACCCTAAACCTCACCCTACCTTAACCCTCACCTATACCCTAACCCTCCTCCTCACCCTAAACCTCAACGTAAACCTCACCCTCATCCTCACCCTAACCCTCACCCTAAACCTAACACTAACCGTCAACCTCAGCCTACCCCTAACTCTAACTCTCACCCTAACCCATACACTCACCCTAAACCTAACACTAACCCTCAGACTAACCCTAATTCTAAACCTCACCCTAACTCTCAACCTAACCCTAACTCTAACCCTAACCCTAAAACTCACCATAAACCTCACCATAAACCTTACCTTCACTCTAAACCTAACCCTAACTCTAACCCTAACCCTAACCCTACCCCTCACAATAACCCTAACCATAACCCTATTCCGCACCCTCAACTTTACACTTACTGTCACCCTAACCCTCACCCTCATCCTAACCCTAACCCTAACACTAAACTTAACCTTAAACATCACCCAAACCCTAAACCTCACACTCATCCTAACCCTCACCCTAACAATTACCCTCACCGCAACCCTAACCATCAACATCACCCTAAACCTTACCCTCACCCTCACCTTCACCCTAACCCTAACCCTAACCCTAAACTTAACCTTAAACATCACCCTAACCCTAAACCTCACACTCATCCTAACCCTCACCCCAATAATTACCCTCACCGTAACCCTAACCCCCAACTTCACACTAAACCTTACCCTCACCCTAACCCAAACCCTAAAGCTAAACCTACACCTAACCCTAACCCTCATCCTAACCCTAACCGTAGCCCTAATCCTCAACCTGACCATAACCCTAAACGTAACCATAACCCTAACCCTCACCCTACCCTTACCCTCAAGGACACCCAAACCTAAACCTAAACCAAACCCTCATCCTTACCCTCACCCTCACCCTAAGCCTAACCCTAACCCAAACCTTAATCCTAAACCTAACCCTCACCCTTCCCTAAACCTGACACTAACCCTAACACTCACCCGCACCCTAACACTCACCCAAAGCCTAACCCTAACCCTAACCCTAACCCTCACACTAACCCTCACACTCACCCTAACCCTAACCCTAACACTAAGCGAAACCCTCACCCTTCCCCTCACCCTCACCATAAGCCTAACCCTAACCGTAAGACTAATCCTAAACCTAACCCTCACCCTAACCCTAAACCTATCCCTCACCCTCACCCTACCCCTAACCCTCACCCTCACCCTAACACTCACTGTCACCCTAACCCTCACCCTACTTAACCCTCACCGACACCCTAACCCTAACCCTCACCCTCACCCTCACCCTAACCCTCACACTCACCCTACCCTCACCTAACCCTAACCCTAACCCTAAACCTCACCTTCACCCTAACCCTTACCCTAACGCTCACAATACCCCTAACCCTCACCCTCACCCTAACCCTACCCCTCACCCTAACCCTCACCCTAAACCTACACCTAACACTCACCGTCACCCAAAACCTAAACCTAACATTAACCCTAACCCTCACCCTAGCCCTAAACCTCACCCACACCCTCACCCTCAACCTAAACCTCAGCCTATCCCTTAGCCTAACCCTCACACTAACCCTAATCCTCACCATCACTCTGACCCTAATCCTAAACCTAAAATTTACACTAACCCTTACCATCACTCTAAAACTCAACCTAACACTTACCCTCACCCTAACCCTAAATCTAACCCTAACCCTAACCCTAAACCTCACACTAACCCTAACACTCAACCTAACCCTAACCCTAACACTAACCTGCAACCTCACAATAACCCTCAACCTACCCTAACCATAAACCTAACCCTAACCCTCACCCTACACCTCACAAAAACTCTAACCCTCAACCTAAACCTCACCCTCACCCTAACCTTAACCATAACCCAAACCCTCACCTTCCCCTCACCCTCACCCTAAGACTAACCCTAACCCTAACACAAATCCTAAACCTAACCCTCACCCTCACCCTAACGGTCACCCTAACCCTAACCCAAACCTCACCCTCACAGTAACCCTCACCGTCACCCTAAACCTCACCCTACATTAACACTCACCGACACGCTAACCCTCACACTCACCCTCCCACTCACCCTAAACCTCACCCTCACCCTACCCTCATCCTAAATCTAAACCTAACCCTAAACCTCACCCTAACCCTAAATTCACAATAACCCTAACCCTCACACTAACCCTAACCCTCTCACTAACCCTAACGCTAACCCTCACCCTAACCCTCATCCTAAACCTAAGCCTAACCCTCACCCTCACCCTAACCCTAATCCTAACCCTATCCCTAACCCTCACCCTAACCCTAAACCTCACCCACACCCTAACCCTACCCCTCACCCTAAAGCTCATCCTAACACTAAATCTAACCCTAGCACTCAAACTAATCCTAAACCTCACCCAAAACCTCACCCTCACCCTCACACTCACCCTCACCCTTACACGAACCCTAATCCTAAACCTCATCCTAACCCTCATCCTAACCCTAACCCTAACCATTACACTCACCCTAACCCTAAACCAAACCCTAATCCTCACCCTCAACCTCACCCTCAGCCTAACCCTAACCCTAACCCTAAACCATACCCTCACCCTATCCTAAACCTAACCCTAACACTCACCGTAACTCTCACCCTCACACACACCCTAACCCTCACCCTCACCCGAACGCTCACCCTCACTCTAAACGTCACCCTCACACTAAACATCAACCTAAACCTAACCCGTACCCTAACCCTAAACCTAACCCTCCCCCTCCCCCTAACCCTGAACCTAAACCTAACCCTCACCCTAACCCTAACACTAACCCTCACCCTCAGCCTAACCCTAACTCTAACTCTCACCCTAACCCAAACCCTCACCCTAACCCTAACACTATCCTTCAGCCTCATCCTAACTCTAAACCTCACCCTAACCCTCAACCTAACCCTAACTCTAACCCTAACCCTAAACCTCACCATAAACCTCACCCTAAACCTTATCTTCACTCTAAACTTAACCCTAACTCTAACCCTTACCCTAACCCTACCCCTCACAATAACCCTTAACCGTAACCCATTTCCGCACGCTAAACCTTACACTTACTGTCACCCTAACCCTCAACCTCAACCTCACCCTCACCCTAACCCTAAACTTAACATTAAACATCACCCTAACCCTAAACCTCACACTCATCCTAAACCTCACCCTAACAATTACCCTCACCGTAAGCCTAACGCTCAACTTCACCCTAAACCTTACCCTCACCCTAACCCAAACCCTAACCCTAAACCTACACCTAACCCTAACCCTCATCCTAACCCTAACCGTAGCCCTAATCCTCAACCTGACCCTAACACTAAACATAACCATAACCCTAACACTCACCCTCACCCTAAGCCTCAGAGTTGCCCTTACCCTCACCCTACCCTAACACTCACCGACACCCTAATCCTCACCCTCACCCTGACACTCACCCTAACCCTCACCCCCACCGTAGCCCTCAGCCTAACCTTCAACGTCACCCTAACCCTCACCCTACCCTTACCATCACCGACACCCAAACCTAAACCTAACACAAACCCTCATCCTTCCCCTCACCCTCACCCTAAGCCTAACCCTAACCCTAACACTAACCCTCACCCTGCCTTAAACCTAAAACTCAACCTCACCCTAACACTCACCCAAACCCTAACCCTAACACTAACCCTAACCCTCACCCTAACACTCACACTCACCCTAACCCTAACCGAAACCCTCACCCTTAACCTCACCCTCACCCTAAGCCTAAACCTAACCGTAACACTAATCCTAAACCTAACACTCACCCTTACCCTAACCCTAAACCTAACCCTCACCTTTACCCTAACCCTAACCCTCACCCTCACCCTAACAATCATTGTCACCCTAACCCTCACCCTACCTAACCCCCACCGACACTCTAAACCTAACCCTCACCCTCACCCTCACCCTAACCCTCACACTCATCCTACCTTCACCTAACCCTAACCCTAACCCTAAACCTCACCCTCACCCTAACCCTCACAATACCCCTAACCCTCACCCTCACACTAACCCGACCCCTCACCCTAACCCTCACCCTAAACCTACACCTAACACTCACCGTCAGCCTAAAACTAAACCTAACCTTAACCCTAACCCTCACCCTAGCCCTAAACCTCATCCTCACCCACACCCTCAACCTATCCCTAAGCTTAACCCTCAGCCTAACCCTCATACTAACCCTAATCCTCACCAGCACTCTGACCTTAAACCTAAACCTAAACCTTACACTAACCCTCACCATCACTCTAAACCTCAACTTAACACTTACCCTCACCCTAACCCTAAATCTAACCCTAAAGCTAACCCTAAACCTCACACTAACCCTAACACTCAACCTAACCGTAACCCTACCCCTAATCTTAAGCCTTACCCTTACCCTCACCCTACCCTAACCATAAACCTAACCCTAACCCTCACCCTACACCTCACACAAACCCTAAACCTCACGCTAACCCTCACCCTCACAATAACCTTAACCATAACCCAAACCCTCACCTTCCCCTCACCCTCACACTAAGCCTAACCCTAACCCTAACACAAATCCTAAAGCTAACCCTCACCCTCACCCTAACGCTCACCCTAACCCTAAACCTAAACCTCACCCTCACGGTAACCCTCACCGTCACCTTAAACCTCACCCTACACTAACCCTCACCGACACCCTAACACTCACCCTAACCCTCACACTAACCCTAAACCTCACCCTCACCCTACCCTCTTCCTAACCCTAAACCTAAACCTAAACCTCACCCTAACCCTAACACTAACCCTAAACTTCACAATAACCCTAACCCTCACACTAACCCTAACCCTCTCACTAACCCTAACCCTACCCCTCACTCTAACCCTCATCCTAAACCTAAGCCTAACCCTCATCCTCACCCTAACCCTAACCCTAACCCTCACACTAACCCTAAACCTCACCCTCACACTAACCCTTATCCTACCCCTCACCCTAAACCTCATCCTAACCCTAAATCTAACCCTAACACTCACACTAATCCTAAAACTCACCCTCACCCTCACACTCACCCTGACCCTTACACTAACCCTAATCCTACACCTCAACCTAAACCTCATCCTAACCCTAACCCTAACACTTACACTCACCCTAACACTAAATGACACCCTAAACCTCACCCTCAACCTCAAACTCAGCCAAACCCTAACCCTAACCCTAACCCTCACCCTAACACTCACCCAAACCCTAACCCTAACCCTAACCTTAACCCTCACCCTAACCCTCAACCTCAGCCTACCCTAGCCCTAAAACTAACACTAACCCTCACCCTAACCCTAACCCTCACCCTAAACTTAACCCTAACTCTCATCCTCAGCCAAACACTCACCCTCACCCTAACCCTACCCCTAACCTTCACCCTCGTCCTAACCCTCACCCTTCCCCTTACCCTCATGGTAACCCTAACTCTTACGCTAACAGTAACCCTCACACTAACAGTAAAGCTCACACTAACCCTAACCCTACCCCTCAACCAGACCCTCAAACTGAACCTAACCCTAACCCTAACCCTCAACCTACCTCTGAACCTCACCCTAACCCTCACCCTCACCCTCACCCTAACCCTAAACCTAGCCCTCAACCTAACCCTCACCCTCACCCTAACCTTAAACATAACCCTCACGGTAACCCTAACCCTCACCCTCACGCTCAGCCTAACCCTATCTCAAAACCTAATCCTAACGCTAAGGCTCACCCTCAGCCTAACCCTAACTAAAACACTAATCCTAAACCTAAGCCACACCCTCACAATCATCCTAACACTAAACCTAACTCTAACCCTCACCCTAAACTTAACCCTCACCCTAACCTAAACTTAACCCTAATATTAACCCTAACCCTCACCCTAAATCTAACCCTAAACTTAACCTTAACCCTCACCTAAACCTTACCTTCATCCTCACAATAACCCTCACAATAAACCTAACCCTCACCCTAACCCTAACACTAACCCTCACCCTCACACTCACGCTCACCCTCAGTCTAACACAAACCCTCCCCCTAACCCTAACCCTCAACCTAAACCTTACCCTCATCTTCAACCTAACCCTCACCCTAACCCTAACACTCAACTTCAGCCTAAACCTAACTCTATCTCTCACCCTAAACCAAACCATCACCCTAACCCTAAACCTAACACTCAGCCTCACCCTAACTCTAAACCTCACCCTAAACCTCAACCTAACCCTAAATCTAATCCTAACTCTAAACCTCATCATATACCTCATCCTAACCCTTACCTTCAGTCTAATCCTAACCCTAACCCTACCCTTCACCAACCCTAAACGTAATACTAATCTGCACCCTCAACCTTACCCTTACCCTCACCCTAACCCTATCCCTAACCATAACCCTCACACTAAACCAAACCTTCACCCTATCCCCAACCCTACACCTCACACTAACCCAAACCATAACCCTAATCCACACCCTCAAGCTAACCCTTACTCTCACGCTAACCCTCACCCTCACCTTCACCCTAACACTAACCCTAAGCTTAATCTTAAACATCACCCTAGCCATAACCCTCGCCCTCATCCTGACCTTCACCCTAACAATTAGCCTCAATCTAACCCTAACCCTAACTCTAACCCTCACGCTCACCCTAACCCTAACCCTAACCCTAAACCTACCCCTCACCCTAACCCTCATCCTAACCATTACCGTAACTGTAATCCTCAACCTGACCCTAACATTAACTCTAACCATAACCCTACCCCTCAACCTCACCCTAACCCTCACCATCCCCCTAAACCTCACCGGACCCTAACCCTCACTGACAACCTAACCCTCACCCACAATCTCACCCTAGCCCTCAGCCTAACCCAAACCCTAACCATAAAGCTCACACTAAACCTCACCCTCACCCTAACACTCACCCTCATCCTAACACTCACCCTAACCCTTACCCTCAACCTAACATTAATCCTAAACCTAACCATCATACTAACCCTTACCCTCACCCTCACCCTAACCCTAACCCTCACACTAACCCTAACCCTGGCTCTCATCCTAACCCTCAAACTTACCCTTAGCCTCATGGTAAACCTAACCCTAAACCTAACCCTAATACTCACACTAACATTATCCCTCACACTATCCCTAAAGCTAACCCTCACCCTAACCCTCATCCTGAACCTAACCCTAACCTTCACACTCACCTTAATCCTGAACTTAACCTTCACACTTACCCTAAACCTCACCCTCACCGTAACCCTAAAACTAACCCTAAACCTACCCTCACCCTAACACTCATCCTAACCCTAACCCTAACCCTAACACTCACACTAAACCTAAACCTAACCCTAAACCTCACCCTCAACCTCAACCTCAGCCTAACACTAACCCTCATCCTAACCCTTACCTTCACCCTTCCCTAACCCTAACCCTAACCCTAACTCTCACCCTCACCCTAACACTCACCCAAACCCTAATCCAAACACTAAACCTTAACCCTCACCCTAACCCTCACACTCAACCTAACCCTAACCCTAACCCAAACCCTCACCCTAACCCTCACCTCACCCTAAGCCTAACCCTAACACTAACATTAAACCTAAACCTAACCCTCACCCTCAACCTAACCTTAACCGTCACCCTCACCTCACCCTAAACCTAACCCTCACCCTAACCGACACCCAACCCTAACGCTAACCCTAAACCTCACCCTTATCCTAACCCTCACCCTAACCCTTACCCTCACCCTAACCTTAATCCTATCCCTAAACCTAACCCTCACAATAACCCTAACCCTAACGCTACCCCTCACGCTAACCCTCAACCTATCCTTAAACCTAACCATAACCTTAACACTAATCAAAACCCTCACCCTCAGCTTCACTCTAACCCTAACACTCACCCAAACTCTAACACTTACCCTCACCCTAACCCTCACCCAAAACCTAATCCTCTCCCTAACCCTAAAACTAACCCTCATGTAATTAAAACCCTCACCCCTTCCCTCACAATAACCCAAACCCTACCCCTCAGACTAACCCTCACACTAACCCTAACCCTCACCCTCAACCTGACCCTAATCCTAAACCTAAACCTTACCCTAACCCTCACCCTCACTCTAACCCTCACCCTAACCCATACCCTCCCCCTAAACCTAAACCTAATCCTAACCTTATCCCTCACACTAACCTTCACCCTAAACCTAAGCTTAACCCTAACCCTAACACTAATCCTAAACCTAACACTCACCTTCACCCTAACCCTAAACCTATCCCTAAAACTCACCCTCACCCTCAACTTAACCCAAACCCTAACCAAAACCCTAACCCTAACCAAAACCCTAACCCTAACCCTGACACTACCCCTCACCCTAACCCTTAACCTAAACCTAACCCTCACCTCACCCTAACCCTACATCTTACCCTAACCCTCACCCTAACCCTAACCCTCAACCTAACCCTAACACTGACCCTAACCATCACACTAACACTAAGGCTCACACTTACCCTAAACCTACCCTTCACCATAACCCTCAACGTAAACCTAACCCTAACCATAAACCTCACCCTTAACCTAACCCTCACCCTAACCCTCACCCTCACCCTAAACCTAAACCTACCCCTCAACCTAACTCTCAACCTCAATCTAACCCCAACCCTAACCCTCACCCTCACCCTCGGCCTAAACCTAACCCAAAACCTAATCCTAACCTTAAGCCTCACTCTAACCCTCATCCTAACCCTAACCCCAACCCTAACCCTCAAACTCACCGTAACCCTAAACCTAACCCTAACCTTCACCTTAACCATAACCCTCACCCTAAAACTAACCATAACCCTCACCCTCACCCTAACCCTAACCCTAACCCTAACCCTTACCCTTAACCTAACCCTAACATTAACCCAAACCCTTACTCTAAACTTAACCCTAAACCTCATCCTATCCCTCACCCTAACCCTAAACCAAACCCACCCCCTCACCCTAACCATCAGCCTAACGCTTTCCCTCATCCTCACCCTAACCCTCACAATAAACCTAACCAGCACCCTAACCCTAAAACTAACCCTCAACCTCACCATCATGCTCACCCTCAGCCTAACCCTAACCCTAACCCTAATCCAAATACTAACCCTCACACTCACCCTCAACCTAACCCTAACCCGAACCCTAACTCTCACCCTCACACTCACCCTCACCCTCACCTTAAACCTCAGCCTCAGCCTCAACCACACCCTAACATTAACCCAAACCCTAACCCTCACCCTCACACTCACTCTCACCCTCACCTAAGACCTCAGCCTCAGCCTCAACCTCACCCTTACCCGAACCCAAACTCTAACCCTCACCCTCACACTCACCCTAACCCTCACCTTAAACCTCAGCCTCAGCCTCAACCTCACCCTAAACCTAAACCTAACCCTCACACTAACCGTAACCCTGACCCTAACCCTAACCCTAATGCACACCATAACCCTCACCCTCACCCTCATCCTCAACATAACCCTCACCCTCAACCTAGCCCTCACCCTCACCCCCACCCTCAACCTCAGCCTAACCCTGACCGTCACTCTAAACCTTACCCTCACCTTACCCTAACCCTAACTTTCACCCAAACTCTAATCCTTAGCCTAACCTTAATCCTCACATTAACCCTCACCCTAACACTAAGGCTAACTCTAACACTCACCCTATACCTAAACCTAACCCTAACACTCAACCACACCCTCAGCCTAACCCTAACCCTAACCCTCATCCTAACCTATTCCTCACCCTCACCCTCACCCTAATTCTAAGTCTAAAACTAACCCTCACCTCACCCTCACCCTAGCCCTAACTCTAACTCACACCCTCACCCTAACACTCACCCTAACCCTATCCCTAACTCTAACCTTAACCCTAACCCTTACACTAACCCTAACAATATCCCTAACCCTAACCCTAACCCTCAACCTAACACTAACCCTACCCTAACCCTAACTCTCACACTAAACCTAACCCTCAACCTAACCATAAGGCAACACCTCAGCCTAACCCTAGCCCTAACCCTAACCCTTACCCTAAACCTCACCCTATCCCTAACCGTAACCTTAACCCTAAACCACAACTTCACCCTAGCCGTCACGCTAATCCTAAACCTAAACCTAACCCTCCCCTTTCCCTAACCCTCATCCTAACCCTAACCCTCACCCTGACCCTAACCCTAACCTTCAACCTCAACTTAACGCTCACCCTCACCTTAAACCTAACCTCACCATACTCCTCACCCTAACCCACAACTTCACCCAAAACCTCACGTTAACACTTACCCTCACCCTGACCGTCAGCCTAACCCTAACCCTAACCATATCCCTCACCCTAACCCTCACCCTAACCCTAAATCTAACCCTCACCCGAACCCTCACCCGAACCCTAACCCTAACCCAAAACCTCAACTTCAGCCTCAACCTCAGCCTAACCCTAAACCTAACACTTATCCTTATCCTAACCCTCACCCTCACTTCACCCTAACTCTAACCATAACCCAACCCTAATCATCACCCTCACTCTAACTCTCAACCAACCATAACGCTCATCCTCACCCTCACCCTAAACCTAATCCTAACCCTAAAGCTAACGCTCACCCTAATCCTAACCCTCACCCTAACACTAACCCTAAACGTCACACTCACCCTAACCCTCACCCTAAACCTAACCCTAACCCTCAACCTCAACTTAACACTCACCCTCACCTTAACCCTAACCCTCATCATACTTCTCACCCTCAGCCTAACCATAACCCTCAACTTCACCCTAAACCTCATGTTAACTCTTACCCTCACCCTGACCATCACCCTAACCCTAAACATAAACCTACCCTCACCTAACCCTAAATCTAACCCTCAACCAAACTCTCAACCGAACCCTAACACTAAATCTCACCCTCAACCACACTCTCAGCCTAACCCTAACCCTAACACTAATTCTAACCCTAACCCTGATCCTCACCCTCACCCTACTTCTATCCCTAAACTTAACCCTCACCCTCACCCTAACCCTAACCCTAACACTAACCCAAATCCTCACCCTCAACCTCAACCTCACCCACAGTCTAAAACTAACCCTAACCCTAATCTTAACCCTAACGCTCACCCTCACCCTCACCATAACCATAACCCTTACCCAACCCTAACCCTCACCCTAACTCTAACCCTCACCCAAACCTAACCCTCACCCTCACATCCACACTAACCCTAACTCTAACCCTTACCCTCACCACAACCCTAACCCTAACACTCACCCTACCCCAAACCCTGATGCTCACCCTCACCCTGACCCTAAGTCTAACCCTACCCTAATCTTAACCCTAACCCTTACCCTCACCTCACCCTAACTCTAACCATAGCCCAACCCTAATCCTCACCCTCACTCTAACCCTCAACAAACCTAACTCTCACCCTCACCCTCACCCTAACCCTCACCCTAACCCTAACGCTAACGCTCACCCTAACCCTCACCCTAACGCTAAGCCAACCCCTCAGCCTAACCCTCACCCTCACCCTAAACCAAAACCTAGCACTCACCCTAACACTCACCCTAACCCTAACGTTAACACTAAACCTCTCCCTCACCATAAACCTCACCCTCACCCTCAACCTCAGCCTAACCTTAAACCAAACACTAATCCTTACCCTAACCCTGACACTCACCCTCACCCTAATTCTAATCCTAACCCTAACCCTTACCCTCACCCTAAACCTAACCCTAAACCTAACCCATACCCTCACCCTTACCCTCACCCTCACCCTCAGTTTAACCCTAACCCTAACCCTAATCCTAACCCTAACCCTCACCCTCATCCTCACAATAACTCTAACCCTTACCCAACGCTAACCTTCACCCTAACTCTAACCCTCACCCAAACCTAACCCTCACCCTCATATTCACCCTAACCCTAATTCTAACCCTAATCCTCAACCTAACCCTAAACCAAACCTCAACCTAACCCAAACCCTCACGCTCACCCTCACCCTCACCCCAAGTCTAACCCTAATCCTAACAATAATCTTAACCTAACACTCACGGTCACCTCAACCTAATTCTAACCTTAACCAAACCCTAATCTTCAACCTCACTCTAACCCTCAACCAACCCTAACCCTCACCCTAACCCTAACGCTAACGCTGACCCTAACCCTTACCCTTACACTAACCCTAATCCTAAACGTAACCCTCACCCAAACCCTAGCGCTAAAACTAACCCTCACTTTAACCCTCCTTCTCCCCCTCCCCCTCACCCTAATCCTAATCCTAATCCTAACCCTCACTCTCACCCTCACCCTAAACCTACCCCTAAACCTAAACCTCACCCTAACACTAACCCTAACCCTAACCATCACCCTAACTCTAAACCTAACCCTCACCCTCACCTTAACCGTTAACCTAACCCTAACCCAAACACAATCACACTAAACCTAAAAATAACCCTAACCCTAACCCTAATCCTCACCCTCACACTAACCCTAAACCTCCCACTCCCCCTAACACTAACCTTAACCCTAACCCTCACATAACCCTCACCGTAAACCTAAACCTAAACCTCACCCTCCCCCTAAACCTCAGCCTTACCCTTACCCTCACCCTAACCGTAACACTAACGCTAAACCTAACGGTAACAGTCAGACTAAACCTAATCCTCACCCTAACCCTAACCCTCAACTGAACTCTCACCCTCACCCTCACCCTAATCCTAACAATAATTTTAACCCTAACTCTCTCCGTAACCCTAATCCTAAACCTACCCCTAACCCTAACCCTCTGCTCCCCTTTCCACTCAACCTCAGCCTAAACCTAACACTAATACTAATCCTAACCCTAACACTCACTCCCACCCTCACTCTAAACCTAACCCTATAACTAAACCTCACCCTCACCGTCACCCTCACGCTCACCCTAACCCTAACAATAAATCCAACTCTAAACCTAACCCTCACCCTAACATTAACCCTCACCCTAACCCTCACATTAAACCTTACCCTCACCCTAAACATAACCCTACCCTTCAGCGTAACCCTCACACTAAACCAAACCCTAATGCTAATCCTCACCCTATGCCTAACCCGAACCCGAACCCTCACCCTGACCCTCACTGTCACCCTAATCCTAACCGTCACCCTCAACCTCACCTTAATCTTCACCCTAACCCTAATCCTAAATCTAACACAATCCCTCACCCTCACCCTCACCTTAAACATAACCCTAACCCTAAACCTCACCCTAACACTAACCCTAACCCTAACCATCACCCTAACTCTAAACCTAACCCTCACCCTCACCTTAACCATTAACCTAACCCTAACCCTACCACGAACCCTCACCCTAACCCTCACCCTAACACTCATGCTAACCGTAACCTTCACTCTCACCCTCACCCTCAACCTCACCCTAACCCTTATCCTCAATCTAACCCTAAGTGTCACCCTAACCTTCACACTAAACCTAACCATCACCCTACCCCTAAGGCTAACCCTAACCCTCACCCTCACTCTAGCCCTCACCCTAATCATAATCCTAACCCTAACCCTAAGCCTAACCCTAACTCTCACCCTGACTCTAACCCTCACCCTAACCATAATCCTAACCCTAAACATCACCCTAACACCTACCCAAACCCTAAACCTAACATTAACCCTAACCCTCACCATAACCTTAACCTAATATTAACACTAACCCTCACCCTAACACTAACCCTATAACTAAACCTCCCACTCATCCTAACCCTCAAACTAACCCTTATCCTCACCCTCACCTTAACCCTCACATTAACCCTAAAACTCACCTTAACACTATGCCTTAACACTCACCCTCACCTTAAAACTCAACATCACCCTAAACCTCACCCTAACCCTAACCCTCACCCACAACCTACCTTCACCCTAAATTTAAGACTCAACCTCAATCCAACCCTAAACCTAACACTAACCCTAACCCTAACACTAATCCTAAACTTAACCCTCACACTCACCGTCACCCTAACACTAACCCTAACCCTCACCCTAACCGTAACCCTCATCCTAACCCTAACCCTAAGCCTAACCCTCACCCTAAACCTAACCCTCACCCTAACCCTAACCCTAACCTTGAACTGAGCCCTCATCCTAACCCTAACACTAACCCTATACCTCCCTCTCACCCTAAACTTCAATCTAAACCTTACCCTTACCCTCACCCTAACCCTCACACTGACCCTAGCCCTCACCCTAACCCTAACCCTAACCCACAATCTCATCCTCAGCCTAACCCTAATCCTATCCCTAATCCTTACCCTAACCATCACCCTCAACCTCACCATCAAGTTCAACCTCAGCCTAACCCTAATCCTAACCCAAATCCTTACCCTAACCCTCACACTCACCCTCACCCTAAACCTAACCCTCAAACTCACCCTCACCCTCACCCTCACCATAACCCTCATCCTCACCCTCACACTCATCATAACCCTAAACCTGACCCTCACCTTAAACCTAACCCTAAATCTCTCCCTCACCCTACCCTAACCCTAAACCTCACCCAACCCTCACTGTAAACCTAAACCTAAACATCACCCTCACCCTAACCCTCACCCTAACGCTTACACTCACCTAACCGTAACCCTAACACTAACCCTAACTGTAATTCTCCGACTAAACCTAACCCTCACCCTAACCCTAACCCTAACCCTGAGCCTAACCCTCACCCTAACCCTAACCCTAACCCTCAATCTCACCCTAATCCTCACTCTCAGCCTAAACCTAACCCTCACCCTAACCCTAACCCTAACCCTAACCCTCACACTAAACCTAACCCTCACCCTAACCCGAAAACTACCCCTCAAGCTAACTCTATCCCTAAACCTAACCATAACGCTCACCCTAACCCTAAGCCTAACCCTAACCCTCACCCTCAATCTAGCCCTAACTCTAACCATGATCCTAACACTAAACCTCACCCTAACCCTAAACCTCATTCTACCCCTAACCGTAACCCTAAACCTAACCCTCACCCTAACCCTAACCCTCACCCTAACAGTTACCCTAACCCTAAGCCTTACATTAACCCTAACTCTCACCCTAACCCTAACTTAAACTTAATCCTAAAACTCAACCTAACCCTCACCCTAAACCACCCACTCACCCTAACCCTCAACTAACCCTTATCCTCACCCTCACCCTATCCCTCATATTAACCCTAACCCTCACCCTAACCCTAAGCCTAACCCTCATCATCTCCCTCATTCTCACCCAATGCTTAACCCTAAACCTAACCTTCACACTAAACCTCACCCTAACTCTAAGCCTCACCCTAAACCTAACCCTAACCCTCACCCTAACCCTAACCATAAGCCTAACCCTAACCCTCACCCTCACCCTAACCCTTACCCTAATCCATAAGCTCACACTAACACTAACCCTAACCCTAACCCTCAGACGAAACTTAACCCTTACCCTAACCCTAACCATTCCTCTCAGCCTAACCCTCAGCCAAACCCTAACCCTAAACCTAATTCTCATCCTATCCCTAACCCTAACCCTAACCCTCGCTCTAACCCTAGCCCTCACCCTAACTCTAACCATAAACCTAAACCGCACCTGAACCCTCACCCTCACCCTAATCCTCACCGTCATCCTAAACATCACCGTAATCCTATTCCTGACCCTTCACCTAACACTAACACTCACACTAACCTAACTCTCACCCTCACCCTCACCCTAACCCTAAACCAATCCCTAAACCTAAACCTCCCTCTCCCCCTCACCCGCACCTTTACCATAACCCTAAAAATAAATCTAACCCTAACCCTAACCCTAAACCTCACCCTAACCCTTACCCTAACCGTAACCGAAACCCTAACCCTCCCCCTACCCCTCACCCTCATCCTCAGCCTAACCCTAACCCTAATCCTTATCCTAAACCTTACCCTCAATCTCACCCTCACCCTAAACCTAACCCTATCTCTAAATCTCACCCAAACCCTCAACATCACCCTCACCCTCACCCTAAACCTAACATTAACCCGAACCCTAACTCAAACCCTCACCCCCAACCTTTCCCTAATCCTCAGCCTAATCCTCACCCTCACCCTAACCCTAATCTTCACCGCAACAGTAACCCTAACCCTAACCCTAAGCCTCACACTAAATCTAACCCTCACCCTAACCCTTACTCTACCCCTCAGCCTAACCCTCACCCTAACCCTCAAACTAATCCTAAGCGTAACCCTAACCCTAGCCCTAAACCTCACCCTAACCCTCACCCTAACCCTAACCCTAACCATAAACCTCACACTCACCCTCACCCTCACCCTCACCCTCACCCTAACCCTAACAATAACCATAACCCTAACCCTAAACCTAACCCTTCCCCAACCCTTCCCCTACCCCTCAGCCTAACCCTCACCCTCAACCTAACCCTCACCCTAACCTTCGCCCTAACCCTAACCCTTACACGAAATCCAAACCTCACCCTAGCCTTTACCCTAGCCCTCAGCCTAATCCTCACCCTAACTCTGACTCTAACCTGCACCGCAAACCTAACCATAACCCTAACCCGATCCCTAACCAGGACTGTAAACCTTACCCTCCCCATAACCCTCAAACTAATCCTAAAACTAACCCTAACCCTAAACCTCACCCTAAACCTCACCCTAACCCTAACCCTAACCTAACCCTCAGCCTAACCCTAATCCTTAACCTAAGCCTTACTCTCACCCTAACCCTCACCCTAACCCTAACCCTCACCCACAACCTAACCCTCACCCTCACCCTCACCCTCACCCTAGGCCTAACCCTAATTCTAACACTAATCCTAAACTTAACACTCACCCTAACACTCACCCTAAACCTAAACCTAACACTAACTCTCACCCTAATCCTTACCCTCATCCTAACACTAACCCTAACCCTAAACCTACCACTCGCACTAATCCTAAACCTCACACTAACACTAAACCTACCCCTCACCCTACCCCTAAACCTAAGCCTAAACCTAAACCTTACCCTCACCCTAAGCCTAACCCTAACCCTCACCCTCACCCTACCCCTCACCTTAAACTAATCCAAACCCTAAGCCTCACCCTAACCCCAAACTTCACCCTAAACCTAAATATCACCCTAACCCTTACCCTAACCCTTAACCTAGTATTAAACCTAACCTTCACCCTAACCCTAACACTAACCCTCAACCTCACTCTGATGCTCACCCTCAGGCTAACCCTAACCCTAAACCTAAACCTAACAATAACCCTCACCCTTACCCTCACCCTAACCCTAAACCTAAACCTCACCCTCACCCTCATGCTCACCCTCACCCTAACCCTCAGCAACACCTTAACCCTCACCCTAAAGCTAACCCTAATCCTAACCCTCTCCCTAACCCTCAACCTCACCCTAACCTTAACACTCACCCTCACATTAAACATAACCCTAAGCTTATCCCTCACTCTAACCCTAATGCTAAAACTAAACCTCATCCTCACCCTAAAGCTCACCGTAACCCTTACCCTAACCCTAACCCTAACCCTAAACCTACCCTAACCCTAACCCTCAGATTGAACGTAACCCTCACCCTAACCCTAACCCTAACCCTCAGCCTAAGCCTCACCCTAACCCTAACCCTAACCCTAATTCTCACCCTATCCCTAAACCTAACCCTCAATCTCACCCTAGCTCTCACCCTAATTCTAACACTATCCCTATCCCTCACCCGAACCATCACCCTCACCCTAACCCTCACCCTCATCCTAAACATCACCCTAAACCTAACCCTAACCCTCTCCCTAACCCTAAACCCAACCCTCACCCTAACCCAAACCCTCAGCCTAATCCTCACCCTCAACCTAATACTCAACCTAACCCTAAAACTAACCCTTACCTAACCGAAACACTTACCCGCACCATCACCGTCACCCTAACCCTGACCCTCACCCTAGCCCTCACCCTAACCTTCTCACTAATACCAAACTCTCAACCTCACCCTCACCCTCAGTCTAACCCTAACCCTAACCCTAATCCTAAACCTCACCTTCACCCTTACCCTAACCCTAACCCTCACCCTAACCCTCACCCTCACCCACACCCTTACCCTAACCCTAAACCAACCCTAACCCTCACCCTAACCCTAAACCTTACCCTAACCCTAACTCTCACCCTCACTCTAAACCTAACCCGAACCCTAACCCTAACACTCCCTCTTACTCTCACCCTCAACCTGAGCCTAAGCCTAAACCTAATCCTAATCCTAACCCTAAACCTCACTCTCACCCTCACACTAAACCTAACTCTAACCCTAAACCTCACCCTCACCGTCACCCTCAGTCTAACCCTAACCCTAAGCCTAATCATAAACCTAACCCTCACCCTCACCCTCACCCTAACTCTAACCCTACTCCAACCGTATACCTCACTCTAAATCTAAGCCTCACCCAACCCTAACACTCACCCTCAACCTGAATCTAAACCTACCCTTAACCCTAACTCTCACCCTAACCCTTAACCTCACCCTAATCCTCACCCTCACCGTGACAGAAAACCTCACCCTAAACCTAAGCTTCACTCTGACCCTAACCCTCACTCTCACCGTAAACCTAACCCTAACCCTCACCCTAACCCTCATTGTAACCCTAACTGTAACCCTAAACCTCACCTTATGCCTCAACCTAACCCTAATCCTAACCCTAACACTCACTCTCCCTAACCCTCACCCTAACCCTTACCATCACCCTAACCCTAACCCTAACACTAACCATCAACCTCACAGTAACCCTCACCCTAACCCTAACCCTTACCCTCACCCTCAACCTAACCCTCAAACTAACCCTTACACTCTCCTTAACCCTAAACTTAACCCTAACCCTGAACCTCATAGTAATACTAACCCTCACCATAACCCTTACCCTCACCCTACCCCTAAACCTAAACCTAACCCTCACACTAATCCTAATGCTAACCCTAACCCTAACCTTCAAACTAACCCTCACCCTAACCCTAAAACTAACGCTAACCCTCACCCTAACACTAAATCTAATCCTCACCCTCACCCTAACCCTCACCATCACCTTAAACCTCACCGACACCCTAACCCTCACTCTCACCCTGTCCCTCACCCTCACCCTAAGCCTCACCCTAAACCTAAGCCTCACCCTCACCATCACCCTCAATCACAGCCTAAGATTAACCCTAACCCTTACCCTCACCCTTACCCTAACCCTAAACCTAACCCTCAACCTAACTCTAAACCTTACCCTAACGCTCACCCTAAACCTAAACCTCACCCTAAACCTAACCGTAACCCTCACCCTAACCCTAACCCTAACCCTAACCCTAACCCTCACCCTCAGCTTAACCCTCACCCTAACCCCTAACCTCACACTAACCCTAACCCTAACCCTAACCGTCAGACTAAACCTAAACCTCACCCTAACCGTAACCATTCCCCTAAGCCTAACCCTCACCCTAACCCTGACCATAACCCTAATTCTCACCTTATCCCTAATCCTAACATTAACACTCACCCTCACCCTAGCCCTCAACCTAACTCTAACCATTACCCTAACCCGCATCCAAACATGAACCCGAACCCTAACCCTCACCCTCATCCTTAACATCACCCTAACCCTATCCCTCACCCTAACCCTAACCCTAACCCTCAACCTAACTCTAACCCTCACCCTAACCCTCTCCCTCAACGAAATCCTCACCCTAACCCTAACCCTAACACTTATCTAACCAAAACCCTCACCCTCACCCTAACCCTCACCCTCAAAATAGCCCTCACACTAACCTTAACCCAACTTAACCCTAACCCTCCAACTTTCCCTTACCCTCAGCCTAACACTAACACTAACCCTAATCCTAATCCTAACACTCACCCTCACCCTAACCCTAACCCTAACCCTAAACCTCACCCTCACTCAAACCCTCACCCTAACCCTAACCCTAAACCTAACCCTAAACCTCACACTAAGTCTCACCCTTACACTCACCCACACATTAATCCTAACACTAACCCCAAACCTAAGACTCACCCTCAGCCTAAACCTCACCCTAACCCTTACCCTCACCCTAAACCTAACCCTAACCCTCACATTAACCTAAGCCTTACCCTCTCTCTAACACTAACCTTAAACCTAACCCTAACCCTCACAGTAACCCTAACTATCACCCTAACCATAACCTTACCCCTTAATCTAACCCTCATCCTACCACTAACCCTAAATATTTCGCTTACCCTAACCCTCACCCTAACCCTAAACCTCAACTTAAAAAAAAACCCTCACCCTCACCCTCACCTTCACCCTCAGTCTAACCCTAACCCTAACCCCAATCCTAATCATATCCCTCAACCTCACCCTCACCCTAACTGTAACCCTAATCCAACCATAACCCTCAGTCTAACGATAACCCTTGCCCAACACTAACCCTCACGCTCAACCTCAATCTAACCCTAAACTTAACCCTACCTCTCACCCTAACCCTAACCCTCACCCTAACACTTAGCCTCACCCTCACCCTACCCCTAACCCTAACCCTAACCCTCAAACTAATCCTAATGCTAACCCCAACCCTAACCCTCACACTACCCCTCACGCTAACATTAAAACTTACCCTAACCCTCAACCAAACCCTAACCCTAATCCTCACCCTCACCGTCAACCTAACGCGCACCCTAACCCTAACCATCACCCAGACTCTAACCCTCGCTCTCACCATGACCCTCACCCTCACCCTAAATATCACCCTAAACATAGCTCTCACCCTAAACATAACCATAAGCCTCACCCTAAAACTAAGCCTCACCCTCACCCTCAGCCTCATTCACAGCCTAATTCTAACACTAACCCTAACACTCACCCTAACCCTAACCCTAAACCTCACCCTCAACCTAACCCTAACCCTCACCCTTACCCTAACACTAACCCTAAACATCACCCTAACCCTAATTCTCACCCTTACCCTAACCCTATCCCTAACCCTAAACCTCAATCTCACCCTCACCCTAAGCCTAAACCTAAACCTAACACTAATCTTAAACCTAACTCTCACTCTCATCCTTACCCTAATGCTAACCCTAACCCTAACCCTCACATTAATACTCACCCTCACCCTTACCCTCACCCTAACCCTTACCCTAACCTAACCCGCAACCTAAACCTAACTCTAACCCGCAACCTAACCCTAACCCTAACCCGAACCCGAACCTTCACCCTCACCCTAACCCTCAAGCTCACAGTAAACCTCACCCTCACCCTAACCCTCACCCTAACCCTAGCGCTAAGCCTCACCCTAACTCTTACAGTCACCCTAATCCACAATTCACTCTTACCATCACCCTAACCCTAAAATAAAACTTACGCTAACCCTAACCCTCACCGTCACCCTCAACTTCACACTCTGCCTAACCTTCAGCCTCACCCTAAACCTCACCCTAAACCTAACCCTAACCCTAACCCTCACCCTGACCCTAACCCTCACCGTCATACTAATCCTCACCCTAACTTTTAACCTAACCCTATCCCTAACCCTAACCTTCACCCTCACACTATACATAACCCTCACCCTCACCCTAACCCTAACCCTAACCCTTACCCTTACCTCACCGAAACCCTCACACTCAACCTCAACCTCACCCTAACCCTCACTCTCACAATAGCCCTCACCCTAACCTTAACCCAACCCTAACCCTAACCCTCAAACTCACCCTCACCCTCAGCCTAAACCTAACCCTAACCCTAATCCTAACCCTAACCTTCACTCTCACCCTAACCCTAACCCTAACCCTAACCCTCACACTAACCTAACTCTCATCCTCACCCTCACCCTAAGTGTAAGCCTAACACTAACCTTCTCCCTCACTCTCACCCTCAACCTCATCCGAATGCTAACTCTAATCCTAATCCTAACCCTAACCCTCCCTCTCACCCTCACCCAAAACCAAACCCTACCCCTAAACCTCCCCTCCCCCTCACCCACACCTTTACCCGAATCCTAACAATAACCCTAACCCTAAACCTCACCCTAAGCCTTACCCTAAACTTAACGCTAACCTCACCCTAACTATACCCCGAAACCTCAACCTCACCCTCAAGGTCACCCTCAGCCTAAACCTAAACCAAATCCTTACCATAATCCTCACTCTTACCCTCAACTTAACCCTAACCCTCAAACTCACCCTCACCCTCACCCCAACCCTAACCCTCAGCCTCATTCTCACCCTCACCCTAACCCTAAACCTAAACTTAACCCTCACCCTAAACCTAACCCTGACCCTAACCCTAATTCTCACCCTATCACTAACCCTAAATCTAACCCTCACCCTCACAGTAAACCTAACAATCATCCTAACCATAACCCTACCCCTCAATCTAACCCTCATCCTACCTCTAACCCTAACCCTCACGATTACCCTCACCCTCACCCTAACCCTAACAGTCACCTTAAAAAAAAACCGTCACCCTCACCCATACCCTCAAGGTCAGTCTAACCCTAACTCTAACCCTAATCCTAATCCTAACCCTCACCCTCAGCCTCACGCTAACTCTAACCCTAATCCAACCCTAAACCTCACTCTAACTCTAACCCTCACCCAACCCTAACCCTCACCCTCAACCTCAATCTTACCCTAACCTTAACCCTAACTCTCACCCTAACCCTAAACCTCACCCTAGCACTTACCCTCACCCTAACCCTAACCCTAACCCTCACAATAATCCTAATGCTAACCCAAACACTAACCCTCAAACTGACCCTCACCCTAACCATAAAAATAACCCTAACCCTCACCCTAAACCTAAACATAATCCTCACCCTCACCCTAAACGTCACCTTCACCTTAACACTCACCCTAACCCTAACCCTTACCCACACCCTAAAACTCACTCTCAACCTGATCCTCACCCTCACCCTAAACATCACCCTAAACATAACCCTCACACCAACCCTAAACCTAAGCCTCACCCTAAACCTAACCCTTCCCCTCCGCCTCCCCCTCACTCACAGCCTAAGCCTAACCCTAAACCTAAACCTCACCCTAACCCTAAACCTCACCCTAACCCTAACCCTCACCTTAAACCTCACACTAAAGCTAACCCTCACCCGAAACCTAAACCTCACCCTCATCCTCACCCTCACCCTAACCCTAACCCTAACCCTAGTCCTCACACTCACCCTAACCCTCACGCTAACCCTTAACCTCACACTAACACTATCCCTAACCCTAACCCTAAACCTCAGACTAAACCTAACCCTCACCCAAACCCTAAACATCCCCTCCGACTAACCCTCACCTTAAACCTGACGCTAACCTTAATTCTCAACCTATCCCTAAACCTAACCCTAACCCTCATCCTCACCCTATCCCTCAGCCTAACTCTAACCATAACCCTAACCCGCATCTGAACCCTCACCCTCACCCTAATCCTCCCCCTCATCCTTAACATCACCCTAACCCTATCCCTCATCCTAACCCTAAAGCTAACCCTCACCCTAACACTAACACTCACCCTAAACCTCTCTGTCAACCAAATCCTCAGCCTCACCCTAACCATAACACTTACCTAATCGAAACCCTCACCCTTACCCTCACCTTCACCCTAACCCTCACCCTCACAAGAGCCCTCACCCTATCCTTTACCCAACCCTAACCCTAACCAACGAACTCACCCTCACCCTCAGCCTAACCCTAACCCTAACCCTAATCACAACCCTAACCCTCACCCTCACCCTAACCCTAACCCTCACCCTCATTCAAACCCTCACCCTAAAAATAACCCTAACCCTAACCCTAAACCTCACACTAACTCTCACCCTCACCCTCACCCACACACTAATCCTAACACTAGCCCTAAGCTTAACTCCCAACCTCACCTTAAACCTCACCCTAACCCTTACAATCACCTAAACCTAACCCTAACCCTAACCCTAACCCTCACACTAACCATAACCCTACCCCTCAATCTAAATCTCATCCTACCCCTACCCCTAACACTTTCGCTTACCCTCATCCTCACCCTAACCCTAACCTTCACCTGAAAAAAAACCATCACCCTCAACCTCCCCCTCCCCCTCAGTCTAACCCTATACCTAACCCTAATCCTAACCCTATCCCTCACCCTCACCCTCACTCTAACTATAACCGTAATACAACCATAACCCTCATTCTAACTCTAAACCTCACCCAACACTAATCCTCACCCTCAACCTCAATCTAACCCTCACCTTAACCCTAACTCTCACCCTAACCCTAATCCTAACCCTCACACTAATCCTAAGGCTAACCCTAACCCTAACACTCCCCCTAACTGGAAAACTAAACCTAACACTCACGCTAACCCTAACCTTAATCATCACCCACACCCTAACCCTAAATTTCACCATGACCCTCACACTCACCCTAAACATCACCCTAAACATAACCCTCACCCTAAATCTAACCCTAAGACTCAACCTAAACCTAACCCTCACCCTCACTCTCATTCACATCCTAAACCTAACCCTAACCCTCACCTTCACCCTAACCCTAAACCTCACCCTCCCCCTAAACCTAAAACTCACCCTATCCCTAACACTAACCCTAAACATCACCCTTACCCTAACCCTCACACTTACCCTAACCCTATCCCTAACCCTAAACATCAACCTCACCCTCACCATAAAAGCCTAACCCTAAACCTAACACTAATCCTAAAATTAACTCTCACTCTTATCCTTACCCTAATGCTAACCCTAACCCTATCCCACACACTAATACTCACCCTCACCCTCACCATAACCCTAACTCTAACCTAACCCTAACCCTAACCCTCACCCTCACCCTCACCCTAACCCTAAGGCTCACACTAAACCTAACCCTCACCCTAACCCTCACCCTAACCCTAGCGCTAACCCTCACCCTAACACTTACCGTCACCCTAATACTCAAGTCAACCTTATCCTCACCCTAACCCTAAACTTAAACCTTACGCTAACCCTAACCCTCACCCTCACCCTCACCTTCACCCTCAGCCTAACCATCACCCTCACCCTAGCCCTCACCCTAACCCTCACCCTGACCCTAACACTCACCCTGACACTAACCCTCACCATCAAACTAATCCTCACCCTAACTCTTACTCTAACCCTAACCCTAACCCTCACCCTCACCCTCACCCTATCCCTAACCCTCACCCTCACTCTAGCCCTCACTCTAACTCTATCCCTAACCCTAACTTCCACCCGAACCCTCACACTCACCATCACCGTTACCCTAAACCTAACAATAACTTTAACCTAACTCTCAATGTAACCCTAACCCTAAACCTACCCCTTACACTAACCTTCCCACTCCCCTTCCCACTCATCCTCAGCCTAACTCTAAACCTAATGCTAATCCTAACCCTATCCCTCACTCCCACCCTCACACAAAACCTAACCCTAAACATAAACCTCGCTCTCACCCTCACCCTCACCCTCACCCTCCTCCTAACAATAAGCCCAACTCTTACTCTAACCCTAACCCTAACCCTAATCCTAATCCTAACTCTAACCCTAACCCTAACCCTCACATTAAACCTTACCCTCACCCTAAACGTAACCCTACCCCTCAGCCTAACCCTTACACTAAACTTAACCCTAATGCTAATCCTCACCCTATCCCTAAACCAAAAGCAAACCCAACTCTCACGCTGACCCTCACTGTAAACCTAACATTAACCCTCACCCCCACCCTCACCCTAATCTGAAACCTAACCCTAATCCTAATTCTAAAAATATCCTTCACCCTCAACCTCACCGTAAACCTAATCCTAACCCTAAACCTCACCCTAACCCTAACCCTAAACCTATCCCTAACACTAACACTAATCCTAACAATAACCCTCACCCTAATACTCAATCTAACACTCACACTAACCCGAACACAAACCGTAAACCTCACAATAAACTTAACCCTCACTCTAACACTAAAACTACCCCTCACGCTAACCCTAACCCTAAACCTAAACCTAACCCTCACCCTAAACCTAAGACTAACCCTAACACTCACCCTCTCCCTAGCCCTCACCCTAACAATAATCCTAACCCTAAACCTCAACCTAAACCTAACCCTCATTCTAACCCTAACCCACACCCTATACCAAACACTCACCCTAACCCTAACACTCACCCAAACACTTACCCTAACCCTAACAATAACCCTACCCCTCACCCTAACCCTAACCTAAGCTTTACACAAACCCTCACCCTAACCCTAACCCTAACCCTAAACCTCCCACTCATCCTAAACCACAACCTAACGATTATCCTCACTCTCACCCTAACCCTCACATTAACCCTAATCCTCACCCTAACCCTAAGCCTGTCACCCTCACTCTAACCCTCACTGTCAGCCTAATCCTCACCCTAACCCTAACCCTCACCCACACACTAACCCTCACCCTAAACTTAACCCTCACCCTCACCCTAACCCTCAACCTAAGACTAACCATAACCCTAACTCTCACCCTAAACCTAACCCTCACCCTAACCTTAAACCTAAGCCAAACACTCACCCTAATCATAACCCTAACCCTAAACCTCACCCTCACCCTAAACATCAACCTTACCTTAACCCTCACCCTAACCCTAACGCTAACCCTCATCCTAACCCGTACCCTCACCCTCACCCTCACCCTAAGTCTAACCCTAAACCTAACACTAATCCTAAACCTAACTCTCACACTAAGGCTAACCCTAACCCTAAATGTAACCATAACTCTCACCCTCACCCTAGCACTCTCCTTAACACTAAGCCTAACCCTAACCCTCACCCTAACCCTTACCCTCACCCTAAACCTAAACCTCACCCTTACCCTAACCCTCTCCCTAACCGTTACCGTCATCCTAACCCTAACGCTAACCCTCAAACTAACCCTAAACCTCATCCTAACCCTAACCCTACCCCTCACCCTTACCCTAACCCTCACCCTCACACTAACCCTAAACTTCACCCTAAACCTAACACTAACACTCACCCTAATCCTAACCCTCACCATCACCCTCACCCTCAGCCTAAACCTAACAGTAATTCTAATCCTAATCCTATCCCTCACTCTCACCCTCACCCTAAACCTAAACCTAACCCTAAGCCTCAACCTCACTCTCACCTTCACCCTCAACGTCAGCCTTAACCTAACCCTAACAATAACCCTAACCCTAACCCTAACCTTCACCCTAAACCTAACCATAAACTTTAACTTCACCCTAACCCTAACCCTAGCCCTCACACTCACCCTAACCCTAACCATAACCTTCAACCTAACTCTCACCCTAACACTTACCCTATCCCTAACACTCATTCTCAAGCTAACCCTCACCCTAAAACTTACCCTCACCCTAACACTCACACTAAACCTAACCCTCACCATAAACCTAAACCTACCCCTCACCCTAACCCTAACCCTCATCCTAACCCAAACCATCACCATAACCCTGAGCCTAACCCTAACCCTCACCCTCACCCTACCCCTCAAACTAACCATAATCTTAACCCTAAACCTCACCCTAAGCCTAACCCTCACACTAACCCTAACCCTCTCCCTAACCTTAAACTTAACCCTCATCCTAAACCTCACCCTCACCCTAACCCTAACCCTAACACTCCACCTCACCCTAACTTCAATCTAAACCTTACCCTTACAGTCACTCTAACCCTCACACTAACCCTAACCCTCACCCTAACCCTAACCCTCACCCTCACCCTCAAGCTCATCCTCAGCATAACCCTAATCCTAACCCTAATCCTTACCCTAACCCTCACAATCAGCCGCACCCTCAAGCTTATCCTCAGCCTAACCCTAATCCTAACTGAAATCCTTACCCAAATCCTTACCCTTACCCTCACCTTAACCCTAAACGTCAAACTCACCCTCACCCTCACCCTAATCCTCAGCCTCACTCTTATCCTCACGCTAACCCTAAACCTAACCCTCATGTTCACCCTCACCCTAACCCTAACACTAACCCTAACCCTCAACCAACCCTTACCCTAATCCTAACCCTAAACCTCACCCTCACCTTTACCCTTACCCTCACCCTCAGCCTAAACCTAACCCTAAAACTAACCGTAACCCTCAGACTAAACCTTACTCTCACCCTAACCCTAAACCTAACCCTAATTCTCACCCTATCCCTAACCATAACCCTAACCCTCACACTCACCCTAGCCCTCATCCTAACTCTATCCCTAACCCTAACCCTCTCCTGAACCTTCAACCTCACCTTCACCCTAATCCTAACAATAACTTTAACCCTAACTCTCACAGTAACCATAACCCTAAACCGACCCCTAACCCAAACCTTCCCCTCCACTTCCCACTCACCCTCAGCCTAACCCTAAACCTAATCATAATCCTAAACCTAACACTCTCTCCCACCCTCACTGTAATCCTAACACTATCCCTAAACCTCACCCTCACCGTCAACATCAACCTAATCCTAACCCTAAAAATAACCTCAACTCTAATCCGAACCCTAACCCTCACCCTAACACTAATCCTAACCCTAACCCTCACATTAAAACTTACCCTCACCCTAAACGTAACCCTATCCCTCAGCCTAACCCTCACACTAAACCAAACCCTAACACTAATCCTCACACTATCCTTAACCCTAACCCTAACCCTAACCCTCACCCTGACCCGCACTGTCACCCTAACCCTAACCCTCACCCTCAACCTCACCTTAATAAAAACCCTAAACCTAATCCTAATTCTAACACTATCCCTCACTGTCACCCTAACCCTAACACTAACACTAACCCTAACACTAACCCTCATCCTAACCCTCACCATAACACTCACACTAACCCTAACACTCACACTCACCCTAAACCTGACCCTCACCATAAACCTTAATCTCACCCTAAACCTAAACCTAACCCTAACATTCACACTAAACTTAACCCTAACCATAACCCTAAAACTACAACTCACTCTAACCCTAAACCTAAAACTAACTGTAACCCACACCTTTACCCTAAGCCTAACCCTAACGCTCACCCTCACCCTAGCCCTCAACCTAACTATAATCCTAAACCTGAACCTTAGCCTAACCCTAAACCTCATTCTTACCCTAACTCTCTCCCTAAACCTAACCTTCACCCTTACCCTAACCCTCACCCTAACCCTCACACTAACACTTACTCTAACCCTAACCCTAACATTAAAGCTAACCCTCACCCTAACCCTAACCTAAACTTAACCCTAAGACTCACCCTAAACCTCACCCTAAACCTCCCACTGACCTCAACCTGACCCTTTATCCTCACCCTCACCCTAACCCTCACATTAACACTAACCCTCGTCCTAACCCTAAGCCTAACCCTCACCCTCACCCTCATTCTCACCCTCAGCCTAATCCTAACCCTAACCCAATCCTAACCCTCACCCTAACCCTAAACCTAACCCTAACCCTAACCCTCAACCTCACATTAACCACAACCTTAACCCTAACCCTCACCTTATCGCTCACCCTAAACCTAATGCTAAAACTAAACCTCATCCTCACCCTAACCCTTACCCCAACCCTAACCCTAACCCTACCTAATTCTAACCATCTGACAAAACATAACCCTCACCCTAACCCTAACCCTACCCCTCAGCCTAACCCTCACCATAACCTTAACCCTAACTCTAATTCTCACCCTATCCTTAACCCTAAACCTAACCCTCAACCTCACCCTAGCCCTCATCCTAATTCTACCCCTATGCCTAACCCTCATCCAAACCCTCACCCTCACCCTAACCCCCACCTTATCCTAAACATCACCCTAAACCTAACCCTAACCCTCACCCTAACCCAAACCCCAACACTCACCCTAACCCTAACCCTTACCCTAAATCTCACCATCACCCTAATCCTCAACCTAACTCTAAAAGTAATCCTTCCCTAAGCGAAACCCTCACCCTCACCCTTACCCTCACCTTCACCCTCACCCTAGCCCTCACCCTAACCTTAACAATAACCCTAAACCTCAACCACACAATCACTCTCAGCCTAAACCTAATCCTAAACCTAATCCTAAACCTAATCCTCACCTTCACCCTAACCCTTACCCTAACCCTAACTCTAACCCTAAACTCACGTGAAACCTAACCCTCAACCTAACCCTAACCCTACCCCTCAGCCTAAACTTCACCCTAACACTTACCCTAACCCTAATCCTAACCCTCACCCTAAACCTAACCCTCACCCTAAACCTAACCCTCAACCTGACCCTAACCCTCAACATAACACTAACCCTAACTCTAACCCAATCCCTCACTCTAACCCTCATCCTAACCCTAAATCCTAACCCTAACACTCAACATACGCCTCACCCTAACCTTAAGCCTAACCCTAACCCTCACTCTCCCTAATCCTCACACTAACCCTTACCCTCACCCTAACCCTCACCCTAACCCTAACCCTAACACTAACCTTAACCCTCACGTAACCATCACCTTAATCCTAACACTGACCCTCACCCTCACCCTAACCCTCACTCTAAACATTACCGTCTCCCTAACCCTAAGCTTAAACCTAACCCTAACCATCACAGTAACCCTAACCCTCACCCTCACCATAACCCTACCTCTCGACCTAACCCTCATACTATCCCTAACCCTAACCCTTACCCTTACCTTCACCCTAACCCTAACCCTAACCATCACCCTAACCCAAACCGTCACCCTCACCCTCACCCTCAACCTCAGTATAACCCTAACCCTAGCCTTAATCCTAAGCCTAACACTCACCCTCACCCTCACCCTAAATCTAACCCTAATCCCACCCTAACCTTCACTCTAACTCTAAACTTCATCCAAACCTAACCCTCACACTCAACCTCAATCTAACCCTAACTGTCACCCTAAAACTTACCATCACCCTAACCCTTTCCCTCACCCTAAACCAAACCCTAACCCTAACCCTAACCCTCACACTAATCCTAACGCTAACCCTAAAGCTAACCCTCACCCTAACCCTAAAACTAACACTACCCCTCCCCCTAAACCTAACCCTAATCCTTACACTCACCCTAACCCTCGCCGTCACCCTAACCCTCACCATAACCCTAACCCTCACCCACACCCTAACTCTCACTCTCACCCTGACCCTCACCCTCACGCTAAACATCAGCCTTAACATAACCCTCACCCTAACCCTAACCCTAAGCCTCACCCTAAAATTAACCCTCACCTTCACCCTCACCCTCACACACAGCCTAAGCCTAACCCTAACCCTAACCCTCACCCTCACCCTAAACCTCACCCTAACACTTAACCTCACACTAATACTAACACTAACCCTAATCCTAACCCTCAGACTAAACCTAACCCTCACCCAAACCCTAACCATTCCACTCACCATAGCCCTAAACCCTAACGCTAACACTAACCCTAACACTCACCCTCACCCGAACCCTCAACCTAACCCTGAACCTCATCCTAAAAATCACCCTAACCATATCCCTCACCCTAACCCTAACCCTAAACCTCACCCTAATCCTAATCCTCACCCTAACCCTCACCCTCACCCTAATCCTCACCCTAACCCTAAACCTAACCCTTTCCTAGAAGAAACCCTCACCCTCACCCTCACCCTCACCCTAACCCTCACAGTCACAATAGCACTCACCCTAACCTTAACCCAACCCTAAACCTCAACTTCACCCTCACCCTCAGTCTATCCTTATCCCTAACGCTAATCCCAAACATAATCCTCACCCTCACCCTTACCCTAACCCTAACCCTAACCATAACCCTCATCCTCACTCAAACACTCAACCTAACCCTAACCCTAACGCTAACCCTAAACCTCACCCTAATCCTCACCCTCACCCTCACCCACACACTAATACTAATACTAACCCTAAGCCTAACCCTCACCCTCACCTTCAACCTCACCCCAACCCTTTCATCCATCCTAAACCTAACCCTAACCCTAACACTCACACTAACCTAACCCTCACCCTCACCCAAAACCTAACCCTAACCCTAACACTAACCTTCCCCCTCACCTCCATCCTCAACCTCAGCCTAATGCTAACCTTCACCCTAACGCTAACCCTCACCCTAACCCTTACCCTTACCCTAACCCTAACCCTTACCTAACCAAAACCCTCAACCTAACCCTAAACCTCAACCTAAACCTCACCCTCACCCTAATACTCACCCAAACCCTAACCCTAACACTTACCTAACCGTAACCCTCACCCTAATCTTCACCCTCACCCTCACCTACACACTAATCCTAAAACTAACCCTAAAACTAACACTAACAATAAACCTAAACCTCACACTAACCCCAAACCTACCCCTCACCTAACCCTAAAACTAATCCTAAACTGAAACCTTACCCTCACCCTAAGCTTAACCCTAACCCTCACCCTCACCCTAGCCCTCACATTAACCCTAATCCAAACCCTAACCCTCACCAAAACCCTAACCTTCACCCAAAAGCTAACCCTCACCCTAACACTTACCCTAACACTAACCCTATCATTAAGCCTAACCTTCACCCTAACCCTCATCCTAAACCTAACAATAACCTTCCCCCTCACCCTAACTCTCAACGTAACCCTTAGTCTCACACTCACCCTAAGAATCACACTGACACTAACCCTCACCCTAACCCTAACTCTAACCCTCACCCTCACACTCAGCCTAACACTAACCCTACCCTAATCCTAACCCTAACCCTCACTGTCATCCTAACCCTAACCCTAAACCTCACCCTCACCCTCACCCTCACCCTAACCCTCAAGCTAACCTTCACCATCACCCTAACCCTAACCCTAATCCTAAACCTCACCCTAACCCTAAACCTCACAATAACCCTAACCCTCACCTTCACATAAACCCTAACCCTAACGCTAACCCTAACCCTCAACCTAACCCTAACCCTCACACTAACCCTAACCCTCACCCTCACATTAACCATAACTCTAACTCTAACCCTCACCTTATCCCTCACCCTAACCCTAATGCTAAAACTAAATCTCATCCTCACCCTAACCATCACCCTAACACTTACCCTAACCCTAACCCTAACCATAACCCTCAGACAAAACATAACCCTCACCCTAACCCTAAACCTACCCCTCAGCCTACCCTCACCCTAACCTTAACCCTAACTCTAATTCTCACCTTATCCCTAACACTAACCCTAATACTCAACCTCACCCTAGCCCTCACCCTAATTCTAACCCTATCCCTAACACTCATCCGAACCCTCACCCTCACCTTAACCCCCACCCTCATTCTAAACTTCACCCTAAACCTAACCGTAACTCTCACCCTAACCCTAAACCCAACCCTCACCCTATCCCTAACACTCACCCTAAATCTCACCCTCACACTAATCTTCAACTTAACCCTAAAACTAACCCTTACCTAAGCGAAACCCTCACCCTCACCCTCACTCTGAACCTAACCCTAGCCATCACCCTAACCTTAACAATAACCCTAACCCTCAACCTCACAGTCTACCTCAGCCTAACCCAAATCCTAAATCTAATCCTAAACCTAACCCTCACCTTCACCCTAACCCTAACCCTAACCGTAACCCTCAACCTCACCCACACCCTCACCCTAACCCTAAACCTAACCTAACCCTAAACCTCACCCTAACCCTAACCCTCACCCTCACCCTAACCCTAATCGAAACCTAAACCTAACCCTTCCTCTTACTCTCACCATCAACCTAAGCCTAAGCCTAACCTTAATCCTAATCCTATCCCTAAAACTGTCTCTTACCCTCACCCTAAATCTAACTCTAACCCTAAACATCCCCCACACCCTCACCCTCACCCTAACCCTAATCCTAATACTAACCCTAACACTAACCCTCACCCTCACCCTAACCCTAATCCTAACTCTAACCCTAATACTCACACGAAACCTAACCATCACCCTTACCCTAACCCTACCCCTCAGCCTAACTTTCATCCTAACACTTTAACACTTACCTAACCCTATTCCTAACCCTCACCCTAGCCTCAACCTAAACCTAACCCTCACCCTGACCCTAACCCTCACCCTAACCCTAACCCTAACCCTAACCCAAACCCACCCTCACTCTAACCCTCATCCTAATCCTAAAACTAACGCTAACCCTCAATCTACACCTCACACTAACCTTAACCCTAACCCTAACCCTCACTCTCCCTAAACCTCACCCTAACCCTTATGCTCACCCTAACCCTAACCGTAACACTAACCTTAACCCTCACCGTAATCATCACCCTAACCCTAACGCTAACCCTCACCCTCACCCTAAACCTCACGCTAACACTTATTTTCTCCCTAACCCTAACCTTAAACCTAACCCTAACCCTCACAGTAACCCTAACCCTCACCCTCACAATAACCCTACACCTCGACCTAACCCTCATACTACCCTTAACCCTAAACCTCACGCTTACCCTCACCCTAACCCTAACCCTAACCCTCACCCTAACCCAAACCGTCAACCTCACCCTCACCCTCACCCTCAGTCTAACCCTAACCCTAACCCTAAGGCTAACCCAAACCCTCACCTCACCCTAACTCTAATCCAACCCTAACCCTCACTCTAACTCTAACCCTCACCCAAACTTAACCCTCACACTCAACCTCAATCTAACCCTAAAATTAACCCTAACTCTCACCCTAACCCTGATCATCACCCTAACCCTAACCCTCACACTAATCCTAACGCTAACCCTAAACCTAACCCTCACCCTAACCCTAAATCTAACAATAACTCTCACCCTGAACCTAACCCAAATCCTCACACTCACCCTAACCCTCACCGTCACCCTAAACCTCAACATAACCCTAATCCTCACCCACACCTTAACCCTCACTCTCACCCTGACCCTTACCTCATGCTAAACATCACGCTAAACATAATCCTCACCCTAACCCTATCCCTAATCCTCACCCTAAACCTAACCCTCACCTTCACCCTCACCCTCACTCATAGCCTAAGCCTAATCCTAACCCTAACACTCACCCTAACCCTAACCCTAACCTAACCCTCAACCTAAACCTAAACCTCACCATAAAAATAACCCTAAACCTATACATCACCCTAACCCTAAACCTCACACCTAACCCTAATCCTATCCCTAATCCTAAACCTCACCCTAACCCTCACCCTTAGCCTAAACCTAAACCTAACACTAATCTTAAGCCTAACTCTCACTTTAAACCTAACCCTCACCCTAACCCTCATCCTAACCCTAACCATAACCCTAAACCTCCCACTCACCCTAATCCTCATCCTAACACTTATCCTCACCCTCACCCTAACCCTCACATTAGCCCTAACCCTCACCCTAACCCTAAGCCTAACCCTTACACTCACCATCATTCTCACCCTCGGCTGAACCCTAACCCTCACCCTAATCCTAAACCTAACACTAATCCTCACCCTCAAGCTTACCCTAAACCTAACACTCACCCTCACCCTCACCCTAAACCTCAACCTCAACCTCACCCTCAGACTATCCTTAACCCTAACCCTAAAACTCACCCTAACCCTCAACCTCAACCTAAGCCTCACACTAAACCTAACCCTATCACTCACACTCACCCTAACCATATCCCTAATCCTCACCCTTAACCTAACCCTCACCCTAATGCTTAACCTCACACTAACCCTAACTCTAAATCTAACCCTAACCCTCAGACTAAACCTAACCCTCACCCTAACCCTAACCATTCCCCTCAGCCTAACCCTCACCCAAACCCTGACCCTAACCCTAATTCTCAATCTATCCCTAAACCTAACCCTAACCTTCACCATCAACCTAGCCCTCAACCTAACACTAATCATAACCGTAACCCACACTCTTACACTCACCCTCACCCTAACCCTCACCCTCATCCTTAACATCACCCTAACCCTATCCCTCACCCTAACTCTAACCCTAATTCTCACCCTAACCCTAACCCTCACACTAACCCACACCCTCAACCTAAAACTCACCCTAACCCTAACCCTAACACTTACCTAACCGAAACCCTCAACTTCACCCTCACAATAGCCCTCACCCTAGCCTTAACCCAACCCTAACCCTGAAACTCAACCTCACCCTCACCCTCAGCCTAACCCTAACCCTAATCCTAACCGTAACCCTCATCCTCACCCTAAGCCTAACCCTAAACCATACTCTCATCCTCACTCAAAACCTCACGCTAACCTTAACCGTAACCCTAACCCTAAACCTCACCCTAACCCTCACCCTCACCCCCAAACTAATCCTAACACTAACCCAAATCCTAACCCTCACTCTCACACTAAACCTCACCCTAAACCTTACCCTCAACCTAAACCTAACCCTAACCCTAACCCTCACACTAACCTAACCCTTAACCTCTACCTAACCCTGACCTAAACCCTAACCCTAACACTACCATTCAACCTAACCCTCATCCTACACCTAACCCTAACCCTCACGCTTACCCTCACCCTAACCTTAACCCTAACAGTCACCCTAAACCAAACCGTCACCCTCACCCTCACCCTCACCCTAAATATAACCCTAATCCAACCCTAACCCTCACTCTAACTCTAACCCTCACCCAAACTTAACCCTCACACTCAACCTCAATCTAACCCTAAAATTAACCCTAACTCTCACCCTAACCCTGATCATCACCCTAACCCTTACCCTCACGCTAACCCTAACCCTAACCCTAACCCTAAACCTCAAACTAATCCTAATGCTTACCCTAAACCTAACCCTCACCATAACCCTCAACCTAACCCTAAAACTAACCCTAACATTCACCATCACCCTAACCCTAAACCACAGCCTCAACCTCACTCTCAACCTATCCTTAAGCCTAACCCTAAACCTCACCCTAACCCTCACCCTAAACCTAACCCTCACCCTCACCCTAACCCTTACCCTAACCCATATCCTCACCCTACCCCAACCCTACCCCCAATCCTAACCCTCACCCTCACCCTAACCCTAAGCCTCCACCTCACCCTAATCCTAACCCTAAACCTAACCCTCACCCTAACCCTAGCCCTTACCCTAACCCTAATCCTAACCCTAACCCTCACCCTAAACCTAAACCTCACCCTAACCCTAATCCTCACCCTCACCCTAACCCTTACTCTAACCGAAACATTAACATTAATTCTAACTCTCAACCTAAACCTAACCCTATCCTTAACCCAAACCCTCACCCTCACCAACACCCTATCCATAACCCTAACCCTCCCCCTCACACTAAACCTCAACCTAACCCTAACCCTAACCCTAACCTTCACCCTAACACTCACCCTAATGATAACCCTAATCCTCACCGTCAACCTCAACTTAACACTTACCCTAACCATCACTGTAACCCTCATATTAACCCTAATGGTAACCCTAACCCTCACCCTCACCCTAACCCTCACCATAACCCTTACACTCTCCGTAACCCTAACCCTAACCCAAACCCTAACCCTAACCCTGAGACTAAACCTAAACCTCAACTTAACCCTAAACCTATCCCTCAGCCTAACCCTCACCCTGACCCTAACCCTAACCTTAATATTCACCCTATCATTAACCCTCAACTAACCCTCACCCTCAGACACACACTAATCCTAACCCTAACCCTAACCCAACCCTCACCCTGACCCTAACACTCACCATAACAATTTCCCTCACCTTAACCCTAACCCTAACCCTAACCCTCACACTAAACCTAACCTTCACCCTAAACATAACCGTACCCCTCAACTTAACCCTAACACTAAACCAAACCCTAACCCCCACACTAACCCTAACCCTCACCCTAACCATGACCCTACCCCTCACCCTAACCCAAATCCTAACCCTAACCCTAACCCTAACCCTCATCCTCACCCTAAGCCTAACCCAAACGCTAACCCTCACCCTAAACCAAATACTCACCCTCACCCTCACCCACAGTCCTAACCCTAACCCTAACTGTAATCCTAACCCAAACCCTCACCCTCACCCTCAACTTAACCCTGACACTAACCCAAACGCTAACCCTCACTCTCACCCTCACTCTCACCCTAACCTAACCCTAACAATAACCCTAACCCTAACTCTAACCCTAATCCTAAACCTAACCCTTACCCTAACCCTAACTCTAACCCTAACCCTAACACCATTCCTAACCCTAACCCTTACCCTAACCCTAACCCTCACCCTAACCCTAATCCTCATCCTAATTCTCACCCTAACCCTAACCCTAACCGTAACCAAACCAAAACGCTCACCCTCAACCTCAACCACACACTAACACTCTCCCTACCCCTAGCCCTCAGCCTAACCCTAACCCTAACCCTAAACCTTACCTTCACCTTCACTGTCACTCTCAACTTCAGCCTAACCCTAACCCAAACACTAACCTTAACCCTCACCTTCACCCTTACCCTCACCTTAAATCTAACCCTAAACCTAAACCTCACCCTAACTCTAACCCTCACCCTAACCCTTATCTTCATGCAAACCCTAAATTTAACCCAAATCCTGACCGTCACCCTAACCCTCACCCTCACCGTAACACTCACCCTAACCCTGACCCTCAGCATCGTCCTATCCCTAACCCTCATCCTAACACTCACAGTAAACCTAACCCTCAACCTATCCTTCACACTAGCACCAACCCTATTCCTGAACCTCACACAAACCCTATCCCTAACACTAACCCTCACCCTCACCCTCACCCTCAGCTTTACCCTAATCCTAATCCTAATCCTAACCCTAAACCTCACCCTAACACTAAACCTAACCCTCACCCTAACCCTAAAACTAACGCTAACACTCCCCCTAACCCTAACCCTAATCCTCACACTTACACTAGCCCTCATCCTCACCCTAACCCTCACGAAAACCCTAACCCTCACTTACACCCTAATCCTCACTCTCACCCTGACCCTCACCCTCACGGTAAGCATCACCCTAAACATAAACCTCACCCTAACCCTAATCCTAAGCCTCACCCTAAACCTATCCCTCATCTTCACCCTCACCCTCACTCACAGTCTAAGCCTAAAACTAACTCTAAACCTCACCCTAACCCTAACCCTAAACCTAACACTCACCCTAAACCTAACCCTAACCCTAACCCTAACCCTATACATCACACTAACCCTAACCCACACTCTAACCCTAACCTTATCCCTAATCCTAAACCTCAACTTCACCCTCACCCTAAGCCTAACCCTAAACCTAACACTAATCCTAAACTTAACTGTCACTCTCACCCTAAACCTAATCTAACCTTAAACCTAACCCTCACCCTAACCCTCACCCTAACCCTAACCCTAACCCTAAACCTCCCACTCACCCTAACCCTCATCCTAACACTTATCCTCACACTCAATCTAACCCTCAAATTAACCCTAAACCTTACCCTAACCTTAAGCCTAACCCTTACCCTGACCATCATTCTCACTCTCTGCCAAACTCTAACCCTCTCCCTAATCCTAAACCTAACCCTAACCCTCACCCTCAAGCTTACCCTAAACCTAACCCTCACACTCACCCTCAACCTCAAACTAATCCTCAGCCTCAACCTCACCCTCACCCTATCCTTAACCCTAACCCTAACCCTCACCCTAAACCTAAGACTCACTCTAAAACTAACCCTAAACCTCACCCTCACCCTATCACTAACCCTAACCCTAACCCTAAACCTCACCCTCAACCTAACTTTCACCCTAACCCTTAAACTCATACGAACCCTATCCCTAAATCTAACCCTAAACCTCAGACTAAATCTAACTCTCACCCTAACCATTCCCCTCAGCTTAACCATCACCCTAATCCCAACCTTATCCCTAATTCTCACTCTATCCCTAACCCTAATCCTAAGCCTCACCCTCACCCTAGCCCTCAACCTAAATCTAATAATAACCCTAACCCACACCCGAACCCGAACCCTCACCCTAACCCTCACCACATCCTTAATATCACCCTAACACTATCCCTCACCCTAACCCTAACCCTAACGCTCACACTAACCCTAACCCTCACCTTAACCCTCACTCTCACCCTAATCCTCACCCTAACCCTAACTCTAAAACTTACCTAACTGAAACCCTCACCCTCACCCTCACACTCACCCTAAACCTCACCCTCACAATAGCCCTCACCCTACCATTAACCCAACCCTAACCCTAACCCTCAACCTCAACCTCACCCTCACCCTCAGCCTAACCCTAACCCTAATCCTAACCCTAAACCCACCCTCAACCTAACCCTAACCCTAACCCTAACCCTTACACTCACCCTCACTCAAATCCTCACCCTAACCCTAACAATAAGCCTAACCCTAAACCTCACCCTAACCCTCACCCTCACCCTCACCCTCACCCTCACCCTTACCTCCACACTAATCCTAACACTAACCCTAATCCTAACCCTCACCCTCGCACTAAACCTCACACTAAACCTTACCCTCACCCTAAACCGAAGCCTAACCCTCACCCACACACTAACGTAACCCTTAACCTCTGTCTAACCCTAATCTTAACCCTAACCCTAACCCTCAAAATAACCCTAACCCTCACCCTATCCATAACCTACCCCTCAACCTTACCCTCATCCTACACCTAACCCTAACCCTCACGCTTACCCTCACCCTAGCCTTAACCCTAACAGTAACCCTAAACCAAACCATCACAATCACCCTCACCCTCAGTCTAACCCTAACCCTAACCCTAATCATAACCCTAAACCTCACCCTCACCCTCACCTTAACTATAACCCTAATCCAACCCTAACCCTCACTCTAACTCTAAACCTCACCCAACCTTAACCCTCAACCACAACCTCAATCTAACCCTATCCTTAACCCAAACCCTCACCCTAACCATTACCCTATACATAACCCTAACCCTCCCCCTCACACTAAACCTCAACCTAACCCTAACCCTAACCCTAACCTTCACCCTAACACTCACCCTCACCCTAAACCTCAGCCTCACCCTCAACCTAACCCTAACCCTAACCCTAACCCTCAAACTAACCCTAACCCTCACCCTAATGATAACCCTAATCCTCAACGTCAACCTCATCTTAACACTTACCCTAACCATTACCGTAACCCTCACATTAGCCCTAATGGTAACCCTAACACTCACCCTCACCCTAACCCTCACCATAACCCTTACACTCTCCGTAACCGTAACCCTAACCCAAACCCTAACCCTAACCCTGAGACTAAGCCTAAACCTCAACTTAACCCTAAACCTATCCCTCAGCCTAACCCTCACCCTGACCCTAACCCTAACCTTAATATTCATCCTATCATTAACCCTCAACTAACCCTCACCCTCAGACACACACTAATCCTAACCCTAACCCTAACCCAAACCTCACCCTGAACCTAACACTCACCATAACAATTTCCCTCACCTTAACCCTAACCCTAACCCTAACCCTCACACTAAACCTAACCTTCACCCTAAACATAACCGTACCCCTCAACTTAACCCTAACACTAAACCAAACCCTAACCCCCACACTAACCCTAAGCCTCACCCTAACAATGACCCTACCCCTCACCCAAACCCTCATCCTAACCCTAACCCTAACCCTAACCCTCATCCTCACCCTAAGCCTAACCCTAACGCTAACCCTCACCCTAAACCAAATCCTCACCCTCACCCTCACCCACATTCTAACCCTAAACCTAACTGTAATCCTAAACCTAACCCTCACCCTCACCCTCACCTTAACCCTGACACTAACCCAAACGCTAACCCTCACTCTCACCCTCACTCTCACCCTAACCTAACCCTAACAATAACCCTAACCCTAACCCTAATCCTAACCCTAACCCTAATCCTAAACCGAACCCTTACCCTAACCCTAACCCTATCCCTAACACCATTCCTAACCCTAACCCTCACCCTACCCCTAACCCTCACCCTAACCCTAATCCTCATCCTAATTCTCACACTAACCCTAACCCTAACCGTAACCAAACCAAAACGCTCACCCTCAACCTCAACCACACACTAACACTCTCCCTCCCCCTAGCCCTCACCCTAACCCTAACCCTAACCCCAAACCTTACCTTGACCTTCACTGTCACTCTTACCCTCAGCCTAAACCTAACCCTAACACTAACCTTAACCCTCACCCTCACCCTTACCCTCACCTTAAATCTAACCCTAAACCTAAACCTCACCCTAACCCTAACCCTCACCCTAACCCTTATCCTCAAGCAAACCCTAACTTTAACCCAAATCCTGACCCTCACCCTAACCCTCACACTCACCCTAACACTAACCCTAACCCTTACCCTCAGCATCGTCCTATCCCTAACACTCACACTAAACCTAACCCTCACCCTATCCCTCACACTAGCACCAACCCTATTCCTGAACCTCACACAAACCCTATCCCTAACCCTAACCCTCACCCTCACCCTCACCCTCAGCTTTACCCTAATCCTAATCCTAATCCTAACCCTAAACCTCACCCTACACCCTAACCTTAACTCTCACCCTAACCCTAACCCTCACCCTAACCCTTACCCTCACCCTAAACCTAACCCTAACCCTCAAAATAATCCTAAACCTAACCCTAACCATAAACCTCACCCTAACCCTAAAACTAACACTAACATTCACCATCACCATAACCCTAAACCTCAGCCTCATCCTCACCCTCACCCTATTCTTAAGCCTAACGCTAACCCTCACCCTAACCCTCATCCTAAACCTAAACCTCATCCTCACCCTAATCCTTACCCTAACCCTTATCCTTAACCTATCCTAACCCTAACACTAATCCTAACCCTAAACCTCCCCCTGAACCTAAGCCTACACCTCACCCTCACCCTCCCCTAGCCCTCACCCTAACCTTAATCTTAACACTAACCCTCACCCTAACCCTAAACCTCACCCTAACCCTAACACTCAAACTCACCCTAACCCTTACCCTAACCAAAACACTAACATTAACCCTAACCCTCACCTTAAACCTAACCCTATCCTTAACCCAAACAATCACCCTAAACCACATCCTATTTATAACCCTAACCATCCCCCTCACAATAAACCTCAACCGAACCCGAACCTTAACCCTAATCCTATAACTAATCCTCACCCTCACCCTCACCCTTACCCTAACCCTAACCCTAACCTTCACCCTAACTCTCACCCTCACCCTAAACCTCAGCCTCACCCTAGCCCTCACCGTTACCCTAACCTAACCCTAACCCTAAAGCTCAACCTCACCTTAATCGTCACTCTCATCCTAACCCTAACCCTAACCCTAACACTAACCCTAACCCTCACCCTCATCCTCACCCTAACACTAACACTAACACTAAACCTCACCCTAACCCTAACCCTCACCCTAAGCCTTATCCTCACGCAAACCCTAACTTTAACCCAAAACCTAACCCTCACTCTAACCCTCACAATCACCCTAACATTCACCCAAATCGTACACTCAGCATCATCCTATCCCTAACCCTCACCCTAACCCTCACACTAAAACTAACCCTCACCCTATACCTCACCCTAACCCTTAAGCTCACCTTAAACCTAACCATCACACTAACCCTTACCCTCACCCTAACCCTAACCCTCACACTCAAGCTCACCCTCACACTCAGCTTTACCCTAACCCTAATCCTAATCCTAACCATAACCCTCACCCTAACCCTAACCCTAACCCTCACCCTAACCCTCACCCTAACACTCATGCTAACCCTAACCCTCACTCTCACCCTAAACTTAAACCTAACACTTACCCTAATCCTAACCCTTACCCTAACCCTAACCCTCACACTAAACCTAACCCTCCCCCTAATCCTAAACCTAACCCTAATCCTAACCGTCATCCTTACCTTCAACCTAACCCTTACCCTAACCCTAACACTCAAACTCACACTATCCCTCACCCTAACCCTTAACCACACCTTCAACCTAACACTCACACTAACCCTAACCCTCACCCTAACCCTAACCCTATCCATCACTCTCACCCTTAACCTCAACTGCAACCTAACCCTCAAAGTAACCATAACCCTAACCCTAAACGTAAATCACAACCTACACCTTACCCTAACCCTAACCCTAACCTAAACGCTCAACCTTACCCTAACCCTCACAGTAACACTTACCCGCACCCTAACCCTCACCCTAACCCTAATCCTAACCCTCACCCAACAATCACAATAAACCTAAACCTAACACTAACCATCAACCAAAACGTCACCCTAACCCAAACCATAACCATAACCCTCACCCTAACCCTAATCCTAAATCTAACCCTCGCCCTCAACTTAACCCTCCACCTCAACCTAACCCTCACCCTAACCCTAACCCTCACCCTCACCCTCACCCTAACCCTCATCCTCACCCTAACACTAACAGTAACCCTAACCCTAACCCTAACATTAACCCTAATCCTAACCCTAACCCTCACCCTAGCCCTCACCCTCACCCTAACCCTCACCCTAATCGTTATCCTCACCCTAACCCTAAACTTAAACCTAATCCTCACCCTCAAACTAACACTAACCCTCACTCTAAACCTCACCCTAAAGCTCACCCTCACACTCATGCTAGCCCTAATCCTCACCCTAATCCTAAGCCTCACCCACACCCTAACCAAGAACTTAACCGTAACCCTCACCCACACCTTGACCCTCACCCTAACCCTGACCCTCACCCTAAACATCATCCTAACGCTAACACTCACACTAAACCTATCCCTAAACCTAACCCTCACACTCACCCTCACCCTCACCCTAAACATAACCCTAAACCTAAACCTAAACCTCACCCTAACACTAACCCTCATCCTAACCCTAACCCTAAGGCTCAACCTCAACCTAACCCTAACCCTAACACTCACCCTAACCCTAATGATAACCCTAACCCTCACCCGTACCCTAACACTCACCCTAACTCTTATCCTCATGCAAACCCTAATTTTAACCCAAATCCTAACCCTCACCCTATCCCTCACCCTCACCCTAACCATAACCCTATTCCTAAACCTCACACAAACCCTAACCCTAACCCTCACCCTCACCCTCACCCTCACCTTCAGCTTTACCCTAACCCTAATCCTAATCCTAACCCTAACCCTCACCCTAACCCTAAACGTAACCTTCACCCAAACCCTCACCCTAACACTCACGCTAAACCTAACCCTCACTCTCACCCTAACCTTAACCCTAACTCTTACCCTCACCCTAATCCTAAACCTAACCCTATCCCTAAACCTCACACTAAACCTAACCCTCCCCCTAACCCTAACACTAACTCTAACTGTCATGGTAACCCTCAACCTAACCTTTACCCTAAACCTAACCCATAACCTCACCCTACCCCTCACCCTAACCCTTAACCTCACCTTGACCCTAACCCTCCCACTATCCCTAACTCTCACCCTAAACCTAACCCTATCCCGCAACCTCACCTTCACCCTAAAATTCAGCCTAACTCTCAAAATAACCCTAACCATAAACCTAACCGTAAATCTCACCCTCAAACTCACACTAAACCTAACCCTAACCCTAAGGCTCAACCTTACTCAACCCTCACCTTAAAACTTACCCTCACCATGAACCTCACCCTCCCCTTAACCCTAACCCTCACTCTCACTCAAACTCACAACCTAACCCTAAACCTAACTCTAAAACTATCTCTAACACTCACCCTAAACCTCACCCTAACCCTCACCCTCACCCTCACCCACACACTAATCCAAACACTAACCCTAAACCTAACACTCACACTAAACCTAAACCTGACACTAACCCTAAACCTACCCATCACCTAACCCTAACACTAATCCTAAACCTAAATCTTATCTTCACCATAAGCTTAACCCTAACCCTCACTCTCACCCTAGCCCTCACATTAATCCTAATCCAAACCCTAACCCTCACCCTAACACTAACCCTAGCATTAACCCTAAAGTTCACGCTAACCCTCATCCTAACCCTAACCCAAACCCTCACCCTCACCCTAACCTTAAAATAACCCTTACCCTCACCCTCACCATAAGTCTCATACTGACCCTAACCCTCAACCTAAGCCTAGCTCTAACCATCACCCTCACCCTCATGCTCACCCTCAGCCTAACCCTAAACGTAACCCTAACCCGAACCCTAAACCTCACCCTCACCCTCACCCTCACCCTAACCCTCAGTCTCAATTTCACCCTCATCCTAACACTAACCCTAATCCTAACCTTCACCATAACCCTAAACCTCACCCTAACCATAACCCCCACCCTCACATTAACCATAACCCTAACCCTAACCCTCACCTTTCCCTCACCCTACCCCTAATGCTAAAACTAACCCTCATCCTCAACCTAACCCTCACCCTAACCCTTATAATAAGCCTAACCCAAACCCTACCCTAACCCTACCCCTCAGCCTAACCCCCACCCTAAACCTAACCGTAACTCTCATTCTCACCCTATCCCTAACCCTCACCCAAAACCTCACCCTCACCCTAACCCTCACCCTCATCCTAAACATCACCCTTAACCTAACCCTAACCCTAACCCTAACCCTCACCCTATCCCTAACCCTCACCCTAAATCTCACCCTCACCCTAACCCTCACCCTCAAAATAGGCCTCACCCTAGCCTTAACCCAACCCTATCCCTAACCCGCAACCTCACCCACACCCACAGCCTAAACCTAACCCTACCCCTAATCCTAACCCTAACCCTCACTCTCACCCTAACCCTAACCCTAACCCTTACTCTCACCCTCACTCAAACCCTCATCCTAACCCTCAACCTAACCCTAACCCTAAACTTCACCCTAACCCTCAACCTCACCCTCACCCAGACAATAATCCTAACACTAACCCTAAGCCTAACCCTCACCCTCACACTAAACCTCACCCTAAAACTTACCTTCAACCTAAACCTAACCCTAACCCTAACCCTCACACTAACCTAACCCTTATCCTCTCCCTAACCCTAAACTTAAACCTAAACCTAACCCTCACATTACCCTAATCATCAACCTAAACCTAACCCTACCCCTGAACCTAACCCTCATCATACCCCTACCCCTAACCTTCTCGCTTACCCTCACCCTAACCCTAACCATAACCCTCATCCTAAACCAAACCGTCACCCTCACCCTCACCCTCTGTCTAACCCTAGCACTAACCCTAATCCTAACCCTAACCCTCACCCTCACCCTCACCCTAACTCTAACCCTTATCCAACCCTAACCCTTATTCTAACTCTAACCCTCACCCAAACTTAACCCTTACCCTCAAACTCAATCTAACCCTAAACTTAACCCAAACCGTCACCCTGACCCTAACCCTCACCCTAAGCCTTACCCTCACCCTAACCCTAACCCTAACCCTAACCCTAACCCTCACACTAATCCTAACGCTAAAACTAACCCTATCCCTCACCCTAACCCTAAAACTAACCCTAACATTCACCCTCACCCTAACCCTAAAATTCAGCCTCAACCTCACCCTCACCCTATCCTTAAGACGAACCCTAACCCTCACCTTAACCCTCACCCTAAATCTAACCCTCACCCTCACCCTAACCCTTACCCTAGCCCTTATCCTCACCCTCCCCTAACCCTACCCCTACACCTAACCCTAACCCTCACACTAAATTTAAGTGTAAACCTCACCCCAATCCTAACCCTAACACTAACCTCACCCTAACCCTAATTCTAACCCTAACCCTCACCGTCACCCTAGCCCTCACCCTAACCCTAATCCTAACCCTAACCCTTACCCTAACCCTAAACCTCAACCTAACCCTAACCCTCAAACTCACCCTAACCCTTTCCCTAACCGAAACGCTAACATTAACCTTAACCCTCACACTAAACCTAAGCCTATACTTAACCCAAACCCTCAACCTAACCCACACCCTATCCATAACCCTAACCCTCCCCCTCACACTAAACCTCAAACTAACCCTAACAATAAACCTAATCCTATACCTAACCCTCACCCTCACCCTCAACCTTACCCTAACCCTAACCCTAACCTTCACCCTCACACTTACCCTCACCCTAAAACTCAGCCTCACCCTCAACCTAAACCTAAACCTAACCCTAACCCTCACCCTAATGCTAACCCTAACCTCACCCTCAACCTCACCCTAACACTAAACCTAACCATCACCGTAACCCTCACATTAACCCTTATGCTAACCCTAACCCTCAACCTCACCCTAACCCTCACCATAACCCTTACCCTCTCTCTAACCCTAACCCAATCCCTAACGCTAACCCTCAGATTAAACCTAAGCCTCAACCTAACCCTAACCCTATTCCTCAGCCTAAGCCTCATCCTGACATTAACCCTTACCTTAATACTCACCCTATCATTAACCCTCACCCTTACCCAAACACTAATCCTAACCCCAACCCTAACTCTAACCCTCACCCTTACCCTAACCCTCAACATAAACCTTTCCCTAACCCTAACCCTAACCCTCACACTAAACATAACCGTCACCCTAACCATAACTGTAACCCTCAACCTAACCCTAACACTAAACCTAACCCTAACCATCACACTAACCTAAACCTCACCCTAACCATGACCCTACCCCTAACCCGAACCATCATCTTGACCCTAACCCTAACCCTAACCCTCATCCTCACACTAAGCCTAACCCTCAGCCTCACCCACAGTCTAACCCTAACACTTACCGTAATCCTAACCCTAACCCTCACCCAGACCCTCAACCTAACCCTAACCCTAAACCTCACCCTCACCTTCACCATCACTCTCACCCTCACCCTTACCCTAACCCTAACACTAACCCTAACCCTCACCCTCACAATCACCCTAAACATAAACCTAACCCTAAACCTCACCCTAACCCTAACCCTCACCCTAAGTCTAACACTCAACCTCACACACACCATAATCCTAACTATAACATTATGTCTAAACCTCACCTTCAACCTAACCCTCATCCACAACATAACACTCACCCTAACTCTTATCCTCACTCAAACCCTAACTTTAACCCAAATCCTAACCCTCACACTAACACTCACCCTCACCCTAACCCTCACTCTAACCCTCACCCTAACCCTTACCCTCAGCCTCGTCCTATTCCTAACCCTCACCCTAACCCTCAAACTAAATGTAACCCTCAACCTATACCTCACCCTAACCTTAACCTCACATTCACCCTAACCCTCAGCCAAACCCTTACCCTCACACTAACCCTAAAGATATTCCTAAACATCACACAAAACCTAACCCTAACCCTAACCCTAACCCTCACCCTCAACCTCACCCTCAGGTTTACCCTAATCCCAATCCTAATCCTAACCCTAACCCTCACCCTCACCCTAACCCTAACCCTCACCCTAACCCTAACCCTAACACTCTTGCTAACCCTAACCATCACTCTCACCCTAACCTTAACCCTAACCTTTACCCTAACCCTAATCCTAGCCCTAACCCTAACCCTAACCCTCCCCCTAACCCTAACCCTAAACCTAACCGTCACCCTAATCCTCAACCTAACCCTTACCCTAACCCTAACCCTCAACCTCACCCTATCAATTAACCTAACCCTTAACCTCACCTTCACCCTAACTCTCACAATAACCCTAACCCTAACCCTAACACTAACCATATCCCGCACCCTCACCCTCACCCTCAACTTCACCTTAACCATCACAATAACCCTAACCCTAACCCTAACCCTAACCCTAAATCTCAGCCTACACCTCACCCTAACCCTAACACTAACGCTCAACCTTACCCTAACACTTACCCTCATTTGAAACCTCACCTTAACCCTAACACTAACCCTAACCCAACCCTAAACTAACCTAAAACCTCACCCTCAACCTCAACCACACACTAACACTCACCGTAAGCTTAACCTGAACCCTCACCCTAACACTCACCCTAACACTCACACTACCCCTAACCCTCACTGTCACCCTAAACTTAACCCTAATCCTTACCCTCACTCAAATCCTAACCCTAACCCTAAATCTAACCCTCACACTAAACCTAACCCTCCCCCTAACCATAACCCTAACCCTAACCCTAACCCTCACGCTAACACTAAAACTCAACCCTACACGCACCATAATCCTAAACCTAACCCTATTCCTAAACCTCGCCTTCACCCTAACCCTCACAATAACCCTTACCCACAACCTAACCCTAACCCCATTCCTAAGCCTCACACAAAAGCTAACCCTAGCCCTAACCCTATCCCTAACCCTCACCCTCATGCTCAGCTTTACCCTAACCCTAATCCTAATCCTAACCCTAACCTTCACACTAACCCTAACCCTAACCCTCACCCTAACACTCACCCTAACACTCAAGCTAACCCTAACCCTCACACTCACCCTAACATTAAACCTAATCCTTACCCTCACCCAAATCCTAACCCTAACCCTAAACTTAACCCTCACACTAAACCTAACCCTCCCCCAAACCGTAACCCTAACCCTAACCCTAACCGTCACCCTTACCCTAACACTCAACCTCACCGTAACACCCACCCTCACCCTTAACCTCACCCTTACCCTAACCCTCACACTAACCTTAACCCTCACCCTAACCTTATACCTATACCGCACTCTCACCCTCACCTTCAAACTCAACATAACCCTCACCATAACACTAACCCTAACCTAACCCTAAATCTCACCCTACACCTCACCCTACCCCTCACCCTAACCCTCACGCTCAAACTCACTCTAGCGCTAACACTAAACCTAACCCTAAGCCTCACCCACACACTAACCCTCACCCACACCCTAACCCTCACCCACACCCTAACCCTCACCCTCATCCGAACCCTCACCTTCACCCTAACCCTCACCCTCACCCTAAACATCAACCTAACGCTAACCCTCACCCTCACCCTAACCCTAACCCTAACCATAATCCTAAACCTTAGCCTCACACTCACCCTTACCCTAACCCTAACTGTCACCCTCACCCTCACCCTCACCCTAACCCTAACCCTAAACCTAAACCTCACCCTAACCATAAACGTCGAACTAACCCTACCGCTTTCTCTCAACCTCAACCTAAAACTAACCCTAAACCTAACCCTGACCCTAACCCTCACTCTATCCCTTATCCTCACCCTAACCCTAAATTTCACCCAAATCCTAACCATCACCCTAACCCTCACCCTCACCCTAACCCTCACCCTAACCCTTAACCTTAGCCTCGTCTTATCACTAACGCTCCCCCTAACCCTCACACTAATCCAAACCCTCAAGCTAACCCTAACACTACGCCTCACCCTAACCCTCACCCTCACCCTAACCCTAACCTGAAACCTAACTCTGACCCTCACCCTCACCCTCACCTTAAACCTAACCCTAACGCTTAGCTACACAATAAACCTAAACCTAATCCTCACACTCACCCTAACCCTCACCTTCACCCTCACCCTAATCCTAACCCTAACCCTAAGCCTCACACTAAACCTAAACCTAACCCTAAACCTAAACCTCACCCTAATCCTCAACCTAACCCTAACCCTAAAGCTGACACTAACCCTCACCCTAACCCTCACCCTAACCCTAACAGTCACCCTCACACTAACCCTCACACTAACCCTAACCCTAACCCTCACACTCAGCCTAACACTTACCCTCAACCTAACCCTCACCTTAACCCTAACCCTAACCATAACCCTCACCCTAACCCTCACAATCGACCTAACCCTAACCCTAACCCTCAACCTAACCCTCACCCTAACCCTATCCCTGACCTCAACACTCACTCTCACCCTAACCCTTTCCCTTACACTAACCCAACTTTAAACCTAATCCTAACCCACACAATAACCCTGAGCCTCACCCTCACCCTAACCCTGTCCCTCACCCTAAACCTCATCCTAAAACTAACCATAACCCTAAACCTCACCCTAACCTCAAACCTAACCCTAAACCACACGCTAACCCTAACCCTCAGCCTCACCCTCACACTCAGCCTAACCCTAACCCAAACACTAATCCTAACGGTAACCCTCATCCTCACCCTCACCCTCACCCTAACCTAAACCCTAAACCTCACCCTCAACCCAACCCTCACCCTAACCCTAAACCTAACACTAACCCTCACCCTAACCCTATACATCACGTTAAACCTAACCCTAACCTTCACCCTCACCCTCACCCTAACCTTATCCCTGAACCTAACACTCACCCTAACCCTCACCCTAATCCTAACGCTATCCCTAAACCTCACCCTCACCCTAAACCTCACCCTAAACCTTACCTTCACAATAACCCTAACCATAACCATCACACTCATCCTAACCCTCACCCTAACGCTAACAATACAACTTACACTACACGTCACCCTAACCCTAACATGTAACCCTGACCCTAACCCTCACCCTCACGCTAACCCTCACCCTCAACCTAATCTTCACCCTAACCCTAATCCTCACACTTACCTAACCGAAATCCTCACTCTCACCCTCAGGCAAATGCTAAACCACAACCTCTCCCTAGCCATCACGCTAACACTAACCCTAACTCTAAACCTCAACATCACCCTCAACTTCAGCATAACCCTAACCCTAAACGTCACAATAACCCTCAACATCACCCTAAACATCTCCCGCACCCTCACCCTCACCCTAACCCTTACCCACACCCAAGCCCTCACTCTAAACCTTACCCTCACCCTAACCCTAACCCTCACACTAAACCTAACCCTCAACCTAACCCTAAGCTTCACCCTCACCTTAGTCCTCACCCTAACCATAATCCTAACCCTTATCCTCATCCTAACCCTAACATTCACCCTCACCTTAACTCTCAACCTCACCATCACCCTCACCCTCACCCTAACCCTAAACCTCACAGTCACAGTAAGTCTCACCCTAACCCTTACACTCACCCTCACTCTAACCCTCACACTAACCCTAACCTACAACCTAAACCTAACCGTAAACCCCACCCTCACACTCAACCTCAGCTTAATTCTAACCCTAACCCTAATCCTATCCCTAACCCTCACACTCATCCTACCCTAAACCTAACCCTACACCTGACCCTCACCCTCACCCTCATCCTGACCCTCACACTAACCCTCACACTCACCCTCACCGTCACCCTAACCCTAACCCTAAAACTCAACCTAACCCTAACCCGAACCCTAACCCGAACCCTAACCCTCACTCTCACCCTCACCCAACCCTAACACTCACCTCACCCTCAACCTAAACCTCACCCTCACCCTTATCCTCACCCTAACCCAGACACTCACCCTCACCCTAACCCTAATCCTAACCTTCACACTAAACCTAACCATCAACCTAATCCTCAACCTTTCCCCAACCCTAACCATAACCCTTACACTCACCCTAGCCATCACCCTAACCCTAAACATAACCCTAACACTCACCCTGACCCTCAACCTAAAACTCACGCTAACCCTAACCCTCACTCTCACCCTCACCCTCACCCTAACCCTTACCCTCATCCTAACTCTAACACTAACCCTAACCCGAACACTAAACCTAATCCTCACCCTTACCCTGAACCTCACCCTCTCACCCTAAACCTAACCCTAACCCTCACCCTAACCCTAACGCTAATGCTAATCCTAACCCTCACCCTAACCCTAACCTCACCTAACCCTTACCCTCACCTTAACCCTAAACCTAAACCTAACCCCAACCTTCACACTAACCCTAAAACGAACCCTAACCCTAACCATAACCCTAATCCTCACCATATCCCTAACCCTAACCCTAACCCTTACCCTAAACAAACACACACCCTAACACTCACCCTCAACATTAACCTTACCCTAACCTTAACCCTAACCCTCACACTAACTCTAACCCTCACTCTAAACCAAATCCTACTCCTCAGCCTAACCCTCATCCTAACGCTAAACCTAAACCTAACCCTCACCCTAACCCTAACCCTCACCCGAACCCTATCTCTCACCCTCAAACTCACACTCACCCTCAGCCTAACCCTAACCCTAACCCTCATCCTAACCATAACCATCACCCACACCCTCAGCCTTACTCTAACCCTAAACTTAACCCTAACCTTCACCCTCACCCTCACCCTAAACTTAACCGTAAACCTATAACTAACCCTCACCCTAAAACTCTCACCATAACCATAGCCCTAAACGTCACCCTCAACTTAACCCTAACACTCACCCACACCCTAACCCTCACCCTAAACCTAACGCTAACCCTAACACTCACCCTAACCCTCACCCTAACTCTCAGCCTCAACCTCACCCTAAACCTCACCCTCACACTAATTCTAACCCTAATCCTAACCCTCACCCTAACCCTAACCCTCACCCTAACCCTAAACCATTCCCTCACCCTAACCCTAACCCTAACCCTAAGCCTCAGCCAAACCGTCTCCCTAACCCTAACCATAAACCTCGACCTAACCCTAACGCTAACCCTAAATAAAGCCCTCACCGAAACCCTAAACCTCACCCTCACTCACACCCTCACACTCAGCCTAAACCAAAACCTAACCCTAATCCTAACCCTAACCCTCACACTCACCCTCACACTAACTCTAACCCTAACCTTAAACTTGACCCTAAACCTAACCCCAACCCTATACATAAACCTAACCCTCACCCTAACACTAACCCTAACCCTCACCCTAATCCTAATCCTAACCCTAATGCTATCCCTAAACTTCAACCTCACCCTAACCCTAACTCTAACCCTAAACCTAAACCTAACCCTCACCCTAAAGCTCACCCTAACCCTCAACCTAACCCTAACCCTCACCATCACCCTAAACCTCACCCTAAAACTTAACCTCCACCTAACACTAACCCTAACCCTAACTCTAACCCTCACCATCACCCTAAGCCTAACCTGAACCCTAAACCTCACCCTAAATCTCACCCTAAATCTAACGCTATCCCTAAACCTCACCCTCACGCTAAACCTCATCTTAACCCTTACCCTCATCATAACCCTAACCCTAACCCTAACCCTAATCCTCACCGCAACCCTAAGCCTCACCCTCACCCTAGCCCTCACCCAAAAACTGACCCTAACCCTAACAGTCACCCTCAACCTCACTCCACCCTCAAACTAACCCGAACCCTAACCCTCACCCTAACCCTAACCCTAACCCTAACCCTAATGCTAAGCCTAAAGCTCAACCTGACCCTAACCCTCACCCTAACCCTAAATCTAACCCTAATGCTATCCCTAACCCTCACCCTCACCTTAACCCTCATTCTAACCCTTACTTTCATTCTAACCCTCACCCTAACCCTAACCCTAATACTAACACTAAACCTCACCCTTACCCTGACCCTAAGCCTAAACCTAAACCTAAAAGTCACCCTAATGCTCACCCTAACCCTCAACCTAATCCTAACCCTCACCCTCACCTTAACGCTCACCCTAAAACTTACCCTCACACTAACAATAACCCTAAACATAAATCTAACCCTCACCCTCGCCCTAAGACTAACAGGAACCCTAACCCTCACCCTTATGCTCACCCTAACTCTAATCCTCACCCTCACCCTAAACCTCATCCTTACCCTTACGGTAACCATAACCCTTAACCTTAACCTAACCCTAATCCTTACTATAACCCTAACCCTCACCCTCACCGTAACCCTCACAGTCAACTTAACCCTCACTCTAAACCAAACCGCCACCCACACGCTAAACTCACCCAAACACGAACCCTCACCCTCACCGTAGCCCTACCCTAAACCTCACCCTAACCCTAACCCTCACCCTAAACCTAACTCTAACCATCACCCTCATACTAACCCTACCCTCACCTTAAACCTCACCCTAACCCTAATGCTAACCCTAACCCTCACTCTCACCCTAAACTTCACCCTAACCCTTATCCTCACACTAACCCTAACCCTAACCCTCACATAAACCCTAACCCTAAACCTACCCCTCATATTACCCCTCACCCTAACTCTAACCCTAACCCTAACCCTCACCAAAACCTAACCCTAACCCTCACCTTCACCCTAACTCTCACCGTCACCCTAACCCTCACCCCAACCCTAACCCTCACCTACACCCTCAACCTCACCCCCAACTTCAACTTAATCCTAATCCTAAACCTAATTCTAAACCTAACCCTAACTCTCACCCTCACCCTAACCCTAACCCTAACCCTAACTCTAATGCTAACACTAGCCCTCACCTAACCCTAAACCTAACCCTCAGCCTAATCCTCACCCTACCCTTCACAATAACCCTAACCCTAACCCTAAACCACACCCTCACCCTAACACTCATCCTAAACTTTACCCTCAACCTAACCCTAACAGTAACCCTAACCCTCACACTAACACTAACCCTCACCCTATACCTAAACCTACTCCTCAGCCTAACCCTCATCCTAACCCTAAATCTAAACCAAACCCTCACCCTAACCCTAACCTTAACCCTAACTCTCACCCGAACTCTATCCCTCACCCTCACCCTCACCCTCACACTCACCCTCAGCCTATCCCAAACCCTCATCCTAACCCTAACCATCACCCACACCCTCAGCCTAAATCTAACCCTAAACCGAACGCTAAACCTCACCCTCACCCTAAACTTAACCGTAATCCTATCATTAACCCTCACCCTAACCCTAACTCTCACCATAACCATAGCCCTAAACCTCACCATCAACCTAACCCTAACCCTAACCCTGACCCTCACCCTAACCCACACCCTAATCTTAACGCTAACCATAACCCTCACCCTAAACCTCACCCTAAACCTTACCTTCACCCTAACTATAACCATTACCCTAATCCTCACACAAACACTAAACTTAACCCTAAACCTAAGCTGCACCCTCACCCTCAACCTAATACTAAACCTAACCCTAATACTCACCCTAAAGCTTACCCTAACCCTAACCATCACCCTGACCCTAACCCTCACCTTCACTCAAACTCTCAAAATAAACCCAATCCTCACCCTCACACTCACCCTCACCCTCACCCTAAACCTCACCCTAACCCTCACCCTGAACCACACGCTAAACCTTAACCTCAACCTAACCCTAACCCTAATCCTCACACTAACCCTAACCTTAACACTAACCTAACGCTCACTCTCACGCTCACCCTAATCCTAAACCTAAACCTAACCCTCACGCGAAATGTAACGCTAACGCTAACCTTCACCCTAAACTTCACCGTCACCATATCCCTCACCCTAACCCTAACCCACATCCACACCATAAACCTCACCCTCACAGGAAACCTCACCCTGACCCTAAACCTCACACTGACCCTAACCCTAACCCTAACCCTAATCCTGCCCCTAACCCTAACCCTAAGCCTCACCCTCACACTCACTCTCACCCTAAACCACACCATCACCATAACCCTAACCCTAACCCTAAGCCTCACCTTAAACCTAACCCTAACCCTCACCCTAACCATCACCCTCAACCTCACACTAAACCTCACCCTCACTCTAAACCTAATCCTAAACCTAACCCTCACCCTCACCCTCACCCTAACCCTAACCCTAACCCTAAACCTAACCCTCACCCTAACCCTAAATATATCCATCACCGTCACCCCAAACCTAACCCTCACCCCCACGCTCAATTTATCCCTCACCCTAAACCCAACGATAAACCTCACCCTCATCCTAACCCTTCCCCTAAACCTTAACCATCATCCTAAACTTCACCCGAAACCTAACGCTAACCCAAACCCTCACCCCAATCATAACCCTCACCCTAACCCTTATCCCCACAGTAACCCTAAACTTAACCCTAACTCTAACCCTACTCCTCACCCTAACCCTCACCCTCACCCTCACCCTCACCCTAACCCTCACCCTAACTCTAACCCTAATCCTCACCCTCTCCTTAATCCGCACTGTTACCCTAACCCTAACCTTCACCCCAATCATAACCGTCACCCTAACCCTTATCCCCACAGTAACCCTAAACTTAACCCTAACTCTAACCCTACTCCTCACCCTAACCCTGACCTTCACCCTAACCCTCACCCTAACCCTCAACCTAACCCTAACCCTAATCCTCACCCTCTCCTTAATCCTCACTGTCACCCTAACCCTCACCGTCAAAATAACCCTCACCCACACCGTAACTCTCACCCTCACCCTCACCCGAACCTCAACCTTAAACATCACCCTAACCCTAACCCTCAACCTAAACGAGACTCTAACCCTCACCCGAACCCTAATCCTCACCCTCACCCTCACCCTCACCCTAAGCCTAACCCTCAACATAACCTTAACCCTCATCCTAACCCTACCCCTACCCCTAACCCTCCTACTAACCCCCAAACTAACCCTATCGCTAACCCTAACCCTCAACCTACGCTAAACCTCACCCTAACCCTAAACCTAAACATAACCCTAATCCTCATACTAACCCTAAACCTAAACCTAACACTAACCCTCACATTAACCCTCACCCTAATTCAAATCCTAACCCTAACCCTCACACTAACACTAACCCGAACCCTAACCCACACCATCACCCTAACCCTCACTGTCAACCTGATCCTAAACATAACCCTATTCCTTACCCACACACTAAACCTCACCATCAACCTCACCCTCACCCTTAACCTAAACCTCACCCTCACCCTAAACCCTAACCCTAACCCTAATCCTCACGCTAACCCTAACCTTCAGCCTCAACCTCACCCTCACCCTAAGCCTAACCCTAACCCGACCCCTAATCTTAAACCTAACAGTCAACTTCTCCCTCACCCTAAAACTAAACCTAAACCTCACCTTCATACTCACCCTTACCCTAACCCTATCGCTAACCCACACCCTAACCCTATCACTCACCCTAACCCTAACCCTTAACCTCACACTCATCCTAAACCTAACCCTAACTCTCAACCTCACCCTAACCCTCACAGTAACCCTAAGGCTAACCCTGACACTCACCCTCACCCTAACCCTCACCCTAACCCTTATCCTAACACTAACCCTAACCCTAACCCTAACCATCACAGTAACCCTAACCCTCACCCTAACCCGGACCCTACCCCTCATCTTAAACCTCACCCTAAACCTAACCCTAAACCACACCCTAACCCGAAACCTAACCCTAATCCTCACCCTAACAGTCACCATCAACCTTACCCTCACTCTAAGTCTAACACTCACGGACAACCTAACCCTCACCCTCACCCGAACCTTCACCGTCACTCTAACGCTACCCTTACCCTAAACATCACCCTAACCCTAACCCTCATCCTCACCCTAACCATAATCCCTCACCAGATCCCTAACCCTGAAACTCACCCTAACCCTCACCCTCACACTCACGCTAACCTTATCCCTCACTGTCAGTCTAACCCTCAGCCTAACCCTTACACTTAACATAAACCTAATTCTAACCCTAACCCTAACCCTCACACTAAACATAACCATCAACCTAAAGGTAACACTAATCCTACCTCTCACCATAAAACTCACCCTAAACCTAACCCTCAACCTAACCCTAAACCTAAACCTCACCCTCACCCTAGCCCTCACCCTAACTTTAATCCAAATCCTAACCTTAACCCTAACCCTAAACCTCAAGCTCACCCTCACCCAAACCCTAACCCTAAACCTAATGCTCACCCTAACCCTAAACCAAATGCAAAGCCTAAACCTCACCCTCACCCAAACCCTCATTCTAAACCCAAACCCTCACCCTCACACTCACCCTAAACCTCACCCTAGGCTTAACCGTCAACCTAACCCTAAACCTAAACCTCACCCTCACCTTCACCCTAACCCTAACCCTAAACCTAACCCTCACACTAACCCTAATTCTCACACTAACCCTAAACCTAACCATAACCCTAACCCTCACCTTAAGACTTACCCTAATCCTAACCTGAACACTAACCCTCACCCTAATGCTAACCCTAACCCTAACACTCACCCTTCACCTAATCCTCACCCTCACCCTAACCCTCACCCTAACACTCATCGACACCCTAACCCTCACCCTTAGCCAAAACCTAAACCTAAACCTAAACCTCACCCTCACCCGCACCCTAACACTCACCCTGATCCTCTCCCTCACCCTAGACCTCACCCTAAAACTGACACTAACCCTAACCCTCAAACCCAAGCTCACCCTACCCTCAACCAAACACTGAACCTAACACTCACCCTAACACTTACCCTAACCCTAATGCTAACCCTAAACCTCAACCTCACCCTAACCCTCACCCTCATCCTTACCCTCACCCTCAACCTCACCCTAACCTTAACACTAACCTTAACACTCACCCTAACACTCACAATAACCCTAACTCTAACCTTCAGCCTAATCCTCACCCTAGACCTAACCCAAACACTAATCTTCACCCTATACCTAAACCTTACCCTAAACCTCACCCTAAACCTCACACTCACCATAAACCTAATGCTAACATTAACCCTCAACCTCACCCTAAACCTCGCCCTAACATGAACAATCAACTTAAACCTATCCCTCACCCTCACCCTAACCCTCACCCTAACCCTTAACCTCACCCTAACCCTCAACCTAACTCTAACGCTAAACCTAACAGTAACACTCACCCTAACACTCACCCTAAACCTAAGCCTAACCCTAACCCTCACACTCACCTTAATCCTCATCCTAACCCTTGTCCTCCCCCGAACACTAAACCTAACCTTCAGCCTACCCCTCATCCTAAACCTAACCCTAACTCTAACCATCACCCTAACCTTAACCCTAACCCTAATCCTAACCCTCACCCTAACCCTAACCCTCACAGTCAGCCTCAACCTCAACCTCAGTATAACCCTAAACCTAACCCTAATTCAAACCCTAACCCTCACCCTCAACCTAACTCTAAACCTAACCCTAACCAAAACCCTCACGCTAACCCTAAACCTATCCCTAAACCTCACCCTAACCTTAACCCTAATCCTAAACCTAACCCTCACCCTCACCCTAACCCTTACCCTCACCATAACCCTAAGCCTAACCCTCAGCCTAACACTCATCCTAACCCTAACCCTAACCCTAAACCTCACCCAAACCTTAAACCTAATATTAACCCTAACCCTCACTCAAACCCTAACCCTCAACTTCACCCTCAACCTCACCATCACCCTCACCCTAACCCTCACCATCACCATAACCCTAACCCTAACCCTCACGCTAAACCTAACCCTCACCCTCACCCTGACCATCAACCTCAACCTATCCCTCACCCTCACCCTCGCCCTAACCCTAACCATAACATTAACCCTCACCGTAAACCTAACTCTGACCTTCAACCTCACCCTCACCCTAAGCCTAACCCTACACCTAAGCCTAATCCTAAACCGAATTCTCACCTTCACTTTCACCCTAAATTTAACCTCACCCTAATCCTAACACTAAAACTAGCCCTCACCCTAACCCTTACCCTCACCGTCACCTTAACCCTAACCTTCACCCTAACACTAACCTTAAACCTAACCCTTACCTTCACCCTCACCCTAACCCTAACCCTAACTCTAACCCTCACCCTAAACCTAACCCTAACCCTAATGCTAACCCTAACCCTCACACTCACCATAACCCTAAACCTAACCCTAACCCTCACCCTAACCCTAAACATAACCCAAATTCTATCCCTAACCCTCACCCTCACCCTAACCCTCATTCTAACCCTTACCTACACCCTAACCCTCACCCTAACCCTAACCCTAACACTAAACCTCATGCTAACCCTGGCCCTAATCTTAATCCTAAACCTAACCCTCACCCTAATTAATGCTCACCCTAACCCTCAACCTAACCCTATACCTCACCCTCACACTATCTCTCACCCTAAAACTTACCCTCACCCTAACAAGAACCCTAAACCTAACTCTAACCCTCACCCTCACCCTAAGCCTAACCCTCACCTACACCCTGACCCTGACCCTCACCCTCACCCTAACCCTCACCCTAACCCTTACCTTAATCCTCACATAACCCTAACCCTCACATTAAACCTCACCCTTATCCTAATCCTCACCCTAACCCTATCCCTAAGCCTTCCCTAACAGAAACTCTCACCCTCACCCTAATCCTCACCCTAACCCTCACCCTCACCCAAGCCTTCACCCTAAAACTTACCTTAACCCTAACCCTCACCCTCAACATCACCCCAACTTCAGCCTAACCCTAACACTAAACCTCATAGTAGCCCCAAATCTAACCCTTACGCTCACGCTCACGCTAACCCTAACCTTAACTCTAAGGATAACACTAGCACTCACACTCACCCTAACCCTAATATTAATCCTAAAATTCACCCTAACCCTAATACAAACCCTAAACCTCAAGCTCACCCGCAACCTCACCCTAACCCTAACTCTAAGCCTAACCCTAAACCTCACACTAACCCTCACCCTAACCCTAACCCTACCCCTCAGCCTAACCCTCACCCTAAAACTAACCCTAACCCTAATCCTCACACTCACCCTCACCCTCACCATCACCCTCACCCTAAACCTCACCCTCACCCTCACCCTAACCTAACCCTAAACCTAACCCTCAACCTAAAACTAACTCTGACCCTCACCCTCTCAATCACCCTAAGCATAACACTAAACCTAAGCCTTACGCTAAACCTAACCCTCACATTCACCCTCACCCTAAACCTAAATCTCACCCTAAAACTAACCCTAACCCTAGCCCTCACCCTAACCCTTACCCTCACCATCACTCTAACCCTCACCCTAACCATAACCCTCACGCTAACACTAACCCTAAACCTGAGCCTCACCCTCACCCTAACCCTAACCCTAAACCTAACCTCACACTAACCATAAACCTAACACTAACCCTCAACATAACCCTCACCCTTACCCTCACCCTAACCCTAACCTCAACCCTAACCCTCACCCTAACCCTATCCCTAACCCTAAACCTAAACCTAACCCTAAACCTAACCTTAACCCTAACACTGACCCTCACCCTAATCCCAACCCTATCCCTAACCCTCAACCTAACCATAACCCTCACCCTAACCCTAACCCTAACCCACACCCTAACACTAACCCTAACCCTCACCCTCACACTAAACCTAACCCTAACCCTCATCCTAACACTTACTCTAACGCTCAGTTTCACCCTAACCCTCACCATCACCCTAACCCTCACCCTAAACCATTCTCTCACCCTAACCCTTAAACTAACCCTCAGCAAAACCCTTATCCTAACCCTAAGCCTAAACCTAAACCTAAATCTCACCCAAAACCTAAATCTGACACTCACCCTCACCCTCAGCCTAACCCTAACCCTAACGCTAATGCTAACCTTAACCCTCACACTCACCCTCAATCTAACTCTAACCCTAACCCTAACACTGACCCTCACCCTAATCCCAACCCTATTCCTAACCCTCAACCTAACCATAACCCTCACCCTAACCCTAACCCTAACCCACACCCTAACACTAACCCTAACGCTAATGCTATCCCTAACCCTCACCCTCACCCTAACCATTACTCCAACACTTACCATCACCCTAACACTCACCCTAACCCTAAACCTAAACTTAAACCTCACCCTAACGCTCACCCTAACCCTGAACCTAACACTAACACTAACACTAACACTAAACCTCACCCTAACCCTCACTCTAATCCTAAACCTAAACTTGACCCTCACCCTAACGCTCACGCCAACCCTCAACCTAACCCTAATCCTAACACTAGCCCTAACCCTAACGTTAAATCTCACCTTCACCCTAACCCTCACCATCACCCTAACCCTCACCCCAACCTTAACCCTTACCTACACCTTCACCCTCACCCTGAATCTGACCCTAACCCTCACCCTAAACCTAACCTTAATCCTCACATAAACCTAACCCTTACCTTAAACCTCACCCTCAACCTAATCCTCACCCTAACCCAAAACCTAAGCCTTTCCTAACGGGAACCCTCACCCTCACTCTAACCCTCACTCTAACCCTCACCCTCACAATAGCCCTCATCCAAAAAGTAAACCTAACCCTAACCCTCACCCTCACCCTCACCCTCACCCTAACCCTAACCATATCCATAACAATAATGTTAACACTAGCCCTCACCCTCACACTAACCCTAATCCTAGCCCTAACCCTCACCCGAACCCTAATACTAACCCTAAACCTCAACCTCACCCTAACCCTCATCCTAAACCTTACCCTCACCCTCAAACTCACCCTAACCCTAACTCTAACCCTAACCCTAATCCTCATGCTAACCCTCACCCTAAACCTAACCCTAACCATACACCTCAGCCTAACCCTCACCCTAAACCTAACCCTAAACCTAATCCTCACCCTATCCCTAACCCTAACCCTAGCCCTCACGCTAACTCTCAAACTCACCGTAACCCTAATGCTAACATTAACCCTCAACCTCAACCTAACCCTCACCCTAAACCTTACCCTCACCCTAACCCTAACCCTAACCCTAACCCTCACACTAAACCTAACCCTCACCCTAACAAGAACCCTAACCAAAATCCTCACCCTATACCTAATCCTAACCCTAAACCTCACCCTAACCCTCACCCTCACCATAAAACTAATGCTAACATTAACCCTCAACATCACCCTAAACCTCGCCCTAAACCTTACCCTCACCTTAACCCTATCCCTCCCCCTCCCCCTAAACCTCCCCCTAACCCTTATCCTCACCATAACCCTAACCCTCATCCTAAACGTAATCCTAACACTAACCCTCAACCAAACCTTAACCGTAACCCTAACCCTAATCCTCATCCTAAACCTAACCCTCACCCTCAGGCTCAACCTCAACCTAAACCTAACCCTAATTCAAACCCTAATTCTCACCCTCACACCAACTCTAAACACAACCCTAACCAAAACCCTCAACCTCACTCTAACCCTAACCCTATCCCTAACCTTCACCCTAACCCTAACCCTAATCCTAATCCTAACCCTCACCCTCACCCTAAACCTTACCCTCATCCTAACCCTAAGCATAACCCTCAGCCTAACCCTCATCCTAACCGTAACCTTAACCCTCAACTTAACTTTATCCCTAACCCTAACCCTAACCCTAACCCTAACACTAATGCTAATGCTATCCCTAACCCTCACCCTCACCATAACCCTCACTCCAACCCTTACCAACACCCTAACCCTAACCCTAACACAAACACTAAACCTCATCCTAACCCTCAACCTAACCCTAAACATAAACTTAACTCAACCTAACGCTCACCCTAACCCTCAACCTAACCCTAACCCTCACCCTCATCCTAAACCTCACCCTAATCCTTACCCTCACCCTAACCCTAACCCTAAATCCAACTCTAAGCCTCACCCTCACCCTAAGCCTAACCTAAACCCTAACCCTCAACCTAACCCTCACACTAAATATAAGGCTATCCTTAAACCTCACCTTCACCCTACACCTCATCCTAATCCTTATCCTCACCATAAGCTTAACCCTAACCCTAACCCTAATCCTCACTGCAACCCTAAACCTCACCCTCATACTAACCCTAACCATCACCTTAGCCCTCACCCTAACCCTAATCGACACCCAAACCCTAGATCTCACCATCACCCAAACCCTCACACGAACTGTAACCTTACCCTAAACCTCAGACTAACCCTATCCCTCACCCTAAACCTAACTCTAACCCTTACGCTCATACTAACCCTAACCCTCACCTTAACCCTCACCCTATCCCTCACACTAACCCTAACGCTAACCCTAAACCTCACTTTAACTCTAACCCGCACTCTAAACCTTATCCTCACACTAACCCTAACCCTAACCCTAATCCTCACATTAACCCTAAACCTTACCCAACCCCTCATCCTACCCCTCAACCCAAACCTAACCCTAAGCCTCAGTCTAACACTAACCCTAACCCTTACCTTCAACCTAACCCTCAATTCACTCTAAACAACACGCTAACCCGAACCCTCACCTACACCCTCACCCTCAACATCACTCACACCCTCACCCTAACTGTCACCCTCACCCTAAATATAACCCTAATCCTAACCCTCAACCTAACCCTAACCCTAATCCTCACCCTAACAATAACCCTCACCTTAAACCTCACCATCACCCTAATCCTCACCCTAACCCTAACCCTAACCCTAAGCCTTTCCTAAACGAAACACTCACCCTCACCATAACTCTTTCCCTAACCCTCACCCTCACCCTAGGCCTCACCCTAAAGCTTACCCTAACCCTAACCCTCACACTCAACCTCACCCCCACCCTCAAAATAAACCTAACCCTAACTCTCACCCTAACCCTAAACCTAACCCAAATGCTAGTCCTAAAACTCCACCTCACCCTAATCCTCACCCTAACCCTAACCCTAAGCCTTTCCTAAACGAAACACTCACCCTCACCATAACTCTTTCCCTAACCCTCACCCTCACCCTAGGCCTCACCCTAAAGCTTACCCTAACCCTAATCCTCACCCTCAACCTAACCCTCACCCTCAAACTAACCCTAACCCTAACTCTCACCCTAACCATAAACCTAACACTAATGCTAGTCCTAAACCTCCACCTCACCCTAAACCTCAACCTAACCCTTACCCTCACCCTCAACCTCACCCTAACCTTAACACTAACCCTAACCCTAACCCTAACCCTAACCCTCAGCCTAACACTCACCCTAAACGTAACCCTAACCCAAATCTTCACCCTAAACCTAACCCTAACCCTCACCCTAATGCTCACCCTAACCCTCAATCTAAACCTAACACTCACCAAAACCCTAACCCTCAAGCTAAACCTTTTCCTCAGGCTAATCCTAACCCTAACACTAAACCTAACCCTCACACTAACTCTATCCATCACCCTAACCCTAACCCTGATCCTCAGCCATAACCTCATCCTAACCCTAACCCTAACACTAACTCTAACCCTCACCCTCACCCTAAGCCTAACCTGAACTCACACCATCAACCTCACCTTCACCCTAACACTAACGCTGTCCCTAAACCTCACCCTCACCCTAAACCTCATCCTAACCCTTACCCTCACCATAACCCTAAGCCTAACAGTAACCCTAATCCTCACCAAACCATAACTCTCAACCTCACCCTAACCCTAACGGTCACCTTAACCCTCCCCCTAACCCTAACTGTCACGCACACCCTAAAACTCACCCTCACCTGAACCCTCACCCGAAACCCTAAACTTACCCTAACCCTCACCCTAAACCTCATCCTAACCCTTTCCCTCACCATAACCCTAAGCCTAACAGTAACCCTAATCCTCACCACAAACATAACCCTCAACCTCACCCTAACCCTAAGGTCACCTTAACCCTCACCCTTACCCTAACTGTCACGCACACCCTAAAACTCACCCTCACCTGAACCCTCACCCGAAACCCTAAACCTACCCTAACCCTCACCCTAAACCTAACCCTAATCCTCACCCTAACCCTAACCCTCACCCTCCACCTCACGCCCACCCTCAAACTAACCCTAATCCTAACTCTCACCCTAAACCTAAACCTAACCCTAATGCTAAGCCTAATCCTCAACCTCACCCTAAAACTCACCCTAACCCTTATCCTCACCCTCAACCTCACCCTAACCCTAACACTAACCCTAACCATAACCCTCACCCTAACCCTAACCCTAACCATAACCCTAACCCTCAGCCTAAACCTCACCCTAAATGTAACCCTAACCCTAATGCTCACCCTAAACCTAATACGAACACTCACTCTAACGCTCACCCTAACCCTCACCCTAACCCTAAAATTCACCATCACACTAACCCTAAAGCTAATCCTAAACCTAACCCTCACCCTCACCCTAAAACTCACCCTCACCCTAACCCTAAGCTTACACCTCAGCCTAGCCCTCATACTAACCCTAAACCTAACCCTAACATTCACTGCAATGTTAACACTAACCCTAGCCCTAACCCTCACCCTCACCCCCAACCTCATCATCACCCTCACCCTAAACCTCACACTCACCCTCACCCTAACCCTAACCATAACCCTAATCCTCACCATAAAGCAAAACATCACCCTCACCCTCATCATTATCCTCATCCTAACCCTCACCCTCATCCTCACCCTAACCATAACCATAACCCTAAACCTCACCCTAAACCAAACTCTGACCCTCACCCTCACCCTCACCCTAAGCCTAACCCAACACCTAAGCCAAATCCTAAACCTAACCCTCCCCCTCCCCCTCACCGAAACCTAAAAATCAGCCTAATCCTAAGCCTAAACCTACCCTCACCCTAACACACTCACCATCACCCTAACACTAATCCTCAACCTAAACCTAGCATTCACCCTAACCCTAACCCTAACCCACACCCTCACCCTAACCCTAACCCTAACCCTCACATTAAACCTAAACCTAACCCTAATGCTAACCCTAACCCTCACCCTTACCCTCACCATAACCCTCACCATAACTCTAACCCTCACCCTAACCCTAACCCTAGCCCTAATGCTATCCTTAACCCTCACCCTCACCCTAACACCTCACTCTAACCCTTACCCTCACCCTAATGCTCACCCTAACCCTAACCCTAATACTAACACTAAACCTCATCCAAACCCTCAACCTAACCCTAAACCTAAACCTAACCCTCACCCTAATGCTCACTGTAACCCTCAACCTAACCCTAATCCTCACCCTCACCCTAACCCTCACCCTATACCTTACCTTCACCCTAACCCTAAACCTAACCCTAACTCTATCCCTCAATCTAACCCTAAGCCTAACCCGAACCTTAACCCTCACCCAAACCCTCACTCTAACTATGATACCCCTAAAACTCACGCTCACCCTAAACCTCATCCTAACCCTCACCCTCAACATAACCCCAAACCTAACCCTAACCCTAATCCTCACCGTAATCGAACCGTCACCCTCACCCTAACTCTCACAGTCAACTTAACCCTCACCCTAAACCTAACCATCGACCACTCCCTAAAACTCACCCTCACCCGAACTTTCACCCTGACCCTAATCCTACCCTAAATCTCACCTTAACCCTAACACTCACCCTAAACCTAACTCTAAACCTCACCCTCATACTAACCCTAACCCTAACCCTAACCCTCACACTAACCCTAGCCCTAACCCTCACCCAAACCCTAAACCTCACTCTCACGCTCAACCTCACCATCACCCTCACCCTCACCCACAACCTAACCCTAACCATAACACTAACACTCACACTAAACCTACCCCTCAACCTCACCCTCACCATCACCCTCACACTAACCCTCACCCTCACCCTCACCCTAACCATAACCATAACACTAATCCTCACCCTAAACCTAACTCTTAACCTTACCCTCACCCTAAACCTCATCCTAACACTAACCCTAAACCTCACCTTAACCCTAACACTCACCCTAAACCTAACTCTAAACCTCACTCTCATACTAACCCTAACCCTAACCCTAACCCTCACACTAACCCTAACCCTAACCCTCACACAAACCCTAAACCTCACTCTCACACTCAACCTCACCATCACCCTCACCCTAACCCTTACCCTACCCCTCACCCTACCACTCACCCTAAACCAAAAGCTAACCCTCACCCTAACCCTAACCCTAACCCTCACTTTCACCGTAACCCTCACCGTTTCCCAACACATCACCCCAACCCTAAACATCACCCACACCATCACCCTCACCCTCTCCCTCACCATAATCCTCACCCTCACCCTAAACATCACCCTAATCATAACCCTCACTCTAACCCTAACCTTAATCCACACATAACCCTAACCCTCACCTTAAACTTCACACTCACCCTAATCCTCACCCTAAACCTAACCCTAAACCTTTCCTAACTCATACCCTCACCCTCATCCTAACACTTACCCTTACCCTAGCCCTCACCATAAAACTAACCATAACCCTAACCCTCACCCTCAACCTCAGCCCCACCTTCCCCCTAACCTTAACCATAAACCTAATCCTAACTCTAACCCTAGCCCTCACCCTAACACTTACCGTCACTGTCACCCTAAACCTAACCCTCACCGTCATACTAACCCTCACCCTCACCCTAACACTAACCCTCACCCTCATCCTAACCCTAACCCTAACACTCACCCAAACCCTAACCCTAACCTTAAAACTATCCCTAACTCTCACGCTCACCCTAACCCTCACTCTAACCCTTACCCTCACCCTAACATTCACCCTAACCCTAACCATAACACTAACACTAAACCTCACCCTAACCCTAAAGCTAAACCTAACCCTCACCCTTACGGTCACCCTAACCCTCAACCTAACCCTAAACCTCACCCTTATCTTAACCCTCAACCTAAACCTTACCCTCACCCTAACCCTGTACCTAACTCTAACTCTAACCCTCACCCTCACCCTAAGCGTAACTTGAACCCTAACGCTCACCCTAACCCGCACCGGAACTCTAACACTACCCCTAAACCTCACCTTCACCCTAAACCTCATCCTAACCCTTACACTCACCATAACCCTAACCCTAACCATAAACCTAATACTCACCGTAATCCTTACCCTCACGCTCAAACTAACCCTCACCATAACCTTAACACTCACCCTAAGCCTAACCATCACCCACACCCTAAAATTCACCCTTAACCTAACCCTCACCCTCACCCTAACGTTACCCTAAAACTCACCCTAACTCTAACCTTCACCCTAAACCTAACTCTAACCCTGACGGTCATAATAACCCTAACCCTCACCTTAAACTTCACCCTAAACCTCAAACTAACCCTAACGCTAACCGTAACCCTGACTCTTAGCCTAACCCACTCCCTAACCCTTATCCTCACACTAACGCTAATCCTATCCCTAACCCTCTCATTAACCCTAGCCCTCACCCTAAACCCTCACCCTACCACTCACCCTAACCCTAAACCTAACCCTCACCCTAACTGTAATCCTAAACCTAACCCTCACCCTAACCCTAACCCTAATCCTAAGGTTAACACTAAACCTCAACCTCACCCTAAACCTCAGCCTAAACTTTATCCTCACCCTAACCCTCACCCTCACCCTAACTCAAACCCTACCCCTCAGCCTAATCCTCGACCTAAACCTAATCCTAAAACCAATCCGCACCCTATCCCTAACCCTAACCCTAACCCTCACCCTAACCCTCATCTTTACCTTAACGCTAATGCTAACATTAACCCTCAACCTCACCCTAAACTTCGCCCTAACCCTTACCTTCACTTTAACCCTATCCCTCATCCTCACCCTAACCCTCACCCTAACCCTTACACTCACCTTAACCCTTACGCTAACCCTAGCCCTAACCCTAACAATAACCTTCAACCTAACTCTCACCCGAAACCTAAGCCTAAACTTAAACCTAACCCTCAACCTAAAACCCACCCTAACCATTACCCTCACACGAACACTAACCCTAACCCTCTGCCTAACACTCATCCTAAACCTAACCCTAACCCTGACCCTCACTGTGACCTTAGCGCTAACACAAACCCTAACCCTCAACCGAACCTAACCCTCACCCTCACACTCAAACTCACCCTGAGCCTAAACCTAACCCTAACTCTAATACTAACCCTAAACCTCACCCTCACCCTAACCCTAACTCTAACACTAACCCTATGTAAAACCCTCACCCTAACACTAACCCTATGCCTAACCCTCACCCTAACCCTAACACTAATCCAAAACCTAACCCTCACCATCACCCTAAACCTAACCATCATCCTAACCCTAAACCTAACCGATAGCCTAACTCTCCTACTAACCCTAAACCTAAACCTAACCCACACCCAAACGCTAACACTCACCCTCACCCTCAACCTCCCCATTACCCTCACCCTAACCCTCAACCTCACCTTCACCCTGACCATAAACATAACCCTAACCCTAACCCTAAACCTAACTCTCACCCTCATGCTCACCATCACACTCACTCTAAACCTCAACCTCACCCTCACCCTAACCATAACCATAACCCTAACCCTCACCCTAAAACTAACAGTGACCCTCACCCTCACCCTCACCCTAAGCCTAACCCTACACCTAAGCCTAATCTTAAACCTAACCCTCACCCTAAACCAAACCCTAACCCTCACCCTAACCCTAACCCTCACGGTAACCATAACCCTAACCCTTACGCTCACCCTCACCCTAAACTTAACCCTAACCTAACCCTCAAGCTAACCCTAACCCTAACCCTAATGCTAATACTAAACATCACCCTCACCTTAACCCAAACCTTAAGCCTAACCCTCACCCTAACCCTAACCCTAACCATAATGCTAACCCTAAATGTCACCCCCACCCTAACCATAATGCTAACCCTAAACCTCACCCTCACCCTAACCCTCACTCTAACCCTAAACCTCACCCTAACTCTCACGCTAACCCTAACCCTAATACTAACACTAAGCCTCACCCTAACCCTCATCCTAACCCTAAACCTAAACCTAACCCTCACCCTAACACTAATCCTAACCCTAACACTCACCCTCACCCTAACTCTAAACCTAACACTACCCTGAACCTCACCCTAACCCCACTCCTCACCATAACCCTGATCCTCACCCTCACCCTTACCCTAACCCTCAACCTAACCCTAACGCTAAACCTAACCCTCACATTCAACCTAAATATCAACCAAACCCTAACCCTCACGCTAAACCTAAACCTTACCCTCACCTACACCCTCACCCTCACCCTCACCCTCACCCTCACTCTCACCATCACCCTAAACATAACCCTAATCCTAACACTCACCCTAACCCTAACGCTAACCTAAGCCTTTCCTAACTGAAACCCTCACCCTCACCCTAATAATCACTCTAAACCTCCCTCTCCCCCTAGCCCTCACCCTAAAACTAACCCAAACACCAACCCTCACCCTCACTCTCACCCTCAACCTCAGCCTAAACCTAACCCTAACCCTAATCCTAAACCTTACCCTAAACCTCACCCTCACCCTAACCCTAAATCTAACCCTAACCCTAATGCTCACACTAGCCCTCACCCTCTCCCTAACCCTAACCCTAACATTCACCCTAACCGTAACTCTAACCCTAATGCTAACCCTAAACCTCAACCTCAACCTAACCCGCACCCTAACACTTACCTTCACCCTCAACCTCAACCTAACCTTCACCCTAAACCTTACCCTCATTCTCACTCTAACCCTAACCCTAAACCTAACTCTAACCAATCTCCTCAGCCTAACCCACACCCTAAACCTAACCCTAACCCTAATCGTCACCATAACACTAACCCTAACACTAAAACCAACCCTAACTCTCACCCTAACCATAAGCTTAACCCCAAACCTCACCCTCACCCTAAACCTAACCCGAAACCTCAGCTTAATCCTCATCCTAAACCTATCCCTAAATATAACCCTCACCCTCACCCTAAGCCTAACCCTAACTCTCACCTTAAACTTCACCCTCTCCCTAATCCTCACCCTAACTCTAACCCTAAGCCTTTCCTAACTGAAACCCTCAGCCTCACCCTAACCCTCACCCTACGCCTATCCTAACTGAAACCCTCCACCTAACTGTCCCCCTTACCCTCACCCTCACCCTTGCCCGCAACCTAAACCAACCTTAAACCTAAGGCTCACCCTCAATCTCACCCTAACTCTAACCCTAAACCTAAACCTCACCCTAACCCTAACCCTAACACTAACACTAACCCTCACCCTAACCATCACCCTAACCCAAACCCTAACCCTAACCCTCAACCTAACGCTCACTCTCAACCTAACCCTAACCCTAATCCTCACCCTCACACTAACCCTCACCCTAACCCTTACCTCACCCTAAGCTAAACCCTAATCCTACACTAACCCTCACACTAACCTTAACGCTCACACTAACCCTAACCCTAACCCTCAGCCTAAACCTCATCCTAACACTAACCCCAACCCTCAACCTAAACCTAAACCTATCCCTCACCCTAACCCTCACCCTCAACCTCACCCTCACCCTCACCCTCAGCAGAACCCTAACCCTATCCCTAATCCTAAACCTCACCCTCACCCTCAGCCTCACCCTAACTCTAAACCTAACCCTAACCCTGAACTTCAAGCTAAACCAAAACCTATCCCTAACCCTCACCCTAACACTAATCCTCACCGTAAACCTAACCCTAAATCTCACCCTCACACTAGGCCTAACCCTCACCCTAACCATCACTCTAACCCTAATGCTAACGCTAACCCTCACCCTCACCATAAACATCAACCTAAACCTTACCCTCACCATAACCCTAACCCTAATCCTCACACATATCCTAACCCTAACACTCACCCTAACCCTAACACTATCCCTAACATGAACCCTCACCCTAAACATCACCCTAACCCTAGTCCTCACCCTAACCCTTACCCTCAACCTCACCCTAACCCTCAACTTCAACATGAACCTATTGCTAACTTTAACCCTCAACCATACTCTAAAACTCGCCCTACCCTTTCCATCACCTTAACCATATCCCTCACCCTCACCAAAACCCTCACCCAAAAAATTACCCTCAGCCTAACCCACAACCTAACCTTAACCCTAACCTTAACAATAACCCTCACACTAACCCTCACCCGAAAACTAAGCCTAAACCTAACCCTCACCCTAACCCTCAACCTAAACTTTCACTCAACCAAACCCTAAACCTAACCCTCAGCCTAACCCTCATCCTAACCCTAAACCTAACCCTAACTCTTAACCTCAACCTCACTCTCACCCTAACTCTAACCCTAAACCTAATCCTCACCCTCACCCTAACCCTAACCCTAATGCTAACTCTGACCCTCACCCTCACCTTAAACCTATCCCTAGCCTTCACCCTAACCCTTACCCTCACCATCACCCTAACCCTAACCCTCACCATAAACTTAACCGTCACCCTAATCGTAAGCTTCATCCTAACATTAACCCTAACCCTCACCATAAACCACACCCTCACCTATCCCTAACACTCACCTTAAACCTAACCCTAACACTAATGCTGTCCCTAACCCTCACCCTCACTGTAACGCTCACTCTAAACATTACCCTCACCCTAACCCTACCACTAACACTAACACTAAACCTCACCCTAACCCTCACCCTAACTCTAAACCTAAACCTAAACCTCACACTAATGCTCACCCTAACCCTCAACCTAACCCTAAACCTCAACCTCATCCTAACCCTCACACTAAAACTTATCCTCACCCTAACCATAACCCTAATTCTTACCCTCAACCTCACCCTAAGCCGAACCCAAAACCTAACCCTCTCCCAAACCCTCACCCTAAACCCCACCATCACCTTAATACTCACCCTAAACTAAAACATCAACCACTCCCTAAAACTCACCCTCACCCGAACCCTCAACCGAACCCTAACCCTACCCTAAACCTCACCCTAACACTAAAACTCACCCTAAACCGAACTCTAAACCTCACCCTGACCCTAACCCTCACCCTAACCCTCACCCTCACCCTAGCCCTCACCCTAAAACTAACCCTAACACAAACACTCACCCTCAACCTCACCCTCACCCTCAGTCTAACCCTAACTCTAAACTTAATCCTAACCCTAACTGTAATCCTCACACTCACCCTCACCCTAACCCTAACCCTAACCCTTACCCTAATGCTAACACTAGACCTCACCCTCACCCAAACCCTTACCCTAACACAAACACTCACCGTAAACTAACCCTAACCCTAACCCTAACCCTAACCCTCAACCTAACCCTCACACTAACACTAACCCTAACCCTATCCCTCAGCATAACCCTCACCCTACACCTAAAACCTACACTAATCCTCACCCTATTCCTAACCCTAACTCTAACCCTCAACCTAACCTCACCCTCACAGTAACCCTAATGCTAAAAATAACCCTCAACCTCAACCTAAACCTCGCCCTTACCCTTACGCTCATTCGAACCCAGACCCTAACCCTCAGCCTAACCCTCAGAATAATCCTAAACCTAACTTTCACCCTCACCCTAACCCTAACCCTCAACCTCACCCTCACCCTCAGCCACAGCCTAAGCCTAACCCTAACCCTAATCCAATCCCTAAACATCACACTCCCCCTCCCCCTAACTCTAAACCTAACTAACCAAAACCCTCACCCTAACCCTAACCATATCCCTAACCCTCTTCCTAACCCTAACCCTTATCCTAATCCTAACCCTCACCCTCAACCTGATGCTTACCCTTACCCTAACCCTAACCCTTACCCTATCCCTAACCCTCACACTAACCCTAACCCTAACCATCAGCTTAACACTCATCCTAACCCTAACCCTAAACCTAACTCTCACCCAAACCGTAACCCTCACCCTCAACATCAACCTCACCAACACCTCACTCTAACCCTCACACTCACCCTCAACCTAACAGTAACCCTAACTGTCTAAACCTAAACTTCACCTTAAACCTCACTCTAATCCTTAACCTCACCCTAACCCTCTCCCTAACACTAACCGTAACCCTAACACTAACCTCACCCTAACCCTCACCCTAACCCTAAACCTAAACCTCTCCCTAACGCTCACCCTAACCCTCAACCTAACCCTCACCCTCACCCTCACCCTAAACCTCACACTAAACCTTACTCTCACCCTAATCCTAACCCTAACCCTAACTCTTACCCTCACCCTCACTCTAAGCCAATACCGAACCCTAAACCTCACCCAAACCCTCACCCCAACTCTAACTATATCCCTAAAACTCACCCTCACCCTAAACCTCATCCTAACCCTTACCCTTAACATAACCCTAACCTTAACCCTAATCCTCACAATAATCCTAACCCTCACCCTAAACGTCACTGTCACCTTAACTCTCACCCTAACCCTAACTATCACCCACTCCCTAAAACACCCTTACCCGAACCCTCACTCGAACCCTAACCCTACCCTAAACCTCACCCTAACCCTAACCCTCACCCTAAACCTAACTCTAACCCTCAAACTCATACTAACCCTAACCCTTATCCTCACCTTAACCGTAACCCTAACCCTCAACTTAAACATCACCCTCACCCTTACCTCACCCTAAACCTAAACTTAAGCCTTTTCTAACTGAAAACTTCACCCTAACCAACACCCTCACCATAGCCCTCACCCTAAAACTAACCCTAACCCTAACCATCACACTCAACCTCACCCTCAACCTCAGTCTAACCCTAACCCTAACAATAATCCTAAAATTAACCGTAATCCTCACCCTCACCCTCACCCTAACCCTAACACTAAACCTTACCCTAATGCTAACACTGAACCTCACCCTAACCCTCAACTTAACCTTTCACTCACCCGAACCCTAAACCTAACCCTCAGCCTAACCCTCATCCTAACCCTAACCCTAACCCTAACTCTTACCCTCACCCTCACTCTCATTCTAACTCTAACCCTAATCCTAAACCTCACCCTCACCCTAACCCTAATCCTAAAGCTAACTCTGACCCTCACCCTCACCTTCACCCTTAGCCTAATCTTACACCTAAACCTAATCCTAAACCTAACACTCACCCTCACCCTAACCCTCATTCTAAACCTTACCCCCACCCTAACCCTAAACCTAACCCTAGCCCTCACCCTAACCCTTACATTACGGTCACCCTAACCCTAACCCTCACCCTAACCTTAACCCTCACACTAACTCTAAACTTCACCCTAACCCTAACCCTAAGCGTCACCCTCACTCTGACCATAAACCTAACCCTAATCCTAACCCTCACCCTCACCCTAACCCTAACCTAATTCTAACCATAAACCTCACCATCACCCTAAACCTAATCCTAACCCTATCACTCAAACTAAACCTAACCATAACACTAATGCATTCCCTAAGACTCACCCTCAACCTAACACTCACTCTAACCCTTACCCTCACCCTAACCCTTACCCTCACCCTAACCTCACCCTAACCCTAAGCCTAAACCTAACACTAAACCTCAACCTAACCCTTACCCTAACCCTAAACCTAAACCTCAACCTCACCCTAATGCTCACCCTAACCTTCAACATAACCCTAAACCTCACCTTCAATCCTAACCCTCACACTAAACCTTATCCTCACCCTAACCCTTACCCTAACCATAAATATTACCCTCACCCTCACGCTAAGCCAAACCCGAACCCTAACCCTCACCCAAACCCTCACCCTGACTCTAACTATATCCCTAAAACTCACCATCAGCCTAAACCTCATCCTAACCCTTACCCTCAACATAAGCCTAACGCTAACCCTACCCTAATCCTCACCGAAATCCTAACCCTCACCATCACCCTTACCTCACCATCACCTTAATCCTCACCCTAACCTTAACCATCACCAACTCCCTAAAACTCACCCTCACCCGAAACCTCACCTGAAACGTCAGCGAAACCTAACCCTACCCTAAACCTCACTCTAACACTAAAACTCACCCTAAACCGAACTCTAAACCTCATCCTGACACTAACCCTCATCCTAACCCTCACCCTCACCCTAGCCCTCACAGTAAAACTAACCCTAACCCTAACATTCACCCTCAACCTCACCCTCACCCTCAGTCTAACCCTAACCCTAAACTTAATCCTAAACCTAACTGTAATCCTCACGCTCACCCTCACCCTAACTCTAACACTAACCCTTACCCTAATGCTAACACTAGCCCTCACCCTCACCCAAAACCTAACCCTAACCCAAACCCTCACCCTAACCTAACCCTAACCCTAACCTTAACCCTCAACCTAACCCTCACCCTAACACTAACCATAACCCTAAACCTCAGCCTAACCCTCACCCTACACCTAACCCCAACACTAACCCTAATGCTCACCCTCACCTTAACCTTACTCTCAAACTCACCCTCAACCTCAGCCACAGCCTAACCCTAATCCTAACCATAATCCAAACCCTGAACCTCACCCTCACCCTCACCCTAACTCTAAACCTAACTCTAACCAAAACCCTCACCCTAATCCTAACCCTAACCCTGACTCTCTCCCTAACCTTAATCCTAATCCTAACCCTCACCCTCTACATGATACTTACCCTTACCCTAACCCTAACCCTCACCCTAATCCTTACCCTCACCCTAACCCTAACCCTACCCATCAGCCTAACACTCATCCTAACCCTAAACCTAAACCTAACCCTCACCCAAACCGTAACCCTCACCCTCAACATCAACCTCACCATCACCCTCACCCTAACCCTTACACTCACCCTCAACCTAACACTAACCTTAACTGTAATCTCATCCTAAACCTAACCCTCACCCTCATCCTCACCCTCACCATCACCCTAACCCTCACACTCACCCTCACCCTAAATCTAACCTTAACTCTAATCCTCACCCTAAACCTAACTATGACCCTCACCCTCACCCTCACCCTAAGCCTAACCCTACACCTAAGCCTAATCCTAAACCTAACACTCACCCTCACCCTAAACCTAAACCTCACTCTAACCCTAAACCTAACCCTAGCCCTCACACTAACCCTTAACCTCACCATCACCTTAACCCTAAACCTCACCCTAACCCCAACCCTCACCCTCACCCTCACGCTAACTCTCACCCTCACCCTAACCCTAACCCTAAAGCTCACATTAACACTCACCATCCCCCAACCCTAAGGCTAACCCTCACCCAAACCAGAACGCTAAACTTAATGCTATCCCTAACCCTCACCCTCACCCTGACCCTCACTCTAACCCTTACCCTCAGCCTAACACTCACCCTAACCCTAACCCAAACACTAACACGAAACCTCAACCTAACCCTCACCCTAACCCTACACCTAAACCTAACCCTCACCCTAACGCTCACCCTAACCCTCAACCTAACCCTATCCCTAACGCTAATTCTAACCCTCACCCTCACCCTAAGCCTAACCCGAACCTTAACCCTCACCCTAACTCTCACCCTAACTCTAACGCTACCCCTAAACCTCACCCTCACCCTAAACCTCATCCTAACCCTTAGCCTCACCATAACCCTACCCCTAACCCTAACCCTAATACTCACCGTAATCCTTACCCTCACGCTCACCCTATCCCTCACCATCACCTTAACCCTCAACCTAACCCTAAACATAACCTTAAATCTCACCCTCACCCGAAACCTCACCCGAACCCTAACCCTACTCTAAATCTCAACCTAACTCTAGCCTTCACCCTAAACCTAACCCTAACCCTCGCCCTCATAATAACCCTAACCCTCATCTTAACCTTCACCCTAAACCTCAACCTAACCCTAACGCTAACCCTAACCCTCACTCTCAGCCTAACCCACACCCTAACCCTTATCCTCACACTAACGCTAACACTAACCCTAACCCTCACATTAACCCTAACCCTCACCCTAACCCCTCACCCTACCCCTCACCCTAACCCTAAACCTAACCCTCACCCTAACCCTAACCCTAAACCCAACCCTCACCTAAACCTAACCCTAACCCTAATGCTAACCCTAAACCTCAACCTCACACTGAACCTCACCCTAAATTTTACCCTCACCATCAACCTCACCCTAACCCTAAACCTAACCACACCTCTCACCCTAACACTCACCCTCACACTAACACTCACCCTAACCGTCACCCTAACCCTAACACTAACCATAACGCTCAACCTTATCCTCAACCTATACCTAACACTAACACTAATCCTCACCCTATCCCTAACCCTAACCCTATCCCTCACCATAACCCTCACCCTCACGTTAACCCTAATGCTAACATTAACACTCAACCTCACCCTAAATTTCGCCTTAACCCTTACATTCACTTTAACCCTATCCCTCACACTCACCCTAACCCTCAACCTAAACCTTACACTCTCGCTAAACCTCACGCTAAACCTAACCCTAACACTAACACTAAACCTCACCCTAACCCTCATCCAAACCCTAAGCCTAAACCTAAACCTAACCCTCACCCTAACACTCACCCTAACCCTTACCCTCAAACAAACAGTAAACTTCACCCACAGCCTAACCCTCATCCTAAACCTAACCCTAACCCCCTAACCCTAATCCTCATCCTGACCTTAGCCCTAACACAAAACCTAACCCTCACCCTAACACTAAACCGAACCCTCACCCTCAACCTCACCCTCAGCCTAACCCTAAACCTAACCCTAATCCAAACACTAAACCTCACCCTCACCCTCACCCTAACTCTAAACCTAACCCTAAACAAAACCCTCACCCTAACACTAACCCTGTGCCTATCCCTCGACCTAACCCTAACCGTAATCCAAAACCTAACGCTCACCCTCAACATAACACTTACCCTCACGCTAACCCTAACCCTAACCCTCAGCCTAAGTCTCACATTAACCCTAACCCTAACCCACACCCAAACCCTAACCCTCACCTTCACCCTCAACCTCACAATCACCCTCACCCTAACCCTCACCCTCACCCTCACCCTAACCCTAACCATAACCCTAACCCTCACCCTAAACCTAACCCTCACCCTCACGCTCACCATCACCCTTACCCTAACAATCACACTCACCCTCACCCTAACCCTAAACATAACCATAAACTTCACCCTAAAATAAACTCTGACCCCACCCTCACCCTTACCCTAAGCCTAACCCTACACCTAAGACTAATCCTAACCCTAACCCTCACCCTCACCCTCAACCTAATCCTCAAGCTAACCTTAACCTAACCCTAACCCTCACGCTCACCCTCAACCGAACCTTTACCCTAAACTTAACCCTCACCCTAAACCTAACCCTAACCTTAATGCTAACACTAAACCTCACCCTCACCCTCACCCTCACCCTAAACCTCACTCTAACCCTTACTGTCACCCTAACACTCACCTTAACCCTGATCCTAACACTAACACTAAACCTCACCCTAACCCTCAACCTAACCCTAAACCTAAACCTAACCGTCACCCTAACGCTCAACCTAACCCTCAAACTAACCCTAACCCTCACACTTACCCTAACCCTCACCCTAAACCTTACCCTCACCATAACCCTAAACTTAAGCCTAACCTTCAATATAACCCTAACCCTAAACCTAAACCTAACTCTAACCGGAACCCTAACCCTCACCCTCACCCTCATCCTATCCCTAAACCTAATCCTAACCCTAACCCTTTCCCAGACCCTAACTCTAACCCTAATACTACCCTGACCCTCAACCTAACCCCAACACTCACCCTAATCCTGACCCTCATCCTCACCCTAACCCTAACCCTCACCCTAATCCTAACGCTAACCCTACCACTCACACTCACCCTAAATATCACCCAAACAATAAACCTCACCCTAACCCTAAACCTAAACATAATCTACACCCTAACCCTCACCCTCACTCTCACCGTCACTCTCACTCTCACCCTAATCATAACACTAACCCTAACCTCAACCTAACCCTAACCCTAATCCTCACCCTAACCCTAACCCTAAGCCTAACCCTCACCCTAAAACTAACCCTAACCCTAATCCTCACCCTATCCCTAATCCTAAATCTAAACCTCACACTAACCCTCACACTCACCATAACCCTAATGGTAATATTAACCCTCAAGCTCATCCTCAACCTCGCCCCGACACTTACCCTCAACATAACCCTATCTCTCACCCTCATCCTAATCCCCACCCTAACCTTTGTCCTCACCCTAAACCTCACCCTAACCCTAACACTAACTCTCACCCTAACACTCATCCTAACCCTAAGTCTAACCCTAACCCTCACCCTCACCATCACCCTCACCCTAACCCTCACCCTCACCCTCACCCTAACCCTAAAGATTACCCTAACACTCACCCTAAACCTAACCCTCACCATCACCCTCATCATCACCCTTACCCTAACAATCACCCTCACCCTCACCCTAACCATAACCATAACCTTAAACCTCATCCTAAACTAAACTCTGACCCTCACCCTCACTCTCACCCTTACCCTAAGCCTAAACCTACACCTAAGCCTAATCCTAACCCTAACCCTCACCCTCACCCAAACCTTAACCCTCACCCTAACCGTAATCCTCACCCTAACCCTAACCCTAACCCTCACGCTCACCCTCACCCTAAACCTAACCCTCACCCTAAAACTAACACTAACCCTAATGCTAACACTAAACCTCACCCTCACTCTAAACCTAACCCTAAGCATAACCCTCACCCTAACCCTAACGCTAACCCTAATGCTATGCCTAACCCTCACCTTAACCCTAAACCTACCTCACTCTATCCCTTACCCTCACCCTAACACTCACCCTAACCCTAATGCTAACACTAACACTAAACCTCACCCTAACCCTCAGACTAACCCTAAACCTAAACCTAACCGTCACCCTAATGCTAACCCTAACCCTCAAACTAACACAAACCCTCACCCTTACCCTAACCCTCAACCTAAACCTTACCCTCACCATAACCCTAACCCTAAACCTAACCCTCAACCTAACCCTAACCCTAACTCTAATCCTAACTCTCACCATAATACTAACCCTCACACTCACCCTCATCCTAACCCTAATACTAAACCTAATCCTAACCTTAACCCTCATCCACACCTTATCTCTAAACCTATCACTACCCTGACCCTCACCCTAACCCCAACACTCACCCTAAACCTGACCCTCACACTCACCCTAACCTTAACCCTCACCCTAACCCTAAGGCTAACCCTAACCCTCACCCTCATCCTAAATATCACTCAAACAATAAATCTCACCCTAACCCTAAACCTAACCATCTACTACACCCTCACCCTCACTCTCACCCTCACCCTAATCATAACACTAACCCTAACCCTCAAACTAACCCTAACCCTAATCCTCACCAGAACCCTTACCCTCACCTTAAACCTCATCCTCACCCTAACCCTCACCCCAACCCTGACCCTAAGCATTTCCTAACAGAAACCCTCACCCTCACCCTAACCCTCACCCTAACACACCCCCTCCCCCTAGCCTTCACCCCAAAACTAACCCAAACACTAAGCCTCTCTTCACCCTCACCCTCAACCTCAGACTAACCCTAACCCTAAACCTATTCCTAAACCAAACCCTCACCCTAACCCTAACTCTAACCCTAACCCTAAACCTAATGTTAACACTAGACATCCCCCTCCCTCTAACCCTAACCGTAACCCTCATCCTCACCCTAACTTTAACCCTAATGCTAATCCTAAAACTCAACCTCACCCTAACCGGCACCCTAACACTTACCCTCACCCTAAACCTCACCCTAACCCTAACCATAACCCTTACTCTAACTCTCACCCTAACCCTAACCCTAACCCACACCCTTTCCCTAACCCTCAGCCTAACCCTCACCCTAAACCTATCCCTAACCCTAATCTTCACCATAACCCTAATCTTAACTCTAACCCTCACACTAACCCTCACCCTCACCATACCCTATTGCTAACATTAACCCTCAACCTCACCCTAAACCTCGCCCTAACACTTACCCTCACCAAAACCTTATCCCTCAACCTCACCCTAACTCCCACCCTAAACCTTACCCTCAACCTAAACCTCACCATAACCCTAACACTAACGCTCACCCTAACCCTTATCCTAAAAATAAGCCTAAACTTTACCCTCACCCTCACCCTAACCCGAACCCTAACCCTTACCCTCACCCGAACCCTAACCCGAACCCTCAGATTAAACCTTATCCTAAACCTATCCCTAACAATAACCCTCACCCTCACCCTAACCCTAACCCTAACCCTCACCTTAAACCTCACCCTAATACTCACCCTAACCCTAACCCTAATCCTTTCCTAACTGAAAACCTCACCCTAACCCTCACCCTAACCCTCACCTTAAACCTCACCCTCACCCTAACCCTAACCCTACGCCTATCCTAACTGAAACCCTCACCCTCACCCTAACCCTCCCCCTTACCCTCAACCTCACCCTAGCCCTCACCCTGAACCAAACCCTAACCCTAACCCTCACCCTCAAACTCACCCTAACTCTAACCCTAAACCTAACCATCACACTAACCATAACCCTAACACTAACACTAACCCTCACCCTAACCCTAAACCTAACCCTAACCTTCAACCTAACGCTCACTCTCAACCTAACGCTAACCCTAATCCTCACCCTCACACTAACCCTCACCATAACCCTTAACCTCACCCTAACCTAAACCCTAATCCTAACACTAACCCTCACACTAAACCTAAACCTCACACTAACCCTAACCCTAAACCTCAGCCAAAACCTCACCCTAACACAAACCCCAACCATCAACCTAAACCGAATCCTAACCCTCACCCTAACCCTAACCCTCAACCTCACCCTCACCCTCACCCTCAGCCGAACCATAACCCTAACCCTCACCCTAACTCTTACCCTCATTCGATCGCAGACCCTAACCCTCAGCCTAACCCTCAGCCTAATCCTTAACCTAACCCTAACCCTCACCCTAACTGTAACCATACACTAACCCTAATGCTCACCCTCAACTTAACCCTAACCCTCAACCTCACCCTCAACCTCTGCCACAGCCTAAGCCTAACCCTAACCCTAATCCAATCCCTAAACATTACCCTCACCCTCACCCTAACTCTAAACATAACTGTAACCAAAACCCTCACCCTAACCCTAAACCTATCCCTAAACCTCTCCGTAACCCAAATCCTAATCCTAATCCCAACCCTCACCCCAACCTGATCCTTACCTTTACCCTATCCCTAACCCTCACCCTAAACCTTTTCCCTCACCGTAACTCTAACCCTAACCCTCAAACTAACACTCATCCTAACCCTAACCCTAAAGCTAACCTTCACCCTAACCATAACCCTCACCCTCAACATCATGCTTACCATCACCCTCACCCTAACCCTCACACTCACCCTCAACCTCACACTAACCCTAACTGTCTAAACCTAACCCTCACCTTAACTCTCACTCCAATCCTTACCCTCACCCTAACAATCTCCCTAACCTTAACTGTAACCCTAACACTAACATCACCCTAATCCTCACACTAACCCTAAACCTAAACCTCTACCTAACCCTCACCCTAACCCTAAACCTAAACCTAAACCTCTCCCTAACCCTCACACTAAACCTTACTCTCACACTAACCCTAACCCTAACACTAACTCTTATCCTCAGCCTCACCCTAAGCCAATCCCGAACCCTAAACCTCACCCAAACCCTCACCCTAACTCTAACAATATCCATAAAACTCACCCTCACCCTAAACCTCATCCTAACCCTTACCCTCAACATAAACCTAACCCTAACCCTGACCCTAATCCTCACCATAATCCTAACCCTCACCCTCACCTTAACCGTCACTGTCACCTTAACCCTTACCCTAACCATAACCATCACCCACTACCTAAAACTCACCCTCACACGAACCCTCACCCGAACTCTAAACCTACCCTATACCTCACCCTAACCCTAACCCTCACCCTAAACCTAACTCTAACCCTCAAACTCATACTAACCCTAACCCTTATCCTCACCTTAACCATAACCCTAACCCTCACCTTAAACATCACCCTCAACCTTACCTCACCCTAACCCTAAACTTAAGCCTTTTCTAACCTAAACCTTCACCCTAACCAACACCCTCACCCTAGCCCTCACCCTAAAACTAACCCTAACCCTAACCATCACCCTCAACCTCACCCTCACCCTCAGTGTAACCCTAACCCTAACCATAATCCTAATATTAACCATAATCCTCACCCTCACCCTCACCCTAAACCTAACACTAAACCTTACCGTAATGCTAACACTAGACCTCACCCTCACCCAAACACTAACCCAAAGCCAAACTCTCACCCTAACCTAACCCTAACCCTAACCCTAACCCTCAACCTAACCCTCACCCTAACCCTAACCCTAACCATACCCCACAGCCTAACCCTCACCTTATATCTAACTACAACCCTAATCCTCACCCTATCCCAAACCCTAACCCTAATCCTCACCCTAACCCTCACCGTCACCGTAACCCTAATGCTAACAATAACCCTCAACCTCAACCTAAACCTCGCCCTTAACCTTACCCTAACCTTAACCCGAACCTCACCCTCACCCAAACCCTAACCCTAACACTTATCCTCACCCTAAACCTCACCCTAAACCTAAGCCTAACGCTAACCCTCACCCTCACCCTAACCCTCTCCCTAACCCTTAACCTCACTCAAACCCAGATCCTAACCCTCAGCCTAATCCTAATCCTAACCCTAACCCTAACCCTCACCCTAACTGTAAACCCAACACTAACCCTAAACCTCACCCTCACCCTAACACTAAACCTTACTCTAAACCTTACCCTCACCCTAACCCTAACCCTAAGCCTCAGCTTAACCCTCATCCTAACCCTAAACCTAAAACTAACCCTCACACAAACCCTAACCCTCACCCTCATCATCAACCTCACCATCAACCTCAACCTAACCCTCACAATCACCCTCACCCTAAAACTAAACTTAACCCTAAACTTCACCTTAAACCTAACCCTCACCCTCACCCTAAACATCACCCTCACACTAACCCTCACCCTCACCCTTACCCTAATCCTAACCATAACCCTAACCCTCACCCTAAACCTAACTATGACCGTCACCTGCACCCTAAGCCTAACCCTTCACCTAAGACTAACCCTAAACCTAACCGTCACCCTCACCGTAAACCTAAAGCTCACCCTAACACTAACCCTAACCCTAGCCCTCACCCTAACCCTTAAACTTACCGTCACCCTAACCCTAAACCTCAACCTAACCCTCACCCTCACCCTAACCCTAACCCTCACCCTCACCCTCACCCTAACCCTAACCTTAAAGCTAAACCTAACACTCACAATCACTGTAAACCTAAGCCTAACCCTCACCCAAACCCTAACCCTAACCCTAATGCTATCCCTTAACCTCAACTTCGCCCCAACCCTCACTCTAACCCTTACCCTCAGCCTAACACTCACCCTAACCCTAGCCCTTACACTAACACTAAACCTCAGCCTAAACTTCAACCTAACCCTAAACCTAAACATAACCCTCACCCTAATGCTCACCCTAACCCTCAACCTAACCCTAACCCTCACCCTCACCCTAACCCTCACCTTAAATCTTACCCTCACCCTCACCCTATACCTAACCCTAACTCTAACTCTAACCCTCACCCTCACCCTAAGCCTAAACCTCACCCTAACCCTCAAAATAACCCTCACCCTAACTCTAACCCTACCCCTAAACGTCACCCTCACACTAAACGTCACCCTAACCCTTACACTCACCGTAACCCTAACCCTAACCATAACTCTAATACTCACCGTAATCCTTACCATCACCCTCAACCTCACCCTCAACATCACCTTAACCCTCACCCTAACCCTAACCATCACCCACACCCTAAAACTCACCCTCACCCTCACCCTCACCCTCACCCTAAACCTAACCCTCACCCTAACCCTAACCCTAATGCTAACACTAAACCTCACCCTCACCCAAACCCTAACCCTAATCCTAACCCTCACCCTAACCTTAACCCTAAACCTAATGCTATCCCTAAACCTCAAACTCAACCTAATCCTCACTCTAAACCTTACCCTCACCCTGACCCTCACCCTAACCCTAACCCTTACACTAACACAAAACCTCACCCTAACCCTAAAGCTAACCCTAATCCTAACCCTAAACCTCACCTTCACCCTAGCTCTAACCCTAACCCTAACCCTGACCCTCACCTCACCCTAACCCTAACCCTCACCCTAACCCTCACCTTAAAACTAAAGCTAACCCTAACCCTCACACTCACCCTAAATATCACCCAAACCCTAAACCTCACCCTAACCCTAAACCTAACCATCACCTACACCCTAACACTCACCTTCACCTTCACCCTCACTCTCACCCTCACCCTAAACATAAGCCTAACCTTAACAATCACCCTAACCCTAACCCTAATCCTCACCCTAAACCTAACCCTCACCTTAAACCTCACCCTCACCCCAAACCTCACCCAAACTCTAAACCTAAGCCTTTCCTAACTGAAACCCTCATGCTCACCCTAATAATCTCTCTAAACCCAACCGTCCCCCTAGCCCTCACCCTAAAACTAACCCAAACCCAAACCCTCAACATCACTCTCACCCTCAACCTCAGCCTAAACCTAACCCTAACCCTAATCCTAACCCTAACCCTAAACCTCACCCTCACCCTAACCTTGACTCTAACCCTAACCCTAACCCTAATGCTCACACTAGCCCTCACCCTCACCTTCACCCTTACCCTAACCCTAACCCTCACCATAAACCTAACTCTAACCCTAATGCTAACCCTCAACCTCAACCTCACCATAACCGGCTCCCTAACATTTATCCTCACCCTCAACCTCAACCTAACCCTCACCCTAATTCTCACCCTAACCCTAAACCTAACACTAACCCTAACCCATCCCTTCAGCCTAACCCACACCCTAAACCCAATCCTCACCATAATCCTAACCCTAACACTAACCCTAAACCTAACCCTCACCCTAACCCTAAGCCTAACCCTAACCCTCACCCTGACCCTAACCCTCACCCTAACCCTTACCCTCACCTGAACCCTAAGCATAACCCTCACCAATCCTCATCCTAACCCTATTCCTAACCATAACCCTCACCCTCACCCTAAGCCTAACCCTAACCCTCACCTTAAACCTCACCCTCACCCTAATCCTCACCCTAACCCTAACCCTAAGCCTTTCCTAACTGAAACCCTCAGCCTCACACTAACCCTCACCCTAACCCTCACCTTAAACCTCACCCTCACCCTAACCCTAACCCTACGCCTATCCTAACTGAAACCCTCACCCTCACCCTAACCCTCCCCCTTACCCTCAACCTATCCCTAGCCCTCACCCTGAACCAAACCCTAACCGTAACCTCACCCTCAACCTCACCCTAACTCTAACCCTAAACCTAACCCTCACACTAAACCTAACTCTAACCCTAACACTAACCCTCACCCTAACCATCACCCTAACCCTAAACCTAACCCTAAACTTCAACCTAACGCTCACTCTCAACCTATCCCTAACCCTAATCCTCACCCTCACACTAACCTTCACCATAACCCTTACCCTCACCCTAACCTAAACCCTAATCCTAACACTAACCCTCACACTAAACTTTATCCTCACCCTAACCCTAACCCTAACCCTAAATCTTACCCTCACCCTCACCCTAAGCCAAACCTGAACCCTAAGACTCACCCAAACCCTCACCTTAACTCTAAGTATATCGCTAAAACTCTCCCTCAGCCTAACCCTCACCCTAACCCTCAAAATAACCCTCACCCTAACTCTAACCCTACCCCTAAACCTCACACTCACACTAAGCGTCACCCTAACCCTTACACTCACCATAACCCTAACCCTAACCATAACACTAATACTCAACGAAATCCTTACCATCACCCTCAACCTAACCTTCAACATCACCTTAACCCTCACCCTAACCCTAACCATCACCCACACCCTAAAACTCACCCTCACCCTCACCCTCACCCGAACCCTACCCTAAAACTCACCGTAACTCTAACCCTCACCCTAAACCTAACTCTAACCCTCACCCTCATACTAACCCTAACCATCATCTTAAACTTCACCCTAAATCTCACCCTAACCCTAACGCTAAACCTAACCTTCACTCTCAGCCTAACCCCAAACCTAAAACTTATCCTCACACTAATGCTAACCCTAACCCTAACACTCACATTAACCCAAACACTCACCCTAACGCCTCACCATACCCCTCACCCTAACCCTAAACCTAACCCTCTCCCTAACCCTAACCCTAACCCTAATGCTAGCCCTAAACCTCATCCTCACACTAACCTTTACCGTTCACCCTCAACCTCACCCTAACCCTAACCCTAACCATAACTCTCACCCTAACCCTCACCCTAACCCTAACCCTAACCCTACCCCTCAGCATAATCCTCAACCTAAGCCTAACCCTAACACCAATCCTCTCCCTATCCCTAACCCTAACCCTAACCCTCACACGAACACTAACCCTAATTCTCAGCCTAACCCTCATCCTAAACGTAACCCTAACCCTAACCCTCACCCTGACCTTAGCCCTAACATAATCCCTAACCCTCACCCTCATCCTGAACCTCACCCTCAGCCTAAACCTAACCCTAACCATAATCCAAATCCTAAACCTCAGCCTCAATGTCACCCTAACTCTAAAACTTAACCTAACCAAAACCCTCACCCTAACCCTAATCCTATGCCTAACCCTCACCCTAATCCTAACCATAATCCAAAACTTAACCATCACCCTTAAAATAACACTTAACCTCACCCTAACCCTAACCTTAACCCTCAGCCTAACTCTCATCCTAACCCTAAACCTAACCCACATCCAAACCCTAAAGCGCACCCTCACCCTCAACATCACCATCAACCTCACCCTAACACTCAGCCTCACCCTCACCTGAACCCTAAACGTAAGCTTACCCTCACCCTAAACCTAACCCTCACCCTCACCCTCACAATCACCCTTACACTAACAATCACCCTCACCCTCACCCTAACCCTAAACCTCACCCTAACCCTAAACGTAATGCTCACGCGAAACCTCACCCTCACCCTAACCCTAACGCTAAACCTAACCCTCACCCTAACCCTAACCCTAATGCTAACACTAAACCTCACCCTCACCCTCACCCTAACCCTAAGCCTAACCCTCACCCTAACTCTAACCCTAAACCTAATGCTATCCCTAACCCTCAACCTCACCCTAAACCTCACTCTAACCCTTACGCTCACCCTGACCCTCACCGTAACCCTAACCCTTACACTAACACTAAACTTCACCCTAGCCCTCAGCCTAACAGTAAACCTAAATCTAATCCTCACACTAACGCTCACCCTAACACTCAACCTAAACCTAACCCTCACCCTCTCCCAACCCTCACCCTAAACCTCATCCTCACCATAACCCTCACCCTAAACCTAACCCTAATCCTCACCATAACGCAACCATAACCCTAAACCTAACCCTCACCGGAACACTCATCCTCACACTCACCCTCAGCCTCACCCTAAACCTAACCCTAATCCTAACCATAACCCTCATCTTCACCCTAACTCTAACCCTAACACTAACGCTGACCCTCACCTCACCCTAACCCTCACCCTAACCCTCACCTTTAAGCTAAAGCTAACCCTAACACTTACACTCACCCTAAATATCACCCAAACCCTAAACTCACCCTAACCCTAAACCTAACCATCACCTACACCGTAACACTCACCCTCACCCTCATTCTCACACTCACCCTCACCCTAAACATAACCCTCACCCAAACAATCACCCTAACCCTAACCCTAATCCTCACCCTAAACCTAACCCTCATCTTAAAACTCACCCTCACCCCAAACCTCACCCCAACTCTCAACCTAAGCCTTTCCTAACTGAAACCCTCACCTTCACCCTAATAATCACTCTAAACCTCACCCTCCCCCTAGCCCTCACCCTAAAACTAACCCAAACCCAAACCCTCACCCTCACTCTCACCCTCAACCTCAGCCTAAACCTAATCCTAACCCTAATCCTAAACCTAACCCTAAACCTCACCCTAACCTTAACCCTGACCCTAACCCTGACCCTAACCCAAACTCTAACCCTAATGCTAACCCTCAACCTCAACCTCACCCTAACTGGCACCCTAACACTTACCCTCACCCTCAACATCAACCTAACCCTCACCCTCACCCTTACCCTAATTCTCAACCTAAACCTAACCCTAACCCTAACCCTAACCCATCCCCTCAGCCTAACCCACATCCTAAACCTAACCCTAACCCTAATCCTCACCATAATCCTAACCCTAACCCTAACCCTAACCCTAACCCTAACCCTATCCCTAACCATAACCCTCACCCTCACCCTAAGCCTAACTGTAACCCTTACCTTAAACCTCACCCTCAACCTAAATCTCACCCTAATCCTAACCCTAAGCCTTTCCTAACTGAAACCCTCAACCTCACAATAACCCTCACCCTAACCCTCACCTTAAACCTCACCCTCACCCTAACCCTAACCCTATGCCTATCTTAACTGAAACCCTTACCCTCAACCTCACCCTAAACCAAACCGTAACCCTAACCCTCACCCTCAACCTCACCCTAACTCTAACCCTAAACCTAACCCTCACACTAACCCTAACCCTAACACTAAGAATAACCCTCACCCTAACCATCACCCTAACCCTAAACCTAACCCTAACTCTCAACCTAACGCTCACTCTCAACCTAACCCTAACCCTAATCCTCACCATCACATTAACCCACACCTTAACCCTTACCTCACCCTAAGCTAAGCCCTAATCCTAACACTAAACCTCACACTAAACCTAACCCTCATACTAACCCTAACCCTAACCCTAATCCTAAACCTCATCCTAACACTAACCCAAACGCTCAACCTAAACCTAACCCTAACCCTCACCCTAACCCTAACCCTCAACCTCACCCTCACCCTCACCCTCAGCCGAACCCTAACCCTATCCCTAATCCTAAACCTAACCCTCACCCTCAACCTCACCCTAACTCTAACCCTAACCCTGAACCTCACCCTAAACATAAACCTATCCGTAACCCTCACCCTAACACTAAACCTCACCCTAAAACTAACCCCAACCTAACCCTCACACTAGCCCTAACCCTCACCCTAACCATCACTCTAACCCTAATCCTAACCCTAACCCTCACCCTCACCACAAACCTCAACCTAAACCTTACCCTCACCATAACCCTAACCCTAACCCTAATCCTCACACATATCCTAACCCTAACCCTCACCCTAACCCTAACACTAACCCTAACAGGAACCCTCACCCTAAACATCACCCTAACCCTAGTCCTCACCCTAACCCTTACCCTCAACCTCACCCTAACCCTCAACGTCACCATGAACCTATTGCTAACATTAACCCTCAACCATAACCTAAACCTCGCCCTAACCTTTACCTCACCTTAACCATATCCCTCACCCTCCGCAAAACCCTCACGCTAAAAGTTACCCTCAGCCTAACCCACAACCTAACCTTAAACCTAACCCTAACACTAACCCTCACACTAACCCTCACCCGAAAATTAACCCTAATCCTAACCCTCACCATAACCCTCAACCTATACTTTCACTCACCCAAAACCTAAACCTAACCCTGAGCCTAACCCTCATCCTAACCCTAACCCTAATCCTATTCCTCACTCTCACCCTAACCCTAACCCTAATGCTAAATCTGACCCTCATCCTAACCTTAACCCTAACCCTAACCCTAACCCTAGCCCTCACCCTAACCCTTACCCTCACCGTCACCCTAAACCTAACCCTCATGCTAAATTTAACCGTCACCCTAACCCTAAGCTTCATCCTATCCCTAACCCTAACCTTCACCCTCACCCTCACCCTCACCCTAAACCTAACCCTAACCCCCATTCTAACACTCACCCTCACCCTCAACCTCACCCTCACCCTAACCCTAACACTAACCCTAACCCACACCCTCAAATTAATCCTCAACTTAACCCTAACCCTAAACCTTACCTAACCTAAAACCTCACCCTCACCCTCACCCTAACCCTTACCCTCACCTTAGCCCATACCTAACACTAAGCCTCAAAATAACCCTAACCATAAACCTCACTCTCATCCTAATCCTAAACCTAAACCTAACCCTAACACTCATCCTAAGCCTAACCTTAAACCTAATGCTAACCCTAAACCTCACAATCACCCTAACCCTCACTGTAACCCTTACTGTCACCCTAACCCTCACACTAAACCTAAGCCTCACACTAACCCTAAACCTACCCCTCAGCCTAACCCTCACCCTAAACCTAAACCTAACCCAAATTCTCATCCTATCCTTAACCTTAACACAAATCCTAACCCTAACCCTCACACTCAACCTAACCCTCACCCTCAACCTAACCCTCACCCTAACACCCACACCCTAACACTCACCCTATCCCTAACCATAAACCTAAATTTCAACCTAACCCTCAACCTAAACCTAAACTTCACCGTCACCCTAATATTCACCCTAAACTTTACCCTCACACTAGCACTTACCCTAATGCTAAACCTAACCCTAACACTAACCCTAACCCTAACCCTAAGCCTAACTCTTATCCTAACCCTAAACCTAACCCTAACCCTCACCCTAAACCTAGCCCTAACCCTAAAACTAACACTAACCCACATCCTAACCCTAACCCTTACCCTCACCCTCCACATCACCCTCAGCCTAACCCTAATCCTAACACTAATCCTAACACTCACCCTCACCCTCACCCTAACTCTAACCCTAAACCTAACCCTAACACTCACCATCACCCTCACACTAACCTTAACCGTAACCCTAACCCTCAACCTAACCCTAAGCCTCACCATATACCTCACCATCACCCTAACCCTAACCCTAACCCTAACACTCACTGTAACCCTCACACTATCCCTAACACTAACCCTCACCCTCATCCTCACACTAAACCTCACCCTAATCTTTAAATTCACCAAAACCCTAACACTAATCCTAACCCTAATCCTCACCGAAACCCTAAACCTCATGCACACCCTAACCCTCACTCTCACCCGAACCCTCAACCTCACCCTAACACTCACCCTAACCCTAACCTTAAGCCTAATCCTAAACCTAACCCCCACCTTGAAACTCACCCTAACTCTAACCCTAACCCTAACCCTAACCCTCACTCTCACCCTCACCTTAATCCTCACACTCACCCTAAACCTCACCCTAACCCTAAACCTACATATCTCCATAACTCTCAACCTAACCCTAACCCTAACCCTAAACTTCACCCTCAGCCTGACCCTCAACCTCAGCCTAACCCTAACCCTAACCCTATTCCTATTCCTAACACTTACCCTCACATGCAACCTAAAACTAACCCTAACTCTAACCCTCACCTACACCCTCACCCTCACCGTAACCCTAACCCTCACCCTAACCCTCACCCTCACACTAAACATCACCCTAACACTAACCCTCACCCAAACCCTAACCCTAACCCTCAACCTAAACCTAAACTCAGCTTAACCCTCAACCTCACGCTAATCCTCACCCTAACCCTAACCCTTATCTAAATGAAATCCTCATCCTCACACTCACCCTAACACTAACCCTAAAACTAAACCTAACTCCGACCCTAACCCTAACGCTAAAACTCACCCTAAAACTAACCCTAAACCACACCCTGACCCGCACCCTCACCCTAACCCTCACACTAATCTTAAACTTAACATTCAGCCTAAACCTCATCCTAAACCTAACCTAACCCTAACTAACTAACCTAACCTAACTCACTCTAACTCTAACCCTCACCTTCACTTTCAACCTCACCATCACCCTAACCCTAACGCTAACCCTAACCCTCCACCTCACCCTAAACCTCACCCTAACCCTTTCCCTCACCCTAACCCTAACCCTCACCCTCACCCTGACCCTCACCCTAAATGTTACCCACATCCTAAACCTCACCCTAACCCTAACCCTAAACCTAACCCTCACCCTCACCCTCACCGTAACCCTAACCATAAACCTAAACCTAAGCCTCACCCTAACAGTCATCCTAACCCTAACACTCACACTCACCCTAAACCTCACCCTAATCTTTACCTTCAATCTAACCCAAACCCCAACCCTAAACCTAACACTCACACTCACCTTAAACCTAACCCTCAGCCTAACCCATATCCTAACCCCAAACCTGACCCTAACCCTCACACTCACCCTAACTCTAACCCTAACCCTAACCCTCACCCTAACCCTAACTATCACCCTCATCCTAACCCTCATCTTAACACCCTCAACCTAAACCTATACCTAACCCTCACCCTAATCCTAAACCTCAACCTAAACCTAACCCTCACCCGAACCCTCACCGTAACCCTAACCATAACCCTAAACCTAACCCTCACCCTAACACTCACCCTAACCCTAACCCTCACCCTAAACCAACCCTCACCATAAAAATAACAATCAGACTAACCCTAACACTAACCCTAACCACCACCCTCACCCTCACCCTCAACCTAATCCTAACCCTCATCCTAACCCTAACGGTAAACGTAATGCTAACCCTAAACCTCATCCTCACCCTAACCTACACCCGCACCCTAAACTTCACCCTCACCCTAAACATCACCTTAACCCTAATCCTCACCGTAACCCTAACCCTCACCCTCACCCTAAACCTAACTTCAGCTTAAACCTCACCGTCACCCTAATCCTCACCCTAAACATAACCCTTACCTAATGGAAACCCTCATCCTTACCCTCACCCTAACCCTAACCCTAAAAATAACCATAACTCTAACTCTAATCCCAACCCTAAAACTCACCCTAAACCTAATCCTAACCCTAACCCTCACCCGCACCCTCACCCTCATTCTAACCCACACTCTCACGCTGACCCTCAACATCACACTAACCCTCACACTAACTCTAACCATCACCCTAACCCTAACCCTCACCCTCACTTTCACCCTCACGCTCAGCATAACCCTAACCCTAACACTAACTCTAATCCTAACTCTAACCCTCACCCTGACCCAAACCCTAAACCTAACCCTCATCCTCAGCCTCACCCTCACCTGCACCCTCACCCTAACCCTCCCCCTCCCCCTTACACTAACCCTCAACCTCACCCTAAACTTCACCCTAACCCTAACCCTCACCCTAACCCTAAACCTCACCATAACCCTAATGCTAATCCTGACCCTCACCCTCACCCTAAACCTTATCCTCACACTAACCCTAACCCTAACCCTAACCCTCAAACTAACCCTAACCGTAAACCTAAACTTCACCCTCAACCTAACCCTCCCCATCACCCTAACCCTCACCCTACCCCTAAGACTCAACCAAAACTTAACCCTCACCCTCACCCGAATCCTCACCCTCACCCGAACACTCAACCTTACCCTAACCCTCACCCTCACAATAAACATGAACCTAACCCTAACTCTCACCCTAACACTAACCCTAACCCTCACCGTAAACCTAAGCTTCAACCTAACCCTAACCCTCACCCTGAACCTCACCCTAAACTAACCCTAACTTTAACCCTCACTCTAAACCTTACCCTAACCCTAACACTCATCCTAAACCTAAACCTCACCATAACACTAACCCTCACACTAAACCTAAACCTAACAATCATCCTCACCCTCTACCTCACCCTCACCCTGACTCTAACCATCATCCTAACCCTAACCGTAAACCTAAGGCTAATCCTAAAACTCACCCTCAGCCTAACAGTCACCCAAACCCTTACCCTCACCCTCAACCTAACCCTAACCCTCATAGTAAACCTAACCCTCAACCTAAACCTAACCCTAAACCTCACAGCAAACCTAACACTCACCCTAATCCTAACCCTACCACTCAGCCTAACCATCACACTAAACCTAAACCTAACCCTAATACTCACCCTATCCTTAAACTTAACCCTAACCCTAACCCTAACCCACACCCTAACCCTAATGCTAACCCTAACCCTCACACTCACCCTAAACCTCACCCTAACCCTTACCCTCACCCTAACCCTAACCCTCATCCTCACCGTAACGCTCACCTTAACACTTACCCACACCCTAAACCTCACCCTAACCCTAACCCTAAACCTAACCCTCACCCTAACCCTCGACCAAAGCCTAAACATAACCCTAACCCTAACCCTCACACTAAACCTAACCCTAACCCTCACCCAAAAACCTAACCCTCATCCTAGCCCTAACCCTAAACATCATCTTCACACTAGGCCTCATCCTAACCCTAATCCTAACAATATCCCTAACCCTAACCATAAAACTCACCCTAACCATAATCAAAACGCTAACCCTCACCCTCTTCCTCACCCTCACCCTAACTTTCACCCTCAACCTACCCCTCACCGTAACCCTCACATTAACCCTAACCCTCAACCTAAACCTAACACTAACCCTCACCCCTAAACCTAACCCTAAACCTCACCCTCACCCAAACCCTCAACCTCAGAATAACCCTAACCCTAACCCTAATCCTAAACCTAACCCTAACACTCACCCTCAAACTAACCCTAAACTTAAACCTCACCCTCACCTTCACCCTCAACTCAGCCTAACCCTAAACCTCACCCTAACCCTTACACTCACCCTCACCCAAAACCTAACCCTAACCGTAAATCTCAGCCTCAACCTCACCCTCAATCTAACCCTCAACCTCACCCTCACCCTAACCCTCACCCTCACCCTAAACATCACCCAAACCCTAATTCTCACCTTAACCCAAATCGTAACCCTAACCCTAACCCTCACCCTAACCCCAACGATAAACCTAACACTCACATGCAACCTAAACCTCACCCTAACACTTATCCTCACACTAACCCTAACTCTAACCTTAACCCTTACTCTCACACTAACCCTAACCCTCACCCTAACACTAAACCTAATCTAACCCTTTCCCTAACGCTAATCCTAATAGTAACCTTCACCCTCATACTAAACATCACACTAACCCTAAACCTCACCCTAACCCTAAAGCTAACCCTCACCCTAATCCTACCCATCAACCTAATCCTCACCCTCTTCTAATCCTAACTCTAACTCTAAACCTAACCCTTACCTAAACGAAGCCCTCACCCTCACCCTCACCCTCAACCTAACCCTCACCCTCACCCTAGCCCTCACTCTAATCCTAACCCTACCCCTCACCCTACCCATCACCCTAACCCTAACCTTCACCCTAAACCTAACCCTAACCCTCACCCTCACCCCAAACCTCATCGTCACCCTAAAACTCAACCTAAACCAAACCCTCACCCACACCCTAACCCTCACTCTCACCCGAAGCCTAAAACTTACCCTAACTCTAAACCTCACCCCAAACATCACCCTAACCCTAACCCTCACACGAACCCTCACACTCACCCTAACACTCACTCTCACCCTAACCTTCACCCTCACAATAAACATCACCCTACCCCTACCCCTGAGCCTAAACCTAACCCTCTAACTAAACATAACCCTCACCCTGGCCCTCACAGTAAGCCTAACCCTAACCCTCATCCTTATCATAAACTTAACCTTCACCCTCATCCTCACCCTAAGCCTAACCCTAACCCTAAACCTAAACCTAAACCTCAGCCTAAACCTAACCCTCACCCTAACGCTCACCCTATCGCTAACGTTAAACTTACTCCTCACCCTCACCCTAACCCTCAACCTAACCCTTATCCTCACACTAACCCTCACCCTAACACTAACATTAACCCTCACATTAACCCTAAACTTCAACCTATACCTCACCCTAACCCTAACCCTATCCGAAAATCTAACCCTCACACTCACCCTCACCCCAACACTCACCCTCACCCTCACCCTAAACCTCACCCTCACCCTAAACATCACCCTAATCCTAACCTTCACCCTAACCTTAACTATAACCCTCACCCTAAACCTAACCACAGCTTAACCCTCACCCTCACCCTAATCCTCACCATAACCCTAACCCTTACCTAAACGAAACCCTCACCCTCACCCTCACCCTCACCCTTACCCTATCCCTAAAAATAAGCCTAACACTAACTCTAACCCTAACCATAATACTCATCCTAAAACTAAACCTAAACTTCACCCTCACCCGCACCCTAGCCCTAACCCTCACACTAACCATAACCTTAACACTCAGCCTAAACCTCATCCTAACCCTAACCCTAACCATAACCCTCACCCTAATCCTAACCCTCACTTTCATTTTCACCCTCACCTCACCCAAACCCTAACCCTAACCCTCATCCTCAACCACACCCTCACCCGCACCCTCACACTAACACTAAACCTCACATTAAATATCACCTTAACCCTAAACCTCACCGTCACCCTAACCCTAACCCTAAACCTAAAACTAACAATAACCCTAACACTCACCATCACCCTAACCCTCACCCGAATCCTTAACCTCCCACTAACCCTAACCCTAACCCTAACCCTCAAACTAACCCTAACCCTCTCCCTAACCCTATCCCGACACCTCAACCTAACTATCACCCTAACCCTAACCCTAACCCTAACCCTCACCCTAACGCTCACCCTAACCCTAACCGTAAACCTAACCATCACCCTCACCGTAACCCTCACCGTCACCCTAAACTTCACCCTAACCCTAAGCCTCAACCACACCCTAACCCTCACCCTCACTCGACCTTTCACCGTCACCCGAACACTCACCTTTACCCTAACCCTTACCCTCACAATAAACACCACCCTAACCCTAAGTTTCACCCTAACACTAACCCTAACCCTCACCCTAACCCTAAGCCTCAACCTAACGCTAACCTTCACCCTGAAACTCACCCTAACCCAACCCTAACCCTTAACCTCACCCTAACACTTACCCTAATCCTAACACTCACCCTAAACCTAACCCTCACCCTACCACTAACCCTGACACTATACCTAAATCTAACACTCTTCCTCACCCTCACCCTAACCCTAATCCTCATCCTAACCAAAACCCTAAATATAATGCTAACCCTAAATCTCACCCTCAGCCTAACCCTCACCCTACACCTTACCCTCACCCTAACCCTAACCCTAACCCTCAGACTAAACCTATCCCTCACCCTAACCCTAACCCTAAACCTCACACTAAACCTAACCCTCACCCTAATCCTAACCCTACCCCTCATCGTAACCCTCACCCTAAACCTAACCCTAATCCTCACCCTATCCCTAATCTTAACCCTAACCCCAACCCTTACTCTCACCCTAACCCTAATGCTAACCCTAACCCTCCACCTCACCCTAACCCTCACCTTAACTCTTTCCCTCACACTAACCATAACCCTTACCCTCACCCTAACCCTCACCCTAAAAGTTACCCACACACTAAACCTCCTCCTAACCCTAACCCTAAATCTAACCCTCACCCTAACCCTAACCCACACCCTTACTGTCACCCTCACCCTCATCCTAACCATAATACTTACCCTATTCCTAACCCTCACCCTCACCCTCACCCTAACTCTAAACCTAACACTCACCCTCACCCTCACAATACCCTCACACTAACCCTAACACTAACCCTAACCCTCATCCTCACAATATACCTCACCCTAACCCTTATTTCACCATAACCCTAAGCCTAACCCTAACCCTAATTCTCACCCTAACCCTAACCCTCAACCTCACCCTCACCGTAACACTCAACCTAACCCTAAACATAACCCTAATCCTAAACCTTACCCTCACCCTCAAACTTACCCTAACCTTAACCCTAATGCTCACCCTAACCCTCACAATAACCTGCTCCCTAACCCTAACCCTCACCCTAACACTAACCCTAACCCGCCCTATCCCTAACCCTCACACTCCCACTAACCCTAACCCTAACACTAACCCTCACCCTAACCCTAATCCTCACCCAGACCCTAACCCTGTCCCTCACCCTCACCCTCACCCTTCCCCGAATACTCATCCTCACCCTAACCCTCACCCTCACCCTAAACATCACCCAAACCCTAACCCTTACCCTAAACCTAACTCTAACCCTCACCCTAACCATAACCCACAACCTAACCCTCAACCTCACGCTAATCCTCACCATAACCCTGACCCTTACCTAAACGAATCCCTCACCCTAACCCTCTCCTCACCCTCGCCCTCAGGCTAAACCTATCTCTAACCCAAACCCTCTCCCACACCCTTAACCTCACCCTAACCCATACCCTCAGCCTAACACTAACGCTAACCCTATTCCTGATCCTAACCCTCATATGTACCCTCACCCTAAACCTAACCCTAATACTAACCCTCACCCTCACAACACCCTCACCCTCACCGAAAACTCACATTCACCCTAAACATCACCCTAACCCTAACCCTCACCCTAAGCCTATCCCTAACCCTCACCCTAACCCTAACCTCACCTTAACTCTCAACCTAAACTTCACCCTAACCATAACGATAAGGTAAATGAAACCCTCACTTCCACTCTCACACTTCCCTTCACACTCACCCTATCCCTCACCCTAACCCTAAACCTAAAACTTACGCTCAACCTCAACATCCACCTCCCCCTCAGTCTAAACCTACACCTAAGCATAACCCTAAACCTAACCCTCACCATCCCCCAAACCTTCACCCTAAACCTAACCCTCAACCTTACCCTAACCCTAACCCACACCCTAACCCTAAACCTAACCACTAACCCTCTCTCTCACCCTCACCCTAATCCAAATACTAACAATAACCCTAACTCTCACCCTCACCCTAACCCTCACCCTAACACTTACACTCACCCTCACCCTTACCGAAACCCTCACCCTCACCATCACCCTAACCCTAATCCTTACCCTCACCCTACCCCTAACCCTAACCCTAAACCTAACCATCACACTAACCCTAACCTTCACCCACAACTTAATCATCACTCTCACCCTCACCCTCACCCTAATCCTTACGATCACCCTAATCTTAACCCGAACCCTAACCCTAATCCTAACCTTAACCCTAACCCTAATCCTAAACCAAATGCTCACCATACCCCTCACCCTAACCCTAACTCTAATCCTAACCCTCAAACTCATCCTAACCCTCACCCTCACCAGAACAATCACCCAAACCCTAACCCTCACCCTCAAAATAAACATCATCCTAACCCTAACCCTCAACCTAACGCTAACCCTAACCCTCACCCTCACCGTGACCCTCACTCTCACCCTAAACATCACCCTAACCCTAAACCTCACCCTAACCCTATCCCTAACCCTCACCCTAAACCTAACCTCAGTGTAAATCTCAACCTCACCCTAATCCTCACCCTAAACCTAACCCTTACCGAACCAAAAACCCTCACTCTAACCCTAACCCTAACAATAACCATAACTCTAACCCTAAACCTAACTCTAAAATTCACCCTACACCTAATCCTAACTCTAACGCTCACCCTCACCATCAAACTCACCCTAACACTAACCTAACCCTCACCCTCACCCTCACCCCAAATCTCACACTCACCCTAAACCTCACACTAATCCTACACCTACCCCTCTCCCTAACCCTCAACCTAACCCTAACCCTAACCCTAACCCTACCCCTAAACCTAAACCTCACACTAATCCTAAACTTAACGAAAACCCTCAACCTAAACCTAATCCTCAACCACACCCTCAGCTGAACCCAAACCCTCACCCGAACCATCAGCCTCACCCTAACCTTCAACCTAAACATCGCCCAAAACTTAACTCTCACCCTAACCCTAACCCTAAAACTAATCCTAACCTTAACCCTCATCCTCAACCTCACCCTCACCCGCATCCTCACCCTAAACCTCATCCTCACCCTGACCCTCATACTAACCCTCTACCTCACTCTAAACATCACCCTAACTCTAACCCTCACCCTTACCCTAACCCTAAACCTCACCCTAACCCTAACGCTAACCCTAACCCTCACCATCTCCCTAAACGTCACCCTAACCCTTATCCTCATACTAAACTTAACCCTAACCCTAAAACTAACCCTCACAGTAACCTAAACCTAACCCTCATCATAACCCTCATCATAACCCTAACCCTCACCCTCAGCCTAACCCTCAACCTAACCTTCACCCTCAACCTAACCCAAACCCTAACCCTAAACGTAACACTCACACTAACCCTAACCCTAACCCCCAGCCTAACCCTTATCCTAACCCTCAAACTAACCCTAAGCCTAACCCTTATCCTAAACCTCACCCTCACCCGCAACTTCACCCTAACCCTCACCCTCACCCTGACCCTCATACTAACCCTCAACCTCACCCTAAACATCACCCTAACTCTAACCCTCACCCTCACCCTAAAACTAACCTTCACCCTAACCCTAACGCTAACCCTAACCCTCACCCTCACCCTAAACCTAACCCTAACCCTCACCCTAACCCTTAACCTAAACGTCAGCCTAACTCTCGTCCTAAACCTAACCCTAACTCTAAACCTCACCCTCACCCTAAACCTAACCCTTAACCTCACCCTAACCATAACCCTCACCCTAACTCTCACCCTAACCCTAACCCTCAAACTCACCCTAACATTCATACTAAATCTTACCCTCAACCTCACAATATCCCTAACACTAAACCTAACTCTCTCACCCGAACACTCATGCTCACCCTAACCCCCACCCTCACACTAAACATCACCCTAAACGTAACCCTCAACCTAACACTAACCCTAACCCTCACCCTAACCCTAACTTCACCGTAAACCTAACCCTCACACTAACCCTCAACCCCACCCTCAGCCTAACGCTAACCCTAACAATAATGTTAACCCTAACCCTCATCTTCACCCTAACCCTCAAAATAACACTTACCCTCACCCCAACCCTAACCCTCACCCTCACACTAACCCTCACCCTAACTCTTATCCTAACCCTAAATCTAACCCTCACACTAACCCTAACCGTAACCCTCAGCCTAACCCTAAATCAAACCCTAACCCTCACCCTAACCCTAACCCTAACCCTCAAACTAATCCTAACCCTAACTGTCAGCCTAACCCTCATCCTAATCCTAACCCTCAAGGAACCTTCACCCTAACCCTAACCCTAACCCTCACCTTAACCCTAACTCTCACCCTCACCCTCCCCATCACCCTCAGCCTAACCCTAACTCTAACCCTAAATCTAACCCTAAATCTCTCCCTCACCCTCACCCTAACACTAACCTTAACCCTAACCCTCACCCTAAAACTAACACTAACCTTAACCTTCATCCTCACAATAAACCTCAACCTAACCCTTACCCTCACCATAACCCTAAACCTAATCCTAATCCTCACCCTAACCATCACCCTCAACGACAATGTAACCATCACCCGAACCCGAACCCTCACCCTCACCGTAACACTCTCTCTAACCCTAATCCTAACCCAAAACCTAACATTCACCCTCACCCTGACCCTCACCTTCAGCCTAACCCTAGACCTTACACTATTCCTAATCCTAACCCTCACTCTCACCCTCACACTAAACCTAACCCTCACCCTCACCCTCACCCTCACACTCACCCTAAATATCACTCCAACCCTAACCCTCACCCTAACCATAACCCAAACCCTCAACCTAAACCTATACTCAGCTTAACACTCACCATCACTGTAACCGTAACCCTTACTTAACTGAAACCCTCACCCTAACACTCACCCACACCTTAGCCCTCACCCTAAACCTAACTCTAACTCTAAAACTCACCCTCAAACTTCCCTTTCCCCTCAGCATTACCCTAAAACTAACTCTAATCCTAAACCTAACCCTCAACCCCAACTTCACTCCAACCCTAACCCTAACCATAACGCTAAGCTTCACCCTCAACCTAACCCTAAACCTAAGCCTAACAATAACCCACAGCCTAACCCTAAACCTAACCCTAAAACTGACCCTAATCCTAATCCTAACCCTAGCTCTCATCGTCACCCTCACCCTCATTCTAACACTCACCCTCACCCTGACCCTCATCATCAGACTAACCCTCACACTAACCCTAACCCTCACCCTAAATTTAACCCTAACACTCACCCTTCATTTTCAACCTCACCCTCAGCCTAACCCTAACCCTAACCCTCATCCTAACCTAACCCTCACCTCACCTTCACCCTAACCCTAACCCTAACTCTAACCCTGACCCTCACCCTGACCCTCACCTTCACCTTAACCCTCACCCTCACCCTCACCCTCACCCTCACACTAACACTCAACCTCACCCTAAACCGCACCCTAACCCCAACCCTCACCCTAACACTAACCCTAACACTCACCCTAACACTCACCCTTACCCTAACTCTAACGCTAACCCTAAACCTCGCCCTCACCCTAACCCTAACCCTAAACCTTATCCTCATACTAACACTAACCTAACCCTAACCCTCCCACTAACAATAACCCTCACCCTAACCCTATCCCGACACCTCACCCTAACTCTCACCCTAACGTTAAACCTAACCCTAACGTTCACACTTACCCAAAATCTAAACCTAACCCTCACCCTCACCAGAACACTCACCCTCACCCTAACACTCACCCTCACAATAAACATCACCCTAACCCTAAAGCTCACCCTAACCCTATCACAAACCGTTACGCTAACGCTTACCCTAACCCTAACCCTCACCCTAACAGTAACCGTCACACTAACCCTAACACTAACCCTCACCCTCAACCTGACCTTCACCCTCACCCTAACACTAACCCTCATCCTAACACTAACGGTAAACCTAATGCTAAACCTAAAACTCATCCTCACCCTAAACCTCACTCTAATCCTTATCCGGAACCTAACCCTAACCTTAACCCTCACACTAAACCTAACACTCAACCTATCCCTAAACCTAATCCTCAGGCTAACCCACACGCTAAACCTAACCCTAACCCTAATACTCACCCTATCCCTAAATTTAACCCTAACACTCACCCTAACCCTCACCCTCACAATAACGCTCATGCTAACCCTAACCCTCACCCTAATCCTAACACTCACCCTAACCCTTACCCTAACCCTAACCCCAAAGCTCACCCTCATCCTAACCCTCACCCTACCCCTTACCTACACCCTAACCCTCACCCTAAGCCTAACCCTAAAACTAACCCTCACCCTAACCCTCACCCTAACCCTAAACATAACCCTAACACTCAACCCCACCCTCACCCTAAAACTAACCATAATCCTAACGCTAACCCATGCCCTCCCCCTCACCCTAACCATAACTGTAACCCTAACAGTAACCCTAACTCTAACCCTAACCCTAAACCTAAACCTAAAAGTTACTCTAAACCTAATCCTAATCCTAACCCTAACCCTCACCCTAACCCTAAACCTAAACCTAATGCTATCCCTAACCCTCAACCTCACCCTAACCCTCACCCTAACGTGAACACTCACCCTCAATCTCACATTAACCCTAACCCTACCCCTCAGCCTAACCCTCAACCTAACCCTAACACTAACCCTAATCAAAACCCTAACCCTCAACCTCACCCTCACTCTAACTCTAACCCTAACCCTAACCCTAACTCTCAACCTAACCGTAACCCTATCACTAACACTAACCCTCACCCTCATCCTAAGCCTCACCCTAACCCTGTCACAATCACCCTCATCCTAACCCTCACCCTAAACCTCACCCTCAACTTAACCCTCATCCTAAACCTAATCCTAACGCTAACCCTCACCCTATGCCTAATCCTAGACCTAACCCTAAACCTGACCCTCACCCTAACCTAACCCTGTTCCTAAACCTCACCCTAACCCTAACCCTAACCCTAATGCTAAATCTAAACCTCAAACTCAACCTAACCCTCACCCTAACCCTTACCCTCACTGTAACCCTCAATCTAACTCTAACCCTAAGCCTAACCCTAATCCTCACCCTAACCCTAAACCTAACCCTAACCTTAATGCTAACACTAAACCTCACCCTCACACTCACCCTAACCCTCACTCCCACCCTCAGCCTAAAACTAACCTTAACCCTACTGCTAACCCTCACCCTAACCCTCACATCGCCCTCACCCTAACCCTAACCCTAACCCTCAGACTAACCCTAACCCTAACCCTAATGCTAACACTAACCCTCATCCTCATTCTAACCCTAACCCTAACCCTCACCCTAACTGTAACCCTAACCCTAATATTAAACCTAAACCTCAACATCACCCTAACCCTCACCCTAAACCTTCCCCTCACTCTAACCCTAACCCTAACCCTAACCCACACATTAACCCTCACCCTAACACTAACCCTAAACCTACCCCTTAGCCTAACCCTAACCCTCACCCTAACCCTTCCACTCACCCTAACCCTAAACCTAACCCTCAGCCTAACTCTCATCCTAACCCTATCCCTAACCCTAAACGTCACCCAAACACTCACCCTAATCCTTTGCCTAATCCTAACCCTCACCCTCACCCTAAAACTCACCCTAAATCTTATCCTCACCCTAAACCTAACCTCAACCCTCATCCTAACACTAACCCTCACCCTAAATATCATCCTAACAATAAGCTTAGTCCTAACCCTCACCCTCACACTAACCCTCACTCTAACCATTAACCTCACCCTAACCCTAACCCTAAACCTCAGCCTAACCATCATCCTAACCCTACCAATAACACTAAACATCACCCTAACCTTAATCCTAACCCCAACCCTAACACTCACCCTAACCCTAACCCTGAGCTTCACCCTCAACCTCAACCTCAGCCTAAACCTAACCCTAACCATAATCCAAACCCTAACCCTCACCCTCACGCTCACCCTAATGCTAACCTTAACCCTAACCTTAACCCTCACCCTAACCCTAACCCTAATCCTAAATCTCACACTAAGCCTAATCCTAACCCTTATGCTAACCCTAAACCTCACCCAAATCCTAACCTTCACTCTCAACTTTACCCTCACACTCACCCTCACCCTAACTCTACCCCTACACCTCAGCCTAACCCTCACCCTAACACTTACCCTAACCCTAATCCAAACCCTTGCCCTCACCCTCACCCACACCCTAACTCTAAACCTAACCCTAACCCTAACCCTCACCCTAACCCTAACCCTATCCATAAACCTCATGTTAACCACAAACCTAATCCTAAACTTAACCCTCACCATCACCCTCACCATAAGCCTAACACTCACCTAAAACCTAACCCTAACCCTAGCCCTCACCCTAACACTTACCCTCACCCTCACCCTAAACCTCACCCTAAGCCTTACACTCACCATATCCCTAACCCTTAACCTAACCCTAATCCTCACACTAAACCTAAACCTAACCCTCACCCTAATGCTCACCCTAATCTTCATGCTCACCCTAACCCTTACCGTCACCTTAACCCACACCCTCTCCCTCACCCTAACCCTAAACCTAATCCTAACCCTCAACCTCACCATAACCCTCACCCTTACCCTCACCCCCACTGTAACACTAACGCTAAACCTAACCCGCACTCTCACCCTAAACCACATCTTAAAACTCTAAACTTGTCCTCACACTAACCCTAACCCTAATCCTAAACCTCACATTAAGCCTAATCCTCATCTTAACCCTAACCCTACCCATAACTCTACCCCTCACCTTAACCTAATCCAAACCCTCACCCTAACCGTAACTCTAACCCTCACCTTCACAATAACCCTCACATTCACCATAACCCTCACCTTAAACCTAACCCTCACCTACACCCTCACACTCACCCTAACCCTCAACTGCACCCTAACACTCACCCTCACCCTCACCTTCACCCTAATCCTAACCCTAACCCTCATCCTAACACTAACTCTTAGCCTCATCCTCTCCCTCACCCTAACCCTAACCCACACGGTCACCCTAATCCTCACCCTAATCCTAACCCTAACCCTTTCCTAACCGAAAAACTCACCCTCAACCTCACCCTCACCCCAACCTTCACCCTCATCCAATCCCTCACCCTAACACTAACCCTCACCCTAACCCTAACCCTAAAACTCACCCTCACCCTCTACCTAACCATAACCCTAACCCTCATCCTAACACTAAAGCTAAACCTAATGCTAACCCTAAAACTCACACTCACCCTAACCCTCACCCTAAACCTTACCGTCACCTTAACCCTAAACCTAACCCTCAAACTAAACCTAATCATCAGACTAAGTCCATCTCTACCCCTCAGCCTAAACCTCACCCTAAACCTAACCCAACCCTTATCTTTACCCTATCCTTCACCTTTAACTAAACCCTCACCATAACCCTCATCCTCACCCTAACGCTTATGTTAACCCTAACCCTTACACTCACCCTAACCCTCACCCTCAAACTAATCCTCATCCTAACACTTACCCACACCCTAACATTCACCCTAACCCAAAATTTAACCCTCACCCTAAACCTAACCCTAACCCTATTCTTATTCCTAACCCTCACCCTCACCCTCAGCCTAAACCTAACCCTAACCCTAACCCTCACAATCACCCTCACCCTCACTCTCACCCTAACCCTCACCCTCACCCTAACCCTCATCCTCACCCTAAACATCACCGTAAACCTAACACTCACCGTAACCCTAACCCTAACCCTCAACCTAAACCTAACCTCAGTTTAACCCTCACCCTCACCCTAATCCTCACCCTATCCCTAACCCTTACATAAACAAAACCCTCACCCTCACCCTAACCCTCACCCTCAACCCTAGCTCTCACCCTAAACCTAACCTTAACCCTAATCCTCACCCTCCACCTCCCCTTCCCCCTCAGCCTTACCCTAAACCTAACCTTTATCCTAACCCTAACCCTCAACCCCACCCTCACCCTAACCCTAACACTAACCCTAATGCTAACCCTCACCCTCATCGTCACCCTAAATCTAACCCTAACCCTAAAAATTACCATAACCCTAGCCCTAACCCTAACCATAAACATAAAACTCACCCTAACCCTAAACCTAACTCTAACCCTCACCCTAATCCTCACCCTCATCCTAACCCTCACCCTCATCCTGACCCTCACCATCACACTACCCTGACCCTCATCCTAACCCACACCCTCACCCTCAGCCTAACCCTTAACCTAACCCTAATCCTCACCCTAACACTCACCCTCATCCTAACCCTAACCCTAACACTCACCCTCAACCTCAACCTCACCCTCACCCTCACCTTCACACTAACTCTCAACATCACAATAAACATCACCCTAACACTAACCCTCAACCTAACCGTCCACCTCACCCTCACCCTAACCCTCACCCTGACCTTTATCCTCACACTAAACCTAAACCTAACCCTCACCCTCACCCTAACACTAACCCACACCCTAACCCTATCCCGACAACTCACCCTAACTCTCACCCTTACCCTAAAACTAACCCTAATCCTCACCCTAACCCTAACACTAAGCCTAACACTCACCCTCACCGTAACCCTCACCATCACCCTAACCCTCAACTTAACCCTAAATTTCAACCACACCCTAACCTTCACACTCAACAGAACCCGATCCTCACACGAACACTCACCATCACCCTAAACCTGACCCTCACAATAACCATCACCCTAACCCTAACTCTCACCCTAACACTATCCCTAACACTCAACCTAATCCTAACCCTCAACCTAACTTTAACCCTCACCCTAACACTAACCTTCACACTAAACCTAACCCTAATATTCACCCTCACCCTCAAACTCACCCTTACCCTCACCCTAACCCTCATCCTAACCCTAACCCTAAACCTAATGCTAACCCTAAACCTCACCTACACCCTTACCCTAACCGTCACACTAAACCTAACCATCACCCTAAACCTTTCCGTCACCCTAACCCTAACCCTCACCCTCACCCTACCCTCACCCTAACACTTACCTACACGGTAACCCTCACCCTAACCCTAAAACTAACTCTCACCCTAAACCTCACCCTAAACCTCACCACATCCCTAAGTATAACCCTGACCCTAACCCTAACTCTAAACCTAAACCTCACCATAAACTTTACCCTCAACCTAACAAAAAACCTAAACATAAATATAACACTCACACTAACCCTTACCCTAACCATCAGCCTAACACTTATCCTAACCCTAAACCTAACCCTAACCATAACCGTAATGCTAACCCTAACCCTAACACTCACACTAACTCTAACCCTAACCCTCAGCCTAACCCTCATCCCAGCCCTAATCCTAACCCTAAACCTCACCCTCACCCTAACCCTCCCCCTCCCCCTAAGTCTCACCCTAACCCTAACCCTTACCTAACCGAAACCCTCACCCTCACCCTAAACCTCACCCTCACCCTAGCCCTCACCCTAAACCTAAACCTAACCCTAATCCTCACCCTCCACCTCCCCTTCCCCCTCAGGCTTACCCTAAAACTAACCTTAATCCTAACCCTAACCCTCAACCCCACCCTCACCCTAACCTTCACCCTAACCCTAAGGCTAACCCTCACCCTCACTCTCACCCTAACTCTAACCCTAAGCCTAAAAATTACCATAACCCTAGCCCTAACCCTAACTCTAACCATAAAACTCACCCTAACACTAAACCTAACGCTAACCCTCACCCACACCTTCACCCTCATCATAACCCTCAACCTCACCCTGACCCTCACCATCACACTAACCCTAACCCTCACCCTAACCCTCACCCTCACCCTCAGCCTAAACCTATCCCTAAACCTAATCCTAACCCTAACACTCACCCTCATCCTAACCCTAACCCTAACACGCACCCTCAACCTCAACCTCACCCTCACCCTAACACTCACACTAACTCTCAACCTCACCCTAAACATCTCCCTAACACTAACCCTCAACCTATCCCTAATCCTAAGCCTCACCCTAACCCTAACCCTCAACATAACCCTAACGCTAACCCTAACCCTCACCCTCACCCTAACCCTCACCCTAACCTTTATCCTCACACTAAACTTAAACCTAATCCTAACCCTCACACTAATCCTAACCCACACCCTAAGTGTATCCCGACAATTCACACTAACTCTCACCCTAACCCTAAAACTAACCCTAACCCTCACACTAACTCTAACCCTAAGCCTAACCCTCACCCTCATCGTAACCCTCACCATCACCCTAACCCTAAATTTCAATCACACCCGAACACTCACCCTCACCCTAAACCTCAACCTCACAATAACTATCACCCTAACCCTAACTCTCACCCTAACACTAACCCAAACCCTCAACTTAATCCTAACCCTCAAGGTAACCCTAACCCTCAACCTAAACCTAACCCTCACCCTAACACTAACCCTTACACTAAACCTAACCCTAACACTCACCCTCACCCTCACCCTCACCCTAACCCTAACCTTCATCGTAACCCTAACCCTAAATCTAATGCTAACCCTAAACCTCACCCTCACCCTAACCCTAACCCTCACACTAAACCTAACCCTCACCCTAAACCTTTCCGTCACCCTAACCCTATCCCTCACCCTCACCATAAACCTCACCCTAACACTTACCCACACCCTAACCCTCACCTTAACTCTAAAACTAACTCTCACCCTTAACCTCACCCTAACCCTAACCACAACCATAAGCCTAACCCTGACCCTAACCCACACCCTAACCCTAAACCACACCCTCACCCTAACACTCACCCTAAACATTACCCTCAACCTAACCCACACCTTAACCCTAAACTTAACACTCACACTAACCCTTACCGTAATCCTCAGCCTATCCCTTATCCTAACCCTTACCCTAACCATCACCATAACTGTAACCCTCACCCTCACACTAACCTAACCCTAACCCTCAGCCTAACTCTCATCCTCACACTCACCCTAACCCTCAACCTAACTCTTACCCTCACCATAATCCTAACCCTCACCCTCAAACTAATCCTCAGCCTAACACTTACCCACAACCTAACACTCACCCTAACCCTAAATTTAACCCTAATTCTAACCCTAAACCTCAGCCTCAACTTAACCCTAACACTAACCATAATCCTCACACTAACCCTAACCCTCACCCTCACCCTCACCCTAACCCTCACCCTAACCCTTACCCTCAACATAAACCTATCCCTAAACCTAAACCTTACCCTAATTCTCACACGAACACTCAGCCTCACCCTAACCCTCACCCTAACACCAAAAATCACCCTAAACCTAACCCTCAACCTAACCCTAACACTCACACTAACCCTAACCCTAACCCTCACACTAACCCTAACCCTAACCCTCACACTCATCCTCACCCACACCCTAACCCAAACCCTAAACCTCCCCCCTCCCCCTCCCCCTCCCCCTTCCCCTCCCTCTCCCCCTCAGCCTAAAGCTCACCCTAACCCTAACCCTAAACCTTACCTAACAGAAAACCTCACCCTCACCCTCACCCTAACTCTAAACCTCACCCTAACCCTAACCCTAACCCTCACCGTAACCCTAACACTCCCACTAACCCTAACCCTAACCCTCACCCTCACCCTCACCTTCACCCTAATCCTAACCCTAACCCTCATCCTAACACTAACTCTCAGCCTCATCCTCACCCTCACCCTAACCCTAACCCACACGGTCACCCTAATCCTCACCCTAACCCTAACCCTAAACTTTTCCTAACCGAAAAACTCACCCTCAACCTCACTCTCACCCTAACCTTCACCCTCACCCAATCCCTCACCCTAACACTAACCCTCACCCTAACCCTAACCCTAAAACTCACCCTCAACCTCTACCTAACCATAACCCTAACCCTCATCCTAACACTAACGCTAAACCTAATGCTAACCCTAAAACTCACACTCACCCTAACCCTCACCCTAAACCTTACCGTCACCCTAACCCTAACCCTAACCCTCACACTAAAAGTAATCATCAGACTAACTCTACCCTTCAGCCTAAACCTCACCCTAAAACTAACCCAACCCTAATCTTTACCCTATCCTTAACCTTTAACCAAACCCTCACCATAACCCTCAGCCTCACCCTAACGCTTATGTTAAGCCTAACCCTCACACTCACCCTAACCCTCAACCTAACCCTTACCCTCACCATAATCCTAACCCTCACCCTCAAACTAATCCTCAGCCTAACACTTACCCACAACCTAACACTCACCCTAACCCTAAATTTAACCCTCACCATAAACCTAACCCTAACCCTATTCTTATTCCTAACCCTCACCCTCACCCTCAGCCTAAACCTAACCCTAACCCTAACCCTCACACTCACCCTCACTCTCACCCTAACCCTCAACCTCACCCTAACCCACATCCTCACCCTAAACATCACCGTAAAACTAACAATCACCGTAACCCTAACCCTATCCCTAACCCTAATCCTAACCTCAGCTTAAGCCTCACCCTCACCCTAATCATCAAACTAACCCTAACCCTTACCTAACCGAAACCCTCACCCTCACCCTAACCATCACCCTCACCCTAGCCCTCACCCTAAACCTAACCTTAACCCTAATCCTCAACCTCCACCTCCCCTTCCCCGTCAGCCTTACACTAAACCTAACCTTAATACTAACCCTAACCCTCAAACTGACCCTCACCCTAACCCTAACCCTAATGCTAACTCCCACCCTCATCCCGACCCTCACCATCACACTAACCCTAACCCTCACCCTAACCCTCACCCTCACACTCAGCCTACACCTATTCCTAACCCTAATCCTAACCGTAACACTCACCCTCATCCTAACCCTAACCCTAACACTCACCCTCAACCTCAAACTCACCCTCACCCTCACCCTCACACTAATTCTCAACCTCACCCTAAACATCTCCCTAACACTAACCCTCAACCTAACCGTAATCCTAATCCTCACCCTAACCCTAACCCTCACCATAACCCTAACGCTAACCCTAACCCTCACCCTAAACCTAACCCTAACCCTAACCCTAACCGTCACACTAACCCTAAACCTAACCCTCAGCCTAACCCTCATCCCAACCCTAATACTAACCCTAACCTTCACCCTCACCCTTCCCTAACCCTAATCCTCACCCTAACCCTAACCCACAACCTCACCCTCCCCATCACCCTCAGCCTAACCCTAATCCTAACATTAAACCAAACCTTCATACTCACCCTCACCCTAACCTTAACCCTATCACTATCCCTATCCCTTACCTTTACCCTAACCCTAACCCTATACCTCACCCTCAACCTAACCCTAAACCAAACCCTGACCCTTACCCTAACCCTCACCCTAACCCTGACACTAACCTTACACTCATCCTCACACTAAACCTCACCATAAACTTTACTCTCACCATAACCCTAATCGTTTCCCTAAACCTAACCCACTCTAAAACCCTAACTCTTAACCTCACCCGAAACCTCACCCTCACTCTAACACTCTTTCTAACCCTAACCCTATCCCTAATCCTAAACCTAACCCTCACCCTCAAACTCAACATAACCCTAACCCTAATCCTAAACTTAACCTTCACCCTCACTGTCACTCTAACCCTCACACTCACCCAGAAAACTCACCCTAAACCTATTCCTAACCCTCTCCCTAACCCTAACCCTCAACCTAACCATAACCCTACCCTTAACCCTCACCCTCACAAGAAACCTAAACCTAACCCTAACCCTCATCATAACCCTAATCCTCACCCACACCCTCACCCTCAACTGAACCATCATCCTCTCCCTACCCCTCAACCTCAACCTAAACATCAACTTAACCCTAACCCGCACCCTAATCCTAACCCTAACCCTAACCCTCACCCTAACCCTCACCCTAACCCTTACCCTCACCCTATCCCTAATCGTAACCCTAACCATAACACTCACACTAACCGTTACCCTCATTCTAACCCTAAACCTAACCCTAACCCTAACCTTCACCCTCACGCTGACACTCACCCTCAGCCTAACCCTAACCCTAACACTAATCCTAATTCTAACTCTCAGCCTCACGCTCACCCTAAACCTCACCCTCACCCTCACATTAACCATCACCCTCACCCTAAACATCACCCTAAACCTAACCCTCACCCTAAACCTAACCCTAAACCTCACCCTAATGCTAACCCTCACCGTAACCCTAACACTAAACCTAACCCTCACCTTAAACCTCACCCTAAACCTTATCCTCACACTAACCTTAACCCTAAGCCTAACCCCCACACTAACCCTAACCCTCACCCTATCCCTATCCCGAAACCTTACCTTAACTCTCACCTTAACCATAACCCTTACCCTAAACCTCAACCTAACCCTAACTGTAGACTTAACCCTCACCCTCACCCTCACCCTAACCCTCACCGTCACCCTAACCCTCACGCTAACACTAACCCTCAACCACACCCAAACCCTCACCCTCACCCTCACCCTAACCCACACACGAACACTCACCCTCACCCTAACCCTCAACCTTATACTAAAGTTCACCCTAACCCTAACTCGCATCCTAACCCTAACCCTAACCCTTACCCTAACCCTAACCCTCAACCTAACACTAACTCTCACCCTCACCGTCACCTTAACCCTAACCCTAACCCTAACCCTCACCCTAACACTTACCCTAAACCTAACCCTCACCCTAAACCTAACCATCATCCTAACACTAACCCTCACACTGACCCTAACCCTAACCCTCACCCTCACCCTAAACCTAACCCTCATCCTAACCCTAACTGTAAACCTAATGCTAAACGTAAACCTCATCCTCACCCTAAGCCTCACCCTAAACCTTACCCTCAACCTCACCCTAACAATAACCCTCAATCTCACCCTAACCCTCACACTAAACCTAAAACTCACCATGACCCTAACCCTAACCCTCACACTAAACCTAAACCTCACCCTCTACCTAACCCTCACCCTAACCCTAAATATAACCCTAACCCTCACCCTCACCCTAACACTCACCCTAAATTTTACCCTCATCCTAATCCAAACCCTAACCCTAAACCTAACACACACACTGACCCTAACCCTAACCCTCAGCCTAACCCTTATCCTAACCCTAAAACTAACCCTAAACCACACCCTAACCCAAACCCTAACCTTAACCCTAACCCTCACACTAACCCTAACCCTAACCCTAACCCTCAGCCTAACCCTCACCCTAACCATAACCCTAACCCTGACCCTCACCCTCACCTTAACCCTAACCCTAAACCTAACCCTCACCCTAACCCTAAACCTCACCCTAGCCCACACCTAACACTAAACCTCAAACTAACCCTGACGCTAAACCTCACCCTCATCCTAATCCTAACCCTAAATGTAACCAAAACACTTATCCTAACCCAAACCCTAAACCTAATGCTATCCCTAAACCTCACACTCACACTAACCCTCACTGTAACCCTTACTGTCACCCTAACCCTAACCCTAACCATCACACTAAAACTAATCCTCACCCTAACCTTAACCCTAACCCTCAGCCTAACCCTTACCCTAAACCTAATCCTTAGCTAAATCCTCATCCTATCCTTAACCTTAACACAAACCCTCATCCTATCCCTCACCCTCACCCTAACCCTCACTCGCACCCTAACCTTCACCCTAACACTTACCCACACCCTAACACTCACCCTAACCCCAACCATAAACCTAACCTTCAACCTAACCCTCAACATAACCCTAAACTTCACCATCACCCTAATATTCACCCTAAATTTACCCTCACCCTAGCACTTACCCTAACGCTAAACCAAAACCTCACACTAACCCTAACACTAACCCTCAGCCTAAACCTTATCCTAATCATAAACCAAATCTAACCCTCACCCTAAACCTAACCCTAACCCTAACACTAACACTAACAATCATCCTAACCCTAACCCTAAATCTAACACTAAACCTAACCCTAACACTCAACATCACCCTGACACTAACCCTAACTTTATCCCTAACCCTCACACTAACCCTAAGCCTCACCCTATACCTCACCCTCACCCTAACCCTAACCCTAAACCTAACACTCACCGTAACCCTCACCCTATCCCTAACACTAACCCTCACCCACATCCTCACACTAAACCTCACCCTAATTCTTAAATTCACCAGAACCCTAACCCTAATCCTAACCCTAATCCTCACCATAACCCTAAAACTCATGCACACCCTAACCCGAACCCGAACCCGAATCTGAACCCTCACCTACCACTCACCTTAACCCTAACCTTAATTCTAATCCTAAACCTAACCCTCACCTTCAAACTCACCCTACCTCCAACCCTAACCCTAACCCTAACCCTTACGCTCACCCTCACCTTAATCCTCACACTCATCCTAAACCTCACCCTAACCCTAACCCTACCTTTCTCCATAACTCTCAAACTAACACTAACCCTATCCCTAAACTTCACTCTTACCCTGACCCTCAAGCTCAGCCTAACCCGAACCTAACCCTATTCCTTTTCCTAACACTGACCATCACATGCAACCTATAACTAAACCTAACCCTAACCCTCACCCTAAACCTAACCTCAGCTTAACCCTCATCCTCACCCTAAAACTAACCCTAAACCTCACCCTCACCCACACCCTCAAACTAAACCTCACACTAATCATAACCTTAACACTCAGTCTAAACCTCATCCTAACCCTAACCTAACCCTAACACTCACCCTAACCCTAACCCTCAGCTTCACTTTCAATCTCACCCTCACCCTAACCCTAATAACCCTCCACCTCATCCTAACCCTCACCCTAACCCTTACCGTCACCCTAACCCTAAACCTCACCCTCACCCAAAACCTCACCCTAAAAGTTACCCACATCCTAAACCTCATCCTAACCCTAAACCTAAACCTAACCCTCACCCGAACCCTCAACCTAACCCTAACCATAACCCTAAACCTAACCCTGACCCTAACACTCACCCTAACCCTAACCCTCAAACTCACCCTAAACCTCACCCTAACCTTTACCTTCAATCTAACCAAAACCCTAACCCTAAACCGAACACTCACACTAACCTTAACCCTAATCCTCAGCCTAACCCTTATCCTAACCCCAAACCTGACTCTAACGCTCACACTCACCCTAACACTAAACCTAACCCTAACCCTAAACCTAACCATTACCCTCACCCTAACCCTAATCCTACTTACAATCAACCTAACCCTATCCTTAACCATCACCCTAATCCTAAACTTGAAACTAATCCTAACCCTCACCCTGACCCTCACCCTCACCCTAACCCTAAACCAAACCCTTACCCTAAACCTAACCCTCACCCTAAACCTAACCCTCACAATAACAGTAACCGTCACACTAACCCTAACACTAACCCTCACCATAACCCTGACCCTCACCCTCACCCTAACCCTCACCCTCACCCTAAATTTCACCCTCACCCTAAACATCACCCTAATCCTAGTCCTCACCCTAACCCTAACCCTAACCCTCACCCTAAACCTAACCTCAGCTTAACCCTCACCTTCACCTTAATCCTCACCGTAAACCTAACCCTTACCTAATGGAAAACCTCATCCTCACCCTCACCCTAACCCTAAACCTAACCCTAACAATAACCATAACTTTAACCCGAACCCTAACCCTAAAACTCACCCTAAACCTAATCCTAACCCTAACCCTCACACTCACCCTCACCCTCACCCTCATCATTACTCTCACCCTGAGCCTCAACATCAACTAACCCTCACACTAACCCTAACCATCACCCTAAACCTAACCCTCACCCTCACTTTCACCCTCACCCTCAGCCTAACCGTAACCCTAACTCTAATCCTAACCCTAACACTCACCCTGACCCAAACCCTAAAACTAACCCTCATCCTCAGCCTCACCCTCACTCGCACCCTCACCCTAACCCTCACCCTCACCCTCACACTAACCCTCAACCTCACCCTAAACATCACTCTAAACCTAACCCTCACTTTAACCCTAACACTCACGCTAACCCTAACGCTAACACAAACCCTCACTCTCACACTAACCCTCACCATAACCATTATCCTCACACTAACCCTAACCCTAACCCTAACCCTCAAACTAACACTAACCCTAACCCTAAACCTATCCCGACACCTCAACCTAACTCTCAACCTAACCCTAACCCTAATCCTAACCCTCACCCTAATCCTAACTGTAAACCGAACCATCACCCTCACCCTAACCCTCCCCATTACCCTAACCCTCACCCTAACCCTAAGCCTCAACCACACCCTAATCCTGACCCTCACCCAAAGCCTCAAACTAACCCGAAAACTCACCCTTACCCTAACCCTCACCCTCACAATAAACATGACCATAACCCTAAATCTCAATCTAACACTAACCCTAACCCTTACCCTAAACCTAAGCCTCAACCAAACCCTAACCCTCACCCTGAGCCTCACCCTGACCTAACCCTATCCCTAACCCTCACTCTAACACTTACCCTCACCCTAACCCTAATGCTCATCCTCACTGTAAAGCTCACCCTAACACTTTCCCACACCCTAAACTTCACCCTAATGCTAACCCTAAACCTACCACTCACCTTAAGCCTCGTACTAAGCCTAACCATAACCCTAAACCTAGCACTCATCCTAACCCTCACCCTCACCCTAACCCTCACCCTCAACCGAACCCTCACCCTAACCTTTACAGTCAACCTAACCCAAACCCTAACCATATACCTAACACTCACATTAACCCTAAACCTAACCCTCAGCCTAACCTTTATCCTAACCCTAAACCTAACCCTCACCCTAACACTAAACATAACCCTAACCCTCACCTTCACCATAAACCTAACCATTGACCTCACCCTAACCCTAAACCTATCCCTAACCCTCACCCTCACCCTAAGCCTCACCCTCATCCTAACCCTCACCCTGACACTAACCCCAACCTTCACCCTAAACCTATCCTCAATGTAACCGTAACCCTCACACTAACCCTCACGCTTACCCTCACCCTCACCCGAACCCTAACCCTAACACTAATCCACACCCTCACCCAATCCTCACCCTAACCCTAACCCTAACCCATACCTAACCGAAAACCTGACCCTCACCCTCACCCTCAGCCTAAACCTCACGCTCACCCAGGCCATCACCCTAACTCTAACCCTCACCCTAACCCTAATCCTAACCCTCATCATCACCCTCACCCTAACCCTAAACTTAACCCTAACCCTGATCCTAACACTAACCCTACCCCTAATTCTAACCCTAAACCTTACACTCACCCTAACCCTCTCTTTAACCATTACCGACACCCTAACCCTAACCCTAATCCTCAAACTAAACCTAGCACTCAACCTACCCTATACCTACCCCTCAGCCTAACCCTCACCCTCAACCTAAACCTAAACCTAATCCTCACCCTATCACTAAACTTAACCCTAATCCTCACCCTCACCCTAAACCTACCCCTCAACCTAACCCTCACCCTAAACCTCACCCTAACCCTAACCCTCACCCTAAACCTAACCATCACCCTAAACCTAACCCTCACACTAACCCTAACACTCAACCTCACCCTCACCCTCACAATACCCCTAACGCTAACCCTAATCCTAACCCTGACCCTCACCCTCAGCCCAACACTAACGCTAACCCTATTCCTAATCCTAACCCTCACCCTCAACCTCACCCTCACCCTCACCCTAACCATCACCCTCACCCTAAACATCACCCTAACCCTAACCCTAACATTACCCTAAACTTAACCCTAACCCTCACCCAAAACCCTAACCCTCATCCTACCCTAACCCTAACCCTCATCTTCACCCTAGCCCTCATCCTAACCCTAATCTTAACAATAACCCTAACCCTAACCATAAAACTCACCCTAACCCTAATCAAAACGCGAACCCTCACCCTCTTCCTCACCGTCACCCTAACTTACACCCTAAACCTACCCCTCACCCTAACACTCACACTAACCCTAACCCTCAACCTAAACCTAAAACTAACCCTCACTCCTAAACCTAACCCTAACCCTCACCCTCACCGAAACCCTCAACCTCAGAATAACCCTAACCCTAACCCTAATCCTAAACCTAACCCTAACACTCACCCTCAACCTAACCCTAAACTTAACCCTCACCCTCAACCTCACCCTCAACCTCAGCCTAACCCTAAACCTCACACTAACCCTAACCCTCACCCTCACCCAAGCCCTAATACTAACTGTAACCCTCACCCTCAACCTCACCCTCAACCTAACCCTCAAACTCACCCTCACCCTAACCCTCACCCTCACACTAAACTTCACCCAAACCCTAACCCTCACCCTAACCCAAATCGTAACCTTAACCCTAACCCTCACCCTAACCTCAACGATCTATGTAACACTCACATGCAACCTAAACCTCACCCTAACACTCATCCTCACACTAAACCTAACCCTAACCCTAACCCTTATCCTCACACTAAACCTAACCCTCACCATAACCCTAAACCTAATCTAACCCGTTCCCTAACGCTAACCCTAATACTAAACCTCACCCTCATACTAAACATCAAACTAACCCTAACCCTAACCCTAACCCTAACACTAACCCTCACCCAAAACCTACCCCTCAACCTAACCCTCACCCTCACCCTAGCCCTCACCCTAATCCTAACCCTACCCCTCACCCTAACCCTCACCCTAACCCTAACCCTCACCCTAAACCTAACCCTAACCCTCACCCTCACCCCAAACCTCATCGTCACCCTAACACTCAACCTAAACCAAACCCTCACCCACACCCTAACCCACACACCCACCCGAAGCCTAAACTTACCCGAACCCAAACCCTCACCCTAACACTCACCCTCACCCTAACCTTCATCCTCACAATAAACATCACCCTAACCCTACCCCTGAGCCTAACCCTAACCCTCTACCTAAACATAACCCTCAGCCTGACCCTCACACTAACCAGAACCCTAATCCTAACCCTTACCCTAACCCTAACCCTCAACCTAAACCTAACCCTAACCCTTACCAACACCGTCACCCTAAACCTAACCCTAACCCTAACGGTAACCCTAAACCTCACCTTGACCCTAATCCTCACACTAACCCCTACCCTCACCATAACCCTAAGGCTAACCCAACCCTAATCCTCACCGTAAACCTAACCCTCGCCCACACCCTAACCATCACCATCACCCAAACGTTCATCCTCACCCTAACACTCACACAAATGCTAACCCTAACCCTTATCATAAACTTAACCCTCACCCTCACCCTCACCCTAAGCCTAAACCTAAACCTAAACCTAAAACTAAACTTCACACTCAGCCTAAACCTAACCCTGACCCTAACTCTCACCCTATCGCTAACGCTAAACCTACACCTCACCCTCACCCCAACCCTCACCCTAACCCTTATCCTCAAACTAACCCTCACCCTAACACTAACACTAACCATCACATTAACCCTAATCCTCAACCGATACCTCACCCTAACCCTAACACTAACCGAAAACCTAACCCTCACACTCACCCTCACCCCAATACTCACCCTCACCATAAACATCACCCAAACCTTAACCCTCATCCTTAACCGAAACCTAACCCTCACCCTAAACCTAACCCTATCCCTGACCCTAACGTCACCGTATCACTAACGCTAACCCTACACCTCACGCTCACCCTAACCCTCACAAAAACTCTTATCCTCACACTAACCCTAACCATAACCCTAACCCTAACCCTCACACTAAACCTAAGCCTCACCGTAACCCTAACCCTACCCCTCAGCCTAACCCTCACCCTAAACCTAACCCTAACCCAAATCCTCATCCTATCCTTAACCTTAACCCAAAACCTCACCCTATCCCTCACCCTAACCCTAACCCTCACCCTTATCCTCACCCTCACCTGAACCCTAACCCTCACCCTCAACCTAACTCTCACCCTAACACTTACCCACAGGCTAACACTCACCCTGACCCGACCAATAAACCTAACCTTCACCCTAACCCTAAACTTCACTGTCACCCTAATATTCACCCTAAACTTTACCCTCACCCTAACACTTACCCTAACCCTAAACCTAACCCTCACACTAACCCTAACTCTAACCCTCAGCCGAACCCTTATCCGAACACTAAACCTAACCCTAACCCTCAACTTTAACCTAAAACTAACCCTAAACCTAACACTAACCCTCATCCTAATCCTAAACCTCACTCTCACCCTCCACATCACCCTCAGCCTAACCCTAATCCTAACCCTAATCCTAACACTCACTCTCACCCTCACCCTAACTCTAACCCTAAACCTAACCCTAACACTCACAATCACCCTCACCCTAACCCTAACCGAATTCCTAACCCTAACACTCAACATAAACCTCACCCTATCCCTAACACTAACCCTAACCCTCATCCTCACACTAAACCTCACCCTAATTCTTAAATTCACCAGAACCCTAACCCTAATCCTAACCCTAATCCTCACCATAACCCTAACCCTCATGCACACCCTAAACCTCACCAGAACCCTCATCCTCACACTAACACTCACCCTAACCCTAACCTTAACCCTAATCCTAAACCTAACCCTCACCTTCAAACTCACCCTAGCTCTAACCCTAACCCTAATACTAACCCTCACCCTAATCCTCACACTCACCCTAAATCTCACCCTAAACCTAACCCTACCCCTCTCTGTAACTCTCAAATTAACCCTAACCCTACACTTCACCCTCACCCTGACCCTCAAGCTCAGACTAACCCTAACCCTAACCCTATTCCTAATCCTAACCCTTACCCACATATTCAACCTAAACCTAACACTAACCCTAACCCTCAACCACACCCTGACCCTCACCCTCACCCTAACCCTCACCTCACCCTAAACATCACCCTAACCCTAACCTTCACCCTAACCTTAACCATAACCCTCACCCTAACCTTAAACTCAGCTTAACCCTCACCCTCTCCCTAATTTTCACCCTAAACCTAACCCTTACCTAAACGAAACCCTCACCCTCACCCTCACCCTAACAATAACCCTAAAAATAACCCTAACTCTAACTCTAACAGTAACCCTAAAACCCACCCTAAAATTAAACCTCAACCTCACCCTCACCCGCAACGTAACCCTAACCCTCACACTAACCATAATCTTAACACTCAGCCTAAACATCATCCTAACCCTAACCCTAACCCTAACCCTCACCCTAACCCTAACCCTCACCTTCACTTTCACCCTCACCCTCACCCTAACCCTAACCGTAACCCTCATCCTCAACCTCACCCTCACCCACACCTTCACACTAACCTTCACCCTCACCCTCACCTTCACACTAACACTAAACCTCACATTAAACATCACCCTAACCCTAAACCTCACCGTCACCCTAACCCTAACCCTAACACTAACACTAACCCTAACCCTCACCATCACCCTAACCCTCACCCGAATACTTAACCTCACAATAACCATAACCCTAACCCTACCCCTCAAACTAACCCTAACCCTTACCCTAACCCTATCCCGACACCTCACCCTGTCACCATAACCCTAACCCTAACCCTAACCCTAACCATCACCCTAACCTGAACCGTAAACCTAACCCTCACCCTCACCCTAAACCTCACCGTCTCCCTAACCTTCACCCTAAACCTAAGCCTCAACCACAACCTATCCCTCACTCTCACCCGACCCCTCACTCTCACCCGAGCACTCACCCTTACCCTAACCCTCACCCTCAAAATAAACATCACCCTAACCCTAACTCTCACCCTAACACTAACCCTAACCCTCACCCTAACCCTAAGCCTCAACCTAACCTAACCTTCACCATGAATCTCACCCTAACCCAACCCTAACCCTAATCCTCACCCTAACCCTTACCCTAACTCTAACACTCACCCTAAAACTAACCCTCACCCTACCACTAACACTGACTATACCTAAAACTAACACTCTTCCTCACCCTCTACCTCACCCTTACCCTAAACCTAACCCTCATCCTAACCTTAACCCTAAACATAAAGCTAACCCTAAATCTCACCCTCAGCCTAACCCTCACCCTAAACCTTACCCTCACCCTAATCCTCACACTATCCCTAATCTTAACCCTAACCCCAACCCTCACCCTCACCCTAACCCTAATGCTAACCCTAACCCTCCACATCACCCTAACCCTCACCCTAACCCTTTCCCTCACCCTAACCCTAACACTTACCCTCACCCTGACCCTCACCCTAAAAGTTACCCACACATAAAACCTCCCCCTAACCCTAACCTAAAAATAACCCTCATCTTAACCCTAACCCACACCCTAGCTGTCACCCTCACCCTCATCCTCACCATAATACTTACCCTATTCCTAACCCTCACCCTCAGCCTCACCCTAACTCTAAACCTAACACTCACCCTCACCCTCACCCTAACCCTATCCATAACGCTCACCATAGCGCTAACCTTCACCCTATACCTCAACCTCACCCTAAAACTAAAGGAAAGCCTAAGCCACACCCTAACCCTCACCCTAACCCTAACACTAACCCTTATCCTTATTGCCACACTATACATCACCCTAACCCTTAACTTTGCCATAACCCTAACCCTAACCATAACCCTAATTCTTGCCCTAACCCTAACCCTCAACCTAATTCTAACCCTATCCCTAACCCTCCCCCTCCCCCTAACCCTAACCCTTACCCTAACACTCACCCTCACAATAAACATCAACCTAACCCTAACTATCACCCTAACACTAACCCTAACCCTCACCCTAAACCTAAGCCTCAACCTAACCCTAACCTTCACCCTGAAACTCAACCTAACCCAACCCTAACCCTAACCTCACCCTAAACCTTACCCTAACCCTAACACTCACCCTAAAACTAACACTCACCCTAGCACTAACCCAAACACTCTACCTAAAACTAACACTCTTCCTCACCCTCGACCTCACCCTCACCCTAAACATAACCCTCATCCTAACCCTAACCCTAAACCTAATGCTAACCCTAAATCTCACCCTCAGCCTAACCCTCACCCGAAACCTTACCCTCACCCTAACCCTAACCCTCAGACTAAACCTATCCCTCACCCTAACCCTAACCCTAAACCTCACACTAAACCTAACCCTCACCCTAATCCTAACCCTACCCCTCATCCTATCCACCCTAAACTTAACCCTAACCCTAATCCTCACCCTATCCCTAAACTTAACCCTAACCCCAAACCGCACACTCACCCTAACCCTAATGCTAACCCTACCCCTCCACATCACCCTAGCCCTCACCCTAACCCTAACCCTTACCCTCACCCTAACCCTTACCCTAAAAGTTACCCACACCCTAAACCTCCCCCTAACCCTAACCCTAAACCTAACCCTCAACCTAACCCTAACCCACACACTTACTGTCACCCTCACCCTCATCCTAACCCTAATACTTACTCTACTCCTAACCCTCACCCTCACACTCACCCTAACACTAAACCTAACACTCACCCTCACCCTCATTCTAACCCTATCCCTAAGCCTTACCATAGCGATAACCCTCACCCTATACCTCAACCTCAACCTAAAACTACATGTAAGCCTAACCCTCACCCTAACCCTAACACTAACCCTAATCCTCATCCTCAGACTATACATCACCCTAACCCTTACCTTCACCATAACCCTAAGCCTAACCCTAACCCTAATTCTCACACTAACCCTAACCCTCACCCTCACCCTCACCCTCACCGTAACACTCAACCTAACCCTAAACCTAACCCTAATCTTAAAGCTAACCCTCACCCTCAAACTAACCCTAACCCTAACCCTCACCCTCACCCTAACAATAACCTGCACCCTTAACCTAAACCTGACCCTAACACTAACCCTTACCCTAACCCTCAAACTAATTCTAACCCTATCCCTAACCCTCACCCTCCCACTAAAACTAATCCTAACACTAACCCTCAACCTAACCCTAATCCTCACCCACACCAAAACCCTCTCTCTCACCCGAACACTCACACTTCCCCGAACACATATCCTCACCCTATCACTCACCCTCACCCTAAACATCACCCAAACCCTACCCCTTACCCTAAACCTAACCCTAACCCACACCCTAACCGTAACCTTCAACCTAACCCTCAACCTCACGCTATTCTCACCATAACCCTAACCCTTACCTAAAAGAATCCCTCACCCTAAACCTCACACAAACCCTCTCCTCACCCTAGCCCTCAGGCTAAACCTATCCCTAACCCTAACCCTCTCCCTCACCCATAACATCACCCTAACCCATACCCTCAGGCTAACATTAACGCTAACCCTATTCCTAATCCTAACCCTCATACATACCCTCACCCTAAACCTAACCCTAACACTAAACCTCACCCACACCCTCACACTCACCCTCACCCTCACCCTCACCGAACGCTCACCCTCACCCTAAACATCACCCTAACACTAACCCTCACCGTAAGCCTAACCCTAACCCTCACCCTAACCCTAACCTCAGCTTAACCCTCAACCTCAACCTAAACTTCACCATAACCCTAACCCTAAGGTAAATGAAAACCTCACCTCCACCCTCACACTAACCCTCACACTCACCCTAGCTCTCACCCTAACCCTAAACCTAACCCTTACCCTCCACCTCGCCCTCCCCCTCCCCCTCAACCTAAACCTAACCCTAACCATAACCCTAACCCTAACACTCACACTAACACTAACCCTTACCCTAACCCTTACTCTAACCCTAACGCTAACCCTAAACCTTACCCTCACCCTAACCCTCACCCTAAACCTTATCCTCATACTAACCCTAACCTAACCCTAACCCTAGCATTAAACCTAACACTATCCCGACACCTCACCCTAACAATCACACTAAAACTAAACCTAACCCTAACGTTCACCCTTACTCTAAATCTAAACCTAACCCTAACCCTCACCATAACACTCAACGTCACCCTATCACTCAACCTAACCCTAACCCTCAACCACACCCTAACCCTCACCCTCACCCTAATGCTCACCCTCAACTAAACACTCACCCTCACAATAAACATCACCCTAACCCTAAATCTCACCCTAACCCTAACACTAACCCTCACCCTAACCTTAACCCTCAACCTAAACCTAACCCTCACCCTGACCTTCAACATAAGCCTAACCCAAACCCTTACCCTAACCCTAACCCTCACCCTAACAGTAACCGTCACACTAACCCTAACACTAACCCTCACCCTCACCCTTACCTTCACCTTCACCCTAACACTAACCCTCATCCTAACCCTAACGGTAAACCTAATGCTAAAGCTAAAGCTCATCCTCACCCTTAACCTCACTCTAACCCTTACCCTCACCCTAACCTTAACCCTCACACTAAACCTAACACTCAACCTAACCCTAAACCTACCCCTCAGCCTAAACCACACCCTAAACCTAACCCTAACCCTAATCCTCACCCTATCCCTAAAGTTAACCCTAACAATCACCCTAACCCTCACCCTCACACTAACCCTCATGCTAAACCTAACACTCACCCTCAACCTAACGCTCAACCTAACCCTTACCCTAACCCTAACCATAAACCTCACCCTCATCCTAACCCTCACCCTAAACCTTACCTACAGCCTAACCATCACCCTAAGCCTAACCCTAAACCTAACCCTCACCCTAACCCTCACCCTAAACATAACCCTAACTCTCACCCTCACCCTCATCCTAAACCTAACCCTTACCATCACCCTCATCCTAACTCTATCCCTCACGCTCAACCTCACCCTCACCCTCAACCTAACTCTCACCCTCTCCCTAAACCTCAACCTCACCCTAAACTTCACCCTAACCCCAAACCTAACCCTAAACTTAACCCTCTACCTCCCCTTAACCCTCAGCCATACCCTAACCCTAACCCTAATCATAACCCTAACACTCAACCCCACCCTCACCCTAACCCTAACCATAATCCTAAAGCTAACCCTCACCCTCACACTCACCCTAACCCTAACCCTAAAAGTCACTCTAAACGTAATCCTAATCCTAACCCTCACCCTCATTCTAACCCTCACCCTCACCTGACCCTCACCATCACACTAACCCTCACACTATCACTTACCCTCACACTAACCCTAACCCTAACCCTCACGCTCAACCTCACCCTCACCCACACCCTCACCCTAATCCATACACTCACACTCACCCTCACATTAACCCTCAACCTCACCCTAAACATCACCGTAAACCTAATCCTCACCCTAACCCTAACCCTAACCCTCACCCTAAAACTAACACTCACCCTAACGCTAACGCTAACCCTAACTCTCACCCTCACCCTAACCTTCACCCTAACCCTTATCCTCACACTAACCCTAACCCTAACCCTAACACTTGCCCTCACACTAAACCTAAACCTCACCCTAAAACTATCCCGACCCTATCTCACCCTAACACAAACCCTAACGCTAACACTCACCCTAACCCTAAACGTAACCCTCACCCGAACACTCACACTCACCATATCCCTCACTCTCATAATAAACCTCACCCTAACCCTAACTCTCACCCTAACACTAACCCTAACCCTCACCCTAAAACTAACCCTCAACCTAACCACAACCCTCACTCTTACCCTCACAGTAACCCACTCCTAACCCTAACACTCACCCTCACCATCTAACTCACCCTAAACCTAACCCTAACCCTAACCCTCACCCTCACCCTCACCCCAAATCTCACACTCACCCTAAACCTCACCCTAATCCTACCCCTACCCCTCTCCCTAACCCTCACTCTAAACCTAAACCTAACCATAACCCTCCCCTTAAACCTAAACCTCACACTAACCCTAAACCTGTCATTAACCCTCAACCTAAACCTAATCCTCACCCACACCCTAACCCTCACCCTCAGCCTAAACCGAACCCTCAGCCTCAACTTAACCTTCACCCTACACATCACCCAAACCTTAACCCTCACCCTAACCCTAACCCTAAAACTAACCCCCACCCTAACCCTCACCCTAACACTTATTCTCACCCTAACACTAAACCTAACCTTCACCCTCACCCTGCCTCTCACCCTCAGCCTAAATCTAACCCTATTCCTAATCCTAATCCTCACACTCACCCTCACCCTATCCCTAACCCTAACACTGACCATGACCCTCACACTAGCCTTAACGCTTAACCTAATCCTAAACCTAACCATAAGGTTCACCCTCACCCTGACCCTCACCCTCAGCCCAACACTAATGCTAACCCTATTTCTAATCCTAACCCTCACCCTCACCCTCACCCTAATAATAACCCTAACCCTAACCGTCACCCTCACCCTAACCATCACCCTTACCCTAAACATCATCCTAACCGTAACAATCACCCTAACCGTAATCCTAACCCTCACCCTAAACCTAACCTCAGCTTAACCATCAACCTCAACCTAATCCTCACCCTAACCCTAACCCTTACCTAACGAAACTCTCACCCTCAACTTCACCCTAACCCTCACCCTCACCGTAGCCCTCACCCTAACCCTAACCCTCACCCTCAACCTCCCCTTCCACCTCAGCCTTACCCTAACACTAACCCCAAACTTAACCCTAACGCTCAACCCCACCCTCACCCTAATCCTAACCCTAACGCTAAACCTAACCCACACCCTCACTTTCACCCTAAGACTAACGCTAACAATAAGCCTAAACCTAACCCTAAACCTAAACTTAAAACTCAACCTAACCCTAATCCTAAACCTAAACATCACACTCACCCTCATTCTAACCCTCACCCTCACCCTCACCATCACCATCACACTAACCCTCACACTAACCCTAACACTCACCCTAACCCTAACCCTCACCTTCAATTTCACCCTCACCCTCAGCCTAAGCCTAACCCTAAACCTAAGCCTAACCCTAACCCTCACCCTAAACCTAAACCTCACCCTAACCCTATCCCGACAACTCACCCTAACTCTCACCCTAACCCATACCCTAACCCTAACCCTCACCCTAACCTTAACCCTAAACCTAACCCTCACGCTCACCCTAACCCTCACCGTCACCCTAACCCTAATCCTAACCATGACCCTCACCCTAACCCTTATCCTCACCCTAACCCTTAACCTAATACTGACCATAACCCTCACACTAACCATAACCTTTACCCTAACCCTAACCCTAACCATAATCTTCACCCTCACCCTGACCCTCACCCTCATCCCAATACTAACGCTAACCCTGTTTCTAATCCTAACCCTCACCCTAAAATTAACCCTAACCATAACCGTCACCCTCACCCTCACCCTAACCATCAACCTCACCCTAAACATCACCCTAACCCTATCCCTCACCCTAACCGTAATCCTAACCCTCACCCTAAACCTAACCTCAGCTTAACCATCAACCTCACCCTAATCCTAACCCTAACAATAACTCTTACCTAAGCAAAAGCCTCACCCTCACCCTCACCCTCACAATAACCCTCACCCTCATTCTAACCCTAACCCTAACACTAACCCTCACACTAAACCTAATTCTCACCCACACCCTAACCCTCTCCCTCACCTGAACCCTCACCCTAACACTCACCCTCACCCTAAACACCACCCAAACCCTAACCCTTACCCTAAACCTAAACCTAACCCTCTCCCTAACCGTAACCCTCAACCTAACCCTCAACTTCAGGCGAATCCTCACCATAACCCTAACCCTTACCTAAAAGAAACCCTCACCCTACTATCACACTAACACTCTCCCTCACCCTAGCTCTCAGCCTAAACCTATCCCTAGCCCTCACCATCACCCTCACCCTTGACCTCAACCTAACTCTTACCCTCACCCTAACGCTAACCCTAACAATAATCATAATCCTCACACTAACCATAACACACACCCTAACCCTAAACCTAACCTTAACCCTAAACTTCACCCTCAGCCTAACTCTAACCCTAACTCTATGGCTAATCCTAACCCTCACAACCAACCTCACCCTAAACCTAACCCTAACACTAACCCTCACCCTGACACTCACCTCACCCTTAACGAACGCTCACCCTCACCCTAAACATCACCCTAACCCTAACCATCACCCTAAGCCTAACCCTATCCCTCACTCTAACCCTAAACTCAGTTTAAACCTCACCCTCAACCTAATCTTCACCCTAACCGTAACCCTAAGGTAAATGAAACCCTCACACTCACCCTCTCACTAACCCTCCCCCTCACCCGAGCCCTCACCCTAACCCTAACGCTAACCTTTACCCTCTACCTCCCCCTCCCCCTCCCCCTCAGCGTAAAGGTAACCCTAACCATAAGCCTAACCCTAACCCTCACCATCAAACAAATCTTCACCCTAACCCTTACCCTCACACTTACCCTAACCCTAATCCTAACCCTCACCGTCACCCTAATCCTAACCCTAACACTAACCCTAACCCTCATCCAAATCCTAAACCTAACACTAACATTAACCCTCACCCTCATCCTAAAGCTCACCCTAACACTTACTCTCAACCTCAAACTAAACCTAACCCTAACCCTATCCATAACCGTAACCCTCACCCTAACCCTAACCCTCACCCTAACCCTACCACTCTCCTTCACCCTCACCCAAATCCAAACACTAACAATAACCCTAACCCTCACCCTCACCCTCACCCTATCCCTCACGTTAACTCTTACACTCACCCTCACCTTTACCATAAACCTCACCCTCTACCTCACACTAACCCTAAACCTTACCCTCACCCTAACCCTAACCGTAACCCTCAACCTAACCCATATACTAACCATAACCATCACCCAAACCCTAACCGTCACTCTCACCATCACCCTCACCCTAAGCCTTACCCTCTCCCTAAAGCTAAATCTAACCCTAAACCTAATCCTAACCCTCACACTCACCATACCCCTCACCCTAATGCTAACCCTAACCATAAACCTCACCCTCATCCTAACCCTCATCATCACCCGAACAATCACCCTAACTCTAACCCTCACCCAAACAATAAACATCACCCTAACCCTAATACTCAACCTAACGCTAACGCTAACCCTCACCCTAACCCTAACACTCACACTAAACCTAACCCTACCCCTCACACTAACCCTTACCCTAACCCTAACCCACACCCTAAACCTAGCACTCACACTTACCCTAACCCTAACCCTCACCCTCACCCTCACCCTAACCCGAACCCTAACCTTAATTCTATCACTAACCCTCACCCTCACCCCCGCCCTAACCCTAACCCTCATCCTAACACTCACCCTAAACCTCACTGTAAGCCTACCCCTCACTCTAACCCTAACCCTTACCCTCACCCTCACCCTAAGCCTACCTCTAACCCTAACCTTCACCCTAACCATCACACTAACACTCACAATAATCCTAACCCTCACCCTCACCTCACCCTCAACCTAACTCTCACCCTCAAACTAAACATCACCCTAACCCAAAACCTCACCCTAAACCTAACCCTAACCCTCACGTTCACCCTAGCCTTCATCTTAACCCTAATCCTAACAATAACCCTAACCCTAATCCTAAAACTCACCCTAACACTAATCCTAAGGCAAACCCTCACACTCTTCCTCACCCTCACCCTAACCTTGACCCTCAACCTCACCCTCACCCTAACCCTCACACTAACCCTAACCCTCAACCTAAACCTATCCATAACGTTCACCCCTAAACCTAGCCCTTACCATCACCCTCATCCAAACCCTCAATGTCAGCCTAACCCCAAACCTAACCCTAAACCTAAACCGAACCCTAACACTCAACCTAACCCTCACCCTCACCCTCAACCTAACCCTCACCCTCACCCTAAATATCACCCTAACCCTAACCTTCACCCTAACCCTAAGCCTAATCATAACCCTCACCCTAACCCTAACGATAACCCTAAACCTCACCCTCAACCTCACCCTCAACCTAACCTTTAACCTCACACTAACCCTACCTCTAACCCTAAACCTTACCCTCACACTAACACTAACCCTCACCATAACCCTAAACCTAACCCTCAACCTAACCCTCAACCTAACCCTTACACTAACCCTAACCCTTTCCCTAAATCTAACCCTAACAGGATCTCTCAACCTCATAGTATACATCACCCTAACGCAAACCCTCACACTAAGCCTAACCCTAAAACTCACCCTAAACTTAAACCTGAACCTAACCCTCACCCTCCCCTAATCCTCACCCTAACCCTCACCCTAAACCTTACCTAAACGAAGCCCTCACCCTCAACCTAACCCTCACCCTAAACCTTACCCTCAAACTAAACTTAACCCTAACACTGACCCTAACGCTAAAACTACCACTCAGCCTACTACTCACACTAACCCTCAGCATAACCCTAACCCTCACCCTAAAACTAAACAAAACCCTCACCCTCACCCTAAACCTTACTGTCACCCTAAAACTCAACCTAAACCTAACCCTCACCCACACCCTAACCCTCACCCTCACCCGAACACTAACCCTCACCCTAACCCTAAACCTCACCATAAACATAACCCTAACGCTAACCCTCACCCAAATCCCAACCCTAACCCTCCCCCTAACCCTAACACTCACACTAACCCTCAATCTCAACATAATTCTCACCCTAAAAATAACCCTAACCATTACCTAACTGAAAAACGCACCCTCACTCTCACCCTAACCCTCAACCTCACCCTAGCCCTCACCCTAACCCTAATCCTAACCCTATCCCTAACGTTAACCCTATCCCTTACCCTCACCCTAACCCTCACCCTAACCCTAACCCTAAACTTCACCCTAACAGTCACCCTATACCTAACACTAACCCTAACCCTCACCCTCACCCTAACCCTCACCCTAACCCTATTCCTACACCTCACCCTAACTCTCAACCTAACCCTAACCCTAATCCTCACCCTAAACCTAACCCTCGCCCACACCCTAACCGTCACCATCACCCGAACGCTCATCCTCACACTAACACTCACACTAAACCTAACCCTAACCCTAATCCTAAACCTAACCCTCAACATCACCTTATGCCTAACACTCACCTTCACCATAAACATCACCCTAACCCTAACCTTCATGCTAAACCTAACCCTAACACTCACCCTAAACTTAACCCTCACCCTAACGCTCACACTATCCCTAACGCTAACGCTACACCTCACCCTCAACCTAAACCTGAAGCTAACCCTTTTCCTTACACTAACCCAAACACTAACCCTAAACCTAAACCTCACACTAACCCTAATCCTCACCCAATCCCTAACCCTAACCCTAACCCTCACCCTCAACCTAAGTCTAATGCTAACCCTAAGTCTCACCCTCACCCTAACCCTCACCCTAAACGTTACATTCATCCTAACCCTAACCCTCACCCTAAATCTCACCCTAACCCTTATTCTCACCCTAACCCCCAGACTAACCCTAACCCTAAACCTAATGCTCACCCTAACCCTCACCCTAAACCTCACCCTAACACTTACCCTCACACTAACCCTATCCCTGTCCCTAACCCTAACCCTAACTCTCACCAGAACACTCACCCTCACCGTAACTCTCACTCTCGCTCTAAACATCACCTTAAACCTAACCCTTACCCTAAGCCTAACCCTAACCATCACCGTAACCCTAACCCTCACACTAAGCTTAACCCTCAACCTCACACTCACCCACACCCTCATCCTAACCATACCTTCATCATTACACTCACCCTCACCCTCACCCTCACCCTAACCCTAACCCTAAAACATACCCTCAGCCTAATTCTCACCCTGAACCTGACCCTAAACCTTACCTAACCAAAAACCTCACCCTCACCCTAAAACTCACCATCACCCTAGCCCTCACACTAACACTAACCCTCAACCTAACCCTAACCATACCCCTAACCTTAACCTCACCCTAACCTTAAACCTAATCCTAACCCTAACACTCATCCTAACACTAAACCTAAACCTAATGATAACCCTAAACCTCACACTCACCCTAACCCTCAACCTAACCCTTACCTTCACCCTAACCCTAACCCTAACCTCCACACTAAACCTAACACTCACTCTAACCTTAACCCTAACCCTCGGCCTAACCCTCACCCAAAACCTAACCATAACCCTAATCCTCACCCTATCCTTAACCTTAACTCAAACCGTCACTCTAACCCTCACCCTCACCCTAACTCTCACAGTAACCCTTACCCTCACACTAACCCTAACCCTATCCATCCACCTAACACTCACCCTATCACTCACCCTCACACTAACCCTCACCCTAACACTTATCCTAGCCATCACCCTCATCCTAACTCTAATGCTAACCCTATCTCTCACCCTCACACTAACACTCACCCTAACCCTCAACCGAAACCTTACTGTCACCATAACCCTAACACTAACTCTAAACCATAACCTCACCCTCACCCTAACCCTCGCCAACACCCTAACCCACACCATCACCCGAACCCTCATAATCATTCTAACACTCACACTAACCCTAACCCTAACTCTAATCCTAAACCTAACCCTCACCCTCACCCTCACCCTCAACCTAACTCTAACCCTATCCCTAAACCTAATCCTCACTCTCACACTCACCCTCAACCTAAAACTCACCCTCACCATAAACAACACCATAACTCTAACCCTATCCCTAAACCTAATCCTCACTCTCACACTCACCCTCAACCTAAAACTCACCCTCACCATAAACATCACCCTAACCCTAACCCTCACCCTAAACCTAATCCTAACCCTCACCCTAAACCTAACCCTCACCCTAACGCTCAACCTATCCCTAACGCTAACCCTACACCTCACCCTCACACTAACCCTCACACTAACCCAAATTCTCACCCTATCCCTAACCCTCACACTAACCATCTCCCTCACCCTAACTCTAATGCGAACCCTAACTCTCACACACACTAACCCTCACCCTAAACCTCACCCTAACCCTTACCCTCACCCTAACCCGCACACTAATCCTAACCCTAATGCTCACCCTAACCCTCACCCGAAACCTAAACCTAACCCTCACCCTAACCCTCACCCTCACCCTAACCCTAACCCTATCCCTAACCGTAACCCAAACCCTAACTCTGACCTCAACACTCACGCTCACCCTAACCCTCACACGAAACATTACCCTAACCCTAACCCTCATGCTAACCCTTACCCCAATCCTAAACCATTCCCTAACCCTCACCCTCACCCTCAACCTCAACCTAAGCCTAAAGCTACCCCTAACCCTAAACCACACCCTCAACCTAATACTCACCCTAAACCTAGCCCTAACCCTTACCTAACAAAAAATTCACCTTCACCATTACCCTCACCCTAACCCTCACCCTCACCCTAGCACTCACCCTAACACTAACCCTCACCCTATCCCTAACCCAAAACCTCACCCTAACACTTACCGACACCCTAACCCTAACCCTAACAAACACCCTAAACCTAACCCTAACCCTTAACCTAACCATAGCCCTCAGCCTAACAGTAACCCTAAAGCTAACCCTAACCCAAATCCTCACTCTATCCTTAAACTTAACCCAAAACCTCACCCTATCCCTCACTCTCACCCTAACCCTGACCCTTACCCTTACCCTCACCCGAACCCTTACACTCATCCTCAACCTAACCCTCACCCTAACAGTTACCCACACCCTAACACTCACCCTAAACCTAACAATAAACCTAATTTTCACCCTATTCCTCAATTTAAACCTAAGCCTCACCCTCAACCTAACCCTCACCCTAACCTTTACCCTCACCCTAACACTTACCCTAATCCTCCCACTAACCCTAACTCTAACCCTCAGCCTAACCCTTATCATAACCCTAAACCTAACCCTAACCTTCACACTAAACCTAACCCTAACCCTAACCCTAACCCTCACACTATACCTAACCATAACCCTCAGTCTAAACCTCATTCTTACCCTAATAATAACCCGAACCCGAACCCGAAACCTAAACCTCATCCTAACATGAACCCTCACCCTCACTTTCCACATTACCCTCAGCCTAACCCTAATCCTAACCCTAATCCTAAACCTCACCCTCACCCTCACCCTAACTCTAACCCGAAACCAAACCCTAACACTCACCTTCACTCTCACCCTAACCCTTGACCACAACTCTAACCCTCACCCTATACCTCACCTTCACCCTAACCCCAACGTATCCCTAACCCTGACCCCAACTCTAACCCTCACCCTATACCTCACCTTCACCCTAATCCTATCCCTAACCCTAACCCTCACACTAAATCTCACACTAACCCTAACACTAAACCTAACCCTCATCCTCACCATAACCCTAACCCTAACCCTAACCCTAACCATTAAACTAACCTCAGCTTAAACCTCACTCTAATCCTTACCTAAATGAAACGCTCAACCTCACCCTCACCCTCACCCTGTCCCTGAACCTAGCCCTCACCCTAACCGTAACCCTAACCCTCACCCTCAACCTCCCGTTCCCCCTCAGCCTTACCCTAACTGTAACCCTAATCGTAAACCTAACCCTGAACCCCACCCTCATCCTAACACTAACACTAACCCTAAAGCTAACCCTCACCCTCATCCTCACCCTAACCCTAACCCTAAACATAACCCTAACCCTAACCCTAAACCTAACCCTAAAATTCACCCTAACCCTAATCCTAACCCTATCCCTCACCCTCACCCTCGCCCTAATTCTAACCCTCAATCTCATCCTGACCCTCACAATCACACTTATTCTCACACTAACCCTAACCCTCACCTAACCCTAACCCTAACCCTCACCTTCACTTTCTCCCTCAACTTCAGCCTAACTCGAACGCTAACCATCACCCTCACCCTAACCCTAACCCTAATCCTCACCCTCAACCTCACCCTCACCCGCCCCAAGACCCTAACCCTCACCCTCACCCTCACCCTCACACTTACCTTCAACCTTACCCTAAACATCACCTTAAAACTAAACTTCACCCCAACCCAAACCCTAACCCTCACTCTTACGCTAACCCTCAACCTAAAACTAACGCTAACCCTACCCATCATTTTAACCCTCACCCTAACCCTAACACTAACCTTAACTCTTTCCAGAAGGCTAACCCTGACAGTAACCTTCACCCTCCTACTAAACATCACCCTAAAGCTAACCCTCACCCTAACCTAACCCTAACACTCACCCAAACCCTAACCCTCAACCTAACCCTCACCCTCATCCTAGCCCTCATCCTAATCCTAAACCTACCCCTCACCCTAACCCTCAACCTAACTCTTACCCTCACTCTAACCCTACCCCTACCCCTCTCCCTAAACCTCACCCTAACCCTAAACCTAACGCTAACCCTCTACCTAACCCTATTCCTCACCCACACCCTAAACCTCAACTTCTTCTGAACCCTCACTCTCAGCTGAACCCTCATCCTCACCATAACTCTCACCCTCACCCTAAACATCACCCAAACCCTAATCCTCACCCTAAACCTAACCCTACCCATGAACCTCACACTCACCCTAAACCTCACCCTAACATTTACCCTCACCCTAACCCTAATCCTAACCATAACCCTCACACTAAACGTAACCCTCACCTTAACCCTAACCCTAATCCTAAACCTAACCCTAAACTTCAACTTCACCCTGACACTCAACCTCAGCCTAACCCTAACCCTAACTCTATTCCTAATCCTAACCCAAAATCTAACCCAAAACCTAACCCTCACCCTCACGTTAACCCTCACCCTGACAATAAACATCACCCTAACCCTAACTCTCACCCTAACACTAACCCTAACCCTCACCCTAAAATTAACCCTCAACCTAACAGTAACCCTCACCCTGACCCTCACCCTACCCCTAACCCTAACCCTCACCCTCACCCTCACCCTAACCCTAACCCTAACTCTCACCCTAAAACTAACCTCAGAGTAACAATCACCCTCAACCTAAACTGCACCCTAACCCTAACCCTTACCTAACCGAAACACTCATCCTCACCCTCAGCCTAACCCTCACCTCATCCTAGCCCTCAACCTAACCCTAACCCTAAACCTCACCCTCAACATCCCCTTCCCCCTAAGCCTTACCCTAACCCTAACCCCAATCTTAACCCTAACGCTCAACTCCAGCCTCACCCTAACCTTAACCCTAACCCGAACGCTAAACTTCACCCACACCCTCACCCTCACCCTAAGGCTAACGCTAACAATAAGCCTAATCCTAACCCTAAACCTAACCTTAAAACTGAAATTAACCCTAATCCTAACCCTAAACATCACCCTCACCCTCACCTTCATTCTAACCCTCACCCTCACCCTCACCCTCACCATCACACTAACCCTCACACTAACCCTAACACTCACCCTAACCCTAACCCTCACCTTCACTTTCAACCTCACCTTCATCGTCACCCTAACCCTAACCCTAATCCTAACAATAAACCTCACCCTCAACCTAATCCTCAGCCTAACACTTATCCTCACACTAACCCTAACTCTAAGCCTAACACTTACCCTAACCCTAAACCTTTCCCTAATGCTAATCCTAACAGTAACCCCCACCCTCATATTAACATCACTCTAACGCTAATCCTCACCCTAATCATAACCCTAATCATCATCCTAAACCTACCCATCAACCTATACCTCACCATCCCCTAACCCTCACACTAAGCCTAACCCTAACACGAACCCTAACACTCACCCTCAATTTCACCCTCACCCTCAGCTTAACCCTGATCCTAAACCTCATCCTTACCCTAACCCTAATCCTCACCCTAAACCTAACCCTACCCTCACCCTCAACCTCACCCTCACACGCACCCTCAACCTAACCCTCACCCTCACACTCACCCTCACACTAACACTCAACCTCACCTTAAACATCACCCTAACCATAACCCTCAAACTAACCCTAAACCTGACCCTCACCCTAACCCTAACCCTAACCCAAAACCTAACGCTAACCCTAACCCTCACCCTAAACCTACCCCTCACCCTAACACTTATCCTCAGACTAACCCTAACCCTAACCCTAGCCCTCACCCTAACCCTATCCTGACACCTCAACGTAACTCTCACCCTAATCCTAACCTTCACCCTCACCCTAACCCTCACCTTCACCCTAACACTTACCCTAACCCTAATTCTCAACCACACCCTAAATTTCACCCTCACCCGAACCGTCACCCTCACCGAACACTCACCCTCACCCTAACCCTCACCCTCACAATAAACATCAACCTAACCCTATCCCAACACCTCACCGTAACTCTCACCCTAACCCTAACACTAACCCTAACCCTAAATCTCACCATAACCCTAAACTTAAATCTAAACCTCACCCTCACCCTAACCCTCACCCTAACCCTCATCCTAACCCTAACCCGAACCATCAACCACACCCTTACCCTCACACTCACCCGAAACCTCACCATCACCCCAACACTCATGTTCACCCTAACCCTCACCCTCACAATATACATCACCCTAACGCTAACCTACAGCCTAACCCTAACCGTCACCTTAACAGTAACCCTAATCCTAACACTAAACCTCACCCTCAACCTCACCCTCACCCTAACACTAACCCTAGCCCTAACCCTCACCCTAACCCTCATTCTAACCCTCACCCTCACCCTAACTCTAATGCTAACCCTACCTCTCACCCTCACCCTACCCATCACTCTAAACCTCACCCTAACCCTTCCCCTACCCTAAGCCTAACCCTCTCCCTCACCCTCACACTCACCCTAACCCTCACACTAATCCTAACCCTAACCCTAACACTAACCCACACCCTCAACCTCCCCTTCCCCCTCAGCCTTACCCTAACCCTAATCCTAACCCTAACACTCAACCCCACCCTCACCCTAACCCTAACCCTAATCCTAATGTTAACCCTTGCCCTCACCCTCTTTGTAACCATAACCGTAACTCTAACAATAACCCTAACTCTAACCCTAACCCTAAACCTAAAACTCACCCTAAACCTAATCCTAACCCTAACCCTCACCCTCACCCTCACCCTCACCCTCGTTCTAAACCTCACCCTCACCTGACTGTCACAATCAAACTAACCCTCACACTAACCCTAATCCTCACCCTAACCCTAACGCTAAACCTTACCACACTTTGACCCTCACTCTCAGCCTAACCCTAAACCTAACCCTAATCCTAACCCTAATCTTCCCTCTCCCCCTAAACCTAACCCTAACACTCAACCTAACCCTAACACTAACCCTCACCCTGAACCTCACCCTCAAACGCACCCTCAACCTAACCCTCAACCTCACCCTCACCATCACCCACACACTAACCCTCAACCACACCCTAATCATGACCCTAAACCGAACTCTCACCCTAAAACTTACCCTAAGCGAAAACCTAACCCTAACCCTCACCCTAACCCTAACGCTAACCCTAACACTCACCCTCACCCTAACCTTCACCATAACCCTAATCCTCACACTAACCCTAACCCTAACCTTAACCCTCATCCTAAACCTAAACCTCTCCCTAACCCTATCCCGACACCTCACACTAACACTCACCCAAACCCAAATGCTAACCCTAACCCTAAACCATACCCTCACCCTCACCCTAACCTTCACCCTAAACCTAATCCTAACCATCACACTCACCCTAATCGTTATCCTAACCCTAACCCTTACTCTAACACTGACCATAACGCTCACACTAGCCATAACTTTTCCCCTAACCCTAACCCTAACCATAAACTTCACCCTCACCCTGACCCTCACCCTCAGCATAACATTAAAGCTAACACTATTCCTAATCCTAACCCTCAACCTCACCCACACCCTAAAACTAAACCTAAGCCTAACCCTTACCTAACCGAAACCATCACCCTCACCCTAACCCACACCCTCACCCTCACCCTAGCCCTAATCCTAAACCTAACCTTCACCTTCAACCTCCCTTTCCCCCTCATCCTTACCCTAACACTAACCCCAATACTAACCCTAACCCTCTACACCACCCTCACCCTAACCCTAACCCTCACCCTCAACATCACCCTAACACTAACCCTAACAATAAGCCTAACCCTAACCCTAAACGTCACCCTAAAACTCAAACTAACCCTCATCCTAACCCTGAACATCACCCTCAACCTCACCCTCATTCGAACCCTCACCCTCACCCTGACCCTCACCATCACACTAAACCTAACACTAACCCTAACCCTCACCCTAACCCTAAACCTCACCCTCATTTTCAGCGTCACCATCAGCCTAACACTAACTCTAACCCTAATCCTAACCCTAGAACTCACCCTCAAAACAAACCTCACCCTAACACTTATCCTCACTCTAACACTAACTCTAACCCTAACCCTAACCCTCACCCTAACCCTAACCTAACCCTCACCCTCAATCTCACCCTCACATGCACCCTCAACCTAACCCTCACCCTCACACTCACCCTCACACTAAAACTCAACCTCAATTTAAACATCACCATAACCCTAACCCTCACCCTAACCCTAACCCTAACCCTCACCCTAACCCTAACCCTAACCCTAGCGCTAGCCCTAAACCCCACCCTCACCCTAAACCTCACCCTAACCCTTATCCTCACACTAACCCTAACCCTAACCCTAACCCTCACCCTAACCCTATCCCGACACCTAAACCTAACTCTCACCATAATCCTAAACCTAACCTTAACCCTCACCTTAAACCTAACCCTAAGCTTAACCCTCAGCTTCTCCTAACCCTCACCGTCACCCTAACACTCACTCTAACCCTACGCCTCAACCACAGCCTAAACTTCACCATCACCCACACCCTCACCATCACCTGAACACTCACCCTCACAATAAACATCACACTAACCCTAAGTCTCAACCTAACACTAACCCTAAACCTCACCCTAACCCTAACCCTCAGCCTAACCCTAACCCTCACCCGGACCCTCACCCTACCTCTAACTCTAACCCTCAACCTAACCATTACCCTAACCCTAAACCTCACCCTAAAACTAACCCTCACACTTACACTAACCTTCACACTAAACCTAACCCTAACACTCACCCTCACCCTCAACTTCACCCTCACCCTAAACCTAACTCTCATCCTAACCCTCACACTAACACTCACGCTAATCCTAACACTCACTCTCACTCTAACCCTCAGCCTAATATTTACCCTCACCCTAACTTTAACCCTAACCCTCACACTAAACCTAACCCTCACCCTAACTCTAACCCTTAACCTACCCCTAATCCTAAACCTAACCCTCACACTCACCCTAACCCTAAGCCTCACCCTCACCCTCAAACTCACCCTAACACTCACCCTCAAACTAAACATCACCCTAACCCTAACCCTCACCCTAAACCTAACCCAAACCCTCACCCAAAAACCTAATCCTCATCCTATACCTAACCCTAACCCTCATCTTCAACCTAGCCCTCATCCTAACCCTAATCCTAACAATACCCCTAACCCTAACCCTAAAACTCACCCTAACCCTAATCCTAACGCTAACCCTCACCATCTTCCCCACCTTCACCTGAAACTTCACCCTCAACCTCACCCTCACCCTAACACTCACACTAACCCTAACCCTCAACCTAAACCTAACCCTAACCCTCACCCCTAAACCTAACCCTAACCCTCACCCTCACCCAAACCCTCAAGTTCAGCCTAACCCTAACCCTAACCCTAATCCTAAACCTAACCCTAAAACTCACCGTCATCCGAACCTTAACCTTAACCCTCACCCCCACCCTCAGCCTAACCCTAAACCTTATCCTCACCCGAACCTTCACGGTAAAACTTACCCTCATCTTTTCCCTAAACCTAACTCGCACTCTCACCCTAACCCTAACCCTAACAATAACCCTAAAAATCAACCTAACAGTAACCCTCAGCCTCACCCAAACCCAAACTCTAATCGTAACCATCACCCTCACCCTCACCCTCAACCTAACCTTCAACCTAACCCTCAACCTAACCCTCACCCTCACCCTACTCTCATCCTAACCCTCACACTAACACTCACGCTAATCCTAACACTCTAATCCTAACACTGTCACTCTAACCCTCACCCTAATATTTTCCCTCATCTTAACCTTAACCCTAACCCTCACACTAAAACTAACCCTCACCCTAACTCTAACCCTTAACTTAACCCTAATCCTAAAGCTAACCCTCACACTCACCCTCACCCTAGGCCTAAACCTCACTCTCACGCTCACCTAACACTCATCCTCAAACTAAATATCACCCTAACCCTAACGCTCACCCTAAACCTAACCCTCACCCTCACCCAAAACACTAATCCTCATCCTATCCCTAACCCTAACCTTCATCTTCAACGTCGCCCTCATCCTAACCCTAATCCTAACAAGAACCCTAACCCTAAAACTCACCCTACCCTAATCCTAACACTAACCCTCACCCTCTTCCTCACCCTCACCCTAAATTTAAACCTCAACCTCACCCTCACACTAACACTAACCCTAAACCTCAACCTAAACTTAACCCTAACCCTCAGCCCTAAAACTAACTCTAACCCTCACCTTCACCCAAACCCTCAAACTCAGCCTAACCCTAACCCTAACCCTAATCCTAAACCTAACCCTAAAACTCACCCTCACACTAACCCTAACCTTAACCCTCACCCCCACCCTCAGCCTAACCCTAAACCTTATTCTTACCCTAACCCTCACCCTAAACATTACCCTCATTCTATCCCTAACCCTAACCCTCACCCTCACCCTAACCCTAACCCTAAATATAACCCTAACCATCACCCTAAACCTAACCCTCACCCTCACCAAAACCCTAAAACCAATCATAACCCTCACCCTCACCCTCAACCTAACCCTCAACATCACCCTCACCCTAAGCCTCACCCTGACGCTAAACATCACCCTAACCCTAACCCTCACCCTAACCCAAACCCTAATCCTATCCCTAATCCTTACCCTAACACTCACCCTAACATTTATACTCACACTAACCCTAACTATAACCCTAACCCTAACCCTCACACTAACCCTAACTCTCACCCTAAACCTAAACCTACTTCTCACCCTAACCCTCACCCTAACCCTAACCCTACCCCTTTCCTTAACTATAAGCCTAACATTAACTCTCACCCTCATACTAAACATCATTCTAACACTAACCCTAACCCTAAACCTAACCCTCACCCTAAACCTACCACTCAACTTAAACCTCAACCTCCCTTAATCCTCACCCTAACTCTAACAATAACCCTTAAGTAAACCAAACCCTCACCCTCAACTTCACCCTCAACCTAACCCTCACCATAACCCTGACCCTACCCTAAACCTAACTCTAACCCTCACCCTAAACCTAACCCTCACCCTAAACCTAAATCTACCCCTCACCCTAACCCTCACGCTAAGCCTAACACTCACCGTAAGCTAACACTAACCCTCAACCTAACCCTAACCCTCACCGTCACCCTAACACTCAACCTAACCCAAAGCTTCACCCACACACTAAGCCTCACACTCACCCGAAACCTAAACCTTACCCTAACCCTATACCTCACCCTAACCATCACCCTAACCCGAACCCGAACCCGAACCCTCACAATAAACAATAACCTAACCCTACCCCTCAGCCTAACCCTAACCCTCTACCTAACAGTAAGCCTCACCCTGACCATCACTCTAACCCTTACCGTAACACTAAACCTAACCCTCACCCTCACCCTAAAGCTCATCCTAACTCTACCGCTAACCCTAACCCTCACCTTCACCCTAAACCTCACCCTAACCCTTACCCTCACCATAACCCTAACTCTAAACCTAATCCTCACCCTAACCCTCACCCTAACCCTAACCCTAATCCAAAACCGAACCCGAACCCGAACCCTCACCCTAACACTCACCCTCACCATAAACATCACCCTAATCCTAACCCTCAACCTAAAACTAACCCTAACCCTCACCCTTGACCTAAACCTAACCATCACCCTAACTTCACCCTATTCCTAATGCTATCCCTACACCTCACCCTCATCCTAACACTCACCCTAACCCTAACCCTCACACTAACCCTAACCCTAAACCTGACCCTCACCCTCACAATACCCCTAACCCTAAACCTAATCCTAACACTAAACCTCACCCTCACTCTAACCCTCACCTTAACGCTAATCCTCAACCTAACCCTCACCCTAACCCTCATCCTAACCCTAACCCTAACCCTAACCCTCACCTTGACCCTAAACCTCACCATAACAATAAACCTCACCCTAACCCAAACCCTAACCCTAACACTAACCCTCAGCCTAACCCTCACCCTCACCTAAACCCTAACCCTAATCCTAACACTAACCCTCACCCTCACTCTCACCCTCATCCTAACCCTTAGCCTAACCCTCACCCTATCCCTAATCCTAACCCTCACCCTCACCCTAACTCTAATGCTAACCCTACCTGTCAGCCTCACCCTAACACTCACCCTAAACCTCACCCTAACCCTTTACCTCACCATAACCCTAACACTAACTCTAACCCTAATCCTAACCCTGAAACTAACCCTCGCCAAACCCTAACCCTCACCTTCACCCTCACCCTAAACCTAACCCTAACCCTAATGCTAACCCTAAACCTAAACCTCACCCTCACGCTCACCCTCACCATAAACATCACCCTAACCCTAACCCTCACCATAAACCTAACCCTAAACCTAACCCTCACCCTAAACCTAACCCTCAGCCTAACGCTAACCCTATCCATAACACTAACCCTACACCTCTCCCTCACCCTAACCGTCACCCTAACCCTTATCCTCACACTAACTCTAACCCTAACCCTAACCCTAACACTCACCCTAACCCTAATCCTCACCCTATCCCTAACACTCACCCTAATCCTCACCCTCAGCCTAACTCTAATGCTAACCCTACCTCTCACCGCAGCGTAACCCTCAACCTAAACCTCACCTTAACCATTACCCTCACTATAACATGCAAACTAAACCTAACCCTAACCCTAACGCTCACCCTATCTCTCACCTCACCCTCACCCTCACCCTCAGCCTAACCCTCACCCACAGACTAAACATCACACTAACACTAATCCTCACATTAACCCTAACCGTAACCCTCAACCTCACCCTCACCCTCACCCTCACCCTAACCCTCATCCTAACACTAACCCTCACCCTCACCCTCACCCTCAACCTCACCCTAAACCTAACCCTAACCCTAACCCACACCCTCAACCTAATATTCACCCTAAACCTATCCCTAACCCTTATCTAACCAAAAACTTCACCCTCACCCTTACCCTCACCCTAAACTTCACCCTCACCCTAGCACTCACCTTAACATTAATCCTCACCCTAATCATTACCCTAAAACTCACCCTAACCCTAACCATAATCCTAACACCAACGTTCATCCTAACCCTAACCCTAACCCTAACCCTAACCCTACCTCTCTCCCTAACCCTCACTCTAACCCTAACCCTAAGCCTAACCCTCAACCTAACCCTAACACTTCCACTAACATTCACCCTTACACTAACTCTAAACCTAACTCGAACACTCACCCTAACACTAAACCTCACCCACACCCTAACCCTCACCCTCATCCGAACCCTCACCCTCACCTGAACCCTCACCCTAACCCTCACCCACACCCTAAACATCACCCAAACGCTAACCCTCACCCTAAACTTAGCCCTAACCCTAAACCTCACCCTCACCCTAACCCTTACGCTCACCCTAACCCTAAAACTAACCCTAAATATAACACTCACACTAACAGTAACTCTCACCCTAACCCTCACCCTAACCCTAACCCTAAACTTCAACTTCGCCCTGACCCTCACCCTCAGCCTAACCCTAACCCTAACCCTATTCCTAATCCTAACCCTCACCCTCACCCGAAACCTAATCCTAACCCTAACCCTCACCCTCACCCTAACCCTCACCCTCATAATAAACATCACCCTAAGCCTAACTCTCGCCCTCACACTAACCCTAACCCTCACCCTAAAACTAACCCTCAACCTAATCGTAACCCTCACAATGACCCTCACACTAACACAACCCTAACCCTAAACCTAACCCTATTACTCACTGTAGCCCTAAACCTAGCCCTAATCATAAACCTAACCCTCACCCTCCAAATCACCCTAACACTAACCCTAAACGTACCCCTCACCCTCACACTCACCCTAACCCTCACACTCACCCTAAACCTCACCTTAACCCTACTCCTACCCCTCACCCTAACCCTCACCCTAACCGTACCCCTAATCCTAACCATAACCCTACCAGTAAACCTCAGCCTCACACTAACCCTAAACCTAACGCTAAACCTCACCCTAACCCTAATCCTCACCCTCAACATAAACCTCACCCTAACCCTTATCCTCACCCTAACCCTAACCCTAAAACTAACCATAACCCTCACACAAGCCGTAACCCTTATCCTAACCATAAACCTAACCATAACCTACAACCTCACCCTGACCCTCACCCTCAGCCCAACACTAACTCTAACCCTATTCCTAATCCTAACCCACACCCTAACCCTCACCCTAAAACTAACCCTAACCCTAACCCTCACCCTCACCCTCACCCTCACCCTAACCATCACCCTCAGCCTAAACATCACCCTAACCCTAACCATCATCCTAACCCAAATCCTAACCCTCACCCTAAACCTAACCTCAGCTTAACCATCAACCTAACCCTAATCCTCACCCTAAACCTAACCCTTATCTAAATGAAACCCTCAAACTCACCCTCAACCTAACCCACACCCTCACCCTAGCCCTCACCCCAACCCTAATCCTCACCCTCAACCTACCCTTCCCGATCAGCCTTACCCTAACCCTAACCCCAATCCTAACACTAACCCTCAACCCCACCCTCAGCCTAACGCTAACCCTAACCCTAATGCTAACCCTCACCCTCACCCTCACCCTAACCCTAACAATAAACCTAACCCTAACCCTAAACCTAACGCTAAAACTCAACCTAACCCTAATCCTAACCCTAAACATCACCCTCCACCTAACCCTCACCCTCAACCTGACCCTCACCATCACACTAACCCTAACACCTATCCTAACCCTCACCCAAACCCTAACCCTCACCCTCACTTTTACCATCACCATCAGCCTAACCTTAACACTAACCCTAATCCTAACCTTAAAACTCACCCTCAATCTAATCCTCACCCTAACACTTATCCTCACACTAACCCTAACTCTAACCCTAACCCTTACCCTTATACTAACCTCAACACTCACCCTAAACCTAAACATACCCATCACCCTAAACCTCAACCTAATCCTAACCGTAACCCTTTCACTAACGCTAACCTTAACAATAACCCTCACACTCATACTAAACATCACTCTAATGCTAACCTTCACCCTAATCATAACCCTAACCCTCACCCTAACCCTAACCCTCAACCTAACCTTCAGCCTGCCGTAACCCTCATACTAACCCTAACCCTAACCCTCACCCTTACTTTCACCCTCACTCTCTGCCTAAACCTAACCCTAACCCTAATCCTAACCCTAACCCTCACCCTAACCCTAACCCTAACCCTCACCCTCATACTCACCCTCACGCGCACCCTCAACCTAACCCTCAACCTCACACTCACCCTCACACTAACCCTCAACCTCACTTTAAACATCACCCTAACCCTAACCGTCACTCTAAACCTAACCCTAACCCTCACCCTCACTCTAACCCTCACCATAACCCTTATCCTCACACTAACCCTAATCATAACCCTAACCCTCACCCTAAACCTATCCCAACATCTCAACCTAACTCTCACCCTAATCCTAACCCTAATCCTAACCCTCACCTTAACCCTAACCCTAAACCTAACCCTCAGCCTCCCCTAACCCTCACCGTCACCATAACACTCACACTAAACCTAAGACTCAACCACACCCTAAATTTCACCATCGCCCAAACCCTCACCCTCACCGAACACTCACCCTCACCATAACACTCACCCTCACCCTAACCCTATCCCTAACCCTAACCCTAATCCTAAATCTGACCTGAACACTCACGCTCACCATAACCCTCACACTAAATATCACCCTAACCCTAACCCTCACCCTAACCCTTACTCTAATCCTAACCCTCATCCTAACCCTTAACCCTCACCAAAACCCTACCTCTCACATTAACCCTAACCCTCACCCTCACCCTCACCCTAATCCTAACCCTCATCCTAACACTAACCCTCACCCTCACCCTCACCCTCAACCTAACCCTAACCCTAACCTTAACCCTAACCCACAACCTCAACCTAATATTCACCCTAAACTTAGCCCTAACCCTTATCTAACCAAAAACTTCACCCTCAACTTTACCCTCACCCTAAACGTCACCCTCACCCTAGCACTCACCCTAACACTAACCCTCACCCTAATCCTAAACCTAACCCTCACCCTAACCCTCATCATAAACCTAACCCCAACACTCATCCTAACCCTAACCCTAAACCTAATTCTAACCCTAAACCTCACACTCACCCTAAGCCACACTCTAACAATTACTGTCACCCTAACCCTAAATCTAACCCTCACACTAAACTTAACCCTCACCCTTAACGTAAACCTTCCCTCAGCCTAACCCTCACCCTAAACCTAACCTTAATCCAAATCCTCACCCTATCCTTAATCTTAACCCAAACTCTCACCCTGTCCCTCACTCTCACCCTAACCCTAACACTTACCCTTCCCCTCACCAGAACCCTAACACTCACCCTCACCCTAACCCTCACCCTAACACTTAGCCACACCCTTACACTCACCCTAAACCTAACCATAAACCTAACCTTCACCCTAAACCTCAATATAATCCTAAGCCTCAACCTCACCCTAACCCTAACCCTAACCCTAAGTCTCTCACTAAACCTAACCCTAAACCTCTGTCTAAACCTCATCCTAACCCTATCCATAACCATAACCCTAACACTAACCCTAACCCTCATCCTAACCCTAACCCTCACTCTCACCTTCCCCATCACCCTCAGCCTAACCCTAATCCTAACCCTAATCCTAACCCTCACCCTCACCCTCACCCTAACTCTAACCCTAAACCTAACGCTAACACTCAACCTCAACCTCACCCTAACCCTAAACTTATACCTAACCCTCACCCTGATCGTAACCCTCACCCTAACACTCACTCTAACCCTCATCCTCACACTAAACCTCATCCTAATCCTTACCCTCACCATAACCCTAAACCTAACCCAAAACCTAATCCTAACACTAAACATAACCCTCACCCACACCCTAGCTCTCTCTGTCAACCTAATTCTCACCCTCACCCTAACACTCACCCTAACCCTAACCCTAACCTTAATCCTAAACCTCACCCTCAAACTCACCCTAACTCTAATCCTAGCCCTAACCCTCACCCTCACACTTACCTTCACTCTAAACCTCACACTCACCCTAAAACTCACCCTAAACCTAAACCTACACATCTCCCTACACCTCACCCTAAGCCTAACCCTAAGCCTAACCCTCAACCTAATCCTAACACTTCCCCTAACCCTCACCCTCACACTAACCCTAAACCTAACACGAACCCTCACCCTAACCCTAAACCTCACCCACACCCTAACACTCACCCTCATCCAAACCCTCACCCTCACCTGAACCCTCACCATCACCCTAACCCTCACCGTGACCCTAAACATCACCCAAACGCTAACCCTCACCCTAAACTTAACCCTAACCCTAACCCTCATCCTCACCCTAACACTCACCCTCACAATAAACATCACCCTATCCATAACTCTGGCCCTAACACGAACCCTCACCCTCACCCTATCCCTCACCCTCACCATAGCCCTCACCACAACCCTAACCCTCACCTTCAACCTCCCCTTCCCCCTCAGCCTTACCCTAACCCTAACCCCAATCCTAACACAAACCCTCAACCCCACCCTCAGCCTAACCCTAACCCTAACCTAATGCTAACCCTCCCCCTCTCTCTCACCCTCAACCTAACCCTCACCCTAACAATAAGCCTAACCCTAACCATAAACCTAACCCTAAAACTCAACCTAACACTAATCCTAACCCTAAACATCACCCTCACCCTCACCCTCATTCTAACCATCACCCTCACCCTGATCCTCACCATCACACTAACCCTCACACTAAACCTAACCCTCAACCTAACCCTAACCCTCACCCACATTTTCACCCTCACCCTCAGCCTAACCCTAACCCTAAACCTAATCCTAACCCTAAACCTCACCCTCAACCTAATCCTCACCCTAACACTTATCCTCATACTAACCCTAACTCTAACCCTAACCCTCACCCTAACCCTAAAACTAAACCTAACACTTTCCCTAATGCTAACCCTAACAATAACCCTCACCCTCATACTAAACATCACTCTAACGCTAACCCTCACCCTAAATATAAAACTAACACTCACCCTAACCCTAACCCTAACCCTCACATTAACCCTAACCCTAACCCTCAGCCTAACGCTCATACTAACCCTAACACTCACCCTAACCCTAAACATAACCCTAAAACTCACCCGAACCCTAACCTTCACCCTCACCCTAACACTAACCCTAAAACCTCCTCACCCTAACCCTATCCATAACCCTCACAATAACCTTAAACCTCACCCTATATTTCAACCTCAACCTAACCCTAACCCTAAGCCTCACCCTCATCCTACCCTTACATTAACCCTAAAACTAATACTAACCCAAATCCTCACACTGAACCTCAACCTAAACCTTAACCTAACCATAAACCTAACCCTAACCCTAACCCTAATTTTCATCCTAACCCTAACCTGAACCCTCACCCGAACCCTCACCATCACCTTAATATTCACCCTAACCCTAAACCTAAATGTAAACTTCACCCTCTCCCTCACACTCACCCTAACGCTCACCCTCACCCTAACGCTCACCCTAACCCTAACACTAACCCCAACCTAACCCTCACACTAACCCTTACCCTCACCCCAACCCTCACCCTACCCCTAATCCTCACCCTCACACTCACCCTAAACCTAACGCTAACCCTCACACGAATCCAAATCCTCACACACAACCTAACACTCACCGTAACTCGAAACCTCACCCTCACCCCAACCCTAATCCTCACCCTAACCCTAACCCTTATGTAAACATAATCCTCACACTCACCCTAACCCTCACCCTAAACCTAACCCTAACCCTCAACCACACCCTCAGCCTCACTGTCTGCCTAACCCTAAACCTAAACCTAACTCTCAAAGTCACCCTAGACATAACCCTAACCCTAATCCTAATCTTCACCCTAACCCTAACCCTCACCCTAACCCTAACCCTCAACCTCCCCCTCAAACTAATCCGAACCCTAACCTTCACCCACAGTGTAACCCTTACCCTAAACCTTACCCTCATCCTCACCCTAACCCTAACCTTAACCCTCACCCTAAACCTAACCCTAACCCTCACACTAAGACTAACACTCAACATAAACCTAACCCTCACCCTCATCATCACTCTAACCCTTACCCTAAGCCTTGCCCTCACCATAACTCTAACCCTAACCCTAACCCTAAACCAAAACCTCACACTAAAACTAACCCTCACCCTAACCCCAACCCTACTCCAGAGCATAAACCTCACCCTAACCCTAACACTAACCCTTATCCTCACTCTATCCCTAACCCTAACTCTAACCCTCACACTAAACCTAACACTCACCCTAACCCTAACCCTAGCCCTCAGCCTAAACTTCACCCTATACCTAACCCTAAACCTAATCTTCACCCTATCCATAACCCTAACCCTAAGACTCACATTCACCCTAGCCCTCACGTTAACCAAACACTAACCCTATCCCTAACCCTAAATCTAACCCTCAACTTAACCCTCACCCTAACCCTTACCTAATCTTAACCCTAACCCTAACCCTAACCCTAAAACTCACACTACACCAACCCTCACACTATCCCTAACCCTAATCCACAGATTAACCCTCATCCTAACCCTAACCCCAACCCTAATCCTAACCCTAACCCTCACCCTCGCCCTAACCCTAACCATCACCCTCAAACTAAGCCTAAACCTCACCCTCACCTTCACATTCACCCTTAGCCTAAACCTAAACCTAACCCTAATCCTAAACCTAACCCTCACCCACACCCTCACACTAACTCTAACATTAACACTAACCCTCACACTCCCTGTAACCCTCACCCTCACCCTCACCCTCAACCTAACGCTCACACTCACCATCACTCTAACCCTTACCCTAAGCCTTGCCCTCACCCTAACTCTAACCCTAACCGTAACCTTAACCCTAACACTAACTGTCACCCTCACCTTCACCATCACACTCACCCTAAACTTCACCCTCACCCTCACCCTAACCCTAACCCTAAACTAACCCTCACGCTAACCGTTAGGGTTAGCCTAACCTTCCCCCTCACTCGAAACTTCACTCTCACCCTAAACATCACCCTAAACCAAACCCTCACCTTAACCCTCACCCTCACCCTAATGCTCATCCTAACCTAACCCTAACCCTCACCCTAAACCTCAACCTCACCCTAGACCTTACCCTAACCCTAACCCTAAACGTAACCCTCACCCTCACCCTAACCCTAACCCTAACCCTCACCCTAATCCTAACCCTCACCCTAACCCAAACCTTCACCCTCACCCTCACCCTAATTCTAACCCTAACACTAACACTAATCCTCACCCTCACCCTAACCCTCAACCTAACCCGAATACTGACACTAACCCTCACCCTAATACTAAACCTCATCCTAAACCTAAACTTAACCCTCACCCTCACCCTAAACCTAGCCCTAACACTAATGTAAAACCTCACCCTCACCTTAAACCTCACCCTAACCTTATCCTAACCCTAAACCTAACCATAACCCAAAGGCTAACTCTCACACGAACCTTCACCTTCACCCTAAACCTAAACCTAACCCAAACCCTCAGCCTAGCCTCAGCCCTAACCCCAACCTTTACCCTCACTGTAAACCTAACCATAACCCTAACCCTCACACGAAGCCTAACCCTCACCAAACCCTAACCCACAACCTCACCCGAACCTTCACCCTAACCCTAACCCTACTCCACAGCCTAAACCTCACCCTAACCCTAATCCTAATCCTAATCCTAACCCTATCCCTAAAGCTGACCCTAACCCTTACACTCACCCTAACCCTCACCCTAACCAAAACCCTAACCCTAACCCTAAACTTCACCATAATCCTCACCCTAACCTTATCCCTAAACCTCAGGCTAACCCTCGCCCTAACCCTAACCCTAACACTCACCCTGACACTAAACCTCACTTTAACCCTAACGCTAACCCTAACCCTCACCCTCAACTTAACGGTAACCCTAACATTAACCCTCACCCTAACTCTAACCCTTACCCTCACCCTAACTCTAACCCTAACCCTCGGCCTAACCCTCACGCTAACGCTCACTCTCACACTAAACGTCACCCTAACCCGAACCCTCAGCCTAACCCTAACCCTAACCCTCACCCTAACACTCAACCTTACCCTTATCCTCATGATAAAACTAACCCTATCCCTTACCTAAAGGAAACCCTCACCCTCATCCTAACCTTCACCCTAACACTTATCCTCACCCTATCCCTAACCGAAACCCGAAACCTCACCCTATCCCTCACGCTCACCCTAACCATAATGCTAACCATAACCCTCAATCTCACCCTAACCTTCAACCAGCCCTTACCTTCAACATAATCTCTCATCCTAACCCAAACCCTCACCCTAACTCTCACGCTCACCCTAATAGTCACCTTAATTCTAACCCTCAACCTAACCCTAAACCTCAACCAAACCCTAACCTTCACCCTCACCCTAATCCTAACCCTAAAACTCACCCTGAGACTAACCCTCACCCTAACACTCACCATCACCCTAACCCTCACCCTAAGCCTAACCCTCAACCACACCATAATCCTAAACCTCACGCGAACCCTCAACTTAACGCTAACCCTCACCCTCAAACTATACATCATCATAACTCTAACAATCACCCTAACCCTAAACCTAACCCTCAGGGTAACCCTAACCCTCAACCTCACTCTCACCCTCACCCTAAGACTAAACCTAACCCCAAATCTAATCCTAAACTTAACCCTCACCCTCAGCCTCAACCTAACCCTAAACCTTCCCCGAACACTCACCCTCAAACTCACACTCACCCTCACCCTAAACCTACCCCTAACCATAACCCTCATCCTAACCATAAACCTTACCCTAATCCTAACCCTAACCCTCACCCTAATCCTAATCCTAACCCTAATCCTCACCCTAACCCTCACCCTCACCCTAACCCTCACTCTAACACTTATCCTAACCCTAATACTAATCTTAACCCTAACCCTCACACTAACCCTAACTGTCACCCTAACCTTAACATTACCTCTCACCCTACCCCTCACCCTAACCCTAACCCTAACCCTTACCCTCAACCTAAACCAAACCCTAACCCTCACCCTCAACCTAACCCTCACCCACACCCTAACCCTCACCCTCACCCAAAACCTAACCCTCACCTTAACCCTCACACTAACTCTAATACTAACCTGCACCTTAACCATAAGCCTCACATTAACCCTCACCCTCAACCTAATCAACACCCTAACAATAACCCTAAACCTTCCCTAACCGAAAACCTCACCCTCAACCTCAACCTAATCTTAAACCTCACAATAGCAATCACCCTAAACCTAAACCTAAACCTAACCCTCACCCTCAACCTCACCCTCTCCCTGAGCCTAACCCTAACCCTAATCCTAATCCTAACCCTAATCCTCACCCTCACCCTCACCCTAATCCTAACCAAATCAGAACTGTAACCCTCACCCTCATCTTCACCCTAACCCTAAACCTAACCCTAACAATTACCCTAAACCTAAACCTAACCCTAATCTTAACCCTAACTCTCACCTTAACCCTAACCCTAACCCTAAACCTCACCATAATCCTAAACCTAATCCTAACACTCATCCTCAACTTCACCCTCACCCTAAACTTCACCCTCACCCTCACCTTCACCCTAACACTCACACTAACCCTAACCCTCAACCTAACCCTAACCCTAAACCTCACCCTCACCGTCACCCTCACTCTCAGCCTAACCCTAAAACTAACCCTAATCCTAAACCTAATCCTCACAATGACCCTAACCCTAACAGTCACCATCACCCTCACCCTCACCCTAAACATCACCCTAAATCTAATCCTCACCCTAGTTCTAAACCTAAACCTAACCCTCACTCTAACCCTCACCTTCACCCTAATTATCACCCTGACCTTTATCCTCACAATTACCCTAACTCTAATCCTAAACCTAACACTCACACTAACCCTAAATCTCACCCTCACACTCACCATCAAACTAAACCTCAACCTAAAATTAACCCGTACCCACACTCTATAACCCCCACCCTCACCCTCACCCTCACCCTCAAGTGAACCCTCACCAGAACTCTAACACTCACTCTAACCCTAACCCTAAACCTAACGCTAACCTTAACCCTTACCTAACCGAAACCCTCACCATCACCCTCACACTCACTGCAACCCGCACCCTCACCGTAGCCCTCACCCTAAACCTAATACTCACCCTAACCCTAAACCTAACCCTCACCCTAACCCTAAGCCTAAGCCTAACCCTCACCCTAAACCTCATCCTAACCCTAACCCTATCCGTAACCCTAACCCTCATCCTAACCCTCACCCTCACCCTAACCCTAAAGCTTACCCTGTCAACCCTCACAATGATCCTTAACCTCAACGTGACCCTAACCCCCAACCTAACCCTAACCCTCACCCTAATCCTAACCCTAACCCTAAACCTAAACTTCACCCTCACCCGAACCCTCACCCTAAGCCTTACCCTCAACCTATTAATAACCCTAACACTAACCTTCAACCTAACCCTCACCATCACCCTCACCCTAACCCTCACCATCACCATAACCCTCACCCTAACCCTCACTCTAACCCTAACCCTCAAAAACACCCTAACCCTCACCCTCACCTGAACTTTCACCCTCACCCTTACCCTCACCCTTACACTAACCCTAACTCTAATCCTAAACCTAACCCTCACCATCATCCTCACCCTAACACTAACCCTAACACTAAATTTCACCCTCACCTTAACCCTCACCATAAATCTAACCCTAACCCTCAACCTCACCCTCACCCTAACCCTATCACTAACCCTAACCTCACCAAACCCAAATCCTTACCCTAACCCTAACCCTCACCCTAACCCTCAGCTTAAACCTAATCGTAACCCTAACCCTCTCCCTCACGTTAATCCTCACCCAAACTCTCACCCTATCCCTTATCCTCACACTAACCCAAACCCTAACACTAATCCTAACCCACACAATAACCCTAAACCTCAGCCTAACCCTAAACTTAACCTCACCCTAACCCTCATCCTAAACCTTACCCTCACCCTAACACTAACCCTAACCCTAAACCTTCCCTAACCCTAACCATCACCATCCCCATAAACTTCACCTTAAGCCTAACCCTCACCCACAAGCTAACCCTAATCGTCATCCTCACCCTGAACATCACCCTGACCCTAACCCTCACCCTAAACCTAAGCCTAATCCTCATCCTAAACCCAACTCTCACCCTCAACCTAACCCTAAGCCTAACCTTAACAATAACACTAATCCTAAACATATCCCGCACCCTCACTCTCAACCTAAGCCTAACCCTAACACTAATCCTAACACTAACCCTCACCCTAACCCTAAACCTAACCCTAAAACACATCCTCACCCTCATCCTAACCCTTACCCTAAACCTAATCCTAACCCTAACCCACACCCTCACCCTAAACCTCACCCTAACCCTTATCCTCACACTAAGTCTAATCCTAACCCTCACACTCACCCTCAACCTAACCCTAAACCTAAACTCAACCCTCACTCTAACCCTAATTCTTACCCTAACCCTAACCCTCACACTAACCCTCACCCTAACCCTTACCCTAAAATTAACCCTAAAACTAACCCTCAACCTAAGCCTCACCCTACCCCTCACCCTAACCCTAAAACTCACCCTAACCCTTAACTTAACCCTCGGCCTAAACCTAACCCTCAACCTCACCCTAATCTGCACCCTAACCCTAACACTTACCTAACGGAAACCCTCACTCTTACCCTCAACATCACCCTAACCCTAACCCTCACCCTAAGCCTGACCTCACCCTAAACCTAAACCTAATCCTAATCCTAACAGTAAACCTAACCCTCACACTAACCCTAACACTACACCTCAGCCTAAACCTCACCCTAAACCTAACCATAACCCTATTCCTCACCCTATCCATAACCCTAACCCGAAACCTCACCCTAACCTTACCCTCACCCTAACCCTATTGCTAAACCTAACCCTCCCCTTAACCCTAAACCTCACCCTCAACCTAACCCTCAATCTAAGCCTTACCCTGACCCTAACGCTAACCCTAACCCTCACCCTAACCCTAACCCTAAACTTCAACTTCACCCTAACCCTCACCCTAATACTTACCCTCACCCTAACACTAACCCTAACACTAACCCTCACCCTAACACTCAGCATCACCCTAACTTTCACCCTAAGCCTACACCTCATCCACACCCTAACCCTAACCCTCTTATGAACCCTCACCGTCACCCTAATTCTCATCTTCACCCTGAACATCACATTAACCCTAACCCTCACCATAACCGTAACCCTAACCCTCACACTCACTCTCACACTCCGCCTAACCCTAACCCTACCCCTCACCCTAACCCTCATTCTAACCCTAACCCTAATCCTCAACCTAACCCTAATCCTCACCCTCACCCTCACCTAAGCCTGAGCTTAACCCTAACACTAACCCTAATCCTAAACCTAATCCTCACACCCTCACTCAACCTAACACTAACCGTAACCCTAATGCTAACCCTCACCCTCACCTCAACCTAACCCTAACCCTAAACCTAACAATAACTGAAACCCTAAACCTAATCCTAATCCTAACCCTAACCCTCACACTAACCCTAAACCTAACACTATAACTCACCCTAACCCTCACCCTAACACTATACCTCACACTAAGCCTACCCCTAACACTCACCCTAAACTTCACCCTCACCCTAACCCTAAATCTAACCCTCAACCTAACCCTCACCCTAACCCTAACCCTACCCTCAAACTAACCCTCATTCTAACCATAAACCTAACACTCACCCTAACCCTAACCCTCACCATCACCCTCACGCTCACCCTCAGCTTAACATAAACCCTAAACCTAATCTTAAACCTAACCCTCACCCCCTCCCTCACCCTAATCCTAACCATAACCCTAATGCTAACCCTCACACTTACACTCAACTTAATGCTAACCCTAACCCTAACAATAACTGTATCCCTAACCCTAAACCTAATCCTAACCCTAACCCTCACCCTCACGCTATCGCTAAACGTAAACCTCACCCTAATCCTCAACCTAACCCTATTGCTATCCCTAAACCTCACCCTCACCATAAACCTCATTCCAACTCTAAACCTCACTATAACCCTAACCCTAACCCTAACCCTAATCCTCACCCTATCTGTAACCCTCAATGACACCCTAACACTCAACCTCACACGAACCCGAACCCTCAAGTTCACACTCACTCTAAGCCTAACCCTAACACTAACCCTACGCCTAACCCTCACCCTCACCCTCACCCTAACCCTAACCCTAACTCTAACCCTCACCCTGACCCTAAATATCACCCTAACCCTACCACTAACACTAACCCTCACCATAACCCTCACCCTAACCCTAACGCTAACCCTAACACACACCCTCACCCTAAACCTCATCCTCACACTAACCCTAACCCTACACCTAAACCTAACCCTCACAATAACCCTAACCATCACCCTAACCCTAACCCTACCCCTCACCCTAAACCTCACGCTAACCCTAACCCTAAAACTAACCCTAAACCTAATCCTAACCCTAACCGAACCCTCACCCTCACCCTAACACCATCACCCTAAAACTCACCCGAACCCTAACACTCACCTACACACTAACACTCACCCCCACCCTCACCCTCACCCTCACATGAACCGTTACCCTCATCCTAACCCTCACCCTCAACCTAAACATCACCCTAAACCTAAAGCCTCACCCTAACCCCAACCCTAACCCTCACCCTAACACTAACCCTCACCCTCAATCTAACCCTCATCCTCACCCTAATCCTCACCCTAACCCTATCCCTTACCAAACTGAAACCCTCAACCTCTCCTTCACCCTCACCCTCACACTAACCTTAACCCAAATGATAACCCTAACCCTGACCCTCACCCTAAACATCACTGTAACCCTTACCCATACCCTAACCCTAATCCTCACCCTCACCCTAACCTTCACCCTAACCCTTATGCTCACAATAACACTAACCCTATACATAACCCTAACCCTCACACTAACCCTAACCCTCACACTATCCCTAACCGTACCCTCACCCTAACCCTCACCCTAACGCTAAACCTAATCATAAACTGAACCCTAACCCTACCCTCACCCTAACCCTCACCGTAACCCTAACCCTAATGCTAACCCTCACCCTAATCATAAACTGAACCCTAACCCTCACCCACACCCTAACCCTCATCCTCATCCGAACACTCACCCTGACCCTATACCTCACCCTCAACCTAAACATCAACCTAACCCTAACTCTCAACTTAACCCCAACCTTAACCCTCACGCTAAACCTAAGACTCAACCTAACCCTCATCATCACCCTAAACCTCACCCTAACTCTTACCCTTACCTAAACGAAACCTCACCCTCACCCTCCCTCTCACCCTCACCCTAACGCTCACCCTCACCCTACCCCTAGCCTTAACCCTAACCCTCAACTGAACCCTAACCCTCACCCTCACTCTCACCCTAACGCTAACCAAAGCCTAACCCTCACCCTAAACCTAACACTAACCCTAATGCTAACCCTAACCCTCACCCTCAATCTAGCCCTCAGCCTAAACCTAACCCTCAACCTAACTCTGACCCTCAACCTCACCCTCACACTCACCCTAATCCTAAATCTAACCCTCACCCTCACCCAAACCCTCAGCGTAAACCTTACCCTCAACCTAATCCTAACCTTAATCCTACCCCTCACACTAACCATAACCTTCAATCTCACCCTCACCCTCACCCAAGGCCTAATCCTAACCCTAAACCTAATCCTAAACCTTACCCTTACCCTTACCCTAACCCTAACCCTAACCCTCACCCTAAACATCACACTAACCCTAAGACAAAACCTAAACTTCACCCTAATCCTAACACTCACCATAACCCTTATCCTCACAATAACACTAACCCTAAAACTAACCCTAACACTAACCCTAAACCTCACCCTAACCCTAACCCTACCCCTCACCCTAACCCTCACCATAACCCTCACATTAACTCTACCTCTCAACCTAAACATAAGCCTAACCCTCACCCTCACCCTAACCCTCACTCTCACCCTAAAATTCACCCTACAATTAACCCTCACCCACACCCTAACCCTCACCTGAAACCGAACCCTAACCCTCACCCTAACCCTCATCCTAAACATCACCCTATCCCTAACCCTCACCCTAACCCTAACCCTTTCACTCAACACCAACCTCGCCCTCAGCCTAACCCTCACTAACACTCACCCTAAACCACCCTAACCCTAACCCTCACCCTCACCCTAGCCCTCAACCTAACCCTAACACTAATCCTAACCCTAACACTAACCCTCAGCCTCTCCCTCATCCTAAACCTAACCCTAGCCCTAATTCTAACAATAAACCAAACCCTCACCCTAACCTTAACATTAACGCTAACCCTCAGCCTCACCCTCACTCTCACATTCACATTAACCCTCACCCTCACCCCCAAACCTCACCCTCACCCTCAACATCACCCTAAACATCACCCTAACCCTAACCCTCACCATAACCCTCACCCTCTCCCTAAACCTCACAATAACCCTAAAGCTAACCCTCACCCTCACCCTCTTCCTAACCCGCAACATAACCCATATCCTCACACTAACCCTAACCCTAACCCTCACACTAACCCTAACCCTAACCCTCAGGCAAACCCTCACCCTAACCCTAACCTCAACCCTAATTGTCACCTTAAACATAACGCTAAACCACACCCTCACCCTAACCCTCACCGTCACCTTAACCTTCACCCTAACCCTCACCCATAAACTAATCCTCACCTGAACCCGAAATCTAACCTTCACCCTAACCCTCTCCCTCACCCTAAACATCACCCTAAACCTAACCCTCAACCTAACTCTAACGCTAACCCTCACCCTAACCCTAAACCTCACCCTAACCCCCACACTCAACCTAAACCTCACCCTAACAATAACCCTAACACTTACCTAACTGAAACCCTTACACTCACCCTAGCCCTCACCTTAACCCTCACCCTAACTTTAACGCTAACTCTCACCCTCAACTTCAGAATAACCCTAAAACCCTCAAACTCACCCTCAGAATCAGCTTAACCCAAACGCTAACCCTAATCCTAAACCTAACCCGAACCTCACCCTAACCCTAACCCTAACCCCAACGTTAACCCTAACTCTCACACTCACCCTCACCCTAACCCTCACACTCAACCTCACCCTCACCCTAACCTTAACATTAACACTAACACTCATCCTAACCCTAACCCTAACCCTCTCACTCACCCTCACCAAACCCTCACCCACAGCCTAACCCTAACCCTGACCCTAATTCTAACCCTAACACTCACCCTCACCCTAAACCTCATGCTGACCCTAACACTAACCCTCTCGCTCACCCTCACCAAACCCTCACCCTCAGCCTAGCCCTCACCCTGGCCCTAATCCTAACCCTAACACTCACCCTCACCCTAACCCTCATCCTATAACTAAACCCAACCCTCAACCTAACCCTAACCAACACCCTAATCCTCACCCTAACCCTCACCTTCACACTAACCCTCATCCCAAACTTTAACCTCACACTAACCCTAACCCTAAACTTAACACTAACCCTCACACTAACCCTATCCCTCACCCTAACCCTAACCCTAACCCTAAATATAACCTTAAGCCTCTTCCTCACCCTAACCCTCACCCTCACTCTAAACATTACCCTCACCATAACCCTCGCACTAAACCTAACCCTCACACTAACCCTCACCCTAACCTTAACGATAACCCTAACACTCACCCTCACCCTAACCCTCAGCCTAACCTTTAACCATGCACTCAAACTGAGTCTGAACCTAACCCTAACACTCACACTAACACTAACCCTCACCCTAATTCTAACCTTAGACCTCGTGTTAACTCTCACCCTAAGCCTAAACCTAACCCTAACACTAAGCCTCAACCTAAACGTAACCCTGATCCTCAACCTCACCCTAACCCTCACATACACCCTGACGCTCACACTAATCCGAACCCTCACCACACTCTAACCCTCACCCTAAAACTAACCCTAACCCTAACCCTCACCTTCACCCTCAACCTAACCCTAAACCTAACCCTAACACTCACCATAACCCTAAACCTTACCCTAAACCTAAACCTACACCTCACCCTCACCCTAACCATAACCCTAAAGCTCACCCTAATCCTAACCCTAACCCTAAACCTCAACCTAACCCTAAGCCTAAAACTAATCCTTACCCTAACTCTAACCCCAACACTCACCCTAACGTGAACCTTAACCCTTACCCTCACCCTCACCCTCAACCTAACACTAACCCTAACCCTAAACCTAACCCTAAGTCTAATCCTAACATTCACACTCACCATCACCTTCACCCTAAACCTCACCCTCAAACTCACCTTCACCCTAACCCTCAAACTAATCCTAACCCTCACACTAACCCTAACCCTCACCCTCACCCTCAACTTCACCCTAACCCTAATCTTAAACATAACCCTCACATTCACCCTAAAACTAACCCTCAACGTCACCGTCACCCTCACCCTCAACCTCACCCTCACCCTAACGTTCAACCTCACCCTAAATATCACCCTAACCCTAACCCTCACCCTAACCCTAACCTTAACGCTAACACTAACCCTCACCCTCACCCTAACCTTTATCCTCATACTAAACCTAACTCTAACCCTAACCCTAACCCTCTCCCTAACACTAACCTACCCCTCACTCCAACCCTCACCCTGACGCTAAAACTAACACTCACCCTCACCCTCACCCTAACCCTAACACTAACGCTAAACCTCACCCTCACCCTCACCCTAACCCTAACCCTAACAATAACACTAACCGTAACCCTAACCCTAACCCTAACAATAACACTCACCCTAACCCTAACCCTAACACTCACCCTAACTCTAACCCTCACTATAAACCTTACCCAAACCCTAATCCTAACCCTAACCCTCACCCTCACCCTACACCTTATCCTCACACTAACAATAACCCTAAACATAATCCTAACCCTCACACTAACCCTAAACCTCACGCTAAGCCTAACCCTATCATAAACCCTAACCCTCTCCCTAACCCTAACCCTAACGCTACCCCTCACCCTAACAATAACATTAACCCTAAACCTCACCCTCACCCTAATCCTCACCGTCACCCTAAACCTCACTCGAAACCTAACCCTCACCCACACCCTAACCCTCATCCTCACCGAACCTGAACCTGAACCCGAAACCTCACCCTAACCCTCACCCTCAACCTAAACATCTCCCAAAATCTAACCCTAACCCTCAACCTAAACCTCACTCTCACTCTACCCCTCACCCTAAATCTAAACCTCCACCTCACCCTCACCCTCACCCTCACCCTAACTCTAACCCTAACCCTAAACCTAAACCTAAACCTAACCCTCACCCTCACCCTCACCCTCACCCTAACTCTAACACTAACCCTAACCCTAACACTCACCCTAACCCTAAAACTCACCCTAAAACTAACGCTAAACCTAAACCTCACCCTCAATCTAACCCTAACCCTAAGCCTTATCCTCACACTAACCCTAAACCTAACCCTAACCCTCACACTAACCATAACCCTCACCATAACCTGAAACCTACAACTCACACTAACCCTCTCCCTAACCCTAACCCTAATCCTAACCTTCACCCTAACACTAACCCTAACCCTCACCCTCACCCAAACTCTCACCCTCACTGTCACCGTAACTCTCATCCTAAACATCACCCTAACCCTAACCCTCACCCTAAACCTAACCCTAACACTCACCCTAACACTAAGCCTCAACCTAACCCTCACCCTCACACTAATCCTCACCATAATCCTAACCCTAACACTAACCTAACCAAAACCCTCTCCCTCACCATCATCCTCACGCTCATCCTCAACCTCTCCCTATCCCTCACCCTAACTTTTACCCTCAACCCTAAACCTAACACTCAGCCTAAGCCTCACCCTAAACATAACGCTAAACCTAACCCTCACCCTAACCTAAACCTCACCCCGAACCTTACCCTCACCATAACCCTAAACCTAACCCTAACCCTCACTCTCACCCTCAACTACACCCTAACCCTAAACCTAACCCTAATCTTAACCATAACCCTCACATTCATCCTAAACCTAACCCTCACCCTAACCCTACCCTACCCCTCACTTAACCCCTCACCCTAACCCTAACCCTAACACTTACCCTCACCCCCACCCTCGCCCTCAGCCTAACCCTAACTCTAACCCTAACACTCAACTTCATCCTCACCCTAACACTAACCCTAATGCTATCCCTCACCCTCACACTCACCCTAAACCTGACCCTACCCCTAACAATAACCCTAACCCTAACCCTAATGCTAACACTAACACTCTCCCTAAACCTTACCCTAACCCTAACCCTCACCCTCACCCAAACCCTCACCCTAAACTTTAACCTCACACTAACCCAAACTTATCCCTAACCCTAATCCTCACACTAAAACTAACCCTCACCCTAACCCAAAACCTAACCCTCACCCTAACTATCACCCTCAACCTAACACTAACGATATCCCTAACCCTCACCCTAACCCTAACACTAATCCTTACACTCACCCTCACCTTCACCCTCAGCCTAAACCTAACCCTAACCCTAACTCTAACACTCACCCTCACCCTCACCCTAACCCTAACCCTAACGCTAACCCTCACCCTCACACTAACCCTAACCCTTATCCTAGCCCTAACAATAATCCTCACCCTAAACCTAACCCTGATCCTAACACTAACCTCACCCTCACCCTAACCCTAATGCTAAGCCTAACGCTTACCCTCAACCTAACACACACCCTAAAACTTTCCCTCAACCTAACACTAACCCTAATACTAACACTAACCCTCACACTAACCCTGACCCTCAACCGAACCCAAATCCTAAACCTCACCCTTAACATCACCCTAACCCTAACCCTTACACTAACACTAACCCTCAACCTAAACATATCCCTAACTCTCACAGTCACCCTAAGCCTCACCATCACCTTAATCCTCAACCTAACTCTCAAACTCACCCACACGCTAATGCTCAACCTCACCCTAACCCTAACCCTCACACTCACCCTAACCCTCAACCTAAACCTTACCCTCAACCTGACCCTAAACCTAACCCTAACCCTAACCCTCACCCTAACACTAACCCTCACCCTAACCCTAAACCTAACCCTAACCCTCACCCTAACTCTAATCCTAACCCTCACCCTAACCCTAAACCTCACACTCTCCCTCACATTCAACCTAATCCTCACCTTAACAATAACACTAACTCATACCTAACCCAAACCCTCACCTTCACCCTCATTCTCACTCTAAACCTCACCCTCACCCTAGCCCTCACCTTAACCCTAACCCTAACCTTATTCCTAACCTTCACCCACACACTCACCGTCACTCTCAGCCTAAACCTAACCCTAACCCTAATCCTAACCCTAACCCTCAACCTCAACCTCACCCTAACCCTAACCCTAAACCTAAACTTCACCCTCACCCTCAACGTCACACTCACCCTTACCATAACCCTAACCCAAATTGTAAACCTTACGCTCACCCTAACCCTCACACTCACCCTAAACCTCACCCTCCCGGTAGCCCTCACGCTAAACCTAAACCTATCCCTAACCCTAACCCTAAACCTCACTCTTACACTAACCCTAACCCTAAGCCTAACAACAAACCTAACCCTAAACCTAAAACTCAACCTAAACCTAACCCACACCCTCACTGTCACAGTCACCCTAAACCTGACCCTCAACCTCACTCTCACCCTAACCATCACACTAAACCTAACCCTCACCCTAATCCTAACCCTAACCCTCACCCTCACCCTCACAATCAGCCTAAACCTTAATCAAACCCTAATCCTAACCCTAACCCTCACACTCACCCTAACCCTAACCCTAACAATAACCGTCACCATCACCCTCATTCTCACCCTTACCCTAACCCTCAACCTCAACCTCACCCTCACTCTAACCCTCACCGTCACCCTAAACTTCACCCTAACCCTAACCCTCACCCTAACTCCAAACTTAACCCTAATCTTAACCCTCACCTTAACCCTCACCCTAATCCTCACCCTAACCCTAACCCTACCCCTCACGCTAACCCTCATCCTAACCCTAACCCTAATCGTCATCCTAACATTAACCCTCAACCTCAGCCTCATCCTAACCCTAAGCCTAATCCTAATCCTAAACCTAACCCTCACCCCCTCACTCACCCTAACACTAACCAAAAACCTAATGCTAACCATCACCCTCACCTCAACCTAAACCTAATCGTAACCCTAAAAATAACTGAAACCCAACACCTAACACTAATCCTAACCCTAACCCTCACAATAACATTAAACCTAACACGATAATTCACCCTAACCCTAACCCTAACCCTCAACCTAACACTAAACCTCACCCTAACCCTACCCCTAAACCTCAACCTAAATTTCACCTTAACTCTAACCCTCACCCTAACCCGAAACCTAACCCTAACCCTAAACCTAACCCTCACCCTAACCCTCACTATAACCCTCACCCTAACCCTAACCCTACCCCTCACCCTAACGCTCATCCTAAACCTCACCCTCACTCTCACACTCACCCTCAGCCTCACACACACCCTAATCCTAATCTTAAACCTAACCTCACCCCCTCCCTTACCCTAATCTTAACCATAACCCTAATGCGAACCCTCACACTCAAACTCAACTTAACCCTAACCCTAACAATAACTGTAACCCTAACCCTAAACCTAATCCTAACACTAACCCTCACCTTCAGCCTCACCAAACTCTAACCCTAATCCTAATCCTAAACCTAACACTCACCCTCAACCTATCCCTAAAACTAAACCTTACCCTAATCCTCAACCTAACACTATTGCTAACCCTAAACCTCACCCTCACCCTAAACCTCACTCTAACTCTAAAGCTCACTATAACCCTAACCTTAACCCTAACCCTAATCCTCACTCTAACCGTAACCCTCAACCACACCCTACCACTCCACATATCCCGAAACCTCACCCTCAAGTGCACACTCACTCTAACCCTAACCCTAACCCTAACACTACACCTAACCCTGACCATCACCCTCAACCTCACCCTAACCCTAAACCTCACCCTCACCCTAAATATCACCCTAACCCTAACCCTATCCCTAACACTAACCCTAACACTAACACTCACCATAACCCTCACCCTAACCCTAACCCTCACCCATACACTAACCCTCACCCCCCACCCGAACCCTCTCCCACACCCGAACCATCAACTTTACTCTAACCCTCACCCTCAAAATAAACATCACCCTAAACCTAACCCTCACCGTAACCCCAACCCTATCACTCACCCTAACCCTAACCTCACCCTCAGTCTAACCCTCACCCTCACCCTAATCCTCACCCTAACCCAATCCCTTACCTAACCGAAACCCTCACCCCCACCCTCACCCTCATGCTAACACTAACCCTAATCCTAAGACTAACCCTAACCCTGACCCTCAACCTAACCATCACCCTAACACTTATCCTCACACTAACACAAACCCTATACATAACCATAACCCTCACACTAAACCTAACCCTCACCCTAACCCTAAACCTACCCCTCACCCTAACCCTCACCCTAACCCTAACCCTAACGCTAACCCTCACCCTAATCATAAACTGAACCCTCACCCTCACACTCACCCTAACCCTCACCGTCACCCTAAAACTCACATGAACCCTAACCCTCACCCACACCTAACCCTCTTCCTCAACCGAACCCAAAACCTCACCCGAACCCTCACCCTCACCCTAAACCTCACCCTCAACCTAAACATCAACCTAACCCTAACCCTCACTTTATCCCTCACCCTAAACCTCACCCTAACACTAACCCTCAACCTAACCGTCAACCTATCCCTAACGCTAACCCTAACCCTCACCCTCACCCTAACCCTCATCCTAGCACTTATCCTCACACTAAACCTAACCATAACCCTAACCCTAATCCTCACATTAACAGTAAACCTCACCCTAACCCAAAATCTACCCATCACCCAACACTTCACCCTCACCCTAACCAAAACCCTAACACTCACCCGAAAACTAACCCTAACCCGCACACTCACCCTAAAGTTCACCGTCACCCTAAACCTCACCCTAACCCTAACCCTCACCCACACACTAACCCTCACTCTCAACCGAACCCTAACCCTCACCCTAACCCTTACCTTCACCTTAAACATCACCCTAACCCTACCCCTAAATCTAACTCTAACCCCAATCCTCTCCCTAACAATAACCCTCAAATTAACACTCAACCTCAACTTAAACCTTACCCTAACAATAACCCTAACCCTTTCCTAACCAAAACCCTCACCCTCACCCTCACTCTCACCCTAAACCTCACCTTCAACCTAGCCCTCAACCTAACCCTAACCCTAAACCTAAACCTTACCCTCAACCTCACCCTCGACCTCAGCCTTACCCTAACCCTAACACAAACACTAACACTCACCCTCACGCTCACCCAAAACCAAAACCTAATCCTAACCCTAACACTCAACCTCACCCTAACCCTAACCCATCCTTTAACCTCACATGAACCCTAACTCTAACCCTAAACCTAACCTTCACAGTAAACCTAAACCTCAACTTAACCCTAAACCTCACCATCACCCTAACACTAACCCTAAACCTCACCCTCACCCTAACCCTCACCTTCACCCTAACCAAACCCTAACCCTAATCCCAACACACACCCTTACCCTCACCCTCACCCGAACCCTCATCCTCACCCAAACACTCACCTTCACCATAAACCTTACCCTAACCTTTATCCTCATACTAACCCTAACTCTAAGGCTAACCCTAAACCTCACACTAAACCTCACCCTATCCCTTAAACTCACCATAACCCTAACCCTAACCCTAACCACAATCCTCACCCTAACCCTAACTCTCACCCACAACCTAAAACTCAACCTCAACTTAAACATCACCCTAACCCTAACACTCACCCTAACCCTAACCCTCAATGTAACCGTCACCCTAACCCTAAAGCTAACCCTAACCCTAACCCTCACCATCCCCCTAACACTCAGCTGAAACCTAACCCTCACACACATTCTCACCCTCACACTCAACCGAACCCTCAAACTCACCCTAACCCTAACCCTAACACTGACCCTAACCCTAACCCTAACCCTAACCCTAACACTCACCCTAACCCTAACCCTAACCCTCACCCTCACCCTAACACTCACTGTCACCCTAACACTATTCCGTAAACTAATTCTCACCCACACCCTGACCTTCACCCTCTCCCGAACACTCACACTCACCCAATCCCTCACTTTTACCCTAACACTCTTCCTCACCCTAATCATCACCCTAACCTTAACCCTCAACCTAACCCCAACCCTAACACTCACCCTAAATCTAACCCTCAACCTAACCCTCACCCTCACCTTAATCCTCAATCTAACCCTAAGCCTAACACTTAACTTATCAAAATCCTCACCCTCATCCTCACCCTAACCCTAACCCTCACCCTAGCCCGCAACCTAACCCTAACCCTAACCCTCAGCCTCATCTTCAACCTAACCCTAACCCTAACAATCATACTCACCTTCAACCTAACACTAACCCTAAACCTCATCCTAACCCTAATGATAACCCTATCACTAACCAGAACCCTAAACCTCACACTCACCCTAAGTCTAAACGTAAACCTAAACCTCACACTAACCCTCACCCTAACCCTAACGTTATCCCCAGCACTCACCCTCACCCTCACCCTCCCCCTAACCCTCACCCTCAACCTAACCCTATCCCTAACCCACACCCTAACCTTCACAATACCCCTAAATCTAACCCAAACCCTAACCCTCAATTTAACCCTCACCCTCAACCTAACGCTAACCTAACCCTTACCCTCACCCTAACTCTCACTCTAACCCTTACCCTCACCCTAACAATCATGGTGACCCTTACCTCAACCTAACCCTAACCCTAACCCTAACCCTCAACTTAATCCTTACCCTCTCCCTAACCATAACCCTACCCCTCACCCTAAACCTCACCGTAAACTTAACCCTAACCCTAATTCTCACCCTAAATCTAACCCTAAGCCTCACAGTCACCCTAACCCTCACCGACACCCTAACCCTCACCCTAACCCTAACCCTCATCCACACCCTAAAGCTCAAACTCACCCGAACTCTAACGCTCACCCTAACTCTCACCCTCACCAAAACTGGAACCATAACACTCCCTCTAACCCTAACCCTCACACTAAACCTCACCCTGAACCTAATCCTCACCCTGACAATAACCATAACCCTTAAGTAACAGAAACCCTCACCCTCAACCTCACCCTCAACCTCAACCTCACCCTAGCCTGCAGTCTAATCCTAACCCTATTCCTAAACCTACACCTCACCCCCACCCTCACCCTAACCCTAATGCTAACCCTACCCTCCCCCTCACCCTAAGCCTCACCCTCACCCTAACTCTAAACATAAACCTAACCCTCACACTAACCCTCACCCTAAACCTAACGTTATCTCTAACCCTCATCCTCACCCTCACCCTCACCCTCACCCTAACCCTCACCCTCAACCTAACCCTAGCAATACCCCTCTCACTAACCTTCATCCTAACCCTCACACCACCCTAGACCTCACCCTAACCTTAACCCCCACCCTAACCCTAACACTAACCCTCACCCTCACCCTAAACATAACTCTAACCCTAACCCTCACCATAACCCTCACCATAACCCTAACTCTAACACTAACCCTCACTCTAACCCTCATCCTAACCCTAATCCTCAACCTAACCGTCACCCTCACCCTAATACTCACCAAAACCTTAACCCTCACCCTTGCCAAAATGAAACCCTCACACTCAGCCTCACCCTAACCCTCACCCTCACCCTAGACCTCACCCTAACCTTAATCCTCAACCTATCATTAACCTTCAACCGAACCCTATTACTAACCCTCACCCTCTCGTTAACCCTAACCCGAACCCTAACCATCACCCTAACACTAACCCTAACCCTCACCCTAATGCTAACCCTCACCTTAATGCTCACCCTAACCCTAATGCTAACTTTAAACCTCACTCTCACCATAACCGTCACCCTAACACTTATCCTCACACTAAACCTAACCCTAACCCTCACACTAACACTAATCCTCACCCTATCCCGAACTGTTACCCTAAACCACACCCTAACCCTCACTCTCACACTAACCCTAATGCTAACCCTACCACTCAACTTCACCCTAACCCTTACTCTCACCTTCAACCTAAGCTTAACCCTAACCCAAACCCTCACCCTAACCATAACCCTAAATCTATCCCTAAAGTGAACCCTAACCCTCGCCCTCACCCTAACTCAAAATCTAAACCTAACCCTCACGCTAACCTTCACCCTAACCCTAAAGTTATCCCTAACCCTCACTCTCTCACCCTCACCCTCTCCCTAATGCTCACCCTCAACCTAGCCCTCATTTAACCCTAACCCTAAACCTAAACTTCCCACTCCCCCTCCCCCTCCCCTTCAGCCTAACCCTAACCCTAATCCTAAAAATTCACCTCACCCCCACAATCACCCTAACCCTAAACCTATCCCTAACCCTCACCCGAACCCTCACCCTAAACCTAATCCTCAACCTAACCCCCATCTTCACCCTAATCCTAACCATAACCTTAACCCTAACCCTTACATAACCGAAACTCTCACGCTCACCCTCCCCATAACCCTCTCCCTAACAATTATCCTCACACTAAATCTAACCCTAACCCTCAAACTAACCCTAATCCTCACCCTATACCAAACCCAAATCCTAACCCTCACCCTAACCCTCATTCTCACCCTAAGCCTAATGCTAAACCTAACACTCAAACTCACCATAAGCCTCACCCTATCCCTTATCATCAGCCTAACTCTAAACCTAACCCTCCCCCTAACGCTAACTCTAAACCTCATCCTCACCCTAACCCTAAAGCTAACCCTAACATTTACACTAAACCTCACCCTAACCCTTACGTGAAACCAAAACCTCAACCTCACCCTAAACCTCACCCTAATACATACCCTCACCATAAACCTAACCCTAAACCGAATCCTCACCTTAAACCTAACCCTCACCCACAACCTAAAATTCACCCTCATCTGAATCCTTACCCTAACCCTAACACTCACCTTACTCTAAACAAAATCCTAAACCTAAACCTCAACATCACCTTCACCGGCACACTAACGCTAACCCTAACCCTCACCCTAACCCTCACCCTCACGCTAAACAGTAACCTAACCCTAACTCTCACCCTAAGCCTAAACCTAACCCTCTCCATAAACCTAACCCTCACCCTAACCCTCACCCTAACCCTAACGAGAACCCTAACCCTCAACCTCACCCTACCCCTCACCCTCAACTTTAACCTCACATTAAACCCAATTCTAACACACACCGTCACCCTCACCCATACCCTCACCCTCACTGTAGCCCTCACCTTAAAGTGAACTCTCACCCTAAACTTAACCCTCACCCTAACCCTCACCCTAACTCTTACCATCACCCCAACCCTAAACCTAAGCCTCCCCTATCCCTAACTCTAAACCTCACCCTCAGCCTAACCCTAAACCTAACCCTAACCCTCACACTAACCCTCACCCTAACCCTAACGCTAACCCAAAACCACAACCTCACCCTAAACCTAACCCTAATACTTACCCTCACCATAACCCTAAACCTAACCCTAATCCTCACCCTAAACCTAACCCTCACCCACAACCTAAAATTCAACCTCAACCGAAACCTTACCCACACCCTAACACTCACCTTACCCTAAACCTAATCCTAAACCTAAACCTCAACATCACCCTCACCTGAACCCTAACCCTAAACCTAACCCTAACCCTCACTCTCATCCTCACCGTAACCCTGAACTCACCCTAAATATCACCCTAACCCTAAACCTCAACCTAACCATCACCCTCACGCTAAACAGTACCCTAACCCTCTCACCCTAACCCTAAACCTAACCCTCACACTAAACCTAACCCTTACCCTAAGCCTCACCCTAACCCTAACGACAACCCTGACACTCACCCTCACCCTAACACTCACCCTAAACTTTAACCTCACACTAACCCTAACTCTAACCCAAACCCTCACCCTAACCTTAACACTACCCCTCAACCTAACCCTCACCCAAACCCTAACTCTAAACCTAACCCTCACCCTAAAACTTACCCTCACCCTAGTCCTCAACCTAACCCTAACCCTCAACATAACCCTAACCCTAACCCTCACCCTCACCTTCAACCTAAACCTAACCCTAACCCTAAACTTCACCTTAACCTTCACCCTAGCCCTAACCCTGAGCCACACCCTAAACCTCACTGTCACCCTTGCACTCACCTTTACCCTCACCATCACCAGAAACCTAACACTCAGCCTCATCCTAAACTTCAACCTAACCATAACCCTCACTCTAACCCTAACCCTAACCCTAACCCTCACCCTAAATTAACCCTCAACCTCAGCCTCACCCTCACCATAGCCCTCACCATAACTCTAAACATAAACCTAACCCTAAACATCACCCTCCTTCTCTGCCTCCCCCTCAGCCTAAACAAAATCCTAATCCTAAACCTACCCCTCACCCCCAACATCACCCTAAACCTAACACTAATCTTAACGTCAACCCTCAACCTAACCCTCACCCTAACCCTAACCCTAACCCTAACAATAACCGTACCCTAAACCTAACCTTAATCCTAAGCCTAACCCTTACCCTAACCATAACCTAACTCTAAAACTCACTGTAACCTTTATCCTAACTTTAACTCTCACCCTAACACTAACCCTCACTCTAACCCTCACCCTAACCCTCACACTAAACCTAACCCTAACCCTATCAACCTAAACATAACCCTAATGCTCACCCTCAACCTAACCTTCACCCTAAACCTAACACTCACATTAACCCTCACCCTAACCCTAACGCTAACCCCAAACTTAAGGCTAACCCTAAAATTCACCCTCAACCTAACCCTCACCCTAACCCTTATCCTCACACTAACCCTAATCCTAACCCTAAACCTAACCCTCACACTAACCCTAACCCGACCCCTCACACTAAACCTAACCCTAAAACTAAACCTAATCCTAGCCCTCAACCTAAATCTAACCCTAACCCTAAACCTAATCCTCACCCGAACCCTCACCCTCACCCTTACCTTAAACTTCAACCTCATGCTAAACATCACTCTAACACTAACCCTCACCCTAACCCTAACCCTCAGCCACACCTTTAACCTAATCCTCAACCTAATCCTCACCCTCACCCTAATCTTCACCATAACTATAACCCTAAAACTTACCTAACAGAAACACTCACCCTCACACTCACCTTAACCCTCACGCTAACCCTAGCCCTCACCTTAACCTTAACCCTCACCCTAACACTAATACTAACCCTCACCCTAACCCTAAACATGACCTAACCCTAACCCTCATACTAACCCTCACCCTAACCTTAAACCTAAGCCTAACCCTCCCCCTCAATCTAAACCTCACCCTAACCCAAACCTCACCCTAACCCTAATGCTAACCTTAAACCTAACGCTAAACCTAACCATCACCCTCAACCTAACACTCACCCTAACCATTATCCTCACACTAACCCTAAACCCAACCCTAACCCTAACCCTCACACTAACCTTAACCATCACCCTAACCCTAACCCTACCCCTCACACTAACCCTCATCCTAACCCTCACCCTAACCCTAACCCTCAAGCTAACCCTCACTCTCACCCTAATCCTCACCATAACCCTAACCCTAACCCTTACATAACCGAAACCTTCACCCACACCCTAACCCTAACGCTCACCCTCACCCTGACCCGAAACCTAACCCTAACCCTCACCCTCACTCTCTCCCTAACCCTAACACTAACATTAACCCTAAAACTAACCGTCAACTTCACCCTCACCCTAACACTCAACCTCACCATAAACACACTTTAATCCTAACCCTCACCTAACCATCACCCTCAACTTAAACCTCACCCTAACCCTAACCCTAACCCTCACCCTCAACCTAACCCTCAACTGCACCCTAACCATCACCCTAACCCTAACCCTAACCCTAACCCTCACCCTTACCCTAACCCTCAACCTAACCCGCACCCTCACACTAATCCTCACCATAGCCCTAACCCTAAACCTTACCTAACCGAAACCCTCACCCTCACCCTCAACATAACCCTCACTATCACCCTAGGCTAAACACTAAATTTAACCCTCACCCTAACCCTAACACTAACCCTCACCCTCACCCTAACCCTACCCCTAACCCTAACCCTCACACTAACCCTCACCCTAACCCTAACCAAAACCCTAACCCTAACCCTCACCCTAACCCTCACCATAACACTAACAGGCAACCTAAACCTCAGAATCACGCTAATCCTCACCATAACCCTAACCCTAACTTTTACCTACCTAACTGAAACCCTCAAACTCACCCTCACCCTAACCCTCACTGTCACCCGAGCCGATAACCTAACATTTACCCTCACCCTAACCTTCACCCTCACCCTAATGCTAACAGTAACGCTCACCCTCACCCTTACCCGAACTCTAAGCCTCGATCTCACCCTCACTCTCACCCTAACCCTAAACCTAACCCTAACCCTAAACCTAACCCTCAACCTCACCCTCAGCCTAACACTCACCCTCACAATAAACACACACTAACCCTAGCAATCACCCTAACTCTCACCCTCAATCTAACCCTAATGATAAACCTAACCCTCAACCTCACCCTAACCCTCACCCTAACTCTTACATTCACCCTAACCCTAAACCTAACCCTCACCCTCACCTTCACACTAACACTCACCCTCACCATAAATATCACATTAAACCTAATCCTCAACCTAACCATAACCCTAACCCTCACCCTTACACTAACCCTTACGCTAAGGCTCACCTTAACACTAAGTCTAACCCTAACCCTCACCCTCACCCTAATCCTCACCCTAACCTTAACACTTAAATAACCGAAACCCTCCCACTCACCCAAACACTAGCCCTCACCATAACACCAATGCTAACCTTATAACTCACCCTCAGCCTCACCATCACCCTCTCACTCAGCCTAACCCTAACCCTAAACCTAATCCTAACCCAAACTCTCAACTTCACCCTCACACTAACTGTAACCCTAACTCTAAACCTAACCCTCACCCTAACCCTCACCCTAATCCTAAACCTATCCCTAACCCTAACCTTCACCCTAACCCTAAAACTTACCCTAACCCTAAACCTAACCGTAACACTCACCCTAAACCAAACCCTAAACATCACCCTAACCATAAACCTTAAATTAACACTAACCCTCATCATCACCCTAATCCTAAACCTAACCCTAACCCTAATCTTCATCCTTACCTTACCCTCAGCCTAACCCTTACCCTCACACTAACGCTAACCCTAACCCTAACCTTAATCCTCACCCTAACCCTCACTGTATCCCTAATCCTCATCCTAAGCCTAATCCTCACCCACACCCTAACCCTCACCCTAAGCCTAACCCTAACCCTAACCCTAATCCTAAACCAAACCGTCACCCTCAACTTAAACCTCACCCTAACCCTAACCCTAACGCTCACCCTCACCCTAACCCTCACCATTGGCCTAACACTCACCCGAACCCAAACCCTCACCCACAACCTAACCCTCACCATCTCGCGAACCCTCAACCTCACCAAAACCTCAGCCTCACCCTAACCTTCACCCTCACTCTAAACATAACTCTAACCCTAACCCTAACCCTAACCCTCAAAATAACCCTCAACACTGTAGGGAGCCTAGGCGAGACTCCGCCCACTTCGTGCTTGGCGGGACGCCTGGGCTGTGCGCGTGCACGATCCAGGTAGAGTTCCCAGACAATCCCATGACACCTGGTGACGGTGAAAGGCAGGCGACCAACAATAGAAAGACCCGAGTTCCGATTCTCATATATAAGCGGCTGTGTTTCGGGTGCACGCTCTCTCGCGCCCAAGCTCTCCTACAACTAAAAGGCTCTCCAATAAAGCGTGATCTGAGAAGACTCCTGGTGTGGTGGTCGTTTTTCCTCGCTGGTCGAGTAGACGGTCACTACACAACCTCACCCTTATCCTCACCCTAACCCTAACCCTAACCCATACCTACCTGAAAACCTCAACCTCAACCTCAGCCTCAACTTAACCCTCACCCTCACCATAGCCTTCATGCTAACCCTAAACATCACTCTAATCCTAACCCTAACCCTAATCCTCAAACTAACCCTTACCCTAACCCTAACCTTAACCCTAACCCTAAACCTAACCCTAATTCTAACCCTAATACTCACACTCACCTTAACATCACCCTAAATCTAAATCTCACCCTAAACCTTACCCCCTAACCCTAACACTCACACTAAACCTAACCCTCACCCTAACCATAAACCATGCCTCAGCCTAAACCTCAACCTAACCCTAACCCTAACCGTAACCCTCACCTTATCCCTAACCCTAACCCTCACCCTATCCCTCACCTTAACACTTACCCAAACACTAATCTTCACCCTATCACTAATCCTAATGCTAATCCTAACCCTAACCCTCACCCTACCCTAACCCTTACCCTAACCCTTACCCTCGCCCTAAGGCTAACCATAACCCTGACCCTCAGCCTAATTCTAACCCTCACCCTTATCCTAACCCTACCCCTCAACCTAACCCTCAGCCTAACCCTAACCTAACCCTCACCCTAATCCTCACCCTAACCCTAACACTTACCTAACTGAAACCCTCACCCTCAGCCTCACACTAGCCCTCACCCTAACCCTAAACCTAACCCTACCCTTCAACCTCACTCTCACCCTCACCCTCAGTCTAACAGTAAACTTAACCATAAACCTAATCCTCACCATCACCCTCACCCTCACCCTAAAGCTAACAATCACCCTAGCCCTAACCCTCACCCTAACCCTAACACTGAACTTAACCCTAACCCTCACCATCATCCTAATCCTAAACCTAACCCTAACCCTAATCTTCATCCTCACCTTACCCTCATCCTAACCCTTACCCTCACACTAACGCCAACCCTAACCCTAACCTTAACCCTCACCCTAACTCTCACTGTATCCCTAACCCTCATCCTAAGCCTAACCCTCACCCTAACCCTCACCATTACCCTAACACTCACCCAAACCCAAACCCTCACCCACACCCTAACCCTCACCCTCTCCCGGACCCTCAACCTCACCAAACCTCACCCTCACCCTAACCTTCACCCTCACTCTAAACATAACTCTTACCCTAAACCTCACCCTAACCCTAACCCTCAAAATAACCCTCAACCTCACCCTTATCCTCACCCTAACCCTAACCCTAACCCATACCTAACTGAAAACCTCAACCTCAACCTCAGCCTTAACTTAACCCTCACCCTCACCATAGCCTTCATGCTAACCCTACCCATCACTCTAATCCTAACCCTAACCCTAATCCTCACCCTAACCCTTACCCTAACCCTAACCTTAACCCTAACCCTAAACCTAACCCTAATGCTAACCCTAATCCTCACCCTCACCCTAACCATCACACTAAACTTAAACCTCACCCTAAACCTTACCCTAACCCTAACACTCACACTAAACCTAACTAGCACCCTAACCCTAAACCACCCCTCAGCCTAAACTTCAACCAAAACCTAAACCTAACCGTAACCCTCACCTTATCCCTAACCCTAACCCTCCCTCTATCCCTCACCTTAACACTTATCCAAACACTAATCTCACCCTATCACTAATCTTAATGCTAACCAAAACCCTAACCCTCATCCTACCCTAACCCTCACCATAAACCTTACCCTCGCCCTAAGGCTAACCATAACCCTGACCCTCAGCCTAATTCTAACCCTCACCCTCATCCTAACCCTACCCCTCACCCTACCCCTCAGCCTAACCCTAACCTAACCCTCACCCTAATCCTCACCCTAACCCTAACACTTACCTAACTGAAACCCTCACCCTCAGCCTCACCCTAGCCCTCACCCTAACCCTAAACCTAACCCTACCCTTCAACCTCACTCTCACCCTCACCTTCAGTCAAACAGTAAACTTAACCATAAACCTAATCCTCACCATCACCCTCACCCTCACCCTAAAGCTAACAATCACCCTAGCCCTAACCCTCACCCTAACCCTAACACTGAACTTAACCCTAACTCACACCATCACCCTAATACTAAACCTAACCCTAACCCTAATCTTCATCCTCACCTTACCCTCATCCTAACCCTTACCCTAACACTAACGCTAACCCTAACCCTAACCTTAACCCTCACCCTAACCCTCACTGTATCCCTAACCCTCATCCTAAGCCTAATCCTCACCCACACCCTAACCCTCACCCTAAGCCTAACCCTAACCCTAACCCTAATCGTAAACCTAACCGTCACCCTCAAATTAAAACTCACCCTAAACCTAACCCTAACCCTCACCCTCACCCTAACCCTCACCATTACCCTAACACTCACCCGAACCCAAACCCTCACCCACACCCTAACGCTCACCCTTGCCCGAACACTCAACCTCACCCTAAAACCTCACCCTCACCCTAAACTTCACCCTCACTCTAAACATAACTCTTACCTAACCCTCACCCTAACCCTAACCATCACCCTAATATTCACCCTCACCCTAGACCTTACCCTGACCCTAACACTCACACTAAAGCTAACCCTCACCCTAACCCTAAAACTACCCCTAATCCTAAACCTCACCCTAACCATAACCCTAAACCTAACCTTCAACCTACACGTCACCTTAACCCTTACCCAAACCCTAGTACTCAAACTATCACTAATCCTAACCCTAACCCTAAAACTAACCCTCACCCTCACCCTAATGCTCACCCTAACACTTAGCCTCACCCTAATGCTAACCCTAATCCTAACCCTCAGCCTAAACCTAACCCTCACCCTCACCATAAGCATAACCTTAACACTAAACATAATCCTAAAACTAACACTCATGGTCACCCTAATCCTCACCCTAACCCTAACTGAAACCCTCACCCTCAGCCTCAACCTAGCCCTCACCCTAACCCTAAAACTAACCCTACCCTTCAGCCTCACCCTCACCCTCAGTATAACAGTAAACTTAACCATAAACCTAACCCTCACCATCACCCTCACCCTCAACCTAAACCTAACACTAACCCTAAACCTAACCCTCACCCTAACCCTAACTCTGAACTTAACCCTAACCCTCACCATCACCCTAATCCTAACCCTAACCCTAACCCTAATCCTCACCCTCACCTTACCCTCATCGTAACCCTTACCCTCACACTAACGCTAACCCTAAACCTAACCTTCACCTTCACCCTAACCCTCACCATTACCCTAACAATCACCCGAACCCAAACCCTCACCCACACCCTAACCCTCACCCTCTCCCGGACCCTCAACCTCACCTGAAAACCTCACCCTAATCCTAACCTTCACCCTCAATCTAAACATAACTCTAACCCTAACCCTCACCCTAACCCTAACCCTCAAAATAACCCTCAACCTCACCCTTATCCTCACCCTAACCCTAACCCTAACCCATACCTACCTGAAAACCTCAACCTCAACCTCAGCCTCAACTTAACCCTCACCCTAACCATAGCCTTCATGCTAACCCTAAACATCACTCTAATCCTAACCCTAACCCTAATCCTCACTCTAACCCTTACCCTAACCCTAAACTTAACCCTAACCCTAAACCTAACCCTAATGCTAACCCTAATCCTCACCCTCACCCTAACCATCACCCTAAACCTAAACCTCACCCTAAACCTTACCCTAACCCTAACACTCACACTAAACCTAACTATCACCTTAACCCTAAACCACCCCTCAGCCTAAACTTCAACCAAAACCTAACCCTAACCGTAACCCTCACCTTATCCCTAACCCGAACCCTCACCCTATTCCTCATCTTCACATTTATCCCAACACTAATCTCACCCTATCACTAATCCTAATGCTAACCCTAACCCTAACCCACATCCTAACCTAACCCTCACCCTAACCCTTACCCTTGCCCTAATGCTAACCATAACCCTGATCCTCAGCCTAATCCTAACCCTCACCCTCATCCTAACCCTACCCCTCACCTTAACCCTCATCCTAACCCTAACCTAACCCTCACCCTAATCCTCACCCTAACCCTAACACTTACCTAATGGAAACCCTCAACCTAACCTTCACCCTAACCCTAAACCTAACCCTTACCCTCACCCTCACCCTCACCCTCACCATCACCCTCAGTCTAACCCTAAACTTAACCCTAAACATATCCCTCACCATCACCCTCACCCTCACCCTAAAAGTAAACCTAACGCTAACCTTAACCCTCAACCTAACCCTAACCCTGGCCCTAACCTTAATATTCACCCTCACCCTAATCCTAAACCTAACCCTAACCCTAATCCTCACCCTCACCTTACCCTCATCCTAACCCTTACCCTCACACTAACGCTAACCTAACCCTAAACTTCACCCTCACCCTAACCCTCACCATATCCCTAACCCTCATCCTAAGCCTAACACTCAACCACACCCTAACCCTCAACCTAAGACTAACCGTAACCCTAACCCTAATCCTAATCCTAACCCTGACCCTGACCCTAAATCTCACCCCAACCCTAACCCTAAGCCAAACCATATCCCTAAACCTAAACCTCACCCTTACCCTCACCCTCACCCTAACCCTAATGCTTAACCCTAACCCTCACCAGCACCCTAACCCTCACCACAACCCTTACCCTCTCCCTAACCCTAACCCTAACCCTAACCCTCACAGTCACCCTAACCCTCACCCTAACCCTAATTCTAACACTAAGCTTCACCCTCACCCTAATCCTCACCCTAACCTTAACACTTACCTAACCGAAACCCTCACCACCACCCATACTCTAGCCCTCACCCTAACCCCAATCCTAACCTTAAAATTCACCCTCAGCCACACCATCACTCTCTCCCTCAGCCTAACCCTAACCCTAAACCTAATCCTAACCCTAACTCTCAACCTCAGCCTCACACTAACCGTAAACCTAACCCTAAACCTAACCCTCATCCTTACCCACACCGTCACCCAAACCCCAACACTAACCCTCACCCTAATCCTCACCCACACCCTAACCCTAAAATTAACCCTCACCCTCACCCTCACCCTAACCCTCACCATAACCCTAACCCTATCCCTAACCCTAACCCTCAACCTAACCCTAACCCTTACCCTAACCCTAAACCTAACCCTAACACTCACCCTAAACCAAACCCTAACCCTCACCCTAACCCTAAACCTTACCCTAACCCTAATCCTAACCCTAACCATCACCCTAACCCTAACCCTAACCCTCACCCTCACACTCAGCCTATCCCTAACCCTTACCCTAACCCTCACCCTAACCCTAAAACTTACCCTAACACTAACCCTAACTCTGACCCTCACCCTAACACTAACCCTAACCCAACCATCACCTTCACCCTAACCCTATCGCTAATACCAATCCTAACCCTAACCCTCGTCCTAATGTTACACCTAACCCTCACCCTCACCCTAAACATCACCCTAATCCTCACCCTCACCCTAGACCTTACCCTGACCCTAACACTCACACTAAAGCTAACCCTCACCCTAACCCTAAACCTACCCCTAATCCTAAACCTCACCCTAACTGTAACCCTAAACCTAACCTTCACCCTTCACATCACCTTAACCTTACCCAAACCCTAGTACTCAACCTATCACTAATCCTAACCCTAACCCTAAAACTAACCCTCACCCTCACCCTAACCCTCACCCTAACACTTAGCCTCACCCTAATGCTAACCCTAATCCTAACCCTCAGCATAAACCTAACCCTCACCCTCACCATAAGCATAACCTTAACACTAAACGTAATCCTAAAGTTAACACTCACGGTCACCCTAATCCTCACCTTAACCCTAACTGAAACCCTCACCCTCAGCCTCACCCTAGCCCTCACCCTAACCCTAAACCTAACCCTACCATTCAACCTCACCCTCACCCTCAGTATAACAGTAAACTTAACCATAAACCTAACCCTCACCATCACCCTCACCCTCAACCTAAACCTAACACTAACCCTAAACCTAACCCTCACCCTAACCCTAACTCTGAACTTAATCCTAACCCTCACCATCACCCTAATCCTAAACCTAACCCTAACCCTAATCCTCACCCTACCCTCATTGTAACCCTTACCCTCACACTAACGCTAACCCTAAACCTAACCTTCACCTTCACCCTAACCCTCACCATTACCCTAACACTCACCCGAACCCGAACCCTCACCCACACCCTAACCCTCACCCTCTCCCGGACCCTCAACCTCACTCGAAAACCTCACCCTAATCCTAACCTTCACCCTCACTATAAACATAACTCTAACCCTAATCCTCACCCTAACCCTAACCATCAAAATAACCCTCAACCTCACCCTTATCCTCACCCTAACCCTAACCCTAACCCATACCTACCTGAAAACCTCAACCTCAGCCTCAACTTAACCCTCACCCTCACCATAGACTTCATGATAACCCTAAACATCACTCTAATCCTAACCCTAACCCTAATCCTCACTCTAACCCTTACCCTAACACTAATCTTAACCCTAAACCTAACCCTAATGCTAACCCTAATCCTCACCCTCACCCTAAACATCACCCTAAACCTAAACCTCACCCTAAACCTTACCCGAACCCTAACACTCACACTAAACCTAACCATCACCCTAACCCTAAAACACCCCTCAGCCTAAACCTCAACCTAACCGTAACCGTAACCCTCACCTTATCCCTAACTCTAACCCTCACCCTATCCCTCACCTTAACACTTATCCAAACACTAATCTCACCCTATCACTAATCCTAATGCTAACCATAACCCTAACCCTCATCCTAGCCTATCTCTCACCCTAACCTTTACCCTCGCCCTAATGCTAACCATAACCCTGACCCTCAGCCTAATCCTAACCCTCACCCTCATCCTAACCCTAACCTAACCCTCACCCTAATCCTCACCCTAACCCTAACACTTACCTAACAGAAACCCTCACCCTCAGCCTCACCCTAGCCCTCACCCTAAACCTACCCCTCACCCTCACCCTCACCCTCACCCTCAGTCTAACTCTAAACTTAACGCTAAACCTAACCCTCACCATCACCCTCAACCTCACCCTAAACCCAAAACTAACCTTAACCATAACCGTCACCCTAACCCTAACCCTGACCCTAACCTTAACCTTCACCCTCACCCTAATCCTAAACCTAACCCTAACCCTAATCCTCACCCTCACCTTACCCTCATCCTAAACCTCACCCTCACACTAACGCTAACCCTAATCCTAAACTTCCCCCTCACCCTAACGCTCACCATATCCTTAACCCTCATCCTAAGCCTAACACTCAACCACACCCTAACCCTCAACCTAAGCCTCACCCTAACCCTAACCCTTATCCTAATCCTAACCCTGACCCTCACCTTAAATCTCACCCCAACCCTAACCCTAACCCTAACCCTAACCCTAACACTCACCGTCACCCAAACACTCCCCCAAACCTGAAACCTCACCCACACCCTAACCCTCACAATCTCCCCAACCCTCAACCTCACCCTCAACCTCACCCTCAACCTAAAGCTCACCATCACTCTAAACATAACCCTCACCCTAACCCTCACCCTAACCCTAACCCTAACCCTCATCCTAACCCTAACCCTCAAAATAACCCTCAACCTCACCCTAATCCTCTCCCTAGCCCTAACCCTTACCTAAGTGAATATCTCACCCTCACCCACAACCTCAACCTAACCCTTACCCTCACCATAGCCTTCACGCTAACCCTAAACATCACTCTAACCCGAACCCGAACCCGAACCCTCACCCTTACCCTAAACCAAAGACTAACCCTAACCCACACCCTAAACCTAACCCTAACCCTAATGCTAACCCTAATCCTCACCCTCACCCTAACCATCACCCTAACCCTTACCCTCAACCTAAACCTTACCCTAACCCTAACACTCACACTAAACCTAACTTTCACCCTAACCCTAAACCTAACAGTCAGTCTAAACTTCAACCTAACCCTAAACCTAACCCTAATCCTTACCTTATCCCTAACCCGAAACCTAACCCTCACCCTAACCCTCACCTTAACACTTACCCAAACTCTAATCCTCACACTATCTCTAATCCTAACACTAAACCTCAACCTCACACTAACCCTCATCCTAACCCTTACCCTCACCATGATGCTAATCCTAACCCTAACCCTCACCGTAATCCTAAACCTCACCATTACCCTAAGCCTAACCCTAAAACCATTTCTAAATCTAACCCTCTCAGTCACAATAACCCTAACCCTAACCCTAACCCTCACCCTCACCCTAACCCTAACCCTGACCCTCACCCGACACCTCACACTAACCCTCACACTATCCGTAACGCTAACCCTAACCCTCACCATCACACTAACCGTCACCCTAACCCTTATATCACACTGAACCAAACCCTATTCCTAAATCTAACCCTCATACTAACCGTAACGCTCACCCTAACCCTAACAATACACCTCAACCTAACCCTCACTCTAACACTCACTCTAACGCTCACCCTAATCCTAACACTGAACGTCACCCGAACCCGAATCCTAAACCTCACCGTAAAACTCACCCTCACCTTAAACATCACACTAACCCTAACACTCACCCTTACTCTAACCCTAAGCCTCACCCTAACCATAATCCTAACCATAACTCTCACCCTGACTCTCACCCTCAACCTAAACCTCACCCTCACACTTACACTCACCCTTACCCTCATCATCACCCTAACCCTAACCCTCACTCTAACCCTAACCCTCACCCTAACCATTATCCTCACACTAACCCTAACACTCACACTAACCCTAACCCTCACCCTATCCCTAAACCTAACCCTATCCCTCAACCTAACCCTCAGCCTCACCCTAAAACTAATGATAACCCTAACCCTCACCCTCACCCTAAACCTCACCATAACTCTTACCCTCATCCTAACCCTAAGCCTCATCCTCAAACTAAACCTCACCCTAACCCTTACTCTCACCCTAACCTGCACTCTAAGCCTAACCCTATCCCTCACCCTTACCCTCACCCTAACCCTAACCGTAATCCTAACCCTCACCGTAACCCTAACCTCACACTCACCCTCATTCTCAACATCAGCCTAAGCCTAACCCTACCCCTAAGCATAATCCTAAACCTAACCCTCGACCTCACCCTCACCCTAAACCTAACTCTATCCCTAAGACTCACCCTAAATCTAACCCTCACTCTAACCCTAACTCTAACCCTCAGCCTCACCCTAACCCTAATCCTAACCAAAATCCTCACCCTATCCCTAACCCTAACACTAACCCTCACCCTAACACTCACCTTAACACTTACCCAAACCCTAACCCTCAGCCTATCCCTAACCCTAACTCTATCCTTCACCCTAACCCTCACGCTCACCTTAACATTAATGATAACCCTAACCCTCACCCTAACCATAACCCTTACCCTCATCCTAACCCTAAGCCTCACCTTCAATCTAAACCTCACCCTAACCCTTACACTCACCCTAACCCTAACCCTAACCCTCACCCTAAGACTAACCTTACCCTCACCCTCAGCCTCAGCCTCATTCTAAGCATAACCCTAACCTTAACCATAATCCTAACTCTAACCCTCACCCTAAGCCTCACCCTAACTCTAACCCTAAACAACAACCTCACCCTCACCCTAACCTTAACCCTATCCCTAACACTCACCCTAAATCTAACCCTCACAATAACCCTAACTCTAAACCTCACCCTAACCCTCATCCTAACCCTAACGCTATCCCTAACCCTCAACCTCACCCGAAACCTCATCCAAACCCTTACCCTCACCATAACCTTAACCCTAACCCTAACCATAATCCTCACCCTAACCCTAACCCTAACCCACACCCTCACACTCACCCTCACCCTCACCCTCACCCTAACACTCACCCAAACCTTAACCTTAACCCTAATCCTAAGCCTAACCCTCATGCTCACCCTCACCCTAAACCTAACACTAACCCTCACCCTCATCCTAACCCTAAACCTCACCCTCACCCTAAACATCACCCTAAACCTAACCGTCACCCTAACCCTAACCGTAACCCTAACCTTAACCCTAAACCTCACCCAAACCATCACCCTAACCCTAACACTAACCCTAACCCTCACCCTCACCCTAAACCTCACCCTATCACTTATCTTCACAATAACCCTAACCCTAACCCTAACTCTCACACTATCCCTAACCCTCATCCTAACCCTAACCCTACCCCTCAACCTAAACCTTACCTTTAACCTAACCCTAACCCTATCCCTCACCTTAACCCTAACCCTAACCCTAACTGACACCTTCACTCTAACCCTCACCGTCACCCTAACACTCACCAGAACCCGAACCCTCACCCACCACCTAACCCTCACCCTCTCCTGAACCTCACCCTCACCCGAAACCACACTGTTACTCTAAATCTCACCCTCACCCCAAACTTCATCCTAATCCTAAACCTCACCTTAACCCTAACCATCAAACTAAGACTCACCCTCACCCTAATCCTCACCCTAACCCTAACAGTAGCACTTACCTAACTGCAAACCTCACCCTCAACCTCACCATCACCCTCAACCTAATTCTCACCCTCACCCTCACCCTCACCCTAACCCTTACCCCAAGCCTAAACCCCACCCTAACACTAGCCCTAACCCTAATGCTTACCCTAACCCTCAACCTCACCTTACCCTCACCCAAACCCTTACCCTCACCCTAACCTGTACCCTAACCCTAACACTCACGCTAAACCTAACACTCACACTAACACTAAACCTACCCCTCAGCCTAAATCTCAACCTAACCGTCACACTAACATTCATCTTAACCGTTACCCAAACCATAATCTTCACCATATCACTAATCCTAACTCTAGCCCTGAACTCTAACACTCACCCTCACCCTAACGCTAACCCTAAACCTTATCCTCACTCTAATGTTAATCCTAACCCTAACCCTCACCCTAATCCTAAGCCTCACCCTCACCTTCACCCTCACCCTAAGCCTAAGCATATCCCTAACCCTAATCCTAAATCTAATCCTCACCCTCACCCTAACCCTAACCCTGACACTGACCCTTACCGTACGCTCACCCAAGCCCTTACCCTCACCCTAACCCTCACCCTAACTCTAACGCTAACCCTAACCCACACCATCACCCTAACAATAACGCTAACCCTAACCCTCACACTAACACTACCCCTCAAACTAACTCTCACACTAACCCTCACCCTAACACTAACCCTCAACGCCACCCTCACACTAACTCTAAACCTAACCCTAATCCTCAGACTAACCCTCACTCTAACCCTCACTCTAACCCTAAGAATAACCCTAAAACTCACCCTAAAACTCACCCCCACCCAAACATTAATGCTAAACCAAACCCGAACAATCACCCTAACCTTCACCCTAACCCTTACCCTCACCCTAATGCTAACCCTATCCCTAATCCAAAGGATAATCCTAAAACTCATCCTCACCCTAAGCATAACCTTAACCCTAAACCTAATCCTAAATCTACCCCTCACCATCAACTTAACCGTAACCCTATCACTAAACCTCACCCTCACCCTAATCCTAACCCTAAACCTCACCCTGACCCTCACCCTAACCCTAACGCTAACCCTAACCCACACCCTCACACTAACCCTCATCCTAACCCTTATCCTCACAGTAACTATAACCCTAACCCTAACCCTAAACCTAACCCTAACCCTCACAGTAACCCTAACTGTCACCCTAAACCTAACTCTACCCCTCACCCTAAGCCTCACCCTAATCCTAACCCTAACCCTCACCATAATCCTCACCATAATCCTATCCCTAACATTTACCTAACCGAAATACTCACTCTCACCCCCTCCCTAGCTCTCACACTAACACAAACCCTAACCCTAACAATCACCTTCACCCTCAACCTCACCCTCAGTCTAACCCTAAACCTAACCCTAATCCTAACACTAACCCTCACCGTCACACTTACCCTAACCGTAACCCTAACCCAAACCCTAAACCTCATCCTCAACCTCAACCTCAGCCTAACACTAACCCTAACCCTTACCCTCACCCTAACCCTGAACCTAACCCTAACCCTCATCTTCACCCTAATCCTAAACCTAACACTAACCTTAAGCCTCACCCTCACCTTACCCTCATCCTAACCCTTACCCTCACACTAACGCTAACCCTAACCCTAAACGTCAACCTCACCCTCACTTTCGTCGTCACCCTAACCCTCATCCTAAGCCTAACCCTCACCCACATCCTAACCCTCACCAGACCCCTAACCGTAACCCTCACCCTAACCCTGACTCTAATCCTCACCCTCACCGTAAGCCTAATCTGAAACGTAACCAGCACTCTAACCCTCAACCTAACTGGATCGCTATCCCTAACCCTCACCCTCACCCTAAACCTCATCCTAACCCTTACCCTAACCATAACCCAAACCCTAAATCTAATCCTCACCCTATCCCTAAACCTCACCCATCCCCTAACAGTCACCCTCACCCTCTCCCTCACCCTAACACTCACCCTAACTCTAACACTAACCGTAATCCTAAACCTAACACACATGCTCACCCTCAACCTAACCCTAACCCTAAACCAAACCCTAAACCTCATCCTCACCCTAACCCTCACCCTCAACCTAAACATCACCCTAATCCTAACCCTCACCCTAACCCTAACTGTAACCCTAACCCTAACGCTAAACATTACCCTCACCCTAAACCTAACCCTCACCCTAACCCTAAAGCAAACCCTAACCCTCACCCTCACCCTAAACCTCACCCTAACACTTACCCTCACACTAACCCTAACCCTAACCCTAACCCTACCCTCAAACTAAGCCTCACGGTAAACCTAAAAACAACCATAACCCTCTCTCTAACCCTAACCCTAACCTTAACCCTCACCCTCACCCTAACCCTCACCCTCACCCTAACAATCACCCTAACCCGAACCCTCACACACACCTTAACCCTCACCCTCTCCCGAATCCTCACCCTCACCCGAAAGCTCATCTTCACCCTAACCCTGACCCTCACCCTATACATCACCCTAACCCTAACCCTTACCCTAACACTACCCCTCACCTGAAACCTAACCCTAAAACTAAGCCTCACCCTCAACCTAATCCTCATCCTAACCCTAACCCTAATCCTTACCTAATTGAAAACGTCACTCTCAACCTCACCATCACCCTCAGCCTAACTCTCACCCTCACACTAGCCCTGTCCCAAAACCTAACCCTCATCCTAACCCTAACCCTAACCCTCAACTTCACCCTCACCCTAACCCTCACCCTCACCCTAAGCCTCACAGTAACCCTTAACCTCACCCTAACCCTTACCTTAACCCTTACCCTCACACTAATGCTAACTCTAACCCTAACCCTCACCGTAATCCTAACCCTCAAACTCACCCTCAGCCTCACTGTAAGCCTAACCTTCACCCTAATCCTAAATCTAACACTCACCATCACACTAACCCTAACAATGACCCTCACACTCACCCTAACTCTAACCCTAACTCTCACCCTAACCCTCACCCTAACCCTAACGATAACCCTAACCCTCACCATCACACTAACCCTCAACCTAACAATTATCATCACACTAACCCTACCCCTATCCCTAACCCTAAACTTCACACTAAACCTAATACTCACCCTAACCCTAATCCTACCCCTCAGCCTAACACTCACACTAACACTCACAAAAACCCTCACCCTCAGCGTAAACATCACACTAATCCTAACCCTCACCCTAACCCTAACCATAACCATCACCCTAAGCCTAACCATAATCCTCACCCTAACCCTAACCTTCACCCTAGCCATCCACCTAACCCTAACGCTAATCCTAACCCTCACCCTAAACCTCAACCTAACACTTATCCTCACACTAACCCTAACTCTAACCCTAACTCTAACCCTCAAAATAAGCCTCACCCTAAACCCAACACTATCCCTAATCCTCATGGTAACCCTAACCCTAACCTTAACCCTAAGCCTCACCCTAACCCTCACCGTCAACCTAACACTCACCCGAACCTGAACCCTCACACACACCCTAACCCTCACCCTCTCCCGAAACCTCACCTCACCCTCAACCGATACCTGACCTTCACCCTAACCCTGACCCTCTCCGTAAACATCACCCTAAACCTATGCCTAACCCTTACCCTAAACCTCACCCCAACCCTAACACTCAAACTAAGCCTAATCCTCAACCTAATTCTCATCCTAATCCTAACCGTAACCCTTAGCTAAATGAAACCCTCACCCTCAACTTCACCATCACTCTCAGCCTAACTCTCACACTCACCCTAGCTCTGAACCTAAACCTATCCCTCACACTAAACCTAAACCTAACCCTCACTCTCAACTTAACCCTAACCCTCACACTCACACTAAGCCTCACCCTAAACCTTACCCTCACTCTAAACCTTAAACTAATCCTTACCCTCTCAAACTAATGCTAACCCTAACCCTAACCCTCACCCAAATCAGAACCCACACCATCACCCTCACACTCACCCTAATCCTAACCCTAACCCTAATCCTAAATCTAACGCTCACCATCAGCCTAAACCTAACCATAACAATAACCCTCACCCTCACCCTAACACTAAGGCTAACCCTCACCCTAACACTCACCCTAACCCTAACGCTAACCCGAAACCTCACCATCATGCTAACTCTCACCCTAACACTTATCATCACACTAACCCTACCCCTATCCATTACCCTAACCCTCAAACTAAACCTAATGCTCACTCTAACCCTAACCCTACACCTCAGCCTAAACCTCACCCTAACATTCACCCTAACCCTCATGCTCACCCAAAACATCACCCTAATCCTAACCGACACCCTAACCATAACCGTAACCCTCGTCCTAACCCTAACACTCACCCTAACACTAACGCTAACCCTAACCCTCACCCTCACCCTAAACCTCACCCTAACACTTATCCTCACACTAACCCTAACCCTAACCAATAACCCTAACCCTACCCCTCAAACTAAGCCTCGCCCTAAACCTAACAGTAACCCTAAACCTCACTGTAACCCTAAACCTAACCTTAACCCTAATCCTAAATCTAACCCTCACCATCACCCTAATCCTAACCCTAACCCTCAACCTCACCCTAAACCTAACCCTAACCCTCACACTAACCCTCACCCTAACCCTTAATGCTAAACCTAGCACTCATCATCACACTAACCCTCTCCCTAACACATATCATCACACTAACCTTACCCCTATCCCTAACCCTAACCCTCACTCTGAACCTAATCCCCACCCGAACCCTAACCATAGACCTCAGCCTCCCCCTCACCCTAACACTCACCCTAACCCTCACCCTAAACCTAACCCTAAACCTCGCATTCACCCAAAACCTAAACCTCACCCTAAACCTCACCCTCACCATAAACATCACCCTAAACCTAACACTCACCCTAACTCTAACCCTAAACCGCACCCTAACCCTAACTCTAACCGTAAAACTCACCCTCACTCTCACCCTCACCCTAAACCTCACCCCCACCCTAACCCTCACCCTAACCCTAACGCTAACCCTAACCCTCACCCTCACCCTAAACCTCACCCTAACACTTATCCTCACATTAACCATAACCCTAACTCTAAACATAACCCTACCCCTCAAAGTAATCCTCATCCTAAACCTAACCCTAAGCCTCACTGTAACCCTAACATTAACTTTGACCCTCACCCTCAACCTAAACCTCACTGTCACACTAACACTCACTCAAAACCGAACCATCACCCACCCCCTAACCCTCACACTCTCCCGAACCCTCAACCTCTCCCGAACCCTCAACCGTCACCGGAAAACTCAGGTTCACCCTAACCCTCACCCTCACCCTAAACATCACCTTAACCCTAACACTTACCCTAATCCTAACCCGAACCCGAACCCGAACCCTCAAACTAAGCCTCACCCTCAACCTAATCCTCATGCAAACCCTAACCCTAACCCATACATTATTGAAACCCTCAACCTCAACCTCACCATCACCCTCAACCTAACTCTCACCCTCACCCTAACACTGAACCTAAACCTAAACCTCACCCTCACCCTAAACCTAACCCTCACTCTCACCCTAACCCTAACCCTCAACCTCACCCTAAGCCTCAACCTCAACCTTTTCCTCACCCTAAACCTTACGCTAACCCTTACCCTCACCCTAATGCTAACCCTAACCCTAACCCTCAAACTCACCCACACCCTCACCCTAAGCCTAACCCTAACGCTAATCCTAAATCTAACTCGCACCATCACCCTAACCTTAACCCTAAACCTAACCCTCATCCTCACCCTAACCCTAACCTAATCCTCAACCTAATACTCAACCTAACCATAACGCTAACCCTAACCCTCACCAACACACTAACCCTCACCCGAACACTTATCATCACACTAACCCTACCCCTATCCCTAACCCTAACCCTCACACTAAACCTAATGCTCACCCGAAACCTAACCCTACCCCTCAGCCTACCCCTCACCCTAAAACTCACCCTAACCCTTACCCTAAACCTAATCTTAAACCTCACCCTCACCCGAAACCTAAACCTCACCCTAAAACTCACCCTCACCATAAACATCACCCTAACCCTAACACTCACCCTAACTCTAAACTTAAACCACACCCTAACCCTAACCCTAACTGTAACCCTCACCCTCACTCTCACCCTCACCCTAAACCACACCCTCACCTAACCCTCACCATTACACTCACCCTCACCCTGAACATCACCCTAACATTAGCCCTCAGTCTAACCCTAACCCTAACCCTCACCCTAACCCTAACAATTACCGTAACCCTCACCCTCACTCTCATCCTCACTCTAAACGTCACCCTCACCATCACCCTCACCCTTACACTCACCCACACCCTAAAAATCAACCTAACCCTAACTCTCAATCTAACCCAAAACCTAACCCTCACCCTAACCCTAACACTCAGCCTAACCCTCAACCTAACCCGAACGATAACCTAACCCTCAGCCTCAACCTAACCCACACCCTAACCCTTATCCTCACACTAACCCTAACACTTACACTAACCCTATCCCTCAACCTATCCCTAACCCTAACCCTATCCCTCAACCTAACTCTCATCCTCACCCTAACACTAATGCTAAACCAAACCCTAACCCTCACCCTAACCCTTACCCTCATCCTAACCCTCAGCCTCACCCTGAACCTAAACCTCACCCTAACCCTTACCCTCAGCCTAACCCGCAGCCTAACCCTCACCCTAAACCTAAACCTCACTCTTAACCTCACCCTAAACCTAACACTAACCCTAACCCTCACCCTAACCCTAACCTCACCCTCACCCTCAGCCTCAGCCTCAGCCTAAGCTTAACCCTAAACCTAATCCTAATCCTAACCCCAATGCTCACCCTCAGCCTCAACGTAACTCTAAACCTAATCCTTACCCTAACCCACACCTTCACCCTCACCCTAAACCGAACCCTACACCTAACCCTCACCCTAATCCTGACTGTAAACCTCAACCTCACCGTAAGCCTAACCTGAAACATAACCCTCACACTAACCCTCACCCTAACTCGAACGATATCCCTAAACCTCACCCTCACCCTAAACCTCAGCCTAACCCTTACCGTCACCATAACCCAAACCCTAACCCTAAACCTAATCCTCACCATAACCCTAACTCTCACCCTCCCCCTCACCCTCACCCTCACCCTAAAACTAATTCTAACTCTAAACCTAACCCTAATCCTAAACCTAACCCTCACACTCACCCTCACCCGAACCCTATCCCTAAATCTAACACTAACCCTCACCTCACCCTAACCCTCAACCTTACCCTAAACATCACCCTAATCCTAATCCTCACCCTAATCCTAACCGTAACCCTCAGCCTAACCCTATACTTAACGCTCACCCTAACTCTAACCCTCACTCTAGCCCTCACCCTAACCATAACGCTAACCCTATCCCTCACCCTCACCATAAACCTCACCCTAACACTTATCCTCACACTACCCCTAACCCTAAAATTAACCCTAACCCTATCCCTCAAACTAAGCCTCACCCTCAACCCAACACTAACCATAACCCTCATTGTAACCCTAACCATAACCTTAACCCTCATCCTCAACCTAAACCTCACCGTCACCCTAACACTCACCCGAACACGAACCCTCACACACACCCTAAACCTCACCCTCTCCCAAACCCTCACCCTAATCCTAAATCTAACCCTAACCCTCTCCCTAACCCTCACCCTAACACTAATGCAAACCCTAAGCCTAAACCTCACCCTCACCCTAACCCTAACTTATCCTCAAACTAACCCTAACAATACCCCTAACCCTAACTCTCACATTAAACCTAATGCTCACCCTAACCCTAAGCCTACCCCTCAGCCTAACCCTCACCCTAACAGTCACCCTAACCTTCATCCACACCCTAAACATCACCCTAAACCTAACCCTCACCGTAACCCTAACGGTTACCCTCATCCTAAGCCTAAACCTCACCCCAACACTAACGTTAACCCTAACCCTCACCCTAAACCTCTCCCTAACACTTATCCTCAAACTAACCCTAACCCTAACCCTAACCTTGTCCCTACCACCCAAACTAAGGCTCACCCTAAACCTAACAGTAACCCTAACCCTCAATGTAACCCTAAACGTAACCTTAACCCTCACCATCATCCTAACCCTCACCGCCAACCTAACACTCACCCCAACCCGAACCCTCATCCACACCTAAACCTCACCCTCTCCCAAACCCTCACCCTCACCTGAAACCTCACCTTCACCCTAAACCTGACCCTCACCCTAAACATCACACTAACCCTAACCGTTACCCTAACATTAACCCTCACCCGAACCCTAACTCTCAAACTAAGCCTCACCCTCAACCTAATCCTCATCCTAACCCTAACCCTAACCCTTACCTTACTGAAACCCTCACCCTCAACATCACAATCACCCTCAGCCTAACTCTCACCCTCACCCTAGCCTTTATCCTAAACCTAAACCGCACCCTAAGCCTAACCCTAACCCTTAGTCTCACCCTCACCCTAACCCTAACCCTCAACCTAAGCCTCACCCTATCCCTTTCCTTCACCCTAACCCTTACCCTAATCCTTACCCTCACACTAATGCTAACCCTAACCCTAACCCTCACCCTAATCCTAACCCTCACCCTCAACCTCACCCCCACCCTAAACCTCACCCTAACCCTAACGGTAACCCTAAGCCTCAACATCACACTGACTCTCACCCTAACTCTTATCATAACACTAACCCTACCCTATCACTAACCGTAACCCTCACACTAAACCTACTGCTCAACCTCACCCAAACACTCACCCTAACCCTTATCCTCACACTAACCCTACCCCTACACCTAACCCTAACCCTCACACTAAACCTAATGCTCACCCTAACCGTAAGCCTATCCCTCAGCCTAATCCTCACCCTAACACTAACCTAACCCTCATCCTCAGCCTAAACATCACCCTAAACCTAACCCTCACCCTAACCCTAACCGTAACCCTCACCCTAACCCTAATTCTCACCCTCATCCTAACGCTAACCCTAACCCTCACCCTCACCCAAAACCTCACCCTAACACTTATCCTCACAATAACCCTAACCCTAAACCTAACCCTAACCCTACCCCTCAAACTAAGGCTCACCCTAAACCTAACATAACCCTCACTGTAACCCTAAACCTAACCTCAACCCTCACCCTCATCCTAACCCTCACCGCCAACCTAACACTCACCCGAACCCGAACCCTCACCCACACCCTCTCCTGAACCTTCACCCTCACCCGATGCCTCACGTTCACCCTAACCCTGACCATCACCCTAAACATTACCCTAACCCTAACCCTTACCCTAACCCTAACCCTCACCCGAACCCTAACCCTCAAACTAAGCCTCACCCGCAATCTAATCCTCATCCTAACCCTAATCCTAACCCTTACTTAATTGAAACCCTCACCCTCAACCTCACCATCTCACCCTCACCCTAGCCCTGACCCTAAACCTAACCCTCACACAACCCTAAACCTAACCCTCACTCTCACCCTCACCCTAACCCTCACCCTCACCTTAAGCCTCACCCTAACCCTTACTCTAACCCTAAACCTTACCCTAACCCTCACCCACACACTAAACCTCACTATCACCCTCACCCTCACCCTCAAACTAAACCTCACCCTCCCCTTAACCCTAAACTTAACCCTAATCCTCACGCTAACACTAATATTCACCATCAACCTCCCCCTCCCCCTAAGCCTAGCCATAAACCTAACCAAAATCCTAAACCTAACCCTCAACCTCACCCTCACCCTAAACCAAGCCCTAACCGTAACCCTCACCCTAACTCTAACACTCACCCTAAACCTAACCGCTAACGTCACACTCAACCTAAACCTAACGCTAACCTTCACCCTCACCCCAACCCTCAGACTAATCCTAAAGCTAACCCTGATCCTCACCATAACCCTAACACTCACCCTAACCCTTATCCTATCACTAACCCTAAACCTAACCCTAACCCTCAAAATAACCATAACACTCAACCTAAACCTGACCCTACCCATCAACCTAAACCCTACCCAAACCTAACCCTAACCCTAAACCACACCCTAACCCTAACCCTAACCCTAACCCTCACCCTCACCCTAACTCTCACCATCACACTAACACTCAACCTAAATCTAACCCTCACACACAACCTAACCCTCCCCCTCACCCAAACACTCACGGTTACTCTAACCCACACCCTTACCCTAAACATCACCATAACCCTAACCCTCACCCTAACCCTAAACATAACACTCACCCTCACCCTAACCCTAGCCCTGAAACTCACCCTAACAGTCACCCTCACACTCACGCTAACCCTATCCCTCACTCTCAACCTAACCCTCAGCCTAACCTTTACACTTACCCTAAACCTAACTCTAACCCTAACCCTAACTCTAATGCAAAGTGTAACCCTCACCCTCACCCTCACCCTCACCCTCATCCTTACCCTTACCCTCACCCTCACTCTCTCCCTAACCCTCAACCTAAACTTAACCCTTAACCTAACCCTAAGACTAAACCTCACCCTCACCTTCACCCTAACCCCAACCCTAAACCTAACCCTGATCCTAACCCTAATCCTCACACTAAACCTAAACCTAAACATAAACTTAAACCTCACCTTAACCCTCACCCTAAAGCTAAACCTAACCCTAACACTCACCCTCACCCTAACCCTCACCCTAAAACTAAACCAAACCCTCATCCTCACCCTAAAAATAAACCTAACCCTAACCCTCACCCTCACCCTCAACCTCACCCTCAACCTTACCCTAACCCTAACCCTAACCCTCACCCTAACCCTAACCCTCACCCTAACGCTAACCCTAAACCTAACCCTAATCCTCACCCTAAACCTCATGCTAACACTAATGCTAACCCTAACCCTAATCTTTACCCTAACTCTCTTCCTAACCCTTACACTCACACTAACCCTAAACCTAACACTAATCCTCACACTAACCCTAATCCTAACCCTAAACCTCAAACTCACACTAACCCTCACCTTCAACCTAACCCTCATTCTAAACCTAACCCTCACCCACACCCTAATCCTCACCCTAACCCGAACATGAAACCTCACCGTAACCGTCACCCTCAAACTAAACATCACCCTAACCCTAACCCTCACCCTAACACTAACCATAAACCTCACCCTCACCCTAACCTTAACCCTAACACTAACCCTAAACCTAACCCTCACCGTAACCCTGACCCTAACACTCAGGCTAACCCTAACCCTCACTCTCAACCTAACACTCACCCTAAACCATTCTCTCACCCTAACCGTAAGCCTAACCCAAACCCTCACACTAAACATTAATGCTAACCCTATCCCTCACCCTAACCCTAACCTTCACCCTAATCCTACCCTTAAACCTACCCCTCAGCCTCACCCTAGCCCTCACCTCAACCCTAAACCTAACACTAACCATACAACTAACCATAAACTTAACTCTAACCCTCACCCTCACTCTCACCATCACTCTCACCCTAACCCTCACCCTCACCCTACCCTAACCCTAATCCTCACCCTGACCCTCACCTTAACCCTAACCTTAACCCTCACCCTAACCGTAATCCTAAACCTAACTCTAACCCTCAACATAAACCTCACCCTCACCCTAAACCTAACCGTAACCCTAAAACTCACCCTAACCCTAACCCTAAACCTAATGCTATCCCAAATCCTCACCCTCACCCTAACACTCACTCTAACCCTTAACCTCACCCTATCCCTAACCCTAACCCTAAACCTAAACCTCAATCTAACCCTAACCCTAACAATAGCCCTCAACCTAACCCTTACCCTCACCATCAATCTAAACCTCATTGTAACCCTAACCCTCACCTTAAGCCTAACCTTAACCCTCACCCTCAACCTCACCTTAACCCTAAGCCTAATCCTAATACTCACCCTAACCCTAACCCTATCCCTAACCCTCAACATAACCCTCAACCAAACCCTCACCCTAAACCTAACTGTAACCCTAACCCTCACCCTCACCCTAACCCTAACCCTAATGCTATCCCTAACCCTCACCCTCACCCTAACCCTCACTCTAACCCTTACCCTCAACCTGACCCTAACCTAAAACTAAACCTCATCCTAACCCTCACCCTAAACCTAACCCTAACCCTGACCCTCGCCTAAACCGAAACCTCAACCTAACCCTAAACCTTTCCCTCACCCTAATCCTAAACCTAACCTTAAGTCTCAGCCAAACCATCTTCCTCACCTTAACCATAACACTCAACCTAACCCTAACGATAACCATAACCCTAAACCTCACCGTAACCCTAAACCTCACCCTCACCCTCAGCCTAACCTTAAACCTAACTCTATTCCTAACCCTAATCCTCACACTCACCCTCATCCTAACTCTAACCCTAACCCTAATCCTGACCCTCACCCTAACCCCAACCCTATCCCTAACCCTAAAACTAACCCTAACCCTCAAGCTAACCCTAACCGTAACCCTCACCCTCACCCTAACCCTAACCCTAATGCTATACCTAAACCTCACCCTCACCCTAACCCTCACTCTAATCCTTACCCTCACCCTAACCGTCACCCAAACCCTAACCTTAACACTAACACTAAACTTCACCCTAACCCTCACCCTAACCCTAAACCTAAACATAACCCTCACCCTAACGCTCACCCTAACCTTCCACCTAACCCTAACTCTTACCCTCACCCTAAACCTCAGCCTGAAGCTTATCCTCACCCTAACCTTAACCCTAACCCTAACTCTAAGCCTCACCATCACCCTAAGCCTAAACTGAACCCTAATCCAAACCCTAAACCTCACCCTAATTCTAACTCTCTCCCTAAACCTATCCTCACCCTAAACCTCATCCTAACCCTTACCCTCATCATAACCCTAACTATAACCCTAACCCTATTGTCACCGCAAACCTAACCCTCAACATCACCCTAAACCTCACCGTCACATTACCCTCACCCAAACCCTAACCGTCACCCACACCCTAAAACTCACCCTCAACTGAAACCTCAACCCCACCCTTAACATTCCCTGAAACTCATCCTGAACCTAACTCTAACCCTCACCCTTATACTAACCGTAACCCTAACCTTAAACCTCACCCTAACCGTAACGCTAACCCTAACCCTCACTCTCACCTTAACCCTAACCCTAATCCTTATCCTCATACTATCACTAACCCTAACCCTAACACTCACATTAACCCTAAATATCACCCTAACCCTAACCCTACCCCTCACCCTACCCCTCACCATAACCCTAACCCTAACCCTCAACCTAACCCTAACCCTATCCCTCAACTTCACCCTAACCCTCACTGTCACCATAACCCTCACCCTAACCCTAAACCTCATCTACACCCTCACCCTCACCCTAACCCTCACCCTCACAATAAACATCACTCTAACCCTAACCCTTACCCTAACCCTAACTTCACCTTAACCCTAACCCTCATTTTAAACCTCACCCTCACCCTAGTCCTCACCCTAATCCTAAACCTAAGCGTTTCCTGACTGAAACCCTCACCCCCAACCCTAAGCCTCTCCCTCACCCTAGCCCTCACCCTAAAACTGACCCTAACCCTAACCCTCACCCTCAACATGACCCCCCCTCAACCTAACCCTAAACCTCAACCTCACACTAACCCTCACCCTAACAACCTCACCCATAACCTCAACCTCAACCTCAACACTAACCCTAACCCTAACCCTAATTCAAACCCTAACCCTCACTCTCAACCTAACTCTAAACCTAACTCTAACCATAACATTCACCCTAACCCTAAACCTGTCCCTAAACCTCACCCTTACCCTAAACCTACTCCTAAAATTAACCCTCACCCTCAACCTAAACCTTACCCTCACCCTATCCCGAAGCCTAACCCTCAGTCTAACCCTCATCCTAACCCTAAACCTAACCCTAAACCTCACCCTAAACTTAACCCTAACCAAAACCCTAACCCTCACCCTCACCCTCAACCTCACCATCACGCTCCCCCTAACCCTGAACCTCACCCTCACCCTAACCCGAACTATAACCCTAACCCTCACCCTAAACCTAACACTCAGCCTAACGCTCACCCTAACCCTCTACCTAACCCTAAACCTCACCCTCACCCTAACCCTCACCCTAAACCTTACCCTCAAACTACCAATAACCCTAAACCTAACTCTAACCCTCACCCTCACCATAAGCCTAACCTGAACCCTAACCCTCAACCTCACCCTAACTTTAACGCTATACCTAAACCTCACCCTGACCCTAAACCTCATCCTAACCCTTTTGCTCATCATAACCCTAACCCTAACCCTAACCCTAATCCTCACCATAACCCTAACCCTCACCCTCACCTTAACACTTACTGTCACCTTAACCTTCACTCTAAACCTAACTGCCATCCACACCCTAAAATTCACCCTCATCTGAACCATAACCCTCACCATAGCACTACCCTAAACCTCACCATAACCCTAAACCTCACCCTAAACCTAACTCTAACTCTCACTCTCATACTAACCCTAACCCTCAACTTAACAGTCACCCTAACTCTCACCCTAACTCTAACACTAACCCTAACCCTCATTCTCACCCTAACCCTAACCCTAATCCTTATCCTCACACTATCCCTAACCCTAACCCGAACACTCACATAAACCCTAACCCTCACCCTAACCCTAACCCTAACACTCCACTTCAACCTAACCCTCATTGTCACCGTAACCCTCACCCTAACCCTAACCCTCATCTACACCCTCACCCTCACCTTCACCCTCACCCTCACCCTCACCCTAAACCTCACCCTCACCCTAAACTAACCCCACCCTAAACCTCACCCTAACCTCACCTTACACCTAAACCTCACCTTAAACCCTTAACACTCATCTACACCCTCACCCTCACCTTCACCCTCAACCTCACCCTAAACCTCCCCCTCACCCTATCACTAACCCCACCCTAAACCTAACCCTAACCTCACCTTACACCTAAACCTCACCTTAAACCTCACCTTCACCCTAACCTTCACCCTAACCTTCACCCTCACCCTAGCCCTCACCCTAAAACTAACCCTAACCTAAACACTCACCCTCAAGTGCACCCCACCCTCAACCGAACCTTTACCCTAACGCTCACACTAACCCTAACCCTAACCCTAATGCTAACCCTAAACCTCAACCTCACCGTAACCCTCACCCTAACGCTTAACCTCACCCTCAACCTCACCCTAACCTTAACACTAACCCTAACCCTAACCCTCACCCTAACCCTCACTTTAACCCTAACACTAACAATCACCCTAACCCTAACCCTCAACCTCACCTTAACCCTCACACTAACCCTCATACTCCCCTGAACCCAAAACCTAACAATCAGCCTAACCCTCATCCTAAACCTAACCCTAACCCTAACCCTCACCCTAACTTTAACCCTAACCCTAATCCTAACCATCACCCTAACCCTAACCCTCAACCTCAGCCTCAACCTCAACCTCAATCTAACCCTAACCCTAACACTAATTCAAACCCTCACGCTCACCCTCACCCTAACTCTAAACCTACCCCTAAGCAAAACTCTCACCCTAACCCTAACCCTGTCCCTAAACCTCACCCTAACCCTAACCCTAATCCTAAACCTAACCCTCAGCCTCAACCTAACCTTAACCTCACCCTATCCCTAAGCCTAACCCTCAGCCTAACCCTCATCCTAACCCTAACCCTAACCCTAAACCTCACCCTAACCTTAACCCTAACCCTTACCCTCACGCAAACCCTAACCCTTACCCTCAACCTCAACCTCACCATCACCCTCACCCTAACCATAACCCTAAATCTCACCCTAAACCTAAACCTAACACTCACATTAACCCTAAACCTAAACCTAATGCTATCACTAACCCTCACCCTCACCCTAACCATCATTCTAACGCTTACGTTCATCCTAACCCTCACCCTAACCCTAACCCTAACACTAACACTAAACCTCACCCTAATCCTGGCCTTAAACTTAACCTAAAACTAGCCCTCAACGTAACGCTCACTCTAACCCTCGACCTAAACCTAACCCTAACCTCACGCTCACCGTAAGCCTAACTGAACCCTAAACCTCACCCTCAAACTCACACTAACTCTAATGCTATCCCTAAAACTCACCCTCAACCCAAAACTCATCCTAACACTTACCCTCACCCTAACACTTACCATCATCACAACCCTAACCCTAAACATAAACATAAACCTCACCCTCACCCTAACCCTTACCGTCACCTTAACCCTCACTCTAAACCTAATGGCCACCCACACCCTAAAACTCACCCTCACCCGAACCCTCACCCTCACCGTAGCCCTACCCTAAACCTCACCCTAACCTTAAACCTCACCCGAAACCTATCTATCCATCATCCTCATACTAACCCTAACCCTCACCTTATCCTTCACATTAACCCTCAACCTAACACTAAGGCTAAGCCTAACACTCAGTCTCACCCTAAACCTCTCCCTAACCCTTATCCTCACACTAACCTTAACCCTAACACTAACCCTCACATAAACCCTAACCCTCATCCTAATTCTAAACCTACCCCTCACATTACCCCTCACCCTAACCCTAACCCTAACACTCATTCTAACACTAACCCTAAACCTCTCCTTCACCCTAATTCTCACCGTCACCCTAACCCTCACCCCAACCCTAACCCTCAAATACACCTTCACCCTCATCCTCAACCTTACCCTCACCCTAACCCTAAACCTAATCCTCACATAAACCTAACCCTCACCTTAAACTTCACCCTCACCCTAATCCACACCCTAACCTTATCCCTAAGCCTTTCCTAACCTAAAACCTCACCCTCATCCTAAACCTCACCCTAACCCTAACCCTCACCCAAGACCTCACCCTAAAACTAACCCTATCCCTAACCCTCACCCTCAACCTCACCCCCAACTTCAGCCTAACACTAACCCTAAACCTAATCCTAAACCTAACCCTAACCCTCACCCTCACCCTCAACTAACCGTAACCCTAACACTAACTCTAATGCTAAAACTAGCCCTCACCCTCACACTAACCCTAATCCTAACCCTAACACTCACCCTAACACTAATACTAACCCTAAACCTCAACCTCAACCTAACCCTCACCCTAACCCTTACCCTCACCCTCAACCTCACCCTAACCATAAATCTAACCCTAACCCTAAACCTCACCCTAACCCTCACCCTAACCCTAAGCCTAATCCTACCACTCAGCCTAACCCTCAACCTAAACCTAACCCTAACCCTAATCCTCAACCTATCCCTAAACCTAACCCTAACCTTACCCTAACCCTCACCCTCACCGTAACCCAAATGCTAACATTAACCCTCAACCAAACCCTAACACTCAACCTAACCCTTACACTCACCCTAACCCTAAACCTAACCCTAACCCTCACACTAAACCTAAACCTCACCCTAACAATAAAGCTAACCCTACCCCTCACACTAACACTCACCATAACAATAAACCTCACCCTAATCCTAACCTTAACCCTAGCCCTCAGCCTCACCCTAGCACTCACCCTAACTCTAAACCTAACACTAACCATAAAACTAACACTAACCATAACTCTCACCCTCACCCTCATACTCACCATCAACCTCACCATAACCCTCACCCTCACCCTCACCCTAAACCTAACCATAACCCTAACCCTCACCCTAAAACTAACTCTGAACTTCACCCTCACGCTAAACCTATGCCTAACCCTAAACCTAAGCCTAAACCTAAACCTAAACCTCAACCTCATACTCACACTAAACCTAAACCTTACCCTAAACCTAACCCTAACCCTAACCCTCACCCAAACACATAACCTCACCGTCACTCTAACCCTCACCATAACGCTAACCCTAAACCTACCCCTAAACCTAACCCTCACCTTCACCCTCACCCTAAACCTAACCCTAACCATAAACCTCACCCTAACCCTATTCCTAACCCAAAACCCAACCCTCAACATAACCCTCACCCTTACCCTCACCCTAAACCTAACCGCAACCCTAACCCTCATCCCCACACTAACCCTCACCCTAATGCTATTTCTAACACTCAAACACACACTAACCCTCACTCTAACCCTTACCCTTACCCTAATCTTAACCCTTACCCTCACCCTAAACCTAACCCTCCCCCTAACCCTCACACTCATCCTAACCCTAACCCTACCCCTCAGCCTAACCCTCACTCTAAACCTAACCCTAACCTAATCCTCACCATATACCTAACCCTAACACTTACACTCACCTTAACCCTAACCCTAAACCTAACCCTCAAACTAAACCTAACCCTCACCCTAACAATGACGCTAACTCTACCCCTCACCCTAACACTCACCCTAAACTTAATCCTCACCCTAATCCTAACCTTAACCCTAGACCTCAGCCTCACCCTAGCCCTCACCCTAACCCAAAACTAAAACTAACCGTAAACCTAACCCTAAACCAAAATCTCACCCTCACCCTCATCCTCACCATCACCCTCACCCTAACCCTCGCCACCTTATCCCTAAGCATAACTCTAACCCTCACCCTAAACCTAACTTTGACCCTCAACCTCACGCTCATCCTAAGCCTAACACTAAACCTAAGCATAATCCTAAACCTAACCCTCACCCTTACTCTTACCCTCACCTACACTCTAACCCTCACCCTAACCATTAACCTCACCCTAACCCTAACGCTAACCCTCACCCTCACACTCACCCTAACCCCAAACCTAAACCTAACCCCACCCTAACCTTAACCTAACCGTAACTCTCAACATAAACCTCACCCTCACCCTTACCCTAACCCTAACCGTGACCCTAAACCTCACCCTAAACCTAACCCTAACCCTAATGCTATCCTTCACCCTCACCCTCACCCTAAATCTCACTGTAACCCTTACCCTCACCCTCACTCTAACCATAACCCTAAAACTAAACCTCACCCTAACCCTCATCCTAACCCTAAACCTAACCCTAACCCTCAACCTAACGCTCACCCTAATCCTCACCCTAACCCTAACACTCACTGTCACCCTAACCCTAACCCTAAACCTTTCCCTCACCCTAATAATAACCCTAACCGTAAGCCTAACCCTCACACTAAACCTATCCCTCACCCCAACCCTAACCATTAACCCTCAGACAAACCCTCTTCCTAACCCTAACCCTAAGACTAACTCTAACCCTCACATTCACCCTAATCCTAACCTTAACCCTAACCCTCACCTTAAACCTCACCCTAATTCTAATGCTATACCTAAACCGCACCCTCACCCTAAACCTCATCCTAACACTTACCCTCACCATAACCCTCACCCTAAGCCTAATCGTCACCACAACCCTAAACCTCACCTTCACCCTTAACCTCACCGTCACCTTAACCCTCACTCTTACCCTAACCGTCACACCCTAAAACTCATCCTCACCCATACCCTCATACTAACCCTAACCCTCAACTTAACCCTCACCCTAACCCTCACCCTAACCTTAAGGCTAACACTAACCCTCACACTCACCCAAATGCTAACCCTATCCCTACCCCTAACCCTTAAGCTCACATTAACCCTAACTCTCACCCTAACCCTTACCCGCACCCTAACCTTAACTGTAACAATAACCGTGACACTAAACCTAAACCTCACCCTAACCCTAACCATAACCCTCAGACAAACCCTCTTACTAACCCTAACCCTAACCCTCAAACTAACCCTAACACTAACAGTCAACCTAACCCTAACCCTAACCCTAAACCTAACCCTCACCCTAAACCTAAACCTCACACTCACATTAACCCTCACCCTCATCCTAACCCTAAACATAACCAATACTGACCCTAACCCTCACACTCACCCTAAACCAAACTCTAACGCTCATCCTCATACTAAACCTAACCCTTACCTTAACCCTCACCCTCACCCTCACCCTAACCCTAACCCTCATCCTCACCCTAAACCTAAACCTCACATTAAACCTCACCTTCACCATAAACCTCAACTTAAATCTAAAAATAAACCTTTCCTAAATGAAACCCTCACCCTCACCCCAAGCCTCACCCTCAGCCTCACCCTAAGCCTAAACCTACCCCTAAGCCTAATCCTAAACCTAACCCTCAACCTCAACCTAACCCTAAACCTAATCCTCACCCTAACCCTCAACCTCACCCTAATCCTAACTCTCAACCTAAATTTTACCCTCAGCCTAACCCTAACCCTAAACATAACTGTAACCCTCAACCTCACCTTAAGCCTAACCCGAATCCTAACACTCACACTAACCCTCACCCTAACTTTAACGCTATCCCTAAACCTCACCCTCACCCTAAAACTCATCCTAACCCTTACCCTCTCCATAACCCTAACCCTAACCGTAACCCTAATCCTTAACGTAATCCTAACCCTCACCCTCACCCTAACCCTAAACGTCACCTTAAACCACTCCCTAACAATAACTATCACGCACACACTAAAACTCACCCTCAACCGAACCCTCACCCTCACCCTAACCCTACCCTAAACCTCACCCTAAACCTAACCCTAACCCTAACCCTGACCCTCACCCTAACTCCAAACCTATCCCTAAACCTCAACCTAACACTAACCCTCACTCTTACCCTAACCATAACCCTAACCCTAATGCTATCCCTAAACCTCACCCTCACCCTAACCCTAACCCTAAACCTAAACCTATCCCTCTCTCTAACGCTCACCCTAACCCTCAACTCAATCCTAAGCCTCATCCTAACCCTAACCCTTACCCTAAACCTTACCCTCACCTCAACACTAACCCTAATCTTAACTCTAACCCTCATCCTCACCCTAAGCCTAACCTGAACTCTAAACCTCACCCTAACTCTAAAGCTAACTCTAAACCTCACCCTCACCCTAAAACTCATCCTAACCCATACCCTCACCATAACCATAACCCTCACCCTAATCCTAATCCTCACCGCAACCCTAACCCTCACCCTCACCCTAACCCTCACCGTCACCTTAACCCTCACCCTAACCCTAACTTTCACACACACCCTAAAACTCACCCTCACCTAAACCCTCACACTCACCCTAACCTTACCCTAAACCTCATCCTAACCCTAACCCTCACACTTAACCTAACTCTAACCCTCACCCTCATACTAACCCTAACGCTCACCTAAACCCTCACCCTAATCCTCACCCTATAACCCTAACACTAACCCTAATGCTCACTCTCACCCTAACTCTCACCCTAACCCTTATCCTAACTCTAACCCTAACACTATCCCTAACCCTCACATGAACCCTAACACTCACTCTAACCCTAAGCATACCCCTCAGCCTACCCCTCACCCTAAACCTAAACCTAAATCTCACCCTAACGCTAACCCTAACCCTCACCTTCACCCTAACCCTCACCTACACCCTCACCCTCACCCTCGGCATAACCATAACCATAACGCAAAACCTAACCCTCAACCTAACCCTAAAACTCACCCTCACCCTCACCCTCACCCTCAGCTTAACCCTAACCCTAACCCTTATCCTAACCCTAACCCTCACACTCACCCTCACCCTAACTCTAACCCTAACCCTAACTCTGACCCTCACCCTAACCACTACTCTGTCCCTAACGCTCAACCTAACATTAACCATCACCCTAACCCTAACCTTAACCCTCACCCTAACCCTAAACCTAACCCCAATGCTATTCCTAACCCTCTCCCTCATACTAACCCTCACTCTAACCCTAACCCTGACCCTCACCCTAACCCTCACCCTAAACCTTACCCTCACCCTAACCCTAACCCTAATCCTAACTCTAACTCTCGCCCTCACCCTAAGCCTTACCTGAACCCTAACCCTCACCCTAACCCTCACCCTAACTCTAATGGTATCCCTAAACCTCACCCTCACCCTAAAGCTATTCCTAACCCTTAGCCTCACTGTAAGCCGAACCCTTACCCTAACCCTAATCCTCACTGCAACCCTAAACCTCACTCTAACCCTAACCCTCAGCATCACCTTAACCCTCACCCAAACCCTAACCGTCACCCACACCTTAAAACTCACCCTCAGCCGAAAATCACACTCACCCTAAACTTACCCTAAACCTCATCCTCACACTAACCCTCACCGTAATTCTAACTCTAACCCTCACCCACATACTAAGCCTAACCCTCACCTTAACCCTCACCCTTACCATCACCCTAACCCTAAGGCTAACCATAACCCTCACTCTCACCGTAAGACTCACCCGAACCCTTATCCTCACACTAACCCTAACCCTAACCCTAAACCGCACATTAACGGTAACCCTCACCCTAACCTTAACCCTACACCTCACCCTAACCCTCACCCTAACCCTAACCCTAACCCTCACCCTAAACCTAACCCTAACCCTCACCTTCAAACTAAACCTCACATACACCCTGAACCTCACCCTCAGCCTGACCCAAAACCTAACCCTAAACCTAACCCTAAACCTAACCCTCACCGTAACCCTAAATCTCACCCTCAGCCTCACACTCACCCTCAGCCTAACTCTAACACTAACCGTAATCCTAACCCTAACCCTCACCCTCACCCTAACCCTAACCCTACTGCTATCCCTAACCCTCATCCTCACCCTAACCCTCACTCTAACCCTTACCCTCACACTAACCCTAAACCTAACCCTAATGCTATCCCTAAACCTCACCTTCGCCCTAACCCTGACTCTAACCCTTACCCTCACCCTAACCCTCACCCTAACCCTAACCCTAACACTAGCACTAAAACTAACCCTAACCCTCACCCTCACCCTTAACCTCACTCTAACACTTACCCTCACCCTAACGCTAATGCAAACACTAAATCTAACCCTCAACCTCACCCTAAGCGAAACCTGAACCCTAAACCTCATCCTAACCCTCACCCTAACTCTAACACTGTCCCTAAACCTCACCCTAACCCTCACCCTCATTCTAACCCTTGTCCTCACAATAACCCTAAACCTAAACCTAAACCTAATCCTCACCACAACCCTAACCCTCACCTTCCCCCTAACCCTCACTGTCACCTTAACACTCAACCTAACCCTAACCGTCACCCACCCCCCAAAATTCACCCTCACCCTCAAGCTCATCCTCACCAGCACCTTACACTAAACCTCACCCTAAACCGAACTCTAACCCTCATCCTCATACTAAACCTAACCCTTACCTTAACCCTCACCCTAACCCTCATGCTAACCCTAACCCTCATCCTCACCCTAAACCTAAACCTCACATTAAACCTCACCTCCACCAATATCCTCACCCTAACCCTAAAAATAAACCTTTCCTAAACGAAACCCTCACCCTCACCCCAACCCTCACCCTCAGCCTCACCCTAAGCCTAAACCTACCCCTAAGCCTAATCTTAAACCTGACCCTCTACCTCAACCTAACCCTAAACCTAATCCTCACCCTAACCCTCAACCTCACCCTAATCCTAACCCTCACCCTAAACTTTACCCTCAGCCTAACCCTAACCCTAAACATAACTGTAACCCTCAACCTCACCCTAAGCCTAACCCGAATCCTAACACTCACACTAACCCTCACCCTAACTTTAACACTATCCCTAAACCTCACCCTCACCCTCAAACTCATCCTAACCCTTACCCTCTCCATAACCCTAACCCTAACCGTAACCCTAATCCTTAACATAATCCTAACCCTCACCCTCACCCTAACCCTAAACTTCACCTTAACCATCACCCTAACCATAACCATCACGCCCACACTAAAACTCACCCTCACCCGAACCCTCACCCTCACCCTAACCCTACCCTAAACCTCACCTTAAACCTAACCCTAACCCTAACCCTGACCCTCACCCTAACTCCAGACCTATCCCTAACCCTCAACCTAACACTAACCCTCACTCTTTCCCTAACCCTAACCCTAACCCTAACCCTAAGGCTATCCCTAAACCTCACCCTCACCCTAACCCTAACACTAAACCTCACCCTAACCCTAACCCTAACCCTAAACCTATCCCTCTCTCTAACGCTCACCCTAACCCTCAACTCAATCCTAAGCCTCATCCTAACCCTAACCCTTACCCTAAACCTTACCCTCACCTCAACACTAACCCTAATCTTAACTCTAACCCTCATCCTCACCCTAAGCCTAACCTGAACTCTAAACCTCACCCTAACTCTAATGCTATCTCTAAACCTCACCCTCACCCTAAAACTCATCCTAACCCATACCCTCACCATAACCATAACCCTCACCCTAATCCTAATCCTCACCACAACCCTAACCCTCACCCTCACCCTAACCCTCACTGTCACCTTAACCCTCACCCTAACCCTAACTTTCACACACACCCTAAAACTCACCCTCACCTAAACCCTCACACTCACCCTAACCTTACCCTAAACCTCATCCTAACCCTAACCCTCACACTAAACCTAACTCTAAACCTCATCCTCATACTAACCCTAAGGCTCACCTAAACCCTCACCCTAATCCTCACCCTATAACCCTAACACTAACCCTAATGCTCACTCTCACCCTAACTCTCACCCTAACCCTTATCCTAACTCTAACCCTAACACTATCCCTAACCCTCACATGAACCCTAACTCTCACCCTAACCCTAAGCCTACCCCTCACCCTAACCCTCACCCTATCCCGAAACCTAACACCAATGCTATCCCTAACCCTCCACCTCATACTAACCCTCACTCTAACCCTAACCCTGACCCTCACCCTAACCCTCACACTAAACCTTACCCTCACCCTAATCCTAAACAAAATCCTAACTCTAACTCTCACCCTAACCCTAAGCCTTACCTGAACCCTAACCCTCACCCTTAACCCTCAACCTAACTCTAATGGTATCCCTAAAGCTCACCCTCACCCTAAAGCTATTCCTAACCCTTCGCCTCACTGTAAGCCAAACCCTAACCCCAACCCTAACCCTAACCCTAAACCGCACATTAACGCTAACCCTCACCCTAACCCTAACCCTACACCTCACCTTAACCCTCACCCTAACCCTAACCCTAATCCTCACCCTAACCCTAACCCTAACCCTCACCTTCAACCTAACCCTCACATACACCCTGATCCTCACCCTCAGCCTAACCCTAAACCTAACCCTAAACCTAACCCTCACCGTAACCCTAAACCTCACCTTCAGCCTCACACTCACCCTCAGCCTAAATCTAACACTAACCGTAATCCTAACCCTAACCCTCACCCTCACCCTAACCCTAACCCAAATGCTATCCCTAAACCTCAACCACGCCCTATCCCTCACTCTAACCCTTACCCTCATCCTCACCCTCACTCTAACCCTATCCCTAACACTAACACTAAACCTAACCCTAACCCTCACCCTAACCCTAAACCTCACCCTAAAACTTACCCTCACCCTAACGCTAATGCTAACACTAACTCTAACTCTCAACCTCACCCTAAGCGAAACATGAACCCTAACCCTCACGCTAACCCTCACCCTAACTCTAACACTGTCCCTAAACCTCACCCTCACCCTCACCCTCATTCTAACCCTTATCCTCACCATAAACCTAACCCTAAACCTAAACCTAATCCTCACCACAACCTTAACCCTCACTGTCACCTTAACAAACAACCTAACCCTAACCGTCACCCACAACCTAAAATTCACCCTCACCCTCAAGCTCATCCTCACCGTAACCTTACCCTAAACCTCACCTGAAACCTAACCCTCACCCTAAACCTAACTCTAACCCTCATCCTCATACTAAACCTAACCCTTACCTTAACCCTCACCCTAACCCTCACCCTAACCCTAACCCTAATCCTCACCCTAAACCTAAACCTCACATTAAACCTCACCTTCACCATATTCCTCACCCTAACCCTTACAGTAAACCATTCCAAAACGAAACCCTCACCCTCACCCCAACCCTCACCCTCAGCCTCACCCTAAGCCTAAACCTACCCCTAACCCTAATCCTAAACCTGACCCTCAAACTCAACCTAACCCAAAACCTAATCCTCACCCTAACCCTCAACCTCATCCTAATCCTAACCCTCAACCTAAACTTTACCCTCAGCCTAACCCTAACCCTAAACGTAACTGTAACCCTCAACCTCACCCTAAGCCTAACCCTAATCCTAACACTCACACTAACCCTCACCCTAACTTTAACGCTATCCCTAAACCTTACCCTCACCCAAAAACTCATCCTAACCCTTACCCTCACCATAACCCTAACCCTAACCCTAGCCCTAATCCTTAACATAATCCTAACCCTCACCCTTACCCTAACCATAACCATCACGCCCACACTAAAACTCACCCTCACCCGAACCCTCACCCTAACCCTACCCTCAACCACACCCTAAACCTAACACTCACCCTAAACCTAACTCAAACCCTCAACCGAATACTAAAACTAAAACTAACCTTAACCCTCACCCTAACCCTCACCCTAAACCTAACTCTAACCCTAACCCTAACTCTCAACCTAAAACTCACCTTAACCCTTAACCTCACACTAACCTGAACCCTAACCCAAACCCTCACATTAACCCTAACACTCACGCTAAGCCTAAACCTACCCCTCACCCTACACCTCACCCTAACCCTAACCCTAACCCTCAGCCTAACACTACTCCTAACACTCACCTTGACCCTAACCCTCACCATCACCCTCATCCTCAGCCTCACCCTCAACCTAAACATCACTCTAACCCTTACCCTCACCCTAAACCTCACCCTAACCCTAACCCTAACACTAACACTAAGCCTGACTCTAACCTTCATCCTAACCCTCAACCTAAACCTAATCCTCAGCCTAATGCTCACCCTAACCCTCACCCTAAACCTAACCCTCACCCTAACCCTCAGGCTAACCCTATCTCTAACCCTAATCTTAACCCTCACCCTCACCATCACCCTAACTCTAACACTAACAGTAACCCTGACCCTCACCCAAACCCCAACCCTCACCCTAACCCTAACCCTCACCCTCAACCTAACCCTAACACTCTCCTTAAACCTCACCCTTACTCTAATGCTAGCCCTAACTCTCATCCTCACCCTAAACCTCACCCTAAACCTTACCCTCTCCATAACCCTAAACCTAACCCTATTCCTCACACAAAGCCTCACCCTAACATTCACCCTAAAAGTAACCCTAACCCTCACCTTCACCCTAACCCTCACCGTCACCCTATCCCTCACCCTAAACCTAAACCTCACCTACACCCTAACCCTCATCCTAACACTCATCCTCACCCTCACCCTAACCCTCAACCTAAATATCACCCTAACCTAACCCTCATCCTAACCCTAAGCCTAATCCTCACCCTAACCACAACCGTCACCTTAAACCTCACCCTCACCCTAATCCTCACCCTACCCTTTACCCTAAGCCTTTCCTAACCGAATCCCTCACCCTCACCCTAACCCTCACGCTAACCCTCACCCTCACCCTAGCCCTCACCCTAAAACTAACCCTAACCCTAACCTTCACACTCAACCTCACCCCCACACTCAGGCGAACCCTAACCCTAATCCTAATCCTAGCCCTAACCCTAACCCTCACCCTCACCCTCACCTTCAACCTCACCATCACCCTCACCATAACCCTCAACCTCACTCTCAACCTAACCCTAACCATAACCCTAACCCTCACACTAAACCTAACCCTCACCCTCACCCTCACCATTACCCTCACCCTAAACTTCAACCTCACCCTCACACTAACCCTAAACACAAGCCTAAACCTCACCCTAAACCTAAATCTGACCCTCACCCTCAAGCTCACCCTAAACCTAACCCTACACCTGAGCCTAATAATAAACCCCACCCCAACCCTAAACATAAACCTGTCACTAACACTAACCCTAACCCTAGCCCTCACCCTAACCCTTACACACACCTCACCCTAAACCTAACCCTCACCCTATCCTTCACACTAACCCTCAGGTTAACCCTAATCCTCACCCTCAGCCTAACCCTCATCTTAACCCTAACCCTAACCCTAACCCTCACCCTAATCTTAACCCTAACCCTAACCCTCACCCAAACCCTAACCCTCACCCTCACCCTCAACCTCACCATCACCCTCACCCTAAACCTCACTCTCACCTCCACCCTAACGCTAACCATAACCCTAACCCTCACCCTGACCCTCATCCTCACCCTATATCTTACACTCATGCTAACCCTAAGCCTAACCTGAAGCCTAACCTTCACCTTAAATCTAACCATATCTGTAAACCTCACCCTCACCATAAACCTCATCGTAACCCTTACTGTCACCATAAATCTAAACCTAAACCTAAACCTAACCCTAACCCTAACCCTAACCCTCACCCTAATCTTAACCCTAACCCTAACCCTCACCCAAACCCTAACCCTCACCCTCACCCTCAACCTCACGATCACCCTCACCCTAAACCTCACTCTCACCCCCACCCTAACGCTAACCATAACCCTAACCCTCAAAATGACCCTCATCCTCACCCTATATCTTTCACTCATGCTAACCCTAAGCCTAACCTGAAGCCGAACTTTCACCTTAAATCTAACCATATCTGTAAACCTCTCCCTCACCATAAACCTCATCGTAACCCTTACTGTCACCATAAATCTAAACCTAAACCTAAACCTAATCCTCACCAAAAGCCTAACCTCACCCTCACCCTAACCCTCATCATTACCTTAACCCTCTCTCTAACACTAACTGCCACCCACACCCTAAAACTCACCCTAACCCGAACCCGAACCCTCATCCTAACCCTACCCAAAACCTCATCCTAAACATAACCCTCACCCTAAACCTAACTCTAACACTCACCCTCATATTAACCCTAGCACTCACCTTAGCCCACACCCTAACCCTCACCCTAACCCTAAAGCTCACCCTAACCCTCAGTCTCACCCTATCCCTCACCCTAACCCTAAACCTAACCCTCACGTTAAGCCTAACCCTCACCTTCACACTCATCTTCACCCGCACCCTCACCCTAACACTCACCCTCACCCTAAACATCACCCTAACCCTATCCCTCACCCTAACCCTAATATTAATCCTCACATAAGCCTAACCCTCATCTTAAACCTCACCCTCTACCTAATCCTCACCCTAAACCTAACCCTAAGCTTTTCCTAACCGAAACCCTCACCCTCACAATGACCCTCACCCTAACACTCACCCTCACCCTAGTCCTCACCCAAAAACTAACCCTAACCCTAACCCTCACCCTCAACCTCAACCCAACTTCAGCCTAACCCTAACCCTAAACCTAATCCTAAACCTAACCCTAAATCTCACCCTCACCCTAACACTACCCCTAACCCTAACTCTAACACTAATGCTAACACTAGCCCTCACCACAACCCTAACCCTAATCCTAACGCTAACCCTCACCCTAAACATAATGCTAACCCTAAACCTAAAACTCACCCTAATGCTCACCCTAATCCTCACCCTAACCCTCACCCTCACACTAACCCTAACACTACACCTCAGCCTCAACCTCACACTGAACCTAACCATAACCCTAATCCTCACCCTATAGCTAACCCTAACCCTAACCCTCACCCAAAACCTCCCCCTCACCGTATCCCTGATGCTAACATTAGGCCTCAACCTCACCCTAAACCTCGCCCTAACCCTTACCCTCACCTTAACCCTATCCCTCACCTTCACCCTAAGCTTAACCCTAACCCTAACTGTAATCCTCACACTAACCCTATCCCTCAACCTAAACCTAACCGTACATGTCACCCTAACGCTAACTTTAACCTAACCCTAACCCTAACCCACAACCTAACACTAACACTAACCCTCACCCTAATCATCACCCTAAACCTAAGCCTAACCTTAACAATCACATTACACTCACCCTTACCCTTACCCTCCCCCGAACCCTAACCCTAACCCTTAGCCTAACCCTAAACCTAACCCTAAACCTTACCCTAAACTTAACCCTAACCCTAACCCTAATCCTCACATTAACCCTAACCCTCACCCTAAACCTAGCCGTACACATCACCCTAACCCTACCTTTAACCTAACCCTAACACTAACCCTCACCCTAACCCTTAACCTAACCTTAAACCTCAAACTCACCCTAACCTTCATCATCACCCTAACCCTCACTCTAAACGTAAACCTCACCCACACCCTAACCCTCATCCTAACCTAACCCTAACCCTAAACCTTTCCCCCACCATAACCAGAACCATAACCCTAAACCTAAACCTCACCCTAATCCATACCCTAACCTTATCCCTCACCCTAACCGTTACCCTCACCGCCACTCTAACCCTCACCATAACCATAACCCTCATCCTAAACCTAACCCTAACCCTAACCCTCATCCTAACCCTAACCCTAACCGTAACCCTAACACTCAACATAACACTCAACCTCACACTCACCCTAACCCTAACAGTAACCCTAACCCTCACCCTAACCATAACCCTAACCTAATGCTATCCTTAAATCTCACCCTCACCCTAAATCTCACTCTAAACCTTACCCTCACCCTAACTCTAACCTTAACCCTAAAACTAAACCTCAACCTAACCCTCACCTTAAGCCTAAACCTAACCCTAACCCTCACCCTAACGCTCACCCTAACCCTCACCCTAACTCTATCACTCACCGTCACCCTAACACTCAACCAAAAACTTTCCATCACCGTAATCCTAACCCTAACCCTAAGCCTAACCATCACACTAACCCTATCGCTGACACTAACCCTAACCCTTCAGCCAAACCCTTTTCCTAACCTTAACCCTAACCCTCAACCTAAATCTAACCCTAAACCTAAACCTAATTCTCACCCTAACCCTAAACCTCACCCTCATCCTCACCCTCACCCTAACCCCAACCCTAACCCTAACCCTCAAACTAACACTAAACCTCACCCTAACCCTTACCCAACCCTTACCCTAACCCTAACCCTAACCCTAATGCTATCCCTAACCCTCACCCTCACACTTAACCTCACGTTAAATCTTACCCTCACCCTAACCCTAAACCTAAACGTAATCCTCACCCTAAAGCTCACCCTATCCCTCAACCTAAACCTAACGCTAACCCTAACCCTCACTCTCACCCTAATCCTCACACTAACCCTTATCCTCACAATAACCCTAACCCTAACCCGCATATTAACGCGAACCCTCACCCTAACCCTAACCCTCACCTTCAACCTAAACCTCACCTACACCCTCATCCTCATCCTCAGCCTCGCCCTAACCCTAAACCTAAACCTGAGCCTCACCCTAACTCTAAACCTCACCCTCCCCCACAACCTCACCCTCAGCCTAACCCTAACCCTAATCCTAACCCTAAACCTCACACTACCCCTCATGCTAACTCTAAACCTAACCCTAACGCTGACTTTCACCTTAACACCCACCCTATCCCTAACCCTCAACCTAACCCTAACCCTCACCCTAACCTAAACCTAAACCTCACCCAAACCCTAACCCTAACCGTAATGCTACACCTAACCATCACCCTCACCCTAAACCTCACTCTAACCCTTACCCTCTCCCTAACACTCACCCTAATTCTAACCCCAATTCTAACACTAAACCAACCCTAACCTCACGCTAACCCTAAACCTAACACATTCTTTAACGCCCACCCTAACCCTCAACCTAACCCTAACCCTCACCCTCACACTAACCCTCACCCTAAACCTTACCCTAACCCTAAACCTAACCCTAACCCTAACTCTAACCCTCACGCTCAACCTATCCCTAACCTGAACCCCAACCCTCACCCTAACTCTCACCCTAACTCTAACGCTGTCCCTAAACCTCACCCTCACCCTAGTCCTCATTCTAATCCTGACCCTCAGCATAACCCTAACCCTAACCCTAACCCTAATCCTATCGCAACCCTAACCCTCACCCTCACCCTAACCTTCACCGACAAGTTAACCCTCACCCTAAACCTAACCGTCACCCACACCCTAAAACTCACCCTCACAAGAAACCCTCACCATCACCATAACCGTACCCTACCTCACCCTAAAACTAATCCTCACCCTAAACCTAACTCTAACACTCACCCTCATACAAAACCTAACGCTAACCTTCACCCTCACCCTAACCCGAACGGTAACCCTAACAATCAATCTCACCCTAATCCTTATCCTCACACTAACCCTAACCCTAACCCTAACCCTCACATTAACCCTAACCCTCTCCCTCACCTAACCTTACTCCTCACCCTCGCCCTCACCATAACCTTAACCCTAACCCTCACCTTCACCCTAACCCTCACGCTAACACTCATCCTCACCCTAAACATCACCATAACACTAACCCTCACCATAACATAAACCCTAACCCTAATGCTATTTCTAACCCTCACTTTCACCCTAACCCTCACTCTACCACTTACCCTCACACTTACCCTAACTCTTACCCTCACCCTAAACCTAACCCTAACCCTTACCCTCACAATAACCCTAACCCTGACCCTACCCCTCAGCCTAACCCTCACCCTAAACCTAACCCAAACCTAATCCTCACCCTACACCTAACCCTAAACCTTACCTTCAACCTAACCCTCAGACTCACCCTCACAATAACCCTAACCCTATCCCTAACCCTGACCATCACCCTAACACCAACCCTATCCCTAACCTTCAACCTAACACTAAACTTCACACTAACCCTAACCCTAACCCTCACCCTAACCCTAACCCTAACCCTAATGCTATCCCAAACCCTCACCCTCACCCTAACCCTAACACTAACACTAAACCTCACCCTAACCCTCACCCTAACCCTAAACCTAAACCTAACCCTCACCCTTACGCTCACGCTAACCCTCAACTTAACCCTAAACCTCACCCTAAATGTAACCCTCACCCTAAATCTTACTCACATCCTAACACTAACCCTAACACTAACTCTAACCCTCACCCTCACCCTAAGCCTAACCTGAACTCTAACTCTCACCCTAAATCTAACACTATCCCTAAACCTCAACCTCACCCTAAACCTCATCCTAACCCATACCCTCACCATAACCCTAAACCTAACACTAAACCTCACCTTCACCCTAAACCTCAGCATCACCCTAACGCTCACCCCAACCCTAACTCTCACCTACACCCCCACCCTCACCCTCACCCACACCATAACACTCACGCTCACCCTAAACTTCACCCCAACACTAACCCTCACCCTATCCCTAACCCTAACACTACCCCTCAGCCTAACCTTCACACTAACCCTAACCCTAACCCTAATCCTCATCCTATAGCTAACCCTAACCCTAACCCTCACCCTAACCCTCCCCCTCACCATAACCCTAATGCTAACATTAACCCTCAACCTCACCCTTAACCTCGCCCTAACACTTACCCTCACCTTAACCCTATCTCTCACCTTCACCCTAAGTTTAAAACTAACTCTATCCCTAATCCTCACACTAACCATAAACCTCACCCTAAACCTAACCGTATATGTCACTCTAGCTCTAACTTTTACCTAACCCACACCCTAACCCTAACACTAACCCTCAACCTAATCCTCACCCTAACCCTAAGCCTAACCTTAACCCTCACATTACCCTCACCCTTACCCTTCCCCTCCCCTGAACCCTAACCATAACCCGCAGCCTCACCCTCGTTCTAACCCTAACCCTAACCCTAACCCTCATCCTAACCTTACCACTAATCCTCACACTAACCCTAATCCTCACCCTAAACATAACCTTACAATTCACCCTAACCCTAACTTTAACCTAAACCTAACCCTTACCGTCTTCCTAACCCTAACACTAAGCCTAAACTTCAAAGTCACCCTAACCCTCACCATCACCCTAACCCTCACTCTAGCCCTAACCCTTACCCACACCCTAACCCGAACCCGAACCCGCAACCTAACCGTCACCCTCAACCTAAATATCACCTTAACCCTAACCCTGACCCTAACGTTAAACATAATCCTCACCCTCACCCTAACCTTAACACTAACCCTAACACTGAACCTAACCCTCACGGTAACCCTCACCTTAACACTCAGGCTAAACATAACCCTCACTCTCACCCTCACCCTCACCCTCACAATCACCCTCACCCTAACTCTTACCCTCACCCTCACCCTAACAGTAACCCTAACCTTCACACTAAACCTAACCCTCACCCTAATCCTAAACTTGACCCTAGACCTCAACCTCACCCTAGCCCTCACCCTAACCCTAAACCTAAAACTAACCATAACCCTCACCCTCACCCTCAACCTAAACCTAAACCTCACCCTAATACTAACTCTAAACCTAGCCCTCACCCTTACCCTTACCATCACAGTCACTCTAACCCTCACCCTAACCCTAACCCTAAGCCTCACCCTCACCCTCACCCTAACCCTCACCCTATCCCTAAACCTAAACCTAACCCTACACCTCAACATAACCCTCACCCTCACCCTAACCCTAACGGTAACCGTAACCCTCACCCTAACCCTAACCCTAACCCTAATGCTATCCTTAACCCTCACCCTCTCCCGAAATCTCACTCTAACACTTACCCTCACCCTCACCCTCACCCTAACCCTAAAACTAAACCTCAACCTAACCCTCACCTTAACCCTAAACCTAACCCTAACCCTCACCCTAACGCTCACCCTAACCCTAACACTCACTGTCACCCTAACCCTCAACCTAAAATTTCCCTCACCCTAATCCTAACCCTAAACTTAAGCCTAACCCTTACACTAACCCTATCCCTCACCCTAACCCTAACCCAACCCTCAGCAAAACCCTCTTCCTAAACCTAACCCTAACCCTCAACCTAACACTAACCCTAAACCTAATTTTCACAATAACCCTAAACCTCACCCTCACCCTCACCATCAGCCTAAACCTAACCCTAACCCAAATCCTAACCCAAAGCCTCACACTCACCCTCACCCTAACTCTAACCCTAACCCTAACATTGACCCTCACCCAAACCACAATCCTCTCCCTAACCCTCAACCTAACTCTAATCCTCACCCTAAACCTTACCTTAACCCGCAACCTAACACTGACCCTAATCCTAATGCTATCCCTAACCCTCACCCTCACCCTTATCCTCACTTTAAATCTTACCCTCACCCTAACCCTCACCCTAACCCTAAAGCTAAACCTAACCCACACCCTAACACTCACCCTATCCCTCAAACTAACCGAAACGCTAACCCTAACCCTCACTCTCACCCTAATCCTCACACTAACCCTTATCCTCAGAGTAACCCTAACCCTAACCCGCACATTAACGCTAAATCTCACCCTAACCCTAACACTACCCTTCACCCTACCCCTCACCCTAAATCTAACCCTAACCCTCACCGTCACCCTAACCCTCACTTACATGCTCACCCTCACCTTCAGCCTAACCCTAACCCTAACCCTAACCCTACTCCTCACCCTAGCCCTCACCTTAACCATAACCCTTAACCTCACCCTACCCTAACCCTAACCCTCACTTTCACCCTAACCCTCACCGTCACCCTACCCTCACCCTCACCATAACCCTCACCCTCACCCTAAGCCTCACCATAACCCTCACCGTCAACCTCACCCCACCCTCAACCTACCCCTAACCCTAACCCTAACCCTCAAACTAAACCTAAACCCAATGCTAACCCTAAACCTCAACCTCACCCTAAACCTCACCCTAACCCTTCACCTCAACCTCAACCTCAACCTAACCCTAACACTAACCGTAACCCTAACCCTCCCCTAACCCTCACCCTAACCCTAACCTTAATCCTACCCCTCAGCCTAACCATAACCCGAACACTAATCCTTACCCTATACTTAAACCTAACGCTAACCCTCACCCTAACCCTCAGCCTCACAATAAATCTAATGCTAACATTAACCCTCAACCTCACCCTAAACTTTGCCCTAAACCTTACCTTCACCTTAAACCTATCCCTCACCCCCACCCTAACCCTCACCCTAAGCCTAAACCTCACCCTCAGCCTCAATCTCAACCTCAGCCTAACCCAAACCCTAACCCTAACTCAAACCCAAACACTCAACCTCACCCTAACTCTAAACCTAACCCTAACCCAAACACTCAGGCTAACACAAACTCTATCCCTATCCCTCAGCCTAACCCTAAACCTAATCCTAAACCTAACCCTCACCCTCACCCTAACCCTTACCCTCACCCTAACCCTAAGCCTAACCCTCAGCCTAACCCTCATACTAAACCTAACCCTAACCTTAACCCTCACCCTAACCTTAACCCTAACCCTAACCATAACCCTCAACCCAACCCTAAACCTCACCCTCACCATCAACCTCACCATCACACTCATCCCAACCCTCACACTCTCCCTCACACTCACCCTCACCCTAACCATAACCCTTACCCTAAACCTAAGCATCACCCTCACCCTCACAATGACCCTCACACTAACCCTCACCCTCACCCTCACCCTAACCCTAAACATAACCCTAAACCTCACCTTAAACCTAACTCTGACCCTCACCCTCACCCTCACCCTAAGCCTAACCCTACACCTAATCCTAATCCTAAACCTAACCCTCACCCTCACCCTCACCCAAACCTAAAACCCCGCCTAAGCCTAAGCCTAACCCTAGCACTCACCTAACCCTTATCCTCACCGTCACCCTAACCTTAATCCTCAACATAACCTAACCCTCATCGTAACCCTAACCCTCACAGTAACCCTTACCCTAAACCTAACCCTAGCCCTCTACCTAACCCTTACCCTCACTGTCACTCTAACCCTCACCCTAACCTTAACCCTCACCCTAACGCTAACTCTCACCCTAACCCTAACCCTAACCCTAACCCTCACCCTCACCCTAACCCCAAAACTCACCCTAACCCTATTCCTAACCCTAAACCTAACTCTCAACATAACCCTCACCCTTACCCCCACCCTAACCCTATCCCCAACCCTAAACCTAACCCTACCCCAAACCCTAAACCTAATGCCATTTCTAATCCTCATTCTCACCCTAACCCTCACTCTAACCCTTACCCTCACCCTAACCCTAACACTTACCCTCACCCTAACACTAACCCTAACCCTAAAACTAAACCTCATCCTAAACCTCTACCTAACCCTAAACCTAACCCTAACAATGACCCTAATGTTCACCCTAACCTTCACCCTGACCCTAACCCTCACAGTGACCCAAACACTGACCCTATACATTTTCCTCACCCTAATCCTAAACCTAACCCTAATACTAACACTCACTCTAACTCTAACCCTCACCCTAACCCTAACAGTAACCTTCAGCCAAAACCTTTTCCTAACCCTAACCCCAACTCTCAACCTAATCCTAACCCTAACCCTCAACCTAATCCTAACCCTAACCCTCAACCTAACCCTAATCCTAACCCTAAACGTAACCCTCAACCTAAACCTAAACCTCACCCTCACCCTCACCCTCACCCTCACCCTCAGCCTAAATTAACCCTAACCCTAATCCTAACCCTAAACCACAAACTCACCCTCATCCTAACTCTAACCCTAACCCTAACCATGACCTCACCCTAACTCCAACCCTATCTCTAACCCTCAACCTAAAACTAACCCTCACCCTTAACCTAACCCTAACCCTAACCCTAACCCTAACCCTAACCCCAATTCTATCCCTATACCTCACCCTCACCCTAACCCTAACACTAACACTAAACCTCACGCTAACCCTCAACCTAACCCTAAACCTAAAACTATCCCTCACCCTAACGCTCACCCTAACCCTCAACTTAACCCTAAACCTCACCCTAAACCTAACCCTCACCCTAAAACTTACCCATACCCTAAAACTAACCCTAGCACTAACTCTAACCCTCACCCACACCCTAAGCCTAAGCTGAACCCTAACCCTCACCATCACTGTCACCCTAACTCTAACACTATCCCTAAACCTAACCCTCACCCTAAGCCTCATCCAAATCCATACCCTAACCATAACCCTAACACTCACCCTAACCCTAACCCTGACACTCACTGTCATCCTAACGCTCACCCCAACGCTAACCCTCATCTACACCCTCACCCTCACACTCACCCTCACCATAACACTCACCCTCACCATAACCATCACCCTAACCCTAACCCTCATGCTAACCCTAACCTCAATCCTCACATAACCCTAATCCTCACCTTAAACCTCACCCTCACCCTAATCCACACCCTCAACCTAACCCTAAGCCTTTCCTAACCGAAAACCTGACCCTCACCCTGAACCTCACCCTAACCCTCACCCTCACCCTAGCCCTCACCGTAAAACTAACCCTAACCCTAACCCTCACACTCAACCTCACCCCCAAATTCAGCCTAACCCTAACCCTAATCATAATCCTAAAACTAACCCTAACCATCACACTCACCCTCACCCTAACCCTCACCCTAACACTAACACTAATGCTAACACTAGCCCTCACCCCAACCCTAACCCTAATCCTAACCCTAACCCTCACCTTAAAACTAATGTTCACCCTAAACCTAAACCTCACCCTAACGCTCACCCTAACCCTTACCCTCACCCTCAACTTCACCCTAACCCTAACCCTAACACTACCCCTCTGCCTAAACTTCACCCTAAACCTAACCCTAACCCTAATCCTCACCCTATAGCTAACCATAACCCTAACCCTCACACTAACCCTACCCCTAACCGTAACCCTAATGGTAACATTAACCCTCAACCTCATCCTTAACCTCACCCTAAGCCTTACCCTCACCTTAATCCTATCCCTCACCTTCACCTTAACCTTAACCCAAACCCTAAACCTAATCCTCACACTAACCCTAAACCTCACCCTAAACCTAACCGTACATGTCACCCTAACGCTAACTTTAACTTAACCTAACCCTAACCCACACCCTTACACTAACCCTAATCCTAACCCTAACCCTCACCCTCACCCTAACCCTCACTCTAACACTTATCTTCACCCTAAACCTCAGACTAACCCTTACCCTAACACTCCCCCTCAACCTAACCCTCACCCTCACAATAAACATCACACTAATCCTATCGCTCAGCCTAACCCTAACCCACTACCTAACCCTAACCCTCACCCTGAACTTCAACCTAAACCTAACGTTAACCCTAACCCTCACCCTAAACCTTACCCTAACCCTAAGCATCACCCTAAACCTAACACTCACACTAAGCCTAACCCTCACCCTAACCCTAACCCTAATACTAATCCTAACGCTAATCTTAACTGTCCACTTAACCCTAAACCTCACCCTAACCCTTTCCCTCACCATAACACTAACCATAACCCTAACCCTACCCCTCAGCCTAAATCTCACCCCAAACCTAACCCTGACCCTAATCCCTACCCTAACCCTCACCCTAACCCTAAACCTCACCATAACCCTAACCCTCACACTAATCCTAACGATAACCCTCAACCTCACCAACACCCTCATCCTCACCCTAACCCTCATCCTAACACTCACCTTCACCTTCACCCTCACCCTAACCCTAACCCTAACTCACACCCTCACCCTAAATCTCACCCTGAACCTGACCCTAAACCTTACCTAATCAAAAACCTCACCCTCACACTAAACCTCACCCTCACCCTAGCCCTCACCCTAACACTAAACCTCACCCTAACCCTAAACCTAAACCTAACCCTCACCCTAAGCCTAACCCTCACCCTAACCCTAACACTAACCCTACCCATCATTCTAACCCTCACCCTATCCCTAACGCTAACCCTAACTCTTTCCCTAAGGCTAACCATCACAGTAAACCTCACCCTCCTACTAACATCACCCTAACGCTAACACTCACCCTAACCCTAACGCTAACCCTCACCCTAACGATAACGCTTAACCTAACCCTCACACTCCCCTAAACCTCACCCTAAACCTAAACCTACCCCTGACCTTAAACCTAACCCTTAACTAACCAAAACCCTCAACCTCACCCTCACCCTCACCCTAACACTCACCCTAACCCTTACCCTCACCCTAACCCTAACCCTAACCCTCAACTGAACCCTAACCCTACCCTTCACACTAACCCTCACCCTAACCCTCACCCTAACCCTAACCCTCAGCCTAAACGTAACCATAACCCTCACTTTCACCCTAACCCTCACAGTCACCCTAACACTCAATCTAACCCTAACCCTCACCCACGCCCTAACCCTCACCCGAACCCGAACCCTAACACTAAACATCACCCTAAACTTCACCCTAACCCTAACCCTCACCCAAAACCTAACCCTAACCCTCACCCTAACCATAACACTCACACTAACCCTAAACCTCAACCTAATCCTCACCCTAAAATTAACCCTAATCCTTACCTAACCGAAACCCTCACCCTCACACTCACCCTAACCCTCACCCTCACCCTCACACTCACCCTATCCCCAACGCTAACCCTAACCCTCATCCTGACCCTAACCCTCACCCTAACCCTATCCCTAAACCTCACCGTAACTCTCACCATAACCCTAACGCTAACACTAAAACTCACCATAACACTAACCCTAAATCTAACCCTCACCCTCACCCTAACACTCACCCTCAACCTAACCCTCCCCCTCACAATATACATCACCCTAACACTAACCCTCAGTCCAACCTTAACACTCACCCTAACCGTAAACCTAATCCTAACACTAACCCTCACCCTCACCCTCACCCTAACCCTAAACATAACCCTATCCCTAACCCTCACCATAACCCTCATCCTAAACCTCAGCCTCACCCTAACTCTAATGCTAACCCTACCTCTCACCCTCACCCTTACCCTCACCCTAAACCTCACCTTAACCCTTACCCTCACCATAACCCTAACCCTAACTCTAACCCTAATCCTCACCCTAAACCTAACCCTTGCCCACACCCTGACCCTCACCCTCACACGAACCCTCACCCTCACCCTCACCCTCAACCTATCCCTAAAGCTAACCCTAACCCTAAACCTAATCCTACCCTCACCCTCACTCTCACCCTAACACTCACCCTCACCATAAACATCACCCTAACCCTAACCCTCACCCTAAACCTAACCCTAACCCTAACCCTAAACCTAACCCTCACCCTAACGCTCACCCTATTCCTAAAGCTAACCCTACACCTCACCCTCAAACTAACCCTCACCCTAACCCTTATCCTCACACTAACCATAAACCTAACCCTAACCCTCACACTCATCCTAATCCTCACCCTAACCCTCACCCTAAATCTCACCCTAACGCTTACCCTCACCCTAACCCGCAAACTAACACTAACCCTGACCCTAACGCTCACCCTAAACATCACCCTAAACCTAACACTAACCCTAACCCTCACCCTCACCCTAACCCTCAAGCTAAACCTATCCCTAAACGTGACCCTAATCCTAACTCTGACCTGAACACTCACGCTCACCCTAACCCTCACACTAAACATCACCCTAACCCTAACCTTCACCCTCACACTTACCCTAATTCTAACCCTCACCCTAACCCTAACCCTCACCATAATCCTAACCCGCACATTAACCCTAACCCTACCCCTCACACTCACCCTCACCCTCACCCTAACCCTCATCCTAACACTAAACCTCAACCTCACCCTCACCCTCAAAATAACCCTAACCCAAACCCTAACACTAATAGTCCCCCTAAAACTAGCCCTAACTCTTACCTTACCAAAAATTTCACCCTCACCGTTAGCCTCCCCCTAAACCTCACCCTCAGCCTAGTACTCATCCTAACACTAACCCTCACCCTAACCCTAAACCTAACCCTCGCTCTCACCCTAACCCTAACCATAAACCTAACCCTAACACTCATCCTAACCCTAACCCTAAACCTAATTCTAACACTAAACCTCACACTCACTCTAACCCTCACCCTAACATTTACCGTCACCCTAACCCTAACCCTAACCCTCACACTAAACCTAAACCTCATACTTAACCTAACCCTAACCCTCAGCCTAACTCTAACCCTAAACCTAACTCAAATCCTCACCCTATCCTCAACATTAAACCAAACCCTCACCCTATCCCTCACTCCCAACCAAACCCTCATCCTTACCCTTACTCTCACCCGAACCCTAACAACCACCCACACCCTAAACCTCACGCTAACACCTACCCACACCCTAACACTCACCCTAAATCTAACCATAAACCTAACCTTGACCCTAACCCTCAACCGAACTCTTAGCCTCACCCTCACCCTAACTCTCACCCTAAATTTTACCCTCACCCTAACACTTACCATAACCCTAAACCTAACCCTCACACTAACCCTAACTCTAACCCTCTGCCTAACCCTTATCATAACCCTAAACCTAACCCTAATCCTCACTCTAAACCTAACCCTAATCCTAACCCTAACCCTCACACTAAACCTAACCATAACCATCAGTCTAAACCTCACACTAACCCTAACCATAACCCTAACCCTAATCCTAACCATAATCATTAACATAACCCTCAACCTCCCCTTCCCCCTCAGCCTTACCCTAAACCTAACCCTAATTCTCACCCTAACACTCAACCCCACTCTCACCCCAAACATAAACCTAATCCTAATGCTAACCCTCATTCTCAGCATATCACTAACCCTAATCCTAACCCTAACACTCACCCTTATCCTAACTCTCAACCTCACCCTAAGCCTAAAATTAACCCTAACTCTCACACTCACCCTCACCCTCAGCCTCTCAACTTCATCCTCACCCTAACACTAACCCTAACCCTAACCCTCACACTAACCCTAAACCTCACCAAAACCCTAACGCTAAATCTAAACCTCACCATCACCCTAACCCTCATCCTAACCCTAACCCTCAACCACACCCTAACCCTCACACTCACCCTCACACTCACCCTCACCCTAACACTCACTCTTACCCTAACCCTCACCCTCACAATATACATCACCCTAACCCTAACTCCCAGCCTAACCCTAACCCTCATCCTAACCCTAAATCTAATCCTAACACTAACCCTCACCCTCACCCTCAATCTAACCCTAACACTAAACTTAACCCTCACTCCAACCTTAACACTTACCCTAACCCTAATCCTAAGCCTCACACTAACCCACACCCTAACCCTTATACTCACACTAAACCTAACCCTAAAGCTCAACCTCACCCGCACACTAACACTAACTTTAAACCTAACCCTCACCCTGACCCTTACACTAAACCTAACCATAACCCTCACACTAATTCTCACCCTAACCGTAACCCTAACCCTAACGCTCACATTCACACTCACCCTCAACCTAAACCTAACCCTGAACCAAACACTCACCCTAACCCTAACCCTAAACCTAACCCTAACCCTAACCCTCACCTTATACCTCACCCTGACCCTAACCCTAACCCTAAACCTAACCCTAACCCTAATCCTCACCCTAACACTAACTCTATCCCACACCCTATACCAAAACCTAACCCTCACCCTAAACCTAACCCTAACCGTAACCTCACCCTTACCCTAACGTTAAGCCTCACCCTAAACCTAACCCTTACCCTAAACTTAACCCGAAACCTAACCCTCACCCTAACACACCCCTAACCCTAAACCTCACCCTAACCCTTACCCTAACCCTAACCCTAAACCTAACCCTCACCCTAACCATAAACCTAACCCTTAACCCTCACCCTCACCCTCAACCCTAACCCTAACACTAACCCTAACCGTCACCCTACCCTAACTCTAATCCTAACCCTAATCCTCACCCCCACCGTCACCCTCAGCATCACCCTCACCCTCACCCTCAAACTCACCTTCACCCTAACCCTCAAACTAACCCGAACACTCATCCTAACCCTAACCCTAAACACCACACTCACCGTCACCCTCAGCCTAACCCTAAACCTAACACTAATCCTAACCTTAACCCTCACCCTCACCCTAAACATAACCCTCAACGTCACCCTCACCCTCACACTCACCCTAACCCTAATCCTCAACCTCCCCCTCCCCCTAATATTCAACCTCACCCTAAACATCACCCTAACCCTAATGCTCAACCTAACCCTAACCTTTATCCTAACCCTAACCTTAACACTCACCCTAAATTTATCTTCATACTAACCCTTACTCTAAACCTAACCCTAACCCTCAAACTAACCCTAACCCTCTCCCTAACCCTAACAATACCCCGCACCCTAACCCTCACCCTAACTCTAAATCTAACCCTTAACCTCACCCTAAACTTAACCCTAACCCTCACCATCACCCTAACCCTCATCGTCACTCTAACCCTCACCCTAAACCTAACCCTAACCCACCCCCTAACCCTCAAACTCACCGGAACCCTCACCCTCACATGAACCCTCACACTCACCCTAGCCCTGAGCCTCACCCTAAACCTTACCCTTACCCTAAACCTCAACCTAACCCTCACCCTAACCCTGAACCTCACCCTAACCATAAACCTAACCCTTACCTAAGGGAAACACTCACACCCACACTCACAGTCAACCTAACCCTCACCATCACCATAGCCCTCAACCTCAACATATACCTCACACTAACCCTCACCCTCACCCTAACCCTAACCCTAAATCTCAAACTAACCCTAACATACCCTAACCCTCACCCTCACCCTAACCCTAACCTTAATCCTAACTCCCACCATAATCCTAACCCTTACCCTAACCCTAATCCTAAGCCTCACCCTAACCCTCAACTTAACCATAATCCTAACACTAACCCTCACACTAAACCTAACGCTAACCCTAACACTCAACCTCACCCTAACTATCATCCTAACCCGTATCCTCACACTAACCCTAACTCTAACCCTAACCCTCACCCTCAACATCACCCTAACCCTAACCCTCACACTAACCCTCACCCTAACCCTAAACCTAACCCTCACACTAACCCAAACCCTTACCCTAACCCTAATCCTAACCCTTAAACTAAGCCTCCCCTCCCCCTAACCCTAAACCTAAACCTCACTGTAAACCTAACCTAACCCTAACCCTCACCCTAACCCTAATATTAAACCTCACCCTAAACCTAACTCTTATCCTAAACCTAACCCTAAACCTAACCCTCACCCTAACCCTAACCCTCACAGGAACCCTCACATTCAACGTAATCCTCACCCTCACAATAAACCTAAGTCTTACCTAACCGAAACCCTCACCTTCAGCCTCATTCTCACCCTAACCCTCACACTCACCCTAGCCCTCACCTTAACCCTAACATTAACCCTAACCCTTCTCCTCACCCTAAACTTCACCCTAACCCTAACCCTCTCCCACACCCTAAACCTCACCCTAATCTGAACAATAACCCTCACCCTAGCCCTCAACCTCACCCTAAACATCACACTCACATTCAACCTAACCCTTACCCTACCTCTCAACCTAACCCTAACCCTCGCCCTCACCTTCACCATCAGCCTAACCCACATCCTAAACCTACCCCTAACCCACAACATAACCCTCTAACTCACCCGAACCCTCAACCTCACCTGAAACCTCACCCTCACACTAACCCTCAGCCTCACCCTAAATATCACCCTACCCTAACCCTAACCCTCACTCTTACCCTAAACCTAACCCTCACACGAACCCTAACTCAAAACCTTACTAACCGAAAACCTCACCCTCACACTCACACTCACTGTAACCCTCACACTCACCGTAGCCCTCACCCTAAACCTAAACCTCACCCTAAACCTAAACCTAACTCTCAGCCTAACCCTTACCCTAAACCTCACCCTAAACCTCACCCTAAACCTAAACCTAAATATAACCCTAACCCTCACCCTAACTCTCACCCTCACTCTGAACCTAACTCTAACCCAAACCCTCACCCTCACCCTCACCCTAACCCTAACCCTAACCCTCAACCTCACACTCACCCTCATCCTAACAATTACCATAAACATAACCCCAACCCGAACACTCACGATCACCCTAACTCTAACCCTAACCCCAACATTCACCGTCACCCTCACCCTCACAGTCACCCTCATGCTAAACCTCACCCTCAAACTCACCTTCACCCTAACCCTCACTGTCACCCTAAACAACACCCTAAGCCTAACCCTCAACCTAACCATAACCCTTACACTAACCCTAAACCTAAACTTAATCCTCACTCTAAACCTAACTCTAACCCAAACCCTCACCCTAACCCTAACCATAACCCGAACCCTCACACTAACTCTAACCCTAACCCTAACCCTAACCCCCACCCTAAACCTAATGCTAACCCTAACCCTCACCCTCACTCTAAACCTGACCCTAACCCTTATCCTCACAATAACACTAACCCTAACCCTCACTCTCACCCTAACACTCACACTAAACCTAATCCTCACCCTAGCCCTTAGCCTTACCCACACCCTCACACTCACACTAACCCGAACCCTTAACAAAACCCTAATCCTAACCTTAACCCTCACACTCACACTAACTCTAACCCTAACAATAACCCTCACCATCACCCTCACTCTAACCCTCCCCCTTATCCTCACCCTCAACCTCACATTCACCCTAACCCTCACCGTCACCCTAAACTTAACCCTAACCCTAACATTCACCCTAATCCTAAACCTAAAACTAACGCTAACCCTAACCCTAACCCGCAACCTAAACCTAACCCTAACCCTAACCATAACCCTCACGCTAACCCTAACCTTAACATTAAACCTAAACCTCATCCTAAGACTCACCCTGACCCTAACCCTCAAACTCACGGGAATTCTCAACCTAACCCTTGCCATCACAATAAACCTAACACTTGCCCTAACCCTAACTCTCATCCTAACCCTAACCCTAACTCTAATCCTAAACCTAACCCTCACCCTTACACCAACCCTCACACTGACGCTCAGCCTCACCCTCAGCCTAAACCTAACCCTAACCCTCACCCTCACCCTAAATGTCACCCTAAACCTAACGCTCACTGTAACCCTAACCCTCACCCTAACCCTAACCCTAACCCTAACATTAACCCTAAACCTCACACTAACACTCACCCTAACCCTAACCCTCAAACTCACACTAAGCCTCAACCTAACCCGTACCATCACCCTAAACATAACCCTTGCCCTAACCCTAACCCTCATCCTAACCCTAACCCTAATCCTAATCCTAACCATAACCCTTATCCTCAGCCTCACCAAAAATCTACCGTAACCCTAATCCTAAACCTAACCCTCACCCTCACCCTATCCCTAAACCTAACCCTTGCACTAATCCTCACCCTAACCCTATTGCTAACCCTAAACCTCACCCTCACCCTAAACCTCACTCTAACTCTAAAGCTCACTATAACCCTAATACTAACCCTAACACTAATCCTCACCCTAACCCTAATCCTCAACCACACCCTAACACTCAACCTCACCCTCAGCCTCACCTTCACGCTCACACTCACTCTAAACCTAAACCTAACACTAACCCTACAGCTAACCCTTACCCTCACCATCACCCTAAACCTAACCCTAACCCTAGACCTCACCCTCACCCTAATTATCACCCTAACCCTAACCCTCACCCTAACCCTAACCCTAAAACTAACCCTAACCCTAACCCTCATCCTCACACTAACACTAACCCTAACCCTAACACTCACCCTAACCCTTACCCTAACCCTAAACCTAAAACTAACCCTCACCCTAATCCTAACCCTAACCCTAACCCTCAACCTCACCCTCACCCTAACCCTAACCGTCACCCTACCATAAACCTAATCCTAAACCTAAACCTCACCCTCACAATCACCCTCACCCTAACCCTCACCCTCAATCTCAACTTCACCCTAACCCTCAAATGAACCTTAACCCACACCCTAACCCTAACCCCAACCCACACCCTCACCCTAAACCTAACACTAATCCTAATCCTAACCCTCACCCTCACTGTAAACATAACCCTCAACATCACCCTCACCCTCACACTCAAACTAACCCTCACCCTCAACCTCACCCTCACCCTAATATTCAACCTCACCCTAAACATCACCCTAACCCTAACCCTCAACCTAACCCTAACCTTTACCCAAAACCTAACCATAAGCCTCACCCTAAACATAAACCTATCCCTTACCTAAGGGAAAAACACAACCTAAAACTAACCCTAACCCTAAACCTAAACCTCACCCTAACCTTAACCCTAAACCTCACCCTCACCCTCATCCTAAACCTAACCCTAACCCTTACCCTCACCCAAAACCTAATCTTAACCTTAACACTTACCATAAACCTAATCCTAACCCTAACACTCACCCTCACCCTAAACCTCACGCTAACCCTTATCCTCATTCTAACCCTAACCCTAACACTCACCCTCACCATCGCCCTAATTCTAACACTAAACTTAACCCTCACTCTAACCCAAACTTTTACCCTAACCCTAAACCAAACCCTAACCCTCACCCTAACCCTAACCCTCACCCTGACCTTCACCCTAACCCTAATCCTAACCTAACCTTCACCCTAACTCTCACCCTAACCCTAACGATAAACCTTACCATCATGCTCACTCTAAAATTCCACCTAAGCTTTATCCTCATACTAACCCTAAGTCTAACCCTAATGCTAACCGGCACAATAACCCTAACCCTCTCCCTAACCCTAAACCTACCCCCCAACCTAACCGTCACCCTAAACCTAACCCTAACCCTAACCCTCACCCTAAACCTAACCCTAACCCTCACCCTCAACCTAACCCTCACCGTCACCCTAACCCTCACCATAAACCTAACCCCAAACCACACCCTAAACCTCACCCAAACCCTCACCCTCATCCGAACTGTCACCCTCACCCTAACCCTCAGCCTAACCCTAAACCTCACCCTATTACTAACCCTCAATCTAACCCTAACCCTAACCCTCACCCTAACCCTAACACTCAACCTAAACCTCACCCTCAACATAAACCTCACCCTAAACCTAACCCTAATCCTTCCCTAACTGAAAACCTCACCCTTACCCTCACATTCACCCTAACCTACACCCTCACCCCAGCCCTCACCCTAAAACTAAACCTCACCCTAACCCTAACCCTAAACCTCACAATCACCCTCACCCTGAACCTAACCCTAAACTTGACTCTAACCCTCACCCTCACCCTAACCCTCACTCTGACCATAAACCTCAACCTAAACATCACCCTAATTCTAATCCTCACCCTAACCATAACACTAACCCTTACCTAAAGGAAACCCTCACCCTCACCCTCACACTTACCCTAACCCTCACCATCACCGTAGCCCTCACCCTAAGCCTAAACGTCACAATAACCCTTACACTCAACTTCAGCCTAACCCTAACCCTAACCCTAACCCTCACCCTAACCCTAATACTCACCCTAAACATAATCCTAACCCTAAAAATAATCGTCACCCTAACTCTAATCCTTACCCTAAGCCTAACCCTAACCCTAAATTTCACCCTAACCCTAACCCTAACCCAAAACCTCACCCTCACCCTAACCCTCATCTTAAACCTAACCCTAACACTAACCCTCACACTAAACCTAACAATAACCCTAACACTCACACTTACTCTAACCCTCACCCAAACCTTATCCTCACACTAATCCTAACCCTAACCCTAACCCTCACCCTCACCATCACCCTAAGACTAACCCTAACCCTCACCTTCACCATCACCCTAACACTAACCCTAACCCTAACCCTCACCCTAAACCTAACACTTGCCTTAACCCTAAACCTAACCCTCACACTAACCCTCACCCTCACCCTAACCCTAAACCTAAACCTAACCCTCACCATAACACTCACCCTAACCCAAAACCTTACCCTAACCCTCACCCTATCCCTCACCCTACCCCTCACCCTCAGCCAAACCCTAATCCTAAACCTCACTCTACATCTAACCCTAAGGTTAACCCTAAATATTACCCTCAACCTAACCCTAACACTAACCCTAACTCTCAACCTCACCCTCACCGTAAACTTAACACTAACCCTCACACTCACCCTAAACCTAATCCTAACCCTAACCCACAACCTCACTGTCACCCTCACCCTAAAACTCACCGTCAACCTCATCTTCACCCTAACCCTCAAACTAACCCTAACCCTCACCCTAACCCTAACCCTAAACCTCACCCCCACCATCACACTTACCCTAACCCTAAACCTAACCCTAATCCTCACCCTAACCCTCACACTCACCCTAAACTTTACCCTCACCATCACCATCACCCTCACCCTCACCCTCACCCTAAACCTCACCCTCAACTTCACCCTCACCTTAACCCTCACCTGTGGAGCACATGGGCAGCAAAGATGGTGCTGGGAAGGGGTTGAGTGGGCAGAGCCTAATTTACTGAAGAGCACATGGCCAGCCAAGATGGCTCTGGGAGAGGGTTGAGTGGGCAGACCCCAATTGATCTTCTGATCAGTACCTAACCAGCCCGTGAAGGCTCAGGTGAATGATAGGGTGTGACCTTGACAGTGATTGGTTCCTCTTCCTCCCTTACCATACCACCCACCCTCTTTGTCTTTAAAAAAGGGGCTGCTCTCTGTTAATAAACGAGTTTTTCTACCTGCTGGATTTGGCTCCCCGCTGTGTCTGATTGTCTCCTGGGCTGAGGGAGGCTAGGGAACGGGCGAACACCGCACTTACCTTTCCTCGGGCCCCGTCCGTCTTTTGTGGGAGGGACGAAGACCCAACACTCACCCTCACCGTAAACATCACCCTAACCTAACCCCACCCTCACCCTAAACCTAAACCTAACCCTCCCCCTAACCCTAACAATAAACCTTAACCTCACGCTCACCCTAAAACTCACCCTAAGCTTTATACTCATACTAACCCTAACACTACTCCTAACGCTAACCGTCACACTAACCCTAATCCTCTCCCTAAACCTAACCCTACCCCTCAACCTAACCGTCACCCTAAACCTAACCCTAACCCTAATCCTCACCCTAACCCTAAACCTCACCCTCACCCTAACCCTCACCGTCACCCTAATCCTCACGATAAACCTAACACTAAACCACACCCTAACATTCACCCTCACCATCAACCTCACCGGAAACGTCAACTTCACCGTAACCCTCAGCCTCACCCTAAACTTCACCCTACCCCTAACCCTCAATCTAACCCTAACCCTAAAGCTCACCCTAAACCTAACCCTCAAAAGAACCCTCACCATCATCCTAATCCTCATCCTGAACTTAACCCTAATCCTTAACTTACTGAAAACCTCACCTTCACCCTCACATTCACCCAAAACCACACCATCACTGTAGCCCTCACCCTAAACGTAAACCTCAACCTAACCCTAACCCTAAATCTCACCCTCACCCTCACCCTAACCCTAACCCTAAACCTCACCCTCACCCTAAACCTAACCCTAACACTAACCCTCACCCTCACACTAACCCTCAACCTAACCCTTACCCACAACCTGACCCTAACCCTAACCCTAACCCTAACCCTCATACTAACCCTAACCCACACACTAACCCTAACCCTACCTCTCACCGTAACCCTCACCTCACCCTAACCCTAAACCTAACCGTAACCCTAACCCTCACCCTAACTCTGACCCTAACACTCATCCTAAACTTAACCCTCAAACTATCCCTCAAATTCAACCTAATCCTCACCCTAACAATAACCCTAACTCTTACCTAACCAAAACGCTCATGTTCACCTTCATTCTCACCCTAACACTCACACTCACGCTAGCCCTCACGATAACCCTAACCCTAACCCTAACCCTAATCTTCACTCTCACCCTCACTGTCACCCTCACCCTAACCCTAACCCTAACCCTAACCCTAACCCTAAACCTAACCCTCAACCTCACCCTCAACCTAACAATAATCCTAAACCTAACCTTCAACCTCACCCTCACCGTCACCCTCAGCCTTACCATATCCATAACCCAAATCATAACACTTACCCTCAAACTCACCCTTCACACTCACCCTTAACCTCACACTCACCATAGCCCTCACCCTGAACCTAAACCTCACCCTAACCCTAACCCGAAACCTCACTTTTACCCTAAACCTAACCCTAACAATAACCCTGACCCTAAACCTAATCCTAACTCTAACCCTCATCCTACCTCTAACCCTATACCTAAAACTCACCCTAACCCTAATCCTAACCTTAGCCCTCACCCTCACTGTCACTGTCATCCTAACCCTGAACCTCAACATCACCCTCACCCTAACCCTCACACTAAACCTAGACCTCACCCTAACCCTAACCCTAACCCTGACCCTCACCCTCACACTCAGCCTAACACTTAACCAGGCCTTAATCCTAATCCTATCCCTCACACGCACCATTACCCTAACCCTCACACTCACCATTACCCTAATCCTAACAATAACCCTCACCATCACCTTCACCCTCAGCCTCACCCTAACCCTCACCCTCAACCTCACCCTCACCCTAACACTCACCATCACACTAAACTTCACCCCAACCCTAACTCTCACACTAACCCTAAACCTAACCCTAACCCTCACCCTCACCCTAACCCTCACCCTCAACCTCACCCTCACCCTAACACTCACCATCACACTAAACTTCACCCCAACCCTAACTCTAACCCTAACCCTAACCCTAACCCTAACCCTCGACCTCACCCTAACCCTAAACCTCACTCTAAACCTAACCCTAAACCTAACCCTCACCCTAACCCTAACGCTAACCCTCACACTAACCCTAACTCTTACCCTAACCCTAACCCTAACCATCACCCTAAACCTAACTCTAACCCTCACCTTAAAACTAACGCTGACCCTAACCATAAAACTAACCCTTACCCTGAACTAACCCTAACCCTCAACCTCACCCTCACACTAAATTTAACCCTAACTGTCACACTCACCCTAACCCTAATCCTAACCCTAACCCACACCCTCACTGTCACTCTCACCCTAACCCTCACCGTCAACCTCACTTTCACGCCTACCCCCAAACTAACCCTAACCCTCACCCTAATCCTAACCCTAAAACTAACCCTCATCCTCACCCTAACCCTCATCCTCACCCTAGACCTAATACTCAAGATCACCCTCCCACTCCCCCTCTTCCTAACCCTCACAATCAACTTCACCCTCATCCTAACCCTCACCCTCACCAAAAACATCACCCGAACCCTAACCCTCACCTTAAACCTAACCCTAACCCTAAACCTCACCCTAACCCAAACGATCAACCTTACCCTCAGGCTCACTCTAAAACTCACCGTAAGCTTTATCCTCATACTAACCCTAACTCTAACCCTAATGCTAACCGTCAAACTAACCCTAACCCTCTACCTAACCCTAATCCTACCCCTCAATCTAACCCTCATAGTAAACCTAACCCTAACCCTAAACCTCACCCTAACCCTAAGACTAAACCTCACCCTCACCCTAACCCTCACAGTCACCCTAACCGTCACCCTAACCCTAACACTAAACCACACCCTAACCCTCACCCTCACCCTCACCCGAACCGTCACCCTCACCGTAAACCTCAGCCTTACCCTAAACATAACCCTAACCCTAACCCTCATTCTAACACTAAATCTAACCCTCACCCTAACCCTAACACTCAAACTAACCCTCACCCTCAACCTAATCCTCAACCTAACCATAACCCTAACCCTTAACTAATGGAAACCCTCACACTTAACCTAACACTCACCATAACCTTAGCCCTCACCCTAAACGTAAACGTCACAATATCCCTCACCCTCACCTTCACCCTAAACCTAACCCTAACACTAACCCCCACTCTAACCCTCAACCTAAACCTAACCCTGACGATAACCATAATCCTCACCATAACTCTAACCCTAACTCTATCCCTCACCCTAACCCTTATCCTCACACTAAACCTAACCCAAACCCTAAACCTAACCCTCATCATCACCCTAATCCTAACACTATCCCTCACCCTCACCAACACCCAAACCCTAACCCTAACCCTAACCCTCACCCTAACCCTAACACTTACCCTAAGCCTAACTCTAACCCTCACAATGACCCGCAACCTAAACCTAATATTAAACCTAACCCTCACCCTCACCCTCACCCTCACCCTCACCCTCACCCTAACCCTAACCCTCACCATAACCATTATCCTCACACTAACCCTAACACAAACCCTAACCCTAACCCTCATCATCACCCTAACCCTAACACTTTCCCGCACCCTCACCAACACCCAAACCCTAACCCTAACCCTAACCCTCACCCTAACCCTAACACTTAACCTAAGCCTAACCCTAACCCTCAAAATAACCCTCACCCTAACCCTAACCTTAAACCTAACCCTCACCCTCACCCTCACCCTCACCCTCACCCTAACCTTAACCCTCACCCTAACCCAAACCCTTACCCTAAACCTAACCCTACTCCTCTCCCTCAACCAAACCCTAAACCTAAACCTCACTCTAAACCTAACCCTAACACTAAACCTTACCCTCACCCTAATCCTAATTCTAACTCTAACCCTAATTCTTGCTTAATTGTAAACCTCAACCTCACCCTCAGACTCACCGTAAACCACACCCGAACCGTAGCCCTCACACTAAACCTAAACCTCACCCTAACCCTAACTCTTACCCTAACCCTCACCCTCACCCTAGCCCTAACACTAAACCTAACCCTCATATTAATCCTCACCCTAAACCTAATGTAACCCTAACCCTCACACTCACCCTAACCCTCAAAATAACCCTTATCCTCAACCTGACCCTAACTCTAACCCTAACCTTCACACTAACCCTAACTCTCACACTAACCCTAACCCTGCCTCTCACCCTAACCCTCACTTTCACCGTAACCTTAAACCTAACCCTAACCCTAACCCTCAGCCTAACTCTGACCCTAAAACTCACCCTAACCCTAACATTCACACTAACGCTCACATTCAACCTAATCCTCACACTAACAATAAACCTAACTCTTACCTAACGGAAACCCTCACGTTCACCTTCATTCTCAACCTAACACTCACACTCACGCTAGCTGTCACCTTAACCCTAACCCTAACCCGAGCCCTAATCTTCACCTTCACCCTCACCGTCAACCTCAGCGTTACCATAACCCTAACCCAAATCATAACCCTTAACCTCACACTGACCCTCACACTCAACCTAAACCGCACCATCACCATAGACCTCACCCTGAACCTAAACTTCACACTAACCCTAACCCTAAACCTCATTCTTACCCTAACCCTAACCCTAACCCTAACAATAACCCTAACCCTAATCCTAATCCTAATTCTAAAACAAATCCTAACCCTAACCCTATACCTAAAACTCACCCTGACCCTAATCCAAACCCTAAACCTCACCCTCAATGTCACCGTCACCCTAACCCTGACCCTCAACCTCACCCTCACCCTAACCCTCACACCTACCCTAGCCCTCACCCTAACCCTAACCCTAACCATCACCCTCACCCACACTCAGCCTAACACTTAACCAAACCGTAATCCTAAACCTAACCCTCACACTCACCCTAACCAAAATCCAACAATAACCCTCACCATCACCATCACCCTCACCCTCACCCTAACCCTCACCCTCACCCTCACCATCACTCTAACCCTCACCATCACCCTAAACTTCACCCCAACCCAAACCCTCACCCTAATCCTAAACCTAACCCTAACCCTCACTCTCACCCTAACCCTGAAGCTAAACCTCACTCTAAATCAAACCCTAACCCTAACCCTCAGCCTAACCCAAAAAATAACCCTCACCCTAACCCTAACTCTTACCCTAACCCTAACCCTTACACTAACCCTCAATCTAAACCAAACTCTAATGCTCACCCTAAACCTAACACCTACCCTAACCCTAAACCTAACCCCTACCCTCACCCTAACCCTAACCCTAAACCTAACCCACAACCTCACCCTCACCCTAAACTTAACCCTAACTCTCACATTCACCCTAACACTAAACCTAACCCTAACCCACACCTTCACTGTCACCCTCACCTTAACACTCACCGTCAACCTCACCTTCACCCTAAACCTCAAACTAACCCTAACCCTCACCCTCACTGTCACCTTAACCCTAACCCTAAAACTAACCCTAATACTCACCCTAACCCTCATCCTCACCCTAAACCTAACCCTCAAGGTCACCCCCACCCTCACCCTCACCCTCACCCTCATATTAACCCTTACCCTAACACTAACCCTAAACCTAAACCTAACTCAAAACCTAACCCTAACCCTAAACCTCACCCTAACACTTATTCTCACACTAACCGTAAAGCTCACCCTCACCCTAATCCTGACCCTAAATTTAACCCTCAATTTAAACTTAACACTTACTCTAACCCTAACCCTAACCCTCATACTAACCCTCACCCTAACCCTTATCCTCACACTAACCCTAAGCCTAACCCTCAACCTCACCATCACCCTAAACCTAACCTAAAACCTAACCCTCACCCTAACCTTAAACCTTACACTAACCCTAACCATAAACTTCACACTAAGCCTCACCCTAACCCTAAAACTAACCCTAACCCTCACCGTCACCCTCACACTCACCCTAAACCTAACCCTGCATCTTACCCTAACCATAACCCTAACCCTAACCCTAACAATAACCCAAATCCCAACACTAATCCTAACCCTAAACCTCACCCTAACCCTAACTTTAAACCTAAAACTCACCGTAAACATAATCCTAAACCTAAACCTCACCCTTATTGTCACTGTCACCATAACCCTGACCCTAAACCTCATCCTCACCCTAACCCTCACACTAACCTTAATCCTCACCCTAAACCTAACCCTAACCCTCACACTCACCCTAACCCTAAACCTAATGCTAACAATAACGGTCACCATCATCCTCACCCTAACCCTCACTGAAACACTAACCCTAACCCTACCCCTCACCCTAAATTTCACCCTAAACGTAACCCACTCCCACACCCTAAACCTCAGGCTAACCTGAACCCTAACCCTCACCCTAGCACACACCCTCACCCTAAACATCACCCTCACCCTCACCCAAATCCTAACCCTAATCCTAACACTCAACCTAACCGTAACACTTACCCTCACCCTCAGCGTCAGCCTAACCCTCACCCTAACCCTAACCATAACCCACAACCTAACCTTCACCCGAACCTGAACCCTCAACCTCAACTGGACCCTCACCCTCACCCTAACCCTCAGCCTCACACTAAACATCTCCCTAACCCTAACCCTCAATCTAAACCTAACAATAACCAGAACACTAACCATAAACAAACCCTTACCTAACCTAAAACCACACCCTCACGTTCACACTCACCCTAACACTCACCCTCACCGTAGCCCTCACCCTAAACCTAAACCTCAACATAACCCTAACCCTAAACCTCAGCCTAACCCTAACGCTAACCCTAACCCTCACCCTAAACCTCACACTAACCCTAACCCTAACCGTAACCCTAACCCTCACACTGACCCTCACCCTCACCCTAACCCTAACGCTAAACCTAACTCTCAGCCTCACCCTAACACTAACCCTAACACTCACCCTCACCCTCATCCTATCCCTTACGCTAACCGTAACCATAACCCTAACCCTCACCTTCACCGTAACCCTAACCCTAACCCCAACATTCACCATCACCGTCACCTTCAGCCTAACCCTCACCCTAACACTCACCGTCACCCTAAACATCACCCTAACCCTAACCCTCAACCTAACCCTAACCCTTACACTAACCCTAACCCTAACCCTAAACCTCAACTTAACCCTAACCCTAAAACTAACCTTAACCCTCACCCTAAACGAATGCTAACCATAACACTCACCCTCACCCTAAACCTCACCCTAACCCTTATCCTCACACTAACCCGAAACCTAACCCTCACCCTCACCCTCACCCTAACCCTAACCCTAAACTTAACCCTCACTCTAACCTTAACAATTACTCTAACCCTAACCCTAACCCTCACACTAACGATCACCCTAACCCTTATCCTCACACTAACACTAAGCCTAATCCTCAACCTCACCCTCACCCTAAACCTAACCCTAACCCTAACCCTCACCCTCACACTAACCCTAATCCTCATCATAACCCAAAACCTTACCATAATCCTAATCCTACTCCTCACCCTAACCTTTATCCTCAGCCTAACCCTAAACCTAAACCTCACCCTAAAACTAACCCTAATCCTATCCCTAACCCTCAACCTCACCCTTACCCTAACCCAAACCCTAAACTTAACCCTCACTCTAACCTTAATAATTACTCTAACCCTAACCCTAACCCTCACACTAACGCTCACCCTAACCCTTATCCTCACACTAACCCTAAGCCTAACCCTCAACCTCAGCCTCACCCTAACCCTAACCCTAACCCTAACTCTCACCCTCACCCTAACCCTAACCCAAACCCTCACCCTAAACCTCACCCTAATCCTAACCCTAACCGTAACCCTAACCCTCATGCTAACACTCATCCTCACCCTAACCCTAACGCTAACCCTTACCCTAATCCTCACCCTCACCCTCACCCTCACCCTCATCCTATCCCTTAGCCTAACCATAAGCATAACCCTAAGCCTCACCTTCACCGTAACCCTAACCCTAACACCAACATTCACCGTCACTGTAAGCTTCACCCTCACCGTCACCCTAAACATCATCCTAATCCTAAGCCTCAACCTAACCCTAACACTTACACTAACCCTAAACCTAACCCTAACCCTCAATTTAAGCCTAACACTAACCCTAACCCTAACCCTCACTCTAACCCTAATGCTAAACCTAAATCTCACCCTCACCCTAAACTTCACGCTAACCCTTATCCTCACACTAACCCTAAACCTAAACCTCACCCTCACCCTCACCCTCACCCTCACCCTAACCCTAACCCTAAACTTAACCCTCACTCTAACCTTAAAAATAACTCTAACCCTAACCCTAATCCACACAATAACGCTCACCCTAAACATTATCCTCACACTAACACTAAGCCTAACACTCACCCTCAACCTCACCCTAATCCTAAATCTAACCCTCAACCTCACCCTCACCCTCACCCTCACCATCACCCTAACACTAACCCTAACCCTCACCCTTACCCAAACCCTTACCGTAACCCTAACCTTACTCCTCACCCTAACCCTCACCCTCAGCCTAAACCTAAACATAAACCTCACCTAAACCTAAACCTAATCCTAACCCTAACCCTTACCCTCACCCTAACCCTAACCCTAACCCTAACCCTAATCCTTACCTAACTGAAAACCACACCTACACCCTCAGACTCACCCTAACCCACAATCTCACCATAGCCCTAAACCTAAACCTAAACCACACCCTAACCCTAAACCTAAACCTCACCCTCACCCTCACCCTAACCCTAACCCTAACCTAACCCTCACCCTAACCCTGACCCTCACCCTAACCCTAACACTAAACCTAACGCTAATCCTAACCCTAAACCTAACCCTAATCCTAACCGTCAACCTAACTCTGAGCCTAACACTCACCCTAAACCTAACCCTCACACTAACTCTCACATTCAACCTAATCCTCACCCTAACAATAACCCTAACACTTACCTAACCGAAACCCTCACATTCACCCTCATTCTCACCCTAACACTCACACTCGCGCTAGCCCTCAACCTAACCCTTATCCTCACACTAACCCTAAGCCTAACACTCAACCTTACCCTCACCCTAACCCTAACCAGAAACCTAACCCTCACCTTCACCTAACCCTTTCACTAACCGTTAAAATAACCTTTACATGAACCCTAACCCTAACACTCACACTAAGCTGAACCCTAACCCTAAACCTAACCCTAACCCTCACCTTCACCCTAACCCTGACCTAACACTAAACCTGAACCTTACCCTTACCCTAATCCTAACTCTCACTCTCACCTTAACCTTAACCCTAAACCCAACATTCACTGTCACCCTCACCCTCACCCTAACCCTCACAGTCACCCTAAACATCACCCTAACACTAACCCTCAACCTAACCCTAACACTTACACTAAACCTAACCATAAACCTAACCTCACCCTAACCCTAACCCTAACCCTTACACTCAGCCTCATGCTGACCCTAACCCTAACTCTAGCCCTAACACTAACCTTAACCCTCACCCTAACCCTAAACCTTACCCTAAACTGAACCCTAACCCTCACCGTCACCCTAAACCTCACTATAACCCTAACCCTAAACCACAACCTAACCCTCACCCTCTCCCTCACCCGAAAATTCACCCTCAACCTAATCCTCAGCCTCACCCTAAACTTCACCCTAAACCTAACCCTCAATCTAACCCTAACCCTAACTCTCACCCTAACCCTAATCCTAAAACTAACCCTCAGCCTCAACCTAATCCTCACCCTAACCCTAACCCTAATCCTTACCTAATTGAAAACCTCACCATCACCCTCACACTCACCCTAAACCACACCCTCACCCTCACCCTAACCCTAACTCTAACCCTCACCTAACCCTCAACCTCATCCTAACCCTAACCATAATCCTAAACCTCACCCTAACCCTCACCCTAAACCTAAACCTCACCCTAACCCTAACCCTAAACCTCACCCTCACCCTCACCCTAACCCTAAGTCTAACCCTCACCCTAACCCTCAATCACACCCTAACCCTAACCATAATCCTAAACCTCACATTAATTCTCACCCTAACCCTAAAGCTAACCCTAACCCTCACCCTCACCCTAACCCTAACCCTCACCCTAACTCTAACCTTAACCGTCAACCTGATCCTCACCCTCACACTAACCCTCACATTCAACCTAATCCTCATCCTAACATTAAACCTAACTCTTCCCTAACCGAAACCCTCACCTTCACCCTCATTCTCACCCTAACCTTCACACTCACCCTAGCCCTCACCTTAACCCTAACCCTAAGCCTAACCCTAATCTTCACCCTCACCCTCAGCATCACCCTCAGCCTAACTCTAACCCTAAACCTAGTCCTAAACCTAACCCTCAACCTCACCCTCACCCTACCCCTAACCCTAAACCTAACCTTCACCCTCAACCTCACCGTCACCCTCACCCTAACCCAAATTATAACACTTACCCTCACACTCACACTCACACTCACCCTAAACCTCACCCTCACCCTGAACCTAAACCTCACCCTAACCCTAACCTTAAACCTCACTCTTACCCTAACCCTAACCCTACCAATAACCCTAACCTAACACTAATTGTAAATCTAACCCTCATCCTTACCCTAACCATATACCTAAAACTCACATTAATCCTAATACTAACCCTTACCCTCACGCTCAATGTCACTGTCAACCTATCCCTCACCCACAACCTCACCTTCACCCTAACCCTCACACTAACCCTAGCCCTCACCCTAACCCTAACCCTAACCCTCACCCTCACCCTCACCCTCACCCTAACCCTAAACCTCACCCTCGAATTAATCCTCACCCTAACCCTAAAGCTAACGGTAACCCTTATCCTCACACTAACCTTCAACCTAAATCTTCCCCTCAACCTGACCCTAACCCTTACCCTAACCCTCACACTCACCCTAACCCTACCTCTCACCCTAACCCTAACATTCAAACTAACCCTCACCCTCAACCTAATCCTCACCCTAACCATAACCCTAACCTTTACCTAACAGAAAACCTCTCCCTCATACTCACACTCACCCTAACACTCACCATCACTGTAGCCCTAACCCTAAACCTTAACGCCAGACTAACCTTCACCCTCACCTTCATCCAAACCCTAACCCTAACCCTAAACCTCACTCTAACCCTCACCCTAACCCTAACGCTAACCCTTACCATAACTCTCACCCTAACTCTGACATTACCCTAACCCTAACCCTAACACTAAATCTCACCCTTACCCTAACCCTAAACCAAACCCTCACCCTCACCGTAAAACTCACCTTAACACTAACCCTAAAATTAACCCTCATCCTAAACCTAATATTAACCCCAACCCTCACCCTCACCCTAACCCTCACACTAATCCTTATCCTAACCCTAACCCTAACCCTAACCCTAACCCTCACCCTCACCATCACCTTAAGCCTAACCCTAACCCAAGCCTCACCCTATTGCTAACACTTACCCTAACCCTAACCCTAACCCTCACACTAACCCTCACCCTAATCCTAACCCTAAGCCTAACCCTCACCCTCACCCTCACCCTAACCCTAGCCCTAACCCTCACCCTAACCCCAACCCTTACCCTAACCCTAACCGTACCCCTCACACTAACCCTAACCCTCAGCCTAACCCTAAACCTAAAACTCACTCTAAACCTAACCCTAACCCTAACTCTAACCCTTACCCTCACCCTAATCCTAACCCCAAAGCTAACCCTAATCCTTACCTAACTGAAAACCTCACCCTCACCCTCATACTAACGCTAACCCACACCCTCCCCGTAGCCCTCACCCTAAACTTAAACCTCAACCGAAACTTAACCCTAAACCTCACCCTAACCCACACCCTAATCCTAACCCTAACCCTAACCTAAACATCACCCTAACCCTCACCCTCACCCTAACCCTAACACTCACATTAATTCTCACCATAACCCTAAAGCTACCCTAACCCTCACGCTCACCCTAACCCTTAAACCAACCCTTACCCTCAACCTGACCCTAACCCTAACCCTAACCCTAAACCTCACACTAAGCCTAACCCTCACACTAACCCTAACCCTACCTCTCACCGTAAACCTCACCCTCACCCTAACCCTAAACCTAACCCTAATCCTAACCATCAACCTAACTCTGACCCTAACACTCACCCTAACCCTAACCCTCACACTAACCCTCATATTCAACCTAATCCTCACCCTAACAATAACCCTAACTCTTACCTAATCGAAACCCTCATGTTCACCCTCATTCTCACCCTAACACTCACACTCACGCTATCCCTCACCTTTACCCTAACCCTAACCCTAACCCTAATCTTCACCTCACCCTCACTGTCGAGCTCAGTCTAACCCTAACCCTAAACCTAACCTTCACCCTCAATCTCACACTCACCCAAAACGACAACCTCAACATAGCCCTCACCCTAAACCTAAACCTCACCCTAAAACTATCCCTAAACCTCACTCTTACCCTAACCCTAACCCTAACCCTAACAATAAACCGAACCATAACCCTAATCCTAACCCTAACCCTAACCCTAAACCTAACCCTAAACCTAAAACTCAACGTAACCCTAATCCTAACCCTAACCCTCACCCTCACACTCACCCTAACCCTAAACCTAACAATAAAGCTCACCATCATCCTCACCCTAACCCTCAACATAACACTAACCCTAACCCTACCCCTCACGCTAAACATCAACCTAACCCTAACCCACTCCCACACCCTAAACCTCAGGCTAACCTGAACCCTAACCCTCATCCTAGCCCTCAACCTCACCCTAAACATCACCCTCACCCTCACCCTAATCCTAACCCTAACCCTAACCCTCAACCAAAACCTCACCCTCACCCTCACCTTCAGGTTAACCCTCACCCTAAACCTAACCCTAACCCACAACCTAACCCGAACCTGAAACCCAAACCTCACCCCCACCTGAACCCTCACCCAAACCCTAACCCTCATCCTCACACTAAACATCACCCTAAACCTAACCCTCACTCTAAACCTAACCCTAACTGAAACACTAAACCTAACTCAAACCCTTACCTAACCGAAAAACTCACCCTCACCCTCACACTAACCCTAAACTTCACCCTCACCATAGCCCTCACCCTAAACCTAAAACTAAACATAACCCTAACCCTAACCCTCACCCTCACCCTAACCTAACCCTAACCCTCAACCTAAATCTCACCTTAACCCTAACCCTAATCGTAACACTAACCCTCACCCTAACCCTCAACCTGACCCTAACCCTAACGCTAACCCTAACCCTCACCCTCATCCTAAACCTATCCCTAACCCTCACTCTCACCCTCTCCCTCACCCTCATCCTATCCTTTACCCTAACCGTAACACTAACCCTAAACCTCACCTTCACCGTAACCCTAACCCTAAACCCAACATTAACCGTCAATGTCACCTTCACCCTCACCCTCACCCTAACCCTCACCGTCACCCTAAACATCACCCTAAACCGAACCCTCAACCTAAACCTAACCCTTACACTAACCCTAACCCTAAACCTAACCCTCAACATAACCCTAACCCTAACAATAACCCTCACTCTAACCCTAATGCTAACCCTAACACTGACGCTCACACTAAACCTCACCCTAACCCGTATCCTCACACTAACCCTAACAGTAACCCTCACCCTCAGCCTCACCTAACTGTAACCCTAAACTTAACCCTCACTCTAAACTTAACACTTACTCTCACCCTAACCCTAACTCTCACACTAACCCTCACCCTAACCCTTATCCTCACACTAACCCTAAGCCTAACCCTCAACCTCACCCTCACCCTAACCCTAAACTGAAACCTAACCCTCACCCTAACCCTAACCCTTACACTAACCCTAACCTAACCCTCACAATAACCCTCACCCTAAACATAAATCTAACTATAACCCTGATATTCATCCTCACTCCACCCTAACCCTAACCCTTAACCTTATCCTCACCCTAACCCTAACCCTTAACCTAACAAAAACTCTACCCCTAACCCTAACCCTCACCCTCACCGTAACCTTAACCTGACCCTAACATTAACTGTCACCCTGACCCTCACCCTCACCCTCACCCTAACCCTCACAATTACCCTAAAGATCACCCTAAACCTAACCCTCAACCTAAACCTAACACTTACACTAACCCTAACCCTAAACCTAACCTTCACCCTAACACTAACCCTAACTCTAACCCTAACCCTCACCCTAAACCTAATCCTAACCCTAACCCTCAACCTCACCCTCACCTTAACCCTAGCCCTAATACTAACCCTAACCCTCACCCTAACCCTAAACCTTACCCTAAACCCTAAACCTAACCCTCACCCTCAACCTAACCCTCACCCTCAACCTAACCCTAAACCACACCCTAAACCTCATCCTCACCCTCACCCAAACAGTCACGCTCACCCTTAACCTCAGCCTCACCCTAAACATCACCCTAACCCCAACCCAAAAACTAATCCTCACCCTCAACCTAATCCTCACCCTAACCCTAAAACTAATCCTTACCTAACTGAAAACACCTCCCTCACACTCTCACTCACCCTAACCCACACCCTCACCGTACCCCTCAACCTAAACCTAAACCTCACTCTAAACCTAACCATAAACCTCACCCTCACCCTAAACCTAACCCTAACCCTCACCCTCATCCTAACCCTAATTCTAAACCTAACCCTCACATTAATCCTCACCCCAACCCTAAAGCTAACACTAACCCTCACCCTCACACTAACACTCAATCTAACCCTTACCTCAACCTGACCCTAACCCTAACCCTAACTCTCACACTAACCATAACCCTCACACTAAACCTAACCCTACCTCTAACCCTAACCCTCACCCTCACCCTAACCCTAAACCTAACCCTAACCCTCGCTCTAACTCTAACCCTAACCCTCACCCTCACACTAACCCTCACATTCAACCTAATCCTCACCCTAAAATTAAACCTAACTCTTCCCTAACCGAAACCCTCACCTTCACCCTCATTCTCACCCTAACACTCACACTCACCCTAGCCCTCAACTTAACCCCAACCCTAAACCTAACCCTAATCTTCACCCTCACCCTCACCATCACCCTCAGCCTAACTGTAACCCTAACCTTAGTCCTAAACCTTTCTCTTATCCTCACCCTCACCCTAACCCTAATGCTTACCCGAACCTTCACCCTCACCCTCACTATCACCCTCAGCCTTACCATAAACCTAACCCAAATCATAACACTTACCCTCACCCTCACTCTCAAACCCACCCTAAATCTCACCCTCACCATAGACCTCACCCTGAACCTAAACCTCACCCTAACCCTAAACCTCACTCTTACCCTAACCCTAACCCTAACCCTAAAAATAACCCTAACCCTAACCCTAATTCTAAATCTAACCTTAATCCTAACCCTAACCCTATACCTAAAAATCACCCTAACTCTAATCCTATCCCTAACCCTCACCCTCACTGTCACCGTAACCCTAACCCTGACCCACAACCTCACCCTCACCCTAACCCTCACACTAACCCTAGCCCTCACCCTAACATTAACCCTAACCCTCACCCTCACCCTCACAGTCAGCCTAACACTTAACCAAACACTAATCCTATCCCTAACCCTCACACTCACCTTAACCCTAATCTTAACAATAACACTCACCATCACCCACAACCTGACCCTCACCCGAAACCTCACCCTCAAACTCACCCTCACAATAACCCTCACCGTCACCCTAAAGTTCACCCTAAACCTAACCCTCACGCTAACCCTAAACCTAACCCTAACGCTCACCCTCACCATAAACCAAACCCTGAACCTAACTCTAAACCTAACCCTAAACCTAAACCTCACCCTAACCCTAACTCTTACCCTAACCCTAACCCGCACCCTTACCCTAACTCTAACCCTCATCCTAAACTTAACGCTTACCCTAACCCTAAACCTAAACCTTAACCTCACCCTAACCCTAATCCTAACACTAAACCTCAAACTCACCATCACCCTAAACTTAACCCTAACTCTCACACTCACCCTAACCCAAATCCTAACCCTAACCCACACCCTCACTGTCACCTCACCCTAAAATTTGCCCTAAAACTTACCGTAAGCTTTATCCTCATGCTAAACCTAACTGTAACCCTAACGCTGTAACACTAACCCTAACCCTCTCCTAACCCTAATCCTACCCCTCAACCTAACCGTCACCGTAAAATTAAACCTAAACCTAACCCTCACCCTAACCCTAACCCTCACCTTCACCCTCACCATAACCCTCACCGTCACCCCAACCCTCACCATAAACCTAACCCTAAACCACACCCTAAACCTCACACTCAACCTCACCTGAACCAGCACCCTCACTGTAACTCTCAGCCTCACCCTAAACATCACCCTAACCCTAACCCTCTATATAACGCTAACTTTAAACCTCTCCCTAAACCTAACCCTCAAACTAACCCTCACCCTCAACCTAATCCTCACCCTAACCCTAACCCTAATACTTATAACTGAAAACCTCACCCTCAACCTCACACACACTGTAACCTATACACTGACCGTGGCCTTCAGCCTAAACCTAAACCTCACCCTAACCCTAAACCTAAACCTCACCCTCACCCTCACCCTAACCCTAACCCTAACCCTCACCCTAACCCTCACCCTCACCTCACCCTAAACCTAAACTTAATCCTAACCTTCACATAAATCCTCACCCTAACCCAAACGCTAACCCTAACCCTCACCCTCACCCTAACCCTCAAGTTAAGCCTTACCTTCAAACTGAACCTAACCCTAACACTAACCCTAACCCTCACACTAACCCTAACCCTACCTCTCACCCTAAACCTACCTCTCACCCTAACCCTCACCCTAACCCTAAACCTAACCCTCACCCTAACTCTAACCCTAACCTCCACCCTAACCCTAACCCTCACACTAACCCTCACATTCAACCTAATCCTCACCCTAACAATAACCCTAATACTTACCTAACCAAAACCCTCACCTTCACCCTCATTCTCACACTAAACCTCACACTCACCTTGGACCTCACCTTAACCCTAACCCTAACCCTAACCCTAACCTTCACCGTGAACCCCACCCTCACACTCAGCCTAACCCTAACCCTAACCCTAATCCTAAACCTAACCCTCAACCTCACCCTCACCCTAACCCTAACCTTTACCCTCAGCCTTACCATCACCCTCAGATTTACCATAACCCTCACCCAAATCGTAACGCTTACCCTCACCCTCACCCTCACACTCACCCTAAACCTCACCCTCACCATAGCCCTCACCCTAAACCTAAACCTCACAATAACCCTAACCCTAAAACTCACTCTTACCCTAACCCTAACCCTAACACTAACACTAACAATAACCCTAACCCTAACACTAATCCTAACCCTAACCCTCACCGTAACCCTAACCCTAAACCTAAAACTCACCCTAACCCTAATCCTAACCCTAACCCTCACCCTCACCCTCACACTCAGCCTAACCCTTAATCAAACCCTAATCCTAACCCTAACCCTCACACTCACCCTAAACCTATACCTAACACTAACCCTCACAATCACACTCACCCTCACCATCACCCTAACCTTAACCCTAACCCTCACCCTAACCCTCACCCTCACCTCACCCTAAACCTAATCCTAATCCTAACCTTCACATAAATCCTCACCCTAACCCTGACACCAACCCTAACCCTCACCCTCACCCTAACCCTCAAGCTAAGCCTCACCTTCAACCTGACCCTAAACCTAATGCTCACACTAACCCTAACCCGACCTCTCACCCTAAACCTACCTCTCACCCTAACCCTAAACCTAACCCTCACCCTAACTCTAACCCTAACCCCCACCCTAACCCTAACCCTCACACTAATCCTCACATTCAACCTAATCCTCACCCTAACAATAACCCTAATTCTTACCTAACCAAAACCCTCACCTTCACCCTCATTCTCACCCTAAACCTCACACTCACCATGGACTTCACCTTAACCCTAACCCTAACCCTAACCCTAACCTTCACCGTGAACCTCACCCTCACGCTCAGCCTAACCCTAACCCTAACCCCAATCCTAAACGTAACCCTCAACCTCATCCTCAACCTAACCCTAAACCTAACCCTAACTTTCACCCTCAGCCTCACCGTCACCCTCAGATTTACCATAACCCTCACCCAAATAGTAATGCTTACCCTCACACTCACACTCACACTCTCCCTGAACCTCACCCTCACCATAGCCCTCACCCTAAACCTAAACCTCACAATAACCCTAACCCTAAACCTCACTCTTACCCTAACCCTAACCCTAACCCTAACACTAACAATAACCCTAACCCTAACACTAATCCTAACCCTAACCCTCACCCTAACCCTAACCCTAAACCTAAAACTCACCCTAACCCTAATCCTAACCCTAACCCTCACCCTCACCCTCACACTCAGCCTAACCCTTAACCAAACCCTAATCCTAACCCTAACCCTCACACTCACCCTAACCCTATACCTAACAATAACCCTCACAATCACACTCACCCTCACCCTCACCCTAACCCTAACCCTAACCCTAACCCTCACCCTAACCCTCACCCTCAATTCACCCTAAACCTAACCCTAAACCTAACCTTCACATAAATCCTCACCCTAACCCTGACGATAACCCTAACCCTCACCCTCACCCTCACCCTCAAGCTAAGCCTTACCCTCAACCTGACCCTAACCCTAACCATCACACAAACCCTAACCCTACCTCTCACCCTAAACCTACCTCTCACCCTAACCCTCACCCTAACCCTAAATCTATCCCTCACCCTAACTCTAACCCTAATCCCCACCCTAACCCTAACCCTCACAGTAACCCTCACATTCAACCTAATCCTCACCCTAACCCTAACCCTAACCCTAACCCTAACCCTCACCATCACCCTAAACATCACCCTAAACCGAACTCATACCCAAACCCTAACGCTCACTCTCAACCGAACCCTAACCCTGACCCCAACACTTACCCTCACCCTAAACATCAACCTAACCCTACCCCTCAACCTAACTCTAACTCTAACACCCACCCTAACCCTAACCCTCACAATAAACCTCACATTCAACCCAATCCTCACTCTAACAATAACCCTAACTCTTACCTGACCAAAACCCTTATCTTCACACTCATTCTCAACCTAACCCGCACACTCACCCTGGACCTCACCTTAACCCTTACATTAACTCTAACCCTAAACTTCACCGTGAACCTCACTCTCACGCTCAGCCTAACCTTACCCTAAGCCTACTCCTAAACGTAACCCTCAACCCCACCCTCAACCTAACCCTAACCCTAACCCTAACCTTCACCCTCAGCCTCACCATCACCCTCAGATTTAGCATAATCCTCACCCAAATCATAACGCTTAACCTCACCCTCACCCTCACACTCACCCTAAACCTCTCCCTCACCATAGCCCTCACCCTAAACCTAAACCTCACAATAACCCTAACCCTAAAACTCACTCTTACCCTAACCCTAACCCTAACCCTAACACTAACAATAACCCTAACCCTAACACTAATCCTAACCCTAACTCTCACCTTAACCCTAATCCTAAACCTAAAACTCACCCTAACCCTAATCCTAACCCTAACCCTCACCCTCACCCTCACACTCAGCCTAACCCTTAACCAAACCCTAATCCTAAACCTAACCCTCACACTCACCCTAACCCTATACCTAACAATAACCCTCAAAATCACCCTCACCCTCACCCTAACACTGACCCTCAACCTCACCCTCACCTTAACCCTTACACTAACCCTAGCCCTCACCCTAACCCGAACCCTAACCCTTACCCTCAACTTCAACCTCATCTTAACCCTCACCCTCACCAAAAACATCACCCGAACCCGAACCCTCACCCTCAACCTAAACCTAACCCTAACCCTCACCGTAACCCAAATGATAAACCTTACCCTCATGCTCACACTAAAACTCACCATAAGGTTTAACCTCATACTAACCCTAACTCTAAACCTAACGCTAACAGTCAAACTAACCCTGACCCTCTCCCTAACCCTAATCCTACCCCTCAATCTAACCCTCATACTAAACCTAACCCTAACACTCACACTCACCCTAACCCTCACCCTCATCCTCACCCTCACACTAACCCTCACCGTCACCCTAAACATCTAACTAACCTTAACCCTCCCTCTAACACTAACCCTAACCCTAACCCTAACCCTCACCCCAACCCTCACCATAAACCTAACAATAACATCATCCTAACCCTAACCCTAACCCTAACCCTAACCCTAACCCTCACCCTCAACCTAAACCTATCCCTAAGCCTTATCCTCACACTAACCCTAAACCTAATCCTAACCCTATACCTCACACTAAACCTCCCCCTCACACTAACCCTAACCTTCACCCTAACACTAACCCTACCCCTCACACTAGCCCTGACCCTAACCCTAACCCTAATCCTAACCCTCACCCTCACCCTAAACCTAACCCTAACACAAACCCTCACCTTCACCTGAACACTCACCAGAACCCTCACCCTAAACATCACCCTAACATTAAGCTTCACCCTAACCCTCAACCTAACCCTCACCCTAACCCTAACCCTCAACCTAATCCTCACCCTCCACCCAATCCTCACTGTAACCCAAAGTGTAACACTTTCCTACCCGAAATGCTCACCGTCACCCTCAACCTCACCCTAACCCTCACCCTCACCCTAGTTCTCAACCTAAACTTAACCTCACCCTTACCCTAACACTAACCCTCACCTTCACCCTCACAATAAACCTAATCCTAAACCTAATGCTTACCATAAACCTCACACTAACCTAACCCAAACCATTACCCTAACCCTCACCCTAACCATCACCCTAGCTCTAATCCTCACCCTAAACCTAAACCTCACCCTAACACTAACCCTAAAGCTCACCCTGACCCTAACCCTCACCCTCACCCTAACCCTAACCCTCTCCCTAGCCCTAAACCTACCCCTCAACCTACCCCTCATCTTAACCCTAAACCTAACCCTCACCCTAAACCTAACCCTCAACCTCACCCTCAGCCTCACCTTCAGCCTAACGCTAATCCTAACCCTAATCTTAAACCTAAACCTCAACCCCTCCTTCATCCTAATCCTAACCATGACCCAAATGCTAACCCTCACCCTCACACTCAACTTAACCCTAACCCTAACAAAAACTGTAACCCTAACCCTAAACCTAATCCTAACCCTAACCCTCATACGAACCAAAAACCTAACCCTAACCCTCACGCTCAACCTAACCCTAACTCTAGCCCTTATCCTCACACTAACCTTAAACCTAACGCTAACCCTAAACCTCACACTAACCCTAACACTCACCCTAACACTAACCCTAGCCCTCACACTAACCCTGAACCTAACCCTAACTCTAATCCTAACCCTCACCCTAATGCTAACCCTAACACTAACCCTCACCCTCACTGGAACCCTCACACTCACCAGAAACCTCAGCCTAAACATCACCTTAAAACTAAGTTTCACCCTAACGCTAACCCTAACCCTCACCCTCACCCTAACCCTTATCCTCACGCTAAGCCTATCCCTAACCATAACCCTCACCCTCACCAACACCCTACCCCTTACCCTAACCCTAACCCTCACCCTAACCCTAACACTTACGCTAACACTAAACCTCACACTAACCGTCACCCTAACACGAAACCTAACCCTAACCCTCACGCTCACCCTCACCATAACCCTAAACCTAACCCTAACCCTCACCCTAACCCAAACCATTACCCTAACACTAACCCTACCCCTCATCCTAACCCTCACCCTCACCCTATCCCTAACCCTAAACCTCACTCTAAACCTAACCCTCACGCTAACCCTCACCCTAACCCTAACACTAACCCTCAAGCTAACCCTAACTCTTACCCTAACCCTAACCCTAACCCTCACCCTAATCCTAACACTAACACTCGCCATAAACCTAAACCTTACCCTAACCCTAACCCTAACCCTTACCCTCACCTAAACCCTAACCCTAACCCTAACACTCAACCTCACCCTCACCCTAAACTTAACCCTCACCCTCACCCTCACCCTATCCCAACCCTAACCGTAACACTCACCCCCCCTAAATATCACCCTAACCCTAACCTTCACCCTAACCCTAACACTAATCCTAACCCTAACCCTCACCGTAACCCTCAGCCTAGCCCAAACGCTCACCCATACCCTCACCCTCACCCTAACCCTCATCCTCACACTTACCCTAACCCTATCCTTAACCCTAACCATCACGCTAACCTAACCCTCACCCTATCAATAACCCTACAATTACCCTAAACCTCACGATAACCCTAACACTAATGCTAACCCTCACCCTAATCCTAACCCTAAACCTAACACTCACCCTCACGCTAACCCTCACGCTCACCCTAACCCTCACCCTACCCCTAACCCTCACCCACACTCTAACCCTCACCCTAAACCTAACCCTGAACCTCACCCTCACCCTAAACCTAACCCTAATCCTAACCCTAATCCTCACCCTACCCCTAAACCTTACACTAACCCTACACCTACCCCTCACCCTAAAACTAACCCTCACACTAAACCTGACCCTAAACTTAAACCTCAACCTAACCCTAACCCTAACCCTCACCCTAAACCTAATCCTCACCCTCACTGTTACCCTCACCCTAATCCTCACCCTCACACTAACCCTAACACTAACCCTACCCCTCACTCTAACCCTAACGTTCACCCTCACCAGAACCCTACCCCTCACATTAACCCTCACCCAAACCGCAACCCTAATCCTCACCCCCATTCTAACTCTCATCCTCACCCTAATCCTCACCCTAACACTAACCCTTACCTAAGGGAAACCCTCATCCTCACCCTCACCCTAACCCTAATGCTAACCCTAAACCTCAAGCTCACCCTCAACCTCACCCTAAGTCTAATCCTAACCCTAATCCTAATTCTAACCCTCATCCTCACCCTCACACTAACTCTAACCCTAACCCTATAACTAACCCTCACCCTCACCCTCACCCTAACCCTCACCCTCAACCTAACACTAATACTAACCCTCACCCTAACCCATACCCTTACCCTAACCCTAACCCTCACCCTCACCATAACCCTCACTGTTGCCATTATCCTCACCCTAACCACACTCTAAAACTAACCCTAACCTTAACCCTATCCCTTACCCTAACCATAAATCTACCCAACAACCTAACCCTAACCCTCAACCTCAACCTCAACCGCGTCCTAAGCATAACCCTAAACCTAACCCTAATCCTAAACCAAAAACTCAACCCCACCCTCACCCTAACCATAACCCTAAACCTCTCCCTAAACCTAACCCTAACCCTAACCCTATCCTTAACCCTCACCCTCACCCTAACCATCACCCTAAACCTAACCCTCAAGTTCACCCTAGCCCTCATCCTCAACCACACCCTAAACCTCACCCTAACCCTGATAATCACCCTAACTCTAACCCTAACCTTAATCCTCACCCTAACCCAAACCCTCAACCACACAGTAACACTCAACCTCACCCTCACCCTCACCCTCACACTCACATTCACTCTAACCCTAACCCTAACACTAACCCTACACTTAACCCTCACTCTCACCCTCACACTCACCCTAACCCTAACCCTAACCCTAAACCTCACCCTAACCCTAAATATCACCCTAACCCTAACCTAAAACTAACCCTAACCCTAACCCTAATGCTAACCCTAACTCTCACCCTCACCCTAACCCTCATCCTCACAGTAACCCTAAACCTAACCCTAACCCTCATGCTAACCCTTACCCTAACCCTAAACCTAACCCTTACACTAACCCTAAACCTAACCCTAAACCTAACCCTCAACCTCACCCTCACCCGAACCCGAACCCTAACCCTAACCCTCACCCTACCCTAACCCTAATCCTAAACCTAACCCTCACCTCACCCTCAACCTAAACCTCACCCTCAAACTCACCTTTACCCTAACCCTAAAATGAAACCTAACTCTCACCCTAACCCTAACCCTAACCCCCACCCTCACCCTCACCCTCAGCCTAACCCCAAACCTAACACTAATCCTAACCCTAACCCTCACCCTCACGCTAAACATAACCTTCACCGTCAAACTCACCCTCACCCACACCCTAACCCTCATACTCAACCTCACCCTCACCCTAAAATTCACCCTCAATCTAAACATCACCGTAAATCTAACTCTCACCCTAACCCTAACGTTAAACCTAACCCTAACCCTAAGCCTCACCTTAACCATTATCTTCAGCCTAATCGTTACTCTAAAGCTAACACTAACCCTCACACTATCCCTAACCGTCTCCCTAACCCTAACCCTACCACTCACCCTAACCCTCACCCTAACCCTAATCCTAACCCTAAACCTCACCCTAACCTAACCCTAACCCTCATCCTCACCCTAACCCTCATCGTCACTCTAATCCTCACCCTAAACCTAACCCTAACCCACACCCTAACACTCACCCTCACCCTTACCCTCACCCTCACCTGAACCCTCACCCTCACCCTAACCCTCAGCTTCAAATTAACCCTCATCCTAACCCTAACCATCAACCTATCCCTCAACCTAACCCTAATTCTCACCCTAACATTAACGCTAACCCTTACCTAAGGGAAAACCTCACCATCACCCTCACATTCACCCTAACCCTCACCATCACCGTAGCCCTCACCCTGACCCTAATCCTCACCCAAACCTTAAGTCTTACCTAACCGAAAACCTCACCCTCACCCTCATTCTCACCCTCACCCTCACCCTCACCCTAACCCTAACCCTAATGCCAAGCCTAAACCTGACCTTCACCCTGACCATCACCGTAACCCTTACGCTCACCCTAACCCTAACCCTAACCCTACCCCTCACCCTAATACTAACCCTCACTCTCACCCTCAAACCTGACCTAAGACTAACCCTAACTCTAATCCTAAACCAAACCCTCACCCCCACCCTCCTCCTAACCCTAACCCTAAACCTCACCCTCACCCTCACCCTCACTCTAACTCTAAACCTCACACTACCCCTAACCCTCAGCCTCATCCTAACACTAACGCTAACCCTATCCCTCACCCTAACCCTAAACATCACCCTCACCCTCACCCTAACCCTATCCCTGAAGCTCACTCTTACCCTCACCCTACCCCTCACACTAACCCTCAACCTAACCCTAACCCTAATCCTAATCTTCACCCTAAACCTAACCCTAACCCTAACCCTCACCCTCACACAAACCCTCACCATCACCCTAAAACTCCCCCTCACCCTAATCATCACCCTAACCCTAACCCTCACCCTAAACCTAACCCTAACCCTCAAGCTAACCCTCAACCTCACCTTAATCCTCACCATAACCCTAAACCTAACCCTGACCTAACCAAAACCCTTAACCTCACCCTCACACTCACACTCACCCTCACCCTCTACCTATCCCTCACCCTAAACTTAACCCTCACCCTAACACTAACACTCACCCTCAACCTCACCCCAAACCTAACGCTAACCCTAATGCTCACCCTACCTTAAACCTCACTCTAAACATTACCCTCACCATAACCCTAAAACTAACCTTAATCCTCACACTAACCCTAACCCTAACCCTCACCCTAACCCTCACCGTAACCCTAAGCCTCACCCTCGCCCTAACCCTCACCGTCACCTAAACCCTCACCCTAACGCTAACCGTCACCCACACCCGAAATCTCACCCTCACCCGAACCCTCACCTTCATGCTAACCCTACCCTAAACCTCATCCTAACCCTAACCTTCACCCTAAAACTACCTCTAACCCTCACCCTCATACTAACCCTAACCTTCACCTTATCCCTCACCCTAAACCTCACCCTAACCGTAACCCTAACCCTAACTTTCACTCTCACCCTAAACCTCACCCTAACCCTTATCCTCACACTAACACTAACCCTAACCCTAACCCTCACCCCAAACCTGACCCTACCCCTCATCCAATCCCTCACCTTTACCCTAACCCTAACTCTCACCCTAACCCTAACCCTAACACACCGTCACGCTAACCCTCACCTTAAACCTAACCCTCACTTACACCCTAACCCTCACATTTGCCCTCATCCTAACCCTCACCCTCACCCTAAACATCACCCTAATCCTAACCCTCACACTAACCCTAACCTTAATCCTCACTCTAACAAAAACCCTCACCTTAAAACAAATCCTTACCCTTATCCTCACCCGAACCCTTAACTTAAGCCTTTCCTAACCGAAAACCTCACCCTCACCCTAATCGTCACCCTAAACCTCACCCTCACCCTAGCCCTCACCCTTAAAATAACCCTAACCCTCACCCTAACACTCACCCTAACCCTAAGCCTAACCCTAACACTAACTCTCACCCTAACCCTCACCCTAACACTAACCATAACACTAACAGTCACCCTAAACCTAACCCTAACCCTAATCCTAACCCTAACCCTCACCCTCAACCTAACCCTCACCTAACCCTTACCCTCACACGAACACTAAACCTAACCCTAAGCCTAACCTTCATATTAAACCTAACCCTAAACCTAACCCTCACCCTAACCCTAACCCTTACCTAACCGAAACCCTCATCCTCAACCTCACTTTCACCCTCACATTCACCCTCACCCTAACCCTAACCCTAATGCCAACACTAAACCTGATCTTCACCCTAACCATCATCGTAACCCTTACCCTCACCCTAACCCTAAACCTAACCCTACCCCTCACCCTAACCCTAACCCTCACCGTCACCCTCAAACTCGATCTAAGCCTAACAATAACCCTAACTCTAATCCTAAACCAAAGCCTCACCCCCACCCTCTTCCTAATCCTAACCCTGACCCTCACCCTCACACTCACCCTCATCCTAACTCTAAACCTAACCCTAACCCTCACCCTAATTCAAACCCTTACCCTAACCCTATACCTAACCCTCACTCTAAACCTAACCCTCACCCTAAACCTAACCCTAAAGCTCACTCTAACCCTCATCCTCACCCTCACTCTAAACCTCACCCTAACCCGATCCTCACACGAACCCTAAACCTAACCTTAATCCTCAACCTCACACTAACCCTAATCCTAACCCTAACCCTCACGCTCACCCTCACCCTCACCCTAACTCTAACCCTAACCCTAATACTAATTGTAAACCTCACCCTCACCCTCACCCTAAGTCTAACCCTAACCCTATCACTAACCATCACAGTCACCCTAACCCTCACCGTCATCCAAAAACTCAACCGAACCATAACCCTCACCCACACCCTAACCCTCATCCTCAACCTCAGCATCACCCTCACCCTCACCCTCACCGTTTCCCTAACCGTAACCCTCACCCTCACCTTCGCCCTCAGCCTAACCCTAACCCTAAGCCTAACTCTCACCCTCACTCTCACCCTAAGCCTAAAGCTAGCCCTAATTCTAACGCTAACCATCACCCTAACCCTAATCCTAAAGCTAACCCTAACGTTTACCCTCACTCTAACACTCACCCTAACTTTTTCGTTCAACCTAACCCTAACTCTAACACTAACCCTAACCCTCACACTAACCCTGAACCTCAACCTAACCCTAACCCTAATCTTCACCCTAAGCATCACCTTAACCCTAAACCTTACCCTAACCCTAACCCTCACCATAAACCTATCCCTAACCCTCACAGTCACACTAATCCTCACCATCACCCTAATCCTCAACCTAAACCTCAACCTCACCCACACGCTTATGCTCAACCTCACCCGAACCCTAACCCTCACCCTAACCCTAACCATAACCCTCACCCTCACCCTAACCCTATCCCCAACCCGAAAAATAATCCTAACCCTAAACCTAACCCTAAACCTAACGGGAAAACTCACCTTAACACCAATCGTAACCCTAACCCTAACACTCACCCTAACCCTCAACTTCAACCTAAATCTCACCCTAACTCTAACGCTAACCCTAACCTTCACCCTCAACCTAACCCTCACCCTAACCCTTATCCTCAAACTAACCCTAACCCTAAACCTAACCCTAACCCTCACACTAACCCCAACCCTCACCCTAACCCAAACCCTACCCCTCACACTCACCCTCACCCTAACCTTAACCCTAATCCTAATCTTCACCCTAACGCTAACCCTAACCCTAACCCTCACCCTCACTTATATTCTCCCCCTCACCCTAAACAACTCCCTAACCCTAATTCTCACCCTAAACCTGACCCTAACCCTCACCCTTACCCTAACTCTCAACCTAACCCTCACCCTAATCCTCACCATAACCCTAACCCTAACCCTTACCTAACCAAAAACCTCACCCTCTCCCTCACACTCACCCTAACCCTCACCCTCAACCTATCCCTCAACCTAACCTTAACCCTCACCCTAACCCTTACCCTCACCCTAACCCTCACCCTAAACCTAACGCTAACCCTAACCCTCACCCTACCATAAACCTCATCCTAACCCTTACCCTAACCATAACCCTAACCCTAACCCTAAACCTCACACTAACCCTAACAGTAAGCCTCATCCTAACGCTCACTGTAAATCTAACCCTCGTCCTCACCCTAACCCTCACCGTCACCTTAACCCTCCCTTAACCCTAACCGTCACCCACACCCTAAAACTCACCCTCACCCAAACCCTCACCCTCACGCCAACCCTACCTTAAAACTCACCCTATCCATAACCCTCACTCTATCGCTAACCCTAACCCTCACCCTAATCCTAAACATCCACCTAACCCTCACCCTCAACCTAATCCTCTCCCGAAACCTAACCCTAACCCTTACCTAACAGAAACCCTCAACATCACTCTCACCCTAACCATCACCCTAACCCTAACCCTAACCCTGAACCTCACCCTCATCCTAATCCTAACCCTAAACCTAACCCTCACCCAAACACTCATCCTAACCCTAACCCTAACCCTAAGCCTCACCCTAACCCTCACCCTAACCCTAACGCTAACCCTAACACTTACCCTCACCCTAACACTCACTGTAACATTTAGCTCAATCTAACCCTAACCCTAACCCTAACCCTCAACCTAACCCTCATCCTCACCCACACCTTAACACTCAACCTCACCCGAAACCTAACCCTCACCCTAAACCTCACCCTCACCCTAAACCTCACCCTAATCCTAACACTCACCAAAACCCTAACCCTAACATTCACCCAACCCTAACTCTCACACTAACCCTCACACTCAACCTAATCCTCATCCTAACAATATCCCTAACACTTTCCTATCCGAAACACTCACCCTCACCCTCACCCTCACCCTAACTTTCACCCTCATGCTAGCCCTCACCCTAACCCTAACCCTAACCCTAAACTTCACCCTCCCCCGCCCCTCACCCTCACCCTAAACATAACACTAACCAAAATCCTAAACCAACCCCTCACCCCCACCCTCACCGTAACACTGAACCTAACACTAACAGTCACCCTAACCCTAAACCTCACCCTAACCCTTTCCTAACCATAACGCTAACCCTCACCCTCACCCTAACCCTATCTGTAACTTTAACAACAATCCTAACCCTAACCCTAACCCTAATCCTAACCCTAACCCTCACCCTAACACTAAACCAAACCCTAAAACTCACCCTAACACCAATCCTAATGCGAATCCTCACCCTAACACTAACCCTCACCCTAACCCTAGTCCTAACACTCACCCTAACCCTAAGACTCACCCTAAACATCACGCTAAACCTCACCCTAACCCTAACCCTCAACCTAACCCTCACCCTCAGCTAATCCTCACCATAACCCTAAACCTAACCCTTACCTAACGAAAACCCTTAACCTCACCCTCACACTCACACTCACCCTCACACTCTCCTATCCCTCACCCTAACTTTAACCCTCACCCTAACCCTAACACTCACCCTAAACCTCACCCTAAACCTAACGCTAACCCTCACCCTCACCCTACCATAAACCTCACTCTACACATTACCCTCACCATAACCTTAACCCTATCCCTAACCCTCACCCTAACCCTAACCCTCACCGTCACTTTAACCCTCAACTTAATCCTTACCGTCACCCACACCCTAAAACTCACCCTCACCCGAACCCTCACCTTCATGCTAACCCTACCCTAAAACTCATCCTAACCCTAACCCTCACCCTAAAACTAACTCTAACCCTCACCCTCATACTAACCCCAACCCTCACCTTTTCCCTCACCCTAATCCTCATCCTAACCCTAATGCTAACCCTAACCCTCACTTTCAACCTAAACTTCACCCTAACCCTTATCCTCACACTTACACTAAACCTAATTCTAAACCTCACATTAACCATAACCCTCACCCCAACCTTTACCCTACCTTCATCCAACCCCTCAGCCAAACTCTCACCAAACCTAATACAAACCCTCAGTGTCACGCTAACCCTCACCCTAACCCTAACCCTCAAATACACCCTAACCCTCACACTTGAACTCACCCTAACTCTCACCCTCACCTTAAACATCACCCTAATAATAAACCTAACCCTAACCCTAACACTAATCCTCACCCTAAACCAAACCCTCACCTTAAAACTCACCCTCACCCTAATCCTCACCCTAACCCTAACGCTAAGCCTTTCCTAACCAAAACCCTCACCCTCACCCTAACCGTCACCCTAACCGTAGCCCTCACCCTCAAACTAACCCTAACACTCACACTCAACCTCACCCCCACCCTCAGCCTAACCCTAATCCTAACCCTAACCTCAACCTCACCCTCACCCTCACCCTCACCCTAACTCTAACACTAACCCTAACCCAATTGCTAAAACTAGCCCTCACTCTCACACTAACCCTAACCCTCAGCCTAACCCTAACCCTACCCCTAACCCTCACCCTCACTCTAATCCTCACTCTAATCCTCACCCTAACCATAACACTAACCTAACAGAAACCCTCACCCTCACCCTCATTCTCAACCTAACCCTCACCCTAACCCTAACCCTAACCCTCACCTTAACCCTCACCCTCACAGTAACCTTAACCCTAAACTTAACCCTCACCCTCAACCTCACCCTCACCCTAACCCTTACCCTAACCCTTACCCTCAACCTAACCCTATCCCTAACCCTCACAGTCAGCCTAACCCTCACTGTCACCCTAACCCTCATCCTTACCCTAAATCTCACCCACACCCTATCGCTCACCATCACCCGAACGCTAATACTCACCCTAACCCTCACCATACTCTAAACCTCACTCTAACTCTAATCCTCACGAAAACTGTAACGCTAACCCTCACCCTAACACTAACCATCACACAAACCCTCACCCTCAACCAAACCTCACCCGAAAAATAACCCTAACCCTTACCTAACCAAAACCCTTACCTCACCATAGCCCTCACCCTCAACCTCACCCTCACCCTAACCCTCACCCTAAACCTTATCCTCAACCTAACCCTAACGCTAACCCTCAAAGTCACCCTAAACCTCACCGTCACCCTAACCGTCATTCTTACCCTAAACCTCACCCACGCCCGATCGCTCAACATCACCCGAACCCTAACACTCACCCTAACCCTCACCATACTCTAAACCTCACTCTAACCCTAACCCTCATGAAAACCGTAATGCTAACCCTCACCCTAACACTAACCATCGCACAAACCCTCACCCTCAACCAATCCTCACCCGAAAAATAACCCTAACCCTTAGCTAACCAAAACCCTTACCTCACCCTCAACCTCACCCTCACCCTAACCCTCACCCTAAAACTTGTCCTCAACCTAACCCTAACGCTAACCCTCAAAGTCACCCTAACCCTCACCGTCACCCTAACCGTCATTCTTATCTTAAACCTCACCCACACCCGATCGCTCAACATCACCCGAACCCTAACACTCACCCTAACCCTCACCCATACTCTAAACGTCACTCTAACCCTAACCCTCACCAAAAGAGTAACGCTAAGCCTCACCCTAACACTAATCCTCACCCAAACCCTCACCCTCAACCTAATCCTCACCCTAACAATAACCCTAACCCTTACCTAACCGAAACCCTTATCCTCACCCTCACCCGCAACCAAAACTTCAACCACACCCTAGCGCTCACACTCTCCCTAACCCTAACCCTAACCCTAAACCTCACCCACACCCTCCCACTCCCCCTCGGCCTAAACCTAACCCTGACCCTAACCCTAACGCTAACCCTCAACCTCAACCGAAACCTAACCCTAAACATAACCTTAACCCTAAACCTAATCCTATCCCTAAACCTCACCCTAACCCTAAACATAATGCTAAAACTAACGCTAACACCAATCCTAACCCTAACCCTCACCCTAAACCTGTCCCTCACCCTAACCCTAACCCTAACCCTAACACTCCCCCTAACCCTAAACCTCACGCTAACTCTCACCCTAACCCTAACGCTAACCCTAAACCTCACCCTCAACTTAAACTTCACCCTAACCCTTACCTTCACGCTAACCCTAATCCTCACACTAACACTAACCCTCCCCTGAACCCTAACCCTAACCCTCACACTAACCCTCACCCTAAATCTAACCCTAATGCTAACCCTCACCATAACACTAACCCTAACCTTAACCCTCACTCCCACCCTCCCCCGAACCCTCACCCTAACCCTCACCCTCACCCTAAATATCACCCTAAACCTAACCCTCACCCTAAACCTAACCCTAAACCTCAACCTAACCCTAACCCTCAACCTAACCCGAACCCTCACCATAATCTTCAACATAACCATAATCCTAACTCTTACCTAATCGACACCCTAACCCTCAACCTCACCCTCACCCTAAACCTCACTTTAACCTTAACCCTCACCCTAATCCTAACACTACCACTCACCCTCACGATAAACCTAAGCTTAACCCTAACCTAACCCTAAAACTCAACCTAACCCTAACCCTAACCATAACCATAACAATCACCCTAACTCTAACCTTTACCCTAACCCTAAACCTAAACCTAAATCTCACCGTAACCCTAACCCTAACCCAAACCTTCACCCTCACCCTAAACCTCACCTTAACCCTAACCCTAACACTAACCCTCACCCTAAACCTAACACTAACACTAACCCTCCCCCTCACACTAAACCTCATCCTAACACTTATTCTCACACTAACCCTAACCCTAACCCTAACCCTCACCCTCAATATCACCCTAACCCTAACCCTAACCCTAACCCTCACCCTCAATATCACCCTAACCCTAAACCTAACCCTCACCCTCACCATCACCCTAACCCTAACCCTAACCCTAACCCTCACCCTAACCCTAACACTTACCCTAACCCTAACCCTATCACTCACACTAACCCTCACCCTACACCTAACCCTCACCCTCACCCTCAACCTCAAACTAACCCTAACCCTAATACTCACCCTAACCCAAACCCTTAACCTAACCCTAACCCTACCCCTCACCCTAACTTTCACCCTCAGCCTAACCCTAAACCTAAACCTCACACTAAACCTAAACCTAACCCTAACCCTAACCCTTACCTCACCCTAACCCTAACCCTATCCCTAACCATCAACCTCAACCAGACCCTAAACTTAACCCTAACTCTCACACTCACCCTAACCCTAATCCTAAACGTAACCCACACCCTCACTCTCACTCTCACCCCAAAAACTCACCTTCAAACTCACCTTCACACTAACCCTCAAACTAAACCTAACCCTCACCCTCACAATAACCCTAACCTCACCCTCCCCCTCATCCTCACCTTCACCCTAATTCTAAACCTAACACTAATGCTCAGCCTAAACCTCACCCTCACCCTAATCCTAAACCTCACTATCACTCTTATCTTCTCCCTCACCCTCACCATCACCCTAACCCACACCTTCATCCTCACCCTCATCCTAACACTCACACTCACCGTAAACCTCACCCTAACCCCAACGCTCGCCCTAACCCTAACCCTAAAACTAACCATCACCCTAACTCTCACCCTAACTCTAACCCTCAACGTCACCCTCACCCTAAACTTAAGCCTAACTCTCACACTCACCCTAACCCTAATCCTAATCATATCCCACACCCTCACTCTCACCCTCACTCTAACCCTCTTCGTAAACCTCACCTTCACCCTAACCCACAAACTAACCCTAACCCTCACCCTCACCCTAACCCTAACCCTCACCCACACCCTCACCCTAACCCTAAATCTAACGCTAATCCTCACCCTAACCCTCAACTTCTCCCTAAACCTAACACTCACCATCACCCTCAACCTCACCCTAACCCTCACCCTGAACTTCACCCTCACCTTCACCCTCACCCTCACCGTAAACATCACCCTAACCCTAACCCTCACCCTAACCCTAACCCTATCCATCACCCTAAGCCTAACGATAAACCTTACCCTAACGCTCACCCTAAAACTCACCCTAAGCTTTATCCTCATACTAACGCTAACACTAACCCTAAAGTTAACCGTCACACTAACCCTAACCCACTCCCTAACCCTAATCCTACCCCTCAAACTAACCCTCACCCTAAACCTAAACCTAACCATAACCCTCATCCTAAAGCTAACCCTAAACCTCACCCTCACCCTAACCCGCACCGTCACACTAACCCTCACCATAAACCTAACACTAAACCACACACTAAACCTCACCCTCACCCTCACCCTCACCCAAAACTTCACCCTCACCCTAACCCACAGACTCACCCTAACCATCATCCTAACCCTAACCCTCAATCTAACCCTAACACTCAAACTAAACGTCACCGTCAACCTAATCCTCACCCTAACCCTAACCCTAATCCTTACCTAACTGAAAACCTCACCCTCACCCTCAGACTCACCCTAACCCACACCCTCACCGTAGCCCTCACCCTAAACCTAAACCTCAACCTAACCCTAACCCTAAACCTCACCCTCAACCTCACCCTAACCCTAATCCTAACACTAAACCTCACCCTATCTCTCACCCTCACCCTAACCCTCACCCTAACCCTAACCCTCATATTAATCCTCACACTAAGCTTAAAGCTAACCCTAACCCTCACCCTCACCCTAACACTAACCCTAACCCTAACCCTCACACTAACCCTAACCCTCACACTAACCCTAACCCTACAATTCACCATAACCCTCACCCTCACCCTAACCCTAAACCTCACCCTAAACCTAACCCTCACACTGACCCTCACATTCAACCTAATCCTCACCCTAACAATAACCCTCCCTCTTACCAAACCGAAACCCTCACGTTCAACCTCATTCTCAACCTAACCTTCACATGCACGCTAGTCCTCACCTTAACCCTAACCCTAAACCTAACCCAAATCTTCACACTCACCCTCAGGTCACCCTCAGCCTAACACTAACACTAACCCTATTCCTAAACCTAACCCTCAAACTCACCCTCACCCTAACCCTAACACAAATCCTAACCTTCACCCTCACCCTCACTGTCACGCTTAGCCTAACCCTAATCCTAACCCTAAACTTAAACCTAAACTTCAACCTCACCCTCACCATAACCCTAAACCTAACCCTAACCCTAAACCTAACCTTCACCCTCACCCTCACTGGCACGCTTAGCCTAATCCTAACCCTAACCCTAATCCTAAACATAACCCTCAACCTCACCCTCATCCTAACCCTAACCCTAACCCTAACCCTAACCTTCACCCTCACCCTCACCGTCAACCTCAGCCTTATCATAACCCTCACCCAAATCGTAACCCTTACCCACACCCTCAAACCACACTCACCCTCAACCTCACCCTCACCATAGCCCTCACCCTAAACCTAAAACTTACATTAACCCTAACCCTAAACCTCACTCTTACCCTAACCCTAACCCGAACCCTAACAATAATCCTAACCCTAACAATAATAATAACCCTAACCCTCACCCTCACCCTCATTCTAACCCTAAAACTCACAGTAACCCTAATCCTAACCCTAAAACTCACCCTCACTGTCACTGTCACCCTAAACCTGACCTTCAACCTCACCCTCACCCGAACCCTCACACTAACCCTAACCCTCACCCTACCCTAACCCTCTCCCACACCCTAAACCTCACCCTAACCCTCACCCTAACCCTCACACTAGCCCTCACCCTCACCCTAAACCTCACCCTCAAACTCACCCTAACCGTAACCCTAAACCTAACCCTCAACCTAACCATAACCCTCACCCTCACCCTCATCGTCAGCCTAACCTCACCCTAAACCCAACCCTAACCCACAACATAACACTCACCTGAAACCAAAACCGAATCCTCACCTGACGCTTCACCCTCACCCTAACCGTCAGCCTCACCCTAAACATCACCCTAAACCTAACCCTCAATCTAAACCTAACCTTAACCCTAACACTAACCATAAACCAAACGGTTACCCAACCGAAAACCTCACCCTCACACTCACACTCACCCTAACCCTCACCCTCACCATAGCCCTCACCCTAAAACTAAACATCAACATAATCCTAAACCTAACCCTCACCGTCACCCTAACCCTAAGGCTAACCCTAACCCTCATCGTCACCTTAACCCTAACCCAAACCTTAAATGTCACCCTCACCCTCACCCATACCCTCATCCTGTCCCTTACCCTAACCATAACCCTAACCCTAAGCCTCACCTTCACCGTAACGCTAAACGTAACCCCAATATTCACAGTCACCTTCACCCTCATCCTCACCCTCACGCTAACCCTCACCATCACCCTAACCCTAACCCTCAACCTAACCCTAACCCTTATACTAACCCTAACCCTAACCCTAACCCGCACACTCACCCTAACAGTAACCCTAACCCTAACATCACCCTAACCCTAACCCTAACCCTAACCCAAACACTCAGCCTAATGCTAACCCTTAGCCTAACCCTAACTCTAACCCTCAAACTAACCCTAACCCGAACCCAACCCTCAACCTAACCTTAATGCTAACCCTAACACTCACCCTCACCCTAAATCTCACACTAACCCTAACCTTAAACCTCACCCTCACCATCACCCTAAACCTAACCCTAAACTTTACCCTCACTCTAAACTTAACACTTACTCTAAACCTAACCCTCACACTAACCCTCAAACTAACACTTATCCTCACACTAACCCTAACCCTAACCCTCAACCACACCCTCAACCTAACCCTAACTTGAAACCTAACACTCACCCTAACCCTAACCCTTACACTAACCCTAACCCTAACCCTCACACTAACCCTCAACCTAACCCTAAACCTAACCCTAACACTGACCTTCACTCTCATCCTGACCCTAACCCTAACCCGGAACCTAACCCTCACCCTAACCCTAACCCTTCCTCTAACCAAAAGCCTATCCCTAACCCTAACCCTCACCCTCACCCTAACCCTAACCCTAACCCCAACATTCACTGCTACACTCACCCTCACCCTCACCCTCACCCTAATCCTCACAGTCACCCTAAACATCACCCTAACCCTAACCCTCAACCTAACTCTAACACCTACACTAACCCTAACTCTAACCCTAAACCTCACCCTAAACCTAACCATAACCCTCACCCTCACCCTCACCCTAAACCTAAACCTGACCCTAACCCTCACCCTCACCCTAATCCTAAACCCTACCCTAACCCTAACCCTAAACCTTACCGTCACCCTAACCGTCACCATAAACCTAACCCTAAATCACACCCGAACCCTCAACCTAAACCTCACCCTAACCCTAACCCTAATCCTTTCCTAACTGAAAACCTCACTCTCACCCTCACACTCACCCTAACCTGAACCCTCACCATAGCACTCACCCTAAACCTAAACCTCACCCTAACCCTAACCCTAAACCTCACCCTCACTCTCACCCAAACCCTAACAATAACTCTCATTCTAAACCTCACCCTCAAACTAACCCTAACCCTAAATCTAACCCTCACATTAATCCTCACACTAACCCTAACGCGAACCCTAAACTTCACACTCACACTAACACTCAACCTAACCCTTACCCTCAACCTGACCCAAACCCTAACCCTAACCATCAAACTAACCCTAACCCTCACACTAAACCTAACCCTAACCCTCACACTAAACCTAACCCTACCTCTCACCCTAAACCTCACCCTCACGCTAACCCTAACCCTAACTCTAACCCTCACCTTAACTCTAACCCTAACCCTCACACTAACCCTCACCCTCACACTAACCCTCACATTCAACCTAATCCTCAGCCTAACATGAACCCTAACTCTTACCAAACTGAAATCCTCACCTTCACCCTCATTCTCACCCTAACCCTTACACTCACTCTAGCCCTCACCTTAAACCTAACCCTAACCCTAATCTTCAACCTCAACCTCACCATCACCCACTGCCTAACTTTAATCCTAAACCTAGTCCTAAACCTAACCCTCAAACTCACTCTCACCATAACCCTAACCCTAACCCTAAACTTCACCCTCATCCTCACTCTCACCCTCAGCCTTACCATAACTCTAACCCAAATCGTAACCCTTACCCTCACCCAAACACTCACACTCACCCTAAACCTCACCCTCACCATAGCCCTCACCCTGAACGTAAACGTCACTGTAACCCTAACCCTAAACCTCACTCTTACCCTAACCTTATCCCTAAACCTAACCCTAACAATAACCCAAATCCTAACCCTAATCCTAACTCTAACCCTCATCCTAACCCTATCCCTATACCTAAAACTCACTCTATCACTAATCCTAACCCAAACCCTCACCCTCACTGTCACCGTCAACCTAACCCTGACCTTCAAACTCAACCTCACCTTAACCCTCACACTAACCCTAGCCCTCCCCCTAACCCTAACCCTATCCCTCACATTCACCCTCACACTCAGCGTAACACTTAACCAAACCCTAATCCTAACCCTAACCCTCACACTCACCCTAACCCTAATACTAACAATAACCCTCACCATCACCCACACCCTCACCCTCACCCTAAACCTCGCCTTCATCCTCATCCTCACCCTAACCCTCACTGTCACCATAAATTTCACCCTAACCCTAACCCTCACCTTAACACTAAACCTAACCCTAACCCTCACCCTCACCCTAACCCTAACCCTAAACCTCACTCTAAACCTAACCCTAAATCTAACCCTCACCCTAAACCAAACACTAAGCCTCACCCTAACCCTAACTCTTTCCCTAACCCTAATACTAACCAAAACATTCACCCTAACCCTAACTCTAACCCTCACCGTAAACCTAACACTTACCCTCACTCTAACCCTAACCCTATCCCTAAACCTCAACCTCACCCTCACCATAAACTTAACCCTAACTCTCACACTCACCCTAACACTAATCATAACCCTAACCCGGACCCTTACTGTCACCCTCACCCTAACCCTCACCCTCACCCTAAACCTAACCCTCAACATCACCGTGACCCTCACCCTCACCCTAACCCTAACCCTCACCCTCAACTTCAGCATCACCTTAACACTCACCGTAAACATCACCCTAAGCCTAACCCTCACCCCAAAAATAACCCTAACCCTAACCCTCACCCTAACCCTAATGATAAACCTTACCCTCACGCTCACCCTAAAACTCAACTTAAGCTTTCTCCTCATACTAACACTAACTCCAACCCTAATGCTAACCGTCACAATAACCCTAACCCTCTCCCTAACCCTAATCCTACCCCGCAACCTACACCTCACCGTAAACCTAACCCTAACCCTAACCCTCACACAAACAATAACCCTAACCCTAACCCTAATCCTAACCCTAACCCTGACCCTAAAACTCACCCTAACCCTAATCCTAACCCTAAAACTCACCCTCATTGTCACCGTCAATCTAACCCTGACCCTCAACCTCACCCTCACACTAACCCTCACACTAAACCTAACCCTCACCCTACCCCTAAGCCTAACCCTCACCCTCAACCTCACACTCAGGCTAACCCTTAACCAAACCCTAATCTTAACCCTAACCCTCACACTTACCCTAACCCTAACCCTAACAAACACCCTCACCATCACCATCACCCTCACTCTCACCCTCAAGCTCACCCTCAAACTCACCCTCACTCTAACACTCACCGTCACCCTAAACTTCACCCTAACCCTAACCCTCAACCTAACCCTAAACCCTACCCTAACCCTAATCCTCACCCTAAACCTCAACCTAACCCTAACCCTACCCCTCACCCTAACCCTCATCCTAAACCTAACCCTAACACTCACCCTAACCCTAACCCTCAACCTCACCCTCACCCTTACCCTCAGCCTAACCCTAACCCTAACCCTAATCTTAAACCTAACCCTCAACCCCTCCCTCACCCTAAACCTAACCATAACCCTAATGCTAACCCTCACCCTCACACACAACTTAACCCTAACACTAACACTATCAAAAACTGTTACCCTAACCTTAAACCTAATCCTAACCATAACCCTCACAATAACCCTAAACCTAACCCTAACCCTCACCCTCAACCTAACCGTATCCCTAAACCTTATCCTCACACTAACCCTAAACCTAACACTAACTCTGACCCTCATACTAAACCTAACCCTCACCCTAACACTAACCCTAGCCCTCACACTAACCTTGACCCTAAACCTAACCCTAATCCTAACCCTCACCCTAACGCTAAACCTTACACTAACCCTCACTCTCACCGGAATGCTAGCCCTCACCCGAAACCTCACCCTAAACATCACCTTAACATTAACCCTCACCCTAACACTAACCCTAACCCTCACCCTAACACTAACCCTCAACCTAATGCTCACTGTCAACCCAAACCTCACCGTAACCCAAACACTAACCCTTACCTACAGGAAAACCTCACCCTCAACATCACCCTCACCCTAAACCTCAACCTCACCCTAGTCCTCACCCTATACTTAACCCTCACCCTAACCCTAACACTAACCCTCAAATTCACCCTCACCCTAAACCTAACCCTAAACCTAATCCTCACTATAACCCTCACCCTAAGCGTAACCCAAACCCTCACCCTAACCCAAACCCTAAACCGCACCTACACTCTATCCTTCAACCTAAACCTAACCTCACCCTCACCCTAAACGTCACCCTAACCCTCACTCTAACTCTAAACCTAAAGATCACGCTAACCCTCACCCTCATCCGCACCCTCACCCTAACCCTAAACTTAAGGCTAACATTAACCCTAAAAGTCACCCTAACACTCACCCTAACCCTAACCCTCAAACTCACCCTAAACCTCAACCTAACCATTTCCATCACCCTAAACCTAAGCCTCGCCCTAACCCTAACCCTCATCCTAACCTAACCCTAACTCTAACCCTAAACCTAACCCTTACCCTTACCCTAACCCTCAGACTGACGGTCACCCTCAACCTCAGCCTATTCATAACCCTAACACTCACCCTCAGCCTCACCAAAACTCTAACTCTAAGCTTAATCGTAACCCTAACCCTCACGCTCAACCTATCCCTAAACCTAACCCTTACCCTAATCCTGTCCATAACCCTATTGCTCACCCTAAACCTCACCCTAACTCTAAAGCTCACTATAACCCTAACCCTAACACTAACACTAATACTCACCCTAACCCTAAACCTCAACCACACCCTAACACTCAACCTCAACCTCACCCTCACCCTAATGCTCACATTCACTCTAACCCTAAACCTAACACTAACCCTACACTTAACCCTCAACCTCACCCTCACCCTAACCCTAACCCTAACACTCAACCTCACCCGAAATATCACCCTAACCCTTACCCTCACATTAACCCTAACCATAACACTAACTCTAACCTTAACCCTCACCCTATGCCTAACGCTAACCCACACTCTAACCCTAAACCTAACCCTATAACTCACCCTAAACCCTAAACCTAACCCTAATACTCACCCTAACACTAACCCTCACCCTACCCCTACCCCTAACCCTCACCCTAAACGTAACCCTCACCCTAACCCTCAGCCTAACCCTAAAGCTAACCCTAACCCTCACCCTCAACGTAACGCTAACGCTAAACCTTATCCTCAAACTAACCCTAAACCTAACCTAAACCCTAACCCTCACACTTAACCTAACCCTCACCCTAACATTAACCCTACCCCTCACACTAACCCTGACCTTAGCCCTAACCCTAATCCTAACGCTTACCCTAACCCTAACCCTAACACTAAACCTCACCCTCATCTGAACCCCCACCTGAACCCTCACCCTAAACATCACCCTAACATTAACCCTCACCCTAACCCTAACCCTAACCGTCACCCTAAAACTAACCCTCAACATAAGCCTCACCCTCATCCCAATCCTCACTGTAACCCAAACCGTAACACTTTCCTACCCGAAATGCTCACCCTCACCCTGACCCTCACCCTAATCCTCACCCTCACCCTAGCCCTCACCCTAAACTTAACCCTCACCTTAACACTAACAAAAACCCTCACCTTCACCCTCACCCTAAACCTGAACCTAAACCTAATCCTTAAATAACTCTCACCCTAAACCTAACCCAAACCCTTACCCTATCCCTCACCATAACCCTCACCCTCACCCTAAACATCACCCTAGCTCTAATCCTCACGCTAAACCTAAACCTCACCCTAACCCTCACCCTAACCCGAACCTTAAAGCTCACCCTAACCACACCATCACCTTCACCTTAAACCTCACCCTAGCCCTAACCCTCACCCTAACCCTAAACCTCACCCTAACCCTCACCCTAATCCAAACCCTAACCCTCACCCCCACCATCATCCAACTCTAAACCTAACTCTAATCCTACTTCTAACACTCACCTTCACCCTCACACTAACCCTAATCCTCATATTATCCCTAACACTAAGCCTAAACCTCACCCTAACCCTCACCCTCAACCTAACCCTAATGCTAACCCTAACCTTCGTCCTTAACCTAACCCTAAACCTAACCCTCACCCTAACCCTAAACCTAGGCCTAAACCTCACATTAACCCTAACAATAAACCTAACCCTCACCCTCACCCTAACCCTCAACCTAAACCTTACCCTAACCCTAACACTAACCCTAACCCTCACACTATCCCTAACCCTCACACTAACCCTAACCCTAAATTTCACCCTCACCCACACCATCATCCTCAGTTTAACCATAACCCTAACCCAAATCCTAACCATTATCCTCACCCTCACACTCACCCTAAACCTCAACCTCACCATAGCCCTCACCCTAACCCTAACCCTAAGCCTCACTCTCACCCTAACCATAACCCTAACCCTAACCCTAAAAATAACCATAACCCTAACCCTAATCCTAACCCTAACCCTCACACTAACCCTTACCCTAAAACTAACGCTCATCCTAAACGTATCCCTAACCCTCACTGTCACCCTAAGAGTCACCGTAAGCCAACCCTCAACCTAAACCTCAACCTCACCTACATGCTAATGCTCAACCTCACTCGAACCCTAACCCTCACCCTAACAGTAATGATAACCCTCAACCTCACACTAACGCTATAGCTACCCCTAAAAATAATCCTAATCCTAATCTTAATCATCACCCTAACCCTAAAACTAACCATAAAACTCACCCTAACACCAATCATAACCCTCAACCTAACACTCACCCTAAACCTAAACCTCACAATAAACCTAACCCTAACCATAAAGCTAACCGTAACCTTCACCCTCAACCTAACCCTCACCCTAACCCTTATCCACTAACTCTTAGGCTAACCCGAACCCTAAACCTCACACTAACCCCAACCCTCACCCTAACCCAACCCTACCCTCACAATAACCCTCACCCTAAACCTAACCCTAATCCTAACCTTCACCCTAACCCTAACCCTAACCCTAACCCTCACCCTCAACTTAATCCTCCCCCTTACACTAAACATTACCCTAACCCTAACCCTCAACCTAACCCTAACACTCAACCTAATCCTCACCCTCATCCTAATCCTCACCATAACCCTAACCCTAACCCTTACCTAACCAAAAACCTCAACCTCTCAATCACACTCACATTAACCCTCACCCACACACTAACACTCACCCTCACCCAAACCCTCACCCTCATGCCAACCCTACCCTAAACCTCACACTAACCATAACCCTCACTCAATCCCTAACCCTAAACTTCACCCTAATCCTAACCGTCCACCTAACCCTCACCCTCAACCTAATCCTCTCCCTAACCCTAACCCTAACCCTTAAATAACTGAAGCCCTCACCCTCACTCTCACCCTAACCCTCCCCCTAACCCTAACCCTAAACATCAGCCTCACCCTAACCCTGACCGTAACCGTAACGCTAGCCCTAAGGCTTACCCTCACCCTAACACTCACTCTAACCCTTACCATCAAACTAACCCTAACCCTAACCCTCACCCTCACACTAACCCTAACCCTCACCCTAACACTAAACCTAACCGTACCCCTCACCCTAACCATCACCCTAACCCTAACCCTAACTCTAACACTAACCCCCACCCTAAACCTATCCCTAAACCTCACAGTCACCCTAACCCTCACCCTAACGCTAACCCACAACCTAACCCTCATCCTCACCCACACCCTAATGCTCAACCTCACCCGAACCCTAACCCTCACCCTAAACCTCACCCTAACCCTAAACCTCACCCTAATCATAACACTCACCAAAACCCTAACACTAACACTCACCCAACCCTAAATCTTACATTAACCCTCAAGCTCAACCTAATCCTCACCCTAACAATAACCCTAACCCTTTCCTAAGCGAAACACTCACCCTCACCCTCACCCTAGTATCAACCTCATGCTAGCCTTCACCCTAACCTTAACTCTAAACCACACGCTTCTCTTCCCCTCCCCCTCATCCTAACACTAACACTAACCCTAATTCTAAACCTAACCCTCACCCCCACCCTCACCCTAACCCTAAACCTAACACTAACAGTCACCCTAACGCTAAACCTCACCCTAACCCTCACCCTAACCCAAACCCTACCCCTCAAACTAACCCACACCCTAACCCTAACAGTAATCCTAACCTTCACCGCAAGCCTAATCCTAACCCTTACCCTCACCCTCACACAAACCATCACCCTCACCCTAACCCTCACCCTCACTCTAAACATTACCCTCACCCTAACCCTCACCCTAAACCTAAACCTAACCCTCACCCTAACCCTAACCCTAACCCTCACCCTAAACCTAACCCTCAACCTAACACACACCCTCACCCTAATCCTCACCATAAACCTAACCTTAACCCTTACGTTACCAAAATCCTTAACCTCACCTTCACCCTCACAATCATGCTCACGCTCTCCCTATCCATCACCCTAACCTTAACCCTCACCCTAACCCTAACACCCACCCTCAACCTCACCGTAAACATAACTCTAACCCTAACCCTCACCCTACATTAAACCTCACTTTAACCATTACCTTCAACATAACCCTAATACTAACCCTAAACCTCACAATAACTCTAATCCTAACCCTCACCCTAACGCTCACCGTAACCCTAACCCTCACCCTCACCCTAACCCTCACCGTCACCTTAACCCTCACCCTAACCCTAACCATCACCCACACCCTAAACCTCACCCTCAATCGAACAATCACCTTCACGCTAACCCAACCCTAAACCTCATCCTAACCCTAACCCTCACGCTAAAACTAACTCTAACCCTAACTGTCATACTAACCCTAACCCTCACCTTATCCCTCACCCTAAACCTCATCCTAACCCTAACACTGACCCTAACCCTCAATCTCAACCTAACCCTCACCCTAAACCTTATCCAAACACTAACACTAACCCTAACCCTAACCCTCACATTAACCCTAACCCTCACCCCAACCATTACCCTACCCCTCATCCAACCCCTCACCCCATCCCTAAACCTAACCCTTACCCTAACCCTAACACTCACCGTCACGCTAACCCTCACCCTAACCCTAACCTTCACCTATACCCTAACCCTCACACGTGTCCTCACCCTAACACTCACCCTCACCCTAAACATCAGCCTAAGCCTAACCCTCACCCTAACCCTAACCCTAATCCTCACCCTAACCCTAACCCTCACCTTAAAACTCACCCTCAACCTAATCCTCACCTTAACCCTAACCCTAAGCCTTTCCTAACCAAAATTCTCACCCTCACCCTAACCATCACACTAACCGTCACCCTCACCCTAGCCCTCAACCTAAAACTAAACCTAACCCTCACCCTCACCCACACACACAGCCTAATCCTAATCCTAACGCTAACCTCAAACTCACCCTCAACCTCATCCTCACCCTAACCCTAACCCTAACATTAACCCTAATGCTAAAACTAGCCCTCACCCTCACACTAACCAAACCCACAGCCTAACCCTAACCGTAACCCCAACCCTACCCTAACACTCACCCTTACCCTAACCCTCATCCTCACACTAGCCCTCACTCTAACCCTAAACCTCACCCTAACCATAACCCTAAATCTAACACTCTCCTTTACCATAAACCTCACTGTTACATTAAACCTCGCCCTAAACCTTACCCTCACCCTAACACTAACCCTAACCCTCTCCATAACCCTCACCCTAACCCTTACCCTAATCCTAACCCTAACACTCACCCTATCCCTAACCATAACACTAAACCTCACCCTAACCCTAAGCCTAACCCTAACCCTCACCCTCACCCTAACACTCACCCTAACCCTTATCTAACACGAACCGTAACCCTAACCCTCAGCCTAAACCTCATATTAAACCTAACCCTAACCCTAACCTTCACCTTACCCTTAAACTTAACCTTAAACCAAACCCTGACCCTAACCCTAACCCTCACCCTCACCCTCAACCTCACCCTCAGCCTAACCCTAACACTAACCCTAATATATACCCTAACCCTCACCCTCACCCTCACCCTAACTCTAAACCTAACCCTAAACAAAATGCTCACCCTCACCCTAAACCTATCCCTAACCCTCAGCCTAACCCTCATCCAAACCCTAACCCTAACCCTAACCCTCACACTAAATTTAACCCTATCCCTAACGCTAACCCTAAAACTCGGCCTAAATATAATCCTAAACCTAACCCTCACCCTCACCCTAACACTAACCCTAAACCTAACATTCACTGTCACAGTCACCGTCACTGTCACCTTAGCACTCACCCTCACCCTCACCCTCACCCTCACCCTCACCCTCACCCTAAGCAGTACTCTCACACGAACTCTCAGCCTAACCCTAACCAGAACCCTCATCCTAACCCTAACCCTCACCCTAACCCTCACATTTACCCTAACCATAACACTTACCCTCACCCTCACACTAACCACCTACCTAACCTTTAACCTCACACTAACCTTCTAACGCTAACCATAACCCTCACACTAACCCTACCCTCACCCTAACTCTAACCCTACCCCTCCCCTAAACCTCAGCCTTATCCTAACCCTAACCCTGAACCTCACACTCAACCTAACCCTAACAATCACCCTCACCCTAACCCTAACCGTCACCCTGAACCTATCCCTAACCCTCACCCTCACCTTGACCCTAAATGTCACCCTAAACCTCACCCTAACCCTAACACTAACCCGCGAACTAACAGTCACCCTCACTAGAACCCTCAATCTCACCCCAACCCTCAGCCTTATCCTAAACTTCACTCTAACACTAACCCTCACTCTAACCCTAACCCTAACCCTCATCCTAAATCTAACCCTCAACCTAAACCTCACCCTCACTCTAATCCTCACCCTAACCCTAACCATAACCCTTACCTAATTTAAACCCTCACCCTCACCCTCACTCTCAACCTAACTCTCAACCTAACCCTAACCCTAAAACTCACCCCAACCCTCACCCTCACAGTAAACCTAAACCTAACCCCAAACCTCACCTTCAACCTCACCCTCACACTAACCCTCACCCTAACCCTTACCCTCAACCTAACCCTAACCCTAACTCTCACAGTCACCCTAACCCTCACCGTCACCCTAACCCTCATCGTTACCCTAAACCTCTACCACACCCGATCGCTCAACATCACCCGAAACCTAACACTCACCCTAACCCTCACCCATACTCTAAACCTCACTCTAACCCTAACCCTCACCAAAACCATAACGCTAACGCTCACCCTTACACTAACCCACACACAAACCCTCACCTTGCATCTAATCCTCACCCTAACAATAACCCTAACCCTTACCTAACCAAAACCCTTACCCTAAACCTCACCCTCACCCTCAACCTCACCCTCACCCTAGCCCTCACCCTAACCCTTACCCTCAACCTAACCCTAAACCTCACCCACACACTCCTCCTCCCCCTCAGCCTAACCGTAACCCTGACCCTAACCCTAACCCTAACCCTCAACCTCACCCCAAACCTAACGCTAAACCTAACCCTAACCCAAAACCTAATCCTATCCATAACCCTCACTCTAACCCTAAATGTAACGCTAAAACTCAGCCTAACACCAATCCTAACCCTAACCCTCATCCTAAACCTAACCCTCACTCTAACCCTAACGCTAACACTCACCCTAACCCTAAACCTCACCCTAACCCTCACCCTAACCCTAACCCTCACCCTCACCCTAATCCTCATCATAATGCTAACCCTAACTCTTACCTAACCGAAACCCTCGCTTTCACCCTCACCCTCACCCTAAACCTCACACTCACCCTAGCCCTCACCCTAAACTTAACCCTCACCCTAACCCAAACACTAACTCTCACCCTCATCCTAAACCTAAGCTTAACCCTAAACCTCAATCTATCCCTCAACCTATATCTAACCCTAACCTTATCGCCCACCCTAACCCTCAACATAACCTTAATCCTCAACCTCACGCTAACCCTCACACTCAACCTCACCCTCACGCTAACCCTCATTCTAACCCTTATCGTCACACTAATTGTAACCCTTATCCTGACCCTAACCCTAACATTCACCGTCACTCTCACCCTAACCCTAACCTTAACCCTAATCCTAACACTAACCCTCATCTGCACCATCACCCTAACTCTAACCCTAACCCTAACCCTCACTCTCACCCTCACCCTAACCCTAATCCTAACCCTAATCCTAACCCTAACCCTAATGATCACACTACCCCTAATCCTCACCCTAACCCTAAACCCAACCCTAACCCTCACCCTAACCCTCACCCTAACCCTAAACCTCAACCTAACCCTAAACCTCACCCTGTCCCTAACCCTCAAACTCTCCCTCACCCTCACCCTAACCCTTACCCTCACCCTAACCCTAAACCAAAAACTAAGCTTAACCCTCACACTAACCCTAACCCTAACCCTCAGCCTATCCCTCATCCTAACCCTAAACATAACCCTAAACCTAAACGGCACCCTAACCCTAACCCTCCCCCTCACCCTCAGCCTCAGGCTAACCCTATCCCTAAACCTAATCCTTACCCTAAACCACACACTCAGGCTCACCCTAACTCTAACCAGAACACTAATCATAAGCCTCACCCTCACCCTCACCCTAACCCTAACCCAAACCCTCACCCTAACCCTCACCCTCACCCTAACCCTAACCCAAACCCTCACCCTAACCCTCACCCTCACCCTAACCCTAACCCTAACACCCACCCTCACCCTAAACCTCACCCTAACCCTTAAACTCATCAAAACCCTGACCCTAACCCTAACACTAATATGAACCCTAACGCTAACACTCACCCAAACCCTAACACTCAAGGTCACCCGATTCCTCAACTGAACCCTTACCCTATCCCTAACCCTAACCCTAATCCTATACCTATACCTCACCCTGAAATTAACTCTTACCCTATAACCCTAACCATCACCCTCACCCTAACATTCACCCTCACCCTTAATATCACCCTAACCCTAACCCTCACCCTAACCCTGGTCCTAACCCTAACCCTACCCCTCACCCTAACACTACCCCTAGCCCTAACCCTCTCGCTAACACTAACCATAATCATAAGCCTCACCCTCACTCTAACCCTCATCGTCACCCTAACACACAGCTGAAACCTAACCCTAACCCACACCCTAACACTCGCCCTCATTATCACTCTACACATCAACCTAAACCTAACCCTCACCCTAACCGCTTCCCTAACTCTCACCCTAAAGCTAACCCTCAACCTAACCTTCACCCTCAACCTAATTCTCATCCTAACCCTAACCCTAACCCTTACCCAACAGAAACCCTCACCCTCACCCTAAATCTCACCCTCACACTAGCCTTCAACCTAACATTAACCCTCACCCTAACCCTAACTCTAACCCTCAACCTCACCCTCACCGTCACCCTCACACTAATCCTCACCCTCAAACTCACCTTCACCCTAACCCTCAAAGTAACAATAACCCACACCTTAACCCTAAGCCTCACCATCAACCTCACCCTTAACTTCAGCCTAAACCTAAACCAAACCCTAATCCTTATCCTAACCCTCACATTCACCCTAAACCTAACACTCACCCTCACCCTCACTCTCAACCTCACGACACCCTAACCCTCACCCTAACCCTAACCATAACTCTAACCCTAACCCTCTAACCCTAAACCTAACTCTAAAACTCACCCTAATCCTAACGCTAACCCTAACCCTTATCCTCACACTAACCCTAACCCTAACCCTAAACCTCACACTAACCCCAACACTCACCCTAACCCGAACCATACCCCTCACACTAACCTTCACCCATATGCTAAGCCTAATTCTAAATTTCACCCTGACGCTATCCTTAACCCTAACTCTCACCCTTACCCAAACACTCACCCTCACCCTAACCTTCCCCCTCACCCTAAACATCACCCTAAATCTAACTGTAACCCTCACCCTAACCCTAACCATCAACCTAACTCTCACCCTCACCATAATCCTCACCATGACCCTAACTCTAACCCTTACCTGAACTAAAGCTTCACCCTCATTCTCACCCTCATGCTCACCCTCACACGCTCCCTGTTCCTCACCCTAACCTTAACCCTCAAGCTAACCCAAACCCTCACACTAACCCTCACCCTAATCCTAACGCAAACCCTAATCATAAACCTAATGCTAACCCTAACCCTCACCCTACCCTAAACCACAAACTAAACCTTAGCCTCACTATAACCTTAAACCTAACCCTAATTCTTACACTAACCCTAAACCTAACACTCAACCTAATGCTCACAGTAACCCTAACCGTCACCCTCTCCTTAATCCTCACCATCACCATAACCCTCACCCTAACCCTAACCATCACCCACACCCTAAAACTCACACTCACCCGAACACTCACCCTCACGTGAACCCTACCCTAAACCTCACCCTAACCCTAACCCTCACCCTAAAGCTAACTCTAACCCTCACCCTATTACTAAACCTAACCCTCACCTTATCCCTCACCCTAAACCTCACCCTAACCCTAACGCTAACCCGAACCCTCACTCTCAACCTAACCCTCATCCTAACCCTTATACTCACAATAACTCTAACCCTAACCCTAACCCTCACATTAACGCTTACCCTCACCAAAACTCTTACCCTACCCCTCACGCAAACCCTCACCCTAACCCTAGCCCTAACTTTCACCCTACCCATAACCCTAACCCTCACCTGGACCCTAACCTTCCCTGTCACCATAACCCTCACCCTAAACCTAACCCTCACCTACAACCTAACCCTCACACTCGCCCTCACCTAACTCTCACCCTCAACCTAAACATCACCCTAATCCGAACCTTCACCTTAACCCTAACCCTAATGCTCCCCCTAACCTAACCCTCACCTTAAACCTCACCCTCACCCTAATCCTCACCCTAATCCTAACCCTAAGCCTTTCCTAACCGAAACCTTCACCCTCACCCTAAACGTCACCCTAACCCTCACCCTCACCCTGGCCCTCACCCTAAAACTAACCCTAACCCTCTCCCTCACCCTCACCCTCACCCCCACCCTCAGCATTTCCCTAACCCTAACCCTAACCTCAACCTCACCCTCACTCTCACCCTCACCCTCACCTTAACCCGAACCCTAATGCTAAAACTAGCCCTCACACACACACTATCCCTAAACCTCAGCCTAAACCTCAACCTAATGCTAACCCTACCCCTAACCCTCACCCAACCCTAACCCTCTCCGTCACACTAGCCTTCACCCTAACCCTAACCCTCACCATCACCCTAAACCTAAACCTCTCCTTCACCCTAACCCTCACCGTCATCCTAAAACTCGGCCTAACCCTTAACCTCACCCTAACCCTCACCCTAAACCTAACCCTAACCCTGACACTAACCCTCACCCTAACCCTAAGCCTAACCCTAAGCCTAACCCTAACGGTCACCCTCACCCTAACACTCATCTTAACCCTTACCCTCACAGGAATCCTAACCCTAACACTCAGCCTAACCCTTATATTAAACGTAACCCTAACCCTAACCCTCACCTTACACACTTAACCCTATCCTTAAACCTAACCCTCAACCTAACCCTCAGGCTCACCCTCAACATCACCCTCAGCCTAACCCTAATACTAACCCTAATCCAAACCTTAACCCTCATCCTCATCCTCACCCTAACTCTAAACCTAACCCTAAACAAAACGCTCACCCTAACCCTAAACTTATCCCTAAACCTCACCCTAACCCTAAACCTAATACTAATCCTAAACCTCACCAGCACCCTAACCCTTACCCTAACCCTAACCCTAACCCTAACCCTCAGCCTAACCCTAATTCTCAACCTAAACCCAACCCTCACCTTAAACCTCACCCTCACCATAATCCTCACTGTAATCCTAATCCTAGGCCTTTCCTAACCGAAACCATCACCCTCACCCTAACCGTCACCCTAACCTTCACCCCCTGGCCCTCACCCGAAAACTAACCCTAACCCTCACACTCACACTCACCCTCACCCCCACCCTCAACCTAACCCTAACCCTAACCTTAACCTCAAACTCACCCTCTCCCTCAACCTCACCCTAACCCTAACCCGAACCCTAATGCTAAAACTAGCCCTCACACTCACACTAACCCTAACCCTCAGCTTAACCGTAACCCTAACCTTAAACCTGCCCCTAACCCTCACCCTAACACCAACCTTCTCACTCACACTAGCCATCACCCTAAACCTAACCCTCACATTAAACCAACCCTAACCTCCTTCACACTAACCCTCACCGTTACCCTAAAACTCGCCCTAGCCCTTACCCTCACCCTAACCCTCACCTTAAACCGAAACCTAACCCTAACACTAACCCTCACCCTAAACTGAAACCTAACCCTAACCATAACCCTCACCCTCACCCTAACACTCACCCTAACCCTTACCCTCACAAGAACCCTAAACATAACACTCAGGCTAACCCACATATTAAACGTAACCCTAACCCTAACCCTCACCTTACCCTTAATCCTAACCCTATACCTAACCCTCACCCTAACCCTAACCCTCACGCTCACCTTTAACCTCACCTGCAGCCTAACCATAACACTAACCCTAATCCAAACCCTATCCTTAATCCAAAGCCTAACCCTCATCCTCACCCTCACCATAATTCTAACCCTAAACCAAACCATCACCCTAACCCTAAAACTATCCCTAACCCACACACTAACTCTAAACCTAATCCTAATCCTAACACTCACCCTCACCCTAACGCTTACCCTAACCCTAACCCTAACCCTAACCCTCAACCTAAGCTTAACCCTAACCCTAACCCTATCACTCACCCAAACCCTAACCCTCAACCTCACCATCAACCTCACCATCACCCTCACTCTCACCCTCACCCTAACCCTAACCATAACCCTAAACCTAACCCTAACCCTAACCATCACCCTAAACTTAACTCTGACCCTCACCCTCACACTCACTCTAAGCCTTACCATACACCTAAGCTTAATCATGAACCTAACCCTCACCTTCATCCTCACCCTAAATCTAAACCTGACCCTAACCTTAACCATAACCCTAACCGTAAACCTAACCGTCACCGTCACCGTCACCCTCACCATCACCTTAACACTCACCCTCAATCTCACCCTCAGCCTAAACCTCACCCTCACCCTAAGCAGTAGTCTCATCCTAACCCTCACCCTAACCCTAACAATAACCCCCATCCCAACCATAACCCACACCCTAACCCTCACCCTAACCCTAACCATAACACTTACCCTCACCTTAACCCTAACCCTAACCCTAACTTTTAACCTCACACTAAACCTAACCCTAACCCTAACCCTAACCCTCACCCTCACGCTAAATCTCCCCCTCCCCCTCCCCCTAACACTAACCCTCACCCTCAACATAACCCTAACCCTCATCCTCACCCTAACACTCACTGACACTAACCCTCACCCTAAGCCTAACCCTAACCCACAAACTAACCGTCACACTCACCCCAAACCTCACCCGAAACTGAACCCTCAATCTCACCCCAACACTCAGCCTCAACCTAAACATCACCCTATCCCCAACCCTCACTCTAACCCTAACCCAAACCCTCACCCTAACCCTCAACCTAAACCTCACCCTCACCTTAGTCCTCACACTAACCCTAACAATAACGCTTACCGAAACGAAACACTCACCCACACCCTCACTCTCACCCTAAACTTCACCATAACCCTAACCCTAACCCTCACCATCACCATCACAATAACCCTAACTCTATCCCTAACCCTCACCCTAACCCTCACTCTAAACCTAACCCTAACCCTAACCCTCACCCTCACCCTCACCCTAACACTAATGCTAATCCTAACCCTTACACTCACCCTAAACCTCACCCTAACCCTTATCCACAACCTAACCCTAATCCTAACCCTAAACCTCACAATCACCTTAACCCTCACCGTCACCCTAACCCTCATCCTTACCCTAAACCTCACCCACACCCGATCGCTCAACATCCCCCGAACCCTAACACTCACCCTAACCCTCAACCATACTCTAAACCTCACTCTAACCCTAACCCTCACCAAAACCATAACCCTAACACTTACTTAACCGAAACCATTACCCACACCCTCACTGTCACCCAAAACTTCACCCACACCCTAGCTCTCACACTAACCCTAACACTAACTCTAACGCTAAACCTCACCCATACTCTCCCCCTCCCCCTCAGTCTAACCCTAAACCTGACCCCAAACCTAACCCTAACCCTAACCCTAACAATAACCCTAACCCTAACCCTAACCCTAATCTTATCCCTAACGCTCACCTTAAACCTACACCTAATGCTAAAACTCACGCTAACACCAATCCTAACCCTAACCCTCACCCTAAAACTAATCCCCACCCTAACCCTAAACCTAAAACTCACACTAACCCTAAAGCTCACCCTAACCCTCACACTAACCCTAACACTAACCCTAAAACTCACCCTCAAATTTACCCTCACCCTAACCCTTATCCTCACACTAACACTAACCCTAAGCCTAACCCTCACATAAGCCCTCACCCTAAACCTCACACTAACCCTAAGGCTAATCCTAACCCTCACTCTCAACCTTACACTCACCCTATCCCTTATACTCAACTAACCCTAACATTAACCCTAACATGCACATTAACCCTAACCCTCACCTAACCCTTATCCTACCCCTCACCCAACCCCTCACCCTAACCCTAACACTAACCCTCACCCTAACCCTAACCCTAAACCTCAACTTGACTTAACACTCCCCGTCACCCTAACCCTCACCCTAACACTAACCCTCACCTACACCCGAACCCTCACACTCGCCCTCACCCTAGCTCTCCCCTTCCCCCTCAACATCACCCTAATCCTAACCCTCACCCTAAATCTAACCCTCACCTACACCCTAACTCTAGCTCTCAACTTAAACCTCACCTTCACCCAAATCCTCACCCTAATCCTAACCCTAAGCCTTTCTTAACCGAAACCCTCACCCTCACCCTAGCCCTCACCCTAAACTAACCCTAACCCTCACCGTCATGCACATCCTCACCCTCACCATCAGCCTAACCCTACCGGTAACCCTAACCTCAAACTCACCCTCACCCTCACCCTCACCCTAACCCTAACCCTAACCCTAATGCTTAAACTAGCCCTCAACCTCACACTATCCCTAAACCTCAGCCAAACCCTAACCCAAACACTACCCCTAACCCTTACCCTCACCCTAACCATAACCCTAACCCTCTCCTTCACACTAAGCCTCACCGTCATCATAAAACTTGCCCTAACCTTTACCCTCAACCTAACTGTCAACCTAACCCTAACCATAACCATAACACTAACCCTCACCCTAACCATCACCCTAACCCTAAGGCTAACCCTAACCATAACCCTCACCCTAACACTCACCCTTTCCCTTACCCTCACACGAACTCAGCCTAACCTTCATATTAAACTTAATCCTAAACCTAAACCTCACCTTAGCCTTAACCCTAAACCTAACCCTCACCCTAACCCTAAACCTCACGCTCACACTAAACCTCACCCTCAGCCTTACCCTAACACTAACCCTAATCCAAACCCTAACCCTCACCCTCACCATCACCCTAACTCTAAACCTAACCCTAAACAAAACCATCACCCTAACCCTAAACCTATCCTTAACCCTCACCCAAACCCTAACCCTAATCCTAATCCTAACCCTCAACCTCACCCAAACCCTTACACTAACCCTAACCCTAACCCTCAGCCTAACCCTCATCTTAACCCTAAAGCTAACCCTACCCCTCACCCTAAACTTAACCCTAACCCTAACCCTATCCCTCACCCAAACCCTAATCCTCACCCTCACCATCAACCTCACCATCACACTCACCCTACCCCTCACCCTCACCCTCAACCTAACCATAACCATAACCCTAAATCTTACCCAAAACCTAACCCCCACCCTCACCCTCACCATCACCTTCAACCTAAACCTCACCCTCACCCTCAACCTAACCCTAACCCTAACCCTAACCATCACCCTAAACTTAACTCTGACCCTCACCCTCACACTCTCCCTAAGCCTTACCAAACACTTAAGCCTAATCCTAAACCTAACCCTCACCCTCAACATCACCCTAACTCTAAACCTAAACCTCACCGTCACCGTCACCCTCACAGTCACCTTAACACTCACCCTCAACCTCACCCTAACCATAACCCTAACCCTCACCCTAAGCAGTACTCGCACCCTAACACTCACCATAACCCTAACCATAACCCTCATCCAAACCCTAACCCTCACACTAACCGTAACCATAACACTTACCATCACCCTCACCGTAACCCCCACCCTAACTTTTAACCTCACACTAAAACTAATTCTAACCCTAACCCTACACCTCACACTAACCCTAACCCTCACCCTTACCCTCACCTTCACCCTAACCCTAACCCTCACCCTCACCCTAACCCTAACCCTCATCCTCAACCTAACACTAACCCTCACCCTCACCGTAACCCTCACTCTAACCCTAACCCTCAACCTAACCCTAACACTAATCCACAAACTAACCATCACCCTCACCCGAAACCTCACCCTCACCCGAACCCTCAATCTCACCCCAACCCTCAGCCTCACCCTAAACATCAACCTAACCCTAACCCTAACTCTAACCCTAACCCTACCCCTCACCCTAACCCTAAGCCTCAACCTAAACCTCACCCTCACCCTAATCCTCGCCCTAACCCTAACCATAACCCTTACCTAACCGAAACCCTCACCCTCACCCTCATTCTCACCGTAACCCTCACCCTCACCCTAACCCTAACCCTCACTCTCACCCTCACCCTCACAGTAACCCTAACCCTAAACCTCACCTTAACCCTCACCCTAACTCTAACCCTAACCTTAACCCTAAGCCTCACCCTTACACAAACGCTAACCCTAAAATTAACCTCAGCCTAACTCTTACCCTCAACCTAACCCTAACCCTAACCCTAACTCTCACAGTCACCCTAACCCTCACCGTCACCCTAACCGTCATCCTTACCCTAAACCTCAACCACACCCTATCGCTCAACATCACCCAAACCCTAACACTTACCCTAACCCTCACCCACACTCTAAACCTCACTCGAACCCCAACCCTCACCAAAACAGTAACGCTAACCCTCACCCTAACACTAACCCTCACACAAACCCTCAACCTCAACCCAATCCTCACCCTAACAATAACCCTAACCCTTACCTAACCGAAACCCTTACCCTCACCCTCACCCACACCCAAAACTTCACCCTCACCCTAGCCCTCACACTAACCCTAAACCTAACCCTAATCCTAACCCTGACCCTAACCCTAACGCTAACCCTCACCCTCACCCCAATCCTAACCCTAACCCTAACCCTAACAATAACACTAACCCTAACCTTAAACCTGATCCTATCCCTAACCCTCACCCTAACCCTAAACCTAACGCTAAAACTCACCCTAACACCAATCCTAACCCTAACCCTCTCCCTAAACCTAACCCTCACCCTAACCCTAACCCTAACACTCACCCTAACCCTAAACCTCAGCCTATCCCTCACCCTAACCCTAACGCTAACCCTAACCCTCACCCTCAACTTAACCCTCACCCTAACCCTTATCCTCACACTAACCCTAACCCTAACCCTAAACCTCACATTAACTCTAACCCTCACCCGAACCCTAACCCTCAACTTAACCCTCACCCTAAACCTTATCCTCACACTAACCCTAACCCTAACCCTAAACCTCACACTAACTCTAACCCTCACCCGAACCCTAACCCTCAACTTAACCCTCACCCTAAACCTTATCCTCACACTAACCCTAACCCTAACCCTAAACCTCACACTAACCCTAACCCTCACCCGAACCCTAACCCCACCCCTCACACTAGCCCTGACCCTAACTCTAACCTTATGCTAACATTCACCTTAACCCTAACCCTCACCCTAACCCTCACCCTCACCTTAAACATCACCCTAAACCTAACCCTCACCTTAACCCTAACCCTAAACTTCACCCTAACTTTAACCCTCAACCTAACCCTCACCCTCACCCTAATCCTCACCATAAACCTAACCCGAACTCTTACCTAACCGAAACCCTCACCCTCACCCTCACCCCCACCTAACACTTACCCTCTCCCTAGCCTGCCATGCCTACTCCAGTGGAGTCTTCTTAGGATGGGAATCCAGCTTTCAGACCTGATAATGGGGCTTCATAGACCCATCTCTGAGTACTGGGACTTCACCGAAGTCTACCTCAGAGAATGGGGTTTTACAGAGACCTATCTCCGAGTATTGGGATTTCACCAATATCTACCTCGGAGAATAGGGCTTCTAAGAGGCCTACTCCTGGAAAGGCTGGCAAACCCCTGGGAAAGATGTGTTTCTGCCTTTCTTTTCCTCACTGTATAAGAGTGCCTATTAATCTTTTACTGTTTCTACTGCTCTTTGTACTTACTCATTGTCAACGTTCCCTTAGTCAAAGCTCTTTCTTAAGAGTGTTGACGACTCCAATATATGATGAATTTCTTAAAAATATGACTAAATCACCAGAGTTAAGTGCTACCCTGGAAGCCCTCTTATGGACACTAGTAGACAAGTCATAAGCAAATATAAAAGTATTGGGGGTTTCACCAAGTCACTTCAGCAGAAGGAATTGTCTGTAAGAGATTTACAAGAAGCTGTAGGTGTGGCTAGAACAGAAAGAATGTATGGCAATTGCTGAGATAACTACTTGGGAGAAAGAACTTCCTGTTATTCTCTTTCATTTACTAAGAGACTTGCTAGATGTAGGCCTCCATGACCTTACTATTAAAGAAGGAACAGGAAAAATCTTATGGGATAATTTAGGCCTCTATAGATGGTGACAAACGTCGAAACGCATTATATTTCTTAGAGATAAGCTGGAAACAAGTGCCTTTCAGGCGACCAGCTGGGGTGACCACCCAAGAATGAAGCCCTGCAGCAAGATTGTGTAAACTTTAGCCCTTTCAGGCGACCAGCTGGTGACCATCCAAGAATGAAGCCCTGTAGCAAGATTGTGTAAACTTTTGCCTTTTTCATATGGAGACTTTCTGCTATAAAAGTTTGTTATCCTCTGCATTAAATCGCACTCAGCATCCACTCCTCTTGTGTGTGAGTTGTCTGTTTGCCATCTCGTCCCCTATTCCAGGTTCCTCCCCTAAGTATGCTCAGTCGTCCCAACAGAGCCGGTCCTCGGCACTAGCCCTCACCCTAAACTTAACCCTCACCCTAACCCTAACACTAACTCTCACCCTCACCCTAAACCTAAGCTTAAACCTAAACATCATCCTATCCCTCAACCTAAATCTAACCCTAACCCTAACACTAACCCTGACCTCAAACGAACCTTTAACCATACACTAACCCTAAGTCTAAACATAACCCTAACCCTCACACTAATACTAACCGTCACCCTAACCCTAACCCTAACCCTCAACCTAACCCTCACTCTAAGCCTAAACTTAACCCTAACACTAACCCTCACCCTAAACCTAACCCTAACCCTCACCCTCACCCTAACCCTCATGGTCACCCTAACCCTCAGGGTCACCCTAACCCTAACCCTCACCCAAATTCTAACCCTCACCCTAAACCTAAACCTAACCCTAACACTCACCATCACAGTCAGCCTAAACCTAAAATTAATCCTAAACCTCACCCTAACCCTAACCCTTACCCTAACCCTCACCATAAACCTAAACCTAACTCTAAGCCTCACCCTCAACCTAATCCTAAACCTAACCCTAACACTCACCCTCACCCTAACCTTAACCCTAACCCTCACCTTAAATATAACCCTAACCGTAAACCTCAACCTAACCCTCACCCTAAGCCTCACCCTAACCCTAATCCTTACCCTAACCCTCACACTACCAATAACCCTAACTCTAACCCTCACCCTCACCCTCACCCTAACACTAACATTACCACTAACCCTAATCCTAATCCTAACCCTCACCCTCAACGTCACCCTCACCCTAATCCTCACCTTCAAACTCACCTTCACCCTAACCCTCAAACTATCTCTAAATCTCACCCTAACCATAACCCTAACCCTCACCCTCACCCTCAACTTCAGCCTAACCCTAAACCTAACCCTAATCATAACTCTAACCCTCACATTCGCCCTAAACCTAACCCTCACCGTCATCCTCACCCTCAACATCATCCTCAAATTCACCCTCACCCTAACCCTCACCCTAAGCCTAAACATCACCCTAAACCTAACCCTCACCCTAAACCTAACCTTGATCTTAACCCTAACCCTAACCATCACCCTAACCTTTATCCTCATACTAACCCTAACACTAACACTAAAACCTAGCTCTCACACTCACCCTAACCCCAAACCTAAAACCTAACCCACACCCGCACTGGCACCCTCACCCTAACCCTCACCTTCAACCTCACCTTCACGCTAATTCTCAAACTAACCCTAATCCTCACCCTAACCCTAAACCTAACCCTCACCATCACCCTAAACCTAAAACTAACCCTAATCCTCACCCTAACCCTCATCCACACCCTAAACCTAACCCTCACCATCACCCTCACACTCACCCTCACCCTAACCCTACCCCTCACCCTCAACTTCACCATCACCTTAACCCTCACCCTCACCGTAAACATCACCCTAAACCTAACCATTACCCTAAACCTAAGCCTAACCCTAACACTCACCCTAAACCTAACGATAAATCTTACCCTCACGCTCACCCTAAAACTCACCGTAAGCTTTCTCCTCATACTAACCCTAACTCTAACCCTAACGCTAACTGTCACACTAACCCTAACACTCTCCCTAACCCTAATCCTACCTCTCAACCTAACCATGACCGTAAACCTAACCCTAAACCTAAACCTCACCCTAACCCTCACCCTAACCCTAACCCTAACAATAAAACTAACCCTCACCCTAACCCTAACCCTAACAATAAAACTAACCCTAACCTTAATGCTAACCCTAACCTTCACCCTCACTGTCACCGTCACGCTAAACCTGAACCTCAACCTCACCCTCACCCTAACCCTCACACTAAACCTAACCCTCACACAAACCCTAAGCCTAACACTCACCCTCAACCTCACACTCAGCCAAACCCATAACCAAACCCTAATCCTAACCCTAACTGTCACACTCACCCTAAACCTAACCCTAACAATAATCCTCACCATCACCCTCACTCTCACACTAACCTCACCCTCAACTTCACCCTCACCCTAACACTCACCGTCACCATAAACTTCAAACTAACCCTAACCCTCAACCTAACCCTAAACCTAACCTTAACCCTAACCCTCACCCTAAACCTCACCCTATCCCTCACCCTAACCCTAACCATACCCCTCACCCTAATCCTCATCCTAACACTAACCCTAACCCTCACCCTAACCCTAACCCTCAACCTCACCCTCACCCTCACCCTCCGCCTAACCCTAAGCCTAAACCTAATCTTAAACCTAACCCTCAATGCCTCCCTCACCCTCATCCTAACCATAACCCTAATGCTAACCCTCACACTCACACTCAACTTAACAATAACCCTAACCCTAATCCTAACCCTCACCCTAACGCTAAGCCTAACACTAACTCTCACCCTCACCGGAACCCTCACCCTCACCTGAAACCCCACCCTAAACATCACCTTAACACTAACCCTCACCCTAACCCTAACCCTAACCCTCACCCTAACCCTAACCCTCAACCTAATCCTCACTGTCAAGCCAATCCTCACCATAACCAAACACTAAACCTTACCTACCAGAAACTCTCACCCTCATCCTCCCCCTCACCCTAACCCTCATCCTCACCCTAGACCTCACCCTAACCCTAACCCTCAATTTCAGCCTCACCCTAACCCTAACCCTAAACCTAAACCTCACCATAACCCTCACCCTAACCCTAACCCTAACCTTCACCCTAACCGCCACCCTAACCCTCTCCCAAACCCTATCCCTCACCTTAACCCTAACCCTCACCCTCACACTAAACGTCACCCTAACCCTCACTCTATCTCTAAAACTAGAGCTCACGCTAACCCTCACCCTAACCCTTACCCTAGCCCTGAACCTCACACTAACCCTAACCCTAACCCTAACCCTAACCCTCACCCTAACCCTAACCCTAACATTAACCCTAAAACTCACCCTAACACTCACCCTAACCCTAACCCTCAAACTCACCCTAAACCTCAACCTAACACTTGCCATCACCCTAAACTAAACCCTCGCCCTAACCCTAACCCTCATCCTAACCTAACCCTAACTCTAACCCTAAAACTAACCCTCACCCTTACCCTAACCCTAACACTGAAGCTCACCCTCAGCCTCAGCCTAATCTTAAACCTAACCCTAATCCTAACCCTAACACTCACCCTCAGCCTCACCAAAACTCTAACACTAACCCTAATCCTAAACCTAACCCTCACCCTCACTCTATCCCTAAACCTAACCCTTACCCTAATCCTCCCCCTACCACTATTGCTAACCCTAAAACTCACACTCAGCCTAAACCTCACTCTAACTCTAAAGCTCACTATAACCCTAACCTTAACACTAACACTAATACAAACCCTAACCATAAACCTCAACCACTCCCTAACACTCAACCTCACCCTCACCCTCACCCTAACACTCACATTCACTCTAACCCTAAACCTAACCCTAACCCTACACCTAATCCTCCCCCTCCCCCTCACCTTACCCTAAACCTAACCCTAACCATAACCCTCACCCTCAGCCTAAATATCATCCTAACCCTAACCCTCATCCTCACACTAACCAAAACCCTCAACCTAACGCTCACCCTAACCCTAATCCTCACACTAACCCTAATGCTAACCCTAACCTAACAGAAACCCTCACCCTCACACTCACACTCACCCTAACAATCACCATCAACTTAGCCCTCAACCTAAACCTAAACCTCACACTAACCCTCACCCTCACCCTGACCTTAACACTAACCCTAACCCGAACCCTCACCCTAACCCTCACCCTAACCCTATCCCTCACCCCAACTCTAACTCTTACTGTAACTCTTACCCTAAATCTCAGCCTAACCCTAACCCTAACCCTAACCCTCACCTTAACCCTAACCCTAACACTAACCCTCACCCTAAACATAACGATAACCCTAACCCTCACCCTCACCCTAACCCTCACCCTAACCCTTATCCTCATACTAACCCTTTCCCTAATCCTAACCCTCAACCTCACCATCACCCTAACCCTAAACCTAACCCTCACCCTCACCGTCACCCTAACCCTAACCCTAACCCTCACCCTCACCCTTACCCTCACCGTAACCCTAACCCTAACTCTAACCCTCAACCTAACCCAAACCCTGAAAGATTAAAAACTGACCATTACCATTACTAACTTGCTAACTGCTGATTCTGCTTCTGTAAACTTGCTTACGCTAGCATTGACCCTTCCCTTCCCAGAAATGAGTTAAGAAGTTTCAGGGACCAGATGCCGGCCCCAGGACAAGGTCAGTGGTCGTAGATAAAGAACAGACAGTACATGTTCCTCAGTTCCCATTTAGAAATTCCCCAGTCAGGACCTTGAGATAACGACCACCTGGCAAGACCACAAGCTGAGCCAAGTGTCAACCAATCATGGGCCTGTAACCATGTAACCCCCCCCCCTTAAACCAACCATGGGCAAGTCATTTTACAAAGAGTGTTACAAAATTTTCCGCTTGGCAAAGTGATTGTTGGCGTATATGATGACCTTTAAATGGACCAATCATGGCATGCTTTGTGTTATGCATTAATCTTGTGGTTTTTGCCTTTAAAAGAAGGCTTGTAACCGCTGCTCAGGGCTCCCTGACCACCCGGGGCAGGGAGTCCGTTTGCACAAACGTCGAATAAACTCCTCTTGCTTATTGCATCTCCCGGCCTGGAGTCTGAGTTTTCTGGGGTGCCCTTCCATTGACGAAAGTATCCTAGGGGACTAGGGTCTTTCATTTGGTGCATTGGGCTGGGAACCAGGCACCCCCAAACCCCAGATTCCAGGACCAGCAGGAGGTAAGATAGAGCTCTTGTCTTTCGTGTTTGTCGTGTTCGTTTTATGTTTTGGGGATCCAAAAGTGCCTGTACAGGAATTGTGTGGTGGACCAGAGGGAAAAGCAGACGTGCCCACTACCCTGGTCCCGCCCTGGGGTTCTACTCCAGTGTGCATGAATTTGTGGTGTACTAGAGGGAAAAGCAGACGTGGCCACTACCCTAGTCCCGCCCTGGAGTCCTACTCCAGGGTCGCGTGGAGGGGGGACGAGATCCGAGTGTCTCTGTGTTTGGGGGATTTAAGGCACGGCCGGCCTCTCCCTTCTGAAGTTTCTCTCCTCATTTGTGCTCACTCGGGGACTGCTCGGCATTTGTCTAGTCTTGTCTGTGTCTGTCTGACGTTAATTGTCTTTGGTGTTTGTTTTGTGACTTTCAAGGAAATGGGTCAACAATTGAATCCACTCCTAGGACACCTGAGACCTTGTCCTAGTTCATTTAAAAACAAAAACCGCTGGTTCTGCTTTTGTAACTTGCTTGTTTGTCAATTATGAAGCTGCCATTGACCACCTGCGAGTGGCCTCAGTTAGATCTCAGCCTCGGGCCTTGGCTCGGGGGGGTCTAAACGTGGGGGAGAACCTGTCAGTCTGAGGGGATGGCCGCTAGGGACTTCTTTCCCTTGCCCCAAGATGACTGGCAATTCTCCTCCACCTTGGAAGGCCTCTGGGTCAACGTCTGCAGGAATCTAAGAGAAAAATCCTCCGGAGGTGAGTAGTGGTGTTGAGTCCCCTGGTAAGTGAATGGTGGTGAGATGTTGCCCCATTCACTGAGACCTGATTTTGTCTTTGTGGCCACTTTTTTGTCTTGTTTACTTTAGTGTGTGTGTTTGTTTTATGTTTTCTGGGATAGGGAAGTTCTGGGTGAGTGTGGCAGGCTCACCCAGCAGACTCTGGGTTCAGCTTGCTGAGAACAGCACAGAGTTCCGGTAGGGATAAACTGGGGCCCATTAGTCCCCAACTCAGCCTTCAGTTCTTGTCTAGTTCTGTTTTAGAATTGGTACCAGTTTTAAATGTGGACCCTTGGTTTTTGTGTTTATCTGTGTTTTTGTTATTTATTTGAACATCTCTGGGGAAATAAAAGTTCCAGCTGGGCTCAGTCACAGACCTGCTATGCCCACCCCCCCCCACCCCCCCCCCCCCGAGGCATGGAAGGTTACTGGGCTAGTTTGGTTCCCTTCAAGCCTTAGGCTGCATTTTCTCCTTGTAGAGGCTGCCAGCAGGGAGGGTGTAGAAGGCTGTGTGCCTAGTTTGGACTTTTTCAACTAGTCCTGACAATGTAACAATTTGTATAGTGTTCTTGTCTATCTGTGTGAGTGTTTTGTGTGTGTCTGTGAACATGTTCAAAGATAAGAAGTGTCAGCATGCTGTAACAATTGGGTGAGTTTAAATTTAAAATTCAAAAGGTTATGAGGTTTGGACATTACCAAAAATTCTAAAAAAATCTTCACATTGTTTTAAATGGCTTTTTAAAGATTTTTTTAACTTGCAAATTAGAAAATCTGGTATTTTAAAAAACTTATATTTTAAATGCATAAGACTGTTTATACTGTAATCAAGTTATCTGGCTTAACAAAATGCATTGGCTGTTTGGGATCTGGTTCCCTTGGCTAAAATTTGGGATAAATATTAAAAATTTAAATGTAAAAGTTAGTTTAACACTGTCAAAGATGTTACCTGTTCTGTCTGTCTAAAAACTGTGTATTTCATTCAAGAACCAAGAAAAGAGACGGGGAAAAACTTAGAAGCCAACAGAAGACCTATCTTTAGGGATAAAGGGTGAACAAGCAGAAGTGCAATTCAGCTAGTCATGCATGGTGGGACAGGTCCTGGGAAGAGTCCATGCATGGTGAAAGATGGCAAGCTGGCACAAACGCAGTTCATCTAACCCTAAAGAGTCGGATTGGGTGTGTACCCATTCCATAGAAGGGGCTGAGTGGCCCATCTTTGTTCTCTCTTTTCCATGCAGATAGACACTGAAAACATGATGGTTAAAATAAGGGATGTGATGATCTGATTATTATTGCTAAAACTTCCCCTTGGATATGTTAACATTAAAATTAGGAAGGCCTTAAAAAGAGGGCTAAAAAGTTATTTGTATAATGTGACTTGCTTTTAATGTTTTACAATTAGGATGATTAAAGGTCATAAAGACGCTAAGTCTGGCTTTTTGGTTCAGTTATGATGATTGTTATTTTCGCATTAAGGAAAAATTGTCATTTGAGTTTAAAAATCTAAATGTGTGTCTGTTTTAAAACAAGCAACTAAGAGGCAATGAGTGACACTTGGCCTCAAGATTTCAAGGGATCTTTTCAAAATGCAAATAAGAGGTTTAAAAAAAATAGAAATGGATTTTTGGATATAAAGTTTAAATGTAAAATTGTCCTTAAAATTGGCCTCAATGTACACAAAGGAAAAAATTAGGATTACCAAAATAATTGCTATTCCAGTTTGGTCTTATAGGTTGTTTTTTTAAGTTTCCAGCAAGCCCAGAGCAAAGCACAGAGGATTCTTAAAAGTTTGTCAGATGTAACTTTGACTCTTAATAAGTTTCAGGTAAGAGCATGCTTAAAAGCTACTTCTATGTTGACCACCTTGTTGCTTTTAATTGGAGTAAAATGGCCTTTTATAAGACTCACTGATCTGCAAACTGGTTCAAAGCCAGCCCAGGCACAAAAAGGTTCCTGTGAGACTGTCACCTCTATTCAGCCAGCAGAGTACTAGCCCTGGACTGAAGAGTCAGGGGACAGTACTCAAGCCCCAAGCTCGAGACTCACAGTGGCAGAGTACTAGCCCTGGACTGAAGAGTTAGGGGACAGCATTCAAGCCCCAAGTCTGGGACTCAAAGTGGCAGAGGGCTAGCCTTGAGCTGTAGAGCTGAGGGACAGTGCTCAGGCCCCGAGTTCAAGTCCAGCGACCAGCTAACGGGAAATGCCAATGAGGCATTTTTCCCAATGTGAAGAAGACACTCCTGGGACAAAAGCAATGGAGGAGCATCCAGAGGAAGTAAGCTATTGCTTGGATGGCAGAAATGTCAGATCCTAGAGTCACTTGTGCGTGGACCTTCAAAACTGGTCAGAGCCGGGAGGTCATAAAAAGAGTTTATAAGCATAGATAGTCCATGACTATCTACCTTGTCAGGGACAGGAACGTGCCAGTCCTCTGTGACAGTAAAAGCCAATGTTATAAAATGTGGGGGATAGTTTAAATCTCAACCCCTTTATGTGCCAAAAGCTCTAATTGAGCTGACACTAGTTACATGAAGTTCATCTGCTAAGGAAAAAGTTTGTAAACCTGAGAGTGTGTTTCTATTTGATATCTGTCTAAAGGCCTGCAAAGGTAACTTAGGCATTGTTTGGGATCATTAGAGATCACATTCCTAAGCCATCTAGAAAGATGCTTTTGCAAACCAGAGTGCTAAACAAGCTACACTGCTGTAGCCGGAAAAAAGGTCTGTGGAGTTGTCAACAGTTAAATACTGTTCTTAATGATATCTAACCCTGATGGCCTCTTTGTAAAATAGGCTAAGGTTATAGGTTCCTGGCTAGGTAGGATCAACTCCCCTGAAGTCAGCTTGAAGAAGTTACAGAAGATGGACCTTCGCCCTTCTACCCCATTTTAAGATCAAGGGTCCAGAGTCAGTTTTGAAAAAAATGAGACAAAATAGATGGCATAAAAAAATAGTGTTAACAGTTGTCGGTGTACAAGGTGTAAAGACTGTATCTGTCAGAGATGGCTACAAGACTAAGCCTTCTGAGCCTTCTGTGTCTATTTACAAAAATATCTGGTTAGTAGAAAGTTGTGATTTTGGTAAATTGTCCTGGACTATTGTTTAAAGATCATAACAATCAGCAGGATCAAAGCCTGCCAAGCCTATGCAATGTATTTTTAACCAGTCTGTGTAGGAATTTACAGCCGAGCATGAGGTGTGACAGTCCCTTGGAGCCACTGACAGACCCTGCTGCTGCTGTTGCTGCTGCTGCTGCATACCCTGATGGGTAAAGTTCAAGGACGGCCTGACAGCCACCTGGAGGAACTCCTGCCTGATTCCATCACCTGAGTCTGCTTCCTGGTTGACTGCTGCTAAATCTAAGTTCTTGTGGGACATTCTTTTGGGTGATATCCAGAAACACTCTCTTCCCACAGTGGATACTGAGGACAAGGATATCGGTGGCTTGCTTGTCTTAGGCACTTCAGTGCATAGTGACTGAAAATCCACTCTATGGTCACAGCCTAGTTTGGCTCTGGTATGGTAATAAACTGAGTGTGTTATCAATGAAAATTGTAAAGGAGAGGGGGGTAGTAAAGAAAGCCTTGGAAAAGGAATTATAAAGGAGAGGGGGTAGTAAAGAAAGCCTTGGGAAGGGAATTGGGGAAAAATTGGTATCCCCTTTAGATAAGGAAGGATTTGAAAAGTAAGGATTGTCTTTTATTGTTTGGAAAAGGGAAAGAAGACAAACCTCAGAAAGTTTAAGTATGTAGCAAATGGTATGAGTATGTCGCAAATGGTATGAGTATGTCGCAAATAGTATGAGTATGTCTTAAAATTGGAGCTTACAAGTACAACTGGTATAAAATTAAGTTAACTGTGATACACGGACGCAGGACTGGTAAAAAAAAATGTAAGGGGCTCTGGTACTGTTACTTTTGTTACAATCGGACCTTGTATACTCAACAGACTGATGTCTTTTGTAAAAAAAAAAATCAGCGCAGTCCGTCTATTAGTTCTGGGGTCTCATTACCAAGCACTAAGAACAAGTGACACCCCACAAAATAATATAGAGACACCCTAAATTTTAAGATTAAAATTAGTTCAGAGAAGAAGTGGGGAAAATGAAAGATTAAAAATTGACCATTACCATTACTAACTTGCTAACTGCTGATTCTGCTTCTGTAAACTTGCTTACGCTAGCATTGACCCTTCCCTTCCCAGAAATGAGTTAAGAAGTTTCAGGGACCAGATGCTGGCCCCAGGACAAGGGCAGTGGTCGTAGATAAAGAACAGACAGTACGTGTTCCTCAGTTCCCTTTTAGAAATTCCCCAGACAGGACCTTGAGATAACGACCACCTGGCAAGACCACAAGCTGAGCCAAGTGTCAACCAATCATGGGCCTGTAACCATGTAACCCCCCCCTTAAACCAACCATGGGCCAGTCATTTTACAAAGAGTGTTACAAAATTTTCCGCTTGGCAAAGTGATTGTTGGCGTATATGATGACCTTTAAATGGACCAATCATGGCATGCTTTGTGTTATGCATTAATCTTGTGGTTTTTGCCTTTAAAAGAAGGCTTTTAACCGCTGCTCAGGGCTCCCTGACCACCCGGGGCAGGGAGTCCGTTTGCACAAACGTCGAATAAACTCCTCTTGCTTATTGCATCTCCCGGCCTGGAGTCTTAGTTTTCTTGGACGCCCTCCCATTGACGAAAGTATCCTAGGGGACTAGGGTCTTTCAACCCTTACTCTAACCCTAACCATCCCCCTCCCCCTAACCCTCACCCTCACCCTAACCCTAACCCTAAACCTCACTCTAAACCTCACACTAACCCTAACACTAACCCTCACCCTAACTCTTACCCTAACCCTAACCCTAAACCTCAAACTAAACCTAACCCTTCCCCTAACCCTAAACCTGACCCTTACCCTCAACCCAACCCTAACTCTAACCCTAAAATTCAACCTCACAATCACACTAACCCTAACCTTAGAACCTAACCCTCACCTTCACCCAAAATATCACCCTAACCCTAACCCTCACCCTAACCCTAACCCTAACACTAACCCTAACCCTAACCTTCATCGTAACCTCAGCCTAACCCTTACGCTAACCCAAACCCTCACCCTCATCGTAACCCTCATCCTCACACTAACCCTAACCCTATACCTAACCCTAACCCTCACACTAACCTAACCCTCACACTAACACTAACCATACCCCTCACCCTAAACCTCACACTAACCCTAAACCTAACGCTAACACTCACCCTAATCCTAACCCTAACCCTAACCCTCACCATCACCCTCAACCTAACCCTAAACCTAAATCTACCCCTCACCCTCACGCTCACCCTCACCCTAACCCTAACCCTCAACCTAAAAGTAACCCTAACCCTAAACCTCAAACTAACCCTAACCCTAACCCTCACCCTAACACTAATCCTTACCCTAAACCTAACCATAACCCTCACACTCACCATCACCCTAACCCTAACCGTAACCCTAACCCTAACCGTCACCCTCACTGTCACCCTCACCCTAATCCTCACCCTCAAACTCACCTTCACCCTAACCCTCAAAGTAACTCTAACACTCACCCTAACCCTAAACCTAACCCTCACCCTGACCGGCAACTTCAGCCTAACCCAAAACCTAACCCTATTCTAAACCTAACCCTCACATTCACCCTAAACCTAACCCTCACTGTCACCCTCACCCTCACCGTCACCCTCAACCTCACCCTCACCCTAACCTTAACACTAAACCTAACCCTCACCATAACCCTAACCCTCACACTAACCCTCACATTCAACCTAATCCTCACCCAAACAATAAACTTAACTCTTACCTAACCAAAACACTCACCTTCACTCTCATTCTCACCCTAACCTGCACACTCACCCTGGACCTCACCTTAACCATAACACTAACCCTAAACCTAAACTTCAACCTCACACTCATCATCACGCTCAGCCTAACCTTACCCTAACCCTAACCCTAACCTTCGCCCTCACCCTCACCATCACCCTCAGCCTAACCATAACCCTCACCCAAATCGTAAACCTTACCCTCACCTAAACCTCACCCTCAACATAGCCCTCAGCCTAAACCAAAACATATTAAACCTAACCCTAAAGCTCACTCTTACCCTAACCCTAAACCTAAACCTAACCCTAACAATAACCCCAACCCTAACCCTAATACTAACCCTAACCCTCAAACTAACCCTAACCCTAAACCTAAAAGTCACCCTAACCCTAATCCTAACCCTAAACCTCACCCTCACTGTAACTTTCACCCTAACCCTGACCCTCAACATCACCCTCACCCTAAACCTCACACTAACCCAAGCCCTCACCCTAACCCTAACCCTAACCCTCAGCCTCACCCTCATACTCAGCCTAACCCTTAACCAAACCCTAACCCTCACACTCACCCTAACCCTAATCCTAAAAATAACCCTCACAATCAGCCTTACCATCAACCTCAGCCTCACTCTCAGCCTCAGCCTAACCCTAAACCTAACCCTAACCCTAAAACTAACCATTACCCCCTCACTCACACTTACACTAACCATAACCCTAATGTTAACCCGCACCCTCACCCTCAACCTAACCCTAACCCTCACCCTAAGAATAATGGTAACCCTAAACCTAAACCTAATCATAACGCTAACCCTCACACTAATACTAAACCTAACCCTATAACTCACACTAACCCTAAACCTAACCCTAACCCTCACCCTTACACTAACCCTCACCCTAACCATACACCTAACGCTCACCCTAAACAAAACCCTCACCCTAAACCTCACACTAACCCTAAATCTAACCCTAACCCTCACCCTCAAACTAAACCTAACCCTAACCCTTATCCTCACACTAACCCTAACCCTAACCCTAACCCTGACCCTAACCCTGACCCTAACCCTAACGCTAATACTAACCCTCACCCAAACCCTAACCCTAACACTAATCTTCACCCTCACCTGAGCCCTCACCCTCACCCTCACCCTAAACATCACCCTAACATTAACTCTCACACTAACCCTAAACCTAACCCTCACCCTAAACCTAACACTCAATCTAACCCACACCCTCAACCCAATATTCACCGTAACCCAAAACGAAACACTTTCCTAACTGAAATGCTCACCCTCACCCTAACCCTCCCCCTTACCCTAGCCCTCGCCCTAAACTTAATCCTTACCCGAACCCTAACACTAAACCTCACCTTCACCCTCACCCTAAACCTAAACCTAAACCTAATCCTTACCATAAGCCTCAACCTGAACCTAACACAAACCCTTACCAAATCCCTCACCCTAACCCTCACCCTCACAATAAACATCACCCTAGCTCTAATCCTCACCCTAACCCTAAATATCACCCTAACCCTCACCCTAAACCTAAAGCTAAAGCTCAACCTAACCCACAACGTCACCCTCACCCTCAACTTAAACCTCACCCTAGCCCTAACCCTCACACTAACCCTAAACCTCACCGTAACCCTCACCCTAATCCAAACCCTAACCCTCACCCTCACCCTCATCCTAACTCTAATCCTAACTCTAATCCTAATTCTAACCCTAAACCTCACCCTAAATGTAACCCTAACCCTAAACCTAACCCTCACCCTCCCAATAACCCTAATCCTCACCCTATCCCTAACCCTAACCCTAAACCTCACCCTAACCCTCACCCTCAATCTAACCCGAATGCTAAGTCTAACCCTCATCCTCACCCTAACCCTAACCCTAACCCTCATTTTAACCCTCAGCCTCACCCTAACCCTAACCCTAGCCCTAACCCTCACATGAACCCTAACGCTAACCCTAACCATCACCCTCACCCTATCCCTCAACCTAACCCTTACCCTAACCCTAACACTAACCCTAACACTCACACTAATCCTAACCCTCACACTAACCCTAACCTTCACCCTCACCCACACCGTCATCCTCACCTTAACCATAATTCTAAACCAAATCCTAACCATTACCCTCACCCTAAACCTCAACTTCATCGTAGCCCTCAACCTAAACCTAAACCTCATCCTAACCCTAACCTAAACCTCATTCTCAACTCTAACCCTAACCCTAAACCTAACAATAACCCTAACCCAAACCCTAACCCTAATCTTAATCTTAACCTTCACACTAACCCTAACCCTAAGCTTAAACTCACCATAACCCTAATCCTAAACCTAACCCTCACACACACTCTCACCTTCACCCTAATCCTGACCCTCAACCTCACCCTAACCCTAACCTCACATTAAACCTAACCTTCACCCTAACCCTAAATCTAACCCACACCCTCACGCTCACACTCAGCCTAACCCATAACCTAACCCTAACCCTCACACTCACCCTAACCCTAACACTAACAATAACCCTCACTAAAACCCTCAAACTCACCCTCACCCTAATCCTCACACTCAACCTCACCTGCACCCTAACCCTCACCATCACCCTAAACTTCACCCTAACCCTAACTTTCACCCTAACCCTAAGCCTAAACCTAAAGATAACCCTCACCCTACCCGCACCCTAAACCTAACCCTCAACCTAACCCTAACCCTCACCCTAACCCCAACCCTAACATTAAACCTAAAATTCAACTTAACACTCACCCTTACCCTAACTCTCAAACTCTGCCTAAGCCTCAACCTAACCCTTGCCATCACACTAAACCTAACCCTCGCCCTAGCCCTAACCCTCATCCTAACACTAACCCTAACTCTAAACCTAAAACTAACCCTCAACCTTACCCTAACCCTCACACTGAGGCTCAACCTCACCCTCAGCCTAACCCTAACACTAACCCTAACCCTCACCCTCAACCTAAAAATCACCCTAACCCTAACCCTCACTGTAACCCTAACCCTCACCCTAACCCTAACATTAACCCTAAACCTCACAGTAACACTCACCCTAACCCTAACCTTCGCCCTAAACCTAACCCTCATCCTAACCCTAACCCTAACGCTAATCCTAACCCTAAGCCTCATCCTTAGCCACACCAAAACTCTAACCCTAACCCTAATCCTAAACCTAACCCTCATCCTCATCCTATCCCTAAACCTAACACTTACACTAATCCTCACCCTAAACCTATTGCTATCCCTAAACCTCACCCTCACCCTAAACCTCACTTTAACTCTAAAGCTCACTTTAAACCTAAACCTAACCCTAATCCTCACCCTAACCCTAACCCTCAACTACACCCTAACACTCAACCTCACCCTCAACCTCACCCTAATGCTCACACTCATTCTAACCCTAACCCTAACACTAACCCTACACCTAACCCTCACCCTCACCCTCACCCTAACCCTAACCCTAACCCTAAACCTCACCCTCACCCTAAATATCACCTTAAGCCTAACCCTCACCCTAACTCTAACCCTAAAACTAACCCTAATCCTAACCCTCATTCTCACACTAACCCTAACACTAACCCAAACCCTCACGCTAACCCTCACCCTAACCCTAAACCTAAACCTAACCCTCACCCTAAACCTAATCCTAACCCTAACCCTCAACCTCACCCTCACCCTAACCCGAATTCTAACCCTAACCGTCACCCTACCCTAACCCTAATCCTAAACCTAACCCTCACCCTCACCATCACCCTCACCCTAACCCTCACCCTCAAACTCACTTTCACCCTAACCCTCAAACGCACCCTAACCCTCACCCTAACCCTAACCCTAACCCGCACCTTCACCCTCACCCTCAGCCTAACCCTAAACTTAACCCGAATCCTAAACCTAAGCCTTGCCCTCAAACTAAACATAACCCTCACCGTCAACCTCACCCTAACCCACACCCTAACCCTCATACTCAACCTCACCCTCATCCTAACATTCACCCTCACATTAAATATCACCTAACAATAAACCTCACCCTAACCCTAACGTTAAACCTAAACCTAACCCTAAACCTCACCCTAACCATTATCTTCAGACTAAACCTTACTCTAAAGCTAACATTAACCCTCACACTAACCCTAAGCCTCTCCCTAACCCTAACCCTACACCTCACCCTAACCCTCACCCTAACCCTAAACCTAACCCTAACCCTCACCCTAACCCTAACCCTCACCCTCACTCTAACCATCATCATCACTCTAATCCTTACCCTAAACCTAGCCTTAACCCACACCCTAACCCTCACCCCCTCCCTCACCCTCACCCTCAACTGAACTCTCACACTCACCTGAACCCTCACCCTCACCCTAACCCTCACCCTAACCCTAACTCTCAACATAACCCTCACCTAACCTAATACTCACCTTAACCCTAACGCTAACCCTTATCTAAGGGAAAAACTCACCCTCATCCTCACACTCACCCTAACCCTCACCATCACTGTAGCCTTCACCCTAAACCTAAACCTCACACTAACCCTCAACCTCACCCTCACCCTAACACTAACCCTAACCCTAACCCTAACCCTCACCTTCACCCTAACCCTAACCCTAACCCTCACCCTAAATCTATCCCTTACACTAACCCTAACCCTAAATCTCACTCTAACCCTAACCTTAACCGTAACCCTCACCCTGACCCTAACTCTAAACTTAACCCTAACTCTCACCCTAACCCTAACCCTTACCCTAACTCTAATCCTAAGCCTCACCCTAACCCTCACCTTAACCCTTACCCCAACACTAACCCTCACCCTAAACCTAAGGCTAACCCTAACCCACACCCTCACCCTAACCCTCACCCTTACACTCATACTAACTCTATCACAAACCCTATAACTAACCCTCACCCTCAACCTAACCCTAATACTAACCCTCACCCTCACCCTCACCCTAAATCTTACCCTCACCATAACCCTAACTCTCACCCTCATCATAACCCTCACTCTAATCCTTACCCTCACCCTAACCCTCACCCTAAAACTAACCCTAACCCTCACCCTAACCCTCACCCTAAACCTCCCCCTAACCCTAACCCTAACCCTAACCCTAACCCTAAAGCTCACCCTAACCCTAAACCTGAAACTCACCCTAACCCTCACTGTAACACTTACCCTCAACCTAACTTTAACACTAACCCTAATCTTCACACTAACCCTAAACCTAACCCTCAGCCTAACGCTCATCCTAAACCGAACCCTAACCCTAACCCTCTCTCAAAACCCTAACACGCATCCTCACCCTCAGCCTCAGCCTAACCTTAACCTAACCCCAATCCTAACCCTAACCCTAAACCTATACCTCAGCCTCACCAAAAGTCTAACCCTATCCCTAACTCTCACCATCACCCTAACATTATTGCTAACCCTAACTCTCAACCTCACCCTCACACTAACCCTAACCCTTACCCTCACGATAACCCTAAACCTACCCCTAACCCTAATCCTCACCCTAACCCTAACCGTCAACCACAACCTAACACTCAACCTGGCCAGAACCCTCACGTTCATACTCACACTCACCATAACCCTAACCCTAACCCTAACCCTAACTTTAACCCTAAGCCTCAGTCTCACCCTAACCCTCACCCTAACCCTAAATATCACCCTAACCCTAAACCTCACCCTAACATTCACCCTAACCCTAAAACTAACCCTCATCCTAAACCGCACCCTAACCCTAAGGATAACCCTAATCCTCACCCTCACCCTAACCCTAACCCTAACCTTTATCCTCACACTAATAATAACGCTATACATAACCCTAACTCTCACACTAACCCTAACCCTCACCCTAAACCTAACCCTACCCCTCACCCTAAACCTCACCCTAACCCTACCCCTAACGCTAACACACACCCTAATCATAACTTTAATCCTAACCCTCACCCTCACCGTCACCCTAAAACTCACCCGAACCCTAAACCTAACCCACAACCTAACCCTCATGCTCACGTTAACCCGAACCGTCACCCTCACATTAACCCTCACGCTCAACCTAAACCTCACCCTAAACATAACCTTCACCCTAACCCCAACACTAACCCTCACCCTAAATATAACACTGAACCTAACACTCACCCTCACCCTTATCCTCACCCTAACCCTAAACCTCACACTCACCCTCAGACTCGACCTAAACCTAACCCTAAACCTAACTCTAATGCTAAACCAAACCCTCACCCCCACCCTCCTCCTAACCTGAAAACTAACCCTTACCCTCAACCTCACTCTCATCCTAACTCTAAACCTAATCCTCACCGTTACCCTAAATCAAACCCTTACCCTAAACCTATACCTAACACTCACCCTAAACCTAAACCTCACCCAAACCCTCACCCTCACCCTAATCCTCAAGCTCATTCTAACCCTCACCCTCACCCTCACTCTAAACCTCATCCTAACCCTGATCCTCACACAAACCCTAAACCTAACCCTAACACTCAAATTCACATAAAACCCTAATCCTAACCCTAACCCTCACACTCACCCTCACCCTCACCCTAACTCTAACCCTAACCCTAATCCTAATGCTAAACCTCACCCACACCCTCACCCTAATTCTAACCCTAACCCTATCCCTAAAACTCACCCTCACCCTTACCCTCACCGTCACCCAAAAACTCACCCGAACCATAACCCTCACACAAACCCTCATCCTCACCCAAAAGCTCAGCCTCACCCAAGCCCTCACCATCACCGTAAGCCTAACCCAAACCCTAACCCTCACCCTCACCCTCGGCCTCAGCTTAACCCTAACCCTAACCCTAATATTCACCCTCACCCGCACCCTAACCATAAACCTAACCCTAATCCTAACAGTAACCCTCACATTAACCCTAACCCTAACGCTTACCCTCACTCTAACACTCACCCTAACCCTTCCCCTCAACCTAACTCTAACCCTAACACTAACACTAACCCTCACACTAAACTTGAACCTCAACCTAATCCTAATCCTACCCTTCACCCTAAGCGTCACCCTAACCCTAACCCTTACCCTAACCCTAACCCTCATCCTAAACTTATCCCTAAACGTCACAGTCACCCTAAGCCTCACCGTCAACCTAACCCTCAACCTAAACCTCAACCTCACCCACACGCTATGGCTCAACCTCACTCGAAACCTAACCCTCACCCTAACCTTAAGGTTAACCCTCACCCACACCCTAACCTTATCCCTAACCCTAAAAATAATCCTAACCCTAACACTAACCTTAACCCTAACTCTAACCTAACCCTAACCCTAACCCTACCCGAAACCTCACACTTACCAAAACCCACACTCTATCCATAACCCTAACCCTCACCCTAATCCTAACCATCCACCTAAACCTCACCCTCAACCTAATCCTCTCCCTAACCCTAACATTAACCTTACCTTACTGAAACCCTCACCCTCACTCTCACCCTAAACCTCACCGTAACCCTAACCCTAACTCTGACCCTCACTCTCATCCTAACCCAAACCCTAAACCTAACCCTCACCCTAACCCTCACCCTCACACTAACCCTAACCCTAAGCCTCATCCTAAACCTAACCCTACCCCTCACCCTAACCATCACCCTAACCCTAACCCTAACTCTAACCCTAACCCTCACCCTCAACCTTTCCCTAACCCTCACAGTCACCATACCCTCACCCTAAACCTAACCCTCAACCTAACCTTCATCCTCACCCACACCCTAAATCTCAAACTCAACCGAAACTTAACCATCACCCTAAAGCTCACTCTCACCCTAAACCTCACACTAATCCTAACACTCACCAAAACCCTAACCCTAACACTCACCCAACCCTAAATCTCACACTAACCCTCAAGCTCAACCTAATCCTCACCCTAACAATAACCCTAACCCTTTCCTAACCGAAACACTCACCCTCACCCTCACCCTCACCCTAACTTTCACCCTCATGCTAGCCCTCACCATAACCCTAACTCTAAACCTCACGCTCCCCCTTCCCTCCCCTCCCCCAACCCTAACACTAACCCTAATCCTAAACCTACCCCTCACCACTACCCTCACCCTCACCCTAACCCTAAACCTCAACCTAAAACTCACCCTAACCCTAACACTAACTCTTACACTCACCCTAAACCTATCGGAAACACTAACAATTACCCTAACAATAACCCTAACCCTATTCCTAACCCTAACCCTCACCCTAACCCTAAACCTCAACCTAACACTCACCCTAACCCTAACACTAACTCTTACACTCACCCTAACCCTATCGGAAACACTAACAATTATCCTAACACTAACCCTAACACTATTCCTAACCCTAACCCTCACCCTAACCCTAAACCTAACCATAAAACTCACCCTAACACCAATCCTAAAACGAATCCTCACCCTAACACTAACCCTCATCCTAACCCCAAACCTAACATTCACTTTAACCCTAAAACTCAACATAACCCTCACCCTAACCCTAACGCTAACCCTAACCCTCACCCTCAATCTAACCCTCAACCTAACCCTTATCCTCACACTATCCCTAACCCTGTCCCTAACCGTAACCCTCACACTAACCCTAACCCTCACCCCAACACGAACCCTAGCCCTCACACTAACCCTCACCCTAACCCAAACCCTAATACTAAACTTCACCCTAACCCTAAACCTAACCCTAACCCTCACATTAACCCTAACCCTCACACCAAACCCTTACCCTACCACTCATCCATCCCCTCACCCTATCCCTAAACCTAACCCTCACCCTAACCCTAAACTTCACCATCACGCTAACACTCACCCTAACCCTAACCCTCACCTAAACCCGAAACCTCACACTTGCCTTCACCCTAACACTCACCCTCACCCTAAACATCACCCTAATCCTAACCCTCACCCTAACCCTAACCCTAATCCTCACCCTAAACCTAACACTCACCTTAAAACTCACCCTCACCCTAATCCTCACCCTAATCCTAACCCTAAGCCTTTCCTAACGGAAACTCTCACGCTTACCATAACCGTCACCCTAACCGTCACCCTCACCCTAGCCCTCACCCTAAAACTAAGCCTAACCCTCACCCTCACCATCACCCTCCCCCCCACCCTCAACATAACCCTAACCATAACCCTAATGCTAAAATTAGCCCTCACACTCACACTATCCAAAACGCCTGCCTAAACCTAACCCTAAACCTAACCCTACCCCTAACCCTCACACTCACCCTAACCCTCAAGCTCACACTAGCCCTCACTCTAACCCTAACCCTTACCCTAACCCTAACCCTATCCCTCTCCTTCATCCTAAACCTCACCGTCACCCTAAACTTCACCCTAAACTTTACCCTCACCCTAAACCTCACCCTAACCCTAACCCTAAACCTAACACTAACCCAAACCCTAACCCTCACCCTAACACTAGCCCTCACCCTAACACTCACCCTAACCATTACCATAACACTAACCCTCACCCTAAACCTAAGCCTAACCTAACCCTCACCCTCACCCTAACCCTCACCCTAACCCTTACCATCACACCAACCCTATCCCTAACACTCAGCCTAAAACTCATATTAAACCTAACCCTAACCCTAACCCTCACCTTACCCTTAAACCTAACCCTAAACCAAACCCTCACCCTAACCCTAACCCTCACCCTCAAACTCACCCTCAGCCTAACCCTAACACTAACCCTAAACCTATCCCGAACCCTCACCCTAACCCTAACCCTAATCCTAATCCTAAACCTCACCCTCACCCTAAGCCTTTCTCTCACCCTAACCCTAACCCTAACCCTCAAACTAACCCTAAACCTCACCCTAACCCTAACCCTCACTCACATCTACACACTACTCCTAACCCTAACCCTAAGCCTAAACCTCACGCTCACCATAAAACTCACGCTAACCCTTACCCTCAAACTAAACCTAACCCTAAACCTAACACTCACACACCCAAACCTCAACCTAAAATTAAGCATAACACTAACCCTAACCCTAACCTTCATCCTCATCCTCAGACTAAACCTAACCCTAACTGGAAACCTAACCCTCACCCTCACCGTCACCCTCACCCTCAGCCTAACCCTAACCCTAAAAATAACCCTAACCCTAACACTAACACTAAGCCTAACCCTAAACCTAAATCTAACACTAACCCTAACCCATACCCTAACGCTCACCCTAACCACAACCCTAAACCTAACCCACACACTAACCCTCACCCTAACACTCACCCAAACACTCACGATAACCCTAACCCTATCTCTCACACTAACCCTCACCCTAAAGCTTATCCTCACCCTAACCCTAACCCAAACCCGAACCCTAACCCTCACACTAAACCTAACCCTCACCCTAAACCTAAACCTAAACCTCACCTAACCCTAAAACTAATGCTAACTCTCACCCTAACTCTATGCCTAACCCTAACCCTAACCCTCAACCTAACCCTTATGCTAACCCTAACCTTAACATTAAACCTAACCCTCACCCGAAACCTATCCCTAACCTTAACCCTAACCCTCAACCTAAGCCTCACCTTAACCCAAACCCTAACACTAATCGTCCCACTCACCTTAAGCCTCAACCTATCCCTTACCCTCACTCTCAATCTAACACTCACATTAACCCTTACCCTCACCCTCACCCTAACCCTTACCCTAACCCTAACCCTAACCCTAACACACACCCTAACCCTAACCCTAATTCTCACCCTATCCCTAAACCTACCGCTAACCCTTACCCTCACCCTAGCCCTCACATAACTCTAACCCTAACCCTAAACCTCACCCTTACCCTCACCCTCACACTAACCCTCACCCTCACCCTAAACATCACCCTAACCCAAGCCTCACCCTAACCTATTCCTAACCCTCACCCTAACCTTAACCCTCACCCTCACTTACCCTCACCCTAACTTTAACCCAAAACCAAACCCTCACCCTCAGCCTAAGCCTAACCCTAAACCTATTCCTAAACCTACCCCTCACCCTCACCCACACCCTACCCCTAAACCTAACCCTAACCCTCACCCTCACTAACACCCTCACCTTAATTCTAACCCTAACCCTAACCCTCACCCTAACCCTAAACCTCACCCTAACCCTAATGATAACCCTAACCGTCACCCTCAACCTCACCCTAACCCTATAGCTACCCTGAACCCTCACCCTCACCCACAACCTCACCCTAACTCTAACTCTAACCCTAACCCTCACCCTAACCCTAAACCTCACCCTAACAATAACCCTAACCCTCACCCTCACCCTCACCCTCAGTCTAACCCTAAACCTAATCCTAATCCTAACCGTAACCCTCACCCTCAACCTCACACTAAAATGAACCCTAACCCTAAACCTCACCCTCACCATCACCCTCACCCTAAGCCTAACCCTAACCCTAATAATAAAACTTACCCTAACCCTAACCCTCACCCTAAACCTAACCCTAACCCTAACCCTCACACTAACCCTAACCCTAACAGTCACCCTCAACCTAACTGTAACCCTAACCCTAATCCTAACCCTAACCCTCACCCTAAAACTCACGCTAACTCTAACCCTGATTCTCACACTAACCCTCAACCTAACCCTTACCCTCACCCTAACACTTACCCTAATCCTAAACCTAACCCTCACACTAAAGCTAACCCTCACCCTAATCCTAAACCTACCCCTCACCCTAACATTAACAACAACCCTAAAACTCACCCTAAACCTAAGCCTAACACTAACCCTCACCCTCACCCTAGCACTCTTCCTAACCCTAATCCTAACCCTAAACCTCACCCTAACCCTAACCCTCACCCTAACACTAAAGCTCACCCTCATCCTAACCCTTACCCTAACCCTAACCCTAATATTAACCATAACCATCACCCTAACACTAAACCTAACCTTAACCCTAACTCTCAACCTAACCCTCACCCCAAACCAAACCCTGACGCTAACCCTCCCCTCCCCCTAACCCTCAAACTAAACCTTACACTCACCCTTACTCTAACCTCACACTAACCCAAAACCTCACCCTAATCCTAAACTTAACATTAACCTTAACCCTGACCCTTACACAAAACCCTAACCTTAACCCGAACCCTCCCCCTAACACTAACCCTAACCCTAACGCTCATCCTCACCCAAAGTCTCAACCTTACCCTTAATCTCGCCCTCACACTAACCCTCACACTTACTCTAAAAATCACCCTAACCCTAACCCTCACCCTCACCCTCACACTCACACTCAGCCTAACCCAAAACCTAACCCTAATCCTAACCTTAAACCTCAATCTTCACCCTAAACCTTAAACCTTCACCCTAAACCCTCAACCTTCACCCTAAACCTAACACTAACGCTAATCCACACCCTCACTCTCACCATGAACTTCATCCTCAACCTCACACTAACCCTAACCCTAACCTGATCCCTCACCCTAAACCTAAACCTCACCCTAACCCTTAAACTAACTCTCACCTTCACCCTCAAACTAAACCTAAACCTAACCCTCACTCTAACACTCACCCTCACCCTAATGCTAACCCTAAGCCTCACCCTCACTCTCACACTTACCCTCACCCTTAACCTCACCCTAAACCTAACCCTAAAGTTAACTCTAACCCTAAAACTATACCTAACCCTCACCCTCACCCTAACCCTACCCCCCAGCCTAACCCTCAACCTAACCCTAACCATCAACCTAACACTAACCCTAACCCTAATTCTCACCCTATCCCTAACCCTAACACTAAACCTCACCCTAACCCTAACCCCATCACTAACCCTAACCCTCCCCCTCCCCCTCATTCTCACCCTAAGCCTAACTGTAACCTTAATGCTAATCCTAACCCTAACCCTCACTCTCACCCTAACCCTGAACCTAACCCTAACGCTAAAACTCACCCTCAGCTTCATACTCACCCTCACCTTTAACCTCACCCTAACCTTAAAAATAACCCTAACCCTAACCCTCACACTACACCTAACACTCACCCTTACCCTAACCCTACCCCTCAGCCTAACCCTACCCCTCAGCCTAACACTCACTCTAACCCTACCACTAAACCTAACCCTCACCCTCACCATAACCGTAACCCTAAACCTAACCCTTCCCCTAACCCTTACATTCACCCTAAACCTAACCCTCACCCTGACCCTTACACTCACCATAACCCTAACCCTAACCCTATCCCTCAATTTAACCCTCACTCTCAACCAAACCCTAACCTTCAGTGTACTCCTCACCCTAACCCTAAACCTAACCATAACCATAACCCTCACCCTAACCCTCAAGCTAACCCTTACCCTCAACCAAACCCTCACCCTAACTCTAACCCTAACACTCACCCAAACCATAACCCTAACCCTCAACCTAACCATAACCCTACTCCTCACCCTAACCCTCATCATAACCCAAACCCTAACCCTAACCCTCAGCCTCACCCTCACCCTAAACCTAACTCTAACCCTAACCCTCAACCTAACCCAAACCCTCACCCTCACCCTCAGTCTAACCCTAACTCTAAGCCTAATCGTAACCCTCACCCTCACCCTCACCCTCACCCTAACCCTAAACCTAACCCAAACCTAACCCTCACCCTAACCCTCAAACTCACCCGAAACTTCACGCTAAACCTTACCCTCAACCGAACCTTAACCCTAACCCTAATCCTCACACTGATCCTAACGCTAACCCTAAACCTATCCCTCACTCTAACTCTCATCCTAAATCTAACCATTACCTTAACCCAAAGCCTAACCCTAACCTTCACCCTCACCCTCACCCTGAGCCTAAACCTAACCTTAATCCTAAGCCTAACCCTAACCCTCACTCTCATCGTCAACCTAAACCTAAACCTAACCCTAAATCTCCCCCTCACCCTCAAACTCTCTGTCATCCTAACTCTGAAAATTACCCTAACCCTAACCCTAATCCTTACTCTAACCCTAACCCTAACCCTAACCCTAACCTCAGCCCTACACTTAACCCTCTTCCTCAACCTCAACCTCAGCCTAACCCTAAAACTAATCCTAATCCAAACCCTAACCCTCACTCTCAACCTCACCCTAAACCTAACCCTAACCTAATTCTCAGCCTCACCTTCACCATATCCCTAACCCTAACCCTTTTCCTCACCCTAGCTCTCAACCTAACACTCACCCTGACCCTATCCCTCACCCTAACCCTAACCCTCACACCAATCCTAACCTGAACCCTAACCCTCACTCTCACCCTCACACTAAACCTAACCCTACCCCTCAACCTCACCCTCACCCTCACCCTCAACCTCAACTCACCCTCACCATAACCCTAACAATAACCCTAACATTAACCCTAACCCTCACCCTAACCCTAACCCTCACCCTCACCCAAACCGTAAACCTAACCCTAAACCTAACACTCCCCCTCCCCCTCCCGCTCACCCTAACCCTAACCCTAACCCTAAACCCAACATTCACCCTCCCCTCACCTCACCCTCAGCCTAACCCTAACCTTAATCCAAATAATAAACCTAACCCACACTGTCACCCTCACTTAAAACCTAACCCTAACCCTAAACCTCGCCCTTCCCCTACCTTTCCCATCAATCTCACCCTCACCCTAACCTTTACAATAACACTAACCGTAACCCTAACCCTCACCCTCACCCTAACCCTAATACTAAACCTAACCCTATGCCTAAACCACCCTCCCCCTCCCTCTCCAACTCAGCATAACCCTAAAACTAATCCTAACCCTAACCCTAATTCTGACTCTCACCCTCACCCCAAACCTAACCCTAAACCTAAACCTCACCCTGACCTTAATCCTTACCCTAACCCTAACAATAATCCTAAACCTAACCCTAAACCTTACCCTAACCCTCACCCGAACACTAACTTTAACCCGATCATCAACAGTAAACCTAAACCTAACCCTCACCCTAATCCTCACCCTCACCCTAATCCTAACCTTCACCCTGACCCTGAACCTCTCCGTAACCCTAATCCTAAACCTAACGCTCACCCTAATCCTAAATTGCAACCTTATCCTCAACCTAACCCTAACCATAACCGTAAACCTCAGCCTCACCCTAACCCTCACCATCACCCTAAACCTCACCCTAAACCTATCCCTCACCCACACCCTAATACTCACCCTCAGGGGACCACTCCCACAAACACTAAACCTCACCCTCCCCTTAATCATCACACTAACCCTAATCCCCACCCTAACCCTAACCCTAACCCTCACCCTAACCCTCACCCTCACCCTCATCCTCACACTCACCCTAAGCCTAACATTAAACTTAACTAGTCCTAAACCTAAATCTCACCCTCACCTTCACCCTAACTCTAACCCTAACCCTAACACTAACCTTAACGGTCACCCGCACCCTAGATTTCACCATAACCCTAACCCTAACCCTAATCCTAAAACTCAAACTAACCCTAACACTAACCCTAAACATATCCCTCACCCTAACCCTAAACCTCACCTTAGCCCTAACCCTAAACCTCACACTAACCCTAAATCTCACCCTCAATCTCACCCTAACACTAATGTTAACCCTAACCCTAACCCTCAAACTAAATCTACACTTCACCATAACCATAACCCTACCCCTCAGCCTTACCCTCACCCTAACCCTCACCCTAACACTCAGGCTAACCCTAACCCTCACTCTCATCCTAAACCTCACTCTAACACTTACCCTCACCCTCACCCTCACCCTCAGCCTAACCCTAACCCTAACCCTAATCCTAACCCTAATGCTCACCCTCACCCTCACCCTAACATTAACCCTAACCCTAAACTTCACCCTCACCCTCACCCTCAACCTAACCCTCATCCTCACCCTCACCCTCACCTTAGTCATAACACTAACCCTCACCCTATCCCTAATTCTCACCCTAACCCTAATGCTAACCCTCACCCTCACCCTTACCCTAACCCTATCACTCACCCTCACACTCACCCTAACCCTCACCAGAAACCTTACCCATAGCTTAAGAGTAACCTTATACCTTACCCTAATGCTCAGACTAAACCAAGCCCTCACCCCAACCATAACCCTACCCCTCAGCCTAACCGTCACCCTAACACTAAACCTAACCCTAATTCTCACCCTATCCCTAAACCTAACCTAACCCTCACCCTCAACCTAGCCCTCACCATAACGCTAACGCTAACCCTAACCCTCATCCTAACCATCACCCTCATCCTAACCCTAACCCTAAACCTCACCCTGACCCTAACACTCACCCTCATCCTAACCCTAAACCTAACACTCAACTTCACGCTAACCCTCACCCTTAACCTTACCTTGACCCTCACTCTCAACATAACCCTCACAATCACGCTAACGCTCAACCTAACCCTCACCCTAACCCTTACCCTAACCCTAACCCTAACCCTCATCCTAACCCTCACCCTAACCCGAAACCTAACACTAACCCTATCCCTCACACTAAATATAACCCTCAACCTAACCGTAATCCTACCCCTTAAATTAACACTCATCCTAACCCTAACCCTAAACCTAAACCTAACCCTCACCCTCACCCTAAACCTAACCCTAACCCTCACCGTAACACAATCCCTCACCCTCACCCTCACCCTCACCGTCAGTCAAAGCCTAACCCTAACCATAATCCTAATGCTAACCCTAACCCTAACCCTAATCCTAACCCTAACACTCACCTTCACCTTCACCCTAACTCTAACCCTTACACAAACCTAACCCTAAACTCTCCCTAACTCTAATCCTCACCGAACCCCAAGCCCCACCCTCACACTCAACCTAACCCTAAACCTAACCCTAACCGTCACCTTCATCCTAACTCTAAACCTAACCCTAACCCTCACCCTAAACATCACCCAAACCCTGAGGCTAACTCTAACCCTCACCCTCACCATAAACTCTAGAGAGCTGCGTGCAGCCGCACCTGAAAGATGGTGCTGGATTCTGCCCTCCGCCTTCCCAATGGCTAGTGCTCTCTGTGGTAAACAACTCCTTATATGGCTAAGGCAAAGAATCTGGCTTGCTTCCGCGCACCTGAACCTATTGGTGGTTCCCACGTGGTGTATCAGGGTTGGCTACCCAGCGGGTACTTAAGGCTGTGGGGAATTCTCCCCGGGGTTGGGGTCAGAAGATTGCTCAAATTTCCAGAATAAACTGCAGAGAGAAGAGCTTGGTGTCGCGTCTTCCTTGCTGGTCGAGGCGGTCGTGACAATAAACCTCGCCCTAACACTTACACTAACCCTAAACTTATCCTAACCCTAACCTTAACCGTGACACTAACCCTAACCCTAACCCTAACCCTCACCCTCACCCACACCCTAACCCTCACCTCAACGGAACACTCAACCTAACCCTAAAAAACACCATCACCAAAAACATCATCCTAAAGCTAACCCTCACCCTAACCCTAAACCTCACCCTAACCCTTACCCTCACCCTAATCCTAACCCTAAACCTCACCCTAACCCTAACCCTGACCCTTACCCTCACCTTAACCCTAACCCTCCCCATAACCATAACCCTCCCCCTAACACTTACCCTCACACTAACCCTAACTCCAACCCTAAGCCTAACCCTCACACTAACCCTAAACCTCACCCTAACCCTAACCCTAACCCTAAGGCTAACACTAACCCTCACCCTCACCCTAAACCTCTCCCTAACCCTTATACTAACCCTAACCCTAACCTAACTCTAAACTTAACCCTCAAACTAATCCTAACCCTAAACCTCACCTTCACAGTAACCCTCACCATCACCCTAACCCTCAACCTAAACCTAACCCTCACCCATACCCTTAAATTCACCCTCACCTGAACACTCACCCTAACCCTAAACCTCAGCCTCACCCTAAACTTCACACTAACCCTAACCCTTACCCTAACCCTAACCCTAACCCTCACACTAACCCTCACCCTCAATCTCACCCTCACCGTAAACCTCACCCTAACCCTTATCCTCACTCTAATCCTAAGCCCAAACCTAACCCTCACTCTCAACCTAACTCTTATGCTCACACTAACCGTTACCCTCCACCTAACCCTAAGCCCAACCCTAACCCTAAACCTCACACAAACCCTAACCATCACCCTAACCCTAAACCCAACCCTAACCCTCACCAAAATCCTCACACTAACCCTACACCTCACACTAACCCTTACACTTACCCTCCACCTAACCCTCAAACTCACACTCACCCTCACCCTCATCCTGAGCCTAACAATAACCCTAATCCTAACCTTAACACTCACTCTCACCCTAACCCTAACCCTAACCTTAACTCTCACCTTCACGCTCACCCTCAGCCTAAGCCTCAGCCTCAACATCACCCTCAACCTAAACGTAATCCTAACCCTAACACTAACCCTAACCCTAAACCTAACCCTAACCCTCACACTAAAGTTAACCCCCACCCTAATCCTAAACCTACCCCTCACCCTAACCCTAACAGTAACCCTAACCCTCACCCTAACCCTAACATTAACCCGCACCCTCACGCTATCCCTAAGCCTAACCCTAACTCTCACCCTCACCCTAGCAGTCACCCTAACCTAATCCTAAACCTATCCCTCACCCTCACCCTAACCCTAACCCTAACCCTAATCCTCACCCTCACTCTAACCCTCACCGTCACCCTAAACCTCACCCTCACTGGAACACTCACCCTAAACCTAACCCTCATCCTAACCCTAACCTCACCCTAACTCTTACCCTCACCCTAATCCTAAACCTAAACCTCACCCTAACCCTACCCCTAAAACTTACCCTCACCTTAACCCTAACACTCACCGTAACCCTAACCCTCCTCCTAACACTTACCCTCACCCTAACCCTAACCCCAACCCTAAGCCTAACCCTCACACTAACCCTAACCCTCACCAAAACACTAACCCTAACCCTAAGGATAACTCTAACCCTCAACCTCACTCTAAACCTCTCCCTAACCCTTACACTAACCCTAACCCTAACCTAACTCTAAACTTAACCCTCAAACTAATCCTAACCCTAACCCTAACCCTCACCTTATCTCTAACCCTAACCCAAACACACACCCTCACACTAACCCTAAAACTCATCCTAACCCTCACCCTCAACCTCACTCTCATCCTCACCCTAAGCCTAACCCTAAACCTAACACTAATCCTAAACCTAAATCTCACCCTAACCGTCACTCTAATGCTCAACCTAACCCTAACCTTAACACTCACCCTAACTCTTACCCTCACACTAACCCTAACCCCAACATTTACCCTCATCCTCAACCTAATTCTTACCCTCAACCTAACCGTTACTCTCACCCTAAACCTAAGCCCATCCCTAACCCTAACGGTCACACTAACACTAACCCTCACCCTAACCCTAAACCTAACCCTAAACCTAACCCAAATCTTCAAACTAACCCTAAACCTCACCGTAACCCTTACCCTAACCCTAACACTCAAACTAAACTTCACCCTCATCCTCACCCTCACCCTCACCCTCAGCCTAACCCTAACCCTAATCCTAACCCTAACGCTCACCCTCACCCTACCCCTAACCCTAACCTTAACCCTAACCCTCACGTTCACACTCACCCTCAGCCTAACCCTCAACCTGAACATCACCCTCACCCTAACCGTAATCCTAACCCTAACACTCCCCCTATCCCTGACCCTCACCCTAACCCTAACCCTAAACTTCACACTCAACTTCCCCCTCCCCCTAAACCTAAACCTAAACCGAACACTCACCCTAACCCTAACCCTCACACTAAAACTAACCCCCACCCTAATCCTAAACCTACCCCTTACCCTAACCCTAACAATAACCCTTAACCTCAGCCTAATCCTAAACCTAACCCTAACTCTCAATCTCACCCTAGCCCTCACTCTAACCCTAATCCTAACCCTAACCCTCACCCTAATCCTAACACTAACCCTAACCCTCACCCTCACTCTGACTCTCACCGTCACCCTAACCCTAACCCTAAAACTAACCCTCACCTTCATGCTCACCCTCAGCCTAATCCTAAACCTAAATCTCTCCCTCACTCTCATCCTAACGCTCACCCTAACCCTAAACTTAAGCCTCAACCTAACCCTTACCCTAACACTAACCCTAACTTCACCGTCAACCTAACTCTCACACTCACCCTAACCGTTACCCTCACCCTAACCCTAACCCTAACCCCAATCCTAATCCTCACCCTCAACCTAACACTTACACTCACCCAAACCGTTACCCTCACCCTAATCTAAGCCCAATCCTAACCCTAAAGCTCACACTAACACTAACCTTCACCCTAACCCTAAACCTAACCCTAAACCTAAACCTAATCCTCACACTAAACATAAACCTCACCCTAACACTTACCATAACCCTAAATCTAAACCTCAACCTCACACTAACCCGCACACTAACCCTTGCCCTCAACCTAAATCTAACCCAAAACCTAAACCTAACCCTCACACTAACACTCATCCTAACCCTAACCCTAACCCTAACCCTCACCCTAACCCTAACCCTCACCCTAATCCCAAACCTCAACCTCACCCGTACCCTCACCCTCAGTCTAACCCTAAACCTAACCCTAATCCCAACCCTAAACCTAACACTAATCCTAACCCTAACCCTCACCCTCACCCTCACCCTAAATCTAACCTTAACCTAACTCTAATCCTCACACTAACCCGAAACCTCACCCTAACCCTAACCATATCCCTATCACTACACTAACCCTTACCCTCACCCTAACCTAATATTAACACTAAACCTAACCCTCAGATTAAACCTACACCTCACGTTAACCATAACCCTACCCCTCAGCCTAACCCTCACCCAAACATTAAACGTAACCCTAACCCTCAGCCTCACAATAACCCTTACCGTCACCCTAACCATCAACCTAAACCTAACCCTCACCCACACACTTACCCTAACCCTAATCCTAACCCTAGCCCTCACCCTAACCCTCATCCTAACCCTAAACCAAACCCTAACACTCACCCTAACCCTAACACTAACCCTCACCCTCACCCTAACCCTCACACTAACCCTTACCCTCACCCTAACCCTAACCCTAACCCTAACCCTCACACTAAATCTAACCCTCACCCTAACGGTAACAATACCCGTCACCCTAACACTCATCCTAACCCTAAATCAAAACCTAACCCTAAAACTCACCCTCACCCTAAACATAAGCCTAACCCTCACCCAAACACAAATCCAACCCTCACCCTCATCTTCACCCAAAGTCTAAGCCTAACCCGAAACCTAATCCTAACCCTACCTTAACCCTCATCCTAACCCTAGCCCTAAACCTAACCCTAAACATAAACCAAACTCGAACTGTAACTCTAACACTAACCCTCACCCGAAACCTCACGCTAAACCTAACCCTCAAACTAAACCTTACCCTCATCCTCACCCTAACCCTAACCCTATCACTAACCCTTACCCACCCCCTCACCCTCAACTTCACCCTCAGCCTAACCCTAAACCTAATCCTAATCCTAACCCTAACCCTCAATCTCACACTCACCCTAAACCAAAAAATAATCCTAAACCTCACCCTCAAAATAACACTAAAAATAACCCTAACCCTAACCCTAAACCTTACCCTAACCCTCACCCAAACACTAACCCTAAACCTAACCCTATCCCTCACACTAAACCTAACCCTCACCCTAACCCTAACCCTAACCCTAACCCTACCACTCAGCCTAACCCTAACCCTACACTTAACCCTAAACCTAATATTAACCCTAAAACTCACCATAACCCTAACCATCACCCTAACCCTAAACCTCACCCTGACCCTCATCCTAACCCTAAACCTCATCATAAGCATCCCTAACCCTCACCCTAATCCAAACCCTCACCCTAAACCTAAGCCTCACCCTGACCCTAACTCTCACCCTAACCCTATTCCTACCAATCAGCCTAAACCTAACCCTAAACCTAACCCTAACCCTAATACTCACCCTAAACCTCACCCTAACCCTCACCCTTACCCTTACCTTAACACTAAATCTCACCGTCACCCTCACGCTAACCCTAAACTTAAACCTCAACCAAACCATCACCCTAACGATAAATCGAACCCTAACCCTCACACTAACCCTAAACCTAACCCTAACCCTAACCATAACCCTCACCCTCACCCTAACCCTAACGCTAAGCATCACCCTCACCCTAACCCTAATCCTACCACTCAGCCTAACCCTAAAACTAACCTAATCCTCACCCTAACCCTCACACTTACCCTAACCTTAACACTAAATCTCTACCTCACCCTCACAATAACCCTAACCCTAAACCTCACCCTAACCCTCACCCTAACCATAAATCGAACCCTAACCCTTTCCATAACCCTAAACCTCACAATAACCATAACCCTAACCCTCACCCTAAACCAAACCATCGCTCTAACCCTAACCCTGACTCTTACCTTCACCCTAACCCTCACACTAGTCCACAACCTAACCCTAAACCTAACCTAATCCTCAACCTAACCCTCACCCTAACCCTCACCCTATCCCTCACCCACACCCTAACCCTCACACTAAACCTCACCCTCACCCTAACCATCACCCTCACCCTCACCCAAACCTAACACTAACCCTAACAATAACCCTTACCCCCACCCTAACCCTAAACCTAACCCTAACCCTCACCCTAACCCAAAGGCTAAACCTAACTCTCACCCTCACCCTAACACTTACACTCATCCTAACCTTAACACTAAACCTAAACCTATCCCTCACACTAACCCTCAAGCTAACCCTAACCCTAACACTCACCCTAAATCTAACCCTAACCCTCACCCTAAACCTAACCCTAACCCTGAACCTCACCCTAAACCTCACCCGAACACTCACCCGAAACCAAACCCTAATCCTAACACTCAGCCTAACACTCACCCTAACCCTAACCCTACCACTCAGCCTAACCCTCACCCTAATCCTAACACTAACCCTAATCCTCACCCTATCCCTAAACCTAACCCTTACCCTCACCCTAATCCACACCCTACCCCGAAACCTAAACCTAAACGTAACCCTCACCCTAACCCTAACATTCACCCTGACACTAACCCTAAACCTAACCTAACCCCAACCCTAACCCTCACACTAACCCTAACCCTCATCTTAACTGTAACCCTGCCCCTCACCCTAACACTCATCCTAACACTCAGGCTAAACCTAACCCTAAACCTAACCCTCACCCTAACCCAAAACCTCACCCTCACACTCAACCTCACCCTCAGTCTAACCTTAACTCTAACCCAAATCCTAACCCAAACCGTAACCCTAATCATAACCCTAACACTCTCCCTCACCCTCACCCTCACCCTAACTCTAAGCCTTACCCAACCCTAACCCTAAACCTCACCCTAACTCAAACTCTCACCGAACCCCAACCCTCACCCTCACACTAACCCTAACCCAAACCCTAACCATAACCCTAAATCTCATCCTAACCCTCACCCTAACCCTAACCGTCACACTAACCCTCACCTTAACCCTAAACCTCACACTAACACTTACCCTCACCCTGACCCTAAGACTCACCCTCACCCTAACCCTAAACCTAACACTCATCCTCAGTCTTACCCTCACCCTTACCCTTACCTTCACCCTAACCCTCACCGTAACCCTATCCCTAACCCGAACCCTCACCCTAACTCTCACCCTCACCGTAACCCTCACCCTAACCCTCACCCTATCTCTAACCCTAACCCTCACCCTCACCCTAACCCTCACACTAAACCTTACCTAACCTTAACCCTCAGCCTATCCCTAACCCTAACCTAACTCTATCCCTAACCCTAACCATCATCCTCACCCTCACCCTAGCCCACACCCTAACCCTAACCCTAAACCTAAACCTAACCCTCACCCTAATCTTAACCCTCACCCTGACCCTAACCCTCAACCTAACACAAATCCTAACCCTAACCCTCACCATAATTCTTAGCCTACCCCACACCCTAACCCTCACACTACCCCTAAGTCTAAACCTCACCCTAACCCTAAACCTAACCCTAAATCTCAGCCTCAGCCTAACACTCACCGTCACCCTAACCCTCACTCTAACCCTAACCATCACCAACACTCTAACCCTCACCCTCAACTGAACACTCATCCTAACCCTGATCCTAATCCTTACCCTAAACATCACACTAAACCTAACCCTCAAACTAACACTAACACTAACTCTCATGCTAACCCTTACCTTCACCCTAACACTCACCCTCACACTCATCCTCACCCTTAACCTAAGCCTAACCCTAAACCTCACTCTAACACTAATCCTAACCCTAAACCTCACCCTAAACCTAACCCTAAACTAACCCTCACCCTAACCCTAATCCTAAACCTAGCACTAACCCTAACCCTCAACCTCACCCTAACCGTAACCCTAACTCTCACACTAAACTCAACACTCACCCTTACCCTAAACCTCACCCTAACCATAACCTGAACCCTCACCCTCATCCTAATCCTCACTGTTACCCATACACTCACCCTCACCCTAACCCTGACACTAACCCTAACCATAAACTTAACCCTAACCCTAACCCTAATCTTCAGACTAAACCTAAACCTCAACCTAAACCTAACCCTAACCCTAAACTTCACCCAAAACCTGATCCTCACCCTAACCCTAACCTTAACCCTAACCGTATCCCTCAGACTAAACCTAACCCTCACTTTAACCCTAACCCTAACCCGCAGCCTAACCCTCACCCTAACACTCAGGCTAACCCTAACCCTCACTCTCACCCTAACCCTCACCCTTACACTTACTCCCACCCTAACCCTAACCCTAAACTTCACCCTCACCCTCACCCTCACCCTCAGCCTAAACCTAACACTAACCCTAATCTTAACCCTAAATCTCAACTTCACCCTCACCCGAACTCTAACGCTATTCCTATCCCTAACCGCACCCTCACCCTCACCCTAAACCTCAGGGTCACCCTCAAACTCACCCTAACCCTAAACCTAACACTACCCCTCACCCTAAACCAAAGCCTGACGCTAACCCTAACTCTAACCCTCACCTTCACCCTTACCCTAACCCTCACCTTAACCCTAACCCTCACACTAAACGAAATGCTAACCCTAACCCTCATTCTAACCCTCAACCTCACCCTCACCCTTACCCTAACCCTAACCCTAACCTTCACACTAACCCTAACCCTCAGCCTAACCATAACCCTACCACTCACACTAACCCTAGCCCTAACCCTAACCCTCCCAAAAATCCTAACCCTCAACCTAACCTTAAACCTACCCCTCACCCTACACCTCACACTAACCCTCAACTTCACCCTAACCCTCACCCTAACCCTAATCCTCACCCTGAACCTAACCCTCATCCTAACCCTAAAATTAAACCTAACACTCAGCCTCACACTAACCCTCAACCTTACCCTTACCTTCACCTCACCCTAACCCTCACCCTAACCATAAACCTAACCCTAACCCTCACCATAACACTCACTCTAAACCTAAACCTAACCCAAACCCTCACCCTAACCCTCACTCTAACCCTAACTCTAACCCTCACCCTCACCCTAACCCTCACACTAAGACTTATCACCACCCAAACCGTGACCGTAACCCTAACCCTCACACTAACCCTAACCCTCAACCTAACCATAAACCTAACCCTCACCCTAACACTCACCCTAACCCTAACCCTCACGCTAACCCTAACCCTAACCCTAACCCTCACACTAAGCCAAACCCTCAACCTCACCCTCACCCTCAACAACAGTCTAACCATAACCCTACTCCTAACCCTAACCCTAACATTAATCCTAAACCTAACCCTCATCCTCACCCTCAACCTAATTCTAACCCTTACCCAACCATAACCCTCACCCTAACTCTAACCCTCACCAAATCCTAATGCTCATCCTCAAACTCACCCTAACCCTAACCCTTACACTCACCCGAACCCTAACCCTAACCCTAAACTTAACCCTGACCCTAACACTCACATTAATCCTAACTTTAAACCTAACCCTAAACTTCACCCTAACCCTCACCCTAACACTTAGCCTATCCCTCACCCTAACCCTAAACATAACCCTAACCCTAATCGTCACACTAACACTAAGCTTCACCCTAATGCTAAACCTAATCCTAAGCCTCACCCTAACCATTACCCTCACCATAACCCTAACCTTAACCCTAACACTAACACTGTGACGAAACCTAACCCTCACCCTAAAACTACCCCTACCCCTCAGCCTAACCCTCACCCTAATCCTCACCTTAACACTCAGGCAAACCCTAAACCTCACCCTCACCCTAAACCTAATCCTAACCCTTAACCTCACCCTAACCCTAGCCCTAACCCTAACCTTCACACTCACACTAATCCTATCCCTAACCCTAAGGCTACCCCTCACTCTAAACCTCACCCTAAACCTAACCCAAACCCTTACCCTAACCCTAACCCTAACCCTAACCCTCACCCTCAATGTAACCCTCACCAACACCCTAACCCTCCCCCTCCCCCTCACCCTAACACTCAGCCTCACCCTAACACTAATCCTAATCCTAACCATAACCCTAAACCTAACCCTGACCCTAACCCTCCCCTTCACCCTCAGCTTCAGCCAAACCTAATCCTAATCCTAACACTAACCCTCACTCTCACCCTAACCCTAAACCTAACTCTAACCCTACCTCTCAGTATAACACTCACCCTAACGCTAACCTTAACCCTCACCCTATCCCTAACCCTAACCCTAACCCTCATCCTAGCTCTCACCCTAACCGTAACCCTAAACCTAACACTTACCCTAACCCTAACCCTAAACCCTAACCCTAACCCTCACCCTAACATGAACCCCAACCCTAACCCTCTACTGATTACATCCTTGACGGCTACACTCTATTCAACCTGAGGATTAAGTTGAACCTGTACTTATGGTACTCTGTGAAAGTTTGGAGAACTACACCTCAGTTGTTTGGGACGTGAAAACTGTCCATCCTGGAATATGGACCGCACTAGTTATGTCAGGCTCTAATTAGTCCACCGTTGTGTTCAACTGAATGACTTCTGCCAGAAACACTCAGAATGAGGTTCTGAGTTATTGCAAGACAGGTGCGTTTCACTCCTTTTCAAGGGTTCTTAGGAAGAATTTCAGATTCTGCCTGCCTGCAGGCTTCCGTATGTTCCTGGTAAACATCTAATTGTAAACGCTAACCCTAACCCTAACCCTAACGCTGACCATAACCCTAACCCTAATCCTAACCCTCACACTAACCCTAACCCTCACCCTCACCCTAACCTAACCCTAAATCTAACCATAACCCTAATCCTATCCCTCATCTTAACACTCACCTTAACACTCAAGCTAACCCTAACCCTCACTCTCACCCTGCCCCTCACCCTAACCCTTACGCTCACTCTAACCCTATCCGTAACCCTAACCCTCACACTAAACCTAACGCTCATCCTAAACCGAAACCTACTCCTCACCCTAACCCTAACCCTAAGTCTAATCCTAAACTTAAACATCACTCTAACCCTAAGCCTCACCCTCATCCTAAACCTTACCCTAACCTTTACACTCACCCTAATTCTAACCCTAAACCTAACCCTCACTCTCACACTCACCCTCACCCTCAGCCTATCCCTAACCCTAAACCTAATCCTAACCCTAAACTTCACCCTGACCCTCACCCTCACCCTCAACCTAACCCTAACCCTAACCCTCACCCTAACCTTTACATAACCTAAACCCTAGCCCTCACCCTCACCCTCAACCTAACCCTAACTCTCATCCTAAGCCTAACCTTAACCGTAACTCTCACCTTAACCCGAACCCTAAACCTCACCCTCACCCAAACAATTAACCTAAACCTAACCCTAACCCTAACCCTCACACAAACCCTAACCCTCACCCTCACACTCAGGCTAACCTTAACCTAAACCCTAATCCTAACACTAAGCCTTACGCTCACCCTAACCCTAACCCTAACCCCAACCCTAAACGTCACCCTCACCCTAACCCTAAAGATATCCCTAACCATCATCCTAACCTAACCATAACCCTCACCCTAAACATAACCTAAGCCCTAACCATAAACCTTAACCTAAACTTAACCCTAACTTTAACCTAACCCTCACACTAAACCTAACCCTAGACTTTACCCTAACCCTCAACCTAATCCTCACCATAACCTTAACCCTAAATCTAACCCTCCCCCTCACCATAACCATTAACCTAAACCTTACCCTCATCCTCACCCTAACCCTCACAATAAACCTAACCCTCACCCTAAACCTAACACTAACACTCACCCTCACGCTCAAGCTCAACCTCAGCATAACCCTAACCCTAACACTAATCCAAACACTAATCCTCACCCTCAGCCTCAACCTAAACCTAACTGGAACCCTAACACTCAACCTCAAAGTAACACTCACCCTCACATTAAACCTCATCCCCAGCCTCACCCTCAACCTAAACCTAACCCTAAACCTCACCCTAAGCCTAAACCTGACCCTGACACTAACCCTAATCCACACCTTTACCCTCACACTGACCCTAACCCTCAACCTCACCCTAGCCCATACCCTAACCCTAAACCTCACCCTAACTCTAACCCTCATCCTAACCCTCACCCTCATCCTAACCCTCACCCTAACAATTACCCTCACCCTAACCCTAAACCTAACCCTAAACCTCACCCTCACCCTCACCCTTAGGCTCACCCTAACCTTAAACCTAACCCTCAAACTAACCCTAATCCTAACCCTAACCGTAACCTTAATCCTTACCCTGACTCTAACCCTAACCCTAACCCTAACCCTCACCGTCACCAAAACACTCACACTACCCTAACAATCACCGACACCCTAAAACTCACCCTCATCCTCACCCTCAACCTCAACCTAGACCTCAACCTAACCCTAAACCTAAACCTAAACCTCACAGTAACCCTAACCCTCACCCTCACCCTAATCCTAACCCTAACCCTCACCCTAACCCTCACCGTAAAACTAAACCTCATCCTCACCCTAACCCTCACCCTAACCCTAACCCTCACAATAACAGTAACCCACACCCACATACTAACCCTCACCCTTAACCTTACCCCCGGGGTAAACCTAAACTTAACCCTACCCCTCACCCTAACCCTAAACCTCACCCTCACCCTAAACGATTCCCTAACCCTAACCCTACCCTAACCCTGATCCTCACCCTAACCCTAACCCTCACCCTCACCCTCACCCTAACCCTAACCCTACACCTCACCCTAACCCTCATCTAACCTTAACCCTAACACTCATCGTAACACTAACCCTAACCCTAACCCTCACCCTCACCCTCACCCTAACCCTAAACCTATCCCTAACACTACCCTCACACTCACCCTAACCCTAACACTAACCCTCACACTCACCCTACCCTAACCAAAACCCTAACCCTAACTGTCAACGTACCCCTCACCACAACTCTTAACCTAACCCTTACCCTCACCCACACCCTTACCCTAAAGATAACCCTAACCTTCAACCTAAACCTAACCCTCACCCTGACCCTAAACTTAACCCTCATCCTCACGCTAACACTCACTCTCACCCAAACTCTATCCTTAACCCTCACCCTCATCCTAACCCTCACTTTTACCCTTAACCTCACGGTAACCCTAAACCTAACCCTAACCTTCACACTAATACTAAGGCTCACACTAACCCTAAATCTACCCCTCACCATTACCCTCAACATAAACCTAACCCTAACTGTAACCCTTAACCTAAACCTAAACCTCAGCCTAAACCTGACCGTAACCCTCATCCTCACCCTCACCCTAACCCTAACCCTAAACCTAACACTAACCCTCACCCTAACCCTAACCCTAACCCTAACCCTAACCCTAAACCTAACCTTTACCCTAAACCTAACCCTAACATTAACCCTAACCCTAACCCTTACCCTAAACTTAACCCTAACATTAATCCTAACCCTCAACCTAAACCTAACCCTAAACTTAACCCTAACCCTCACCCTAACCCTAAACCTCCCCTTCACCCTAACCCTCAACCTAATCCTTACCCTCATCCTTACCCTAACCCTCACAATAAACCTAACCCTCACCATAACCCTAACACTAACACTCACCCTCACGCTCACCCTCAGCCTAAACCTAACCCTCACCCTAAACCTCACCCTAAACCTAACCCTAACCCGAACCCTCCCCCTCAACCTATCCCTCAACCTAAACCTTACCCTCATCCTCACTCTAACCCTCACCCTAACCCTACGAATAAGCCTCACCCTCACAATAACACTAATTCAAACTCTCACCCTAACCCTCACCCTCACCCTAACCCTAAACCTAACCCTCACACTAACCCTCACCCTAAACCAAAACCCCACCCTAAAACTGACCCTGACCGGAACCATAACCCTACTCCTCAGCCTAACACTCACACTAACTCTAAACCTCACCCTCACTCTAAACCTCACCCTAACACTTACCCTCATCCTAAGTCTAAACCTACCCCTAACCCTAACCCTAAACCTCAACCTAACCCTAACCCTCAGCCTAACCCTAACCCTAACACTAACCTTAAACCTCACCCTAACCCTCACCCTACCCTAACCATAACACTAACCCTAACCCTCAACCTAGGCCTCACCCTAACCCCAAACCTCACCCTAACCCTCACCCTCAGCCTACCCCTAAATCTAACCAAAATCCTCAACATACCCCTCACTCTCACACTAAGCCTAACCCTAACACTAACACTAATCTTAAACCAAACCCTCCCCCTACCCCTAACCCTAAACCTAATCCTCACCCTAACCCTAAACCTAACACTCACCCTCACACTGAACCTCACAGTCACCCTAACCCTCATTCTACACTAACCCTCAACGACACCCTAACCCTCACCCTAAACTTCACCCGCACCCTAGCCCTCACCCTCACCCTAGTCCTCAGCCTAACCCCAAACATAAATCTAACCCTCACCCTAAACCTAAACCTAACCCTAAACCTCACACTAAGCCTAACCCTCACACTAACACTAACCCTAAACCTAAACCTCACCCTAACCTATCCCTAACCCTCACCCTCATTCTAACCCTCAACCTTTCCCTGTCCCTCACGGTAATCCTAACCCTACCCCTAACCCTTACCCTCACACTAACACTAAGGCTCACACTAACCCTAACCCTAACCCTCACCCTTACCCTCAACCAAAACCTAACACTAACCGTAACCCTCACCCTAACCCTAACCCTCACCCTAACTCTCACCCTCACCCTCACCCTAACCCTAAACCTAAACCTAAACCTCACCCTAATCCTAACCCTAACCCTAAACCTAACCGTAACCCTAAACCTAACCCTAACATTAACCCTCTTCTTACCCCTTACCATAAACCTACCCCTAACATTAACCTTAACCCTCAACCAAAACCTAACCCTAAACTTAACCCTAACCCTCACCCTAACCCTATCCCTAACCCTAAACCTCCCCCTCACCCTAACCCTCAACTTAATCCTTACCCTCATCCTCAACCTAACCCTCACAATAAACCTAACCCTCACCAAAACCCTAATACTAACCCTCTACCTCACGCTCACCCTCAGCCTAACCCTAACCCTCACCCTAACCCTCACCCTAAACCTACATCTAACCCTAACCCTCAACCTAAACCTTTCCCTCATCCTCACCCTACCCTCTCACTAACCATAACACTAAGCCTCACCCTCACCCTCACCCTAACCCTAACTCTAAGTCTCACCCTAACCCTCACCCTCAACCTAGCCCTAAACCTAACCCTCACCGTAATCCTCACCCTAACCCTAACCCGAACCCTCACCCGAACCCTAACCCTACTCCTCAGCCTAACCCTCACACTAACTCTAACCCTCACCCTCACTCTAACCCTCACCATAACCCTTACCCTCACCCTAAGCAAAACCTAACCCTAACCCTAAACCTCAACCTAACCCTAACACTGAGCCTAATCCTAACCCTAACACTAACCTTAAACCTCACCCTAAACCTCACCCTACCCTATACATAACCCTAACCCTAACCCTCACCCTACACCTCACCCTAACCCTAACCGTCACCCTTACCCTCACCCTCACCATAACCCTAAAAGTAACCCAAAACCTGACCCTACCCCTCACCCTCACCCTAAGCCTAGCCCTAATCCTAACACTAATCCTAAACCAAACCTTCCCCCTCCCCCTAACCCTAAACCTAATCCTCACCCTAACCCTAACCCTAACTCTCACACTAACCCTCACAATCCCCGTAACCCTCACCCACAGTAACCCTCACCGACACCGTAACCCTCAACCTCACCCTCACCCTCACCCTCTCCCTAGCCGTCACCCTAGCCCTCATCCTAACTCTAAACCTAAACCTAAGCCTCAACCTAACCCTAATCCTAACCCTAAACCTCACACTAAGCCTAACCCTCACACTAACCCTAACCGTATCCTTCACCGTAACCCTCATCCTAAACCTAACCCTAACCCTAACCCTACCCCTCGAACTGAACCTCATACTAAACCTAACCCTAATCTTAACACTCACACTCATCCTAAACCTAACGTTAAACCTCACCCTCACCCTCACCCTCAGCCTAACACTAAACCTCACCCTAACCCTCAATCTACCCTAACCCTCACCGACACCCTAAACCTCACCCTCACCATCACCATCACTCTAAACCTCACCTTCATCCTAGCCATCAGCCTAAACCAAACCCTAACCATAACACTAACCCTAACACTCAAACTAACCCTCACCCTCACCCTCACCCTGACCCTAACCCTAACCCAAACCCTCACCCTAACACACAACCAAACCCTAACCTTAACACAAACCCTAACCCTCACCCTAACACTAACCTTAAGCCTAACCCTAAACCTCACCCTACCCCTCACCCTAACCCTAACCCTAACCTTAATCCTAACCCCACCCTCATCCTAACCCACACCGCTACACTTACCCTCACGGTAAAACAAACCCAATACCTAAGCCTAACACTAACCCAAAACCTAACCCTAACCCTCAACCTCACCATAAGACTCACCCTAACCCTTACCCTAAACCTAAACCTCAAACTCACCGTCACCCTTACACTCACACTAACCGTAACCCTCACACACACACACTAACCCTCACTCTCACCCGAAACCTCACCCTTATCCTAAAACTCACCCTCACACTAAACATCACCCTAACCCTTACCCGCACCCTAACTCTAACCCTAACCCTCACCCTCACCCTCCCCCAAACCCTAAACCTAGCCCTCACCCTAACCCTCACCCAGAACCTAACCCTAACCCTAACCCTCAAGCTAACCCTAACCCTCACCCTCACCCTCAGCCTAACCCTAACCCTCACCCAAAACCTTACCCTCACCCTACCCTAACCCTAACCCTAACACTCACACAAAACTTAACCCTAAGCCTAACACTAAATCTAAACCTAACCCTCAACCTCACCCTAAAAATAACCCTAACTCTTACCCTAAACCTAACCATAAACTCACCGTCACCCGAACACTCACCCTAAGCCTAACCCTCACCCACACCCTAACCCTAACCCTCACCCACCCCATAACCCTCACCCTCATCCTCACCCTCACCCTCACCCAAACACTCACTCTCACACTAAACATCACCCTACACCTAACCCGTACCCTAACCCGAACCCTAACCCAAAACCTAAACCTAACCCTAACACTAACCCTCACACTAACCTTTACCCTCACCCTCACCCTAACCCTCACCCTCACCCTCAAGCTCACCCTCAGCCTAACCCTCATCCTAAACCTAACCCTAACCATATCCCTCACGCTAAACCTAACCCTCATTCTCAACCTCAATCTAACCCTAACCCAAAACCGAATCTTAACCCTATGCCTCACACTCACCCTAACTCTAACCCCAATCCTAACCCTCAACCTCACCCTCACTCTAACGATAAAATTAACCCTAAACCTCACCCTAACACCAAGCCTCACACTAAACCTCAGCCTCATCCTAAACCTCAACCTAACGCTTATCCTCAACCTAACCCTTACCCTCACCCTAACCCTAACCCTAACCTCATTCTAATTCTACGTCTAACCCTAACACTCACCCTAAACCTTACACTAACCCTAACACACACCCTCACCCTCAGCCTAAACCTAAACCTAACTCTAATCCTAACCTTATTCCTCACACTCACCCTCACCTTAATTCTAACCTTAATACTAACCCTAACGCTCACCCTCACCCTAAACCTAACTCTAACTCTCACCCTAACCCTAACACTCACCCTTATCTTAAACCAAACCCTCAACCTCACCCTAACTCTAAACCTGACCCTAACCCTCAACCTAACCCTAACTCTAACCCTGACCCTAAACCTCACCCAAAACCTCACCCTAACCCTTACCCTCACTCTAACAATAACCCTAACCCTAACCCTCACACTAATCCATCCTAACCTTCACCTTAACCCTAACTATACCCCTCAGTCTAACCCTCACCCTAACACTAATACGAACCCTAACCATCACCCTAAACCTAACCTTAAATCTTGCCCTCACTCTAACCCTCCCCGTCAACCTAACCCTCACCTTTACCCTAATCCTCACCCACAACCCAACACTCACCCTCACCCAACCCTCACCATATCCCTAAACCTAAACTTAACCCACACCCTAACACTCATGATAACACTAAAAATCTTTGTCACCCTACCCTCATCCTAACCCTTACCCTCACCCTAACCCTATCCCTAACCATAACTCTCAAAATAACCCTACCCCTCACACTATCCCTAATCTTAACCCTAATCCGCACCCTCAACCTAAACCTTACCTTCACTCAAACCCTCACACTCACCCTAACCCTAACCCTAACCCTAACCTTAACCTTAAACACAAACCTAACCTTAACCCTCCCCCTCACCCTAACCCTCCCCCTAACAATTACCCTCATCCTAACCCTAACCCTAACCCTAACCCTCACCCTCACCCTAACCCTCACCCTCATCCTAACCCTAACACTAACCTTAAACCTAACCCTCACCCTAACCCTCACCCTAACCTTATCCGTAACCATAATCCTCAACCTGACCCTAACCCTAAACCTAACCATAACCCTAACCCTCACCCTAACCATCAACGTCCACCGAAGCCTCACCCTGCCCTCACCCTCACTGACATCCTCAACCGCACCCTCACCCTAACCCTAACACTCACCCTAGCCCTCATCCTAACCCTAACCCTAAACATAAACCTAACCCTCACACTAACACTCACCCTAACCCTAACACTCACCCTAAACCTAACCGTAACTCTCACCCTAACCTAACCCTTGCCCTAAACCTAACCTTAATATTAACCCTAACCCACCCTAAAGCGAACCCTAAACTTATCCCTCACCCTCACTCTAACCCTCCAACTCATCCTAACCCTCAACATAATCCTTACGCTCATCCTCACACTAAACCTCATAATAAACCTAACACTCACCCTAACCCTAACACTAACCCTCACCCTCACCCTCATGCTCAACCTCAGCCTAAACCTAACCATCACTCTAACCCTCACCCTAACACTAACCCTAACGCTAACCCTCATCCTCACCCTAACCCTCAACCTAAACCTTAACCTCATCCTCACCCTAACCCTCACACTAACACTAAAACTAACCCTCACCCTCACACAAACCCTAAATCTAACTCTCACCCTCACCCTCATCCTAACCCTAACCCTAACCCTAAGCATTAAGCCTAACACTCACCCTAGCCCTCACCCTAACCATAATCCTAACCCTCAACCACAACCCAACCCTCGTCCTCACCCAACCCTCACCCTTACCCTAAACCTAACCCTCACCTCAGGCTCACCCTCACCCTAACCCTAACCCTCGCCCTAACCAGACACTCACCCTCACCCAAACCTTCAAACTCACACTCACCCTAACCATAACCCTAACACTAACCCTAAGCTTAAGCCTAACCCTCACACTCACTCTAGCCCTCACCCTAACACTAATCCTAACCCTAACCCTCACCCTAACCCTAAAACTCACCCTAACCCTAACGATAAACCCTAAACCTTACCCTAAACATAACCCTTACATTATTTCTCGCCCTAATCCTAGCCCTTAACTTAAACCTAACCCTCACCCTAACACTCACACTAACCCTAACCCTAAACCTAACCTTCCCCCTCACCCTAACCCTCAACCTTACCCTTACCCTCATCCTCACCCTATCCATACAATAAACCTAACCCTCGCCATAACCTTAACACTAAACCTCACCTTCAACCTCAACCCAAACCTGACCCAAACCTAACCCGAACCCTAACCGTAACCCTGAACATAACACTAACCCTAACCCAATCCCTCACCCTCACCTTCACCCTCATCCTCACCCTAAACCTCAACCTCATCCTAGCCCTACCCCTAAACCTAAATCTAACCCTCTCTCCCTAACCCTAACCCTCACCCTCATTCTTACCCTAACCCTCACCCTAACCCTAACACTGCCCCTCACATTAACCCTCATCTTAACCCTAAGCCTAACGCTAACACTCACTCTAACCCTAACCCTAACACTCACCCTGACCCTCAGCCTAACCCTAACCCTAACCCTAATCCTAACCCTATTCCTCACCCTCACATACACCCTAATTCTAACTGTAACCCTAACCCTAACTATACTCCTCACCCTAACCCTCACCCTAACCCTAAGCCTAACCCTTACTCTGAGGGTGAGCCTCAACCTTAGCCTAACCCTAACCCTCACCTTAAAACTTACCCTCAACCTACCCTAACCCTAACCCTAACCCTTTAACTCACCCAAAGCCTAACCCTAACACTAATCCTAAAATTAACCCTAACCCTCACGCTGACCCTAACACTCACCCTAACACTTACCCTAAACCTAACCCTCAAACTCACCATCACCCTAACACTCACCCTAACCGTAACACTCACCCACACCCTAATGCTCACACTCACCCGAACCCTCACCCTCACCCTCACACTAAAAATCACCCTAACCCTAACCTGCATCCTAACCCTAACCCTAACCGTCACCCTTACCCTAACCCTCACCCTCACACTAACCCTAAGCCTAACACTAAACCTAACACTAATCCTAAACCTAACACTCACCCTCACCCTAAACCTAAACCGAGCAGTAAACCTCACCCTCACACTCCCCCTAATCCTAACCCTAAACCTCACCCTCACCCTAACCCTAATCAAAACCCTAAAACTAAAACTCACCCTACCCCTCACCCTAAACCTTAACCTATCCCTAAACCTCACCCTCACCCTAACCCTAAACTTAACCCTAACCCTCACCCTAACCCTAACCCTCATCCTCACCCTAACACTCACCCTCACCCTAACCCTATCCCAAATCCAAACCATCACCCTAACCCTCACCCTTACCCTTACCCTCACGGTAACACTAAAACTAACCCTAACCCTAACCCTCACACTAACACTAAAGCTCACACTAACCCTAGTTATACCCCTCACCCTAACAGTCAATCTAAACCTAAACCTAAACCCAAGCTCCACCCTAACACTTACACTCACCCTAGCCCTCACCCTAACCCTAACCCTAACCCTCACCCTAACTCTAACCCTCACCGAACCCTCAGCCTCATACTAACCCTAACCCTAACCCTTACCCTCACACTAACCGTAACCCTCAACCTAACCCTAACCCTACCCCTCAACTTTACACTCATCCTAACCCCAAGACTAACCCTAACACCGACCCTAACCCTAACCCTAACACTCACCCTCACCCTCAGACTAACCCTAATCCTAACCCTATTCCTCACCCTCAACCTCACCCTAATTCTAACCATAACCCTAAACTTAACCCTCACCCTCACTCTAACTCTAAACCTCACCCTAACCCTCAACATAACCTTAACCCTAACACTAACCATAAACCTCACCCTAAACCTCACCCTAACACTTACCCTCACTCTAACCCTAAATCTAACCCTAACCCTCACACTAATCCTAACACTCACCTTAATCCTAATCCTCAACCTGAACCTAACCCTAACCATAAACCTAACCCTCACCGTCCCCCTAACCCTCACCCTACCCTAAACTTCACCGACACCATAACCCTCATCCTCACCCTCACCCAACCCAGACACACACCCTAGCCCTAAGCCTAACCACAACCCTAACCCTAAACCTCACCCTAACCCTAAACCTAACCCTAACCCTCACACTAAACCCAACCCTACCCCTCACCCTACTCCTCATCCTAAACCTAATCCTGACCCTCACCCTAACCCTAACCCTAACCCTCACCCTAACCCTAAACCTCACCCTCACCCTCACCCTCAAAAAAACCCTAACCCTATCCCTTATCCTACCCCTCATCCTAACCCTAACCCTCACCCTAACACTCACACTAATCCTAAACCTAACCCTAAACCTCACCCGCACCCTCAACCTCAGCCTAACACTAACCCTCACCATAACCCTTAACCTCACCCTTCCCTAACCCTAACCCTAAACCTAACCCTTATCCGCATCCTACACTCAAACAAACCCCCACCCTAACACTAACCTTAACCCTCACCCTAACCCTCAACCTCACTCAAACCCTAACCCTAAACCTCACCCTCACCCTAACCCTCAACCTTACCGATAACATCACTGTAACCCTAACCCTAACCCTAACCATCACACTAACAGTAAGGATCACTGTAACCCTAACCATACCCCTCACCCTAACCCTCACCCTCACCCTCACCCTCACCCCAACAATAACCCTAAACCTACCCCTCACCTTAAACCTCAACCTAAACCTAACCCTAAACTTTACCCTCATGCTAACCCTAACCCTCACCCTCACTCTCAGCCTAACCCTAACCCAAACCCTAATCCTAAACCTAACCTCACCCTCACCATAAACCTAACCCCAACCCTAACCCTCAACCTCACCCTCACCCTAACACTAAACCTAACACTGACCCTCACACTAAAATTAAACGTAGCCCTCACCCTAACTCTAACCCTAACCCTAACCCTTACCCTAAACCTAACCCTTACATTAACCCTAACCCTCACCTAAAAGTAACCCTAAACTTAACCCTAAACCTCACCCTAATCCTCACTCTAACCCTCCCCATCACCCAAACTCTCAACCTGAACATTGCCCTCATCCTCACCCTAACCCCCACAATAAACCTATCCCTCACCATAAACCTAACACTAACAATCACCCTCACCCTCATGCTCAGCCTCAGAATAACCCTAACCCTAATACTAATCCAAAAAATAACAATCACCTCACCCTCAAGCTAACCCTAACCTGAACCCTAAACCTCACCCTAACACTCACTCTCACCCTCACACCTCAGCCTCAACCTCACTTTAACCCTAAAATGACCCTCACACTAACCGTAACCCTGACCCTAACCCTAAACCTAACCCACACCCTAACCCTCACCCTCACGCGCACCCTCATCCTAACTGTCACCCTAACCGTTACCCTCCCCCTAACCCTAACCCTCCCCCTAACCCTAACCCTACCCCACAACTTAAACCTCATCCTAACCCTAAGCCTAACCCTAACACTCACCCTAACTCTAACCCTAACCCTAACACTCACCCTCACCCTCAGCCTAACCCTAACCCTAATCCTAACCCTATTCCTCACCCTCACCCTCAACCTAATTCTAACCCTAACACTAACCCTAACTCTCACCCTCACCCTAACCCTAACTGTAACTCTCAACCTAACCCTAACACTCACCCTTACCCTGGCCCTAAACATCACCCTCACCCTAACTCTAAACCTCACCATGACCATCAATCTAACCCTAACTCTAACATTAACCCTAAACCTCACCATAACTTCACACTAACCCTTACCCTCACTCTAACCTTAACACTAACCCTAACCCTCACACTAATCCTAACCCTCACCCTAACCCTAACTATATCCCTCACCCTAACCATCACCCTAACCCTAACCTTAACCCTCACCCTCATTCTAAACCTCCCCGTCAACCTAACCCTCAACTTTACCCTAACCCTGAACCACAGCCCAACCCTCACCCTCACCCAACCCTCACCTTATCCCTAAACCTAACCCTAACCCTCACCCTAACACTCATGCTAACCCTAAACCTTACTCTCTCCCTTCCCTCATCCTAACCCTTACCCTCAGCCTAACCCTATCCCTAACCATAACCCTCACATTAAACCTAACCCTCACCCTAACCCTAACCCTACCCCTCAAACTAACCCTAAACGTAACCCTAATCCGCACCATCAACCTAACCCTTACCCTCCCCCTACCCTAACCCTCACCCCAACCCTAACACTAACCATAACCTTAACCTTAACCATCAACCTCACCCTAACCCTCACCCACACCATAACCCTAACCTTAACCCTAAACTTAACCTTAAACATCACCCTAACCGTAACCCTCACCCTCATCCTAAAGTTCACCCTAAAATTTATACTCACCATAAGCCTAACCCTAACCCTAACCCTCACCCTCACCCTAACATTTACCCTCATGCTAACCCTTAAAGTAACCCTAAAGCTACCCCTCACGCTAACCCTCATCCTAACCATAACTGTAACCCTAATCCTCAACCTGACCTTAACCCTAACCGTAACCATAAACCTAACCCTCACCCTCACCCTAATCCTCATCGTCCCCCTAACTCTCACCCTCCCCTAACCCTCACTGACATTCTAACCCTCACCCTCACCCTCACCCTAACCCACACCCTCATCCTAGCCCTCAGCCTAACACTATCGCTAACTCTAAACCTCAAAATAACCCTCACCCTAACCCTAACCCACAAACTAACCCTAACCATCACACTAACTCTAACCCAAACCCTACTCCTCACCCTAACCCTCATCCTAAACTTTACCCTAACCCTCACCCTAACCCTAACCTTCATACATCCCTTAAACTTAAGCCTCACCCTCACCCTCACCCTAATCCTCACGCTCAACCTAGTCCACACCCTAACCCTAACACTAACCCTAACACTAATCCTAACCCTAATCCTCACCCTCATCCTAACCCTTACCCTCAGCCTAATTCTCAACCTAACCCTAACCCTAACCCAACCCCTAACCTTATCTTTAAACATCACCCTAACCCTCAACCTAACCCTAACCCTTACCCTCATCCTAACCCTCACCCTAACAATTACCCTCACCCTAACCCTAAACTTAAACCTAACCCTCACCATCACCCTAAACCTTAACCTTACCCTAACCTTAACCATCACCCTAACCCTCACCCACACCCTAATCCTCATCGTCCCTCTAACCCTCACCCTACCCTAACCCTCACCGACATCCTAACCCTCACCCTCATATTCACCCTAACCCACACCCTCATCCTAGCCCTCAGCCTAACCCTAACGCTAACTCTAAACCTCACCATAACCCTCACCCTAACTCTAACCCACACATTAACCCTAACCCTCACACTAACCCTAAACCTAAACCAACCCCTCCCCGTAACCCTCATCCTAAACCTAACCCTAACACTCACCCTCACCCTAACCCTAACCCTCACGCTAACCCTAAACCTCACCCTCACCCTCACCCTCAAATTAACCCTAACCCTAACCCTCACCATAACCCTCATCCTAACCCTAACCCTATTCCTAACGCTCACACTAATCCTAAAACTAACCCTAAACAACACCCTCAGCCGAAAACTAAACCTCACCATCACCCTTACCCTCACCCTTCCCTAACCCTAACCCTAAGCCTAAACCTCACCCGCACCCTAACACTCACCCAAACCCTAACCCTAACCCTCACCCTAACCCTCACCTCACATTAAACCTAACCCTAACCCAAACCCTAACCCTACCCCTCACCCTCACCCTAACCATAATCCTAACCCTAACACTAATCCTAAACCAAACTCTCAGTCTCACCCTATCCCTAAACCAAACCCTCATTCTCACCCTAACCATAACCCTCACATTCACCCTCACCCTAACCCTAACCCTAACCCTCACCTTAAAAATCACCCTAAAACTCACCCTAACCCTATCCCTCACCCTCATCCTAATGCTCATCCTAACCCTTACCCTCATCCTAACTCTAAACTTAAACCTAACCATCACACTAACCCTAACCCTCACCCTAACCCTAACCCTACCATTCAACCTAACCCTCATCCTAACCATAACCCTAAACCTAATCTTCACCCTAACCCTAACACTAACACTAACCCTCACCCTCATCCAAACCCTCACCTTCACGGTAACCCTCAACTTAACCCTAATGCTCAACCATACCCTAATCTTAAGCCTCACCCTCACCCTCACCCTAAACCTCACCTTCACCTTAATCCACACCCTAAACCTAGCCCTAAACCTAACACTAATCCTCACCCTAATCCTCACCCTCAACCTAACCCTTACCCTCACCCTAAATCTCACCTTGACCCTAACCCAAACACTACCGCTAACCTTAACCTTAAACATCACCCTAACCCTCACCCTAACCCTAAGCCTAATCCTCACCCTAACACTAATCCTAAACCTAACTCTCAACCTCACCCTATCCCTAAACCGAACCCTAACTCTCACCCTAAACATAACCCTCACCTTCAACTTCACCCTAGCCCTAACCCTAACCCTAAGCTTAAAAATCACGCTGACCCTCACCCTAACCCTATCGCTCACCCTCATCCTAACCCTCACCCTATCCCTGACCCTCACCCTAACTCTAAACCTAAGCCTAACCCTCACACTAACCCTAACCCTCACCCTAACCCTTACCCTACCACTCAACCTAACCCTCATCCTAACCATTACACTAAACCTAATCCTCACCGTAACCCTAACATTAACCCTAACCCTCACCCTCATCCTAACCCTCACCTCACGGTAACCCTCACCCTAACCCTAACCCTCACTGATACCCTAAACTTAAGCCTCACCCTCACCTTCAGCCTAACCCTCACCCTTACCCTAGTCCACACCCTAAACCTAACCCTAACCCTAACACTAATCCTCACCCTAATCCTCACCATCAACCTAACCCTTACCCTCACCCTAACTCTCACCCTGACCCTAACCCTAACCCAACCCCTAATTTTAACCTTAAACATCACCCTAACCTTCACCCTAACCCTAAACCTCACCCTCATCCTAACCCTCACCCTAACAATTACACTCACCCTAACCCTAATCCTAACCCTAAACCTCAGCATCACCCTAACCCTTAACCTCACCATAACCCTAACCATCAACCTAAACCTCACCCTCACCCTAATCCTCACTGTCACCCTAACCCTCAACTGACCGTAACCCTCACCGATATTCTAACCCTCACCCTCAAACTCACCCTTACTCTCAACCTCAACCTAGCCCTCTGCCTAAACCAAACAGTAACCCTAACCCTCAACCTACCTTAACCCTAACCCAAACCCTAACCCTCACCCAAAGCCTAAACCTAACACTAACCCTAAACCTAACCCTAACCCTCACGCTCACCCTAACACTCAGCCTAACACTTACAATAAACCTAACCCTAAAATTCACCGTATCACTAACACTCACCCACACCCTAAGCCGAACCCTCACCGAACAGTCACCCTCACCCTAACTCTCACCCTCACACTAAAAATCACCCTAACCCTAACCCGCTCCCTAACCCTAACCCTTACCCTCACCCTAACTCTAACCTTCACACTCACCCCAACGCTAAGCCTAACACTAACCCTAACACTAACCCTAAACCTAACACTCACCCTCACCCTAACCCTAAACCTATCATTTACCTCACCCTCACACTCACCCTAACCCTAACCCTAACCCTCACCCTCACCCTAACCCTAATCAAAACCCTAACCCTAAACCTCACCCTATGCCTCACATTAACCCTTAACCTAACCATAAGCCTCACCCTCACCCTAAAGCTAAACCTAAACCTAAGCCTCACCCTAACCCTAACACTCACCTTAATCCTAATCCTAACCCTCATCCTCACCCTAACACTCACCCTCACCTTAACCCTATACCTAAACCTCACCCTCATCCTAACCCTCACCCTTACCCTTACCCTCACGGTAACCCCAACCCTAACCCTCACACTAACACTAAGGCTCACACTAACCCTAAACATACCCTTCACCCTAACCCTCAACCTAAATCTAACCCTAACCTAACCACCACCCTAACCCTTACCCTCACCGAAACCCTCACCCTAACCATAAACCTAACCTCCACCCTAACCCTCAACCTAAACCTCACCCTCAAACTAACCCTCAAGCTAACCCTAACCCTCACCCTCTCCCTCAGCCTAACCCTAACTGAAACCCTAATCCTAACCCTAACTTTACACTCACCCTACGCCTAACCCCAAATCTAACCCTCACATACCCTTACCCAAACCCTAAACCTAACCCTAACCCTCACCCTAACCCGAACCGAAACCCTCACCCTAACCTTAACACTAACACTAATCCTAAACCTAACCCTCACCCTCACCCTTACCGTAAACCTAACCTTCACCCTAACCCTAACCCTAACCGTTACCCTCACCCTGAATCTAATCCTGACCCTAACCCTCACCCTAACCAACACCCTAACCCTAACACTAACAGTAAAACTCACCCTCATCCTAACCCGAACCCGAACCCTTACCATCACCCTATCCCTCATCCTATCCCTAAACCTAACCCTCCCACTAACCCTAACCCTCACCCTAACGCTAAAGCTACCCCTCATTCTAACCTACAACATATCCCTAAACCTAACCCTAACACTAACCCTAACCCTAACCCTCACCCAAACCCTAACACTTACACTCAGCCTAACCCTCACCCAAAACCTAATCCTCTCCCTAAACCTAAACTTCACCCTCACGATAACCCAAACCTTAAACCTAACCCTCACCCTCAACCTTACTATCACCCTAAACCTCACCCTCTCCATAGCCCTTTTCCTCAACCTTACCCTAACCGTAACCCTCACCCTCAACCTCAACCTCACCCTCATCCTAACCAAAACCCTAACCCTAATCCTAACCCTAATATTCACCCTCACGCTCACAATAACCCTAACCCTAATCCTAACACTCACCATCACAGTCAACCTCACCCTAACCCTAACCCTCACCATCACCCTAAACCTTACCCTAACCTTAACCCTAACACTCACCCTAAACCTAACCCAAAACCTACCCCTTACCCTCAACCTAATCCTAACCCTAACCCTCACACTAACCCTAACCTTCATCCTAACCCTAACGATAACCCTAACCCTCACCCTCACCACAGCCTAACTCTAACCCTCACCCTAACCCTAACCCTAACTGAAACCCTAACACTAACCCTTACCCTAACCCTCACCCTAACCTCACCCTCACCTTAACCCTAACCATAACCCTAACCCTCACCCTAAAACTCACCCCAACACTCATGCTCACCCTAAACCTCACTCTCACCCTAATCCTCACCCTAATCCTTACCCTCACGCTAACCCTAACCCTAAAACTAATCCTCACACTCAACCTAATCCTCACCCTAACACTAACACTAGCGGTCACCCTAACCCTCAACCTAACCCTAACACTCACCCTCACCCTCGACCTCACCCTAACCCTGATCCTAACCCTCAGCCTAACCCTAACCCTAACCCTCACAATCACCCTAACCCTCACCCTAACCCTAAATATAACCCTAAACCCAACCCTCACCCTATACCTCACACTAACCCTAACCCTAACCCATAAACTCACCCTCACCCTAACCATAACCCTCACCCTAACCCTCAGCCTAACACTAATGCTAAACCTATGTCTCACCCTCACCCTAAACCTAACCCTCACACTCACCCTCACCCTCAGCCTAAACCTATCCCTACCCCTAACCCTCACCATAACCGGACACCTCACTTTCACGCTCACCATCAGAATAACAATAACCCTAATCCTAATCCTAACCCTAACCCACACCCTCAACCTCAAACAAACCTAAATCCCTTCCCTAACCCTCACCCTCACTCTCACCCTAATCCTAACTCTATCCCTAAAACTCACTCTAACTCTAACACTCACCCTAACCCTAACCCTAACCCTCACTCTCACACTAATCCTAACCTTAACCCTAATGCTCACCCTAACACTCACCCTAACACTCACCCTCACCCTCACACTAAATCTAACTCTAACCCTAACCCTCACCCTCACCGTCACCCTAACCATAATTCTATCCCTAAAATTCACCCTATCCCTAAACCTCACCCTAACCCTAACACTATCCCTCACACTAACCCTCACCCTAACACTCACGCTAACCCTAAACTTCACCCTCACCCTAACCCTAACCCTAACCCTTATCCTCACCCTAACAATAAACCTAAACCTAACCCTCACACTAAACTTAACCCTCAGCCTAAACCTAACCCTACCCCTCAAACTAACCCTCACCCTAACCCTAACCCTAAAAATAACCCTTACCCTAACCTAAACCCTCACCCTAACCCGAACACCCACCCTCTCCCTAAAACTAACACTTACACTAATGCTAAGCCTAAACCTAATCCTCACCTTCTCCCTAGCCTTCACCTTAACCCTGAACCTAACCTTAACCCTCACCCTAATCTTAACCTTAACCCTAAACCTAACACTCACCCTAACTCTAACCCTAACCCTCAGCCTTACCCTAACCATACTCCTCAGCCTAACCCTCATCCTAACCCTCACCCTCACCCTAAACCTATCCCCAACACGCACCCTTACCCTAACCTTCACCCTAAACCTCACCCTCACCCTCACCCTAACCCTCAGCCTCAACCTAAACCTAACCCTAAAACTAACCCTCAAACTAACCCTAAACCTAAACTTACCTAAATGAAACACTCACCTTCAAACTCACCCTCACCAAAACCCTCACCCTCACCCTAAACCTAACCCAAACACTTTCCCTAACTCACACCCTCACCCTCATTCTCAACTTCAGCCTAATCCTAACACTAAACCTAATACTAAATCTAACAATCACCCTCACCATCACCCCTCCGTAACCTGAACACGAACCCTCACCCTAACCCTAATCCTAACCCTCACCCTAAACCTAAACCTCACCCTCATCCTAAACCTAACCCTCACCCTCACACTCAGCCTAACCCTAACCCCAACCCTAACCCTCACCATAACCCTAAACCTCACCCTCACACTAACTCTAAACCTAACCCTAACCCTAACCATCACCAATCAAATTCACCATAAGCCTAAGTATCCCTAAGCCTCACCCTAACCATAACCCTCACTCTAACCCTAACCCTAACCCTCACCTTCACACTATCCCTAACCATAACCCTAACACTCTCCCTAAACCTCACCCTAACCCAAACGCTAACCCTAAACCTCACCCTAAACCTCACCCTAACCCTAACCCTAAACCTCACTCTAACCCTCACCCTCACCCTGACCTTCAACTTCACCCTCACCCTCACATTCACCCTCACCCTATTCCTCACCCTCACCCTCACCATCACCCTAAACCTAACCCTCATACTTACCCTAACCCTCACCCTCAGCCTAACCCTAACAGTAACCCTAAACCTAACCCTTACCGTCACCCTCACCCTAAGCCTCACTCTCACCATAAACCTAGCCCTAACCTTCACCCTCACCCTTACCCTAAGCCTAACACTAACCCTAACCCTCACCCTTACCCTCACACTCAACCTAACCCTTACTCTCACCTTCACCCTAACTCTCACACTAAACCTCACCCTAACCGTAACCCTCACCCTAAACCTAACCCTAACTCTCACCCTCACCCTAACACTAACCCTAAACCTTAACCTCACCCTAACATTAACCCTAATCCTAACACTAACAATCACAGTAATCCTAACCCTCACCCTAACCCTAACCCTACACCTCAGCCTAAGCCTCACCATAACCATAACCCTAATCCTAATGCTCACACAATCCCTAAACCTAACCCTAACCCTAATCCCCACCCTAGCCCCCAACCTAATCCTAACCCTAACCTTAACCCACACCCTAACCCTAACTCTAACCCTAACCCTCACCCTAACCCTAACCCTCACCCTAATCTTAACCCGCATCCTCAGCCTCAACCTCAGCCTAACACTTACACTAACACTAACCCTAATCTTCACCCTAACCCTAACCCTAAACCTCACCCTCACCCTAAACCTCACCATCACCCACACCCTAACCCAAACCCTGACCCTATCCCTAACCCTTACCCTAAAACTAACTCTAACCCTAACCCTCACGCTAACCCTCACCCTAACCGGAACCTTCACCCTCACCCTAAACCTCCCCCTAAGCCTTACCCTCACCCTAACACTAAACCTATACTTAAACCTAATCCTCAAACTAAATGAAACCTAACCCTAACCCTCCACCTGACCCTCACCATAAACCTTACCCTAAACTTCACCCTAACGCTAACCCAAACCCTAACCCTCAACATCACCCTAACCCTCACCGTAAACCTAACCCTCACCCAAAACCTACCCCTCACCCACAACCTAACCCTAATGCTAACCCTTAACCTAACCCTCACCCTATCCCTAACACTAAACCTCACCTTCAACCTAACCCTCGGGCTGGCCCTCACCCTACCCTAATCCTCACCCGAACCCTAACCCTAGCATTTACCATACCGAAACCCTCACCCTCACTCTCAAATTCACCCTCACCCTAACCCTAAAACTAACCCAAACCCTCACCCTAATCCTAACCCTAAGCATCACCCTAACCCTAAACCTCACCCTCAGCCTAACTCTAACCATAAACCTCACCCTCACCCGCACCCTCACCCTAACCCTAAACCTAACCCTAACTATAACCCAAACCCTAAACCTCACACTCACCCTAACCCTCACACCCATCCTAACACTCACCCTAACCCTATCCCTAATCCTCAGACTAAACCTAACCATACCCGTCAGCCTAAACTTCATCCTAAACCTAATCCTCACCCGAACCCTCATCCTTACCCTAACCCTCACCCTCACCCTAACCCTCACCCTCACCCTCATCCTCACGATAAACATCACCCTAACCATAACCCTCACCCTAACACTATCCTTAACACTTACCTAACCGAAACCCACACCCTCAACCTCACCCTAACCCTAATCATACCCCTCAAACTAACCTTCATCCAAACCCTAAACCTAACCCGAAACCTCATCCTAACTCTAACCCTAACCCTCACTCTAACACTCACCCTAACCCGAACCTTCACCCTCACCCTAATCTTCACCCTCACCCTCACCCTCACGTTTACCCTCAGTCTAAACCTCACCCTAACCCTAGCCCTCATCCTAACCCTAACCCTCAACCTAAACCTAACCCTCACCCTCAGTCTAACCCTAAACCTAAACCTGAACTTCACCATCACCCTAGCCATCAACCTAAGCCTCATCCTAACCCTAATTCTCACCCTAACCCTAACTGTCACCCTCACCCTAAACCTCACCCTCACCCTAACCCTAAACCTAAACCTCAACCTCACCCTCACCCTAACCCTCACCCTCACCCTCACACTAACCCTAACCCCAAACCTCATCCTAACGCTAACCCTCACCCTAAACCTAACCCTAACCCTCACCCTCATGCTAACACTTACCCTAAACCTAAACTGCAGTGTAATAATAACCATAAACCTAATGCTAACCCTAACCCTCACCCTCACCCTAAACCTCACCCTAACCCTTAACCTCACCCTAACATTAACCCTAACCCTAACACTAACCCTCACAGTAATCCTAACCCACACCCTAACTCTAACCCTAACCCTACACCCTCACCATAAACCTAACCCTAAACTTAATCCTCAAACTATCCCTAACACTAACCCTAAACCTAACCCTCTCCCTAGCCCTCAACTTAACCCTATTCCTAACCTTAACCCTCACCCTAACCCTAACACTCACCCTAACCCTAACCCTCACCCTAAACTTAACCCTCAACCTCAGCCTCACCCTTACACACACCCTAACCCTCACCCTCACCCAAACCTAACACACACCCTAACTCTCACCCTCACCCTAAATATCACTCTCACCCTAACCCTCACCCACACCCTTACCCTCACTCTCACCCCAACCCTCACATTCACCCTCACCCTCAACCTCACCCTAAACATCACCCTAAACATAACCCTCACACTAACCCTAAAACTATCCCTCACCGTAATCCTCACCCTCAACCTCATCCTCACCTTCACGCTCAGCCTAAACTTTACCTTCACCCTAGACCTCACCCTAACACTAACCCTCACACACACTCTATCCCTCACCCTCAGCCTAACCCTAAACCTAACCCTCACCCTCACACTCAGCCTCACCCTCAACCTAACTTTAACTATAATCCTAAACCTATCTCTAACCCTAACCCTCACCATAACCCTCAACCTAAACCTCACCCTAACCCTAACCCTAAACCTCACCATAACCCTCACCTTAAACCTCACCCTAACCCTAACCCTAACCCTCACCCTCATCCTAAACCTAAGCCTAAACCTAACCCTCAACCTAACCCTCACCCTAACACTCACTCTAACCCTAAACTTCACTCTCACCCTAACCCTCACCCTTACACTTACCCTCACCCTAACCCTAAATCTAACCCTAACCCTCACAATAAACTTAACCCTCACCCTAATCCTAACCCTACCCTTCAAACTAAACCTCACTCTATCTCTAACCCTAACAATAACCCTAAACCTAACCCTAAGCAAAAACCCTCACCCTAACCCAAACCTTCACACTCACCCTAACCCTAACCCTAACCTTAACGCTAACCCTAACCCTAAACCTCACCTTCTCCCTAGCCCTCACCTTAACCTTAAACCTAACCCGAACCCTCACACTATTCCTAAACCTAATCCTAAACCTAACACTCACCCTATCCCGAACCCTAACCCTCAGCCTAACTCTAACCATACCCCTCAGCCTAACATTCATCCTAACCCTTACTCTAACCCGAACCCGAACCCTAACCCTCACCCTCACCCTAAACCTTTCCCCAACACTCACCCTAACAATAAACCTCACCTTCACCCTCACCCTAACCCTCAGCCTCACCATAAACATCACCCTAAAACTACCCACACCCTAACCCTAACCCTAAACCTTACCTAACCGAAACACTCAACTTCAACCTCAATCTCACCATAACCCTCACCCTCACGCTAGACCTCACCCTAAATCTAACCCTAACCATTTAGCTTACCCTCACCCTCAACTCATCCTCACCCTCAGCCTAATCCTAACCCTAACCCTAATACTAAATCTAACACTCACCCTAATCCTCACCCCAATCCTAACCCGAACACTAACCCTGAACCTAACCCTAAACCTAACCCTGACCCTAAACCAAACTAACTCTAACCCTAAACCTCATCCTCACCCTAACCTTAAACCTCACCCTCAGCCTCAGCCTAACCCTAACCTACCCCTAACCCTCAACCTAACCCTAAACCTCAACCTCACCCTCAGCCTTAGCCTAACCCTAACACTAACACTAACCATAACACTAAACCTAACCCTAACCATAAACCAAACACTAACCCTAACCCTAACCCTAACCCTGACCCTCACCCTCACCTTAACCCTAACCATAACCCTAACCCTCACCCCAACACTCACCCCAACACTCAACCTATCCCTAAATCTCACTCTCACCCTAATCCTCACCCTAATACTTACCCTCACCCTAACCCTAACCCTAACCCTAACGCTAATCCTCACACTAAACCTAATCTTCACCCTAACACTAACCCTAACCGTCACCCTAACCCTCACACTAACCCTCACCCTAACCCTAATACTCACCCTCACCCTAGACCTCACCCTAACCCTAATCCTAACCCTCACCCTAACCCTAACCCTCACCCTAACCCTAACCCTCACCCTCACCCTAACCCTCACCCTAACCCTAAACCTAACCCTAAACCTAAACCTCACCCTAAACCACACATTAACCCAAATCCTAACCCATAAACTCACCCTCACCCTCACCATCAGTCTAACTAATCCTAAGCCTAACCCTAACCCACACTCTCAACTTCTCACTAACTTTAATCATTAAAATAAACCAAACCCTCACCCTCACCCTCATCCTAAGTCTAACTCTATCCCTAAACCTAACCCTAACTCTAACACTCACCGTAATCCTAACCCTTAACCTCACTCCCACAATAAACCTAACCCTAAACCTAACCCTCACCCTAACCCTAACGCTAACCCTAACTCTCACCCTCACCCTAAAATTCACCATAACCCTAACCCTCACCCACACCCTAACTCTCACCCTCACCCTCACACTAACTCTAACCCTAACCCTAACCCTCACACTCACACTCACCCTAAGCATAATTCTATCCCTAAACCTCACCCTAACCCTTAACCTCACTCTAACCTTAACCCTCTCCCTCAGACTTACACTCACACTAACCCTAACCCTAACACTCATGCTAACCTTAATCTTCACTCTCACCCTAACCCTCAACCTAACGCTGACCTTAACCATAATCCTTAACCTAACCCTAACGCTCACACTAATCTTAACACTCACCCTAAACCCAACACTACCCCTCAAACTAACCCTCACCCTAAACCTAACCCTAACCCTCACCCTAACCCTAACCCAAAACCTCACCTTCACCCTAGCCCTCACTCTAACCCTAATCCTAATCCTAACCCTAACCCACACCCTAAACCTAATCCTCTCCCTCAATCTAAACCTCACCCTCACCATCACCCTCATCCTAAACCTAACACTCAACCTCAGCCTAAACATAAACCTAACCCTAACCCTAACACTACCTATAACCCTAACCCTAAATCTAACAATAACCCTCACCATAGTCGTCAACCTAACCCTCACCCTAACCCTAACCCTCACCCTCACACTCACCCTAAACCTAACCCTAACCCCAACTCTCAACCTAACCCTAACCTTAACCCTCACCCTCACACTAACCCTAAGCCCAAACCTAACGCTCACCCTAACCCTAACGCTAACCCTAACTCTGCCCTCACCCTAAACCTCACCGTAACCCTAACCCTCAGACACACCCTCATCCTAAACCTAACCCTAAACCTAACCCTCAACCTAACCCTCACCCTAACACTCTCGCTAATCCTAAACTTCACTCTCACCCTAACCCTCACCCTAACCCTTACCCTCACCCTAACACTAAACCTAACCCTAACCGTCACACTAAACTTAACCCTCACCCTAACCCTAACCCTACCCCTCAAACTAAACCTCATTCTAACCCTAACCCTAATAGTAACCCTAAACCTAACCCTAACCAAAAACCCTCACCCTAACCCAAACCTTCACACTCACCCTAACCCTAAACCTAACCTTAACGCTAACCCTAACCCTAACCCTCATCTTCTCCCTAGCCCTCACCTTAACCCTAAACCTACACCTAACCCTCACCCTATTCCTAACTTTACCCTAAACCTAACACTCAACCTATCCCAAACCCTAACCCTCAGCCTAACCCTAAACATACCCCTCAGCCTAATATTCATCCTAACCCTTACACTAACCCGAACCCGAACCCTAACCCTCACTCACACCCTAAACCTATCCCCAACCCTAACCCTAACCCTAACCCTCACCTCACCCTCACCCTAACCCTCAGCCTCACCATAAACATCACCCTAAAACTAACCACACCCTAACCCTAACCTTAAACATTACCTAACCGAAAAACTCACCTTCAACCTCACCTTCACCATAACACTCACCCTCACCATAGCCCTCACCCTAAACCTAACCCTAACCATTTCCCTAACCCTCACCCTCACCTCATCCTCACCCTCAGCCTAATCCTAACACTAACCCTAATACTAAATCTAACACTCACCCTAAACCTCACCCCAATCCTAACGCGAACACTAACCCTCAAACTAACCCTAAACCAAACCCTAACCCTAAACCAAACTCTAACCCTAAACCTCACCCTCACGTTAACCCTAACCCACACCCTCACCCTGAGCCTAACCCTAACCTACCCCTAACCCTCACCCTAACCCTAAACCTCACCCTCACACTCACGCTAAACCTAATACTGAACCTCACCATAAAGCTAACCCTCGCCCTAAAAGTAAACCTAACTCTCAACCTCAACCTAACACTAACCCTAACCCTTAACCTCACCCTAATATTAACCCTAACGCTCACAGAAATCCTAACCCTCACCCTAACCCTAACCCTAACCCTCAGCCAAACCCTCACCATAACCATAACCCTAATCCTAATCCTCACACAATCCCTAACCCTCACCCTAACCCTAACCCTCACCCTAATCTTCACCCTACCCTCAGCCTCACCTTCAGCCTAACCCTCACCCTAACACTAACCCTAACCCTCACCCTAACCTTAGCCCTAACCCTCACCCTCACCCAAATATTCACCCTACCCTCAGCCTCACCTTCAGCCTAACCCTCACCCTAACACTAACCCTAACCCTCACCCTAACCTTAGCCCTAACCCTCACCCTCACCCTCACTCATACCCTAACTCAAACCCTAACCCTATCCCTTCCCCTAAACCTAACTGTAATCCTAACCCTCAGCCTAACCTTAACACTAACCCTAAACCTCACCCCAACCCTAAACCTCACCTTAACCCTAACCCTAACCCTTACCCTAACCCTCACCATAACCCTCACCATAAACCTAACCCTATCGCAAACCCTCACCTTCACCCTAAACCTAACCCTCACTCTCACCTGAACCCTCACACTCACCCTAGTCCTCATCCTCTCCCTAAACAGAACCCTAACCATAACCCTCACTCTCAACCTAAGCCTAACCCTCACCCTAGTCCTCAACTTCACCCTCACCATCACCCACAGCCTAACCCACACCCACACCCTAGCACTCACCCTAATCTTAAACCTCACCCTAACCTTAACTTTCACCCTAACCTTAACCCTCACCCTAACACTAACCCTCACAATCAGCCTAAGCCTAAACCTAACCCTCACCCTAACCTTCACCCTAACGCTCACCCTAGCCCTTACCCTAACCCTCACCTTCACCCTCACCCTAAACATAACCCTAAATCTATCCCTCACACTAACACTCAGGCTAACCCTAAAATTCACTCTCACACTAACCCTCACCCTAACCCTGACCTTCACACTAACCCTAAACCTAACCCTAACCCTCAAACGAACCCTCACCCTTAACCTAACCCTAACACTCACCTTAATCCTAACCCTAACCCAAAACCTTACCTTCACCCTAGCAATCACCCTAACCCTAATCCTAAACCTAACCCTAACCCTCCCACTAACCCTAACCCTCTCCCTAACTCTAAACCTCACCCTCACCATAACCCTCATCCTAAACCTCAACCTCACCCTCGCCCTTATCCTAACCCTAACTATAAACCTAAGTCTAACACTAACCCTCTCCTTAACCGTCACCCTAAACCTCACCCTAACCCTAAGCCTAACCCTCACCCTCACCCTAAACATAACCCTAAACATAACCCTCACCCTAACCGTAACCCTAACCCTCACTATCACACTAACCCTAACCATAACCCAAACGCTCACCCTAACCATAACGCTAACCCTAACTCTGACCCTCACCCTAAACCTCACCTTAAATCTAACCCTCACCCACACCCTAACACTCATCCTTAACCTCACACTAACTCTCACCCTAACCCTAAACCTAACGCTCACCCTCACCCTAAACCTAAACCTACCTCTATCCCTAAACCTCAACCTAACAATAAACCTCACCCTAACCCTAACCCTCACCCTCACACTAACCCTAAACCTAACCCTAACATTCATCCTAAATCTCATCCTAACAACAACGCTAACCCTAACACTTACCCGAATCTTAAATCTCACCATAAACCTAACACTCACTCTTACCCTAACCTTAACCCTAACCCTAAACCTAACCCTAAACCTCACCCACACCCTCACCCTCACCCTAACCTTCACCCTCTCGCTAAACATCACCCTAACCATAACCCTCACCCTAACCCTATCCCTAACCCTTACCTAACGGAAACCCTCAACATCAGCTGCGCACTCACACTAACGCTAAACATACCCCTCAGCCTAACCTTCATCCTCACCCTAACCCTAATCCGAACCCTCATCCTAACCCTAACCCTCACCCTAACTCTAACCCTAACATTCACCCTCACACTAAACCTAACCCTAACCTGCACCCTCACCCTAACCCTCACCCTAAGCTTAACGATAACACTAACCCTCAACCTCACCCTAAACCTCACCCTAACCCTAACCCTCACGCACAAACTAATCGTCACCCTCACCTGAACACTCACACTCACCCGAACCCTGACCCTCACCTTAAACATTACACTTACCCTATCCCTCCCCCTAACCATCACCCACACCCTAACCCTCACCTTCACCGCAGCCCTCACACTCACCCTAACCCTCACCCTCACCCTAAACATCACCTTAACCATAACCCTCACAATAACTCTAACACTAACCCTCACCCTAATCCTCACCCTCACCCTCACCCTCACCTTCACCCTCAGCCTAACCGTCAACCTCACCCTAGCCCTCACCCTAACCCTAAACCTAACCCTAACCCTCATGCTCACCCTCACCCTAACTTTAAACCTAACCCTAAATATAACCCTAAGCCTAACTTTAACCCTAACCCTCAACCTAACCCTCACCCTAACCCTAAGCCTAACACTCACCCTCACCCTAAACTTAACCCTAAGCCTAACCCTCCCCATAACCCTCACCCAATCCCTAACCCTCCCCCTCATCCCAACCCTCACACTCACCCTAACCCTCACCCTCACCCTAAACATCACTCTAACCATGACCCTCACCTTATCCACTAACCCTCACCCTAATCCTCACCCTCACCCTCAACCTCACCTTCACCCTCAGCCTAAACCTCACCCTCACCCTAGACCTCACCCTAACCGTAACTCTCAATCTAAACCTAACCCTCACCCTCAGCCTAACCCTAAATTTATCCCTAACCCTCACACACACCCTAACCCTCACCGTAACCCTAACCCTAACAATAACTCTATCCCTAATCCAAAACCTCACCCTCAACCTAACCCTAACCCTAACCTTAACACTTACCCTAATCCTAACCCTCACCTTTTCAGCTTAACCCTAAACCTAACCCTAACCCTCACCCTAATCCTAATCTTAACCCTAAACCTAACATTCACCCTAACTCTAACCCTAACCCTTACCCTTACCCTAACCATACATCTCAGCCTAACCTTCATCCTAACCCTTACCCTAAACTGAACCCTCATCCTAACACTAACCAGCACCCTAAACGTATCCACAAACCTAACCCTAAACCTAACCCACAACCTCACCATCATTCTCACCCTAACCCTCAGCCTCACCCTAAACATCACCTTAAAACTAACCCTCACCCTAACCATATCCCTAAACCTTACCTAACAGAAACCCTCACCTTCATTCTCACCCTCACCCTCACCCTCACCCTAGCCCTCACCCTAAACCTAACCATAATCATTCCCCTAACCCTCACACTCACCCTCATACTCACCCTTAGCCTAATCCTAACACTAACCCTAATACTAAATCTAACACTCACCCTAACCTTCACCCCAACCCTAACCCGAACACTAACATGAACACTCACCGTAAATCTCACCGTAACACTAACCCTCACCTACAACCTTACACTCACACTCAACCTAACCCTCACCCTCACCCTAAATATCCCCCTAAACCTAACCGTCACCCTAACCCTAACCATAACCCTAAGCCTCAACAAAACCCTCACCTAAAACCTAAACCTCACACTCACCTTAAGCTTCACCCTCACCCTAAACATCACCCTAACGGTAACCCTCACCGTAACCCTAACCCTAACCCTAAACCTAACCCTCACGCTAACCCTAACCCTCACCCTCAACCTAACACTAACAGTAACCCTAAACCTAACCCTTACCATCACCCTCAGCCTAAACCTCACCCTCTCGATAACCCTAACCCTAACCCTCATCCTCACCCTCACCCTAAACCTCATCCTAAAATTTACCCTCGCCCTCACCCGAACACTAACCCTGAACCTCACACTAATCCTAACCCTAACCCTCAAGCTCACCCTCACCTAACCGTAACCGTAACCCTAAACTTCACCCTAATGCTAACCCTAACCCTAACACTCACCCTCACCCTGACCCTCACCGTCACCCTAACCCTCACCCTAAATCTATCCCTCACCCAAAACCTAACCCTCACCCTCTCCCGAACCATCACCCTCACCCTAACACTCACCCTCATCCTAAACATCAATCTAAACCTAACCCTCACCCTAACCCTAAAAATAACCTGAGCCCTAACCCTATGCCTCACCCTCACCCTCACCCTCACCCTAACCGTAGCCCTAAACCTAACCCTCACCCTCACACTCACCCTCACACTCACACTAACCCTCACGCTCACCCTAAACCTCACGCTAAACTTAACCCTCACCATACCCTAAACCTAACTCTCACCGTAAACCTCACCTTCGCCCTCACCCTCACCTTCACCCTCAACCTAAAACTCAACCTTACCCTAGCCCTCACCCTAACCCTAACCCTCACCCTAACCCTAACACTAACCCTCAGCCTAACCCTTACCCTAACAATAACTTTAACCCTAACCCTCACCCACATCCTCACCCTCACCCTAAACATCAACCTAACCCTAATACTAATAATGACCCTAACATTAACACTAACCCTAACCCTCACCCTCACCCTCACCCTAACCCCAACCCTCACCCTAACCCAAACCCTAACAAAAACCCTAACCCTAACCCTAAACCTCACCCTCAACCTAACCCTAACCCTAAACCTAAGCCTACCCTCACCTTCACCCTAGTCCTCAACTTAACTCTAAACCTAACCCTAACCCTCACCTTTATCCTAACACTAACTCTACCCCTAACACTCACACTAAACCTCCCCCTAACCCTCAACCTAACCCTCAACCTCACCCTCAGCCTCATCCTAAACCTAACGCTAATCCTAATCCTAACCCTAACCCTCACCCTCACCGTCACACTAACTCTAAACCTATCCCTAAACCTAACCCTCAACCTCACCCTCACCCTAACCCTAACTCTATCCATAAAACTCACCCTAACCCTAACCCTAACCCTAACCCTCACCCTAAACCTAACACTCACACTAACCCTCACACTAACCCTAACCCTCACACTAACCCTCACCTTAATCCTCACTCTAACCCTAACCCTAACCTTCATCCTAACCCTCACCCTAACCCAAACCCCAACCCTCACCCTACCCCTCACCCTCACCCTCATCCTAACCCTAACCCTAAACCTAACACCCACCCTCACCCTAACCCTAACCCTAAATCTAACCCTAACCCTCACCTGCACCCAAGCCCTCACCTTAACCCTAAACCTAACCCTAACCCTCACCCTAATCCTAACCCTAAAACTAACCCTAACGCTCTCTCTAAACCTAACCCTAACCCTCAGCCTACCTCTAACCATACCCTTCAGCCTAACCTTCATTCTTACCCTAATCCTAACCTGAACCCTCATCCTAACCCTAACACTCAACCTAACCCTAACTCTAACCCTGACTCTAACCCTCACCCTTACACTCACCCTAATCCTAACGCTAAACCTAACTCTCAACCTCACCCTAAACCTCACCCTAATGCTAACTCTCACCCACACCTTAAACCTCACCCTCACCATCACACTAACTCTAACCCTAAACCTAACCCTAACCTTCACCCTCCCCCTCACCCTAATCCTAACTCTGTCCCTAAACCTCCCCCCAAACCTAAAACTCACCCTAACCCTCACCCTAACATTAACCCTAACCCTAACCCTAACACTTACCCTAAACCTCACCCTAACACTAACGTTAACCCTCACACTCACCCTCACTTTAAATCTCATCGTAACCCTAACCCTCACCCACACCCTAACCCTCACACTCACCCTAACCCTCACCCTCACCCTAAAGAGCACCCTAACCCAAACCATCACCCTAACCCTAAACATAACCCGCTCCCACACCCTAATCCTCATCCTCACCCGAAACCTCACACTCACCCTAAGCCTCACCCTCACCCTAAACATCACCGTAAATGTAAACCTCACACTAACCCTAAACTTAACCCTCACCCTAACCCTCATCCTCACCCTCACCCTCACCCTAGCCCTCACCCTAAAACTAAACCTCACCCTAATCCTACCCCTCACCCTCCCTCAGCCTAATCCTAAACCTAACCCTAAACCTAACCCTCACCCTCACCCTAAACCTAACCCTAACCCAAAATATAATCCTAACCCGAAACCTCACCCTAACCCTAACCCTAATACTCACCCTAACCCTAACCCTAACCCTCACCCTAACCCTATCCTAACCCTAACCCAAAATCTCACCCTAACAGTCACCCTTACACTCACGCTAACTGTAAACTTCACTCTCACCCTAAAGCTCACCCTAACACTTACGCACACACTAACACTAACCCTAACCCTCATACTAAACCTAACCATCACCCTCACCCTAAATCTAACCTTAACCCTAAACCTCACCTTCAGTGTAGCCCTCACCCGAACCCTAATCCTAACCTTAACTCTCACCCTAACCTTAACACTCATCCTAACCCTAAACCTCAACCTCACAATAACCCTACCCTTAACCACCACCCCCAACCTCACCCTAACCCTAAACCGAACCCTAAAACTCACCCTCACCTTCAACCTCACCCTAACACTCACCCTCTCCCTCACTCTAACGCTAACCCTAATACTCACCCTAACACTAACCCTCAATAGAAACCTAATCCTAACCCTCACACTCAAACTAACAATAACCCTAAACCTAAACTTCAACCTAAAAATAACCCTAACCCTAATGCTAACCCTACCTGTAAACCTTACCCTAACCCTCACCCTAACCCTATATTTCACCCTCACGCTAACACTAACCCTAACTGTCACCCTCACCCTAACCGTCACCGTCACCCAAACCCTCACCCTAACACTACAACTCAACCACACCCTAACTCTAACCCTCAACAGAACCCTCACCCTTACCCTAACACTTATCCTCACCCTAAACATCACCCTAACCTTAACCCTCACCCTAACTCTAACCATAACCCTCACCCAACCCTAACCGTTAAACTCAGTCTAAGCCTAGCCCTAACACTAACCCCAAAACTAAACCTAAAGGTCTCCCTCACCCTCACCCAAACCGTAAAACTAACCCTAACAGTCACCCTCACCCTAACCCTAACTCTAACCCTAAACCTCACCCTAACACTAACCCTCACCCTAACCGTAAGCATAACACTCACCCTATCACTCACATTAACCCTAACGCTAACCCTAACCCTCACCATCACCCTAACCCTCACCCTAACCCTTATGCTCACACTAACCCTAACCCTAAGCCTAACACTCACACTAAGCTTAAACCTCACCCTAACCCTAAAGCTACCCCGCACCCTAACCCTCAACCTAACCCTAACCCTCACGCACACACTAACCCTCACCCTCACCAGAATCCTCACCCTCCATCTAAACCTCACCCTCACCATAAACATCACCCTAACCCTAACAGTCACTTTAACCCAAACCCAAAACCTCACCCTAACCCTACCCCTCAAGCTAAGGCTCAACCTCATCCTAATCCTCATCCTAACCCTAACCCTAAACCTTATGTACACGAAACCCTCACCTTCAACCTCACCCTGACTCTCAAACTTAACCTAACCCTCACCCTAGCCCTCACCCTCACCCTCAGCCTAACTCTAACCCTAACCCTAATCCTAACCCTAACCCTCACCTTCACCCTAAAGCTAACCCTAACCCTAAACCTCACCCTCACTCTCACCCTAACCCTAAAACTAACCCTCACCCTTACCATAACCCTCACACTAACCCTAACACTCAACCTCAACCTCAACTTAACCCTGACCCTAACCCTATCCGTCAACCTCATCCTAAAATTCAGAAAACCCTAACACTCACCCTAACCCTAAACCTGACCCTAAACCTCACGCTAATCCTAACGCTAACCTTCACCCTCACCCTCACCCAAACCCTAAACCTAACCGTATCCCTAACTCTCAACCTAATCGTGACCCTAACACTCACGCTAACCCTAACCTTCATTCTCAGCCTAACCCTCACCCTTACGCTTATGATCACCCTAACACTAACCCTAAACATCACACTAAACCTAATCATCAACCTCACCCTAACCCTAACCCTAAACTTCACCTTCACCCTATCCTTCACCATAACCCTAATCCTAACACTAAATCTCACCTTAACCCTCATCCTCACCCTAAACCTCACTCTCACCATAACCCTAACCCTAACCCTCACCTCACCCTCCGCCTAACCTTAACCCTAACCGTAATCCGAACACTAATTCTCACCATCAGCCTCACCCTAACTCTAATCCCAACCCTAACCCTCACCCTCATCCTCACCCTAACCCTCACTCTCACCATCACCCTAAGACTAACCCTAAAACCTCACCCTAATGCTAACCCTCACCCTAAACCTAACCCTAACCCTCACCTAAAACATTAACCCTAAACCTAAACTTCAGCCTAAAAATAACCCTAACCCTAATGCTAACCCTAACAGTAACCCTCACCCTAACCCTTAAACTAACCCTAAACTTCACCCTAATGCTAACATTAACCCTAACCCTCACTCTCACACTAACCGTCATCGTCACCCAAACCCTCACCCTAACGCTACAACTCAACCATACCCTAACCCTCACCCTCACGCTAACCCTCACCCTCACCCTAAATATAACCCTAACCCTAAACCTAAACCTAAACCTAAAACTCTCCCTCACCCTTAGCCTCACCCTAAACCTAACCCTAACCCTAACCGTCACCCTTACCCTAAACTTCAACCTAACCCTAACCCTAACCTGAACCCAAACCCGAACCCGAAACCTAACCCTCACCCTCACGCTAAACCTCACCCTCACCATCACCCTAACTCTAAACCTAACCCTAACCATTATCCTTACCTTAAACCTAACTCTAACCCTAACCCTCACCCTAATCCTCACCATAACCCTAACACTAACACTAACCTTCAACCTCACCCTAACCCTAACCCTAAACTTCACACTAACCCTTACCTAAATCCTAATCCTAAACCTCACCCTCACCCTAACCTTAACCCTCACCCTCACACTCACCCTCACCCTAACCCTAACCCTTTCCCTAACCCTCAACGTTACCCTAATCCTCACCCTCAACCTCAACCTCACTCTCAGTCTAACCCTAACCCTAAACGTAACCCTAAACCTCAACCTCAGCCTAAACCCAACCCTGACCCTAACCCTAATTCTAATCCTCACCCTAACCCTAACCCTAAACAAAACCCTAATCCTAATCCTCAACCTAACCCTAACCCTAAACCTCACCCTAACACTTAGGCTAACTATAACCCTCACACTAACCCTCACACTAACCCTAAATCTAAACACAGCACTCACCCTTACCCTAACCCACAATCTCACCCCAACCATAACCCTAATCCTAACCCTAACCATCACCCTAACCCTCATCATAACACTAACCCTAAACCTAAACCTAAAACTAAACTTCACTCTACCCCTCACCCTCACCCTAACCCTAACCTTAATCCTCACCCTACCCACACCATAACCCTAATTCTAACCCTAACCCTCACACACACCTTAACCCTCACCCTAATCCCAACTCTCACCCTAAACCTAACCCTCACCCTCTCCCTAACCCTCACCCTAAACCTAACCATGACCCTCACCTTAGCCCTCATCTTAACCCTCACCCTAACCCTAAACCTCACCCTCACACTAACCCTAACCCTAACCCTCACAATAACCCTAAACCTCACCCTAACCCTAACCATACCCCTCACCTTAACCCTCACCCTAAACCTAAACCTAACCATCACCCTCAAACACTCACAGTCACCCTAACCCTCACCCTAAACCGAACCCTCACACACACCCTAACCCTCCCCCTCAAACGAACCCTCACCCTCACGCTAATCCTCACCCTCAACTTAAACATCACCCAAACCCTAACCATAAGCCTCAACCTCACCCTAACCCGAACCCGCTCCCTAACACTCACCCTCAACCTAGTCCTCACCTCACCCTCACTCTAACCCTAACCCTTACCTAATTTTAACACTCATCCTCATTGTAACCCTAACACTAAACCTATTCTTAAACCTAACCCTCACACTAACCCTCACCCAAACACTCACGCTAACCTTAACCCTCACTCTCACCATAATCTTCACCCTAAACCTTACACTTACCCTAAACCTGACCCTAACCCTAACACTTACAATAAACCTAAACCTAACCCTATACCTCACCCTCACCCTCACCCTCACTCTAACCCTAATCCTAACCCTAACACTCACTCTAACCCTAACTCTAACATTAACCTTAAATGTAAACCTAACCCTAACCCTCACCTCATCTGAAAATCGAACCTTAAACCTCACCCAAAACCTAAACCTAACCCAAACCCTCACTCTCACCCTAACCCTCACCCTAAACCTAACCTTAATCCTAACTCTCACCCTAAGCCTCACCCTAACTATAACCCTAACCCTAACACTCACGCTCACCTTAAACCTCATCCAAAACCTTACCCTCACCCTAGCCCAAATCCTAACCCTCACATTAAGCCTAACCTTCGCCGTAACCCTAACACTACTCCTCAGTCTAAAACTTATCCTTAACCTAACCCTAATCTTCACACTTAACCTAACCCGAAACCTAACCCTAAATCTCAGCCTAACCCTAACCCTCACCCTCACCCTAACCCTCACCCACACTCTCAGCTGAAATCTAACCCAAACCCTCACCCTCACCCTTAACATCACACTAACCCTAATCCTCACCCTAAACCTTACCTAACTGAAAACTTCCCCCTCCCCCTAAACCTCACCCTCACCCAGCCCTCACCCTAACCCTAATCCTAAAATTAAACCTAACCCTCAACCTCCACCTCCCCCTCACCCTCAGCCTAACCCTAACCCTAACCCTAATACTAATCCTAACCCTCACCCTCACCCTCACCCTAACCCTAACGGGAACAATAACCCTCACCCTAACCCTAAACCTAACCACAAATTTCACACTAACCCTAACACCAAACTTAACACTAACCCTGAACCAAACCCTTAGCCTCACCCTCGCCCTCAACCTCACTCTCAGCCTAACCCTAACTCTAACGCTCACCCTAACCCTAAGCCTAACCGAAACACTAAACCTAACCCTAACACTAACCAGCACCCTCACCATAACTCTAACCCTAACCCTAACCCTAAATCTAACCCTCACCCTAACCGTAACCCTAAACTCACCCTCACCCAAATCCTAACCCAAATCCTAAACCTCACCTTAACCCTCACCCTAACACTCACGCTAACCCTAACGCTAACCCTAACCCTAACCCTCACCCCAACCCTCAACCTAACACTAGTGCTAACCCTAAGTCTCAACCTCACCCTAACGCTCAGCCTAAAACTTACCCTCACCATCACCCTAACCCTTACCCTAACCCTCACCCTAAACCTAACCCTAATCCTAACTCTCACACAAACCCTAACCCTCAACTTAACCTCACCATAACCCTAACCGTGACCTTCACCCCAACCTCAACCTAACCCTAACCGCGATCCTCACCCTAACCTCACCCTAACGCTAACCCTAACCATAACACTCGCACTCACCCTAACCCTCACCCTAACCCAAACTGTCACCCTAAACCTAACCCACACCCTCACACTAACACTAACCATAACCCTCACCATAAACCTAACACTCACCTTAACCCTAACCATACCCCTCACCCAAACCCTCACCCTAACTCTAACCTTAACCTAACCCTCATCCTCAGCCTAATACTCACAGTCCCCCTAACACTCACCGTAAACCTAACCCTCACCCACACCCAAACCCCCTCCCTTACCCGAGCCCTCACTCCCACCCTAACACCCACCCTCACCTTAAACATCGCCCTAACCCTTACCCGCACACTAACCCGCACAGTCAACCTTATCCTCACCCTAACTCTTACCCTGACACTTACCTAAACTTAACCCTCACCCTCATTCTAACCCTAAAACTACACCTAACCCTAGCCCTATCCCTGACACTAACCCCCACCCTAACACGCACGCTAACACTAACACTCACTCTCACCCTAACCCTCATCCTAAACATTACCCTTACCCTAACCCTAACCCTAACCCTAACACATACATTAAACCTAAACCTCACCCTGACACTAACCCTACCCCTCAACCTCACCCTCACCCTCACCTTAACCCTAATCCTAACCCTGATACTCACCCTAACCCTACCTCTAACCCTAACCCTAACCATAAACCAAACCCTAACCCTCACCCTAACCCTAAACCTGACCTTAAACCTAACCCTAACCCTCACCCTAACCCTAAACCTGACCTTAAACCTAACCCTAACCCTCACCCTAACCCTAAACCTGACCTTAAACCTAACCCTAAACCTAAACCTAACCCTAACCCTCACCCTCACCCTAACCCTCACCCTAACCCTAATCCTAACACTAACCCTAACTTCCAACCTCACCCTCAACCTAACTGTAATGCTAACCCTAACCATAACCCTCACCCTCACGCTCACCCTCACCCTAAACCTAATCCTATCCATAACCCTCAACCTAACCCTAACCCTAACCCTAAATCTCACACTAAACCTAACCCTAACCCTCACCCTAACCCTAACCTAACCCTACCCCTCACCCTATTGCTAACCCTAACCCTAACTCTCACCTTCACACTGACACTAACCCTCACCGTCACCTTAACCCTCTCCCTAAACCTAACCCTAACTCTCATGCAAACCCTCACACTCACCCAAACACTCACACTCACCCTAACCCTCACCTTCACCCTTAACATCACACTAACCATAACCCTCACCCTAACCTTCAACCTAACCCTCACCCCCAACATCACCCTAACCCTAACTGTAACACTATAACCCTAATCCTAAACCTAACACTCACCCTCACCATAATCCTCACCCTAAATCTCAACCTAACACTTTGCCTCACCCTAACCGTGTGAGACAAACACTAACAATTACCCTAATCCTAACCCTACCCCTCACCCTCATCCTCAACCTAACCCAACCCTGACCCTAACCCTTACCCTTACCCCCCTTGGTAACCCTAACCCTAAAACTAACCCTCACCCTCACCCTAACCCTCACCCTAAACCTAACTCTACCCCTCAGCCAAAAACTCACCCTAACCCTAACACTAAGCCTAACACTCACCCTAACTCTATCGTTAACCCTCACACTCAGCCTCATCCTACAACTAACCCTAACCATAATCCTCACCCTCACCCTCACCCTAACCCTAACCCTAACCCTAAAAATAATCCTAACACTAACCCTAACCCTAACCCTAACTCTAACCCTCACCCTAACCCTAAGCCTAACACTAACCCTCACACTAACCCTAATCCTAACACTTACTCTCACCCTAACACTAATCCTAAACCTAAGCCTCACCGTTACCCTAACCCTCACCATAACACTAACCATCACCTTTAACCTAACCCTCACCCTAACCCTAAACCTGACAATATGCCTCACCCTAACTCTCAACCTAACCGAAACCTCACCCTAAACTTCACATTAACACTAATCCTAACCCTAACATTCACCCTAATCCTAACTCTAACAGTAACCCTAACCCTAACCATCACCCTAACATTAATGCTAACTCTAAGTCTCAACCTCACCCTAAACCTCCCCTTAACACTTACCATTACCCTCACACTAACCCTAACCCTAATACTCACACTAATCCTCACCTTAACCCTAATCCTAACCGTATACATAACCTTCCCTACCCCTACTCCTACCCCTAACCCTAACCCTAACCCTAACCCTCACCCTACCCTCAGCCTAACCCTAACCCTAACCCTCAACCTAATCCTCACAGTCACCCTAAACCTCACCCTAAACCTAACCCTCACCCACAACCTAACCCTCAACCTCACCCAGACCCTCAACATCACCCTAACCCTCACCCTCACCTAAACATCACCCTAAACCTAACCCTAACCCTAAACCTCACGCTAACCCTAACCCGCACCCTAACCCTCACCCTCAACCTAATCCTCACTCTAATTGTAACTAAACCCTTACATAACTGAATCCCACAACCTCATACTCACCCTCACCCAAACTCACACTAACCTAACCCAAACCCTAACCCTAACCCAAACCTTACATCAGTCTAACCCTAACCCTAACCCTAATCCTAACCCTAACCCTCACACTCACCCTCACCCTAACCCTAACACAACCGTAACCCTCACCCTCACCCTCACCCAAACCCTCACCCTAACACTAACCCTCACAATACCCGTCACCCTAACCCTAAACTTAACCCTCTCCCACACCCTAACCCTCACCCTCACCCAAACCCTCACCTTAACACTAACCCTCACCGTAAACGTCACCCTAACCCTAAACTTAACCCTCTCCCACACCCTAACCCTTACCCTAACCCTAACCGTAACCGTAACACTTACACTAAACCTAAACCTCAACCTAATCCTATCCCTACCCCACACCCTCACACTCACTCTCACCCAAACCCACACCCTAGCCCTAACCTTAACTCTAACCCTAACACGCACTCTAACCCTCTCCCTAACCCTAACCCTAACCAAAGCCTAAGCCTAAGCCTATCCCTATCCATAAGCCTCATGCTAACGCTAAGCCTAACCCTAAACCTTAGCCTCACTGGCACCCTAACACTCACTCTCTCCCTAACCCTCACCCTAATCCTGACAATCACCCTAACCCTAACCCTAACCCCAACCCTAACTCTAATACTTACACTAAAAATAAACCTCACCCTAACCCTAACCCTCACCCTCACCCTGACCCTAAACCTAGCCCTAAACCTAATCCTCACTGGCATCCTCAACCCCACCCTAACCCAAACAATAACCCTAATGCTAACAATAACACTAACCCTAACCCTAACCCTAACTCTAAACCTCACCCTAACCCTAACCCTAACTGAAAACTAAACCCTAACCCTAAACCTCACCCTCACCCTAAACCTAACCCTCACCCTCACCCTCACCCTCAGTCTAACCCTAAACCTCATTCTCACTATAATCCTCACCCTAACCCCCACCCTCAGCCTAACCCTAACCCTAAACCTCACACTAACCCTAACCAGCACCCTAACCCTCACCCTCAACCTAATCCTCACTCTAACTCTAACTAAACCCTTACCTAACCGAAACCATTACCACCCAAACCCACACCCTAGCCCTCATCCTAAACATAACCCTAACTCTAACCCTCATCCTCACTCTCCCCCTCCTCCTTCCCTCAGCCTAACCCTAAACCTAACCATAATCCTAAACTTAAATCCTAAACCCTCTACCTAACCCTAACCCTAAACCTAACCATCACCCTCAACCTAACCCTCACCCTAACCCTAACCCTAACCCTCACACTAACCCTAACCCTCACCCTAACCCTAACCATATCCCTCAGCCTAAACCTCATCCTAACCCTAACCCTAATCCTCACCCTAACCCTTACCTGAAATTGAAACGTAATCCTAAACCTCACCCTAACCCTAACCCTCACCCTCACCCTCACCGTCAGTCTAACGCTAAACCTAACTCTCATATTAACCCAAAAATTCACCCTCATCCTCACCCTAACTCTAACACTAACGCTAACTCTAAACCTCACCCTCACCCTCAACCTAACTCTAACCCTAACCCTAACACTCACCCTCACAATAACACTAACACTATCCCTAACCCTCATGCTAAACCTGACCCTCACCCTCACTCTCACCCTAAACCTATCCCTAACACTAACACTAAAAATAACCCTCACCCTCACCCTAACCCTAACCCTCACCCTGACCCTTACATTAACCCTCACCCTACCCCTCACCGTAACCCTAACCCTAACACTAACCCTCACCCTAAACCACACCCTAACCCTCACCCTCACACTAAACATCACACTCTCCCTTAACCTCACCCTAACCCTAAGCCTAACCCTCACCCTAAACCTCAACATCACCCTCAACCTCACCCTAAGCCTAAGCCTAACCCTAAACCTAATTCTAAACCTAACACTCACCCTCACCCTCACACTCACCCTCACCCTCAGTCTAACCCTCACCCTAACCCTGGCCCTGACACTCACCTTCACCTAACTGTAACCCAAACCCTAACCCTAAACCTCACCCTCATTCTAACCCAAACCAAAAACCTAACCCTCAACCTAAACCTAACCCTCACCCACACACTAACCCTCACCCTCACCAGAACCCTCACGCTCACCCTAAACCTCACTCTCACCCTAATCATCACACTAACCCTAACCGTCACCCTAACGCTAACCCTTACCCTCACCCTAAACCTTACCCTCACCCTCAACCTATGCCTAATCCTAACCGTAACCCTAATCCTACACCTAACCCTCACCCTGACCCGCACCCTACACCAAAGTCTACACCTCAGCCTAACCCTCACACTAACCCTAACTCTAACCCTAATCCGCACCCTAGCACTAACCCTAACCGTAACCCCCACACTCGCTCTCGCCCTCAGCCTCACACTAACCCTAACGTAACCGTCACTCTAACCCGAAACTTCACCCTAACACTAACCCTCACCCTAACCCTAACGCTAACCCTAACATTAATCCTCACACTAACCCTCACCCTGACACTAACCGTAACACTAACCCTAACCCTAACACTACCCCTGACCTAACACTAACCCTAACCCCAACCCTTACCTAGCCGTCACCCTCACCCTAACCCTAACCCTAACCCTAACCCTCACCATCACCCTAATCCTCACCTGTACCCTAACCCTAACCCTCACCCTAATCCTAAAGCTAACCCTTACCCTAAACCTAAACCTAACCCTCACCCTCACCCTAACCCTCACCCTTTCCATGACTCTCACACAAACCCATTTCCTCACCCTAACCCTGAGGTTCATTCAATCCCTAACCCTCACCTTAATGCTAACCATCACCTAACCTTAAATCTAACCCACACCCTCAACTTCACGGTAAGCCTAACTCTAATCCTAACCTTCAACCTAACCCGAACACTCACGATAACCCTAACCTTAACCCTCACCCTCTCCGTAATCTTAACCCTTGGCAAAAACCTCACCCTAACCGTCACCTAACCCTAACCCTCACACTAAACTTAACCCTCACCCTAACACACACCCTAACCCTAACACCAACCCTAACCCTCACACTAAACCTCACCCTAACTCTTACACTCACCCTAACCCTAACCCTAACCCTAACCATCAAACTAACCCTAACCCTAACCCTAACCATCACACTAACGTTAACCCTAACTCTAACCCTAAAATTCACCGTCAACATAACCATCACCCTAACCCAAACCCTCACACACACTCTAACCCTCACCCTCACCTGACCCTCACTCTCAACCTAACCCTCATCCACACCCTCACCATCACTCTAAACATCACATTAACACTAACCCTCACGTTATCCCTAACCCTCACCCCAACCGTCACCTAAACCCTCACCCTCACCCTGAGCCTATCACTAACCCTAACCCTAATCCTAAATCTAAAACTAAAACTCACACTCATCCTCAGCCTAACCCTAACCCTAACCTTAATCCTAACCATAGCCCTCACCCTCACCCTCACCCTAATTCTAACCCTAACCCTACTCCTCACCCTTAAGCTAAATCTAACCCTAAAACTAACCCTCACCTTAACCTTAAACCTCACGCAAACGATAACCCTAACCCTCACACTCACTATAACTCTCACCCTACACCTTACTCTAACCCTAACCCAAACCCTAACCCTCACCCTCACCCTCACACTAACCCTAACCCTCACACTAAGCTAACCCTCACCCTAACCCTAAACTTAACCCTCAGCCTACCACTCACCCTAACACTAACCTTAACCCTCTTACTGTAACTCTCACCCTAAACCTTACTCTAACCCTAACCCAAACCCTAACCCTCACCCTCACCCTCACACTAACCCTAACCCTCACACTAAGCTAACCCTCACCCTAACCCTAAACTTAACCCTCAGCCTAACACTCACCCTAACACTAACCCTAACCCTAATCCTGACCCTATCACTAACCCTAACCCTAAAACTCACCCTTCCCATTACCCTAACCCTAAACCTAATGCTCACCCAAACCCTCACCCTAACCCTCACCCTCACCCTATCCATAACCCTAACCCTAACCCAAACCCTAACCATAAACCTCACACTCACCCTCACCCTTAACCTATCCCTAAATATAACCCTAACCCTAACTATATATTTCAACCTAATCCTCACCCTCACCCTAACCCTAACCTTAACCTTAACCCTCACCTTAACCCACACCCTAAACCTAACGCTAACCCTAACCTCACCCTAAACCTCACCCTAAATGTACCCTCACCCTAACCGTAACCCTAACCCTAACCCTAATCCTCACACTAACCCTAACCCAAAACCCTAACCAATACCCTAACCATCACCCAAACCCTAACCCTAACCCTAACCATCACCCTAACGCTAAGCCTAGCCCTAAACCTAACCCTCACCTTCAACCTAACCATCACCCTAACCATAACCCTCACACACACCCTAACCTTCACCATAACATGAACCCTCACTCTCAACCTAACCAACATCCACACCATCACCCTCACTCTAAACATCACACTAACCCTAACCCTCACCCTAACCCTAAACCTAACTTGCACCCTAACCCGCACCTTCACCCTCACCCTCAACCTAAGCCTAACACTAAACCTAATCCTAATCCTAAATCTAACACTCACCCTCACCCTCACCCTCACCCTCAGCCTAACCCTAACCCTACACTTAATCCTAAACCTAGCCCTCACCCTCACCCTCACCCTAACTCTAACCCTAACCCTAACCCTAACCCTCACCGTAAACCTAACACTAAAATTAAACCTCACCCTAACCCTAAACCTCATGCAAAAGCTAACCTTACCCTAACCCTCACGCTAACCCTCACACTAACCCTTACTCTCACCCTAAAACTAACCCTAAACATCAACCTAACCCTAACCCTCACACTCACCCTAAATATCACACTAACCCTCACCCTAACCCTCACGCTAACCCTCAAACTAACCCTTACTCTCACCCTAAAACTAACCCTAAACATCAACCTAACCCTAACCCTCACACTCACCCTAAATATCACACTAACCCTCACCCTCACCCTAACCTTAAACCTAACCCTCACCCTAACCCTCACCCTCACCCTCACCCTCACCCTGAGCCTAACACTAACCCTAACCATAATCCTAAACCTAACACTCACCCTCACCCTCACCCTCAGCCCAACCCTAACCCTAAACCTAATCCTAACCGTAGTCCTCACCCTCACCCTCACCCTAATTTTAAACCTAAACCTAACCCTAACCTAACACTAACCCTAAATAAACCCTCATCCTAAGCCTAACACTAACACCCATCCTCACCCTAACCAAAACCGTAAACATCACCCTCACCCTAAACCTCACCCTAACCATAACCCTCACCCTCACCCTCACCTGAACACTCACACTAAACCTAACCCTCACGTTCATCTTAACCCTAACCCTAACCCTAACCCTCACCCCAAGCCTCACCCTAACCCTAATGCTCACCATATACCTGACCCTTCTCCTCACCGTAACCCTCATACTAAACCTAACCCTAACCATCACCGTAAACCTCACCCTAACCCTTAACCTCACCGTAACCCTCAACCTAACCCTCACCCTAACCCTCACACTAACGCTAATCCTCACCCTTAACCTAATCCTCACCCTAACCCTCACCCATACTCTAAACCTCCCCCTCCCCCTCACGCATTTCCTCAGCCTAACCCTCACCCTAAACCGATCGCTCACACAAACCATAACCCTCACCCTAACCCTTACAGTCACCCTAATCCAAACCCTAACCCTAACCCTCACACTAACTTTAACCCTCACCTTAACCGTAACACTAACCCCACGCTAACCCTCACCCTAACCCTAAACCTAACCCTAATCCTCACCTAACCCTAACCTAACCCTAACCTTCACCCTCACCCTAATCCACACCATCACCCTGACCCTCACCCTAACACTAACCCTAATCCTCACCCTCACCCTAAACCTCACTATAAACCTAACCCTAACTCTCACCCTCACCCTAGCCCTTACCGTAACCCTAACCCTAACCCTAACCCTCACCATCATACTTACCCACACCCCAGCCTAACTCTAACCCTAACCCTAATTCTAACCCTAACCCTCGCTCTCACCCGTACTCTAACCCTAACTCTAATCCTATCCCTCTCCCTCATCCTAACCCTAAGACTATCCCTAAACCTCACCTTAACCCTAACCCTTACCCTAACCCTAACCCTCACCCTCACTCTGACCCTAACCCTAACACTAAACTTAACCCTCACACTAAACCTCATCCTAACCCCAATGCTAACCTAACGCTCACCCTAAACCTCACCCTAACCCATGTCTTCACCCTAACCCTAACCCTAACCCTAACACTAATTCACCCTAACTCTAAAGTTCATCCTAACCTTAACCCTCACCCTCACCCTAACCCTAACCCTCACACTAAACCAAACCTCACCCTATCCCTAACCCTACCCTTCACCCTATCCCTCATTCTAACCCTAACCCTAACCCAAAACTCAACCTAACCCTAACGCTAACCCTAACCCTAAACCTCACCCTAACACTAACCTGCATGCTAACGCTAAACCTAACAATCAACCTCACCCTAAGCCTCATCCTAACCTTAGTCTCAGCCTAATCCTAACCCTAACCTTAACCCTCACACTAACCCTAATACTAAACCTCACCTTAACCCTCACTCTAACCCGCACCCTCACCCTAACACTCACCCTAACCCTAACCCTCACCCTACCAGTAAGCCTCACCCACACCCTAACCCTAACCCTCAAAGGAACCCAAACCCTCATCCTAAACATCACTCTCACCTTAACCGTCACCTGAACCCTAAACCTAACCCTCACCCTCATGATAACCCTCACCCTCACCCTCACCCTAACTCTAACCCGAACGCTAATCGTAACCCTTACTGTAAACCTAAATCTAAATCTAACCCTCACAATAACCCTAACACTATCCCTAACCTTCACCCTCAACCTAAAACTCACCCTAAATCTTACCCTCACCCTAACCCTAAACCAAACCCTAACCCTAATCTTAACAATAACCCTAACATTAAACCCCAACCTAAACCTCACCCTAAACCTAACCGTAACCCTAAACTTCCCCCAAACCCTCACCCTAAACCTAACCCTCACCCTCACCCTAACCCTCACCTTCACCCTAAACATCACCCTAACCCTAACCCTAACTCTAATGCTAACTCTAATCCTCACCCTCACCCTGACCCTAAGCCAAACACTAACTGTAAACTTAATCCTCGACCTAATGCTCTCTGTCACCCTCACTCTAACCGTAACCCCAAACCTAACCCTAACCCTCACCCTCACACTAACCCTAACCCTAACCCTAACCCTAACCCTCACCCTAACCCTAACCTTAAATCTAACCCTAACTCTCACCCTATCCCTCCCTAATCCTAACACTAACACTCACCCTAACCCTTACTCTCACTCTAAACCTCACTGTAACCCTAACCCTAGCCTCACCCTCACCCTCACCCTAGTCCTCAACCTAACCCTAAACCTACCCCTTACCTAATCCTCATCCTAACACTAAACCTAACCCTAACCCTCACCCTAACCCTAAACCTAACCCTATCCCTCATCTTCCCGCTAACCCTCAACCTAACCCTTACCCTCAACCTAACACTAACTCTAAACCTCACACTAACACTAAACCTCACCCTAACCCTAACACTAAACCTCACCCTAACAGTAACCTTCACCCTCACCCTCACCTTCATTCTCAGCCTCACCCTAACCCTAACCCTAATCCTAAACCTATCCCTCATGCTCACCCTAACTCTAACCCTAACCCTAACCCTCATCCTAACCCTCACCCTAAACCTAACCCTAACACTAACGTTCACCCTAACATAACCCTCACCCTGACCCTATCCCTAACCCTAACCATAACCCTAACACTAACCCTCACCTAACACCAACCCTAACCCCAATCCTAACACTAACTGTCACCCTCACCCTAACCCTCACCATCACCCTAACCCTCACCTGTACCCTAACCCTAACCCTCACCCTAATCCTAAAGCTAACCATTACCCTAAACCTAAACCTAACTCTCACCCTCACCCTAACCCGAACCCTTACCCTGACCCTCACCCAAACCCTTTTCCTCACCCGAACCTGATCCGTCCAGCAGGTCAGTTATTCGTTAGACTCGAGGAGGCACCTCCTAAGAACCATGGGGGTGAAAGAGAAATGAGACCAAGCGCATAAAGAAAAAGTCAGTCTGAGTCGCGTCAAAGTCTGTTTTATTAAAGTGAGGCAGGTTTTATATACCTGAAGGGACAGGGGAAGGGAAAGAATGAAAAAATTTTGCAGAAGCAAGGATGAGAAGTCCCGGGGTCAGGGATGGGTCACGCTTTTCCTTTGGCCGTTGTGCTATTCGTTCTAAGAAATATTTATGGTTAGCCAGGCGCCATTTGCTGAGTGCTGGAGATAAGAGAAATGTTTATGGTTAGTCAAATGTTTTCTGCTTAGGGCTGGAGGAATATTTATGGTTAGCCAAATGTAGTTTGCTTAGGGCTGGAGGAATCTTATCTTTCCATACACTTTCTTGGCTCCCAACAAATCCCCCTTTCTTATTTAGAAAATTGACCATCAATTGTTGGCTGCTCTTTTTAAGGGGGTGACAGAGGCTCTGTTCCTCTAAGGGCCCAGGGTTTTTTTCCGCTCCCGAGTGAGCATCCTCACTCGGGGAGGGGAGTTTTACAGGCCTTGGCATGTTTTTTGAGGAGACGGCTCTTGTTTATGCATGCCAACCGTTAAGCACCAGAGCTTGACACTCAGGGGTCTTGGGTTTTGGGATCTCGCGGATCCATCCCCCTGCAGTCTTACCTGCACCCTTGATTATAGCATTTCTTCTTCCTCCCATAGGTGCATCCTCCCCCAAGCAGAGGGGCCTATAGGAGGAGGGGCGAACCTGTCCCTTATGGCAATAGGTCTTGCCCGTTGAATGGTCAGAAGTTATGAATAAGAAGAAAGATTTTCTAAATAAGAAAAAGAAAAGGGGGGCTGTTTCCCACTGGAGCAAGTTCACGGCAAAGCACTAATTAAAAGCCTAGGGTAAATGCTCGATCTCAATGCCTTAGTCCGCCATATTGAGGTGATGGTGATGAACCTGTATGGGCTTAGAAGACCAGAGATTAATCTGTTATTTAATAAATTCAGTCAGGAAGGTCCAAGTCTGGAGTTCTAGCTGCATCTGTAAGAGAAAAGGCATCATCCTCGGGCGGAAGGTTTCCCCTGGGTTAAGCAAGCCATGCACCTGTTTTATCCACAAATTTTCCAAAGGTAGGTTATGAGAAAACATCCTATCTTAGGCTATATGGAGGGCCACCTTACCACTGGCTACATGCCTTGTTGAGCCAGCCTGTACAGCCTCTATATGTAGTGCTACCCAGGGTAAGCTTCATAATACTCCTGTCATTGGATGTTTTCTAGCTTTTTTAGGAATCATTAGGGAAGAAGTGTATGGAATTGCAGTCCTTCTCTAGAGGTGGCCGCGGTGTGCTCCGTGGGGTCCTCCCGAGTCTCTAAGCGATGATAATGCACCGAGATCCAATTTTTGGAAGAGCAGAATCTATTTGATCTTTTATAAAGCACTTAAGGTGCTGAAAAGCCCAAGGGCCAAAGGAAACAAGCAAAAGTAATCCAACAAGGGGACCCAGGAGGGGAAGAACATAGGTTAAAAGTCCCCCTCAAGCAGCCCAAATAGGGCGCTCAAAAAACTCGTGTCGCCGTCTTTCAATCTCCTCCTGATGTTTTTAAACTCGATCTCTTACAATGCCAGACTTATTGGCATAAAAACAGCACTTTTCCTGTAAAGTTAAGCAAATGCCACCTCTGTCAACAGTTAAAGATCTAAACCTTTGCGATTTTGTAAAACCACCTCAGCTAAGGAATGTAACTGATCCTGAAGATCTTTAACAGATTGATAAACTTTAGTAATAGCATCAGCTAATTGTTGTGAAAGCTTGGAGTATGAGGAGACAGCAGTGGCTAATCCTGCAGTCCCAGTGCCTAAAGCACCAGCCACTCCAAGTCCTTTCAGTAGGGGAATAAATTGTACCACCATTTTATGTCAGGGAACAAAATAATCAAAGTCAGGAATGGGTACTGGCTCATCTCCGGAAATCAAGTCAATGTCTGGGAGTAAAATAGCTGGAATACAGAGCCCTGTCCAATTTTGGGGAAGTATAGTGTAGGCCATATTATTGCCACAAACAAAAACCTGGCTCTGTTGTGAGATTAGGGAGGCAGAAACATTAATAACATTGTTGCACAGGGAAAAGGAGGATATCCCAGCATCAATGTCATGCTACCCTGGCAAGTTTATAACACTCTTTGCAATAAAACATTTAGCACGGATGATCAAACTGAGGTAGTCACTCTGGGAGGTAAGGGTTAGGGAATCTACAGTGTTACAGGCTTGTGATTGATTAACACTTGGCCTAGTCTGCTGGGCTGATCAAATGGCCCTTATCTTGAGCCCCCTAAATCTGCAATTTTTACACAGGAATGTGGAGGAACATACTCTTTGTTCCTTATCTTGGGTCCCATTTGGCCATTTGGGGAATTTACTTGTTAGCCCTTTATTTCCGATTACAGAGCTTGTCCCAGGGCCGACATCTAGACTCCGAAAGTTTTTATATATCTCCAGGGAGGGGAAGGGTCAGTCCTAGCGCAAGCAAGTTTACAGAAGCAAAACCAGCAGTTAGCAATTGTAAAATGTAACTCTAATTTTTAATCTTTTATTCCCTCTTTTTTCTTTGGGCTAATTTTAATCTTAAAATTTAGGGGGTTCTTATCTCAGTCGTAGGGGTGTCTCTATATTATCTTGTGGGGTGTCAGTTGTTCTCAATGCTTGGTATTTGGATCTCAGAACTAATAGACGGACTATGCTGATCTTTTTCTTTTACAAAAGACACCATTCTGTTAAGTATACAAGGTCTGATTGTAACAAAAGTAACAGTACCAGAGACCCTTACATTTTTTTCCACCAGTCCTGACTCGTGTATCGTAGTTAACTTAATTTTATACCAGCTTTACTTGTAAGTTCCAATTTGAAGACATACTCATACCATCTGCTATGTACTTAAATTTTTTGAGGATTGTCGTAAAGACAATCCTTACTTTTTAAATTTTCCCAATTCCCTTTCCAAGGCTTTCTTTACTACCTTTTTTTTTTTTTTTTTTTTTTTTTTTTTTTTTTTTTTTTTTTTTACAATTTCTTGAGCATCTTTGTGGCTGGAGTTTAAAAACTGCCCAATTTTCCTTTGGCTTGTGGAACCTTTATCTTAGAACAGCCTTAAGGCACCACTGTGATGTAGAAGCTTGCTAGATTTTAAGGCTAAGAGTATTACCTTCATTGATAATACACTCAGGTTATTACCATACCAGAGCCAAACTAGGCTGTGACCATAGAGTGGATTTTCAGTCACTATGCACTGAAGTGCCTAAGGCAAGCAAGCCAGTGATATTCTTGTCCCCAGTATCCACTGTGGGAATACAGAGGATTTTTGGATATCACCTAAAAGAATGTCCCATAAGATCTCAGATTTAGCAGCAGTCAACCAGGATGCAGACTCAGATGATGGAATCAGGCAGGAGTTCCTCCAGGTGGCTGTCAGGCCATCGTTGATCTTTACCCATCAGGGTATGCAGCAGCAGCAGCAGCAGCAGCAGCAGCAGCAGGGTCTCTCAGTGGCTCCAAGGGACTGTCACACCTCATGCTGGACTGTAAATTCCTACACAGACTGGTTAAGGGTACATTGCATAGGCTTGGCCGGCTTTGATGCTGCTGGTTTTTAAGATCTTTAAACAATAGCCCAGGACAATTTACCAAAATCGCAACTCTTTTTACTAACCAGATATTTTTGTAAATAGACACAGAAGGCTCAAAAGGCTTAGCCTTGTAGCCATCTCTGACAGATGCAGTCTCCACACCTTGAACACCTACAACAATTAACACTATTATTTATGCCTTTTTTTTCATCTATGTTGCCTCATTTCTCCAAAATTTCTGACTCTGGACCCTTGATCTTAAAAATGGGGGTAGAAGGGCGAAGGTCCATCTTCTGTAACTTCTTCAAGCTGACTTTAGGGGCGTTGATCTTACCTAGCCAGGAACCTATAACTTTAGCCTATTTTACAAAGAGGCTATCAGGGTTAGATGTTATTAAGAACAATGTTTAACTTTTCACAACTGCACAGACCTTTTCCCCGGCTACAGCAGTGTAGCTTGTTTAGCACTCTGGTTTGCAAAAGCATCTTCCTAGATGGCTTAGGAATGTGATCTCTAATGATCCCAAATAATGCCTAAGTTACCATTGCAGGCCTTTAGAAAGATATCAATAGAAACACACTTCCAGGTTTACAAACTTTTTCCTGAGCAGATGAACTTCATGTAACTAGTGTCAGCTCAATTAGAGCTGCCAATTAGACCTTTTTTGGCACATAAAGGAGTTGAGATTTAAACTATCCCCCACATTTTATAACATTAGCTTTTTATTACTATCACAGAGGACTGGCAAGTTGCTGTCCCTTACAAGGTAGATAGTCATGGACATTAGGCATGTTTACAAACTCTTCCCATGACCTCCCGGCTCTGTCCAGTTTTGAGGGGCCACAAAATGACTCTAGGTTCTGACATTTCTGCCATCCAAGCAGTGGCTTTACTGCCTCTGGATGCTCCTCCATTGCTTTTGTCCCAGGAGTGTCTTCTCTACACTGGGATAAATGCCTCATTGGCATTTCCTTTTAGCTGGTTGCTGGACTTGAACTCGGGGCCTGAGCACTGTCCCTCACCTCTACAGCTTAAGGCTAGCACTCTGCCACTTTGAGTCTCGAGCTTGGGGCTTGAGTACTGTCCCCTGACTTTTTAGTCCAGTGTTAGTACTCTGCTGGCTGAATAGAGGTGACAGTCTCACAGGAACGTTTTTTTGCCCGGGCTGGCTTTGAACATGTTTGCAGATCAATGAGTCTTACAAAAGGCCATTTTACTCCAATTAAAAGCAACAAGGTGGTCAACATAGAAGTGGATTTTAAGCATGCTCTTACCTGAAACTTATTAAGAGTCAAAGTGACATCAGACAACTTGTAAGAATCCTCTGTGCTTTGCTCTGGGCTTGCTGGAAACCTTAAAAACCTATAAGAGCAAACTAGAATAGAAATTATTTTGGTAATCCTAATTCTTTCTTTGTGCACTTTGAGGCAAATGTTAAGAACAATTTTACAGTTAATCTTTATATCCAAAAATCCATTTCTAATTTTTTTAAAACCTCTTATTAATCACCTTTACTATTTTATTCTTTAGTTTTTATTTGCATTTTGAAAAGATCCCTTGAAATCTTGAGGCCAAGTGTCACTCATTGCCTCTTGGTTGCTTGTTTTAAAACAGACACACATTAACATTTTTAAACTCAAATGACAATTTTTCCTTAATGCAAGAATTACAGTCACCATCACTATACCACGAGTCTAGACTTAACACCTTTATAACTTTTAAAAACATCCTAATTTGAGGGGGGACCAAGATGGCGACGGGGCAGTAGGGAAACGCCACAGCTCTCTCCAACCAAAAAGAGAGTTCGAGCTCCAACGCTTAATCTCCCCAAGAGACCGACAACAACAAAAAGACGAACACTCAGAGAAAAACCAGAGGCGGAGAATAACAAAAAAGAAACAGAGGAAAAGAAGAATTTCAGAAGAAAAGCGAAGACCCCTCCCCCAACCTTTACTGGCCGCGCGGCAGTGCGCCAAGCCGCCGGCCAGCCGGCCCGGCGGGGGCTGCGGGAGCCCCAAGCGACACAGCAGAGACACAGGGGGCCACTTTCAGATCACCAGGTACTGGTTTACAGAACAGCGGATCGCCAGGAACAGAGAAGCCTACCAGCCGGGAGTCTCCACGAGGATCCCACCCCCACCCCTCACTCTCCACCTGAGCAGAGAGGCTCCATCCCGCCAAAGCCGCTCGGCACCAGCAGCGCGCCTGCCCGATCGCGATCGCAACGACCCGGCACTCTCCACCCGAGCAGAGAGGTTCCATCCCGCCAAAACCGCCAGCAGCGCGCAAAGGGAACTTTCTGCAGACCACCCACCCGCCCGCCCGATCATGATCGCAACGACCCGGCGGGGCCACTTGGGCCCCAGAGGTACCTCGAAGAAGCTGTCTGAGCGGGGACACTCTTGACCCGACAGCTTCGACAGAGGCAGAGACAGAAAAGAATCACACAGAGCCACCACCGCCCAACCCAGCCCGGATTGCAACAACAACTGACGACCTACACCACACAGAAACAACCAGCTCCAGGGTGAGTACCCCACAGGGGAAGTGTATCCCTCAAGGGAGACCAGAGCTGGAGGGAATCCCCAGACCCTGACCTAGACTCCCTACCCCAACACCCGGACCACAGGACCCACTAAAACTGGGAACTGTTTGAGAGCTCCACCAGCCCGTGGAGCACACTCAGCTGGCCAGGCTAGAGCAAGAGCACCCCTGGAAGGGAGCTTAAATGCCCAAGCCAGGAACAGCGCCCCTGGGTCAAGACTACCAACAGTAGAAGAAATTTGAACTGTGTCCCCCAGGCTGTATAACCTAGGTGGTATACACATCAGCACAGGCCTAACGAGTGCGCTCCAGGCTGCATAACCTAGGTGGTATACACATCAGCACAGGCCTAACAAGCGCGCTCCAGGCTGGGGCCGGAACCAGGCCCGGGGATCCGGCGCCTGAACAACACAACCAACTCCTCCCAATTGAAGTAAAAAGCTGAGCATACGCCTCAACAGAGGGGAGAAAACCAGGAAACAACACTCCCCCGGGAAGCACGCCTGTGACAACAAAAGACCTGGAGGCCCAGGACAAGAGAAGCCCAAACCCCACCAAAACTCCACCCATATACCCTAGACTGGGAATTGGGCAACACAGGCTGCCAGCACCTGATAGTAAGCAGGAGCTCAGACTGTTAAGGCGGCTCAGCAATAGAGTGATAGTCTTGGATGTATGAGGCCCCGGATCTGATTCCTCAGCATCACAAAAGCAAAAAGGGTCAGAAGTGGTGCTGTGGCTCAAACGGTAGGGTGCCAGCCTTGAGCTGAAAAGCTGAGGGACAGCACCCAAACCTAGAGTTCAAGCCCACAACCAGCCCAAAACAAATAAACAAAAACACATCAGGAGCCCATAGCAGACTCCAGCATTTGGGAGAGTGCATCCAGAGCATCTGTTCTTCACAAGAGCACCCGTAGGAGCAAACACAAGCAGTCTAGGCTGCTCAACCCTTCCAAAGGCGGGAACTGTCAGCAATCTACAGCAGAGAGCTGAGAATCCTAAGTAAGTCAGAATAGCAGCTGGAAATAGGCTCCCAACAGAACCCAGATCAGGCACAGACTCTCTCTACCAATACAGAATCAGCAACCAAGCAAAGACAGACACACCAAAACAAAATTGAAGAGCAGTCTCCTGAACCTCCATGCGAAAATCACAGAGAAAAATCACAAGGTTTACTACCACCCAGGACAGCAAGCTCACCTCAAAAGCCAGCAGCCACACAGGGGAGAGCCCCAGTGGGAGCAAAGCAGGAATGGAAGACAAAGGCTACTTCCAAGGGTTGCTGGAGGCAATGACTCAAGAAATAAAGCGAGAAATTTATCAGAAATTGAAAGAGCACAAGGATGAACTATCCAAAGAGATACAGGGTATCAAACAAGAGATGTATGCAAAAATAGAAGCTGCACAAACCTCAATAAGAAGTGAGATAAACGCCAAATTAGAGGTAATGCATACCTCATTGAGAGGTGAGATCAGTACTCTGAGAACCAACATTGAATCCATAAAGGGATCCATTTCCTCCATGCAAACCACAATAGAAGCCACTGTCAACAGAGTGAATGAAATGGAAGGTCGAGTGTCAGATACAGAAGACAGAATACACCAACTGGACCAAAAAGTGACAGATATGGAAAAATTACTCAAATTAAACCAAAGGGATATTCAAGAGCAAGCAGATAATGCTAAAAAATTTAACCTTCGCATAATTGGAGTGGACGAAGGTGAGGAATTCCAGAGCAAGGGAATGCAACACCTATTTAACAAGATAATCAATGAAAATTTTCCCCACCTCAAAAACGACCATCTTAACTACATCACAAAAGCTTATCGAACACCCAACAAGCAAGACCCCAGGAGAAACACTTCTAGACACATTATAGTAAAAATGATAGATCTGAATAATAAGGAAACAATCCTGCATGCAGCAAAAATGAAGAAGGAGCTATACTACAATGGGAAAAAAATAAGAATTACTGCAGATCTCTCCACACAAACAATGAATGCAAGAAAAGCCTGGGAAAGCACCATACGAGCCCTGAGAGCCAATAACTGCCAACCCAGACTGATCTACCCGGCAAAGCTAGCATTCACATTTGATGGAGAACTGAAAACTTTTAATAGCAAAGAAAAACTAAATGAATACATAAACATTAAGCCAGCATTACAAAGAATTCTAAGAGGGGGGACACAACCTGAAGAAAGCAGCCAGGAACTGGGGCCTGCCCCAAACAGGCGTTACTCAAAGTCTAACTGAGCAAGCACAGGAGGAAAGGAAAAAAGAAAAACTTAGGAAAACGGAATGGCAGGGACAACAATGCATCTCTCTATACTTTCTCTTAATATAAATGGGCTGAATTCGCCAATTAAAAGAAAACGAACTGAGGACTGGATAAGAAAACAAGACCCATCCATCTGTTGCCTTCAGGAGACCCACCTCTCAGCCAAACATACAAACAAACTCAGAGTGAAGGGGTGGAAAAGGATCTACCAATCAAACGCCCCCAGTAAGAAAGCAGGTGTAGCTATCCTGATATCTGACAAAATAAACTTTTCATTAAAATCAGTACAGAAAGACAAGGACGGACACTACATATTAATAAAGGGAACAATCCAAGAGGAGGATATAACCATCATCAACTTATATGCCCCAAATATTGGTGCACCCAGATATGTCAAACAAATGCTCTCAAACTTACAGAATAAAATAGATCCCAATACGATAATACTAGGAGACTTTAACACACCACTCTCACCAAAGGACAGGTCTACCAACCAGAGGATTGGCAAAGAAGCTACCGAATTAAGAGAGGCCATACTTCAAGCGGAATTAACTGACATCTACCGAGTATTTCACCCTAAAACAACACAGTACACATTCTTCTCAGCAGCTCACGGAACTTTCTCCAAAATAGACCATATCATAGTTCATGCAAGGAACTTAAGCAAATACAAAGGGATCGACATAATCCCCTGTATCCTATCTGACCACAGTGGAATCAAGCTAGCTCTCAATAACAAAGCATACCGCAGAAATTTCTCCAATACATGGAAATTGAACAGCACACTCCTTAACAATGCCTGGATAACAGAAGAGATCAGAGAAGAAATAAAGCACTTCCTACAACTCAATGAAAATGAAAACACCTCACAAAGAAACTTGTGGGACACAGCAAAAGCAGTCCTGAGGGGCAAATTTATTGCCCTCAGTGCCCACATCAAGAGAATGGAGACAGACCAAGTAAATAACCTCATGTTGCAATTAAAACAGCTAGAAAAACAGGAAAAAATGGAACCTAAAGCTACTAGAAGAAGCCAGATAACCAAATTAAAAGCAGAGATTAACCAATTAGAAAATCAGAAAACCATAACCAAAATAAACCAAACAAAAAGCTGGTTCTTTGAAAAAATAAACAAAATTGATGGCCCATTGGCTAGATTAATTAAAAAAAGAAGAGAGGAAACCCATATTAATAGGATTAGGGATGCCACGGGAAACATCACCACACGTACCCAAGATATCCAAACAATTCTAACAGACTACTTTCAAAAGCTATACTCTCTAAAGGAAGAAAATCGGGCAGAAATGGATGCATTTTTAGAGAAATACAAGTTGCCCAAACTGAGCAAAGAAGAAGTTAACCAATTAAATAAGCCAATATCCTATAATGAGATACAGGAAGCTATCAAAAGTCTTCCAACAAAAAAAAGCCCAGGACCAGATGGATTCACAGCAGAATTCTATAAGACCTTTAAACAAGAACTAATACCCATACTCCTCAAGCTCTTCAGAGAAACAGAGAAGGAAGGAGCTATCCCAAACTCATTCTACGAAGCCAATATCACACTCATCCCCAAACCAGGCAAAGACCCAACCAAAAAGGAGAATTACAGGCCAATCTCCTTGATGAACACAGATGCAAAGATCCTTAACAAGATTCTAGCTAACAGAATCCAGAAACACATAAAAAAAATAATTCACTATGACCAGGTAGGCTTCATCCCAGAGACACAGGGATGGTTTAACATACGTAAGTCAATAAATGTAATCCAACATATCAACAGAGCCAAGGTCAAGAATCACATGATTATCGCTACAGATGCAGAAAAGGCCTTTGACAAAATTCAACATTCATTCATGCTAAAAGCTCTGGAGAAAATAGGAATAGAAGGAACATTTCTAAAAACAATAAAAGCCATTTATGACAGACCAATAGCCAATATTATACTTAATGGGGAAAAGCTACAACCAATTCTCCTAAAATCAGGAACAAGGCAAGGATGCCCACTGTCTCCACTCCTCTTCAATATAGTCCTAGAACCCTTAGCCAGGGCAATAAGGCAAGAAAAAGATATTAAAGGGATCCTCATAGGAAAAGAAGAAGTTAAACTATCCCTTTTTGCAGACGACATGATACTATACCTCCACGATCCCAAAAACTCCATCCCCAAACTCTTAGAAATCATAAATCACTTTGGCAAAATAGCAGGATACAAAATAAACCCACAAAAATCAGTTGCCTTCCTATACACTGATAATGTACAGGAAGAGAGGGAAATAAAGGGAGCAACCCCATTCACAATAACCTCCCGAAAAATAAAATATTTAGGAATTAACCTAACCAAAGATGTAAAAGAACTATTTAATGAGAACTATAAAAAGTTAAAGAAAGAAATTGCAGAAGACACTAGGAAATGGAAAGACCTCCCATGCTCCTGGATAGGCCGACTTAATATAGTAAAGATGGTAATACTTCCAAAACTAATATACAAATTCAACGCAATTCCTATTAAAATCCCAATGACGTACATCACTGAAATACAGAAAACAGTCCAAAAATTCATATGGAACAACAAAAGACCTAGAATAGCCAAAACAATTCTAGGGGATAAAGACAATATGGGAGGGCTATCCATGCCGAACTTCAAACTCTACTACAGAGCTATAATAACAAAGACAGCATGGTACTGGCACAAAAACAGACCCGAAGACCAATGGAACAGAATAGAAGATCCAGAAATAAATCCACAGGCCTACAGCCAGCTGATATTCGACAAAGGAGCCAAAGACATACAATGGAAGAAACACAGCCTCTTCAACCGCTGGTGCTGGGAAAACTGGGCAGCCACATGCAGAAAACTAGAAGTGGACCCCAGCCTATCACCATGCACCAACATCAACTCAAAATGGATTAAAGACCTTAACATTAAACCTGAATCTCTGAAACTACTGCAGGACAGAGTAGGAGAGACACTTGAACTAATAGGCACAGGAAGGAACTTCCTGAACAGAGTCCCAGGGTCACAACAAATTGGAGAGAGACTCGACAAATGGGACTACCTTAAAATAAAAAGCTTCTGCACAGATAAAGCTATCGCAACCAAGCTAGAAAGACAACCAACTAATTGGGAAAAAATATTTACCAGCAATATATCAGACAAGGGGTTAACATCCTGTATATACAGGGAACTCAAGAAACTAATCCCTCCCAAACCCAACACACCAATTACTAAATGGGCAAGGGAACTAAAGAGGGACTTCTCAAATGAAGAAATAAAAATGGCAAAGAAACACATGAGGAAATGTTCATCATCCCTGGTGGTGAAGGAAATGCAAATAAAGACAACCCTGAGATACCACCTTACCCCAGTCAGAATGTCCCACATCCACAAATCAGCCAACGACAAATGCTGGAGGGGATGTGGAGAACGAGGAACGCTATTACACTGCTGGTGGGAATGTACACTCATACAACCACTTTGGAAAGCAGTCTGGAGGGTCCTTAGAAAGCTAAAGATTGACCTCCCTTACGACCCAGTCATACCACTTCTAGGCATCTACCCTGAACAACAGGAACCAATATACAAGGACACGTGCACCTCCATGTTTATTGCAGCACTGTTCGCAATAGCTAGGATATGGAAACAACCTAGATGCCCCACCACAGATGAATGGATCCAAAAATTGTGGTATCTATACACAATGGAATATTATGCAGCCATTAGAAATGACAAAATAATGGCATTTGCAGGGAAATGGATGGAGCTAGAAGGAATCATGTTGAGCGAGGTAAGCCAAGAACGAAGAGACAAACAGTACATGGTCTCCCTGATAAGTGGATGATGAATCCAAAATGTTAGGTGATATGACAAAACTAACAGGACTTAAGAAACAAAGAACTCCCACTCATCTGGTTGAACCACTACTAAATATCCCCATGCTGCTGATCACATATATGGTATATAACATATGAGCACCGTTATATATTACAGACTGTGATAGACAATTTGCTCCAGGAAAGTTAGAATGAACTTGTGACTTTAAATGAGCATCATTATTCCACAATACTGTGAATTTCCGGAAATTAAGTAATCACTTAATCACGATCAAAAAAAAAAAAAAAAAAAAAAGAACCTTGGGGAAGGGAGGGAGGGAGGGGATGGTAGGGGGAAAACAATGGAGGGGGTAACAATGTTCAAGAGGAAGTGGAAGTGTACTCATTACCTCACTCATGTAACTGTAACCCTCTGTATAGTATCTCTACAATAAAAAAAATTAAAAAAAAAAAAAAAAAAAAAAAAAAACATCCTAATTGTAGAACATAATTGAAAGTAAGCCACATTATATAAATAACTTTTTAACCCTCTTTTTAATGCCTTCCTAATTTTAATGTTAACACATCCAAGGGGAAGTTTTAGCAATACTAATCAGATCATCACATCACTCATTTTAACCACCATGTTTTCAGTGTCTATCTGCAGAGAAAAGAGAGAACAAAGATGGGCCACTCAGCCCCTTCTATGGAATGGGCACACACCCAATCCGACTCGTTAGGGTTAGATGAACTGAGTTTGTTCCAGCTTGCCCTCTTTCACCATGCGTGGACTCCTCCCAGGACCTGTCCCACCATGCATGACCAGCTGAATTGCCCTTGTGCTTGTTCACCCCTTACCCCTTAAGGTCTTCTGTTGGTTTTTAAGTTTTCCCTTTTTTTATCTCTTGGTTCTCGAATGAAATACACAGTTTTAGATAGAACAAGTAACATCTTTGACAGTGTTAAACTAAGCTTTACATTTAAATTTTTAATATTTATCCCCAAATTTTAGCCAAAGGAAGTAGATCCCAAACAGCCAATGCATTTTTGTTAAGCCAGATAACTTGGTTACAGTATAAACAGTCTTATGCATTTTAAAACATTATTCTTTTAAAATACCAGATTTTCTAATTTGCAAATTAAAGAATCATTACAAAGCCATTTAAAACAATGCGAAGATTTTTTTGTCAATGTCCAAACCTCATAACTTTTTGAATTTTAAATTTAAACTCACCCAATTGTTACAGCATGATGACAATTTTTATCTTTGAACATGTTTACAGACACACACAAAACACTCACACAGATCTTAAAGCACGCAAAAATCAAAATCAGTTGTACGTACACCTTTTAAAGGTTTTAAACAAAAATTTAAGACAGTATTTCTTTTAAACCAGGTACCTTTGTTGGGCTTCATTTTCCCAGAGCTTGCTTATCTAGTAAGACAATTCCCTAATTAGTCTTTTGAATCTCTGTGCTATTCTCATTCAGAAAGCTTAATCCAGAGTCTGCTGAGTGAGCTTGTCACACTCACCCAAGTCTTCCCTACCTCAGAAAACATAAAACGAACACACACACTAAACAGGACAAACAAGTGGCCACAAAGACAAAATCAGGTCTCAGTCAATGGGGCGACATCTCACCACCATTCACTTACCAGGGGACTCAACACCCCTACTCACCTCCGGTGGATTTTTTCTCTTAGATTCCTGCAGACGTTGACCCAGGGGCCTTCCAAGGTGGAGGAGAATTCCCAGTCATGGCAAGGGAAAAGAAAAATCCCTAGCGGCCATCCCCTCAGACTGACAGGTTCTCCCCCACCCTCAGACCCCCTGAACCAAGGCCTAAGGCTGAGATCTAACTGGGGCCACTCGCAGGTGGTCAGTGGAAATTTCATAATTGACAAACAAGCAAGTTCCTAAAACCTGACAATCTGGGCTCGAGCTGTAACTTTTTTCCAGTGATCTAAAGTCAGACTTAAGGGGGTTGTTAGTTGCCGCCCCTTCCCTTTAAGGACAACAAGACAGACAACAGAGACAATTAACACTGAACAGAAACAGAGGAAACCAGACAGGCTCTGTGAGGCAGTCGAAGGACTGCAAACAGAAAAAGCAACTTCAGATGGGAGTGGCCATCTGAACATGTTTTTGTTTATGATAGCCTGAGCCTCTGCCTTATCTATAAATTCAGCCTTCCAGGTTAAATATTGATCTCTGGTCAGGACCGATTGTACAATCTTATTCCATTCATGAGGCAGCAGGAATCCTCCGTTAAAATAAATAAGCGGGCACCATCTCTTCCCTTTTCTACCTCTTTTAAAATGTCCCTGATAATCCCATAAAAACTAAAAAAGGCCTCGGGAATTTCTTCTCCTTTAGCCGCTAAATCATTAATAATTTTCCCTACTTTACTCCAGGTAAGGGGATGAATATCGGGGCCACTCAAAATTAGCCAAGGACATTTTTCCCAACAAAACAAAAAATTTTTACAAGATCCTTTCTTTTTACTCTTATTCCTCTCTCCCTAAGAGCTTCCTTCATTTCCTTTATAAATAAAGCCTGCTTTTCCCATGGTTGATTGAAAGGCAAACTTACCTCAAGACTTCCCATGGTGCACGAGTGATGCAATGTGGGCATCTCTACCCTGAAATGATTGGGGATCCCCAACTCCAGCGCCGTCAGGTAGGTCACCGCGCCTCGAGCCCCATGTTGGGCGCCACTAGACCCGTCCAGCAGGTTCAGTTATTTGTTTGACTCGAGGAGGCACTTCCTAAGAACCATGGGGGTGAAAGAGAAATGAGACCAAGTGTATAAAGAAAGACAAAGTAAGTCTGAGTCGCGTCAAGGTCAGCTTTATTAAAGTAAGGCAGGTTTTATATACCTGTAGGGACAGGGGAAGGGAAAGAATGAAAAAACTTTGCAGAAGCAAGGGTGAGAAGTCCCGGGGTCAGGGATGGGTCACGCTTTTCCTTTGGCCGTTGTGCTAGTCGTTCTAAGAAATATTTATGGTTAGACAGGCGCCATTTGCAGAGGGCTGGAGATAAGAGAAATGTTTATGGTTAGTCAAATGTTTTCTGCTTAGGACTGGAGGAATATTTATGGTTAGCCAAATGTAGTTTGCTTAGGACTGGAGGAATCTTATCTTTCCATACATTTTCATGGCTCTCAACAATAACCTAAGGCTCACTCAAACCCTAACCCTCACCTTAACACTAACCCTCACCTAACCCTAAATCTAACCCACACCCTCATCCTCACCCTAAGCCTAAATCTAATCCTAAACTTCACCCTAACCCTAACCCTCACAGTAACCCTAACCCTAACCCTCACCCTCACCATAATCCTAACCCTAGCCGAAACCCGCAACCTAACCGTCACCCTCACCCTAACCCTACCACTAAACTTAACCCTCACCCTAACACACACCCTAACATTAACGCCAAACCTAACCCTCACCCTAAACCTCACCCTAACAGTTACACTCACCCTAACCCTAACCCTAACCCTAACCATAAAACTAACCCTAACCATAACCATAACCATCACCCTAAAGATTACCCTAACTCTAACCCTAACCCTCACCGTCAACATAACCATCACCCTAACCCAAACACTCACACACACCCTAACGCTCACCTTCACCTGACCCCTCACTCTCAACCTAACCCTCATCCACACCCTCACCCTCACTCTACACATCACACTAACCCTCACCCTCACCCTAATCCTAACCCTAACAATCAACTAAACCCTCACCATCACCCTAAGCCTAACACTAACCCTAACCCTAATCCTAAATCTAAAACTAAAACTCACCCTCACCCTCAGCCTAACCCTAAACTTCATCCTAACTCTAGCCCTCACCCTCACCCTCACCCTCAGCCTAACACTAATCTTAACCCGAAACCTAGCCCTCACCCTCACCCTCACCGTAATTCTAACCCTAACCCTAACCCTACCCCTCATACTTAAGCTAACTCTAACACTAAATCTAACACTCACCCTAAACCTAAACCTCACGCAAATGCTAACCCTAACCCTCACACTCACTGTAACCCTCATTCTAACCCTTACTCTAATCCTAACCCAAACCCTAACCCTAAACCTCACCCTCACCTTAACCCTAACCCTCGAACTAAGCTAACCCTCACTCTAAACCTAAACTTAACCCTCAGCCAAACACTCACCCTAACCCTAAACCTAACCATAATCCTCACCCTATCACTAACCCTAACCCTAAAACTCACCCTACCCATTACCCTAACCCTAAACATAATGCTCACCCTAAACCTCACCCTATCCCTCACCCTCACCCTAACCCTAACCCACACCCTAACCCTAAACCTCACACTAACCCTAACCCTAACCCTCACCCTCACACTTAACGTAACCCTAACCCTAACCCTAACCCTATACCTCACCCTAATAGTCACCCTCACCCTAACCCTAACACTAACCTTAGCCCTCACCCTAACCCACACCCTAAACCTAACGCTAACCCCAACCTCACCCCAAACCTCACCCTAAACGTACCCTCACCCTAACCGTAACCGTAACCCTGACCCTAATCCTCACACTAACCCTAACCCAAAACCCTAACCTGTACCCTAACCATCACCTTTACCGTAACACTAACCCTAATGCTAAGCCTAGCCCTAAACCTAAACCTCACCATCAACCTAAACATCACCCTAACCATAAACCTCACACACACCCTAACCTTCACCATAACCTGAACCCTCACTCTCACCCTATCAGACATCCACACCCTCACCCTCACTCTAAACATCACACTAACCCTAACCCTCACCCTAACCCTAAACCTAATCTGCACCCTAACCCGCACCTTCACCCTCACCCTCACCCTAAGCCTAACACTAAACCTAACCCGAATCCTAAATCTAACAATCACACTCACCCTCAATCTCAGTCTAACCTTAACCCTACACTTAATTCTAACCCTAGCCCTCACCCTCACCCTCACCCTAACTCTAAACCTAACCCTAACCCTAACCCTTACCATAAACCTAACACTAAACCTAATCGGCAACCTAACCCTAAACCTCACGCAAAAGCTAACCCTACACTCACCCTCACGCTAACCCTCACACTAACCCTTACTCTCACCCAAACCCTAACCCTAAACATCACCCTAACCTTAACCCTCACTTTCACCCTAAACATCACACTAACCCTAACCCTCACCCTAACCCTAAACCTAAACCTCACCCTAACAATCACCCCCACCCTCACCCTGAGCCTAACACTAACCCTAACCCTAATCCTAAACCTAACACTCACCCTCACCCTCACCCTCAGCCTAACCCTAAATCTAACACTAACCTAACACAAACCCTAAACCAAAACCAAATCCTAAGCCTAACACTAACACTCACCCTTACCCTACCCCTAACCCTAACCATCACCCTCACTCTAACCCTCAACCTAAACCTTACCCTCAACACAAATATATCCCTAACACTAACCCTCATACTACACCTAACCCTCACACTAAGCCTAACCCTAACCCTCACCCTAACCCTCATCCTGACCCTAAGCCTAACCCTCAACCTAACAATAACCCTAACCCTAAACCTAAACCTCACCCTAAAACTAACCCTCATGCTAACGCTAACCCTAAACCTCCCCCTCAAACTAAACTTCACCTTAACCCTTACTGTCAACCTAACCCTAACCCTAAACCTAACCTTCACACTAACCCTAAGCCTAACCCTAACCGTAACCCTTACTTTAACCCTCACTCTAACCCTCACCATCACCCTAACCCTCAACCTAACCGTAAGCCTCACGCACACCCTAAACCTAACCCTCACCCGAACGCATACACTCACCCTAAACATCACCATCAGGCTAACTCTCACCCTAACCCTAAACCTAACCCTCACTCTCACGCTAACCCTCACCCTCACCCTCACCCTAACTCTAAACCTAACTCTAACCGTAGCTCTTACCTTAAACAAAACTCTAAACCTAAACCTCACCCTAACCCTAAGCCTAACCCTAAACTTCACCCTCACACTACACCTCACCCTAACCCGTACCCTCACCCTAACACTAAACCTAACCCTAAACCTAACCTTCACACTAACCCTAACTGTAAACCTCAACCTAACCCTCACCCTAAACCTAAATTTAACCCTCACCCTTACCCTAACCCTCACCATAACCCTAACCGTAATTCTTACCCTCACCTTAGCCCTCACCCCAGCACTAACCCTAAGCCTCTCCCTAACCCTAACCCTCACCGTCACACTAACCCTCACTCTAACCTCACCCTAACCCTTAACCTCAACCTAACCCTAAACCTAACCCTAACCCTCACACAAACCCTAACCCTCACCATAATACTAAACCGACCCCTCAGCCTATCTCTCATTCTAATCATAACCCTAACCCTAAACTTGAACCTAACCGAAACCCTAACCCTAACCCTCATCCTAACCCTAACCCTCACCCTCAGGCTAATCCTCACCCTCACCTTCACCCTAACTCTAATCCTAACTCTAACCATAACCCTTACCTCAAACCTAACTCTAAACCTAAACCTCACCCTAACCCTAAGGCTAAACCTAAACTAGACACTCACCCTACACCTCACCCTAATCCGTACACTCACCTTAACCATAAACCTAACACTAATCCTAATCTTCAAACTAACCCTAACTAAACTTCAACCTAATCCTCATCCTAAGCCTTACCCTACCCCTCACACTAACCCTTATCCTAAACCTAACCCTCACCCTCATCCTAACTCTCACCATAACCCTAATCCTAATTCTCACCCTAACCCTAGCCCTCACCCTAACACTCACCCTAAGCCTCACCCTCACCCTAAACCTAACCATCACACTAACCCTCACTCTAACCTCACCCTAAACCTTACCCTCAACCTAACCCAAGCCCTAACCCTAACCCTCACACTAACCCTAAACCTCACCCTAACCCTAACCCGACCCCTCAGCCTACCTCTCAAGCTAATCATAACCCTAATCCTAACCCTCAACCTAACCCTAACCATAACCCTCATCCTAACCCTAACCCTCATCCTCACACTTACCCTCACCCTCAGCCTAACCCTACCCTAATCTGAACCCTGACCCTAACCCGTACCTTCAACCTCACCCTAACTCTAACACTAACCCTAATCCTAACCCTCACCCTCAACCTCACCCTCACCCTAACCCTATCCCAAAAGCTCATCCTAAACCTAAACCTCACCCTAACCTTAACCCTAACCCTCACCCTCACCCTAACCCTAACACTAAACCTAACCCTCACCCTAACTCTCACCATAACCCTAACGCTAATTAACTCTCACCCTAAACCTCACCCTAACCCTTACCCTCACCCTAACCCTCACCGTAACCCTAAACCTAATCCTCACAATAACCCTAAACCTAAAACTAATCCAACCCATAAACCTCACCCTAACCCTCACCCTAACCCTAACCCTAACCCTAAACCTCACCCTAAATCTAACTGTAACACTCACTCTCACTCTCACCCTCAGCCTAAACCTAAACCTAAACCTAATGCTAACCCTAGCCCTCACTCTCACCCTCACCCTAACTCTAACACTAACCCTAACCCTAACCCTCACCCTCAACCTAAACCTAAAACTAACACTCACCCAAACCCTAACACTCACGCTAACGCCAACCCTAACACTTACCCTCACCTTAGCCCTCACCCAAACCCTTACTCTCACCATAACCCTAACCCTAAACATAACCCTAACCCTAACCCTCACCATCAAGCTAACCCTCAACGTTACTCGAAACCTCACTCTCACCCTAAACCTCACCATCACCCTAAACATCACACTAACGCTAACCCTAACCCTCACGCTCAGCTTAAAACTAAACCTAACCCTAACCGTCACCCTCACACTCACCTTAAACCTAATACTAAAACAAACCCTCACCCTTACCCTCACCCTCACACTCACCCTAACACTAACCCTAACAATAACACTGACCCTCACCCTCACCCTTTTCCTCACCCTAACCCTAACCCTAACCCTAATGCTCACACAAACCCTAACCCTCACCCTAAGCCTTACCCTCAACCTAAACCTAACCCTAACCCTCATTACTAACCCTAACTCTCATCCTAACCCTAACCCTATCCCGCACCCTAACACTCAGCCTAACCCTAACCCTAACACTAATTCAAACCCTATCCCTAATCCTAACCCTAACCCTCACCTTATCCTTAACTATTATGCTAACCATCACCCTAAACCTCACCCTAACCCTAATCCTAAACCTAATCCTCACCCTCAGCCTAACCCTAACCTTAACCCTAATACTAACCCTACACTCACCCTCAGCGAACCCTAAAACTAACCCTAACACTAAAGCTCAAGGTCAAGCTCAGCCTAACCCTAACCCTAACACTAACCCTAACCCTATCCCTCACCCTCACCCTCAGCCTTACCCTCAGTCTGACCCTCACCCTCACCCTAAACCGAAAACTAACCCTTAGCCTCACCCTAGGCCTAACCCTCACCCTAACCTTCACCCTAATCCTCAACCTTACCCTCACCCTAACCCTAACCCTAACCCTCACCCTAACCCTCTTCCTATCACTAATGCTAACCCTACCCTCACCCTAACCCTAACCCTCACCCTAACTCTTACCCTCAACCTAATATTAACCCTAACCCTAACACTAACCCTCAAACTAAATCTATCCTTCACCCTAACCCAAACCCTACCCCTCAGCCTAAACCTCACCCTTACCCTAACCTTAAACATACTCCTCACCTTATCCCTAACCCTAACCCTAACCCTCACCCTTAACTTAAATCTAACCATAACAATAACCCTAACCCTAACCCTCACCCTAACCCTAACACTAACCCTAACCCTCAGCGTAAACCTAACCCTTATCCTCACCCTCACCTTAAACCTCACCCTAACCCCAACGCTAAACCTTACCCTCACGCTCACCCTAAAACTCACCATAAACCTTAACCTCAACCTAACTCTAACCCTAACCCTAACCTTAAACCTCACACTAACCCTATCTCTAACCCTAACCCTAATACTCACCCTAACCCTCACCCTAACCCTAACCCTAACCATACCACTCACCCTAACGCTAGCCCTAACCCTAACCCTCACCCTCACCCTAACCCTCACAGTCACCTTAACCCTCACCCTAACCCTAAACCTCACCCACAACCTAAACCTCACCCACACCTGAAGAACCACACTCACCCTAAACCTCACCTTCACCCTAAATATCACACTAACCCTAAACCTCACCGTCATCCAAACCCTAACCGTAACCCTAACCCTCATACTAAGCCTCACGCTAACCCTAAAGCTCACCATAAACCTCCCTTCCCCTGAACGTAACCATCATCCTAACCCTAACCCTAATCCTCACCATAAACCTCACAGTAACACTTCCCGTCACCCTCACCCTAAACCTAACCCTCACCCTAAACCTAACCCTCAACCACACCCTAACCCTAACCCTCCCCTGAACACTCACACTCACCCTAACCCTCAGTTTCAATCTAAATATCACACTAACTCTAAACCTCACCCTCATCCTAAACCTAACCCTAACCCTAACCCTCACCCTAAGCCTAAGCCAACCTTAACGCTCACCATAAACCTCCCTTCCCCTCACCGTAATCCTCATCCTAAAACTAACCCTAACCCTCACCGTAAACCTAACCCTAACCCTTAACCTCATCCTCACCTTCACGCTAAACCTAACCGTAACCCTCACCCTAAACCTGACCCTCACCCTCACATTAACCCTAACACTCACCCACACCCTAACCCTCACCCTCACCCTAAATATCACACTAAACCTAACCCTCACGTTCATCTTAACCCTAACCCTAACACTAACCCTCACCCTAAGCCTCACCCTAAACCTAACGCTCACCATAAACCTGACCCTTCCCCTCACCGTAACCCTCATACTAACCCTAACCCTAACCCTCACCGTAAACCTCACCCTAACACTTACCCTCACCATAACCCTCAACCTAACCCTCAAACTAACCCTAATATACACCCTTACCCTAATACTCACCCTAACCCTCACCCTGACTGTAACCCTCACACTCCCCCTAACCCTCACCCTAACCCTTTTCCTCACCCTCACCCAAACCCTAACCCAATCGCTCACACAAACCATAACCCTCACCCTAAACCTTACAGTCACCCTAACCCTAACCCTAACCCTAACACTCACACTAACTTTAACCCTCACCCTAACCCTAAACCTAACACTAATCCTCACCCTATCCCTAAACCTAAGCCTAACCCTCACACTCAACATAACCACACCGTTACACTGACCTTCATCTTAACACTAAACCTAACCCTCACCCTCACCCTGACCTTCAAGGTAAACCTAACCCTAACTCTCACCCTCAACCTAGCCCTTACCGTAACCCTAACCCTAACCCTTATCCTAACCCAAACCCTCACCATCACACTTACCCTCACCCCCAGCCTAACTCTAAACCTAACCCTAATCCTAACCCTAACCCTCACTCTCACCCGAACTCTAACCCTAACCCTTATCCTAACCCTCACCCTCACCCTAACCCTAAGACTATTCCTAAACCTCACCTTACCCCTAACCCTTACCCTAACCCTAACCCTAACCCTCACTCTGACCCTAACCCTAACACTAAAACTAACCCTCACACTAAACCTCATCCTAACCCTAACGCTAACCTAATGCTCACACTAAACCTCACCCTAACCCACATCTTCACTCTAACCCTAAGACTAAGTTTCACCCTAACCCTAAAGTTCATCCTAACCCTAACCCTCCCCCTCCCCCTAACCCTAACACTCACACTAAACCTAAACCTCACCCTAACCATAACCCTACCCCTCACCCTACCCCTCATCCTAACCCTAACCCTAAACCTAAACCTCAACCTAACCCTAACGCTAACCCTAACCCTTACCCTAAAACTCACCCTAACACTTACCTGCACGCTAACGCTAACCATAATCCTCACCCTCACCCTCACCCTTACTCTAAACCTAACTCTAACCATCACCCTTACCTTAAACCTAAATATAAATCTAACCCTCACAATAAGCCTAACGCTAATCCAAACCTTCACCCTCAACCTAAAACTCACCCTAAATCTTACCCTCACCCTAACTCTCAAACTAACACTAACCCTAATCTTAACAATAACCCTAACATTAAACCCAACTTAAACCTCACACTAAACCTAACTGTAACCATAAACTTCACCCAAAATCATCACCCGAACCCTAACCCTCATCCACACCCTAAAGCTCACTCTCACCCTAACCCTCACCCTCATCCTAACCCTCACCATAACCCTCACCCTAACCCTCACCCTTACCCTAAACATCACCCTAAACCTAACCCTAATCCTAATGATAACCCTAATCCTCACCCTCACCCTGACCCGAAGACTAACATAACCCTAAACTTAATCCTAAACCTAACGCTCTCTCTCACCCTCACCCTAACTGTAACCCTAAACCTAACCCTAATCCTAACCCTCACTCTCACCATAACCCTAACCCTAACCCTAACCCTCACCCTAACCCTAACCCTAACACTCACCCTTACCCTAAACCTCACCCTAAACCTGACGCAAACCCTAATCCTAATACTCACCCAACCCTAACCCTAAAACTAACCCTAACTCTCACCCTATCCCTCACCCTAATCTTAACCCTAACACTCACTCTAACCCTTACTATCACCCTACCCCTCACCGTAACTCTAACCCTAGCCTCACCCTCACCCTCACCCTAGATCTCAACCTACCTCTAAACCTACCTCTCAACTAATCCTCATCCTAACACTAAACCTAACCCTAACCCTAACCCTAACTCTCATCCTCCCCCTAACCCTCAACCTAGCCCTTACCCTCAACCTAACCCTAACACTAAAACTAACTCTAAAACTTACACTAAACCTAAACCTCACCCAAACCCTAACCTTCACCCTCACCCTCACCTTCATTCTCAGCCTCACCCTAACCCTAACCCTAATCCTAAACCTATCCCTCACCCTCAACCTAACTCTAACCATAACCCTAAACCTCGTCCTCACCCTCATACTAAACCTAACCCTAACACTACCGTTCAACCTAACACTAACCCTCTCCCTGACCCTAACCCTAACACTAACCCTAACCCTAACACTACCCCTCACCTAACACTAACCCTAACCCCATCCCTAACCCTAACCGTCAACCTCACCCTAACAATAACCATAACACTCACCCTAACCCTAACCCTCACCTGTACCCTAACCCTAACCATCACACTAATCCTAAAGCTAACCCTGACCCTAAACCTAAACCAAACCCTCACCCTCACCCTAACCCTTTTCCTCACCGTAAACCTAAGGCTCACTCAAACCCTAACCCTCACCTTAACACTAACCCTCACCTAACCCTAAATCTAACCCACAACCTAAGCCTAACACTAATCCTAACCTTCACCCTAACCCTAACCCTCACGGTAACCCTAACCCTAACCCTCACCCTCACCCTAATGCTAACCCTAGCAGAAAACCTCACCCTAATAGTCACCCTCACCCTAACCCTAACACTAACCTTAACACTCACACTAACACTCACCTATCCCTAAAGTTAACCCTAAACCTCATCCTAACCCTTACACTCACCTAACCCTAACCCTAACCCTAACCATCAACCTAACCCTAACTCTAACCCTAACCATCACCCTAACGATAATCCTAACTCTAACCCTAAACCTCATTGTAAACCTAACCATCACCTAACCCAAACCCTCACACACACCCTAAACCTCACCCTCACCTGACCCCTCCCTCTCAACCTAACTCTCATCCACAACTTCACCCTGACTCTAAACATCACACTAACCCTAACACTCACAGTAACCCTAACCCTCACCCTAACCCTCACCTTCACCCTCACCCTCACCCTAAGCCTAACACTAAACCTAACCTAATCCTAAATCTAAAACTAAACCTAACCTCACCCTCACCCTCACCCTCAGCCTAAGTCTAACCCTAACCTTAATCATAACCCTAGCCATAAACCTCACCCTCACTCTAACCCTAACCCTCACCCTAACCCTAACCCTTACCGTACACCTCACCCTAATCCTAAACCTAACCCTCACTCTCTCCCTAACCCTGATCCTAAACCTTACCCTCACCCTCCCACTCATTCTAAATCTAACACTAAACCTAACCCTCACCCTAAGCCTCATGCTAACCCTAACACTAACCCTCAACCTAACCCTTACCCTCAACCCAACCCTAATACTAACCCTAAACTTAACCCTCACACTAAACCTAACGCTCACACTAACCCTTACTCTCACCCTAACTCTAACTCTAACCCTCAAACTAATCCTAACCCGAAACCTAACCCAAACCTCTCCCTAACACTAACCCTCATGTTAATGCTAATCCCAACCATCACACTCACCCTAACCCTCACCCTAATCCTTACTCTCAACCTAACTCTAACCCTAACCCTAATCCTCACACTAACCCTAACCCTAAACCAAACCCTCACCTTAACCCTCATCCTAAACATCACCCTCAACCTAACCCTAACCCTAAATTTAAACCTAACCCTCACACTCACGCTAAACTTCACCCTCACCCTCACCCTAACTATAACCCTAACACTAATCCTAAACCTTAACTTAATCCTAATTCTACACCTAACCCTCACCCTAAACCTAACGCTAATCCTAAAATTCACCCTCACCCAAAACTTCACCCTAAACCTTACACTCAACCTAAACCTAAACCTAACCCTAATCCTTATCCTCACACTAACCCTAACTGTAAAACTTAACCTAACCCTCACCCTAAACCGAACCCTAACCTTAACAGTCACCCTAACGTAACCCTAACCCTAACCCTCAAATTCATCCTAACCCTCACTCTCACCCAACCTTTCACCCTAACACTACCCCTCACCCTAAACCTCACCCTCACACTCACCCTCACCCTAAACATCACCCTAACCCTAACCTTAACACAAACCCTAACCAGAACCTAAACCTAAGACTCACCCTCGCCCTCACTCTAAGCCTAACACTAACCCTAAACCTAATCCTAAACCTAACGCTCTCCCTCACCCTCACCCTAACCGTAACCAGAACCCTAACCCTAATCCTCACCCTCACCCTAATCCTAAAACTAACCCTCAAACTAACCCTAACCCTAAAACTCACCCTCACACTAAACCTAACCCTAACACTAACCATAACCCTCACACTAACTATAACTCTCACCCTTACTCTAAACCTCACCCTAACCCTAAACCTAACCCTAATCCTAACACTAACCCTAATCTTCAACCTAGACCTCACCCTAAACCTAACCCTAACACTAACCCTAACTGTCACCATACCCTTCACCCTAACCCTAACCCTAATGCTCATGCTAACCCTTACCCTCACCCTAACCCTCACCCTAACCCTAACCCTAACACTAACCCTCAACCTAACCCTCACCCTCACCCTAACACTCACACTAACTCTCACCCTAATCCTAACCCTAACCCTCACCATAACCCTCACCCTAAACATCAATCTAGCAGTTACCCTCAGCCTAATCCTAACCCTAACCTTAACACTCTCCTAACCCTAACCCTCACCCTAACCCAACCCTACACCTCAACCTAACTTTCACACTAAACCTATACCTACACCTCACCCTAATCCGCAACCTAACCCTTACCCTCAACCTAACTCTAACCGTAACTCTAACTCTAACCCTCACACTAACCCTCATCCTCACCCTAACCCTCACCCTACACATCACCCAATTCCTCACACTAACCCTAACCCTAAACCTCACCCTAACCCTAACATTAAACCTCAACCTCATCTTCATTCTCAGCCTCACCCTAAACCTAACCATAATCCTAATCCTGCCCTCACCCTCACACTAACTATAACCCTAAACCTAACCCTAACCCTCACCCTCACACAAACCCCAACCCTACACTATACTTCACCCTAAACCTAACCCTCACGCTAACGCTAACCCTAACCCTAACCCTCACACTAACCCTCACTCTAACCCTAAACTTACCTTAACCCTCTCCCTAACCCTCACCATCACCCTAACCATCACCCGAACCCTAAGCCTCACCCACACCCTAACCTAACCTTCTCCCGTAACCTCACCCTCACCCTGAACATCACCCTCACCCTAACCCTCACCCTAAACCTAAACCTATCACTCTAAACCTAATCTTCACCCTAAGCCTAATCCTAACCCTAACCCTAATGCGAAACCTAATGCTCACCCTCCTTACCCCTAACATTTACCCTAACCCTAACCCTAACCCTGACCCTCATTATCATCCTAAACCTAAACCTCATGCTAACCCTAAACCTAAACGTAACCCTCAACCTATCCCTAACCCTAAACCTAAACCTTAACCTCACCCTGACCCTAACGCTCACCCTCACCCTCACTCTCAGCCTCTCCCTGACCCTAACCCTAACTCTAACCCTAACCCTCACCCTCACGCTAAACCGCAACCTTAACCTTACCCTCAGCCAGCCCTAACTCTAACTCTAACCCTCACACTAAACCTAACCCTAACCCTCACGCTAACCCTATCCCTACCAATCACCCTAAACCTAAACCTACACCTCACCCTAATCCTCACCCTAAACCTAACCCTAACTTTAACCCTCACCGTCCCCCTAACCCTCAACCTAACCCTTACCCTCAACCTAACCCTAAGCCTAATCCTAATTCTAACCCTCACACTAATCCTAACCCTCACCCTAACCCTAACCTTACACCTAAACCTAACCCTCATTCTCAAGTTAACCCTCTCCATCACACTCACCCTAACTCTAAATCTAATCCTAACTGTAACCCTTCAACCTAACTCTAAACCTAAACCTCACCCTAACCCTCACCCTAACCTAACGCTAACCCTAACCTTCACCCTCACCCTAAACCTCACCCTAACCCCTACCCTCATCCAAACCCTAAACCTAACCCTAATTCTCACCCTCACACTCACCCTAAACCTAACACTCACTCTAACCTTTACGCAAACCCTAACCCTAATCCTCACCCAAACACTCACCCTAACCCTAACCCTTTCGCTCACACTAAAACTTACCCTCACCCCAACGCTCACCCTAACCCTCACCCTAACACTAAGCCTCAACCTAACGATCACCCTAAACCTAAACCTAAACCTAACCCTCGCCCTAACCCTAACGATAACCCGAACCCACACCCTCACTGTAAACATCAACCTAATCCTTACCCTCAGCCTAAACCTAACCCTAACACTAAACCTCAAACTAACCCTAACCCTAACCCTCACCCTAACCCTAACCCTACACCTCACCCTAACTCTCATCATAATCCTAAACATACATCTCACCCTAATCCTCACCATAAACCTAACCCTAACCCTCACCCTAAACCTAACCCTCAACCTAACCCTTAGCCTCAACCTAACCCTAACCCTAACCCTCAACCTCACCCAACCCCTCAGCCTAACTCTCATCCTATTCCTAACCTTAACCCTAACCCTCACCCTAACATTAACCCTAACACTTACCCTCACCCTAACCCTAACTCTGACCCTCAACCTCAACCTTACCTTCACCCTCAGCCTAATCCTAAACCTAACCCTAATCTAACCCTAACCCACACCCTCACCCTCACCATAACTCTAAATCTAACACTAATCCTAAACACCAAACTCATCCTCACCCTAAACGAACCCTATCCCTAAACCTCACCCTAACCAAAACGCTAACACTAATCCTAACCCTAACCATCACTCTCACCCTAAACCTAACACTAATTCTAACACTCACCCTAACCCTCAACTTAATCCTAACGCTAACAGTAACCCTCAGCATAAACCTTACCCTAAACCTTATCCTCAACCTCAACCTAATCCTTAACCTAACCCTCACCCTAACACTCACCCTAACCCTAACCCTAACCTTCACTGTCACCCTAACCCTTACCCGAAACCTAAGAATCACCCACGCCCTAACCCTCACCTTCACCTTCACCATCACCCTAACCCTAGCTCTAATCCTAACCCTAGCCCTCACCTTCAACCTCACCCTAACTCTAACACTAACCCCCACCCTAATCCTAACACTAACCCTAACCCTAAACCTCACCCTAACCATAACCCTCACGCCAATGCTAACCGTATCCCTCATCCTCATCCTAACCCTCACCCAAACCTTACTCTTACCCTAACTCTCACCATAACCCTAACCCTCACTCTCACCCAAACCCACACACTCACCCTGACCCTCAACCTCACCCTAAACTTCACATTAACCCAAACCATCAAACTCACCCTCACCCTCACCCTCAGCTTAATGTTAACCCTAAACCTAAACCTAACACTAAACCTAACCCTCAACCTCACCCTAAACCTCAACCTCACCCTAAACCTCACCCTCACCCTCACCCTAAATATAACCCTAACAATAACCCTAAACCTAACCCTAACCCTAACCATCACCTAACCCTCACCCTAAACCTAACCCTAATCCTTAGCCTAATACTCAACCTTACCCTAACCCTCACCCTCTCCCCAACACTAACCCTAACCCTCACACTTAACCTCACCCTCAGACTAACCCTAAATCTAACCCTAATCCTAAGGCTAACACTCACCCTCACCCTAACTCTAAACCTAACCCTAAACCTAACCCTCACCCATACCCTCTCCCTAACCTTAACCAATCCCTAAACCTCACCCTAACCCTATCCCTCACCCTAAACCAAAGCCGCAGCCTCACCCTAACCCTAATACTAACACTAACCCTAACCCTCACCCTAACCCTAATGTTAACCCTAAACTTCATCCTAATGCTTACCCTCACCCTAACCCTAACACTAACCCTAATTCTAACACTAACCATAACCCTAACCCTAAATGTAAACCTAACCCGAACCCGAACCCTCACCCTCACAATCACCCTAAACCTAAACCTCACCCTAACCCTAACCCTACCCTTCAGCCTAAACCTAATCCTTACCGTAACCCTAACACTCTCCCCAACCCTAACCCTAACCCTCAGCCTTAACCTCACCCTCAGACTAACCCTAACCCTAACCCTAAACCTAACCCTACCCCTCAGCCTAACCGTAACCGTAACCCTAAACCTCACACTACCCCTCAGCATAAAACTAAACCTCACGCTCACCATAAACCTAAATCTAACCCTAACCGTCAGCCTATGCCTCAACCTAAACCTATCCCTAACCCTAAACCTAGCCCTCACCATCACACTAACCCTCACCCTACCCCTAACCATAACCCTCACCCTTAACCTCACCCTCAGACTAACCCTAACCCTAACCCTAATCCTAACCCTAACTCTCACCCTCACATTATTTCTAAAACTACCCCTAATACTAACCCTCAACAATACCCTCTCCCTAACCCTAACCAATCCCTAAACCTAACCCTAACCCTAACCCTCACCCTAAACCTAAGCCGCAGCCTCAACCTAACCCTAACACTAGCACTAAACCTAAACCCCACCGTAAACCTCAAGCTAACCCTAATCCTCAGGCTAAACCTCACCCTAATGCTTACCCTCACCCTAACCCTAACCCTAACCCTAATCCTAACACTAACCCTAACCCTAAACCTAAAACTAAATCTAAACCTCACCCTAACACTCACCCTAAACGTACCCTAAACCTAAACCTCACCCTAACACTAACCTTCACCCACACCCTAACCCTCACCCGAACCCGAACCCTTGCCCTCTCCCTAACACTCATCCTCACCCTAAACACCAACCTAAAAATAACGCTCACCCAAACCCTAACACTATCCCTCACCCTAAACCTCACCTAACTTTAACCCTATCCCTCACCTCCCCTCCCCCTCCCCCTAAACCTAACAATAACCATAAACATAATCCTAAACCTTACCCTTACCCTCACCCTAAATCTAACCCAAACCCTAAACCTAACCCACACACTCACCCTAACCCTAAACCTAATTCTAACCCTCACACAAACCTTAACCCTCACGCTAACGCTAACCCTAATCCTCTCCCTCAGCTTAACCCTTTTTCTCACCATAACCATATGAATATCCCTCACAATAAACCTATTCTTCAACCTACCCCTAACTCTACCCCTCAAACTAACCCTCACCCTAACCCTAAACCTAACCCTAACCCTCACACTCACCCTGACTCTAACGCTAACCCTAACGCTAAACCTTACCATCACCTTAACCCTGACCCTCACCCTAATCATAACATTAACCAAAACCCTCACACTAAACTTTTCCCTAACCCTAACACTAACCCTCACCCTAACAATCACCGTAAACCTAACCCTAAACCTCACCCTTACCCTAACCCTTACACTCAGTCTAGACTTCAACCTAACCCTTAACTTAACCCTCACCTTCACCCTCACACTAATCCTCTGCCTAAACCTAACCCTAATCTTAATCCTACCCCTAACCCTCACCCTCACCCTCACCATCACTCTAACCCTAACCCTAACCGTTACCCTAACCCTAATCCTCACCCTAATATTAACCCTAACCCTAACCCTAACCCTCACACTAACCCTAACCCTCACCCTAACACTAAGCCTAGTCCTCAGCCTAAACCTCATCCTAAACCTAACCCTAAACCTAAACCTACACCTAACCCTAACCCTAACCCTCACCCTAACCCTCCCGCTCAACCTAAGCCTAACACTAACCCTAGCCCTCAACCTCCGACTCACCCTAACCCTAACCATATCCTTCAACCTTACCCTAATTCTCACCCACACCCTCACCCTCACCCTCACCGGAACGTTCACACTCACCCTAACCCTCATCCTCACCCTAAACTTCACACTAACCCTAACCCTCACCCTAACCCTAACCCTAAATCTCACCCTCACCCTCACCCTCACCCTAACCCTAACCCTAATCCTCACCCTAACCCTATCCCTAACACTAAACTTAATCCTCACCCTAACCCTAACCTTAACCCTCACCCTCACCCTAACTCTCACTGTCGCCCTAACCCTCACCCTAAACCTAACCCTCACCAACGCCTTAATGCTCATCCTCAATTGAACCCTCACTCTAACCCTAAACCTCACCCTCACCCTAAACATGATCCTAAAACTAACCCTCACCTTCACCCTATCCCTAACCCTAACCTTAACCCTAACCCTTACCTAACCCTAACCCTAACCCTCACCCTCACACTAACCCTAAACCTAACCCTGATCCTTACCCTCATCCTCACCCTAAACCTAACCATAACCCTCACACTTACCCTGACCCTCAGTGTCAACCTAACCCTCACCCTAACCCTAACCCTAAACATCACCCTCAACCTAATCCTAAAAATAACAATAACACTAGTCCTAAATCTAACCCTCACCCTAACCATCAACCAACCCTAAACCTAACCCTCACCCTCACCCTAAGCTAAACCCTAACCCTATCCCCCAGCCTAACCCTAACGCTCACCCTAAGCCTAAACATCAAACTCACCTTCACCCTCACCCTAAACCTAAACAGAACCCTAACACTAATCCTAAACCTAACCTTCACCCTAATTCTCACCCTAACCCTAACCCTCACCCTCAGATCAAACTCACTCTCAGCCTAACCCTAACCCTTATCCTAACCCAAATCTTCACCTTCCCAATCACCCTAAACCTAACCCTAATCCTAAACCTCACCCTCACCCTAAGCCTAACCATAAACCTAACACTAACCCTAACCCTGACCCTCACCCACACACTCACCCTAACCCTCACCCTCAACCTCAACCTAATCCTAACCCTAACCCTAACCCTAACACATCGCCTTACCCTAGCCCTAACCCTCATGCTAACCTTCATCCTAACCCTCGACCTCACCCTCACCCTAAACCTAACCCTAAACCTAACACTCACTTTAACCCTCATACGAATCCTAATGCTAACCCAAACCCTTGCCCTAACCCTGAGCTTTACCCTAACTCTTACCCTCACCCTAACATTAACCCTAACCCTAACTCTCACACTAAACCTATCCCTCACCCAAAACCTTACCCTACTCCTCAGCCTAACACTCACCCTAACCCTAACCCTAACCCAAATCTTCACCACATCCCTAACCCTAACCCTCACCTTCAGCCTAGACCACACCCTAAGCCTCACCCTAACCCTAACCGTCACCCTAACCCTACCGTCACCCTAACCCTAAAACTCACCCTCAACCAAAACCTCACCCTAACCCTCACCCTAACCCTAAACCTAACCCTCACTCTCACCCTAACCCTCACTCTAACCCTAAACCTAACTATAACCCTCACCCTAACCCTCACCATATCTCTAACCCTAACCCTAACCCTCACCATCACCCCATCCCTCACCATAACCATTACCCTCACCCTCACCCAAACCCTAACCCTAACCCTAAACCACACCCTAAACCTAAACCTAACCCTCACCCTCACCCTAACCCTTACCCTAACCCTAAACATAAACCTCAACCTAACCCTAACGCTAAACCTAACCCTAAACCTCAACCTAACTCTCACCCTAAACCTTAACCTCACCCTAACCCTAACCCTATCCCTATTCCTAATTCTCACACCTAACCTAACCCTCAACCTAACCCTAACCCAACCCCTCACCCTAACCCTAAACCTAACCCTAACCCTCACCCTAACTGAAACCGTCACCCTCACCCTCACCCTAACACTGACCCTACCCCTCAGCCTAACCCTAACCCTAACCCTAAACCTCAACCCACCCCTCACAGTAAAACTAACACTCACGCTCACCCTAACCCTAACCCTAACTGTCACCCTAAACCTCAACCCAACCCTAACCCTAATGCTAACCCTAGCCCTCTCCCTAAACCTCACACTAAGCCTAACCCTAACATTAACCCTAACCCTCACCATAACCCTAACCCTAACCCTAAACCTCACCCTAACAATCACCCTCACCCTAACCTTATCTCTAACCCTTAACTTAACCCTCACCCTCACCCTCTCACTCACCATAAGTCTAACCCTAACCCTAACACTAATCCTAAATCTAACCCTCACCCTCACCCTCAGCCTCATCCTAACCCTAACCCTAACCCGCACCCTCATACTCACCCTAAGCCTAACCCTAACACTCACCCTAACCTTAAGCCTCACCTAATGCTAAACCTAACCCTCACCCTCACCCTAAACCTAACCCTAACCCTAAATTTAACCCTCACCCTACCCCTAACCCTATCGCTCACCCTTACCCTAACACTCACTATCACCCTAACCCTCACCGTAAAAATAACCCTCACCCCCAACCTAAACCTCACCCTCACCTGAACCCTCATCCTCACCCTAAACCTCACCCTCACCCTAAACATCACTCTAATCCTAACCCTCACCCCAACCCCAACCCTAATCCTCACCCTAAAACTAACATTCACTTAACCCTTACCCTAACCCTATTCCTAACAATAACCCTAACCCTAACCCTAAACCTAAACCTAACCCGAACCCTCACCCGAACCCTCACCATCACCCTAAACCTAAACCTCACCCTAACGGTAACCCTACCCTTCATCCTAAACCGAATCCTTACCCTAACCCTAACACTCTCCCCAACCCTAACCCTAACCCTCACCCTTAACCTCACGCTCAGACTAACCCTAACCCTAACCGTAATCCTAACCCTAACTCTCACCCTCACCCTAACTCTAACACTAACCCTAATCCTAAGCCTCACCCTCACCTTCTCCCTTACCTTAACCAATCCCAAAACCTCACCCTAATCCTAACCCTCACCCTCACACTAACCCTAAACCTAACCCTGACCCTAAACTTCACCCTCAACCTAACCCTAACCCTAACCCTCACAGGTACCCTAACCCTCACTATCAACCTTACCCCCACCCTAAATCTAAACCTCACCCTCAACATCACCCTAAGCCTAACTCTAAAAATAACAATAATCCTAAACCTACCCCTCACCCTCACCCTAATCTTAACCCTAACCCAATCCATCACCCTAACCCTAATTCTCACTCTAACACTACCCGACAACCTCACCTTCAGCCTCACACTAAGCCTAACCAGAAACCTAACACTAATCCTAAACCTAACCCTCACCCTCATACTCGCCCTAACCCTAACCCTAAACCTAACCCAAAAGCTCAGCCTCACCCTCACCCTCAGCCTAACCCTAATCCTAACCCTAAACCTCACCCTCAAGCTCACCCTAAACCTAAAAATAACCCTAAACCTCACCCTAACCCTAACCTAAACCTAACCCTCACCCTAACCATAATCCTCACCCTAACCCTAACCCTCACTCTGACCCTAACCCTCACCCTCAACCTAGCCCTCACCCTAACCCTAACCATAACCTTAACCCTATACCTAAATCTAACCCTCAGCCTCAAGGTCATCCTTACCCTAAACCTAATCCTAATCCTAACCATAAACCTTACCCTATACTTAAACCTAACCCTCACCCTAACCCTAACCCTTACCCTAAACCTAAACTTTATACCTAACCCTAACCCTCACACTAACCCTAACGCTAACCCTAACCCTAACCCTCACACTAACTCTAACCCAAACCCTTACCCTCACCCTAACCCTAACCCAATCAATCACCCGAACCCTAACCCTAACACTAAGCATCACCAAAACCCTCACCCTCAAACGAACACTCACCCTAATCCTCACCATAACCCCAAACCTAACCTTTACGTAACCGAAACTCTCACCCTCACCCTCACCCTAACCCTCACCGGAACCCTCACCCTCACCGAACCCTAAACATCACCCTCACCCTAAACATCACCCTCATCCTAATCTTCAACCTAACCATAAACCAACCCTCACCCTAACCCTAACCCTCACTTACCCCTGACCCTAACCCTAACGCTCACCCTCACACTAAACCTAACACCAAATCTAACACTGACCCTAACCCTCACCCACACCCTAACCCTAATCCTAACCGTCACACTTACACTAACCCTAAATGTCACACAAACCCTCACAATAAACCTAACCCTAACCCTCAATCTCAACCTCACACTCACCCTAAGCCTAACCCTAACCCTAACACTATCCCTACAGTTAACCCTCACCCTCAAACTCACCCTAACACTAACCCTAACCCTAACCCTCACCCTAACCATAACCCTCACATTAACTCTAACGCTAACACTCAACCTCACCTTAACGCTAAACCTAACCCTCATCCTAACCCTCACCCTAACCCTCAAGCTAACCCTAACCCTCACCCTCACCCTCACCTTAACCCTTACTCTTACCCTCACCCTAACCCTTTCCCTTACCGTCACCCTAACCCTAACCCTATCCATAACCTTAGCCCTCACACTAACCGTAACCCTCGCCCTAACGCTAACCCTCACCCAGACCCTAAACCTCACCCTCAACCTAGCCCTCACCCTAACCTTAACCCTAAAACTAATCTTAATCCTAACCCTAAACCTCACCCTCACCCTCACCCTAACCCTAACCCTATCCCTAACCTTAACTCTCACACTAACCCTAACCCTCACCCTTAACCTAACCCTCAACCTAACCCTAACCGTAACCCTAACCCTCACCTTCTCCCCAAACCTCACCTTAACCCTAAGCGTAATCCTAAACCTCATCCTCACCCTAGCCCTCACCCTAACCCTAATCCTAACCCTAAACTTTACACTAACCCTAACCCTTACCCTCACTCCAACCCTCACCCTAATCCTATACTTAACCCTCACACTAAACCAAACCATAATTCTAACCTTACCCCTCACCCTAAAAGTCACCCTAACTCTAATCCTCACCCTAACCCTAACCCTAACCTAAACCTCAACGTCACCCTAATCCTCAATGTAATCCTAAACCTCACCACACCCTGCCCCTCACCCTGACCTGAACCCTCACCCTGACCCTAACGCTCACCTTCACTCTATACATCACCCTAACACTTACCCTCACCCTAACCCAAACCCTAACCCTCACCCTAACCCAAACCCTCAACCTAACCCTCACCCTCAGCCTAATCCTCACCCTAAACCTATCCCTAAGCCTTACCTAACCGAAATCCTCAATCTCATCCTCACCCTCACCCTAACACTCACACTCATCCTAGCCCTCACCCTAACCCTAACACTAACACTAACCCTAAACCTCACCCTCACTCTCAACCTCAACCTAACCCTAACTCTAACACTCACAATAACCCTTACCATCACACTAACCCTCAACCTAACCCTCACTCTAACCCTAACCCTCACCCTTACTCTCACCCACCCTCTCCCCCTAACCCTCACCCTAACACTAAACCTAACCCTAAAATTAAACCTAACCCTCACATTAACATAACCCTAAATCTCAATCCCAACCCACCCTAACCCTAAACCTAACCCTAAAAATAACCTTAAACCTAACCCTCACCGTAACCCTCACCCTAACCCTTATCCTCACCCTAACCCTAACCCTCACCCTCACCCTAACCCTCACGCTAGCCCTAACCCTACCATCACCCTAACCCTAATGCTAACCCTAAACGTCACCCTCACCATAACCCTCACCCTAAACTTAGCCTTTCCCAAATCCTGAACCTCACACTCACTCTAACCCTCACTCTAACCCTTACCCTCACCCTAAACCTAACCCTAAATCTTAACCTCAACCTCACCCTAACCGTAACCCTAACTCTAATCCTCACACTAACCCTCACCCTAACCTTTAACCTAACCCTCACCCTAAACAGAACCCTCACCCTCAACCTCATCCTAAGCCTAATCCTAACCCTAACCCTAATCCTAAATCTAACCCTCACCCTCAACCTCACCCTAACCCTAACCCTAACCCTTTCACCCTCACCCTCACAGTAACCCTAACACTAACCCTAACCCTCACACTCAACCTAAGCTTCACCCTAATCCTAACCCCAACCCTAATCCTCACCCTCACACTTACCCTAATGCTCACTCTAACCCCAATCCTCACCCTAACCCTAAACATAACCCTATCCCTACCCCTCACCGTAACTTTAATCTTAACCCTCACCCTCATCCTTATACTTACCCTAAACCTTACCCTCACCCTAACCCTCAACTTAATCCTAACCCTAACTCTAACCCTCACCCTCACGCTAACCCTAACCCTACCCCTCACCCTAACCCTCACCCTAAACCTCACCCTAACCCTAAACCTAACCGTCACCCTGACACTAAACCACACCCTCATCCTCACCCTAATCCTAAACGAACCCTAACCCTAACCCTTACCTTAAACGTAACTCCAACACTAACCCTCATCTTAACCCCCACCCTAACACTAACGGTAACCCTATCCTTCATCCACACCCTAAACCTCACCCTAACCATTACCCTCACTCTAACCCTAACCCTAACCCTTATCCTCACCGTGACCTTAACCGTCACCATCACACTAACACTCACCTTAACCCTAGCCCCCACCCAAATGCTAACCCTCACCCTCACCATCAGGCTAACCTTCACCCTTACCCTAAACATCACTCTAACCTTAACCCTCACCCTAACCTAACCTCAACCTAAACCTCACCATAAGCCTAATCCTAACCATAATCCTAACTCTCACACTAACCCTAATACTCACCCACACCCTAACCCGAACCCTCACCCAAACCCTGATCCGAACCCTAACCCTCACCCTCACCCTAAACCTCACCCTCAGCCTAATCCTCACCCTAACCCTATACCTAATCCTTACCTAACCGAAATCCTCACCCTAAACCTCACCCTCACCCTAAACCTCACCATCATCCTAGACCTCACCTTAACCCTAACCCTAACACTAACCCTAAACCTCATTCTCAACCTCACCCTCAATCTCAGACTAACCCTAACCCTGAAAATCACAATAACCCTTACTGTCACACTAACACTCAACCTAACCCTCACTCTAAACCTAACCCTCAACCTCACACAAACCCTCACCCTAACCCTCACCCTCAACCTAACACTAACCCTAAACCTAAAAATAAACCTAACACTCGCACTAACCCTAACCCTAAACCTCAATCCCACACTCACTCTAACCATAACCCTAAACCTAACAATAACCCTAACCCTCACCCTAAAACTCACCCTAAACCTTATCCTCACCCTAACCCTAACCATCACCCTCACCTTAACCCTCACCCTAACCCTAACCCTACCATCACCCTAACCCTAATGCTAACCCTAAACCTCACCCTCACCCTCACTCTAACACTTACCCTTTACCATATCCTAACCCTCACACTCAACCTAACCCTCACCCTAACCCTTAACCTTACCCTAAACCTAACCCTAACCCTAACCCTAACTCTCACACTAACCCTCACCATAATCCTAACCCTCACCCCAACGCTAAACCTAACCCTCTCCCTAACCCTAACCCTAACCCTGTTCCTAACTCTCACCCTAACCCTAACGCTTACCCTCACCCACACCCACACCCTAACCCTAACCCTCAACCTAACACTAACTGTAACGCTAAACTAAACCTAATCCTCACACAAACCGTAACCATAAACCTCAATCCCATCTTCACCCTAACCCTATCCCTAACCCTAACAATAACCCTAACCCTAAACCTCAACCTAACCCTTGCCCTCACCCTAACCCTAACCCTAACCCTCACACTAAACGTAACCCTCACCCTATCAACAACCCTACCCCTCACCCTAACCCTAACCAAAATGCTAAACCTCAGTCTAACCCTAACCCTAACACTCAACTTCACCTTAACCATCACCCTAACACTAACCGTAACCTGCACCCTAACCCTCACCCTAACCCTCACCATAACAGTAAACCTCACCCACACCCTAACCTCACCCTCATCCTAAACATCACCCTAACCCTAAAGTAAACGTTAACCTAAACCTCACTCTCAACCTATCCTTCACCCTAACCCCAATCCTAACCCTAACCCTCACCCTCACCCTAACCCAAACACTCACCCTAACCCTAACCCTCACCCTCACCCTAACTCTCAAACTAACCCTAAACCTAACCCTTACCCTTACCCTCACCCTAACCCTCCACTAACCCTAACCCTCACCCTCACCCTAACCCTAAACCTGACCCTAACACTCACCCTACCCCTTACCTTAACCCTAATCCTAAACCTAACCTTAACCTTAACCCTCCACTAACCCTAACTCTCATCCTAACCCTAAACCTAGCCCTCTGTTAATCCTCATCCTAACCCTAACCCTAACCGAAAACCTCAACCTCACCCTCACACTAACCCCAATCCTCAGCCTAGCCATCATCCTAACCTTAACCCTATCCCTCAACTTCACACTCAACCTCACCCTCAGCCTAACCCTAAACCTAAACCTAATCCTAAACCTAACCCTCACCCTCATTCTAACCCTAAACCTAACCATAACTCTCACCTTCACCGTAACCCTAACCCTAACAATAACCCTAACCCTAAACCTAAACGTTACCCGAACCATAACCTTCACCCTAATCTTAACACTAACCCTATCCCTAACCTTAAACCTCATCCTAACCCTAACCCTAAAACTAACTCTCAACCTATCCCTATCCCTAACCCTAACCCTAACTCTCACCCTAACCCTCACACTCACTCTCATCCTAATCATATCCCTAAAGCTCACCCTAACTCTAACCCTCAAAGCAACGCTAACCCTAACCCTAACCCTCACCTTCACCCTAAACCTAACCCTAAGCCTCTCCCTAACCGTCACCCTAACACTGAAGCTTACCCTAACCCTCACCCTCACCCTAAAACTCACCCTGAACGTTACCCTCAACATAACTCCAACCCTAACTCTATCCCTAATTCTCACACTAACCCTAACCCAACCCTAAACCTCACGCTAACCCTAACCATAACCTTACACCTCACCCTAACGCTTACCCTATCCCTAACCCTCACCCTCACACTAACCCTAACCCTCACCCTAACCCTCACCCTCATCCTAGCCCTCACCTTAACCCAAACATAACCCTAAACCTCACTCTCACTCTCACCCTCAACCTCAGACTATCCCTAACCCTAAGAATAACAATAACCCTTACCATCAAACTAAACCTCAACCTAATCCTCACTCTAATCCTAACCCTCACCCTCACCCTCAACCACAACTTCACCCTAACCCTCACCATCAACCTAAAATTAACCCTAACCCTAAAACTAAACCTAACACTCACACTAAACCTAACCCTAAACCTCAATCCCATCCTCACCCTAACCATAACACTAACCCTAACAATAACCATAACCCTCACCTTTATCCTCACCCTAACCCTAACCCTCACCCTCACCTTAACCCTCACCCTAACCTTAACCCTACCTTCACCCTAACCCTAATGCTAACCCTAAACCTCACCCTCACCATAACTCTCACTCTAATACTTACCATTTCCCATATCCTAACCCTCACACTCAAACTAACTCTCACCCTAACCCTTAACCTCACCCTAAACCTAACCCTAACCCTAACCCTCAACCTCACCCTAACACTAAATCTAACCCTAATCATCACCCTAATCCTCACCCTAACCGTAATGCTCACCCTAACCCTAAAGCTACCCCTCATCCTAACCCTCATCCAAACCCTAAAACTAACCCTCAATCTAAGCCTCACCCTAACACTTACCCTCACCCGAAATATAACCCTAAACCTCACCTTCATCCTAACTCTAACCCTAACCCTAACCCTCACACTAATCCTCAACCTAACCCTAACCCTCACCCCAAACTAACCCTAACCCTAAAACTCACACTCTCCCTAACCCTAACCCTAACGCTTACCCTCACCCACACCCTCACCCTAACCCTCACCCTCAACTTAACACTAACCCTAACCCTAAACTAAACCTAATCATCACACTAACCGTAACCCTAAACCTCAATCCCACCCTCACCCTCTCCGTAAGCATAACCCTAACATTAACCCTAACCCTAACCCTAAACCTCACCCTAAGCCTTGCCATCACCCTAACCCTAAACCTAACCCTAACCCTAACCCTCACACTAAACTTAACACTCACCCTAACAATAACCCTACCACTCACCCTAACCCTCAACCTAACCCTAATGATAAAACTCAGCGTAACCCTAACCCTAACCCTCAACTTCACCTTAACCATCACCCTAACACTAACCGTAAACTTCACCATAACCCTCACCCTAACCCTCACCATAACACTAACCCTCACCCACAACCTAACCCTCACCCTCACCCTAAACATCACCCTAACCCTAAAGTAAATGCTAAACCAAAACTTCACTCTCAACCTATCTTTCACCCTAACCCTCAACCTCACCATCACCCTAACCCAAACACTCACCCTAACCCTAACCATCACCCTCACCCTAAGTCTCAACCTAACCCTAAACCTAACACTTACCCTTAGCCTAACCCTATCTCTCCACTAACCCTAACCCTCACCCTCACCCTAACCCTCACTCTAACGCTAACACTCACCCTACCCCTTACCCTAACGCTAATCCTAAACCTAACCCTAACATTAACCCTCCACTAACCCTAACTCTCATCCTAACCCTAAACCTAGCCCTCTCCCTAATCCTCATCCTAACCCTAAGCCTAACCGAAAACCTCCACCTCACCCTCACACTAACCCCAATCCTCAGCCTAGCCATCATCCTAACCTTAACCCTATCCCTCAACTTCACACTCAACCTCACCCTCAGCCTAACCCTAAACCTAAACCTAATCCTAAACCTAACCCTCACCCTCATTCTAACCCTAAACCTAACCATAACTCTCACCTTCACCGTAACCCTAACCCTAACAATAACCCTAACCCTAAACCTAAACGTTACCCGAACCATAACCTTCACCCTAATCTTAACACTAACCCTATCCCTAACCTTAAACCTCATCCTAACCCTAACCCTAAACCTAACTCTCAACCTATCCCTATCCCTAACCCTAACCCTAACTCTCACCCTAACCCTCACACTCACTCTCATCCTAATCATATCCCTAAAGCTCACCCTAACCCTAACCCTCAAAGCAACGCTAACACTAACCCTAACCCTCACCTTCACCCTAAACCTAACCCTAAGCCTCTCCCTAAACGTCACCCTAACACTGAAGCTTACCCTAACCCTCACCCTCACCCTAAAACTCACCCTGAACCTTACCCTCAACATAACTCCAACCCTAACTCTATCCCTAATTCTCACACTAACCCTAACCCAACCCTAAACCTCACGCTAACCCTAATCATAACCCTACCCCTCAACCTAACGCTTACCATCTCCCTAACCCTCACACTCACCCTAACCCTAACCGTCACCCTAACTCTCAACCTAACCCTAACCCTCACCCACTCCCTAACCCTAACCCGAATCCTCATACTCACCCTAACCCTCACCCTCACCCTAAACATCACAATAAACCTAACCCTCAACCTAACCCTAAACCTAACACTCACCCTCATCCTCAACCTCACCCTAACCCTAACCCTAACCCTCACACAAACCCTACCCCTCACCCTAAACCTAACCCTAACGCTCATCTCACCCTCAGCTAATTCCTAACCCTAACCCTAATCCTAAAACTAAACCTCACCTCACCCTGACCCTAAACCTAACCCTAACCCTAACGGTAAACCTCACACTAAACCTAAGCCTCACACTAACAATAACGCTACCCCTCACACTAACCCTCACCCTAAACCTAACCCAAACCCTAAACCTCACACTAACCCTAACCCTAACCATAACCCTCACACTCACGCTAAACCTCACAGTCACTCTAACCATCACCATAAACCTAAACCTCACCCACAAACTCACCCTCACCCTCACCATAACCCTAACCCTCACCCTATCCTAAACATCACCCTAACCCTAATCCTAACCCTAACCCTCACCCTAACCCTAACCCACACCCTAAAAATCACCCTCAACCTAATCCTCACCCTATCCCTAATCCTAACCCTTACTTAACCGAAACCCTCACCCTCACCCTCACCCTAAACCTTATACTCAGTCTAGCCTTCAACCTAACCCTAACCTTCAGCCTCACCTTAACCCTCACCTTCATCCTCTGCCTAACCCTAACCCTAATCTTAATCCTACCCCTAACCCTCACCTTCACCCTTAACCTTACCCTAACCCTAACACGCCCAGAAGCCTAACCCTAACCCTAACCGTTACCATAACCCTAACCTTCACCCTAATATTAACCCTAAACCTAACCCAAACCCTCACACAATCCCTAACACTCACCCTAACCCTAAGCCTACTCCTTAGCCTAAACCTCATCCTAAACCTAACCCTAACCCTAACCCTCACCCTAATATTAACCCTAAACCTAACCCAAACCCTCACACAATCCCTAACACTCACCCTAACCCTAAGCCTACTCCTTAGCCTAAACCTCATCCTAAACCTAACCCTAACCCTAACCCTCACCCTACTATTAACCCTAAACCTAAACCAAACCCTCACACCTACCCTAAGCATCACCCTAAACCTAAGCCTACTCCTTAGCCTAAACCTCATCCTAAACCTAATCCTAAACCTAACCCTCAACCTAAACCTAACCCTAACCATAACTCTCACCCTCACCCTAACCCTAACCCTCACCCTAACCCTCCCCCTCACCCTAAGCCTAACACTAAACCTAGCCCTCAACCTCCGACTCACCTTTACCCTAACCATAACTTTAACCCTCACCCTAAACCTAACCCTCACCCTCACCCTAACCCTAACTGTCACCGATACCCTAACTCTCAGCCACACCCTCACCCTCACACTCACCCGAATGCTCACACTCACCCTAACCCTCATCCTCACCCTAAACATCACACTAACCCTAACCCTCACCCTAACTCTAACCCTAAATCTCAACCTCACCCTCACCCTCACATTGACCCTCACCCTAACCCGAACCCTAACGTTCAAACAAATCCTAACCATCGCCCTAAACCTAACCCTAACACTAACATTAACCCTAAGCCTAATCCTAACCCTAATCCTAAATCTAACCCTCACCCTCACCCTTACCCTAATCCTAACCCTAATCCTAACCCTCACCCTTACCCTCAACCTAAGCCTAACCCTAACACTCACCCTAACCTTAAGCCACACCTAACGCTAAACCTAACTCTCACCCTCACCCTCACCCTAACCCTAACGCGAACACTAACTTTAACCCTCACCTAACCCTAACCCTATCGCTCACCCTTACCCTAACACTCACTATCACCCTAATCCTCACCCTAAAAATAACCCTCACCCATAAACTAAAACTCACCCTCACCCGAATCCTCACCCTCACTCTAAACCTCACCCTCACCCTAAACATCACTCTAACCCTAACCCCAACCCAATATCCTCACACTAACCCTAACCCTCACTTAACCCTTACCCTAACCCTAAAACCTCACCCTCACACTAACCCTAACCCTAACCCTCACCCCACCCTAACCCTAACACTAACCCTCACACTTACCCTAACTCTCACTGTCACCCTAACCCTCACCCTAACCCTCACCATCACCCTCATCCTCACCCTAAGCCTAACCCTAAACCTATTACTAATCCAAAACCTAACCTTCACACTCACCCTAAACGTAACCCTAAACCTAACCCTCAGCCTAACCCTAAACCTAATGCTATCCCTCACCTTAAACCTAACCCTCACCCTAAACCTAAACCTCAACTTCAACTGCACCCTAACCCTAACCCTAAACATAACCCTCACCCTAACACTCATCCTAACACTAATGCTAAAGCTAACCCTAACCCTAACCCTAACCCTAAATCTTAAGCTCACCCTAACATTAACACTAATCCTAATTCTAAACGTAACCCTCATAATAAATCTATCCCTCACCCTAACACTACACCTCAGCCTAAACCTCACCCTAACCCTAGCCCTAAACCTAATCCTCACCTTATCCCTAACCCTAACCCTCACCTTCACCCTCTTCCTAGATCTCACCTTAACCCTCAGTCTAACGCTATCTCTCACCCTAACACTAACCCTCACACTCTCCGTAACCCTCACCCTAAACCTAAACCTAACCCTCATCCTATCCCTCAATCTAAGCCTAATGTTAACCCTAACCCTAAACCTCACCCTCACCCTAACCGTCACCCTAACCCTCACCCTCACCCTAATCCTAAACCTTACCCTAATCCTCAACATAACCCTAATCCTCAGTATAAAGATTACCTTCACTCTCATCTAAACCCTAACCCTAACCCTAAACCTCTCCCTAACCCTTACCCTAACCCTAAACCTAACCATCATCCTAACACTCACATTAACCCTAACACTAACGCTAACCCTAACCCTCACCCTTACCCTCACCCTAACCCTTATCCTCACCCTAACCCTAATTCTATCCCTAACCTTAAATCTCACACTAACACTAAACCTCACCCTAACCCTAACCCAACCCCTCACCCCAACCCGTAAACTATCCCTAACCCTAACCCTAACCCTCACCCTCACACTCACCCTCAGCCTAACCCTAACCCTATCACTAATCCTAAACCTAACCGTCACCCTCACCCTAACAGAAACTCTAACCCTAACCTTAAACCTAATGCTATCCCTCAACCTAACCCTAACCCTAACCCTTCCCCTAACCCTAAACGTAAAGCTAAACATCACCAACACCCTAACCCTTACTGTCACCCTATTCTTCACCCTAATCCTAACCCTCACCCACACCCTAACCTAAACCCTCACCCGAACCATCTCCCTAATCCTCACACTAACCCTAATCCTCACCCTCACCGTAACCCTAACCCTAACCCTTACCTAAATGAAACCTTCACCTCACCCTCACCCTAACCCTAACCCTACTCCTCAGCCTAACCCTAACCCTAACCCGAAACCTCACCCTTCCCCTCACCCTAATCCTAACCCTCACCCTCAACCTAACTCTCAGCCTAAATCTTACCCTCACCCTAACCCTCACCATAACCTTAACCCTATCCTTCACCCTAATGCTCACCCTAACCTTCAGCCTAACCCTAGCCCTCACCCTCACACTAACCCCCATCCTAACCCTAACACTAACCCTAACTCTCACCCTCTTCCTAACGCTCACCCCAAACCTTACCCTCACCTTCGCCCAAACCCTAACCCTAAACCTAACCGAAACACTAAACCTAACACTCACCCTAAGCCTAACTCTACACCTTACCCTAAACCACATCCTAACCCTATCCCTAACCATAACACTCACCCTAACTATAACCCTACCTCTAACACTAACCTTCACCCTAAACCTAACCATCATCCTCACCCTCACCCCCAGCCTAAACGTAACCCTAACCCTAATCCTAACCCTGACCCTCACCTTCACCCTTACTCTAACCCTAACCCAAACCTAACCCTCACTCTCACCCTCACCCTAAACCTAAACCTCACCCTAACCCTAACCCTCAAACTAACTCTAACCCTAAAACTCAACCTCTCCCTAACCCTAATCCTAACCCTCAAAGTCACCCTCACACTAACCCTAATGGTAACCCTAAACCTCACTCTCACCCAAAACCTCACCCTAAACCTCACCCTACCCTTACCTTTACCCTAAACCTAACCGTAAACCTAAATCTCACATTAACCCTAACTCTACCCCTCAGCGTAACCCTCATCCTTACCCTAAACCTAACCTTCTCACCAACCCTAACCCTCACACTAACCCTACCCCTATCCCTCAGCCTAACTCTCATCCTTCCCCTAACCCTAACCCTAACTATCTCCCCAACCCTAACTCTAACACTCACCCTTAAACTCACCGTCAGACTAACCCTAAACCTAACCCTAAACCTAACCCTAACTCTCACCCTCACCCTAATTCTAACCCTAACCCTAATCCTAACCCTCACCATACCCTCTCCCTAACCTTAACCAATCCCAAAACCTCACCCTAATCCTAACCCTCACCCTCACACTAACCCTAAACCTAACCCTGATCCTAACCCTCACCCTCACCCTAAACCTAACTCTAACCCTCACACGTACCCTAACCCTCACTGGCAACCTAAACCTCACCCTAAATTTAACATTCACCCTCACCCTCAACATAAGCCTAACTCTAAATATAACGATAATCCTAAACTGAATCCTCACACTCACTCTCACCATACACCTCACCCTCACCCTACCCGAACCCTAAAACTGTACCACACCCTAGCCCTAACGCTCACCATAACACTAACCGTCGACCTCACCTTCAGCCTCACCCAAAGACTAACCAGAACACTAACACTAATCCTAAACCTAACCTTCACCTTCATACTCGCCCTAACCCTAACCCTAAACCTAACCCTAAATCTCAGCCTCATCCTCACCCTCAGCCTTACCCTAACCTAAACTTAATCCTAGCCCTAACCTTCACCCTCCCGCTCACCCTAAACGTAACCCCAACCCTAAACCTCACCCTAACCATAACCCTAAACCTAACCCTCAACATAACCCTAACCCTCACCCTAACACTAACCCTCACCCTGACCTTAAACCTCACCCTCAACCTAGCCCTCACCCTAACCTTAACCCTAAACTTAAACCTATCCCTAAATCTAACCCTCACCCTCATCCTCAAATTCAAGTTTACCCTAACCCTAAACCTAACCCTAATTCTAACCCTAAACTTCACGCTCACATTCATCCTAACCATAACCCTCACCCTCAACATAAACCTCAGCCTAACCTTCACCCTAACCCTAACACTCACCTTAAAACTCACCCTCAACCTAACCCAAAACCTAACCCTCACCCTCACCCTAACCCTAAAACTAACCTTCGCCCTCACCCTATCCCTCAACCTAAACATTACCCTCCCCCTCACCAAAACCCTAATCCTAAACCTAAGCCTCACCCTATAACTAAACCTAACCCTCACCCTAACCCTAACCCTTACCCTAACAATAAACATAAACCTCACCCTAAACCTCACAATAAACCTAACACTAACCCTAACCCTAACCCTCACCCTAACTCTAACCCAAACCCTTACACTCACCCTAATCCTAACCCTAAATCTCACACTAACCCTAACCCTCACCCTAACACTAAACCAATCAATCACCCTAACCCTAACCCTAACCCTAACCCTTACCAAAACCATCACCCTCAATCGAACCCACATTCTAATCTTCACTGTAACCCCAACCCTAACCCTTACCTAACCGAAACCCTCACTCCCACCCTCACCCTAAACCTAACCCTACCCCTTAGTCTAACCCTAACCCTCACCATACCCCTCACCCTAAACCTAACCCTCAACCTCACACTCACCCTAAATCTAACCCTATACCAAACCTAACCCTCACCAACACCCTAACCCTAACCCTCACCCTAAACCTCACCCTAAACCTAAGCCTCACCCTTAACCTCACCTTAACTCTAACCCTAACCCAACCCTAACCCTCACCTACACCCTAACCCTAACCCTAAGCCGGACCCTCACCCTAACCCTAACGCTCACCCTCATCCTAAATCTCACCATAATCCTAACCCTAATATTAAACTTAACCCTCACCCTAACCCTAACCATAACCTTAACCCTTACAATCACCCTAACAATCACCCTAACCCTAACCCTAAACCTCACCCTTAACCGAAACATCACCCTCACCCTCTCATTCACAATAAACCTAACCCTAACACTAACACTATTCCTAAATCTAACCCTCACCCTCACACTTACCCTAATCCTAACCGTAAACCTAACCTTCACACTCACGCCCACCCTAACCATAAGCCTAACCCTAACCCTATCCCTAACCATAAGCCTCAACTAACCCTAACCCTAACCCTCAGCCTCACACTAAAGCTAACCCTAACTCTAACCTTAACCCTCTCCCTAACCCTAAACCTAACCCTCACCCTTCCCCTAACCCTCACCCTAAACCTAACCCTCATCCACACCCTAAACCTCACCGTCACCCTCACCCTCACCTTCAACCTAAACCTAACCCTCACCCTAAACATCACCCTAACCCTAACCCTCACCCTAACCCTAACCCTAACCCTAATCCTAACCCTCAATTACCCCTAACCCTAACCATAACACTCACCCTCACACTAACCCTAACCCTAACCCTCACCTTGATCCTAATCCTCACTCTCACCCTAACCCTAACCCTCACACTTACACTAACACTCACTGTCACCCTAACCCTCACCCTAACCCTAAACCTTAACCTCACCCTAACCCTAACCCTAACCCTAACCCTCACAGTAAACCTAACCCTCACCTTAACCTTAACCCAATCCCTCACCCTAGCCTTCACCCTATCCCTAACCCTAAACCTAACCCTTACTCTATCCCTCACTGTTACACTAACACTCACCCTAAGCCTAACCCTCAACTAAACCTTAACCCTTACCTTCACCAATACCCTCACCCTCACCCAAGCCCTCACCCTCACCCTAATCCTCACCCTCATCCTAACCCTCACCCTAACACTTACCCTCACCCTAACCCAAACCCTAACCCTCACACTAAAACAAACCCTAAACCTAAACCTAACCGTAAACCTAACCCTAACCCTAAACCTCACCCTCATCCTAACACTCACCGTCACCCCAACCATCACCAAACCCTAACCCTAACCCTAACACTAACCCTAACCCTCACCCTAACCCTAATCCTTACCCTCACCCTAACCTTAACAGTAACCGTAACCCTAACCCTCACACTAATCCTAAACCTCACACTAACCCTCAACCTAACCCTCATCCTAAATCTAAACGTAACACTAATCCTCACCTTAAACCTCACCCTAAACTTAATCCTCACCCATACCCTAAACCTAACCCTAACCCTCACCCTCAGCCTAAACCTAACACTCACACTCACCCTAACCCTTGACCTAACCCTAAACCAAACCTCACCGTAACGCTCACCCCAACCCTAATGCTAACCCTAACCCTCAACCTCACCCTAGACCTCACCATAAACATTAACCTCACCCTAACCCTAACCCTAACCCTAACCCTCAAACTAAAGCTAACCCTCACCCTAACCCTAGCCCAACCCCTCACCATAACCTTCACCCTATCCCTATCCCTAAACCTAACCCTCACCCTAAGCCTCAACATCACCCTAACACTCACCTTAACCCTAACCCTCAACCATACCTTAACCCTTACCCTCATCCGTATCCTCACCCAAACCCTCACCCTCATCCTAAATTTAAACCTCAGCCCAAGCCTCAACCTAACCCAGCCCTCACCCTAAACCTAACCCTATCCCTAACCCTAACCCTCAACCTCATACTAACCCTCACCCTAACGCTTACCCTCACTCTAACCCTAACCCAAACACTAACCATAACCCTCAAAATAACCCTAAACCTCAACCTAACCCTAACCCTTAACCTCACCGTAACCCTAATATTAAGCCTAACCCTAACACTAACACTAATCCTAGCCCTCACCCTCACACTAGCCCTAACCCTAACCCTAACCCTAACACTAACCCACACCATAACCCTAAACTAACCCTCACCAAACCCCTCACCCTAAACCTAACCCTAACCCTCATCCTCACCCTAAACCTCAGCCTAAACCTTACTCTCAAACAACCCCTCATCCTAACCCTAAACCGACCCCTAACCCTAAGCCTCACCATCACGCTAACCTTAACCCTCACCCGTACCCTAACCCAAAAACTAAGCCTAACCCTCACCGTCACCCTAACCCTCACCCTAACACTAACCCTAACCCTCAACCTAACCCTTACCCTCACTCGAACCCTAACCCTAACCCTCACCCTAACCCTAAACCTCAACCTAAACCTAAACCTACCCCTCATCCCTACACTCACCCTCACCCTCAGCCAAAACCTAACCCTAAACCCAATCCTAAAACTATCACTCACCCTCACCCTCACCCAAAAATAAGCCTAATCCAAACCCTCACCCTCAATCTAAGCCTAACCCTAACCCTTACCCTAACCCTGATTCTAACACTAACCCTTACCTCAGACTCACCCTAAAACTCACCCTCACCCTACACCCAAACCTAAATCTTAGCCTCACCCTAACCTTAACCCTCACCCTTATCTTAACCCTAACTCTCACATTCAACCTCACCCTCACTCTAACTCTAACCCTAACCCTAACCCAAAACCTAACCATCACCCTAAACCTAATTCTAACCCTAACCCTCACACTAAATCTATCCCTCACACTAAACCTAACCCTACCCGTCAACCTAACACTCACCCTAACCCTAAAGCTAACCCTAAACTTCACCCTATCCCTAAACCTAACCCTCAGCCTAACCCTCACCCTAAACCTCACCCTAACCCTCAGCCTCACCCTCACCCTAACCCTTACCCTAACCCTAAAACTAACCCTAACCCTCCCCATCACCCTAAAATTAACCCTCACCATAAACCTAACTCTAACACTTACCCTCAATCCTAACCCTCACCCGAATCCTAACCCTAACCCTCACTCTAATCCTCACGCCAACCTTCACTCTAACCCTAACCCTCACCCTAAACCTAACCCTCACCCTCACCCTCACACTCACCCTAAGCCTAACCCTAAACCTAACACTATTCCTAAACTTAACCCTCACCATCACCCTCACACTAACCCTAACCCTAACCCTAACGCTCATCCTCAAGCTATCCCTAACCCTAATCCTAACCCTCACCCTAACCCTAACACCCACGTAACCCTAACCCTAACCCTAACCCTCACCGTAAAACAAACCCTAAACTTCACCCTCACCCTAACTCTCACTGTCAACCTAACCCTCACCCTAACCCAAACTCTAACCCACACGCTAACCCTCACCCTGACCCTAACCCTAACCCTCACCGAAAACAACTTCCCAACCCTTAACCTCACCCTAACCCTAACCCTAACCCTAACTCTCACATTACAACTAACCCTCACCCTAACCCTAAAACAACCCCTCACCCTAACCTTCACCCTATCCCTAACCCTAAACCTAACCCTCACCCTAACCCTCACCGTCACTCTTACACTCACCCTAAACCTAATCCTCAACCATACTTAACCCTTACCCTCACATGTATCCTCACCCTAACCCTCACCCTCACCCTAACACTACCCCTCAGCCTAAGCCTCAACCTAACCCAGCCCTCACCCTAAACCTAAACCTAACCCTAACCCTAACACTCAACCTCACACTAACCCTCACCCTAACGCTTACCCTCACTCTAACAATAACCCAAACCCTAACCCTAACCCTCACACTAATCCTAACCCTCACACTAACCCTAACCCTAAGCCTAACAGTAAGTCTAACCCTCACCATAACCCTAACCCTAACCCTCACCCTAAACCTAAACCTAACCCTCATCCTCACCCTAACCCTCACACTAAACCTTACCCTCAAACTACCCCTCACGTTAACCCCAAAACAAACCCTAACACTAAGCCTCACCCTCACCTAACCCTAACCCTCACTCAAAACCTCAAACGTACCCTAACCCAAACACTAAGCCTAGCCCTCATCGTCACCCTAACCCTCACCATAATACTAACCCTAAACCTCAAACTAACCCTCACCTCAAAACTAACTCTAACCTTAACCCTCAACCTAAACATCAACCTAACCCTCACCCTAATCCTAACCCTCAACCTAACCCTCACCCTAAACCTAACCCTAAACCTAACACTCACCCTCACCCTATCCCTCACCCTAACCCTTACTCTCACCCTAACCCTAACCCTAACCCTCAACCTTACACTCACCCTAACCCTAACCCTAACCCTAACCCTCACCCTAAGCCTAAACCTAACCCAATAAAGCACCCCAGCCCTCACTCTATCCCTAACCCTAACCCTAAACCTCACAATAACCCTAAACGATACCAAAACACTCACACTCACCCGAACCCTCACAGTCACCCTAACACTCACCCTAAACCTAAAACTCACCCACACCCTACCCTCACCCTCACCTAAACCTCACTCTCACCCAAAACATCACCCTCACCCTAAACATCAATGTAACCCTAACCCTCACTCTAAACCTAACCCTACCCTCACCCTAAGCCTAAACCTCAACCTGAACCTAAACCTACCCTTCATACTCACACTCACCTTCACCCTCAGCCTAACCCTAACCCTAGCCCTCACCCTCATCCTAACCCTCATCCTAACGTTAAAGCTAACCCTAACCCTGACCATCGTCCTAACACTCACCATAACCATTACCCTCACCCTCACCCTAACCCTAACCCTAAACCTAAACCTCACACTAACCCTAATCCTCACACTAACCCTAACTCTACCCCACAACCTAACCCTCATCCTAACCCTAACCCTAAACCTAACCCTAACCCTAACCCTAACAATCACCCTAACCCTAACCCTACGTTTAACCCCAACCCTCACCCTGAACATAACCCTCATCCTCACCCTCACCCCCAGCCGAAACCTCACCCTAACCCTAATCCTAACCCTAATCCTCAACATCATCTTAACTCTAACCCTAACCCAACCCTAACCCTCACCTTCACCCTAACCCTATCCCTAACCCTAACCCTCACCCTAACTCTAACCCTCAAACTAACCCTAACCCTAACCCTCAACCTCCACCTACCCCTACTCCTAACCCTCACACTAAACCTCACCCAAACCTTAACGCTAGTCCTAACCCTCACCCTCACCCTAAACCTCACCCTCACACTTACCTATGCCCTAACCCTTACTCTATTCCTAAACCCCACAATAACCCTAACCATAACCATAACCCTAACCCTCACCCTCACGCTCACACTAAACCTAAACCTAACCCTAACCCTCACCCTCACCCTCAGCCTAACACTAAACCTCACCCTCAGACTCACCCTAAACCACACCCTCACCCTCACCCTCACTCTAAACCTAACCCGAACCCTTAGCCTCAACCTAAACCTAAACCTCACACTAACATTAAACCTAACCCTCAACCTCACCCTAACACTAACCCTAACCCTCACATTCACCCTAACACTCATCCTAAACCGAATGCTAAACCTAAACTTCACACTAACCCTAACCCTCAACTTAACACTTAACCTCACCCTAATATTAACCCTAACCCTAACCCTAACCCTCACACTAAAACAATCCCTCAGCCTAAACCTAAACCTAAATATCAGCCTAACCCTCACCCTAACCCTAAGCCTAACCCTAATCCTCACCCTTTCCCTATCCCTAACCTCACCCTCACACTGACCCTAACCCTCACCCTAACCCTAAACTTAACCCTAACCCTCACCCTAACCCTAACCCTCACCAAGACCCTAACCCTCACACTAACCCTAACCCTAACACTAACAAAACCCTTAACCGAACACTCACACTAACCCTAAACTTAACCCTAACCCTCCTCATAACCCTAATCCTAACCCTAACTCTCAACCTCACCCTAACACTTACCCTCACCCTATCCCTTAGCCTCACCCTAACCCTAATCCTAAAACGAATGCTAAACCTAAACTTCACCATAACCCTAAACTTCACCCTAACCCTTTCTAACCCTAATATTAACCCTAAACCTAACCCTAACCCTCACACTAAAACTATGCACAGCCTTTCCCTAACCCTACCCATCACCCTAACCCGCATGCTAACCCTAAACCTCACCCTAATACTCACCCTATCCCTAACACTAACCCTTACCCTCACCCTCACCCTATTCCTCACCCTAACTCTAAACTTAACCCTAACCCTCAACCTAAACCTAACCCTGCCCCTCAACCTAAACCTCACCCTAACCATAATCCTAAACCTCAACCCAACTCTCATCCTAAACCTAACCCTAACCCTAAACCTCACCCTAACCCTCACCCAAACCCTAACCCTAAACCTCACCCTAACCCTCACCCAAACGCTAACCCTAATCCTCACCGTCACCCTAAACCTCACTGTCAAAATAACCGTCATCCTAGCCCTAACCCTCACACAAACCCTAAACCTCAGCCTCACCCGAAGCCTAATCCTCACCCTCAACCTCAAAATCACTCTAACCCTAACCCTCACCCTAACCCTAACCCGAAAACTCACCCAAACCCTAACCCTCACCCTCACACTCACCTTCACCCTGAGCCTAACCCTAACCAAGCACTAATCCTAAACCTATCCCTCACCCTAACCATAACCCTAAACCTAACACTCACCCTAACCCTAACCCTAACCCTATCCCTCACACTTACTCTAAACCTCACTATAACCCTAAACCTCACCCTCACACTTACACTCACTCTAAGCCTACCCCTAAAGCTAACACTAATCGTAAACCTAACCCTCACCCTCATGCTAACCCTAACCCTAACCCTAACCTTAACCCTCACCCTCAGCCTCACCCTCACCCTCAGCCTAACCCTCACCCCAACCCTAATCGTAAGCCTAGCCCTCACCCTCACACTCACCCTAACCCTCATCCTAAACCAAACCCTAAACTTAACGCTAACCCTCACCCTCACCTTCACACTAACACTAACCCTAAACCTAACCTTCACCCTAACCCTCATCCTAACCCTAATGCTAAACCTAACCCTCACCCTAAACCTAACCATCAACCTAACCCTTACCCTCACCCTAACCCTAACCCTAACCCTCACCATCAACTTAACCCTCACCCTAAACATTACCCTCACCCATATCCTAAACCTAACCCTAACCCTCACACTCAGCTTAACCAGAACACTCACCCTCACCCTAACCCTTATCCTAACCCTAAACCTAACCTGACCTTAATCCTCATCCTAACCCTAAAGCTCTCCCTAAACCTCACCATAACCCTAAACATCACCCTAACTTTTACCCTCACCCTAACCCTAAATCTAACCCTAACCCTCACGATCACCTTAACACTCACCCTAAATATAACTCTCACCCATGTCCTAACCCTAATGCTAACCCTAACCCTCACCCTCACCCTAACCCTAAACCTAACGCTGACCCTCCCCATAACCCTAACCCTAAGCCTAACCCTAACCTTCACAGTCACATTAAGCCTAAACATAGCACTTACACTCAAACCTAACCCTCACCCTAACCCCAAATCTAACGCTCACCCTAAACCTAATCCTCACCCTCAACGTAACCCTCACCCTAACCCTAACCCTAACATTAACCCTAATCCTCACCCTAACCCTCACCCGAACCCAAACCCAAACCCTCACACTAACCCTCACCCTCACCCTAAACCTAACATTAAACCTAACCCTCACCCTCAGCTTCACCCTCACCCTCAGCTTAGCGCTCACCCTAACCCTAATCCTAACCCTAAACCTCACCCTCAGGTGCACCCTAAACCAAACCCTGAACCTAACCCTCACCCTAACCCTCAACCTATCCCTCACCCTAACTCTAACCTTCAACCTCACCCTATCCCTCACCCCAATCATTACCCTAACCCTCACCCTAACTCTAAACCTAACCATAACGCTCACCCTAACCCTTAGCCTAACCCAACGCTCACCCTAACCCTTAATCTAACCCTAAACCTAACCCTCACCCTAACCCTAACCCTCCCCATAACCCTAATCCTAACCCTAACTCTCACCCACACCCTAACCCTCACCCTAACACTTACCCTCACCCTAACCCTAACACAAACCCTTAGCCTCACACTAACCCTCATCCTAAACCGAATGCTAACCCTAAACTTCACCATAACCCTAACCTTCACCATAACACTTACCCTAACCCTAAACCTAACCCTAACCCATAGCGTAACCCAAACCCTAACCCTCACACTAGCCTTAACCCTAAACCTCACCCTCACAATAAAACTATCCCTCACCCTTATCCTAGCCCTACCCTTCAGCCTAAAACTCACACTGACCCTAACCCTAACCCTAATCCTCAACCTATACCTAAACCTCTTGCACACGCTCACCCTAAACCTAACACTAACCTAACCCTCACCCTTCCACTCGTCCTAACCCTAACCCTCATCCTCTACCTAAACCTCACCCTGAAACTTAACCTCACCCTAACCCTAACCCTAACCCTCAACCTAACGCTCACCCTAACCCTGACCCTAACCCAGGCCCTCACCCTCACACTAATCCTCATCCTAACCCTATCCCTAACCCTCACCCTAACCCTAAACCTCACCCTAAACCTTACTCTCACCATAACCCTAACCCTAACCCTAACCCTAAACGTAATCCTCACATGAAACCTAACCCTCACCCTAGCCTTAAATCTACCCCTTACCCTAACCCTCATCCTAACCCTATCCCTAACACTAACACTCAGAATAATACTAACACTAACACTAACCCTAACCCTCACCCGACACCTAACCCTCATCCTCACCCTAACTCCCAGCCTAAACATAACCCCAACCCTAATCCTAACCCTAAACTTCACCCTCACCCTAACTCTAACCCTAAAGAAACCTTAACACTCAACCTCACCCTCACCCTAATCCTAACCCTCACGCTAACCATAACCCTCAACCTAACCCTAACCCTAACCCTCAACCTCACCCTAACCCTAATCCTAACCCACACCCTAACCCTCGCCCTAACCCTAAAGCTAACCCTAACCCTCACCCTAAAACACAACCTCACCCTTACCTTAATCCTAACCCTAACTCTCACCCTCACCCTAACCCTCGCCCTAAACATAAACTTCACCCTAAACCTAACCCTCACCAAACCCTAACCCTCACCTGCACCTGAGCTCTCACCATCACCCTAAACCTAACGCTCATCATAACCCTAAACCTCACCCTCACCCTCACTCTCAACCTAAGCCTAACCCTAAACCTAACACTAATTCTAAACCTAAACTTCACCCTCACACTAACCCTAACCGTAACACTGACCCTCACCCTCACTCTCACCCTAAACCTAACCCTAACCCTAACCCTCACCCTAAGCCTAACCCTAACCCTAAACCTAAACCTCCCCCTAACCCTATCCCTAACACTCACGCTCAAATTAACCCTCACTGTCACCATAACCCTCACCCGAACCGTAACCCTAACCAACACCCACACACTGCCCCTCCCCCTCACCCTCACCCTAACCCTCACCCTCACTCTAAACATCACCCTAAACCTAACCCTCACCAAAACCCTAACCCTCATCCTCACCATAAACCTAAATCTAAACCTAAAACTAATTCTAAACCTAAGCCTCACCCTCACTCTAAACCTAACCCTAACCCTAAACCTAAACCTCACCCTCACCCTCAGCCTAAGACTAATCCTATCCCTAGCTCTATCCCTCACCCTACATCTAACCCTCACCCAAAACATAACCCTAACCCTCAGCATCACCGTCTCCCTTTACCTATACCTATCCTTAACCCTCATCCTCAGGCTCAACCTCAACCTAAGCCTAACCATAACCCTCTTACTAACATTAACCCTAACCCTCACCCTCACGCAAAAACGAAACCTATCCCTAACCCTCACCCAAAAGCTAACATTAACCCTAACGCTAACCCTAACTATCACACTAAACCTATCCCTCAAACTAACCCTAACCCTACCCGTCAACCTAACACTCACCCTAAACCTAAACCTACCGCTAATACTCAAACTATCCGTAAACTTAACCCTCACACTAACCCTCACCCTCAGCATAAACGTTCCTCTCACCCTCACCCAAACCGTAACCCTAAGCCTCACCCTCACCCTTACCCTAACCCTAACCCACACTCTCACCCTAACCCTAATATTAACCCTAAACCTAACCCTAACAATCACACTAATCCTATCCCTCAACCTAACCCTAACCCTAGCCGTCAGCCTTACCCTCACCCTAATCCTCAACCTACCCCTAATTCTCACACTATCCCTAACCCTAACCCTCACCCTCACCCTAACGCTTAGCATAACCATTACCCTCACCCTCACCCAAACCCTAACCCTCACCCTAAACCTAACCCTAACCCTCACCCTCACCCTAACGCTTACCCTAACCCTAAACTTAACCCTCATCCTAACACTCACCCTATCATTAACCCTAACCCTAACCCTAACCCTCACAATAAACCTATACCTCACCTAACCCTAAACCTATTCCTCAGCTTATCCCTCATCCTGACCATAACCCTAACCCTAATCCTCACACTATAGCTATCCCTCACCTTCAAGCTCCCTGAAACCTAAACCTGAACCGAATCCTCACCCTCACCCTCAGCCTAACAATAACCCTAACCTTAACCCTAATCCTAACCCTAACCCTCACTCTCACACTCACCCTAACTCTCACCGTAACACTTACCCTCACCTAACCCTCACCAACACCTAAACCTAATCCTAACCCTAACCCTCACTGTCACCCTAACCCTCACTCTAAACCTAAAATTAACATTAACCCTAACCCTCAACCTAACCCTCACCCTAAATCTAAACGTAACCCTACCTGTCACCCTAACACTCACCCTAACCCTAAACCTAAACCTAAAACTCACCGTCACCTTAAAACTCACCCTAAATATAATCCTCACCCATACCCTAAAGCTAACCCTAACAATCACCCTCAGCCTAACCCTAACACTAACTCACCCTAAATATAATCCTCACCCATACCCTAAACCTAACCCTAACAATCACCCTCAGCCTAACCCTAACACTCACCCTCACCCTAACCCTTAACCTAACCCTAAACAAAACCTCACGTTATCCTCACCCTAATCCTAATGCTAACCCTAACCCTCACCCTCACCCTAAACCTCACCCTAAACCTTAACCTCACACTAACCATAACCCTAACCCTAACCCTCACACTAAACCTAACCCTCACCCTAACCCTAACCCTAACCCAACCTCTCACCCTAACCTTCACCCTATTGCTTACCCTAAACCTAACCCTCACCCTAACCCTCACTGTTACCCTAACACTCAACCTAAGCCTAACCCTCAACCAAACCTTAACCCTTACCCTCACCCGTACCCTCACCCTCAACCAAACCCTCACGCTCACCCAAACCCTACCCCTCAGCCTAACCCAGCCCTCACTCTAAACCTAACCCTAACCTTAACCCTAACCCTCACCCTCATCCTAATCCTCAACCTAACCCTTACCCTCACCCTAACCCTAACACAAACCCTAACCCTAATCCTCACATTAACCCTAACCCTCACCCTAACCCTAACCCTTACCCTCACCCTAACCCTCACCCTAAACATAACCCTCAACCTAACCCTCACCCTAAACTTAACCCTAAACCTAATCCTCACCCTCACCGTATCCCTCACCCTAAACCTTATTCTCACCCTAACCCTAACCCTAACCCTCACACTTACCCTCACCCTAACCATAAAACTAACCCTCACAGTAACCCTAACCCAACCCAAAATCCTAACCCTCACCCTATTCCTAACCCTATCACTAAACATAACCTTAACCCTAAGACTCACCCTCACCTTACGCTCATAATCACCCTAACACTCACGCTAAACCTAAACCTAACCCTCACACTAACCCTAACCCTCACCCTAACCCTTACCCTAACCTAAAACCTAACCCTCATTCTAATAGTCACTCTAATCATAACGCTAACCCTAACCCTAACCCTCACCCTCACCCTAACCCTTACCCTCACCCTAACCCTAACAGTATATCTAACCTTAACTCTCACACTAACCCTAAGCCTCAGCCTAACCCAAATCCAACCCCTCACAATAAAACTCATCCTATCCCTAACCCTAAACCTAACCCACACCCTAAACCTAACTGTTTCCCTAACTTTCACCCTCACCCTAAACTTCAACCTAACCCTAACCCTCACCCACACCCTAAACCTCACCCTCACCGAACCCTCACCCTCACCCTAACCCTCACCCTCACCTCCCCCTCCTCACCCTCACCTGAACCATAAACCTAAACCTCAACCACACCCTTACCCTCACCGTGAACCGAACCCTCACGATCACCTACACCCTAAATATCACCCTAAACCGAACACTCACCCTAACCCTAAATCTAACCCTCACCCTAACCCTAACCCTCACCCACACCCTTACCTTCACCCTAAGCTGAAAACTCACCCTAACACTAACCCTAACCCTAACGCTTACCCTATACTTGCCTTAAACCTAACCCTCTCGCTAAACCTAACCCTCACCCTCACCCTAACCCTAACCCTCAACCTCACCCTAACCTTAATCCTAACCCTAACCCTCACCCTAATCCTAACCCAAACCCTCATCCTAACCCTCACCATCACCCTAAACCTTACCCTGACTACAAACTTACCCTCACACTCACCCGCATCCTCAGCATCACACTAACCCTCACCCTAGACCTAAACATCACCTTAAACATAACCCTCACCCTAACATTAACCCTAACCCTCACCTAATCCTAAACCTCACCCTCACCCTAAACCTCACCCTAAACCTAACAATAATCCTAATCCTAACCCTATGCCTCACCCTCACCCCAACACTAACCCTAACCCTAAACATAAACCTCATCCTAACCCTAATCCTAACCATCACCCTCACCCTCACCCTCACCCTCAGACTAACCCTAAACCTACTCCTAATCCTAACCCTAACCCTCACTCTCGACATCACCCTAAACCTAACCCTAACCCTAAACCTCAACCACACCCTCACCCTCACCCTCACCTTCACCCAAACACTAACAATAACCTTAATGCTAAACTTACACCTCAGCCTAACCCTCACCCTAATCCTAAACCTAAACCTAATCCTCCACCTATCCCTAACCATAAACTAACCCAAACCCTCAACCTAGCCCTTAGCCTAAGCCTAACCTAACCCTAACCCACACACTAACCCTAAACCTCACCCTAAACCTCACACTCACCCTGACCCTCACCCTCACCCTAACACTCACCACAACCCGCACCATAACCCTAAACCTAACCCTCACAATAAACCTCACCCTAACCCTAACCCTAATCCCAACCCTAACAATAACCCTCACTTGAAACCTAACCCTAACCCTCAACCTCACTATCACCCCCACCCTAACCCTTACCCTCACCATAACCCTAAACCTAACCCTAAACCTCACCCTCATACTAGCCCTAACACTCCCTACCCTCTCCCTACCCTTACCCTTCACCCCAACCCAAAAACTCACCCTCAACCTCACCCTCAGTCTAACCCTCACCCTAATCCTAACCATAACCCTCACCCTAACCAAAACCATCACCCTCAGTCTAATCCTAAACCTAACAATAATCCTAAACCTGAAGCTCACCCTCACCCTAACTCTAATCCTAAGCCAAACTTAACTCTCACCCTAACTCTAACCCTAACCAAACCCCAACCCTCACCGTCACCCTAACCATCACCATAACCCTAACACTCAACCACACACTAACCCTAACCCTCACCTGAACCCTCGCCCTCATCCACACCCTCACCCTCAACCTAAGGTGAATACTCACCCTAACCATAACCCTAACTCTCACCTTAACACTAAACTTAACCCCAAACCAGACACTAACCATAACCATCACACTAAAGCTTAACCTAACCCTCAACCTCACCCTAACCCTAATTCTAATATTTACCCTCACCCTAAACTTAATCCAAACCCTCACACTCACTCTAACACTTACCGTCACCCTAACCCTAACCCTAATCCTCACCCTAACCCTAACCTTAACCCTAAACCTCACCCTAACCCTAACCTTCACCCTAAGCCTAACCCTACCCCTCACCGTCACGCTAACACTCACGCTAAACCTAATGTTCACCCACACCATAACCTTCATTCTCACCCGAACACTCAGCCTCACACTAATCTTCACCCTCGCCCTAAACATCACCTTAACTCTAACCCTCACACTAACTTTTACCGTAACAGTCTCCTAACCCTAAACCTCACCCTAACCCTCACTTTAAGCCTCACCCTCACTATAAACCTAACCCTAATCATAACGATAACCTTCATCCTAACCCTAATCCTAACCATCACCCTCACCTTCACCCACACCCTCAGACTATCCCTAAACCTAATCCTAATCCTAACACTAACCCTCACTCTCACACTCACCCTAACCCTAACCCTAACCCTAACCTTAACCCTCACACTAAACCTAACCCTCAACCTAACCCTAAACTTACTCCTCAGCCTAAACCTCACCCTAAACCTAGCCCTAACCGTAAGCATCTCCCTATCCCTACCCATAACCCCAACCCTCACCCTCAACCTAGCCCTCACTCTAAGCCTAAACCTAAACCTAACCCTCATACTAACCCTAACCCTCACCCTAACCCTAACACTCAACCTGTCCCTAAACCTCACCCTAACCCTTACCCTCACCCTAAACCTCACTCTAACCCTAACGCTAACCCTCACAATAACCCTCAACCCTAACCCTAACCCTAAACATCTACCTCACCCTCACCCTCACCTAACCCTTACCGTCACTCTAACCCTAAACCTAACCCTAAACCTAACCATCACACTAACCCTAACCCTAACCCTACCACTCACTCTACCACTAACCCTAACCCTCATCCTAACCCTAACCCTAACCCTAAACTCACCCTCACCCTAACCATCAACCTAACACAAACCCTCACCCTCACCCTCACCCTCAGTATTACACTAAACCTAAACCTAATCCTAAACCTAATGCTTACGTCACCCTAACTCTAACCCTAACCCAACACCAACCCTCACTGTCACCCTTACCCTCACCCTAACTCTAATGCTCACCCTAACTCTAAACCTCACCCTCATCCAAACCCTCACCCTCACCCTCACCCTAAGGCGAACACTAACCCTATCCCTAACCCTAACCCTCACCGTAACACTACACATAACCCTAAAACTCACACTAACCCTTACCCTCACCCTAATCCTAAACCTAACCCTCAACCTCACCTTAACCTTAACCCTAACCCTCACCTTCACCCTAACCCTAACCCTAACCCTTACGCTAACCCTAAACCTCACCCTTATCCTAAGCTTCAATCTAACCCTAACCCTAACAATCACTGTCACCCTAACCCTCACCCTAAACCTAACCCTCACACACACCCTAACCATCATCCTCACCCGAACAATAACCCTCAAACTAACCCTCACCCTCGCCCTAAACATCACCTTAACCCTAATCCTAACCCTAACATTAAACCTAAACCACACCCTAACCCTAAACCTCACCCTCACCCTAAATCTAACCCTAAACCTAACATTAATCCTAATCCAAACCCTAAACCTCACCCTCACCCTAACATTAACCCTCACCTTAACTCTAACCCTAACAATCACGCTCAAACTAACCCTAACCCTCGCTCTAAACCTAATGCTAACACTCATCCTAACACTAACCCTCACCCTCACCCTAACCCAAACCCTCACCCTCACCATAACCCGAACCCTCAACCTCACCCTAACCCTAGCTCTAACCCTAACCCTAAACCTCACCCAACCTTAAAACTAACCCTCATCCTCACCCTCACCCTAAGCTAACCCTAAACCTAACACTAATCCTAAACCTAACCCTCATGCCCCCCTAACGCTAACCCTAAATCTAACCAAAACACACACCTTAAACCTCACCCAAACATGAACACTCACCCTAACGCTAACATAATCCTAACCCCGACCCTAAAAATAACCCTAAACCTAACCTTCACCCTAACCCTAACCTAACCCTCACGCTAAGCCTAACTTTCACCCTAACACTCAACCTCACCCTAATCCTCAGCCTATCCCTGACCCTTACCTAACCGAAAACCTCACCATCACCCTCACCTTCACCCTAAACCTCACGCTCACCCTAGCCCTCAACCTAAGCCTAACCCTAACCCTAATCATCACCCTCAAGCTCACCCTAACCCTAAACCTAACCCTAACTCTCAACCTAACCCTCAACCTAACCCTAACCCACACACTAAGCCTAACGCTAACCCTAACCCTAACCCCTCCCTCACCCTAAATCTCACATTAACCCTTACCCTCACCCTAATACTAACTGGAACCCAAACCCTAACCCTCACACTAAACCAAACCCTCACACTAACCCTAAACCTTACCTTCACCCTAAACCTAATACTAACCCTAACTCTAACTATAACGCTAAACCTCACCCTAACCCTAAACATATCCCTCAACCTCACCCTCACCCTAATTCTAAACCTATCCCTAACTCTAACCCTAACCCTAAACCTCACCCTAACCTTAACTCTAACCCTCACCCTCACCCTCAGCCTAAACCTAACCATAACACTACTCCTAAACCAAACCCTAACCCTCACACTAAACCTCACCCTCACCCTAACCCTAACCCTTACCTTCAACCTCACCCCACCCTCACCCCAGCCCTCACCCTAAGCCTAACCCTAAACCTAACACTCATCCTAACCCTAACCCTCACCCTAACCCTATCACTCACCCTGACCCTCATCCTCACACTAACCCTCAGCCTAAACCTTACCCTAAACCTAACCCTCTCCCTAACCCTAACCCTAACCCTCAAAATAACCCTCACCCTAACCCTAATCCTAAACCCAATGCGCACCATAACCCTCACCCGAACCCTAACCCTAACCCTCAACCTCAACCTAATTTTCACCCTAACCCTTACCCTCACCCTAAACCTGAAGTCAACCCTAACCCCAACCCTAAACCTAACCCTCACACTAACCCTGACCCTCACCCTAGCCCTCACCCTATTCCTAAACTAACCCTCATCCTAACCTGAACCCTAACACTAACCCTCACCATCATCCTAACCCTAAGCCTAAACCTCACCCTAAACCGAACCCTCACCCTCACCATCGCCCTCACCCTCAGTCTAACCATAAACCTAACCCTAATCCTAACCCTAAACCTCACCCTCACCCTAACTCTAACCATAACCCAACCTTAAACTTCACCCTAACTCTATCCCTAACTCAAACCCAACCCTCACCGTCAGCCTATCCCTCACCCTAACCCTAACCCTAAATCACACCCAAACCCTGACCCGAACCCGAAACCTAAGGCAAACGCTCACCCTAACCCTAACCCTAAGCCTTACCGTAACACTAAACTTAACCCTAAACCTCACCCTGAACCTAACCCACACCCTAAACCTAAACCTAACCCTCAACCTCACCCTAACCCTAATCCTAACCCAAACCCTAACCCTAACACTAACCCAAAACCTAACCCTCACACTAAACCTAACCCTCACCCTAACCGTAACCCTTACCTTCACCCTCAACCTAACCCTCAAGCTAACCCTTACCCTCACGCTAACCCTAACTCGACCCTATACCTAACCCTCACACTAAACCCAACCATCACCCTATACCTAATCCTACCCCTAAACGTAACACTCACCCCTCCCTTTACCTCACCCTCAGCCTAACCCTAACCCTAACCCTAACCCTAACCCTAAACCTAACCCCCACCCTCAGTCACACCCTAAACCTAAACGTAACCCTCACACTTACCCTCACCCTAACCCTAAACCTAACCCTAACAATAACCCTAACTCTAGCCCTCACACTAAACCTAACCTTCACCCTAACCCTAAACAGCACCCTCACCCTAACCCGAACCCTCACCCGAACCCGAACCCTAACCCTAAACCTAACCCTCACCCTCACCCTCACCCTACCCTAACCCTAAACCTCACCCTAATCCTCATCCTCATCCTAACCCTAACACTAAACCTCACCCTAACCCTCACTCTAACACGAACCCTAAACCTAACCCTAAACCTCAGCCTAAACGTAACCCTCACCCTCACCCTAGCCCTCACGCTAACCATATTCCTAACCCTAACCCTCAACTTAACCTTCAACCTAACCCTAACCATCACCCTTAAACTCCCCCTAACCCTCATACTAACCCTAACCCTAACATTAACCCTACACCTAAGCTTAACCCAAAACCTAACCCTAACCCTTTCCCTAACACTAACCTGAACCTAACCCTAACCCTCACCCTAACCCTCACCGTCACTCTCACTCTAAACCTTACCCTAACCCTTAGACTCACCCAAACCTAAACCTTACCCTAATCCCCACCCTAACCCTAACCCCAACCCTCACCCTAACCCTAACCCTAACCTCACCCTCACGCTAAATCTCACCCTAACCCTTACCCTTACCCTAATAATAAATGGAACCCTAACACTAAACCTCACACTAAACCAAACCCTCACCCTAAACCTAACCCTTACCTTCATCCTAACCCTAATATTAACACTAACTCTAATCCTAACCCTAAACCTCACCCTAACCCTAAACCTATCACTCACCCTCACCCTCACCCTAACTCTAACCTTAACCCTAACTCTAAACCTAACCATAAACCTAACCCTGACCTTAACTCTAACTCTCACACTCTCCCTCACTCTAATCCTAAACCTAACCCTAACACTAATACTAAACATAACACTAACCCTCATCCTCACCCTAACCCTCACCATAAATCTAACCCTCACCCTACCCCTAACCATCACCCACACCCGAAACCTCACTCAAAAATGTATCCTCACCCTAATGCTAACGTAATCCTCACCCCCACCCTAAACATCACCCTAAACCTAACCCTCACCCTAACCCTAACCCTAACACTTGCCTAATCCTAACCCTCACCCTACCACTCAACCTCACCCTAATCCTCACCCTAACCCTAACCCTTAACTAACCGAAACCCTCACCCTCATCCTCAACTTCACCCTAAACCTCACCCTTAACCTAACCCTCAACCTAAGCCTAACACTAACCCTAACCATCACCCTCCCCTCACACTAACCCTAAACCTAACCTTAACCCTCAACCTAACTCTCACACTCACCCTAACCCCAAACCTAACCCACACCTTAATCCTAACGCTAACCCTAACCCTAACCACACCCTCACCCTAACCCTTAACCTCACCCAAAACTAACCCTAACCCTAACCCTCAACCTCACCCTAATCTTCACACTAACCCTTACCCTCACCCTAACACTAAACTAAACCCTAATCCTAACCCTAAACCTAACCCTCAAACTAACCCTAACCCTCACCCTAGCCCTCAACCTATTCCTAACCCTAACCCTCATCCTAACCCTAACCCTAACCCTCACCCTCACCCTAAATCTAACCCTAACCCAACCTTAACCCTCACCCTAACTCTATCCCTAATCCAAACCCAACCCTCACTGTCACCCTATCCCTCAACCTAACCCTAACCCTGACCCAAACCCGAACCCTAAGGCGAACCCTCACCTCACCCTTACCCTAACCCTAACTGTAAGACTTATCTTAACCCTAAAACTCACCCTAATCCTAACAAACACCTTAAACCTAAACCTAACCCTCAACCTCACTTAACCCTAATCCTAACCCTAACCCTAAAACTAACCCAAAACCTAACCCTCACACTAAACCTAACCCTCACCCTAACCGTAACCCTTAACTTCACCCTCAACCTAACCCTCAAGCTAACCCTTACCCTCACGCTAACACTAACTCTAACCCTAAACCTAACCCTCACACTAAACCCAACCCTCATCTATACCTAATCCTAACCCTAACTGTAACCGTCACCCCACCCTGAACCTCACCCTCAGCCTAACCCTAACCCTAACCCTAACCCTAACCCTAAAACTAACCCCCACCCTCAGTCTCAACCTAAACCTAACCCTCACCCTCACCCGAAACCTCACCCTAACCCTAAAATTAACCCTCAGCCTCACCCTCACCCTAACTCTAACCCTAACCCTAAACCTCACCCTAACCCTCACCCTAATCCTAATCCTAACCCTAACCCTCACCCTAACCCTCACCCTAACACTAACCCTAAACCTAACCCTAAACCTCAGCCTAAACCTAAGCCTAAACGTAACCCTCACCCTCACCCTAGACTTCACCCTAACCCTATTCCTAACCCGACCACTCACCTTAACCTTAACCTTTAACCTAACCCTAACCCTCAACCTTTAACTCCCCCTAACCCTCAACCTAACTCTCACCCTATCTTTAACCCTACCCCTCACCCTAACCCTCACCCTAACCCTAAGCTTTACCCTCACCCTAACCCTAACCCTCACCCTAACACTAACCCTAACCCTCACCCTAACCCTCACCGTCACCCTCACCCTAACCCTTACCTTAACCCTTAGACTCATCCCAAACCTAACCCTAACCCTAAATCCCACCCTAACCCTAACCCCAACCCTCACCCTAAGACTAACCATCAACCTCAAACTCACCCTCAGCCGAAACCTTACCCTAACACTAAACCTAACCCTATCCCTCACCCTCACCTTCACCCTAACTCTAACCCTAACCCTAACCCTAACCCTCACTCTAAATCTAACGCTAAAACTAAACCTGACCCTCACCCTAGCCCTCACCCTAAACCTAACCCTAATCCTAAACCTAACGCTCACCTTAACCCTATCCCTAACACTCACCATAAACCTAAGGATATCCCTAACCCTCATCCTTAGCCTAGCTCTTACCCTAACCCTATTCCTAACCCTAAACCTCAACCTAACCCCAACCTTCAAGCTAACCCTAACCCTCACCCTCAAACTCCCCCTAACCTCACCCTCACCCTAACATTAACCCTAACCCTATCCATAACCCTTACCATAACCCTAAGCTTAACCCTAAACCTACCCTTAAACCTCCCCCTACCACTTACCCTCACCCTCATCCTCAGACTCACCCTAACCCTAATCATAATCCTAACACTAACCCTCACTCTCACCCTCACCCTAAACCTAAACCTAACCCTAAACCTCACCCACACCCTCACCCACACCCTCACCTTCAACCTAACCCTAACAATAACCTTAATCCTAACCTTAACCCTAGGACTAACCTTCACCCTAACACTAACCCTAACCCTAACCCTCACACTAAACCTAAGCCTCAAACTAACCTTAAACCTAACCCTCAGCTTAAACCTCACCCTATCCCTAACACTAACCCTCACCCTCACAGTAAACCTAACACTAACACTCAGCCTACGCCTCACCCTAAATCTAACCCTAACCCTCACCCTCATCCTAACACTCACCCTAAGCTTTACCCTCACCCTAGCCCTCACCCTACCCCTCACCGTATCAATGATCCTAACCCTAAACCTAACCCTATAGCTACCTCTCAAACTCAGTCTAAACCTAACCTAAACCTAATCCTCACCCCATCCATAACACTCACCCTGACCCTCACTCTCACCTTGACTCTAAGCCTAACCCTAAACCTCACCCTCACTCAAGCCCTCAACCTAACCCTAACCGTAATCCTCAACCTAACCCTCACCCTCACCCTAACCCCAAACATAACCCACACCCTAATCCTAACGCTAACCTTAACCCTAACCACACCCTCACCCTAAATCGCACCCTAACCCTTACCCTCACCCTAACCCTAAACCTAACCCTAACCATCACTCTCACCCTCACCCTAACCCTAACCCTAACACTAACCCTCACCTTCGTCCTATCCCTCACCGTCACCCTCACCCTAACCCTCAACCTCACCCACACCCTAATCCTAACGCTAACCCTAACCCTAACTTTCACCCTCACCCTCATCCTAACCCTAACCTTAACCCTCATGCTCACCCTAACTCTAAAGCTAACCCAACCCTAACACTCACCCTAACTCTAACCCTAACCCAATCCCAACCCTCTCCGTCACCGTAACCCTCACTCTAACCCTAATTCTCAACCACACCCTAACCCTCAACCTCACCCTAAACATCACCCTAAACCGAACCGTCATCCTAAACTTAACCCTAACCCACATCCTAATTCTAACCCTTACCCTCATCACCCTCACCTTCACCATAAGCCGAACCCTCACTCTAACCCTAACCCTAACACTCACACTAACCCTAACCTTAACCCTAAACCTTATCCAAAACCTAAACCTAACCCTCAAACTCACCCTAAAACTACCCATAACCCTAAGCCTAAAGCAAACCCTCCTCCTCACCCTAGCCTTCAAGCTAACCCTAAATCTATCCCTAACACTCATCCTAACCCTAATCTTCACCCTAACACTAAACCTCACCCTCACCCTCACCCTAACCCTCACCCTAAACATAACCCTGATATTAATCCTAACACTCACGCTAACACTCACGATAACCCTAAACCTAATCCTAAGCCTAACCCTAACCCTCACCCTAAACTTCACCCTAACCCTAACCCACACCCTCACCTTCACACTAAAACTAAACCTAACCTTCACATAACCCTAATATTCACCCTAACCCCAAACCTAACCCTCAACCTCACCCTAACCCTAACCCTAGCCATAACCCTAGACATCATCCTAACCCTCACCCTAACCCTAAAGCTAACCCTAACACTCAAACGAAACCAGAGCATGATGCTAACCCTAACCTTAATCCTAACCCTAAACCTCACACTAACCCTCAACCACGCCCTAAACATCACCTTAACCCTAACACTCACACTAACATTAACCCTAACCCTCACCTAACCCTAAACCTCACCCTCAGCCTCACCCTCACCCTAAGCCTAACCCTAAACTGAATATTAATCCTAATCCTAACCCTAACCCTCACCCTCACACTAACCCTAACTCTAAACCTCAACCTAACCCTAACCCTAACCCTAACCATAACCATAACCTTCATCCTAACCCTAATCCTAATCCTAATCCTAACCATCTCACTCACCCTCACCCTCATCCTCAGACAAACCCTAACCCTAATACTAATCTTAACACTAACCCTCACTCTCACACTCACCCTAAACCTAACCCTAACCATAATCCTAACCCACACCCTCACCCTCACCATCATCTTCACCCTAACCCTAACAATAACCTTAATCCTAACCTTAACCCTAAGCTTAACCCTCACCCTAACACTAACCCTAACCTTAACCCTCACACTAAATCTAACCCTCAACCTAACCCTAAACCTACACCTCAGCCTAACCTTCACCCTAACCCTAACCCTAAACCTAATACTCTCCCTATCCCTAACCATAACCATAACCCTCTCCCCCAACTTAGCCCTTACCTTATGCCTAACCCTAAACCTAACCCTCACCCTAAACCTAACACTCAACCTGACCCTCACCCTCACCCTAACCCTCACCCTAACCCTTACCCTCACCCTAACGCTCAACCTAACACTAACCCTAACACTCACACTAACCCTAACCCTCACCCTACTCCTCACCCTACCCCTAACCCTAACACTCATCCTAACCCTAACAATAATCCTAAACTCACCCTCACCCTAACCCTCACCCAAACTCAAATACTCACTCTCACCCTAACCTTCAGTCTAACCCTAAACATAACCCTAATCCTAAGCCTAAAGCTGACCCTCACCCTAGCTATTACCCTAACCCAAACTTATGCCTCACACTAACTCTAAAGCTAACCGATCCCCAACCCTCACAGTCACCCTTCCCTCACCCTAACCCTAACCGTCACCCTAACTCTAATACTCATCCTCAACAGTAACCGTAACCTTAGGCGAACACTCAACCTAACCCTAACCCGAACCCTAACCGTAACACTAAATTAACCCTAAAACTCACCCTAACCCTAACCCTCATTCTAACCCTAACACTAAACCTGACCCTCACCCTCACCCTAACCCTCACCCTAACCTTCACCCTAATGCTAACCAAAAGACTCACCCTCACCCTAACCCTCACTGTCACCCTAACCCTAACCCTAACCCTAACCCTCACCCTAACCTTAACCTTAACCCTAAACCTCACCCTAATAATAACCCTCACTCTAACCTTAACCCTGACCCTCAATGTCACCCTAACACTCACGCTAAACGTAAGCCTCACCCACACCCTAACCCTCATCCTCACCCAAACACTCACCCTCACACTAAACCTCACCCTCGCCCTAAATATCACCTTAATGCTAACCCTCATCCTAATATTACACCTAAACCTCACCCTAACCCTAAACCTCACCCTCACACTCATCCTCACCCTAAACGTAACCCTAAACCTAACATTAATACTAATCCAAACCCTAAACCTCACCCTCACCCTAACATTAAACCTCACCCTAACCCTAACCCAAACCCTCACCCTCAGCCTAATATTAACCCCCACCCTAACCCTAACGCTCACCCTAACCCTAAACCTATACCTCACCCTCACCCTGACCCTAACCCTCACCCTCACCCTAAACCTAGCTCTAACCCTAACCCTAAACCTCACCCTAACCTTATCCCTAACCCTCACCCTAAGCCTAAACCTAACCCTAAGAATAATCCTAAACCAAACCCTCACCCTCACACTAACCCTAACCCTAACAATAACCCTCACCCTCACCCTAACCCTCACTGTAAACCAAACCCTAACCCTCAAACAAACCCTCACCCTCACCCTAAACCAACCCTAACCCACACGCTAATCCTAACGCTAACCCTAACCCTAACCTCAACCGCACCCTAAATCTCACCCTAACACTTACACTCACCCTAATACTAACCCTAACCCTAACACTATCACTAAACCGAACCCTCACACTAACCCTAACCCTTACATTCACCCTAACCCTAATCCTAACCCTATCCCTCACCCTCACCCTCACCCTAACTCTAACCCTAACCCTAACTCTAAACCTAACCCTAAACCTCACCTTAACCCTAAACCTAACACTCACCCTCACCCTCATCTTAAGCCTAACCCTAACCCTAACATTAATCCTAAACCTAACCCTCACCCTCACCCTAACTCTAACCCTAACCCACACCGTGACCCTAACCCTCACTGTAAACCTAACCCTCACCCTAACCCTAACCGACACCCACACCTAAACCTCACCCAAACATGAACCCTCACCCTAACGCTAACGTAATCATCACCCCACCCTAAATATCACCGTAAACCTAACCCTCACTGTAACCCTTAACCTAACCCTCACGCTAACCGTAAAACTGACCTTAACACTCAACCTCAACCTATTCCTCACCCTAACCCTAACCCTTACCTAACCGAAACCCTCACCCTCAACCTCACCTTCACCCTAACCCCCACCCCCACCCTAGCCCTCAACGTAACCCTAACCCTAACCCTCAACCTAATCTTCATCCTCACGATAACCCCAACCCTAACCCACACCCGATTCCTAACGCTAACCCTAACCCTAACCCCACCCTCACCCTAAATAACACCCTAACCCTTACCCTCACCCTAACCCTAAAGCTAACCCTAACTCTTACACTAAACCTAACCCTCACCCTAACCCTAACCCTTACCTTCACCCTCACCCTAACGCTCACCCTAACCCTTAGCCTCACACTAACCCTAACTCTAACCCTTAACCTAACCCTAACTCTAAACCTAACCCTCACAATAACCCTAATCCAAACCCTAGCCGTAACCCTCACCCCATCCTCAACCTCACCCTCAGCCTAACCCTAACCCTAATCCTAAACCTAACCCTCAACCTCAACCTAACCCTAACCTTAACTCTAAACCTAAACCCCACCCTTACCCTCACTCTAATCCTAACCCTAACCATAACCCTCACCCTAACCCTCACTCTAACACTAACCCTAACCCTAACCCTAACACTCACCCTAAACCTAAGCCTAAACCTAACACTCACACTCACCCTAGACCTCACCCTAACCCTATTCCTAACCCTAACCCATACCCTAACTTTAACCTTCAACCTAACCCTAACCCTCACCCTCATACTCCCCCTAAATCTCACCCTAACCCTAACCCTAATATTAACCCTAACCCTCACCCTAAACGTCAACATAACCCTAAGCTTAACCCTAACCCTAACCCTAACCCTCACCCTAACACTAACCATAAAAATAAACCTAACCCTCACCCTAACCCTAACCAACACCCACACCCTAAACCTCACCCAAACGTGAACCCTCATGAACCTAAGGCTAAGGTAATCCTCACCCCCACCCCAAAAATCACCTTAAATCTAACCCTCACTGTAACCCTTACCCTAACCCTCACGCTAACCCTAAAACTCACCCTAACAATCAACCTCACCTTAATCCTCAACCTAATCCTAACCCTTACCTAACTGAAACCCTCACCCTCATACTCACATTCACCCTAACCCTCAACCTCACCGTAGCACTCAACCTAACCCTAACCCTAACACTCAACCCCACCATCACCCTCACCCTAACACCAAACCTAACTTAAACCCTATTCCTAACGCTAACCCTAACCCTAAACACACCTTCACCCTAAATCACACTCTAACCCTTACCCTGCCCCTAACACTAAACCTAACGCTAACCCTCACATTAAACCTAACTCTCACCCTAAACCTAACCCTTACCTTCACCCTCACCCTAACCCTCACCCTAATCCTTACCCTCACGCTAACACTAACGCTAACCCTAAACCTAACCCTCAGACTAACCCTAATCCTAACCCTAACCGTAACCCTCACCCCACCCTCAACCTCACCCTCAGCCAAACCCTAACCCTAACCCTAATCCTGAACCTAAACCTCACACTCAACCTAAACTTAACCCTAACCCTAATCCTAAACCCAACGCTTACCCTCAACCTAATCATAACCCTAACCCTAACCCTCAACTTAACCCTCACCCTAACACTAACCCTAACTCTCACCCTAACCCTTACCCTAAACCTAAGCCTAAACCTAACCCTCACTCTCACCCTAGACCTCACCCTAACCCTATTCCTAACCCTAAACCTCACCCTCACCTTAACCTTCAACCTAACCCTAACCCTCACCCTCATATTTCCCCTAAATCTCACCCTAACCCTAACCCTAACATTAAACCTAACCGTCAACATAACCCTAAGCTTAACCCTAACCCTAACCCTAATCATCACCCTAACCCTCACCCTAACACTAAACCTAAAACTAAACCTTACCCTCACCCTAACCCTAACAAACACCCACAACCTAAATCTCACCCAAACATGAACCCTCACCCTAACGCTAACATAATCCTCACCCCCACCCTAAAAATCATCCTAAACCTAACCCTCACCCTAAAACTCAACCTCACCCTAATCATCATCCTAACCCTAAACCTTACCTAACCGAAAACTCACACTCATCCTCACCCTCACCCTAAACCTCACCCTCACCCTAGCCATCAACATAACACTAACACTAACCCTAACCATCATCCTCACCCTCCCTCTCACCCTAAACCTAACCCTAACCCTCAACCTAAACCTCACCCTCACCCTAACCCCAACCCTAACCCACACGTTAATCCTAATGCTAACCCTAACCCTAACCTCAACCTCACCCTAAATCTCACCCTAACCCTTACCCTCACCCTAATACTAACCCTAACCCTAACCCTAACCCTCACACTAAACCTAACCCTCACTCTAACCCTAACCCTTACCTTCACCCTAACCCTAATCCTAACCCTATAACTCACTCTCACCCTCACCCTAATTCGAACCATAACCCTAACCATAACCCTCACCCTAACTCTAACACTAAAACTAAACCTCACCCTCAACCTAGCCCTCACCCTAAGCCTAACCCTACCCTTAAACCTAACCCTCACCCTAACCCTAACCGTAACCCTCACCTTAAAGCTAAACCTAAACCTAACCCTCACCCTAAACCTAGCCCTCACCCTAAAGCTATTCCTAAACCCTCACCCTAACCCTAACCTTCAACCTAACCCTAACCCTACCCTCAAATTCCCCCTAACCCTCACTAGATACCTAACCCTAACATTAACCCTAACTCTCTCCCTAACCCTCAACATAACCCTAAGATTAACCCTAAGACTAAGCATAAGCCTCACCCTAACCCTCACCCAACCGTCTTCCTCACCCTCACCCTGAACCTCACCCTCCTCCTCACTCTCACGTTAACCCTAAACCTAACCCTCATCCAACCCTAACACTCACCCTAACCCCAAACATAACCCTCACCCTCACACTAACCCAAACCATAGCCCTAAACCTCAACATCACCTTAACCATCACAGTAACCCTAATGCTAACCCTAACCCTCACCTTCACCCTAAACCTCACCCGAACACTTAACCTGACCCTAACCCTAACCCTAACCGTAACCCTCACACTAAACCTAAACCTCACGCTAACCGTAACACTCACAATCACACTAAACCTCACACAAAACCTAACACTCAATCTAACCCTAAATTTAACCCTCAACATAACCCTCACCCTAATCCTAACCCTAACCCTCAACCTCAACCTAAAACTCACCATATCCCTTACACTCACCCTAACCCTAAACCTAACCCTAACCCTAAACCTAAACCTAACCCTCACACTAACCCTAACCCTCACCCTACTCCTCAGACTACTCCTCAACCTAACCCTCATCCTAACCCTAACCCTAAGCCTAACCCTCACCCTAACCCTAACCCTAAACCTAACCCTCACCCTAACCCAAACACTCACACTCATCCTCACCGTCACCCTCATTCTAACCCTAACCCTAACCCTAACCCTAATCATAACCTTAACCCTCACCCTAACTTTAAATTTAACCCTAACCCAACCCCAACCCTCAACGTCACTCGAACCTTCACCATAAACCTAACCCTCAACCACACCCTAACCCTCACCCTCAACCGAAAACTCACCATCACCCTTACCCTAAATATCACCCTAAACCGAACACTCACCCTAACCCTAACCCTAGCCCTCACCCTAACCCTAACCCTCACCCTCACCCTCACCCTCACCCTAAGCCGAAAACTCACCCTATCACTAACCCAACCCTAACACTCACCCTATACTTACCTTAACCCTAAACCTCACCCTAAGTCTAACCCTCACCTTAACCATAACCCTAACCCTCAACCTCACCCTAACTTTAATCCAAACCCTAACCCTCAACCTAATCCTAACCCAAAACCTCATCCTAACCCTCAACGTCAACCTAACACTCACCCTAAACCTAACCCTGACTACAAACTTACCCTCACACTCACCCGAATACTCAGCCTCACACTAACCCGCACCCTAGACCTAAACATCACCTTAACCCTAACCCTCACCCTAATATTAACCCTAACCCTCATCCTAACATTAACCCTAACCCTCACCTAACCCTAAACCTCACCCTCACCCTCACACTCACCCTAAGCCTAACCCTAAACCTAACAATAATCCTAATCCTAACCCTAAGCCTCACCCTCACCCGAACCCTAATGCTAACCCTAAACATAACCCTCATCCTAACCCTAATCCTAACCCTAATCCTAAGCACCAACCTCACCCTCACCCTCAGACTAACCCTAACCCTATTCCTAATAATAACCCTAACCCTCACTATCACACTCACCCTAAACCTAACCCTAATCCTAAACCTCAACCAAACCCTCACCCTCACCCTCACCTTCACTCTAACCCTAACAATAACCTTAATGCTAAACTTAACCCTAAGACTAAACCTCACCCTCACACTAACCATAACCTTAACCGTCACACTAAACCTAACCCTCAACCTAATCCTAAACCTAACCCTCAGCCTAATCCTCACCCTAACCCTAACCATAACCTAACCCTAACACTCAACCTAGCCCTCACCCTAAGCCTAAAACTAAACCTCACCCTCACCCTAACCCTAACCCTCACCCTAACCCTAACACTCACCCTGAACCTCACCCTCAACCTACCCTTCACCCTAAACCTTACCCTCACCACAACCGTCACCTTAACCCTAACCCTAAACCTCACAATAACCCTCACCCTAACCCTAACCCTAAACCCAACCCTAACCATAACCCTCACTCGAAACCTAACCCTAACCATCAACCTCACCCTCACCCTAAACCTTACCTTCACCTTAAGCCTAAACCTAACCCTCACACTAGCCCTAACCCTAAACTACAACTCACCCTACTTCTAACCCTCACCCTCACCATCAGTGTAACCCTCACCCTAACCCAAACCCTCACACTCATTCTAACCCTAAACCTAACAATAATCATAAACCTAAAGCTCAACCTCACCCTAAATCTAACCCTAACCCAACTTTAACACTCACCCAAACTCTAACCCTAACCCAACCCCATCCCTCACTATCACCCTAAACATCACCCTCAACCACACACTATCCCTCACCCTCACCTGAACAGTTACCCGCAACCACATCCTCACCCTCACTCTAAGGCAATACTCACCCTAACCCTAACCCTAACCGTCACCTTAACGCTAAACTTATCCCTAAACCAGACAATAACCCTAACCCTCACCCTAAACCTAAACCTAAACCTCAACCTCACCCTAACCCTAATCCTAACACTTACCCTCACCTTAATCCTAATCCATACCCTCACACACACCCTAACACTCACCTTCATATTAAGCCTAACTCTAACCCTCACCCTAACCCTAACCTTAACCTAAACCTCACCCTAGCCCTAACCTTCACCCTAACCCTAAACCAAACCCTCACCATCAAGCTAACCCTCACCCTAAACCTAATGTTCACCCACACCCTAATCTTCATCCTCACCCGAACACTCAGCCTCACACTAACCCTCACCCTCGCCCTAAACATCACCTTAACCCTAACCCTCACACTAACATTAACCTTAACCCTCACCTAACCTTAAACCTCACCCTAAACCTCACTTAAAGCCTCACCCTCACTCTAACCCTAACCCTAACCATAAACATAACCTTCATCCTAAACCTAATCCTAACCCTAATCCTAACCTTTACCATCACCCTCACTTTCATCATAACCCAAACAATAACCTTAATCCTAACCTTAAACCTAAGCCTAACCCTTACCCTAACACTAACCCTAACCTTAACCCTCACAATAAACCTAACCCTCAACCTAACCCTAAACGTACCCCTCAGTCTACCCCTCACCCTAAACCTAACACTCTTCCTCTCCCTATCCCTCAACCTAGCCCTCATCCTAAGCCTAAACCTAAACCTAAAGCTCACAATAACCCTAAGACTCACCCTAACCCTAACACTCAACCTGAACTTCACCCTTACCCTAAACCTCAACCAAACCATTACCCTCACCCTAACCCTCACCCTAACCCTGACCCCAACCCTCACAATAACCCTCACCCTAACCCTAAACCTAAACCTCAACCTCACGCTCACACTCACCCTAACCCTTAGCCTCACTCTAACCCTAAACCTAACCCTAAACCTAACCATCACACTAACATTAACCCTCACCCTCCCCTCACCCTAAACCTAACCCTAACCCTCATCCTAACCCTAAACTTAACCCTAACCTCACCCTAACCCTAACCCTCACCCTAACCCAAACCCTCACCCTCACCGCACCCTCAGTATAACCCTAAACCTAACCCTCATCCTAACGCTAATGCTTACCCTCACCCTAACTCTAACCCTAACCCAAAATTAACCCTCACCCAAACTCTAACCCTAACCCAACGCAACCTTCAACGTCACACTTACCCTCAACCTAACCCTAATACTCACCCTAACTCTAACCCTCACCCTCACCCAAACCCTCACCCTCACGCTACCCTCACACTAAGGCAAACACTCACCCTATCCCAAACCTAACCCTCACCGTAACACTAAACTTAACCCTAAACCTCACCCTAACGCCAACCCTCATTCTAAACCTAAACCTAACACTCAACCTCAACCTAACCTTAAACCTAACCCTCATCTTCACCCTAACACTAACCCTAACCCTCACCCTAACACTAACCTTAAACCTAAACCTCACCCTAAACCTAAACCTCACTCTAACCCTAAACCTAACACTCACTGTCACCCTAACCCTCACCCTAAAACTAACCCTCACCCAAACCCTAACCGTCATCCTCACCCGAACACTCACCCTCACACTAACCCTCACCCTCGCCCTAAACTCACCCTAACCCTAACCCTCACACTATCATTAAACCTAACCCTCATCCTAACCCTAAACCTCACCCTCACCCTAAACCTAACCCTAAACATAACATTAATCCTAATTCAAACCCTAACCCTCACCCTCACCTTAACATCCTCAGCTTCACCCTAAAACTCACCCTCACCCACCCTAAACATCACCCTAAACCTAACCCTAACCATCACTCTCTCCCTCACCCTAACCCTAAACCTAACCCTAACCCTCAAACTAACCCTCACACTCACTCTAACCCCAAACCTAACCCACACCCTAATCCTAACTCAGACGCTAACCCTAAAAACACCCTCACCCTAAATCTCACCTAACCCTTACCCTCAACCTAACACTAACCCTAACCCTAACCTTCACACTAACCCTTACCTTCAACCGCAACGTAACCCTCACCCTAACCCTTACCTTCACCCTGACCCTAGCTCTAACCCTACCCTTAACCCTCACACTAACCCTAATCCTCACCTAACCCTAATTCTAACCCTAACCGAAACCCTAACCACACCGTCACCCTCCCCTTCAGTCGAACCCTAACCCTAGCCCTAATCCTAACCCTCACACTAAACCTAACACTCACCCTAACCCTAACCCTTACCTTCAACCTCACACCACACTCACCCTAGACCTGACCATAAGCCTAACCCTAAACGTAATCCTCATGCTAACCCTAACCCTCACCCTAACCCTATAACTCACCCTGACCCTCACCCTCACCCTAACCCTCACCCTAACCCTTACCCTCACTTTAACCCTCACCTTAACCCTAACCCTAACCCTCAAAATAAACCTCCCCCTAGCCCTAAACCTAAACCCAACCCTAAACATAACCCTAACACTCAACCTCACCCTCACCCTCACCCTAACCCTTACCCTCACCATAACCCTAAATCTATCCCTCAACCTAACCCAAACACTCACCCTCACGCTCACCCTCAGTCGAACCCTCACCCTAACCATAACCCTAACCCTCAGCCTAACCCAAAGCTTCACCCTCAGTCTAACCCTAAACCTAACAATAATCCTAAGCCTAAAGTTCAACCTCACCCTAAATCTAACCCTAACCCAACCTTAACCCTCACCCTAACTCTAACCCAACCCCAACCCTCACCGTCACCCTAACCAACACCCTAACCCTAACACTCAACCACACACTAACCCTCACCCTCACCTGAACCCTCACCTTCACCCACACCCTCACCCTCAACCTAAGGTGATCACTCACCCTAACCCTAACACTAACCCTCACCTTAACACTAAACTTAACCCTAAACCAGACACTAACCATAACCATCACACTAAACATTAACCTAACAATAATCCTAACCCTCACCCTCACCCTCACCCTAACCCTAACCCTAACCCAAATCCTAAACCTAAACCTAACCCTCAACCTCACCCTAACACTAATCCTAACACTTACCCTCACCCTACTCCTAATCCAAACTCTCATACTCACCCTAACCTTCACCATCACCCTAACCCTAAGGCTAACCCTCACCCTAATCCTAAACTTAACACTAAACCTCACCCTAAGCCTCACACTCACCCTAATCCTAACACTACCCCTCATCGTCACCCAATCCCTCACCCTAAACCTAATGGTCACCCACACCCTAAGCCTTATGCTCACCGGAACACTCAGCCTCACACTAAACCTCACCCTCACCCTAAACATCACCTTAACTCTAACCCTCACTCTAACATTAACCCTAACAATAATCTAAACCTAAACCTCACCCTAACCCTAACTCTAAGCCTCACCCTCACTCTAACCCTAACCCTAACCGTAACCTTCATCCTAACCCTAATGCTAACCCAAATCCTAACCATCGCCCTCAGTGTCACCCTCATCCTCAGACTATCCCTAACCCTAATCCTAATGCTAACACTAACACTCACTCTCACAGTCACCGTAAACATAACCCTACTAAGTCTCACCCACACCCTCACCCTCACCCTCACCTTCAACCTAACCCTAATAATATACTTAATCCTAACCTTAAATGTAAGCAAAACTCTAACCCTAAACTTAACCCTCACACTAAACCTAACCCCCAACCTAACCCTAAAACTACTCCTCAGCCTAACCCTCACACTAAACCTAACCTTAACCCTAAGCCACTCCCTATCTGTAACCATAACCCTAACCCTCACCCTCAACCTAGCCCTCACCCTAATCCTAAACCTAAACTTAACTCTCACACTAACCCGATCTCTCATCCTAACCCTAACCTTAACTTTAACCTCACCCTCACCCTAACCCTCACCCTAACCCAAACACACACCCTCACCCTCACCCTCAGTATAACCCTAAAACCTACCCCTAATCCTAACCCTAATGGTTACCCTCACCCTAACTCTAACCCTAACCCAACCCCAATCCTCACCGTCTCCCTTACCCTCACCCTAACCCTAATCCTCACCCTAATTCTAAACCTAACCCTCACCCAAACCCTCACCTTCACCCTCACCCTCACCCTAAGGCGAACACTCACCCTATCCCTAACCCTAACCCTCACCGTAACTCTAAACTTAAACCTAAAACTCACCCAAACCCTAACCCTCACCCTAAACCTAAACCTAACCCTCAACCTTACCCTAAACCTAACCCTAACCCTCACAGTCACCCTAACCATATCCCTAACCCTGACCCTAACACTAAACCTCACCCTAATCCTAACCCTCACTCTAACCCTAACCCTAACACTAACTGTCACCCTAACCCTCAACCTAAACCTAAACCTCACCCACACCCTAAACATCATCCTCAACCGAACACTCACCCTCATACTAACCCTCCCCCTCACCCTAAATATCACCTTAAACCTAACCATCACCCTAACATTAAACCAAACGCTCACCCTAACCCTAAACCTTCCCCTCACCCTAAACCTAACCCTAAACCTAACATTAATCCTAATCCAAACCTTAACGCTCACCCCCACCCTAACATTAAGCCTCACCCTAAACCTAACCCTAACCGTCACCCTCAAACTAAGCCTTACCCTCACCCTAACCCTAACCCTCACCCTCACCCTAACCCAAAACCTCACACTCACCCTAACCCTAACCCTCACCCTCACCCTAACCCTAGTTCTAACACTAACCCTAAACCAAACTCTCACCATCAGTCTAACCCTAAACCTAACAATAATCCTAAACCTAAAGCTCACCCTCACCCTAACTCTAACCCTAACCCAACTTTAACCGTCAACCTAACTTTAACACTAACCCAACCCCAAGGCTCACCGTCACCCTAACACTCATCCTCAACCACACACTAACCCTCACCCTCACCTGAACCCTCACCCTCACCCACACCCTCACCCTCACCCTAAGGTGAACACTCTCCCTAACCCTAACCCTAACACTCACCTTACCACTAAACTTAACCCTAAACCAGACACTAACCCTAACCCTCACCCTAAACCTAAACCTAACCCTCAAACTCACCCTAACCCTACTCCTAACACTTACCCTCACCCTAATCCTAATCCAAACCCTCATACACACCCTAACACTCACCCCCACCCTAACGCTAACCCTAACCCTCACTCTAACTCTAACCTTAACCCTAAACCTCAGCCTAAACCTAACCCTCACCCTAAACCTAACCCTAACCCTCACCGTCACGCTAACCCTCACCCTAAACCTAATGTTCACCCACACCCTAACCCTCATCCTCACCCGAACACTCAGCCTCACCTTAACTCAACATCACCTTAACTCTAACCCTCACACTAACATTAACCCTAACCCTCACCTAACCCTAAACCTCACCCTAACCCTCACTTTAAGCCACACCCTCACTCTAACCCTAACCCTAACCATAACCATAAACTTCATCCTAACCCTAATCCTAACCCTAATCCTAACCATCACCCTAACCCTCAGACTATCCCTAACCCTAACCCTAATCCTAACACTAACCCACACTCTCACACTCACCTTAAACCTAACCCTAACCCTAAACCGCACACACACCCTCACCCTCACCCTCACCTTCACCCTAACCCTAACAATAAATTTAATCCTAACCTTAAACCTAAGGCTAACCCTCACCCTAACACTAACCCTAACCTTAACCCTCACACTAAACCTAACCCTCAACCTAACCCTAACCCTACCCCTCAGCCGAACCCTCACCCTAACCCTAACCTAACCCTGATCCTCTACCTATCCCTAAACATAGCCCTCACCCTAAGCCTAAACCTAAACCTAACACTCACACTAACCCTAAAACGCACCCTAACCCTAACACTCTACCTTAACTTCACCCTAACCCTAACACTCACTCTAACCCTTACCCTCACCCTAACCCTCACCCTAAACCTAAACCTAAACCTCACAATAACCCTCACCCTCACCCCAACCCTAAACCTCAACCTCACCCTCACACTCACCCTAACCCTTACCCTCACTCTAAACCTAAACCTAACCCTAAACCTAACCATCACACTATCCCTAAACCTCACCCTCCCCTCACCCTACCCCTAACCTTAACCCTCATCCTAACCCTAAAACTAACCCTTACTTCACCCTCAACCTCACCCTAACCCAAACCCTCACCCTCACCCTCACCCTCAGTATAACCCTAAACCTAACCCTAATCCTAACCCTAATGCTTACCCTCACCCTAACTCTACCCTAACCAAAACTTAACCCTCACCCTAAATCTAACCCTAACCCAACACCAACCCTCAATCTCACCCTTACCCTCACCCTAACCCTAATCCTCACCCTAACTCTAACCCTCACCCTCACCCAAACCCTCACCCTCACCCTCACCCTCAACCTCTCCGTCACCCTAAGGCGAACATTCACCCTCACCCTAACCCTAACCCTCACCCTAAAACTAAACCTAACACTCAACCTCACCCTAACCCTAACACTAACGCTCACCTTCACCAAAACCCTAACCCTAACCCTCACCCTAACCCTAAGCTTAACCTTAAACCTAACCCTAAACCTAATCCTCACTCTAACCCTACCCTAAAACTCACTGTCACCCTAACCCTCACCCTAAAACTAACCTTCACCCACACCCTAACCGTCACCCTCACCCGAAAATTCACGCTCACACTAACTCTCACCCTCGCCCTAAACATCACCCTAACCCTAACCATCACCCTAACATTAACCCTAACCCTCACCCTAACCCTAAACCTCACCCTCACCCTAAACCTAAAGCTAACAATCCTAATTCAAACCCTAACGCTCACCCTCACCCTAACATCCTCACCTTCACCCTAAAACTCACCCTCATCCTAGACCTCTACCTAACCCTAACCCTAACCCTAACCATCACCCTCAACCTCACCCTAAACCTGAACCCTCACCCTAATACTAACCCTCAACCTAAGGCTCAACCTAACCCTAACCCCAACCCTAACCCACACCCTAAGCCTAACGCGAACCCTAACCCTAAACTCACCCTCAACCTAAATCTCAAACTAACCCTTACCCTCACCCTAATATTAACCCTAACCCTAACCCAACACTCACGCTAAGCCAAACCCTCACCCTAACGCTAACCGTTACCTTCACCCTAACCCTAATCCTAACCCCAAATCTAACCCTAACCCTAAACCTCAACCTTACCCTAACCCTATCCCTCACCCTCACACTCACCCTAACTCTAAACCTAACCCTAAATCTAACCCTAAACCTAAACCTCACCCTAACCTTAACCCTATCCCTCACCCTCACCCTCACCCTAAGACTAAACCTAACCCAAACACTAAACGTAAACCTAACACTCACCCTCACCCTAACCCTAAAACTAACCCTAACCTCACCCTCAACATAACCCTCACCATAAATCTAACCCTCACTCTAACCCTAACCAACACCCACACCCTAAACTTCACCCAAACATGTACCGTCACCCTATTGCTAACGTAATCCTCACCCCACCCTAAACATCACCCTAAACCTAACCCTGACCCTAACCCTAACCATAAACCTTATCTAACCCTAACCCTCACCCTAACACTCAACCTCACCCTAATACTCACCCTAACCCTAACCCTTACCCAACCAAAACCCTCACCCTCATCCTCACCTTCACCCTAAACCTCACCCTCACAATAAACCTCAACCTAAGCCTAACCCTAATCCTAACCATTACCCTCAATCTCACAGTAATCCTAAACCTAACCCTAAACCTCAACCTAACCCTCACCTTCACCCTAACCCCAAACCTAACCCACACCCTAATCCTAACGTTAACCCCAACCCTAACCACAACCTCACCCTAAATCTCACCTAAACTTTACCCTCAACCTAACACTAACCCTAACCCTAACCTTCACACTAAACCTAAGACTCAACCTAACCCTAAACCTTATCTACAACCTCACCCTAACCCTCACCCTAACCCTTACCCTCACCCTGACCCTAGCTCTAACCCTACCCCTAACCCTCACACTAACCCTAATCCTCACCTAACCCTAATTCTAACCCTAAACGAAACCCTCACCACACGGTCACCCTCACCCTCAGCGAAACCCTAATCCTAGCCCTAACACTAACCATCACACTAAACCTAACCTTCACGCTAACCCTAACCCTTACCTTCAACTTCACACCACCCTCACCCTAGCCCTCATCCTAAGCCTAACCCTAAACCTAACCCTCATCGTAACCCTAACCCTCATCGTAACCCTAACCCTCACCCTAAACCTATCACTCACCCTGACCCTCACCCTCACCCTAACCCTCACCCTAACCATTAAAATAACCCTCACCCTAACCCTAAACCTAACCCAACCCTAAACATAACCCTCACTCGAAACCTAACCCTAAGCCTCAACCTCACCCTCACCCTCACCCTAAACCTACCCTCACCATAACCCTAAAGCTAACCCTCAACCTAACACTAACACTCACCCTCACCCTCACCCTCAGTATAACCCTCACCCAAACCCTAACCATAACCCTCAACCTAACCCAAACCCTCACCCTCAGTCTAACCCTAAACCTAACAATAATCCTAAACCTAAAGTTCACCCTCAGCCTAACTCTAACCCTAACCCAAACTTACCCCTCACCGTAATTCTAACCCTAGCCCAACCCCAACCCTCACCGTCACCCTAACCATCATCCTAGCCCTAACCCTCAACAACACACTAACCCTCACCCTCACCTGAACCCGCACCCTCACCTACACCCTCACCCTCACCCTAAGGAGAACACTCACACTAACCCTAACCCTAACCCTCACCTTAACATTAACTTAACCCTAAACCAGACCTTATCCCTACCCCTCACCCTAAACCTAAAGCTAACCCTGAACCTCACCCTAAACCTAATCCTAACCCTTATCCTCACCCTAATCTTAATCCAAACCCTCACACTCACTCTAACTTTCACCGTCACCCTAAACCTAAAGCTAACCCTCAGCCTAACCCTAACCTTAACCCTAAATCTCACCCTAACCATAACCCTCACCCTAAACCTAATGTTCACCCACACCATAGCCCTCATCCTCACCAGAACACTCAGCCTCACACCAACCCTCACCCTCGCCCTAAACATCACCTTAACTCTAACCCTCACACTAACGTTAAGAGTAACAATCACCTAACCCTAATCCTCACCCTAACCCTAACTCTAAGCCTCACCCTCACTCTAACCTTAACCATAACCATAACCATAACCTTCATCCTAACCCTAATCCTAACCGTCACCCTCACCCTCAGACTACCCCTAAACCTAATCCTAAACTTAACACTAATACTCACTCTCACACTCACGCTAAACATAACCCTAACCCTAAACCTCACCCGCACCCTCACCCCCACCCTCACCTTCCAACTAACCCTAACAATGATCTTAATCCTAACCTTAAACCTAAGCCTAACCCTCACCCTAACACTAACACTAACCTTAACACTCACACTAAACCTAACCCTCAACCTAATCCTAAACCTACTCCTGAGCTTAACCCTCACCCTAAACCTAAACCTAACCCTAAGCCTCTCCCTATCCCTAACCATAACCTTAACCCTCACCCTCAACATTGATCTCACCCTAAGCCTAAACCTAAACTTAAACCTCACACTAACCCTAACCCTCACCCTAAACCTAGCACTCAACCTGACCATAACCCTCACCCTAACCGTCACCCTAACCCTAACCCTCACCCTAAACCTCACACTAACATTAATGCTAACCCTCACAATAACCCTCACCCTAACCCTAACCCTAAACCTCACCCTCACCCTCACCCTCAGCCTAACCCTTACCCTAACTCTAACCCTAAACCTCAGCCTAAACCTAAAGATCACAGTAACCCTAACCCTCACCCAACCCCTCACCCTACCCCTAACCATAACACTCATCCTAACCCTAACCCTAACCCTAAACTCAGGCTCACCCTAACCCTCACCTTAACCCAAACCCTCAACCTAACCCTCACCCTCAGTATAACCCTCATCCTAACACTAATGCTTACCCTCACCCTAACTCTAACCCTAACCCAAACTTAACGCTCACCCTAACTCTAACCCTAACCCAACCCCAACCCTCACCGTCACCCTTACCCTCACCCTAACCCTAATCCTCACCCTAACTCTAACCCTCACCCTCACCCAAACCCTCAACCTAACCCTCACCCTAAGGCGAACACTCACCCTATCCCTAACCCTAACACTCACCGGAACACTAAACTTAACCCTTAACCTCACCCTCAGCCTAACCCTCACCCTAAACCTAAACCTAACCCTCAACCTCACCCTAACCCTAACCCTAACCCTTACCGTCACCCTAACAATAAACCTAACCCTCACCCTATTCGTAAACCTCACCCTAATCCTAAGCCTCACTCTAACCCTAACCCTAACACCCACTGTCACCCTAACCCTCAACCTAATCCTAACCCTCACCCACACCATAACCATCATCCTCACCCGAACACTCACCCTCACACTAAACCTCACCCTCACGCTAAATATCACCTTAACCCTAACCATCACCCTACCATTAAACCTAACCCTCACCCTAACCCTAAACCTCACACTCACCCTAAACCCAACCCAAAACCTAACATTAATCCTAATCCAAACCCTAACCCTCACCTTCACCCTAACATTAAGCCTCACCCTAAACCTAACACTAACCGTCACCCTCAAACTACCCCTAACCCTCACCCTAACCCTAACCCTAATCACCACGCTTAACCTCACCCTAATTCAAACCCTAACCCTAAACCTCAAACTAACACTAACCCTAACCCTAACCCTATCCCTCACCATAAACCTAAGCCTAAACCTAACCCTCACTCTCAACCTAGACCTCACCCTAAATCTATTCCTAACCCTAACCCTCACCCTAACCTTAACCTTTAACCTAACCCAAACCCTCACACTCATATTGCCCCTAAATCTCACCCAAACCCTAACCCTAACATTAACCCTAACCTTCACCCTAACCGTCAACTTAACCCTAAGCTTAACCCTAACCCTAACCCTCACCATCATTCTAACCCTCACCCTAACTCTAATCGTAAAACTAAACCTAACCCTGACACTAACCCACACCATCACCGTCACCCTTACCCTTTCCCTAACCCTTAGACTCATCCTAAACCTAACCCTCACCCTAACCCTAACACTAAGCCTCACCCTAAACCTAACCCTCAACCTCACCCTCAACCTCAGCCTAAACCTAACCCTAACCTTAATCCTAACCCTATCCCTCACCCTCAGCCTAACTCTAACCATAACCCTAACCCTAAACCTCACCTTAACTCTAACAATACCTCACCCTCACCCTAGCCCTCACTCTCACCCTAACCCTACCCCTAACCCTAACCCTCACCCTAAACCTAACCCTCACCCTAACCCTAAATCTAAGCCTAAACCTAACCCTCACCCTAAACCTAGCCCTCATCCTAAAGCTATTCCTAACCCTAACCCTCACCCTAACCCTAACCTTCAAACTAACCCTAAACCTCAACCTCAAATTCCCCCTAACCCTCACCCTATCCCTAACCCTAAAATTAACCGTAAACCTCACCCTAACAAAAACCGTCATCCTCACCCTCACCCTCACCCATATTCTAACCCTAACCCCAACCCTAATCCTAACCCTAACCCTCACCCTCACCATAACTGTAACCCTAACCCACCCCTAACCCTCACCCTAACTCTAACCCTAACCCAAACCCATACCTCAGCTTCACCCTAAGTCTAACCTTCAAGCACACCCCAACCTCAAACTCAATCAAACTATCACCCTCACCCTCATCTTAAATCTCACCCTAAACCGAACCCTCACACTAACCCTAACACTAACCTTCACCAAAACCCTAAACCTCAACATCACCCTCACCCTCACCCTAAGCCGAACACTTACCCTAATCCTAACCCTAAACCTAAGCCTCAATCTAACCCTAATCTTAACTCTAAACCATAACCTAACCCTAAATCTCACACTTACACTAACCCTAACCCTCAACCTCACCCTAACCCTAATCCTAACCCTAACCCTCACCCTAATCCTAACCCAAACCCTCACCCTTACCCTAACACTCACTGTCACAATAACCCTCAACCTAAACCTAACCCTCACCCACACCCTAACCATCATGCTCATCCGAATACTCACCCTCATATTAACCCTGACTCTCGCCCTAAACATCACCTTAACCCTAACCCTCACCATAACATTAACCCTAACCCTCACCCTATCCCTAAACCTTACCCTCACCCTCACCTTCACACTCAGCCTAAACCTAAACCCAACATTAATCCTAATATTAAAACTTACCCTCACCCTCACCCTAACCGTAACGCTCACCCTAAACCTAACACTAACACTCATCCACACCATAACCCTCATCCTCACCCGAACACTCACCGTCACACTAACCCTCACCCTCGCCCTAAACATCACATTAACGCTAATCCTCACCCTAACATTAAACATAAACCTCACCCTAACCCTAAACCTCACCCACACCCTCATCCTCACCCTAAACGTAACCCTAAACCTAATATTAATCCTAATCCAAACCCTAACCTCACCCTCACTTTAACATTAAAGCACACCCTAACTCTAACCCTAACCCTCACCTTCACCCTAACCCTAACCATCAACCTAACCCTAACGCTAACCCTCACCCTAACCCTAACCCTCACCCTAACCCTAACCCTAACCCTCACCCTCACCCTAACCCTAACCCTCACCCTCAACCTAACCCTAGCTCTAACCCTAACCACAAATCTCACCCTAAACTTAACCCTAACCCTCACCCTCACCCTCACCCGAAGCCTACACCGAAGCCTAACACTAATACTAAGACCTAACCCTCACCCTCACACGAACCCTAACCCTAACCCTAACCTCACCTACACCCTAACCCTCACCGTAAACCTAACCCTCACCCTAACCGTAACCAACACCCAAACCCTAATCCTCACCCAAACATGCACCCTCACCCTAAAGCTAACGTAATCCTCACCCCACCCTAAAAATCACCCTAAACCTAACACTCACCCTAACCCTAATCCTAACCCTAACCCTCACACTAATCCTAACCCAAACCCTCACCCTTACCCTAACTCTCACCATCACAATAACCCTCAACCTAACCCTAACCCTCACCCTAACACTCAACCTCATCCTAATCCTCAGCCTATCCCTAACCCTTACCTAACCAAAACCCTCAACCTCATCCTCAACTTCACCCTAAACCTCACCCTCACCCTAGCCCTAAACCTAACCCTAACCCTAACCCTAACCATCACCCTCAACCTCACCCTAATCCTAATCCTAACCCTAACTCTCTATCTAACCCTCACCCTAACCCTAACCCCAACCCTAACCCACACCCTATGCCTAACGCTAACCCTAAAACTAACCTCAACCTCACCATAAATCTCACCCTAACCCTTACCCTCACTCTAATACTAACTGGAACCCTAACCCTAACCCTCACACTAAACCAAACTCTCCCCCTAACCCTAACCCTTACATTCACCCTAACCCTAATACTAACCCTAACGCTAAGCCTAACCCTAAACCTCAACCTAACCCTGAACCTATCCCTCACCCTCACCCTCACCCTAACTCTAACCCTAACCCTAACTCTAACCCTAACCCTAAACCTCACCCTAAACGTAAATCTAACTCTCACCCACTCCCTCAACATAAGTCTAAAACTAACCATATCATTAATCCTAAACCTAACCCTCACCCTCACCCTAACCCTAAAACTAACCCTAACCCTCACCCTCACCGTAACCCTCACCATATATCTAACCCTCACTCTATCCCTAACCAACACCCACACCCTAAACCTCACCCAAACATGTACCCTCACACTATTGCTAACGTAATACTGACCCCCCCCAAACATCACCCTAAACATAACCCTCACCCTAACCCTAACCCTAACCCTTATCTAACCCTAACCCTCACTCTAACACTCACCCTCACACTAAACCTCAACATAAGCCTAACCCTAATCCTAACCAAAACCCTCACCCTCACGCTAATCCTAAACCTAACCCTAAACCTCAACCTAACCCTCACCCTCACCCTAACCCCAAACCTAACCCCACCCTAATCCTAACGTTAACCCTAACCCTAACCACAAACTCACCCTAAATCTCACCCTATACCTTACCCTCACCCTAACACTAACCCTAACCCTAACCCTAACCTTCACAGTAAAACTATCCCTCACCCTAACCGTAACCCTTACCTTCAACCTCACCCTAACTCTCACCCTAACTCTTACCCTCGCCCTCACCCTAATTCTAACCCTAACCCTAACCCTCACATTAATCCTAACCTTGCCCTAACCCTAATCCTATACCTAACCGAAAACCTCACCCCAACGTCACCCTCACCCTCAGCCGAACTCTAACTCTAACCCTAACCCTAACACTCACACTGTACATAAGCCTCACCCTAATCCTAAACCTTACCTTCAACCTCACCCCACCCTCACACTAGCCTTCACCCTAAGCCTAACCCTAAACCTGACCCTCATCCTAACACTAAACCTCACCCTAACCCTATCACTCACCCTGACCCTAACCCTCACACTAACCCTTACCCTCAGCCTAACCCTCACCCTAACCCTCAAAATAACCCTCACACTAACACTAATCCTAAACCCAACCCTCACGATAACCCTCACACGAACCCTAATCCTAATCCTCAACCTCACCCTCATCTTCACCCTAAACCTTACCCTCACCCAAACCCTAAACTAAACCCTAACTCTAACTCTAAACCTAACCCTCACACTAACCCTAACCCTCACCCTAGCCCTCACCCTATTCCTAACCCTAACACTCATCCTAACCCTAGTCCTAACCCTCATCCTCACCCTCACTCTAACCCTAAGTCTAAACCTCACCCTAACCAAAACCCTCACCCTCACCCTAAGTCTAACCCTAAACCTAACCCTAATCCTAACCCTAACCATCACCCTCATCCTAACTCTAACCCTAACCCAACCTTAACTCTCACCCAAACTCTATCCCTAACCCAAACCCAACAATCACCCTATCCCTGATGCTAAACCACACCCTAACCCTGACCCTCAACCGAACTCTCACGCTCACCCTCACCCTCACCCTAAAGCGAACCCTCGCCCTAAGCCTAACCCTAACCCTAACCGTAACAATAAACTTAACCCTAAACCTCAACCTAACCCTAAGCCACACCCTAAACCTAAACCTAACCCTCAACCTCACCCTAAACCTAATCCTAAACCTAACCCTAACCCTAACCCAAAACCTAACCCTCACACTAAACCTAACCCTCACCCTAAACCTAACCCTTAACTTCACCCTCACCGTAACCCTCAAGCTAACCCTTACCCTCACGCTAAACCTAACTCTAACTCTAATTCTAACCCTCACACTAAACCTAACCCTCAACCTAACCCTAATCCTAATCTTAACTGTAACCCACACCCCACCCTGAACCTCACCCTCAGCCTAACCCTAATCCTAACTCTAATCCTAAACCTAACACCACCCTCAGTCTCACTCTAAACCTAATCCTAACCCTCACCCTTACCCTCAACCTAACCCTAAACCTAACCCTAACAATAACCCTAACCCTCAGACTAAACCTAACCTTCACCCTAACCCTAAACAGCACCCTTATCCTAACCCTCACCCTCACCCTCACCCGAAACCTAACCCTAAACTTTACTCTAACCCTCACCCTAATCCTAAACCTAACCCTAACCCTCACCCTAACCCTAATCCTAACCCTAAACCTAACGCTAACCCTCACCCTAAACCTAAGCCTAAACTTAACACGCACCCTCACCCTAGACCTCACCGTAACCCTATTCCTAACCATAACCCTCAACCTAATCTTAACTTTCAACCTAACATTAACCCTAACCCTCACCCTAACCCTCACCCTAACCCTAAGCTTAACCCTAACCCTAACCCTAACCCTCATGCCAACACTAACAATAACACTAACTTTAACCCTAACCCTCATCCTAACCCTAACCCTAACTCTAACCCTAACCCTCACCCTCACCCTCACCCTCACACTCAGCCTAACCCTAACTCTAATCCTAATCCTAACACTAACCCTCACTCTCACCCTCACCCTAAATCTAACCCTAACCCAAAACTTCACCCTCATGCTCACCCTCACCCTCACTCTAACCCTAACAGTAAACAACCCTAACCCTAAACCTAACCTTCATCCTAACCCTAACTCTCACCCTAATCCTAACCCTCACCCTGACCCTAACCGTCACCCTAACCCTAACCCTAAACCTCACCCTCACTCTAACCCTCACCTGAACCCTTACCCTCACCCTAAGCTCAACCCTAACCCTTAACCTAACAGTACACCTCACCCTCAAAAAACCCTAATGGTACAACTCAGCCTAACCCTCACCTGAACCCTAACGCTAATCCCAACCTTCACCCTAACCCTCAATCTAACCCTAAAAATCACCCACACCCTAACCTCACCCTCACGAGAACACCCACCCTAACCCTCACTCTAACCTTCCCCCTAACCCTAACACTAACCCTAACCCTCACCCAACGCCTCACCCTAACACTAACCCTTACCTTATACTTCACCCTGAACCACACCCTAACCCTTACCCTCACCCTAAACCTCAGCCTAACCCTTACCCTAACCGTAAACCTCACCCTACACCTCACCCTAACCCTAATGCTAACCCTAACCCTCACCTTAACCCTAACCCTCAACCTAACCCTAACCCTGATCCTCATCCTAACCCTAACACTAACCGTAACCCTCACCCTAACTCTCACCCTAGCCCTAACTCTAACCCTCACCCTCATCCTCAGCCTAACCCTAAACTTAATCCTATTACAAAACCTAACCCTCACACTAACCCTCACCCTAAAGCTAACCTTAACCCTAACACTCCCCCTCCCCATCAAACTCACCCTCACCCTAACCCTAACAATAACCCTAACCCATCCCTAATCCTCATCTTAACGCTAACCCTAACCCTCACCCTAAACCTCAGCTTCACCTGAAACATCACCCAAACCCTAATTCTGATCCTTACCCTAACCCTAACCCTAACCCAAACACTAACCCTAACCTACACCATAACCCTAATCCTCACCCTAAACATAACAATAACCCTTCCATAAACCTAAACCTCACTCTCTCCCTCACATTCACTCTAACCCTCATCCTCAACCTAGCCCTTACCCTAACCCTCAGCCTAAACTTAACCCTATCCCTAAACCTAAGCCTCACACTCAACCTCAAACACAAGCTCACCCTAAACCTAATCCTAAACCTAACCCTCACCCTCAACCTCACCCTAACCCTAACCCTCATCTTAACCCTAACCCTAACCCTAACTCTAACACTGACCTTAACCCTAACTCTATCCTTAACCCTAACTCCCATCCTAACCCTCACCCTAACCCTAACACTAACCCTCACCTTCACCCTCAGCCTAACACTAACCCTAATCCTAATCATAAACCTAACAATCACACTCAACCTCACGCTAAACATTACCCTAACCCTCACCCTAACCCTACCCCTCATCCTCACCTTCACCCAAACCCTTAGACTCACCCTAACCCTAACCCTAACCCAAAACTCAAACTAACCCTAACCCTCACTGTAACTCTAACTTTGCCCCTCACCCTAAGTCTCATCCTAACCCGAACCCGACCCCTCACCCTAACCCTAACCCTAACCCTCACCCTCTAGTTAACCATCCCCCTCACCCTAACCCTCACCATAACCCTAACCCTCAGCCACACCCTAACCCTCACCTTCACCCGAACTCTCACCCTAACCTAACCCTCACCCTCAACCTAAACATCAGCCTAAACCTAACTCTGAGCCTAACCCTAACCCTAACGTTCACCCTGACCCAAACCCTCACCCTAACAGTCATTGTCACCCTAAACATAACACTAACCCTTCCTTAACCCAAAACCTCACACTCTACCTCGCCCTCACCCTAACCCTCACACTCAACCTAGACCTCACACTAACCCTAATCCTAACCTTAATGCTAACACTAAACCTAACCCTCACACTCACCCTCAAACTCAAGTTCACCCTAACCCTAATCCTAACCCTAATCCTAAGCCTAAACCTCACCCTCACCCTCACCCAAACCCTAACCCTCACCTCAACCTTAACACTCACCCTAACCCTAACCCTGACCCTCACCCTAACCCTAACCCTAACCCTCATCCTAACCCTCACCCTAACCCTAACACTAACCCTCACCCTCACCCTCAGCCTAACGTTAACCCTAATACAAATTCTAACCCGAAACCTCACTCTCACCCTCACCCTAAACCTAAACCTAACCCTAAACCTCACCCTCACCCTCTCCCGCACACTCACCCTAACCCAAAGAATAGCACAGCCCTAAGCTTAACTCTAACACTAACCCTCCCCCTAACCCTAATCCTCACACTGAAGCTAACCCTACACCCCAGCCCCAACCTCACCTTAACCCTAACCCTAAACCCAATCCTCTCCCTATCCCTAACTCTAACCCTCAAACTCAATCAAGCCCTCAACCTAAGCCTAACCCTAAACCTAACCCTCACCCTAACCCTAACCCTCACCCTAACCCTACCCTCACCCTGACCCTAACCCTCACCCTAAACCCTAACCCTCAACCTAACCTTCACCCAAACCGTAACCCTAAACCTAAACCTCACCCTACGCCTCACCTTTATCCTGACCCTAAAATTAACCCTCACCCTCATGCTAATCCTCACCCTAACTCTTACCCTGACCCCATCCCTCACCCTAACCCTAAACCTCAACATAACCCTCAAACTCTCCTTCACTCTCACCCGAGCCCTCACCCTCAACCTAGCCCTCACCTGACACTACCCCTAACCTTAACACTATCCCTAAATCTAACACTCATACTCAACCTCACCCTCAAGCTCACCCTAACCCTAACCCTAAACCTAATCCTAACCCTAAACCTCACCCTCACTCTCACTCTAAACCTAAACCTCACCTTAACCCTAACCCTCATCCTAACTCCAACCCTGACCCTCACCCTAACACTAACCCTAACCCTCACCATAACCCTCACTCTAACTCTAACACTAACCCTCACCCTCACCCTTAGCCTAACCCTAACCCTAATCCTAACCCTAACCCTAAAATTCACTCTCACCCTCACCCTAAAAATAACGCTAAACCTAACAATCCCCCTCACCCATCCCCTCCCCCTCAACCTAACCCTAACACTAACCCTAACCCTAAAACTCATCCTAAACCTAACCCTAACCCTATCCCTCCCCCTCACCCCCACCCTCACCCTCAGCCTAACCCTAACTCTAATCCTAATCCTAACCCTAACCCTCACTCTCACCCTCACCCTAAATCTAACCCTAACCCTAAACCTCACCCTCAAGCTCACCTTCACCCTCACTCTAAACCTAACAATATCCCGAACACTAAACCTAACCCTAACCCTCGCCCTAAGACTAATCCTAACCCTAACTCTAACCCTCACACTGAACCTAACCCTACCCTCAGGCTAAACCTCACCCTAAACCTAACCCTAACCCTAATCCTCTCCCTAATCCTTACCCTGAACCTATCCCTCACCTACAACTTAACCCTCACCCTAACCCTAAACATCACTCTCACCCTAATCATCACCCTAAAACTAACCCTCACAAAAAAACCGTACCCTAACCCTCACGCTAATTCTAACCCTCACCCTAACACTCAACCTTACCCTAATCCTTATCTAACCGAAAACCTCACCCTCATCCTCACCCTCACCCTAACCCTCACCCTCACCCTAGCCGTCAACCTAACACTAACCCTAACCCTAACCATCAGCCTTAGCCTCACTCTAACCCTAAACCTAACATTAACCCTCACCCTAACCCTCACCCTCACCCTCACCCTGACCGTCAAACTCACCCACACCATAATCCTAACCCTAACCCTAACCCTAAACCTCACCCTCAACCGAACCTTCACCCTAACCCTTACCCTCACCCTAAACCTCACACTAACCCTCACCCTCAACCTAACCCTATCCCTCACCCTCAACATCTCCCTCACACTCATTCTCAGCCTAAAGCTATCCCTAACCCTCACGCTCACCCTAAAACTCACCTCCACCCTCACCCTAACCCTAACCCTCACCCTAAACCTAACCCTCATCCTAACCTTAAACCTAACCTTCACCCTCAACCTCACCCTAACCCTAACCCTAAGTCTAACCCTCAGCCTAACTCTAATGCTAATCCTAAAACTCACCCTAACCCGAACCATCACCCGAAACGTTACCCTCACCCTAACGTTAAACCTAACCCTAACCCTAATCCTCACACTAAACCTAAACTCACCCTAACTGAAACACTCACCCTCAACCTAAACCTCACACTAACCCTAACCCTCAAGATAACCCTACCCCTAACCTTCACCCTAACCATAACCATCATCCTCAACCTCAGCCTAACCCTAAAAATAACCCTAACCCTAACCCTCATCCTAACCCTAATCCTAACCCTAATACTAACCCTCCACCTCCCGCTCACCCTCACCCTCAGCCTAAACCTAACCCTAATCCAAATACTAAGGCTAACCCTCACACTCACCCTAACCCTCACCGTAACCCTTACCCTTAACCTAACCCTCACCCTAACAATTATGATAACCCTACACCTCACGCTAACCCTCAAATTAACTCTAATCCTAAACCTAAACCTCACCCTCACCCTAAACCTCACCATCACCGTAACCCTCATCCTATCCACAACCTTAACCCTAACCCTCATTACAAACCTAACCCTCACGCAAACTCTAACCTTATCCCTCAGCCTAAACCTCACCCTATCCATAACCCTAACCCTTACCCTCACCCTCACACTAGCCTTCACCCTAACACTAACACTAACCCTAAACCTCACCCTAACTGTCACCCTCACCCTAACAGTAACCCTCACTCTCACCCTCAACCTAGCCCTCACCCTAAACCTAATCCTAACCCAAACCCCAACCCTCACACTAATCCTAACCCTCACCCTAACCCTAACCCTCACTCTCACCCTAAACCTAACCCTAACCTTCACACAATCCCTAACCCTAATCCTTACCTCAACCTAACCCTAAATCTAACCCTAACCCTAACCTTCACACTAACCCTAACCCTCATCGTAACCCTAACCCTAACACTCAACCTCACCCTGACAATCACCCTAACCTTCACCCTAAGCCTAACACTAACCCTAACCCTAACCCTCACACTAAACCTAACCCTCACACTAGCCCTAATCCTACCCCTCAGTCTAACCCTCACCCTAACCCTAAAACTAAACATAAACCTCACCCTATCCCTATCCCTAAACCTAACCCTCACCCTCACCCTAGCCCTCACCCTAACCCTAACCCTAACCCTAAACCTCACCCTAACCCTCTCCCTCACCCTAACACTAACCCTCACGCTCACGCTCAACCTCACACTACACTTAAACCTAACACTAATCCTAACCCTAAACCTCACCCTCAACGTCAAACTAACTCTAACCCTAAACCTAAACCTAACCCTCACCCTAAACTTAACGCTAAACCTAACCCTCACTCTCAACCTAACGCTCATCCTCACCATAGACCACACCCTAAACCTCACCCTAACACTCACACTAACCCAAACCCTCACCCTAAACATAACTCTCACCCTCACCCTAACCCTAACCCTCACCCTAACCCTCACACTAACACGAACCCTAACCCTAACCCTCACCCTATCCCTCACCCTGACCCTTACACTAACCCTCATCCTCAGACTACACCTAAACCTAACCCTCACCCTCAACCTCAAACTAACTCTAACCCTAACCCTCACTCTAAGACTAACCCTAACACTCACATTAAACCTAACCCTCACGCTAACCCTAACATTATCCCTCAGCCTAACCCTCACCCTAACCCTAACCCTAACCCTAAACCTCACCCTAACCGTAAACCTAACCCTTACCCTCACCCTCAAACTAGCCCTCACCCTAACACTAACACTAACCCTAAACCTCACCCTGTCACCCTCACCCTAACAGTAACCCTCAATCTCACCCTCAACCTAGCCCTCACCCTAAAACTAATCCTAAGCCTAACACCAATCCTAAAACTACTCCTAACCCTCACCCTAACCCTAATCCTAACCCTCACCCTAACACTAACCTTAACCCTAACTCTAATCCTCACCCTCAGACTAACCCTCACTGTCACCCTAACCCTCACCATCACCCTAATCCTCACCCTAACACTAAGAATCACCCACAGCATAACCCTCACACAAAACCTCACCCTCACCCTAAACCTAGCCCTCGCCCTAACTCTAACCCTAAATTTAACCCTAATCCTAACCCTAAACCTAACCCTAACCATCACCCTCACCCTCACCCTAACCCTGACCCTAACCCTAACACTAACCCTAACCCTCCCCCTCACCCTAAACCTCAACCTAAACATTACACTCAACCTAACCCTCAAACGAACCCTAACCCTTACCCTAACACTAACCCTACCCCTCCCCCTCCCCCTCACCCAAACCCTAAAGCTAACGCTAACCCTCACCCTAACCCTAAGCCTAACCCTAATCCTCACCGTAACCCTTACCCTTACCCAAACCCTCACACTCACGCTAACACTCACCCTCACCCAAAACATCATGCTAAACGTAACCCTCACCCTAACCCTAACCCTAACCCTCACCCTAAATCTAACGCTCCCTCTAACCCTCAAACTCAATCTAATCCTCACCCTAACCATAACCCTAACCCTTGCCTAACCCAAACCCTCACCCTCAAACTAACCCAAACCCTCAACATAGCACTCACCCTAACCCTAACCCTAACTCTATCCCTCATCCTCATACTCACCCTCACCCTCAGCCTACCCCTAACCCTAAACCTAATCCTAACCCTAAACTTCAACCTCGCCCTCAACCTCACCCTAAACCTAAACCTAACCCTAACCATAACCATAATCCTAACCCTAAACCTCACCCTAATCCTAAACCTAACCCTAACCCTACCCCTCACACTCACCGTAACACTCACCCAAACCCTTAACCAAACCCTAATCCTCACCCTCACCATCACACTAACACTCACCCTAACCCTAAACTTCACCCACAACTTACCCCTCATCCTAACCCTAAAACTAACCTTCACCCTAAGCATAACCCTCACAATCACCCTAAACCTAAGCCTTACCCTAACCCTAACACTGATCCTAAGCCTAACCCTCACCCTAAACCGAACCCTAAACCGAACCCTCACACTCACCCTAACCCTAACCCTAAACCTAATCCTCACCCTAACCCTAACCCTAAGCCTAACCCTCACCATCACCCTAAATCTAACCCTAAACCTCACCCTAAATCTCACCTTAACCCTCACCCTAACCCTAACGCTAACCCTAAACCTCGCCCTCATCCTAACCCTCACCCTCACCCTTAACCTCAACCTAATCCTAATCCTATCCCTAAACCTAACCCTCACACTAAAATAACCCTCACCCTAAGCATAACCCTACCCCTCACGCTAACCCTCAACATATCCCTAACCCTAACATTAACCCCAACCCTATCCCTTACCTAACCGAAACCCTCATGCTCACCCTCACCCTAACCCAAAGCTCACCCAAACCCTAACACTTACTCACCCTAACCCAAAGCTCACTCAAACCCTAACACTTACCCTCACCCTAACCATCACCCAAACGCTAATCCTCTCGCTAACCCTAAACCTAAACCTTATATTAACGAAACCCTCACCCTCACCCTCACCCTTAACCTAACCCTAAACATCACCCAAAAACTCACCCTAACCCTAAACCTAACCCTAACCCTCATCCTGTCCATAACACTCACCCTCACTATAACCCAAAACATAACCCTAAACCTCACCCTAAGCCTAAACCTAACACTCATCCTCACCCTAAAACTCACCCTCACCCTAACCCTAACCCTAACCCTAAACCTCACACTAACCCTTACCCTACCCCTGACCCTAATCTTCACCCTACCCCTCACCCTAACCCTGAACCTCACCCTCATCCTAAATGTTTCCCTAACCCTAACCCTACCCTAACCCTCACCCTCACCCTAACCCTAACCCTACACCTCACCCTAACACTCATCTAACCCTAACCCTAACACTCATCGTAACACTAACCCTAACCCTAAACCTCACTATCTCCCTCACCCTCAGCCAAAACCTAACCCTCACCCTACCCCTTACCCTCACTCTACCATAAGCCTAACCCTAACCCTAACACTCACCCTAACCCTAACTCTAAACCTAACACTAACCCTAACCCTCATCCTAACCCTAACCCTAAGCCTAACATTCACCCTCACCCTAACCCTAAACCTAACCCTCACCCTTACCCAAACCCTCACACTCATCATCACCCTCACCCTCAGTCTAACCCTAACCCTAACACTAATTCTAACCTTAACCCTCACCCTCACCTTAACTTTAACCCTAACCCAACCCTAACCCTGACCCTAACTCTAACCCTAACCCAAACCCAAAACTCACTGTCACCCTAATCCTCACCCTAACCTTAACCCTCAACATCACCCTCACCCTCGCTCTAATCCGAAAGATCACCCTAACTCTAACCATAACCCTAATGCTCACCCTAAACCTACCTTAACCCTAACGCTCATCCTAACCCTAACCTTAACCCTCAACCTCACCCTAACCTTAATCCTAACCATAAGCATCACCCTAATCCTAACCCAAACCCTCTCCCTCACCCTAACCCTCACTGTCACCCTAACCCTCACCCTAAACCTAACCCTCACATACAAACTGACATACAAACCCTGACATACAAAGATTCACCAGAATCCTCAGCCTCACACTAACCCTCAACCTAGTCCTAAAGATCACCATAACCCTAAGCCTCACCCTAACGTTAACACTAAACTCAGCCTAACATTACCCTAACGCTCACCTAACCCTAAACCTCACCCTCACCCTCACCCTAAGCCTAACCCTAAACCGAACAATAATTCTAATCCTAAACCTAAGCCTCACCCTCAACCTATCCCTAACCCTAACCCTAACCATAACCCTCACCATAACCCTAACCCTAATCCTCACCCTCAGCATAACCCTCACTGTCACCCTAAACATCAACCTAACCATAAGCCTCACACTAACCCTAAACCTAACCCTCACCCTAAAACTTACCCTGAACCTAACCCTCAACTTCACACTACCATTAACCCTAACCCTAACCCACACACTAACCCTAACATTACCCCTCACGCTAACACTCAACCTATCTCTAACCCTAACCCTAACCCTCAACCTAAACATCACCCTAACCCTAAACCTCACCCTAACACTCACTCTAATCCTAACCCTAAACTTAACCCTCACTCTCACCCTCTCCCTCACCCTAACCCTTACCCTGACACTATCCCTCACCCTAAACCTCACCATAACCCTAACCCTAATCCTAAGCCTCACCATCACCCTAACCCTAACCCTAACCCTCACCATCACCCTAACCCTCCCTACACCTAACCCTAACCTTAACCAAAACCCCCAACGTAACCCTAACCCTAACCCTCAAATAAAACCTAACCCTCATATTAATCCTTGCCCTCACCCTAATCCTCTGGCTAACCCTAAACCTAACCCTTACTTAACAGAAGCCCTCACCCTCAGCCTCACACTAACTCTAACCCTAACACTACCCCTCAGCTTACCCCTCACCCTAACCCTAACCCTCACCCTCAACCTGACCCCAATCCTTACCCTAACCCTTAGCCTAACCCTCTCCCTCACCCTAACCCTCACCCTAACACTTACCCTCATACTAAACCAAAACCTAACCCTCACCCTAACTCTCACACTAACCCTAACACTCACCCTAACCCTAACCCTAAAACTAAACCTAAAGCTCACCCTAACCTTCACCCTAACAATAACCGTAACCCTAACCCTAACCCTAACCCTCACCCTACCACTCACCCTGACCCTAAAATTAAACCTAAACCTCACACTCACCCTCAACCTCACCCTAAACCTTATCCTCACACTACTCTAACCTTAACCCTAACCCTAACCCTCACCCTCAACCTAACCTTAAACCTCACCCTAACCCTCACCCTAATGATTAACCTGCACCTTAACCCTAGACCTCACCCGCACCCAAACCCTAACCGTAACCATCACCCTAAAACTCCCCCTAACCCTAGCCCTAACCCTAACACTCACACTAAACCTAACCATCACCCTAACCCTAAACCCCACCCTAAACCTTATCCTCACCCTAGCCCTCACCCTAACACTAACCCTAACCCTAACCCTCATGCTAACCCTAACATTCACACTAACCCTAACCCTCACTCTGAACTTAACCCTCAGCCTAACCCTAAACCTATTCCTAACCCTAAACCTTACCCTCACCCTAACCCCAACACTCACCCTATGCGTCACCATAACCCTAACCCTAACCCTAACCCTCACCCTGAACCTAACACTCACCCTAATCCTTACCTTCACACTAACCCTCAACCTAACCCTAACTCTAACCCTAACTCTCACCTCAAACCTCACGCTAACAGTAACCCTCACCCTAACCCTCACTCTAACCCTAACCCTAAACGTAACCCTCCCCCTCCCCCTCTCCCTCACCCTAACCCTTACCCTGAACCTATCCCTCACCCTAACCCTAACCCTAAGCCTAACCCTAACCCTCACCCTAAACCTAACGCTACCCCTCACGCTAAAACTCAACCTATCCCTAACCCTAACTCTAACCCTCACCCTAACCCTAACCCTAACCCACAACCTAAACCAAACACTCACCCTAATCTTCCCCCTCCCCCTAATCCTATTGCTAACACTAAACCTAACCCTTACTTAACCGAAACCCTCACCCTCAGCCTCACTGTTACTCTAACCCTAACCCTACCCCTCAGCTGAACCCTCACCCTAAACCTAAACCTAACCCTCAACCTGACCCAAATCTTTACCCTAACCCTTAGCCTAACCCTCACCCTCACCCTAACCCTCACCCTAATCCTTACCCTCACCCTAAACCAAAATCTAACCCTAACCCTAACTCTCACACTAACCCTAAAACTCACCCTAAACCTAACCCTAATACTAAACCTAAACCTTACCCTAACCCTCTCCCTAACAATAATCGTAACCCTAACCCTAAACCTAACCCTCACCCTTACCGTAACCCTCACCCTAACCCTTATCCTCACCATAATCTAACCCTAATCCTAACCCTAACCATCACCCTAACCCTAACACTCACCCAAACCTTGAGCCTAACACTAACCCTAACCCTCAGCCTAAACCTCACCCTCACCCTAGCCCTAACCCTACCCCTAATCCTCACCCTACACCTCAACCTAACCCTAATTCTAAACCTAATCCTCACCCTAAGACTCACCCTAACCCTTAACCTCCCCCTACCTCTCAACCTAACCCTAACCCTAACTCTAACACAAACACTCTCCCTAACCCTAACCCTAACCTTAAACCTCACCCTCACCCTAACTTTAACCTTCACCCTCACCTTCACGCTCAACCTAATACTAAACCTACCCCGCTCCCTAGCCCTCATCCTAACCCTAACCCTATGCCTAACACTAACCGTAACACTAACACTAACCCTTACCTCACCCTCACCCTCACCTGAAGCCTACCCCTAACCCTCAAACTCAACGTAATCCTCACCCTAACCATAAACCTAACCCTTACCTAACCCAAACCCTCACCTTCACCCTAACCCAAACCCTCAACATAGCCCTCACACTAACCCTACGCCTAACAGTATCACTCACCCTCATACTCACCCTTACCCTCAGCCTACCCCTAACCCTAAACCTAAACCCAACCCTAAACTTCAAGCTCACCATCAACCTTAACCTAAACCTAACCATAACCCTAACAATAACCATAATCCTTAACCTAACCCTTACCCTACCCCTCAGCCTAACCCTAACCCTAACCCTCACACTCACCCTAACACTCACCCTAACCCTTAACCTAACCCTAATACTCACTCTCACCTTCACACTAACACTCACCCTAACCCTAACCATCACCCACACCTTAAACCTCACCCTAACCCTAACCCTTACCCTAACCCTAAGGCTAACCTTCACCCTAACCATAACCCTCACCCTCACCCTAAACCTAAGCCTAACCCTAACCCTAACACGGATCCTAAGCCTAATCCTCACCCTAAACCTAAACCTAAACCTCACCCTCACACGCACCCTAAACCTAACCATAACCCTAATCCTCACCCTAACACAAACCCTAACCCTAACCCTCACCCTCACCATAATCCTAAACCTAACCCACTCCCTAAACCTCACCCTATCCCTAACGCTAACCCTAAACCTGACCCTCATCCTAACACTCACCCTAACCCTTAACCTCACCCTAATCCTAATCCTATCCCTAAACCTAACCCTCACACTAAACCTAACCCTCACCCTAACCATATCCCTACCCCTCACGCAAAACATCAACCAATCCCTAACCCTAACCCTAACCTTATCCCTTACCTAACCGAGACCCTCATGCTCACCCTCACCCTAACCCAACCCTCACCCTAACCCTAACACTTACGCTCACCCTAACCCTCACCCAAACACTAATCCTCTCCCTAACCCTAAACCTAAACCTTCCATTAACGAAACCCTCACCCTAACCCTCACCGTTAACCTAACCCTAACCCTAACTCTCACCCTCACACTAACACTCACACTAAACCTTAACCTCATACTAACCCTAAACCTAACCATAATGCTAACCCTCACACTAACCCAAACACTCACCATAACACTAAACCTAACCCTAAATGTCACCCTCACACTAACACTAAACCTAACCCTCATCCTCACCCTAACACTCACTCTCACTCTAACCCTAACCCTAACCCTAAACCTCACACTAACCCTAACCCTTACACTATACCTTAGCCTACCCCTGACCCTACCCCTCACCTTACGCCTCACCCTAACTCTAATCCTAACCATAACCCTCACCCTCACCCTAACACTCAACCTAACATTTACCATCACCCTAACCCTCACCCTCATCCTAAACCTTTCCCTAACCCTAACCCTACCCTAACTCTGACCCTCACCCTAACCCTAACGCTTGCTCTCAACCTCACCCTAACCCTAACCCTACACCTCACCCTAACACTCATCTAAGCCTAACCCTAACACTCATCGTAACCCTAACCCTAACCCTAACCCTCACCCTAATCCTAATTCTAAACCTAACACTAACCTTAACCCTCACTTAACCCCCACCCTAAAACTAACCCTAAACCTAACTGTAACCATCACCCAACCCCTCACCCTAAACGTAACCCTAACCGTAAATCTCACCCTCACCCTAACACTCACCCTAACCCTTACCCTCGCCCTAACCATCAACCTCACCCTAATCCTAACCCAAAACCTAACCCTCATACTCACCCTACGCATAACCATAACCATAATCCTCATCCTAACCCTCAACCTAACCCTAATGCTATCTCCAATCCGCACTCTCACCCTAAACCACACCTTAAACTTTACCCTCACCGTAACCCTAACCCTATCCCTAATACTCACCCTATCCCTAACCATACCCCTTACCCTTACCCTCACCCTAATCATAACCCTAACCCAACCCCTCAACCTAACCCTTACCCTAACACGAACCCTAACCCACACCCTCACCCTAACCCTCACCGTCAGCCTAACCTTCACCCTAAGCCTAAGTCTGACCCACACCGTAACCCTCACCTAAACCTCACCCTCACCGTAATCCTAGCCCTTACCCTAACTCTAACCCTAACCTTAACCTTAATCCTAAACCTAACCCTCACCCTCACCCTCAGCCTCACCTTAACACTAATCCTACCGCTAAACCTAACCCTAAGCCTCACCCTCAACATCACCCTAACCCTAACCCTAACCCTCAACCAAACCCTCACCCTAACGCTAACCTGCACATTAACCCTCACCCTAACCCTCACCCTAAACCTACCACTAACTAAAAACCTCACCCTCAATCTAACCTTCACCCTAACCCTTAACCTCACCCTAACCCTCACACTAAACTTAACCCTTACCCTAACCCTAAGGCTAACCTTCACCCTAACCATAACCCTCACCCTCACCCTAACCCTACCCCTCACCTTACTCCTCACACAAACCCTAACTCTAACCCTAACCCTCACTCTAACCCTATACTTAACCCTCATCCTCACCCTAACCCTTAACCTCATCCAAACCCTCACACTCACGCTAACCCTCACCCTCACCCAAAACATCACGCTAACCCTAACCCTCACCCTAACCCTAACCCTAACCCTCACCCTAACACTATCCCTCCCCCTAACCCTCAAACTCAACCTAATCCTCATACTAACCATAACCCAACCCTTACCTAACCCAATCACTCACCCTCTCCCTAAATCTCACCCTCAACAAAGCCCTCACCCTAACCCTAACCCTAACCCAATCCCTCACCCTCATACTTACCCTCACCCTCAGCCTACCGCTAACCCTATACCTAATCCTAACCCTAAACTTCACCCTCACCCTCACCCTCAACCTCATACTAACCCTCAACCTCACCCTAAATATCGGCCTAAACCTCACCCTCACCCTAACCCTAGCCCTAAGCTTCACTCTAAACCCAACCCTCACCCTCACCCTAACCCTAAGCCTAACCCTAACCCTAACACTAATCTTAAGCCTAACCCTCACCCTCACCCTCACCCTAACCCTAAACCTATCCCTCACTGTAACCCTAACCCTAAACCTCACCCTCACACTAAACCTAACCCTACCCCTAAACCTAACACTCACCCTAACCCTAATGCTAACCCTAAACCACACCCTCATCCTAACACTCACCCTAACCCTTAGCCTCACCCAAATCCTAATCCTATCTCTAAACCTAATGCTCAAACTAACCCTAACCCTCACCCTAACTATAACCCTTCTCCTCAAGCTAACCCTCAACCTATCCCAAACCCTAAGCCTTACACTAACCCTATCCCTTAGCTAACCGAAACCCTCATGCTCACCCTTACCCTAAACCAAACCCTCACCCTAACCCTAACACTTACCCTCATCCTAACCCTCACCCAAACCCTAAACCTAACCCGCACTAACCCTAAACCTAACACTTAAGTAAACGAAAACCTCAACCTCAACCTCAACCTCACCCTAACCCTAACCCTAACCCTCACCCTCACCCTAACACTCACACTAAACCTTACCCTCACACTAACCCTAAACCTCACCCTAATGCTAACCCTCACACTAACCCTAACACTCACCCTAACCCTAAACCTAACACTAACCATAAACGTCACCCTAACCTCACCCTAACCATCACCCTCACCCTCAGCTTCACCCTGGAACTAACCCTAACTCTCATCCTCAACCTCACTCAACCTTCAGCCTAACCCTAACCCAAACCCTAATCCTACCCTTAACCCACAACCTTACCCTCACCATCAACCTCACCCTAACACTAACCCTAATGCTAACACTAATCCTCACGCTCAGCCTAAACCTCACCCTAACCCATACCCTCAGCCTAAACCTAAACCTAACCCTAACCCTCACCCTAACCCTCATCCTAAATCTAACCCTAACCCTAACCCTAACCCTCACCCTAACCCTCACCCTAACCCTAACCGTAACCCTCACCCTAACCCTAACCCTAACCCTCACACTCTCCCTCAACCACACCCTAACCCTAACCCTTTCCATCAGCATAACCATCATTCTAACACTAACCCTAACGCTAAATGTTACCCTAAACATAAACCTAAACCTAAACCTCACCCTCACACTCAACCTCAGCCTAACCCTAAACCTAACCCTAATCCATACATTAAACCTAACCCTCACCCTCTCTCTAATTCTAACCCTAAACCTAACCCTCACCCTAACCCTAACCCTCACCCTAACCCAAACCCTAACCCTCATCCTTACCGTAACCATAACCCTAACATTCACCCTAACGTTCAACCAACCCTAACGTTAACCCAAGCCCTCAGCCTCACCTTAAACCTCACCCTTAACCTAACCCTAACCCTCACACTAATCCTAACCCTCAACCTACCTCTAACGATAACCCTCTCCCTAACTCTCACCCTAACCGTAACACTAACTCTAACCCTCACACTAACCCCCATCCTCACCCTAACCCTTACCCTCACCCAAACCCTCACACTCACGCTAACCCTCACCTTCAAGGAAAACATCACGCTAACATTAAATCTCACCTTAACCCTAACCATAACCCTCCCTCTAACCCTCAAACTCAACCTAATCCTCACCCTAACAATAACCATAACCCTTACCTAACCCAAACCCTCACCCTCACCCTAACTCTCACCCTCAACATAGCCCTCACCCTAACCCTAAACCTAATCCTATCCCTCAACCTCATACACACCCTCACCCTCAGCCTACCGCTAACCCTATAACTAATCCTAACACTAAACTATACTCTCACTCTCACCCTCACCCTAACCCTAACACTAACCTTTACCATAACCCTAGCCCTAACCCTCACCCTACCCCTCACCCTACCCCTACCCCTAACCCTAACCCTCACCCTAAAACTCACCCTAACCCTCATCCTCACTGTCACCCTAACACTCACCCTAACCCTAAACATCACCCAAACCCTAACCCTAACCCTCACCCGAAACGGAACCCTCAACATAACTCTCAACCTCACCCTAAACATCACCCTAACCCTCCCACTAAACCTAACCCTAAACTTCACCCTAAACCTAACCCTCACCCTCACCCTACCCCTAAGCCTAAGCCTAACACTAACACTAATCCTAAGCCAAATCCTCACCCTCACCCTCACCCTAACCCTAACCCTAAACATAACCCTCACACTAAACCTAAAATTCACTCTAACCCTAAACATCAATTTCACCCTAACCCTCACCCTAACCCGAATCCTCACCCTCATCCTAAGACTCACCCACACCCTAACCCTCATCGAAAACCTCACATTCACCCTAACCCTACCCTCACACTAACTCTAACCCTAACCTTCATCCTAATCCTAACGCTCACCTAACCCTAACCCTAACCCTAAACCTAACTCTAACACTAAACGTAAACCTAAAATTAACCCTAATCCTAACCCTAACTGTAACCCTCACCCCACCCTCAAACTCAGCCTCAGCCTAACCCTAACCCTATTTCTAAACATAACCCCCACCATCAGGCTCACCCTAAACCTAACCCTAACCCTCACCCTCACATGAACCAGAAACCAAACAATAACCCTAAAAATAACCCTAACCTAACCCTCACACTAAACCTAAACTTCACCCTAACCCTAACCATCACCCTCACCCTAACCCTCACCCTCACCCGAACCCTCAACCTAACCCTAAACCTAACCCTCACCCTCACCCTAACACTAACCCTAACCCTAAATCTCACACAAACCCTAACCCTAATCCTAACCCTCACCCTTACCCTCACCCTAGCCCTCACCCTAACCTAAACCTTCAACCAAACCTAACCCTCACCCTCAAACTCCCCCTAACACTAATCCTAACCATAACCCTAACATTAAACCTAACCCTTACCCTAACACTCAACATAACCCTAAGCTTATTTCTAAGACTAAGCCTAACCCTCACCCTAACCCTCACCCCAACCCTCACCGTCAACCTCACACTAAACCTTTCCCTAACCCTTAGACTCACCCTAAATCTAACCCTAAACCTAACCCTCACCCTAACCCTAACCCAAACCCTCACCCTAACCCTAACCCTCAACCTCACCTTCAACCTCAGAATAAACCTAACCCTCAACCTAATCCTAAACCTATCCCTCACACTCACCCTCACCCAAAATCTAACCCTAAACCTAACCCGAACGCACACCCTAACTCTAACAGTAAAACTAAACCTCACCCTCACCCTAGCCCTCAACCTAACCCTAACCCTATCCCTAACCCTAACCCTCAACCTAAGCCTAACCCTAACCCTCACTCTAAACCTAAACCTCACCCTCACCCTAGCCCTCACCCTACACCTATTCCTAACCCTAACCCTCACACTAACCCTAACCTTCAAACTAAAACTAACCTTCACACTCAAAATCCCCCTAACCCTCACCCTAACCCTAACCCTAACATTAACCCTAACCCTCACTGTAACCCTCAACATAACCCTAAGCTTAACCATAAGCCTAACCCTAACCCTCAATCTAACCCTCACCCAAACCCTCCCCCTCAACCTCCCCCTCCCCCTCCCCCTCACCCTAACCCAAAACCTAGGCCTAAACCTTAATATCACCTTAATCCTCACCCTTAACCTAATGTTAACCCCAACGTTCACCCTGACCCTAACCCTCTCACGAACCCTTACCCTCTCCCTATCCCTAACCTTAACCCTCACACTAAACCTAAACCTCACGCTAACCGTAACTCTCACCCTCAAGCTAAACCTCAAACTAACCCTAACCCCCAATGTAACCCTAACAGTAACCCTCAACATAATCCTTACTCTCACACTCAGCCTAACCCAAACCCTAACACTAATCCTAAACCTAACCCTCACCCTCAACCTCACCCTCACCATCACCCTCACCTTCACCCTATCCCTAAACATAACCATAACCCTCATCCTAACCCTAAGCCTTACCCTCAACATAATCCTAACCCTAAACCTTACCCTCAACCTAACCCTCACCATAACCATTACCCTCACCCTAACGGAAAACCTAACCCTAACCCTAAACCTAACCCTCACACTAACCCTAACCCTCACCCTACTCCTCACCCTACCCATCACCCTAACCCTCATCCTAAACCTAACCGTAAGCCTAACCCTCACCCTCACCCTAACCCTAAACCTAACATTCGCCCTAACCCAAACATTCACACTCATCCTCACCCTCACCCTCAGTCTAACCCTAACCCTAACCCTAATCCTAAACTTAACCCTCACCCTCACCTTAACATTAACCCTAACCCAACCCTAAACCTCACCCTACCTTAACCCTAACCCTAAGGCTCACCCTAAACTTACCTTAACCCTAAACCTCACCCTAAACCTAACCCTCACCCTAATCCTAACCCTAACCATCAACCTCACCCTAACCTTAAGCCTAACCCTAACCCTCAACCTAATCCTAACCCAAACCCTCACCCTCACCCTAACCCTAACCGTCACCCTAACCCTCACCCTAAACCTAACCCCGACATACAAACTAACCCACACACTCACCTGAATCCTCAGCCTCACACTAACCCTCACCCTAGCCCTTAACATCACCTTAATACTAACCCTCACACTAACATTAGCCCTAACGCTCACCCTAACATTAAACCTAACCCTCAAATAAACCTAAACCTCACCCTCATGCTCACCCTCAACCTAAGCCTAAACCTAAACCTAACAATAATCGTAATCCAAACCCTAAGCCTCACCCTCACCCTAAACCTAACCCTAACCCTAACCATAACCCTCATCCTGACCCTAATCCTAACCATCACCCTCACCCTCACCCTCACCCTCAGACTAACCCTAACCCTATTCCTAATCCTAACCCGAACCCTCACTCACACCCTCACCCTAAATCTAACCCTAACTCTAAACTTCACCCACACCCTCACCCTCACACTCACATTCACCATAACCCTAACAATAACCTTAATCCTAAACTTAACCATAAGCCTAACCCTCACATTAACCTTCACACTAAACCTAACCTTCAACCTAACCCTAAACCTACACCTCAGCCTATACCTCAATCTAAACCTGGCCTTAACACTAATCCTCTACCTATCCCTAACCATAACCCTAAAGCTCACCCTCAACCTAGCCCTCAGCCTAAGCCAAAATCCTAAACCTAAATCTCACCCTAACCCTCACCCTCACCCTAAACCTCACCCTAACCCTTACCCTCACCCTAACCCTCACAGAAACACTAACACTCACCCTAACCCTAAACACAACCCTAACCATAACCCTCACCGAAACCTAACCCTAACCCTCAACCTCACCCTCACCCTCAACCTAACCCTTACCCTCACCGTAACCCTAAACCTAACCCTAAACCTAACCCTCACACTAGCCCTAACCATCACCTACACCTCACCCTACCCCTGACACTCACCCTAACCGAAAACCTCACCCTAACCCTCACCGTCAGTCTAACCATCACCCTAAACCTAACCCTCACCCTAACCCAAACCCTCAACCTCAGTCTAACCCTAAACCTAACCCTAATCCTAAACCTAAAGCTCATCCTCACCCTAACTCTAACCGTAACCCAAACTTAACCCTCACCCTAACTCTAACCCTAACCCAACCTCAAACCTCACCGTCACCCTAACCATCACCCTAACCCTAACCCTCAACCACACCCTAACCCGAACACGAACCCGAACCTGAATCCTCACCCACATCGTCACCCTCACTCTAAGGCGAACACTCACCCTAACCCTAACCCTTAACACTAAACTTAACCCTAAAACACACCCTAACCCTAACCCTCACGCTAAACCTAAACCTAAACCTCAACCTCACACTAACCCTAATCCTAACCCTTAACCTCACCCTAATCCTAATACAAAACCTCACACTCACCCTAACCCTCCCCGTCACCCTAACCCTATCCCTAACCCTCACCCTAAAACTAACCTTAACCCTAAACCTCACCTTAACCCTAACCCTCACCCTAACACTAAACCTAACACTCACCGTCACCCTCCCCCTCCCCCTAAACTTAATGTTCACCTACACCCTAACCCTCATCCTCACCCGAACACTCAGCCTCACACTAAACCTCACCCTAAACATCACCTTAAACCTAACCCTCACACTAACCGTAACTCTAAGCCTAACCCTCATCCTAACCCTAACCCTAAACCTAACCATAACCTTCATCCTAACCCTCAACTAACCCTAAACCTCACCATGAGCCTCACCCTCATCCTAAGCCTAACTCTAAACCTAACATTAATCCTAATCTTAACCCTAACCCTCACCCTCACCCTAACCCTAACCCTAACCCTCACCCTAACCCTAACTCTAAGCCTAACCCTCAACCTAACCCTAACCCTAAACCTAACCATAACCTTCATCCTAACCCTAATCCTAATCCTAATCCTAACCATCTCACTCACCCTCACCTTCACCCTCATACTAACCCTAACCCTAATCCTAATCCTAACACTAACCGGCACTCTCACACTCACCCTAAACCTAACACTAACCCTAAACCTAACCCACACCCTCACCCTCACCCTCAACTTCACGCTAACCCTAACAATAACCTTAATCCTAACCTTAACCCTAAGTCTAACCCTCTCACTAACACTAACCCTAACCTTAACCTTCACACTAAGGCTAACCCTCAACCTAACCCTAAACCTACCCCTCAGCCTATCCTTCACCCTAACCCTATCCCTAACCCTGTTACTCTCCCTTTCCCTATCCATAACCCTACCCCTCACCCTCAACTTAACCCTCACCCTAAGCCTAACCCTAAACCTAACCCTCACACTAACCCTAACACTCACCCTAAACCTAACACTCAACCTGACCGTCACCGTTACCCTAAACCTCAACCTAACCCTTACCCTCAATTTAACCCTCATCCTAACCCTAACCTTAACCCTCACAATAATCCTTACCCTAAGCCAAACCCTCAACATCACCCTCACCCTCATCCTAACCCTTACCCTCACTCTATCCCTAAACCTAACCCTAAACTTAATCCTAAACCTAACACTCACACTAAACCTAACCCTCACCCTACCCCTCAACCTACTCCTAACCCTAACCCTCATCCTAACCCTAATCCTAACCCTAACCTCACCCTCACCCCAACCATCACAATAACGCTCACCCTAACCCAAACCCTCACCCTCAACCTAACCCTCAGTCTAACACTTAACCTAACCATAATCCTAACCCTAACGCTCACCCTCACCCTAACTCTAACCCTAACCCAAACTTAACCCTCACACTAACTCTAACGCTAACCCAATCCCAACCCTCACCGTCACCCTTACCCTCACCCTAACCCTAACCGTCACCCTAACTCTAACACTCACCTTCACCTGAACCCTAACCTCCACCCACACCCTAAGTCGAACACTCACCCTAACCTTAACCCTAACCCTCACTTTAACACAAAACTTAACCCTAAACCTCACCCTAACTCTCACCCTCACAGTAAACCTAAACCTAACCCTCGAACTCACCCTAACCCTAATCCTAACCCTTACACTCACCCTAATGCTAACCCAAACTCTCACCCTCACACTAACCCTCACAGTCACCCTAACCCTAACCCTAACCCTCACCCTAACCCTAAATTTAACCCTAATCCTCACCCTAACCTTAACCCTCACTGTAACCCTTAACCTAACCCTCACTGTCACGTTAAGCCTCACCCACACCCTAACCCTCATCCTCACCCGAACACTCACCCTCACACTAAACCTCACCCTTGTCCTAAACATCACCTTAATGCTAACCTTCATCCTAACATTAAACCTAATCCTCACCCTAAACCTAAAACTCACCCTGACCCTCATCCTCACCCTAAACCTAACCCTAAACCAAATATTAATCCTAATCCAACCTTAACTCTCACCCTCACCCTAACATTAACCCTCACCCTAACCCTAACCCTAACCCTCCCCCTAACCCTAAACCTAACCCTCAGCCTCACCCTAACCCCAACCCTCACCCTCACCCTAACCGTAGCTCTAACCCTAACCCTAAACCTCACCCTAACACTCAACCTCACCCTAATCCTCACCCAAACCCTAAACCTTACCTTACCGAAACCCTCACCCTCATCCTCACCTTCACCGTAAACCTCACCCTTACCCTAGCCCTCAACCTGACCTTAACCCTAACCTTAACCATCACCCTCACCCTCACCCTAACCCTAAACCTAACCCTAACCCTCACCCTAAACCCACCCTAACCCATCACCCCACCCTAAACCCAATCCTAACACACACCCTAATCCTTAGGCTAAACCTAACCCTACTCCTAACCCTAACCCTAAACCTCACCCTAATACTAACCCTAACCCTCACCCTCACCTTAACCCTCACCATCACCCTCACCTTAGCCCTCACCCTGAACATTAGACTCACCCTAAACCTAACCCTAACCCTAACCCTCAAACTAACTCTAAACCTCACACTAACACTAACCCTACCTCTCACAATAACCCTCATCAGAACCCTAACCCTAACCCTAACCCTCAGCCTAACCAAAACACTCAATCTCACCCTCACCCTCAGCCTAATCCTAACCCTAAACCTAATCCTATACCTATCCCTCACCCTCAACCTCACCCTAATTATAACCCTAACCCTAACCGTCACACTAACCCTAACAGTAACACTAAACCTAAACCTCACCCCAGCCCTCACCCTAACCCTAACCCTACCCCTAACCGTAACCTTCATCCTAACCCTAACCCTAACCCAAACCCTAAGCCTAAGCCTAAACCTAACCCTCTCCCTCACCCTAAACTTCAACCTAACCTAACCTTCAGCCTCAAACTCCCCCTAAACCTCCCCCTAACCCTAACCCTAACATTAAATCTAACCCTCACCCTAACCCTCACCATAACCCTACGCCTAAACCTAAGCCTAAACCTAACCCTCACCCTAACCCTCACCCTAACCCTAACCCTCACCCTCACGCTAAACCTCTCCCTCACCCTCACCCTCAAACTCACCCTCACTTTAACCCTAAACCTAACACTCACCCAACCATAACACTCACCCTAACTCCAACAATAACCCTCACCCTCACACTAACCTTAACCCAAGCCCTAAACCTTGACATCACCCTAACCCTCACGCTAACCCTAATGCTAAACCTAACCCTCAGCCTAACCCTAACCCTCATCCGAACGTTTACCCTCACCCTCACCCTAAACCTAACCGTAACCCTCACACTAAACCTAAACCTCAGGCTAACCTTACCCCTCACCCTCACCCTAAACCTCACACGAACCCTAACGCTCATTCTAAACCTCAACATAACACTCACCCTCACCTTCAGCCTAACCCTAACCCTAAACATAATCCTCACCCTAACCCTAACCCTGACACTAACCTTAACCCTAACCCTCACCCTCACACTCATCATAACCCTAACCCTAATCCTAAAACTAACCCTCACAGTAACTTTAACCCTCACTCTAAACCTAACCCTAACCCTAATTCTAACCCTCCCCCTCCCCCTCCCCCTCAGACTAACCCTTACCCTAATCCTAATCCTAAAACTAACCCTCAGTCTCACACTCACCCTAAACATAACCCTAAACCTAAACTCACCCACACCCTCACATTCACCCTCACCATTAACCTAACCCTAACAATAACCTTAATCCTAACCTTAACCCTCAGCCTAACCCTCACCCTAACACTAACCCTAACCATAACCCTCACAGTAAACTTAACACTGAACCAAACCCTAGAACTACCCCTCAGTCTAACCCTCACTCTAACCCTAAACCTAATCTTCTCCATATCCCTAACTCTAACCCTAACCCTCACCCTCAACCTAGCCCTCACCCTAACCCTAACCCTTAACCTAAACCTCACACTCACCCTAACCCTCAACTTACCCCTAACACTCACTCTGACCCTAAACCTTATCCTAAGCTTAACCCTAATGGTAACCCTCACCATAACCCTTACCCTAACTGTAACCCTAACCCTAACACTCAGCCTACGCCTCACCCTAACTCTAAGTCTAACCCTCACCCTCACCCTAAAACTCACCCTAAACTTTGCCCTCACCCTAACCCTCATACTAACCCTAACCCTCACCCTATCCCTCACCCTAACCCTCATTCTAACCCTAAACCTAACGCTAAACCGAACCCTCACCCTTACCCTAACTCTCACCCTCACCCTATCCCTCACACTAACCCTCATCCTAACCCTAATCCTATCGCTAAACCTAACCCTCACCCTCACCCTAACCCTAACCCTCACGCTCACCCTAACTCTAACCCTAACCCAAACGTAACACTCACCCTAACTCTAACCGCAACCCAATCCCAACCCTCACCATCACCGTAACCCTCACCCTAAACCCAACCCTCATCCACACCCTAACCCTCAACCTAACCCTCACCCTGACCCTCACCCTAAACATCACCCTAATCCGAACCCTCACCCTAACCCTAAAGCTAACCCTCATCCTAACTCTAACCCTCACCCTCACCCTCACCTTCACCGTAAGCCAAACCCTCCCTCTAAACCTAACAATAACACTCAGCCTAACCCTAATCTTAACTCTAAACCTCATCCAAACCCTAACCCTAAACCTCAACCTCAACCTAACCCTAACCCTAGCCATAACCCTAAACATCATCCTAACCCTCATCCTAACCCTAAAGCTAACCCTAACCTCACACTATCCCTTACCCTCATGCTAATCCTAACCCTAAATCTAACAGTAAACCTCACACTAAACCTCATCCTCACCTTAACACTAACTCTACGACTCAGCCTAACCCTCACCCTCACCCTTACCCACACCCTAACCCTCCCCCTAACCATAACCATCACCCACACCCTAACCTTCACCTTCACCAGAATCCCCACCCTAAACCTCACCCTAACCTTCACCCGAACCCGAACCCTAAACCTAAACCTCACCCAACGCCTAACCCTAACACTAACCCTTACCGAAACCCTCACCCTAACCCTCACCCTAACCCTTACACTCACCCTAACCCTAACCCTGACTGTAAACCTCACCCTAATCCTAAACCTAAACCCTAACCGTCACCCTAACCCTCGTGCTAACCCTAACCCTAAACCTAACCCTCACACTCACCCTCAAGCTCGCCCTAACCATAATCCTAACCCTAACCCTCACCCTCACCCTAACCCTAACCCTCACCCTCACCCTAACCCTAACTTTCACCTTAAACCTAACCCTAAAACTAACCCTCACACTCAAGCTCACCCTTAACCTAATCCTAACCCTAATCCTAAGCCTAACAATCACCCTCATAGTCACCTTAAGCCTAACCCTCACCTTAACCCTAACCTTCACCCTTACCCTACTCCAGACCCTCACCCTAACCCTCACCCTAACCCTAACACTAACCTTCAGCCTCACCCTCAGCCTAACCCTTACCCTAATCCTAATCCTAAACCTAACCCTCACACTCACCCTGACCTTATACATAACCCTTACCCTAACCCTCCCCCTCCCCCTCAAAGTCACCCTCACCCTAACCCTAACAATAAAGCTAGTCCTAATCCTAACCCTCAACCTAACACTCACCCTAACCCTCACCCTCAACCTCACCCTCACCCAAACCCTTAGATTCACCCTAACCCTAACCCAAAACCAACCCTCAAACTAACCCTAAGCCTCATCCTAACCCTAACCGTCACCCTCTTGCTAACCCTGTCACTCTAACCCTGACCCTAATCCTAACCCTCACCCACAACCTAACACTCAACTTCACCCTAACTCTCACCCTAACCTAACCCTCACCCTCACGCTAAACATCACACTAACCATAACTCTGAGCCTAACCCTAACCCTAACCCTCACCCTAACCCAAACCTTCACCCTAAGCGTCACTGTCACCCTAATCCTCACCCTAAATATAACTCTAAAACTTCCTTAACCCAAACCCTCACACTCTCCCTCACCCTCACCCTAACCCTCACCCTCAACCTAGCCCTCACCTTAACCCTAACCCTAACCTTACGCCTAACCCTAAACCTAACCCTTACCCTCACGCTCACACTCAAGTTCACTGTAACCCTAATCCTAACCCTAATCCTAACCCTAACCTTCACCCTCACCCTCACCCTAACCCTAACCCTCACCTTAACCGTAACCCTCACCCTAACCTTAACGATGACCCTGACCTTAACCCTAAACCTAACCCTCATCCTAACCCTCACCCTAAACCTAACAGTAACCCTCACTCTCACCCTCAGCCTAACCTTAACCCTAATACAAATCCTATCCCTAACTCTCACTCTCACCCTCACCCTAAACCTAACCCTAACACTAAACCCCACCCTCGCCCTAACCCTCACCCTAATGCTTACCCTGACCCCATCCCTCACCCTAACCCTAATCCTCAACCTAACCCTCAAGCTAACCCTCAGTCTACTCTAAACTTCACCATAACCCTCACCCTAATCCTAACCCTCATCCTAAAACTAACCCTCAACCTAAACTTTAACCTAACCGTAACACTAACCTTAACCCTAAACCTCACACTGAACCTAACCCTACACCTCAAACTAACCCTCACCCTAACCCTAACCCTAACCCTAGTCCTCTCCCTATCCCTAACCCTATCCGTAAACCTAACCCACACCCTAACTCTCACCTTCACCCGAACTCTGATCCTAACCTCACCCAAACATTTACCCTCACCCTAATGCTAACGTAATCCTCACCCCCACCCTAAACAGCACCCTAAACCAAGCCCTCACCCTAACAGTCACCGTAACCTTATTCCTCACCCTAAAAGTAACACTAACCCTTCCCTAACACAAACACCCTCTCCCTCACCATCACCCTAACCCTCACCCTCAACCTAGCCCTCACCCTAACCCTAACCCTAACCTTAACACTATCCCTAAACTTAACCCTCACCCTCACCCTCACCCACAAGCTCACCCTAACCCTAAACCTAAACCTAATCCTAAAACTCACCTTCACCCTCATCCTAACGCTAAACCTAAACCTAACACTCACCCTAACCCAAACTCTCACCCTAACCCTAACCCTCAGCCTGAACCTATACCTCACACTAACCCTTACCCTCAACCTTTCCCTCACTGTCAACCTAACCCTCACCCTAAACCTAACCATCACTCTCACCCTAATCATCACCCTAAACCTAACCTTCACCCTAACCCTAACCCTAACCCTCATCCTAACACTCACCCCCCACCCCAATCCTCACCTTAACCCTAACCCTTACCTAAGTGAAACATTCACCCTCATCCTCACACTCAACCTCACCCTAAACCTCACCCTCACCCTAGCCCTCACCCTAACCCTAACCCTAACACTAACCATCACCCTCAACCTCACTCTAACCCTAAACCTAACCCTAACCCTCACCCTAACCCTCACCCTCACCCTCACCCTAAAACTCACACTAACCCTCACCCTCAACCTAACCCTATCCGTCACCCTCAACTTCACCCTCACCCTCACCCTCAGTCTAAACCTAACCCTAACCCTAATCTTAAACCTAACCCTCACCCTCACATTCACCCTAAACCTCACCCTCACACTCACCCTAACCCTAACCCTACACCTAACCATAACCCTAAACCTCACCCTAACCTTAAACCTAAACTTCACCCTCACCCTCACCCTAATCCTAACCCTAAGCCTAACCGTCACCCTAACTCTAATGCTAACCCTTAAACTCACTGTCACCCTAACCCTCACCCAAAACGTTACCCTCACCCTAACGATAACCCTAACCTTAACCCTAACCCTCACCCTCACATTAATCTAAACTCACCCAAACGAAACCCTCACACTCACCTTAAACCTCACACTAACCCTAACCCTCAAGCTAACCCTAAACCTAACCCTCAACATAACCCTCATCCTAAACCGTAGCCTAACCCTAAAAATAACTCTAACCCTAACCCTCATCCTAACACTAATCCTAACCCTAGTACTAATCCTCCCCCTCCCGCTCACCCTCACCCTCAGCCTAAACCTAACCCTAATCCAAATCCTAACACTAACCCTCAGCCTCACCCTAACCCTCATCCTAACCCCTAAACTTAACATAACCCTCACCCTGACCCTTACCATAACCCTAAACCTGACGCTAACCCTCATCATAGCTCTAATCCAAAACCTAAACCTCACCCTCACCCTAATCCTCACTGTCACCCTCACCCTCATGCTATCCACAACCCTAAACCTAACCTTCATTCTAAACCTAACATTCACCCAGACTCTAACACTAACCCTCACCCTAACCCTAACACTCAACCTACACCTCACCCTACCCCTCACCCAAACCATCACCCTAACCCTAAACCTAACCCTAACCCTAATCCTCACCGCAGTCTTACCCTAACCCTAAACCAAATCCTCACCCTATCCTCACCCTAACACTCACCCTGACCCTCACTCTGACCCTAACCCTCACTCAAATCCTTACCCTCACCCTCACACTAACCCTAAACCTACACCTCAGGCTAACCCTCAGCCTAACCCTAACCCTAACCCTAAACCTAACCCTCACCATAACCCTCATCCTAATCCTAACACTAACCCTCACCCTCACCCTAAGTCTCACCATAATCCTTACCCTCACCCTAACCCTAAACCCAACCCTAACCCGAAGCTTCACACTCACCCTCAGCCGAAAACTTACCCTCACCTTAACCCTAACCCTAACGCTCACCCTAAACTTACCTTAACCCAAACCCTCACCCTAAACTTAACCCTCACCCTAACGCTAACCCTAGCCCTCAACCTCTCCCTAACCTTAATCCTAACCCTAACCCTCAACCTAATCCTAAACTTAATCCTCAAACTAATCCTAACCCTAACCCTCACCCTAACCCTGACCCTCAACATCACCCTAACCCTCAACCTAAACCTAACGATCACCTAAACCTAAACCTCACCCTCACCCTCACCCTAAGCCTAACCCTAAACCTAACATTAATCCTAATCCTAACCCTAACCCTCACACTTACCCTAAACCTAACACTCACACTATCCATAATCCTAAGCCTCACCCTCACCCTCACCATAACCCTAACCCTAACCATAACCCTCCTCTAACCCTAATCCTAAACCTAAACCTAACCATCATCCTCACCCTCACCCTCAGCCTAACGCTAACAATAATCCTAATCCTAACCCTAACCCTCACACTCACCCTCACCCTAAACCTAACCCTAATCCTAAATCTCACCCATACCCTCACCCTCACCCTCACCTTCACCTAAACCTAACAATAATCTTATTCCTAAACTTAACCCTAAGCCTAACCCTCATCCTAACACTAACCCTCACCCTAACGCTAAAACTCATACTGACCTTCACCCTCACCCTAACCCTCACCCTAACTCTTACCCTCACTCTAACCCTCACCCTAACCCTAACACTCACACTGATCTTCACACTCGCGGTAACCCTCACCCTAAACCTTACCCTCACTCTAACCCTCACCCTAAACCTAAATCTAACCCTCAAAATAGCCCTCACCCTAGCCCTAACCATAAAACCAAACTTCACGATAAGCCTCACCCGAAAACTAACCTTAACCCTCAACCTCACCCTTATCCTCACCCTAACCCTTACCCTCACCCTAACCCTAAACTAAACCCTACACCTAACCCTAAACCTAACCCTCACACCAACCATAAGCCTCACCCTAGCCCTCACCCTATCCTAACCATCCTCCTAATCCTAACCCTCAACCTCACCCTAACCCTAAGCCTAAACCTCACCCTAACGCAAACACTCAACCTCACCCTCACCCTCAGTCTAACCGTAAACCTAACCCTAATCCTAACGCTAACACTCAACCTCACCCTAACTCTAACCCTAACCCAAACTCAACCCTCACTGTCACCCTATCCCTGACCTTAAACCTAACCCTAAACCACACCCTTACCCTGATCCTCACCTGAACCCTCACCCTCACCCTAAGTCGAACCCTCACCCTAACCCTAACCCTAACCCTCACCGTAACACTAAACTTAACCCTAAACCTCACGCTAACCCTAACCTTCAACCTAAACCTAAACCTAACGCTAAATCTCACACTAACCTTAATCGTCAACCTAGCCCTCACCATAATCCTAACCCAAACCGTCCCCCTCACCCTAACCCTGACCGTCACCCTAACCCTAACCCTAACCCTTACCTTCACCCTCACCCTAACCCTCACCCTAACCCTTACCCTCACGCTAAACCTAACTATAACCCTAACCCTAACCCTCACACTAAACTTAACCCTCACCCTAACCCTAATCCTAACCCTAACCGTAACCCTCACTCCACCCTCAACCTCACCCTCAGCATAACCCTAACCCTAACGCTGATCCTAAACCTAACCCCACCCTCCGTCTCACCCTAAACCTAACCATTACCCTCACCCTTACCCTCACCCTAACACTAACCCTAACCCTAACAATAACCCTAACCCTAACCCTCAGACTAACCTTCACCCTAACCCTAAACAGCACACTCAAACTAACCCTCACCCTCACCCTCACCCTCACCCTAACCCTAAACCAAAACCTCACCCTCAACCTCACCCTAAACCTAACCCTAACCCTAAACCTCACCCTAACCCTCGCCCTAATCCTAAGCCTAACCCTAACCCTCACCCTAACACTAACCCTAAACCTAACCCTAAACCTTACCCTAAACCTAAGGCTAAACCTAACCCTCACCCTCACCCTAGCCCTCACCCTAACACTATTCCTATCCCTAACCCTCACCCTAACCTTAAACTTCAACCTAACCCTAACCCATACCCTTCAACTCCCCCTTTCGCTCACCTAAGCCTAACCCTAACATTAACCCTATCCCTCAACCTAGCCCTCACCATAACCCAAAGCTTAATCCTAACCCTAATCCTAACCCTCACCGTAAAAATAACCCTAACCCGAACCCTCACCCTAACACTCACGGTCACCCTCACTCTATCCCTTACCCTAACACTTAGGCTCACCCTAAACCTAAACCTAAACATAAACCTCACTCTAACCATAACCCTAACGGTCAGCCTAACCCTAACCCTCAACCTCACCCTCACCCTCATTGTAAACCTAACCCTAACCCTAAACTCACTATCCCTCACCCTCACCCTCACCCTAACTCTAATCATAACCCTAACCCTAACCCTCACCCTAACTCTAACGCTAAAACTAAACCTGACCCTTAACCTAGCCCTCACCCTATCCCTAACCCTACCCATAATCCTAAACCTCAACTTAAACCTAACCCTAACCCTCACCCTAAACCTAAGCCTAAACCTAACCCTCACCCTCACCCTAGCTCTCACCCTATCACTATTCCTAACCCTAACCCTCACCCTAACTCTAACCTTCAGCTTAACCCTAACCTTCAAACTCCCCCTAACCTCCCTCTAACCCTAACTTTAACCCTAAAACTCACCATATGCCTCACCATAACCCTAAGCTTAACCCTATCCCTAACCCTAACTCTCCCTCTCCTCTTCCCCCTCCGCCTCCGCCTTAGACTAACCCGAACCCTAATCCTAATCCTAACACTAACCCTCTAACTCATCCTCACCCTAAACCTAAACCTTACAATAAACCTCACCCACACCCTAACCCTCACCCTCACAGTCAACCTAACTCTAACAATAACCTTAATCCTAACCTTAACCCTAAGCCTAAACCTCACACTAACACTAACCCTAACCCTAATCCTCACACTAAACCTAACCCTCAACCTGACCCTAAACCTACCCCTCAGTATAACTCTCACCCTAACCCTAACCCTATTCTTCTCCATATCCCTAAATCTAACCCTAACCCTCACCCTCACCCTAGCCCTCACTCTAACCCTAATCCTAAACCTAAACGTCACCCTCACCCTAACCCTAACACTCACTCTGAACTTAACCCTCATGCAAAGTTTAAACCGAATCGTAACCCTCACCATAACCCTCACCCTAACCATAAACCTAACCCTAACACTCAGCCTACGCCTCACCCTAAGTGTAACCCTAACCCTCACCCTCACCCTAACCCTCACCCTAACCTTTACCCTCAACCTAACCCTCACACTAACCCTAACCCTCACCCTAGCCCTCACCCTACCACTCACCCTATCAATGATCCTAAATTTAAACCTAAACCTTAACCTAATTATCACCCTCAGTCTAATCCTAAACCTAAACTTAATCCTCACCCCTTCCCTAACACTCACCCTGACCCTCACCCTCACCCTAACCCTCACCCTAACACATACCCTCACGCTAAACCTCACCCTAACCCTAACACTAACACTAACCCTCACGCTAAGCCTCACACTAACCCTAACCCTCAATCTAACCCTCACCATAGCCCTCAACCTAACCCTAACCGTAACACTCACCCTAACCCTAACCTTCACCCTAACACTTACCCTCAAGCTAACCCTAAACCTAACCTTTTCCCTAAACCTAAACCTAACCCTCACACTAACCCTAACCCTAAAGCTAAACCTAACACTCACCCTCACCCTAAACCTTACCCTAACCCTCAACCAAACACAAACCCTCACCCTCACCCTTATTCTAACCCTAAACCCTACCCTAATCCTAACCCTAACCCTCACTCTCACCCTAACTCTAACCCTAACCCAACCCTTGCCCTCATCCTAACCCTAACACTAACCCAAACCCAAACCTCAGCGTCACCCTAAGCCTAATCCTCAACAACACCACAACCTCACCCTTAACCGAACCCTCACACTCACCCTCATATTAAACCTCAACCTAAAGCAAACCCTCACCCTAACCCTAACTCTAACCCTCACCCTAACCCTAAACCCCAACCTCACACTCACCCTCACCCCAAGCCGAACACTCACCCTAAACCTAACCTTAACCCTAAACCTCAACTTAACCCTCATCCTCAACCTCAGCCTAACCCTAAAAAAAACCCTAACCCTAACCCTCATCCTAACCCTAATCCTCACCCTAATACTAGCCCTCCAACTCGCGCTCACCCTCAACCTCATCCTAAACCTAACCCTAATCCAAAACCTATCCCTAACCCTCACCCTCACCCTAACCCTCACCCTAAACCTTACCCTTAACCTAACCCTCACCCTAACCCTTACCATACCACTAACACTCACCCAAACCCTCACCTTAACTCTAATCCTAAACCTAACCCTCACCCTGACCCTAACCGTCACCGTCACACTCAACCTCATCCTATCCACAACCCTACCCCTAACCCTCACTCTAAACCTAACACTCACCCAGATCTTAACACTAACCCTCACCCTAACCCTAAACCTCAGCCTACCCCTCACCCTACCCCTCATCTGAACCATCATCCTAAACCTAACCCTAAACCTAAAACTAATCCTCACCCTCAGTCTAACCCTAACCCTAAACCTAATCCTCACCCTATCCCTAACTCTCACCCTGACCCTCACCCTCACCCTAATCCTTACGCTCACCCTAACCCTCACCCTCACCCTAACCCTAAAACTAAACCTCACGCTAAACCTAAGTGAAACCCTAACCCTAACCCTAAATCTAACCCTCAACATAACCCTCACCCTAATCCTAACCCTAAACCTCACCCTCATCCTAACCCTAACCCTCACCTACTCCTCAGCCTACCCCGCACTCTAACCCTCATCCAAACCTTAACCATAAGCCTAACCCTCACCCTAACCCTAAAGCTAACCCTCACCCTAACCCAAACCCTCACACTCATCTTCACACTCACCCTCAATCTAAACCTAACCCCAACCCTAATCCTAACCTTAACCCTCACCCTCACCCTAACTCTAACCCTAACCCAACACTAACCCTCACCCTATCTCAAACCATAACCCTACCCCAACTCTCACCTTCACACTAATCCTCACCCTATCCCTAACCCTCAACCACACCCTATCCCGAACCCTCACTCGAACCCTCACACTCACCCTCACCCTAAACATCACCCTAAACCGAACCCTCACCCTAACCCTAACACTAACCCTCACCCTAACCCTAAACCCCAACCTCACCCTCACCCTCACCCTCACCCTAAGCCGAACACTCACCCTAACACTAACCCGAACCCTAACCCTCACCCTAACCCTAACACTAACCCTAACCATCAGCCAAACCCTAACCCTCACCCTAACCCTAAACCTAACTCTCACCGTCACCCTAACCTTAATCCTAACCCTAAACCTCACCCTAATCCTAACCCAAACCTCACCCTCAACCTAACCCTCACCATCACCCTAAACCTAACCCTAAACCTAACCCTCAACCACACCCTAACCCCACAATCACCCAATTACTCAGCCTCACACTAACCCTCACCCTGGCCCTAAACATCACCTTAATCCTAACCCTCACCCTAATGTTAACCCTAACCCTCACCTAACGCTAAAACTCACCCTCACACTCACCCTAAGCCTAAGCCTAACCCTAACATTAATCCTAATCCTAACCCTAACCCTCACCCTCATCCTAACCCTAACACTCACCCTAACCCTAAGCCTAAGCCTCACCATCACCATCACCCTAACCTTAACCCAAACCATAACCCTCATCCTAACCCTAAACCTAATCCTAACCATCATCCGCACCCTCACCCTCACCCTCAGCCTAACCCTAACCCTAATGGTAATCCTAATCCTAACCCTCACACTCACCCTCACCCTCACCCTCAGCCTAACCCTAACCCTAATGGTAATCCTAATCCTAACCCTCACACTCACCCTCACCCTAAACCTAACCCTAACACTAAACCTCAACCATACCCTCACCCTCACCCTCAACTTCACCCTAACCCTAACAATAACCTTAATCTTAACCTGAACCCTAAGCCTAACCCTCACCCTAACAATAACCCTAATCTTAACCCTCACACTAAACCTAACCGGAAACCTACCCCTCAGCCTAAACCTCACCCTATCCTTAACCATAACCCTAACCCTCATGCTCAGCCTAGCCCTCACCCGAAGCCTAACCCTAAACCTAATCCTCATCCTAACCCTAACCCTCACCCTAACCATAACACTCACCCTGACCCTCACCCTCGCCCTAACCCTAAACCTAACCCTCATCCTAATCCTAACCCTCACCCTAACAATAACACTGATCCTGACCCTGACCGTCACCCTCACGCTAAACCTAAACCCAACCCTCACCATAACCCTCACCGGAACCCTAACCCTAACCCTCAACCTCACCCTAATCCTCACCCTAAAACTTACCCTCACCCTAACCCTAAACTAACCCCTAACCCTAACCCTAAACATAACCCTCAAACTAACCCTAACCCTCACTGTAGCCCTCACCCTACACCTACCACTAAACATCATCCTAACCCTAACCATAACGCTAACCCTCACCCTCACCCTAACCCTAAGCCTAAATCTCACCTTAACCCAAACCCTCACCCTCACCCTCACCCTCATTCTAACCCTAAACCTAACCCTAATCCTAACCCTAAATCTCACCCTCGCCCTAACCCAAACCCAAACCTCACAGTCACCTTCAGCATAACCCTAACACTAACGCTAATCCTAAACCTAACCCCCACTCTCAGTCTCACCCTAAACCTAACCCTAACACTAACCCTGAACCTAACCCTAACCCTCACCCTAACCCTCACCATCACCCTCACCCTAACCCTTACCCTAACCCTTAGACACACCCTAAACCTAACCCTAACCCTAAACCTCACGCTAACCCTAAAACTATCCCTCACCCTAACCCTAACCCTCAACCTCACCCTCACCCTCAGCCTAAACCTAACACTAACCCTAATCGTAACCCTATCCCTCACCCTCACCCTCACCCTAACTCTAACTCTAACCCTAACCCTCACCCTCACCCTAATTCTAAAGCTAAAATTAACCTGATCCTCACCCTAGCCCTCACACTAACAGTAACCCTACCCATAACCCTAACCCTAACCTGAACCCTAACCCTAAACCTTACCCTAAACCTAAACCTAAACCTAGCCGTCACCCTCACCCTAGCCCTCACCCTAACAGTATTCCTAACCATAACCCTCACCCTAAACCTAACCTTCAACCTAACCCTAATCCTCATCCTGAAACTCCCCCTAACCTCACCCTAACCCTATCATTAAACTTAACCCTCTCCATAAGCCTCACCATAACCCTAAGCTTACCCTTATCCTGACCCTAACCTTCCCCCTCCCCCTCGCCCTCCCCCTCACCCTCAGACCAATCCTAACCCTAATCGTAATCCTAACATTAACCCTCATTCTCACCCTCACCCTAAACCTAACCCTGACCCTAAACCTCACCCACACCCTCACCCTCACACTCACCTTCAACCTACCCCTAACAATAACCTTAATCCTAACCTTAACCCTAAGCCTAACCCTCACCCTAACACTAACCCTAACCCTAACCCTCACACTAAACCCAACCCTCCACCTAACCATAAATCTACCCCTCTAACCCTCACACTAACCCTAAACCTAATCTTCTCCATATCACTAAATCTAACCCTAACCCTCACCCTCACCGTGGCCCTCAGCCTAACCCTAAGCCTAAACCTAAACCTCACCCTCACACTAACCCTCAGCCTAACCCTAACCCTCACTCTGACCTAACCCTCATCCAAAGCTTAACCCTAATCGTAATCCTCACCATAACCCTCACCCTAACAGTAATCCTAACACGAAAACTCAGCCTACGCATCACCCTAACTCTAACACTAACACTCACACTCACACTAACCCTCACCCTAACCTTTTCCCTCACCCTAACCCTAACACTAACCCTAACCCTCACACTAGCCCTCACCCTACCCCTCACCCTATCAATGATCCTAACACTAAACCTAAGCCTAAACCTAACTATCACCATCTGTCTAACAATAAACCTAAACCTAATCCTAACCCCTTCCCTAACACTCACCCTGACCCTGAACCTCACCCTAAGCCTTACCCTCATGCTAACCTTCACCCTAAACCTAACCCTAACCCTAACCCTCACGGTAACCCTCACAATAACCCTAACCCTAAACCTGACCCTCACCAATACCCTCACCCTAACCCTAACCCTAAAACTCACCCTAACCCTAAGCTTCACCCTAAGCCTTACCCTCACCCTAACCCTAAACCTAATCGTTTCCCTAAACCTAAACCTAACCCTCACACTAACGCTAAACTTTACCCCACCCCTCAACCTATCCCTAACACTAACCCTCATTCTAACACTAACCCTAACGCTAAACCTAACCCTCAACCTCACACTAACCCTTACCCTAACCCTCACCCTAACCCAAACCCTCACCCTCACCCTCACCCTTATTCTAACCCTAACCCCAACCCTAATCCTAACCCTAACCCTCACCCTCACCCTAACTCTAACCCTAACCCACCCCTAACCCTCACCCTAACTCTAACCCTAACCCAACCCCAAACCTCACCTTCACACTAATCCTCACCCTATCCCTAACCCTCGACCACACCCTATCCCGAACCCTCAACCGAACTCTCACACTCACCCTCACCCTAAACATCACCCTAAACCGAACCCTCACCCTAACCCTAACACTAACCCTCACCCTAACGCTAAATCCCAACCTCACCCTCACCCTCACCTTAAGCAGAACACTCACCCAAACGCTAACCCGAACCCTAACCCTCACCCTAACCCTAACACTAACCCTAACCATCACCCAAACCCTATCCCTCACCCTAACCCTAAACCTAACCCTCACTGTCACACTTACCTTAATCCTAACCCTAACCCTCACCCTAATCCTAACCCAAACCCTCACCCTCACCCTAACCCTCACCATCACTCTATCCCTCACCCTAAACCTAACCCTCAACCACACCCTAACCCTCACAATCACCCAATTACTCAGCCTCACACTAACCCTCACCCTGGCCCTAAACATCCCCTTAACCCTAACCTTAACCCTCACACTGAACCTAACCCGACACCTCAGCCTAACCCTGACCCTAACCCTAATCCTAACCCTAATACTCTCCCTATCCCTAACCCTAAACCTAAACCTCAACCCCAATCTAGACCTCACCCTAACCCTCACCCTGACCTAACCCTCAAACTAACCCTAACCCTCACCCTAACCTTAACTCTCACCCTGACCCTAAACCTCACCCTAACTCTAACCCAAACCCTCATCCTATCACTCACCATAACCGTAACCCTAAACCTAACCCTCAACCTACGTCTCAACCTTACCCTAAACCTAACCTTCACCCTCACCCTCACCCTAACCCTCACCCTAACCATTACCTGACCCTATTCCACACCCTAATTCTAACCCTCACCCTAACCTTAAACCTCACTATAAATCTCCCACTAACCCTAACCCTCACCCTCACACTATCCCTCAACCTAACCCTTAACCTCAACCTCACCCCTAACTCTAACCTAATCCTAACCTAATCCTAACTCTAACCCTAACACTAACAGTAACCCTAAACTACAACCTAACCCTCACCTTCACCTGCACTCTCGCCCTAACCTAACCCTCACCCTCACCTTAAACATCACCCTAACCCTAACTCTAACCCTAACCCTAATCCTAACCCTCACCCTAACCCAAACCCTCACCCTAACCATCACCGTAACCCTAATCCTCACCCTAATCATAACTCTAACCCTTCCCTAACCCAAACACTCACCCTCTACCTCACCCACACCCTAACCCTAAACCTCAACCTAGCCCTCACCCTAACCCTAACCCTAACTTTAACCCTAAACCTAAATCCAACCCTTACACTCACCCTCAACCTCAAGCTCACCCTAACCATAAACCTAACCCTAATCCTAACCCTAAACCTCCTCCTCACCCTCACCCTAACCCTAACACTCACCTTATCCCTAAACCTCACCCTAACCCTAATCCTGACCCTCACCCTAACACTAACACTCACACTGAACCTAACCTTACCCATCAGCCTAAACCTCATCCTAACTCTAACCCTAACCCTAATCCTCTCCCTATAACTAAAACCAACCCTAACCCTCAACATAAATCTAGTCCTCACCCTAATGCTAACCCTAAACCTAACCCTCACCCTAACCCTAACCCTCACCCTGACCCTCAACCTCACCTTAACCCTAAACCTAACCCTCACCCTCACCCTAAAACTCACCTGAACACTTACCCTCACCCTAACCTTAACCCTAACCCTAAACCTCACAGTAAACCTCACCCTCAACTTAACTCTAACACTACAACTCAGCCCAGCCCTCACCCTCACACTAACGCTAATTCCAACCCTCACCCTAAACCTCACCCTAACCCTAAACATCACCCACACCCTAATCCTCACACTAACCTTCACCCTAAACCTAAACCTAACTCTAACCCTCACCCAACGCCTCACCCTAACACCAACCTTACCCTTACCTTCACCCAAACCCTCACCCTAAACCTTACCCTCACCCTAATCCTCTCGCTAACCCTTACCCTAACCGTAAACCTCACCCTAACACTCACCCTAACCCTAACCCTAACCCTAACCTTAACCCTAACCCTCAACTTAACCGTAACCCTCAACCATTCCCTAACCCTGACAGTCACCCTAACCCTAACACTAACCCTAACCCTCACCATAACCCTCACCCTAGCCCTAACAATAACCCTCACCCTCAGCCTAAACTTAAACCTAATCATAAACCTAACCCTCACCCTAACCCTAACTCTGATCCTATCCCTTACCCTAACCCTAACCCGAACCCAAACAGTCACCCTAACCTTCACCATAACCCTAATCCTCACCCTAAACATAACCCTAAACCTTCCCTAACCCAAAACCTCACTTTCTCCCTCACCTTCACCCTAAACCTCACCCCTAAACTAGCCCTTACGCTAACCCTAACCTTAAACTTAACCCTAACCCTAAAGCTAAACCTAACCCTCAAACCCACCCTCACACACAAGCTCACCCTAAACCTAATCCTGAACCTAACCCTCACCCTCAGCCTCACCCTAACCATAACCCTCACCTTAACGCTAACCCTCACCCTAACCCTAAAACTAATCCTCTTCGTTTCCCTAACCATAACCCGAACCCTCACCCTCACACTAGCCCTCACCCTAAGCCTAACCCTAAACCTAACCCTCATCCTAACCCTAACCCTCACCCTAACCCTGACACTCACCCTGACGCTCAATCTCATCCTAACGCTCACCCTAATCCTTACCCTTACCCTCACCCGAGCCCTCACCATAACCCTAACCATAACCCTCAAAATAACCCGCACCCTAACCCTAAACCTTAAACCAACCCTCATCATAAACTTTACCCGAACCCTAACCCTAACCCTTAACCTCACGCTAATCCTCAACCTAACCCTCACCCTCACCCTAACCCTAAACTAAACCCAAACAATAACCCTAAACCTAATGGTCACACTAATCCTAACCCTCATCCTAGCCCTCACCCAACCCCTAACCCTAACCCTCATCCTAACCCTAACCCTAAGCCTAAACCTCACCCTCACCCTAACCCTAAGCCTAAACCTCACCCTAACCCAAACCCTCAACCTCAGTCTAACCCTAAACCTAACCCTAATCCTAACCCTAACCTTCACCATCACCCTAACTCTAACCCAAACCCAACCTTAACCCTCACTCTAACTCTAAACCTAACCCAAACCAAAACCTCACCATCATCCTATGCCTCACCCTAACCCTAAACCTAAACCACACACTAAACCTGACCCTCACATGAACCCTCACACTCACCCTCTCCCTCACCCTAAGGTGAACCCTCACCCTCACCCTAACCCTCACCCTAAACCTCACCCTAAACCTAATCCTAACCCAAACCCTGATCCTCACCCTAACCCTCACCGTCACCCTAACCTAAACCCTAAAACTAAACCTAACCCAAACTCTAACCCTCACACTAAACCTAATCCTCAACCTAACCCTAACCCTTAACTTCAACCTCGCCCTAACCCTCAACCTAACCGTTACCCTCACGCTAACACTAACTCTTACCCTAATCCTAACACTCACACTAAACCTAACCCTCACCCTAACCCTAATCCTAACCATAACCTTAACCCTCACCCCAATCTCAACCTCAGCCTAACCTAACCCTAACCCTAATCGTAAACCTAACCCCCACTCAGTCTCACCCTAATACTAACCCTAACCCTAACCTCACCCTGACCCTAAACCTAACCCTAACCCTCACCCTAAACTTAAGCCTAAACCTAACGCTCACCCTGATCCTAGCCCTCACCATAAACCTATTCCTAACCCTAAACTTCACCCTAACCTTAACCTTCAACCTAACCCTAACGCTCATCCTTAAACTCCCCCTAACCCTCACCCTAACGGTAACACAAACATTAATCCTAACCCTCACCCTAACCCTCACCATAACCCTAAGCTTAACCCTAACCCTAACCCTAACACTCAACGTAACCCTCACCCTAACACTAACCCTGACCCTAAAACTAACCCTCACCCTAACCCTCACCCTGACCCTAACACTAACCCTCACCCTAACCCTCACCCTCACCCTCTCCCCCACCCTAACTCTTACCATAACTTTAAGTCTCAACTTAAACCTAACCCTAACCCTAAAGCTCACCCTAGCCCTAACCCTCAGACTCACCCTAACCCTAACCCTCAACCTCACCCTCAACCTAAGCGTAAACCTAACCCTAACCCTAATCCTAAACCTATCCCTCACCCTCACCTTCACCCTAACTCTAACACTAAACCTAACCCTCACACTAACTCTAACACTAAAACTAAACGTGACCCTAACCCTAGCCCTCACCCTAACCGTAACCCTACCCCTAAACTTAACCCTCACCTTAACCCTAACCTTAACCCTCACCCTAAACCTAAGCCTAAACCTAACCCTCATCCTCACCCTAGCCCTCACCCTAACCCTATTCCTAACCCTAACCCTCACCCTAACCCTAACCTTCAACCTAACCCTAACCCTCACCCTCAAACTCCCCGTAACCTCACCCTAACCCTAACATTAAACCTAACCCTCTCCATAACCCTCAACATAACCCTAAGCTTAACCCTAATCCTTACCTTAACCCTCACCCTCTCCCTCACCCTCACCCTAACCCTAAACCTATCCCTAGCCCTAAACCTTCACATCACCCTCACCCTCACCCTAAACCTAATGCTGGCCCTAACCCTTACCTTCACGCTAACCCTCACCCGAACCCTTACCCGAACCCTCACCCTAAACCTCACACTAACCCTAAACCTCAATCTAAACCTAAACTTAACCATGAACATAACACTGACCCTCATTCTCAGCCAAACATTAACCCTAACACTAATCCTAAACCTAACCCTCAACCTCACCCTCACCCTAACCCTCACCCTAACCATCACCCTCAAACTCACCCTATCTCTAACCCTAAACATAACCCTCACCATAACTCTAAACTTCACGCTAACCTTAACCATAACCCTCACCCTCACCCTCATCCTAACCCTAAGCCTAAACCTAAACCTAACCCTCACACTTATTCTATCCCTCACCCTCACACTAACCATAAACCTCCCCCTCACCCTCAACTTCACCATAACCCTCAGCCTAACCCTATCCCTAATCCTAATCTTAACCCTAACCCTCACTCTCACCCTCACCCTAAACCTAATCCTAACCTTAAACCTCCCCCTCCCCTACCCCTGCCCCTCCCTCTAGCCCTAACAATAACGTCACCCTAACCCTCATCCTAACCCTAATCCTAACCCTAATCCTAACCCTCCCCCTCTCCCTCCCGCATCCCTACGCCTAACCCGAATCCTAATCCTAAACCTAATGCTAACCCTCACACTCACACTCACCCTAAACCTAAACCTAACCATAAACCTCACCCTCACCCTCACCCTCACCCTTATGATAACAATAACCTTAACCTTAAGCCTAACCCTCACCCTAACACTAACCCTAACCTTACCCCTCACACTAAACCTAACTCTCAACCTAACCCTAAACCTACCCCTCAGTCTAACACTCACCCTAACCCTAAGGCTAACCCAAAGACTCTCCATATCCCGAACTCTAACCTTAATCCTCACCCTCACCCTAGCCTTCAAACTAATCCTCACCCTAAACCTAAACCTCACCCTAAGCCTAACACTCACCCTAACCCTAACACTCACTCTGATCCTAACCCTCATCCTAACCATAACCCTTACCCTCACCCTCGCCATAATCCTCACCCAAACCATAACCCTAACCCTAACACTCACCCTATGCCTCAACCTCACCCTACCCTAACTCTCACCCTCAGCATAACACTCACCCTAAATTTTACCCTCACCCTAACCCTCACCCTGACCCTAACCCTAACCCTAACCATCATGCTAACACTCACCTTAACTCTAATCCTTATCCTAACCCACACCCTCACCCTCGCCCTAATCCTCACACTCACCCTAAACCTCACCCTATCCCTAACCCTAACCCTTAACCTCACTCTAAACCTAACACTCACCCTGACCCTTACACTAACCCTCACACAAACCCTAACCATCACCCACACCCTAAACTTGACCCTCACCAGAACCCCCACCCTAACCCTCACCCTAACCTTCACCCTAACCCTAACCATCAGCCACACCCTAAACTTCACCCTCACAATAAACCCCACCCTAACCCTCACCCTAACCTTCACCCTAATCATAAACCTAAACCTAAACCTGACCCTCACATAACGCCTCACCCTAACACTAACCCTTAATTTAACCCTAATCCTCAACCTAACCCTAACCCTAACCGTAAACCTCACCCTAACCCTCAGCCTAATCCTAAACCTAACCCTCAACCTCACCCTAACTCTCACACTAACCCTAACACTAAACCTAACCTTCCCACTCACCCTCACACTCAAACTCACCCTAAACCTAATCCTAAACCTTATCCTTAGCCTAACCCTCACCGTCACCCTCACCCTAACCCTAACCATCACCTTAATCCTAACCCTTACTCTAACCCTAACCCTCACCCTAACCCTAACCCTAACCCTCAACCTAACTTTCACCCTAAACCTAACACTAACCCTCACCCTCACCCTTTGTCTAACCCTAACCCTAATCCTAACCCTAAAGCTAACCCTCACACTAACCCTCACCCTAAACCTAAACCTAAATCTAACCCTCCTCCCACTCAAACTCACCTTCACCCTAACCCTAACAATAACCCTAACCCTAACCCTAACGTTAATCCTAGCCCTAAAACTATCCCTCTCCCTAACCCTCACCCTTACCCTAAACATCATCTTAAACCTAACTCTGATCCTAACCCGAACCCTAACCCTAACCCTAACACAAACCCTCAACATAACCTTCAAGGTAAGCCTAATCCTAACCCTAAATATCACACTAACCCTTCCCTAACACAAACCCTCACCCTCACCCTCACCCTCACCCTAAACCTCAGCCTCAACCTGGCCCTCACCCTAACCCTAACCCTAAACTTAACCCTAACCCTAAACCTAACCCTCACTCTCACCCTCACACTCAAGCTCACACTAAACCTAACCCTCACCCTAACCCTAAACTAACCCTCAGCCTCACGCTCCGCCTAACACTAACCCTTATCCTAATCCTAAACCTAACCTTCACCCTCACCCTCACCCTAACCCTAACCCTAACCCTCACCCTCATACCCACCCTCACCCTAACCCTAACAATAACCCTATCACTAATCCTAACCCTCACCCTAACCCTAACCCTCACCCTTATCCTCACCCAAAACCTTAGACTCACCCTAACCCTAATCCTAACCCAACCCCCAAACTAAACCTAACACTCACCCTATCCCTAACCCTACCGCTCACCCTAACCCTAACCCTCACCCTAACCCTAACCCTAACCCTCACCCTCTCACTAACCCTCCCCGTCACTCTAAACCGCACCCGAACCCTAACCGTCACACACAACCTAACCCAAACCCTCACCCTAAGCGTCACTGTCACCCTAATCCTCACCCTAAACATAAAACTAACCCTTCTTAACCCAAACCCTCACTCTCTCCCTCAGCCTCAACCTAACCCTCACCCACAAGCTAGCACTCACCCTAAACCTAACCCTAACCTTACCCCTAACCCTAAACCTAACCCTCACCCTCACACTCACACTAAAGTTCACCCAAACCCTAATCCTAACCCTAACCCTCACCCTCACCCTCACCCTATCCCTAAACCTCAACTTAACCCTAACCCTCACCTAACCCAAACCCTGACCCTCAATCTATCCCTCACCCAAACATTAACACTAATCCTCACACTCACCCTCAGCCTAAACCTAATCTTAATCCTAATCCTAACCCTAACTCTCACTCTCTCCCTCCCCCTAAACCTATCCCTAACCCTAAACCCCACCCTCACCCTCACCCTCACCCTCACTCTAACACTAATCCTAACCCTAACCTTCACACTGAACCTAATCCTACACCTCAGTCTAACCTTCACCCAAACCCTAATCCTCTATCTATCCCTAACCCTAACCCTATCCCTCAACCCCAATCTAGCCCTCACCCTATCCCTCACCCTGATCATAACCCTCACCCTAAACCTAACCCTCACCCTAACCCTAAACCTCCCCCTGACCCTAACACTAACCGTAACCCTAACCCTAACCCTCACCCTAACACTCACCCTAAACCTAACCTTAAACCTAACCCTCACACTACGCCTCAAACTTTCCCTAAAACTAACCTTAAACCTCACCCTCAACGAAACCTAAACCTAACACTTACCCTTACCATATCCCTCACCCTAACACTAATTCTAACCCTAACCCTCACGCTAACCCACAACCTAACCCTAAACCTCACCATAACCCTCAACCTAACCCTAAATATCACCCTCACACTAAACCTCAACCTAACCCTTAACCTCACCATAACCCTGAACTTAACCCTAACACTCACACTAACCCTAAACCTCACCCTAACCCTAAACCTACCCCTCAACCTAAGCCTCATCCAAACCCTAACCCTAACACTCACCCTAACACTAACCCTAGAACACACCCTAACCCACACCCTAACACACACCCTAACCCTCACCTTCACCGGAACTCTCACCCTAAGCTAACGCTCACCCTCACCTTAAACCTCACCCTATCCCTCAGCCTAACCCTAACCCTAAACCTATCCCTCACACTCACCCTCACACTCAAGCTCACCCTAACCCTAATCCTAACACAAATCCTAACCCTAACACTCACCCTCAACCTCACCCTAACCCTAACCCTCACCTTAACCCTAACCCTAACCCTAACCCTCAGCCTAAACCTCACCATAACCCTAACCCTAATCCTCTCCCTATACCTAACCCTAAACCTAATCCTCAACATCATTCTAGCTCTCACCATAACGCTAAGCCTAAACCTAAACCTCACCCTAACCCGAACACGAACCCTAACCCTGACACTATCCCTCAACAGAACCCTAACCCTAACCCTCACCCTAACCCTCACCGGAACCCTTAACCTCACCCTAACCCTAACACTAAACCTAACACTAAACCTCACAGGAAATCTCAACCTCAACTTAACCCTAACCTTACAACTCAGCCTAACGCTCACCCTCACCCTAACCCTTAACCTAACCCTCACCCTAACCCTAACCATCATCCACATCTTAAACTTCACCCTCACCAGAACCCCCACCCTAACACTAAACCTTACCCTAACCTTCACCCTAAGCCTTACCCTAAAATTTACCCTCACCCTAACCCTCAACTTAACCCTAAGCCTAACCGTAAACCTCACCCTAAACCGCACCCTAACCCTAACCATAACCCTAAACCTCACCCTAACCCTCACCCTAACCCTAACTCTAAACCTAAACCTAACCCTAACCCTAACCCAAACACTCACCGTAATCCTCACCCTAAACATAACACTAACCCTTTTTTAACCCAAACCCTCACACTCTCCCTCACCCTCACCCTAACCCTTACCCTCAAACTAGCCCTCACCCTCACCCTATCCCTATCCTTAACCCTAACATTAAAGCTAACCCTCACACTCACACTTACACTCAAGCTCACCCTAAAACTAATCCTAAAACTAATCCCAAGTGTAACCCTCACCCTCACCCTAACCCTAAACCTCACCTTAACCCTAACCCTCACCCTAAACCTAACCCTGACCCTCACCCTAACACTAACACTAACCCTCACCTTAACCCTCACCCGAAACCTAACAATAATGCTCACCCTCACCCTCAACCTACCCCTAACCATAATCCTAATTCTAATCCTAACCCACACACTCACCCTCACCTTATAGCTAACCCATATACTAAGCCTCCCCCTCCACCTCAAACTCACCCTGAACCTCAACCTAACCCTAACCCTAAGCCTCCCCCTCCACCTCAAACTCACCCTCAACCTCACCCTAACCCTAACCCTCACCCAAAACTTACCCCTCACCCTAACCCTTAGACTAACCCTAACCCTCACCCTAACCCTAACACTCACCCTCTTGCTAACCCTAACCCTCACCCTAACATTGACCCTAAACCTAACCCTCACACAGAACCTAACCCTACACCTCAGCTTAAAACTGACACTCACCCTAACCCTAACACTAAGCCTCTCCCTAGCCCTAACCCTAAACCTAACCCTCAAACTCAATCTAGCCCTCACCCTAACCCTAACACTAAACCTAACTCTCATCCTAACCCTAACTCTCACCCTAACCCTAACCCTCACACTGACCCTAACCCTCACACTAACCCTAACCCTAACCATAAACCTCACCCTAACACTAACCCTAACCCTAAACATAACCCTCACACTAACCCTCACCCTAACACTCAAGCTAACCCTAACACTAAATCTCAACCTAACCCTCACCCTAACCCATAACCTCACCCTAACCCTAACCCTAACCCTAACTCTCACATTAAACATAACTTTCACCCTAACCCTAACCCTAAACCTCACCCTAACCCTAACCCTAAGCCTAACCCTCATCCTCACCCTAGACCTCACCCTAAAACCAATCTTAACCTTAATCCTATCATTAATCCTATTTCTCACCCTAAACCTGACCCTTACCCTAACTCTAACCCTAACCCTCACCCTAAACCTAACAATAACGCTCACCCTCAACCTCAGCCTAACCCTAAACCTAATCCTAATCCTAAACCTAACCCTCACACTCACCCTCACCCTATACCTATCCCTTACCCTAACCCTCCCCCTCCCCCTCAAACTCACCCTCACCCTAACCCTAATCCTAACCCTCAACGTAACCCTCTTCCTAAACCTAACCCTCACCCTCACCCTCATCCAAAACCTTAGACTCACCCTAACCCTAACCCTAACCTAACCCTCAAACTAACCATAACCCTCACCCTAACCGTAACCCTATGCCTCACCCTAAGATTCATCCTAACCCTAACCCTAACCCTAAGACTCACCCTAACCCTAACCCTCAGACTGACCCTAACCCTCACCCTAATGCTAACACTAACAATAAACCTGACCCTAAACCACACCCTAAACCTAAGCCTAAACCTAACCCTAACTCTCACATTAAACCTAACTTTCACCCTAACCCTTACCCTAAACCTAAACCTAAACCTCACCCTAACCTTAACCATAAGTCTAACCCTCACCCTCACCCTAGACCTCACCCTAAACGTAATCCTAACCCTAACCCTAACATTAATCCTAACTCTCACCCTAACCCTGACCCTTACAATAACTCTCACCTTAACCCTTACCCTAAACCTAACCATAACTCTCACCCTCACCCTCAGCCTAACCATAACACTAATCCTAATCCTAAACCTAACCCTAACACTCACCCTCACCCTATACCTAACCCTTACCCTAAACCTCCCCCTTCCCCTCAAACTCACCCTCACCCTAACCCTAACCCTAACCCTCACCATTACTCTCACCCTAACCCTAACCCTCAACCTCACCCTCATCCAAACCCTTAGACTCACCCTAACCCTAACCCTATCCCTACCCTCAAACTAACCCTAAACCTCAACCTAACCCTAACCCTACCCCTCACCCTAAGCTTCATCTTAACCCTAACCCTAACCCTAACACTAAACCTAACCTTAACCCTAACCCTCACACTGAACCTAACCCTACCCTTCAGCCTAAACCTCACCCCAAACCTAACCCTAATCCTCTCCCTATACCTAACCCTAAACCGAACCCTCAACATCAATCTAGCCCTCACACTAACGCTAAGCCTAAACCTAAACCTCACCCTAACTGTAAACCTCATCCTGAACCTAACGCTCTCCCTAACCCTAACCCTAACCCTAAATCGAACCCAAACCCTAAGCCTAACCCAACCCTTAACCTCACCCTAACCCTATCCCTAAACCTCACAGTAAATCTCACCCTCGCCTTAACTCTAACCATACAACTCAGCCTAATACTCACCCTCACCCTAACCCTAACCCCAACCCTCACCCTAACCCTCACCCTAACATTAACCATCACCCACACCCTAACTTTCACCCTCACCAGAACACCGAACCTAACCCTCACCCTAAACTTCACCCTAACCCTAACCCTAATCCTAACCCTCAGCCAATGCCTCACCCTAACACTAACCCTCACCCTAACCTTCACCCTAACCCTTACCCTAAACCTTATCCTCACCCTGACCCTCAACTTAACATTAAGCCTAACCCTAAACCTCACACTGAACCTCAACCTAACCCTAACCCTAAACCTCACCCTAAACCTCACCCTAACCCCAACCCTAACCCTCACACTCACCCTCACACTCAAGTTCACCCTAACCCTAATCCGAACCGTAATCCTCACCCTCACCCTCACCCTAACCCTAACCCTCACATTAACCCTAAGCCTCACCATAACCCTAACCCCTGACCCTCACCCTAACCCGAACCCAAACCCTAACCCTAACCCTCACCCTAACCCTCACCCTCACCCTAACACTAACCCTCACCCTCACTCTCAGCTTAAGCCTAAATCTAACCTAATCCTAAACCTAAAGCTCACACTAACCCTGACCCTAAAGCTAACCCAAACTCTAACCCTCACCCTCCCCATGAAACTCATCCTCATCCTAACCCTAACAATAACCCTAACCCTAATCCTCATCCTAACCCAAACCCTAACCCTCACCCTAACCCTCACCGACACCCTAAACATCACCCTCACGCTAACTCTGATCCAAACCCTAACCCTAAAGCTAACCCTTACCCAAACACTCACCCTAACCTTCACCGTAACCCTAATCCTCTCCCTAAACATAACACTAACCCTTCAGTAACCCAAATCCTCACCCTCTCCCTCACCCTCACCCTAAACCTCACCCTTAACCTAGCCCTCAACCTAACCCTAACCCTAACCTTAACCCTAACACTAAACCTAACCCTCACACTCACCCTCACACTCAAGCTCACCCTAAACCTAATCCTAAACGTAAACCTAAGCCTAACACTCACCCTCACCCTCACCCTAACCCTAACCTCACCTTAACCCTAACCCTGACCGTAACCCTAACCTTAACCCTTACCCTAACACTCACCTGAACCCGAACCCTAAATCTAACAATAATGCTCACCCTAACCCTCACCCTACCCTAAGCCTAATCCTAATCCTAAACCTAACCCTCACACTCACCCTCACCCTATACCTTACCCTGACCCTAAGCCTCCCCCTCCACCGCAAACTCACCCTCACCCTCACCCTAACCCTAACCCTCACCGTAACTGTCACCCTAACCCTAACCCTCAACCGCACCTTTAGACTTACCCTAACCCTAACCCTAACCCAACCCTCAAATTAACCCTAACCCTCACCCTAACCATAACCCTACCCCTCATCCTAAGCCTCATCCTAACCCTAACCCTAACCCTCATCCTAACCCTAACCCTAACCCTCAACTTCTCGCTATCCGTCCCCTTCACCCTAACCCTCACCCTAACCATAAGCCAAATTCTAACCCTCAACTTCACCCGAACTCTCACCCTAACCTAACACTCACCCTCAGCATAAACATCACCCTAACCCTAACTTTGAGCCTAACCATAACCTTAACTCTCACCCTAAACCAAACGTTCACCCTAACGATTACTGCCATCCTAATCCTCACCCTAAATATAACACTAACCCTTCCTTAACCCAAACCCTCACACTCTCCCTCACCTTCACCCTAATCCTCACCCTCAACTTAGCCCGCACCCTAACCCTAACCCTAACCTAAGCCTAAACCTAACCATCAGCCTGACCCTCACACTAAAGTTCACCCTAAACCTAATCCTAAACCTAATCCTAACCCTAACCCTCATCCTCACCCTCACCCTAACCCTAATACTGACACTCAACCTAACGCTAACCCTAAACCTAACCCTCAACCTAACCCTCACCCTAACCCTAAAACAAACTCTCACCCTCACCCTCAGTCGAACCCTAACCCTAATACAAATCCTAACCCTAATCCTCACACTCACCCTCACCCTAAACCTAAACTTAACCCTAAACCTCACCCTCACCCTCTCCCTCACCCTCACCGTAACCCTAACAATAAACTTAACACTAACCCTAACACTAACCCTAACTCTCACGTTAAACTAAGTGTAACCCTAACCCTCACACTGAACCTAACTCTAAACCTCAGCCTAACCCTAAACCTAACCCTAACCTCACTGTCACCCTAGCCCTCACCTTAACACTAACCCTAAATCTAAACCTCACCCTAATCCTAACCCTAACCCTCACACTGACGCTAAACCTCACCCTAATCCTAACCCTAACCCTCCACCTAACCCTCACCCTAACCATAACCCTAACCCTAACACTCATCCTACGCCTCACCCTTAACCTAACCCTAACCTTAACCCTTACCCTCACCCTAACCCTCACCATAACCCTTACCCTCACCCTATCCCTCACCCTAACCCTAACCCTAACCCTAAACCTAACGCTAATCCTCACCCTAACCCTAAACTTCACCATAACCCTCACCGTATTCCTAACACTGATCCTAACACTAACCCTCACCTTAACGCTTAACCCCACCCTAACCCTAATCCTAACCCTAACACTCACACTCACCCTAAACCTCACCCTAAACCTTACCCTGAACCTATTCCTCACCCTCACCCTAACTCTAACCCTAATATTCACTCTAACCCACACCCTAATCCTAACCCTCACCATAACCCTCACTCTAACCCTAAACCTAACCCTCATCGTCAAACTAACCCTCAACCTAAACCTTAACCACACCCTAAGCCTAAGCCTAACCCTAACCCTCACACTAACCCTAACCCTAACCCTCACCCTAACCATAACCCTACCCCTCACAATAACCGTCATCCTAACCCTAACCCTCACCCTAACACTAACCCTCACCCTAACCCTAACCCCTCACCCTAACCCTAACCCTAAACCTCACCCTAACCCTAAACCTAACCCTCACCCTAACACTAACCCTAACCCTAAACCTTACCCTCACCCTAATCCTCAGCCTCAACCTTACCCTCACCTTCAACCTAAAGCTAACCCTAATCATCTCCCTATCCATAACTCTAAACATAACCCTCAACATCAATCTAGCCCTCACCCTAACGCTAACCCCAAACCTAAAACCCACCCTAACTCTAACTCTCAAACGATCCCTAACCATCACCCTGACCATAACCCTCACCCTAACCCTAAACCTAACCCTCACCCTAACCTTAATCCTAACCCTAACCATCACCATTCGCCTCACCCTTACCCTAACACTAACCCTAACGCTCACCCTCACCCTAACCCTTATCCTGAACCTATCCCTCACCCTAACCCTAACCCTAACCCTCACCCTAATCCTAACACTCACCATAACCCTCACCATAACCCTAAACCTAAACTTCACCCTCACACTAACCCTCACCCTAACCCTTAACCTCACACTATGCCTAACCCTAACCCTACCCCTAACCCTCAAACTAACCATAACACTCAGCTTAACCATAATCCTACCTCTCACAATAACCCTCATCCTAACTCTAACCCTAACACTCACCGTCACCCTAACCTAACCCTTCCCCTAACCCTCACCCTCACCCAAACCCTCACCCTCACACTCACCCACACCCTAAATCTAACGCTAACCCAACCCTAACCCTCAACCTAACTCTAACCCTAACCTAAGACTAACCCTCAACCTCACCCTAAACCTCACCATAACGCTTATCCTCACTCTAAACCTGACCCTAACGATACACCTAACCCTCACTCTCATCCTAACCCTAACCCTAACCCTAACCCTAAAACTCACCCTAACCCTCACCTTAACCCTAACCCTAACCCTCACACCAAACCTAACCCTAACACTCACCCTAACCCTTAACCTCACCCTAAGACTAACCCTAACCTACAACTAACCCACACACTAACCATAAACCTCACTCTAACCATAACCCTACCCCTCAAAATAACCCTCATTGTAACCCTAACCCTAACCCTAACCCTAACACTCACCCTCACACTAACCCTAAACCTTCCCCTGACCCTCACCCTAACCCAAACCCTCACCCTCACACTCACTCTCACTCTAACTCTAACCTTAACCCAACCCTAACCTTCAACCTAACTCTAAACCTAACCCAAGCCTAAGCCTCAACCTCACTCTAAACCTCACCCTAACCCTTATCCTCACTCTAAACCTGACCCTAACCAAACCCTAACCAAACCCTAACCATAACCCTAAAACGCACCCTAAACCTAACCCTAACCCTCACACCAAACCTAACCCTAACCCTCACCCAACCCTAACCCTCAGCCTAACCCAACCCTCCCCCTCAAACTCACCCTCACCATAACCCTACCAATAACCCTAACCCTAACCCTAACCCTAAGCCTGACCCTCACGCTAACCCTCACCCTCACCCTCATCCAAACCTTTAGATTCACCCTAACCCTAAACCAAACCCAACCCTCAAACTAAACCTAAAACCTCACCCTAACCATTACCCTGAACCTAAGCCTCATCCTAACACTAACCCTAACCCTCACCCTCACCCTAACCCTAACCCTCACTGTGTCGCTAACCTTCCCCATCACCCTAACCCTAACCCACACCCACATCCTAACCCTCACCTTCACCCGAACTCTCACACTAACCTAACCCTCACCCTCACCCTAAACATCACCCTAAGCCTATCTCTGAGCCTAATCCTAATCCTAACCCTCACCCTAAACCAAACCCTCACCCTAAACCAAACCCTCACCCTAACCGTCACTGTCACCCTAATCCTAAACCTAAACATAACTAACCCTTCCATAAACCAAACCCTCACCCTCACCCTAACCCTCAACCTCAACCTAGCCCTCACCCTAACACTAACCCTAAACTTACTCCTAAAACAAAACCTAACCCTCACACACACCCTCACACTCAAGTTCACCCGAACCTTATCCTAACCCTAATCCTAACCCTAAACCTCACCCTCACTCTGACTCTAAACCTAATCCTCACATTAACCCTAACCCTCACCTTAACCCTAATACAAATCCTAACCCTAACCCTCACTCTCACCCTCACCCTAAACCTAATCCTAACCCTAAAACTCACCCACACACTCACCCTCACCCTCACACTGACCCTCACCCTAACAATAAACCTAACCCTAAACCTAAATCTAACTCTAACCCTCACCCTAACACTAACCCTAACCCTAAAACTCAAACTGAAACTAAACCTACACCTCAGCCTAACCCTCACCCTTAACCTAACCCTAACCTAATCCTCTCCCTATCCCTAACCCTAAACCTAACACTCAACCTCATTCTAGCCCTCACCCTAACCCTAACCCTCATCCTCTTGCTAACCCTCCCCGTCACCCTAATCCTCACCCTAAACCTAAACCTAACCCTCACCCTAACCCTCACCCTAACACTAACCCTAAACCTTACACTACCACTCACACTAACCCTAAACCTAAGCCTACTCCTCAGCCTAACCCTCACCCTAACTCTAACCCTCACCCTCAACCTGATCCTAACCCTTACCCTAATCCTTACCGTAACCCTCAACCTCACCCTATCCCTCAACCTAACCCTTACCCTCACCCTAACACAAAACCAAACGCTAACACTAACTCTCACCCTGATCCTAAACCTAACACTAAAGCTAAACCTCATCCCAACCCTCACCCTAACCATAATCCTAACCCAAATCCTTACACTACTACTCACCCTAACCCTAACAATAAACCTAACCCTCACCCTCACCCTAACCCTCACACTAAACCATATCTCACACTACCCTAATCCTAACCCTAACACTAACGCTCACCCTAACCCTAACACTCACACAAACCCTAACCCTAAAACTAACCCTAACCCTCACCCTAACCCTCAAACTCACCCTAACCCTAACCCTAACCCAGCCCTCACCCTATATCTCAACTTCACCCTAACCTTAACCCTAACCCTAACCCTCACCCTAACCCTCAACATAACCCATAACCTAACCATAACCCTTACCCTCACCCTAACTCTCCTTATCCCTAACCCTAACCCTAACCCTTACCATCACGCTAATCCTAACCTTCATCCTCACCTTCACCCTCACCCTAATCCTAACCCTAGCCCTCACCCTAACCCTCATCCTAACCCTAACCCTAAGCCAAACATGAACTCTGGCACTAAACCTAACCCTTACCCTCAACCTCACCCTCACCCTCAGCCTAACCCTAATAATCTCCCTACCCTCTTCCTAACCCTAACCCTACCTCTAAACCTCACTCACCCTAACAATCACCCTAACACTTACCGTAACCTTAAACCTTTCCCTCACCTTAACCCTAACCCTAACCCTCACCATAAACCTCACCCTAAATCTCAGCCTCAACCTAACCCGCACCCTCAACCAAACCCTCACCCTAACCCTAACCCTAAACCTCACCCTCATCCTAATATTCACCCTAAAGCTTACCTTCACCGTAACCCTAACCTTAATCCTAACCCTAAACTCACCCTAACACTCACCCTAAACCTAAGCCTAACCCTAAGTCTAAAACTAACCCTAACCCTAAACCTCACACTAACCCTGAACCTCACCCTAACCATAAATCTCAACCTAACCCTAACCCTAACCCTAACCCTAAAACTATCCCTCACCCTTATGCTAAACCTCACACTAACCCTAAGCCTCACCCTCAACCTCACCCTCACCCTAAGCCTAACCGTAACCCTAACACTAATTCTAAACCTAACCTTCAGCCTAACCCTAACCCTAATCTTAACCCCAACCCTCACCCTCAAGCTAACCCTAAACCTAACCCTAACCTTAACCCTAACCAAACCCTAAACCTAAACCACACTCTAACCGAAAACTCACACTAACCCTCACCCTAACCCTCAACCGAAACCTCACCCTAAACCTAACCCTCACCTAACCTACACCCTCATCCTAATCCTCACCCTAATCCTAACCCTAATGCTTACCCTAACACTAAGCTCAAACTCAACATCACCTTCACCCTCACACTAACTCTCACCTTCACCCTAGCCCCTACCGCAAACCTAACCCTAACCCTAACCCTAACGCTCACCCTCAGCCTACAATAACCGTAACCCTAATCCTAACCCAAACCCTCAACCTCATCTTAACCCTACCCCTATCCCTAATCCTTACCCTAACCCTCAAACTAACCCTAACCCTAAACCAAACAGTAACCCTATCCCTCACACTAAACCTCACACCAACCCTTACACTCAAGCTAACCCTACTCCTAAACCTAAACCTAATCCTCACAATAACACTAACACTTACCCTAATCTTAACCCTACTCCTCACCCTAAACCTCACCATAACCCTAACCCTAACCGTAACCCTCACTCTAACCCTAAGCCTAACCCTCAGACTCACCATATCCCTCACCGTCACCCTAAACCTCACACTAACCCTAAACCTCACCCACAGAATAACCCTCACCGTCACACTCACCCTCACCCTAACCCTAATCCTAAACCTAACCCTAATCCTCAGCCTCACCCTCACCCTATCCCTCACCCTCAACCTAAACATCACCCTAACCCTAACCCTCACCCTAACCCTAACCCTAACCCTCACCCTAACCCAAACCCTCAAACTAATCCTCACCCTCATCCAAATTGCCACCCTAACCCTAACCCTTACCTAACCCAAAACCTCACCCTCAACCTAATCCTCACCCTAACACTCATCCTCACCCTAGCCCTCACCCTAACCCTAACCCTAACCCTAACCCTTACCTTCAAACTAACCCTAAACTTAACACTCATCGAAAGCCTAACCCTCACACTCACCCTAAACCTAACACTAACCCTAACCCTCACCATCACCCTAAACCTAACTCTATCCCTCACCCAAATCATCACCATAATCCTAACCCTAACCCTCATCTTCACCTAACTCTCACCCTAATCCTTACACTCATCCTAAGTCAAACCCTACCCCTAACCCTAACCCTCACACTAACCCTAAACCTCACCCTAACCCTCAACATAAACCTAACCCTCACCCTAAAAATCACCCTATCCTTCACCCTTTTCCTAATCCTCGCCCTAAACCTAACCCTAACCCTAAGCTCAACCTCAACCCTACCTTCACCCTCACACTAACTCTCACCCTCAACCTAGCCTTCAGCCTAAACCTAAGCCAAACCCTAACCCTAACCCTCACCCTCAAGCTCACCCTCAGCCTACAATAACCCTAACCCTAATCCTAAACCTAACACTCAACCTCACCCTAACCCTACCCCTAACCCTAAACCTCACCCTAACCCTCAACCTAACCCTAACAATAAATCTAACAGTAACCCTAACATTCACCCTCACCCTCACTCTCAACCTAACCCTAACCCTAATCCTAATACTAACCTTAACCCCCACACTCACCCTCACCCTAAACCTAACCCAAACCCTAAAACTCACCATCACCCTCACTGACAGCCTCACCCTCAGACTAACACTAACCCTAGAAATAACCCTAACCCTGACCCTAACCCTAACCCTAACTCTCATCCTAACCTAACCATAAACCTCACCGTCACCCGAACCCTAACAAAAACCTAAACTTAACCCTAAACCTAACCCTAACACTAACCTTCACCCTCACACTCAGGCTAACTCTAGCCGTCACTCTCACCCTAAACCTAACCGTATCCCTAACCCTCACCGTAACCGTCACCCAAACCATAATGCTAACACTAACCCTTATTCTTACCCTAACCCTAACCTGAACAATAACCCTAAGCCTCACACTAACCCTACCCCTCAGCTTAACTCTCACCCTAACCCTATCCCTAACCCTAAGTCTCACCCTATCCCTAACCCTAACACTCTCCCTCAACCGAGCCCTCACACTAAATCTAACCCTAACCCTAACCCACACCCGAAAACTCAACAGAACCCTAAACTTCACCCTAACACTAAACATCACCCTAACCCTAACCCTAACCCTAACCCTAAACCTAACCTTTACCCTTACCCTAACCGTAACCGTAACCCTAACCCTAATCCAAATCCTAAACCTAACCCACACTCTCACCCTCACCTTAAACCTAACCCTAACCCGAAACCTCACCCTTCCCCTCCTCCTCCCCTCATTCTCACCCTCACCCTAACCCTAAAAATAACACTAACCCTAAACCTATCCCTAACCCTCACTCTAAACCTAACCCTAAAACTAATCCTATCCCTAAACCGTCCCCTCCCGCTCCCCGTCCCCCTCTGGCTAACCCTAACCCTAATCCTAATCCTAACCCTAATTCTCACTCTCACCCTCACCCTAAACCTCAACCTAACCCTAAACCTCACCCTCACCCTCACCCTCACCCTAACCCTTACAATAACCATTAACCTAACCCTAAACCTTACCCTAACCCTCACACTAACACTAACTTTAACCCTAACCTCAACCCTAAACCTAATCCTAACACTCACCCTAACACTAAACCTCACCCTAACCCTAACCCTTAACCTGAACCTGACCCTTACCCTAACAGTAACACTCAAACTAACACACACCCTCACTCTAAACCTCACCCTTCCCCTTACCTTCAACCTAACCCTCACACTAACCCTTACCCTCAACCTCACCCTCACACTCACCCTAAGCCGAACCCTAAAACTAACACTAATCCTAAACTTAAATCTCATCCTCACCCTCTTCCTAACGCTAACTCTAACCCTAACCCTCACCCTCAACCTAACACTTACCCTCACCCTAACCCTTACCCTCATCATAACTCTAATCCTCACCCTAATTCTAACGCTCATTCTAATCCTCACACTAACCCTAAACCTCTCCCCAAGCAAAACCCTAACCCTCACCCTCACCCTCACCTTCACCCTAACCCTAACCCTAATCCTAAACCTAACCCTAACCCCATATTCACACTCACCCTAAACCTAAGCCGAACCCTAAAAATCTCCCTCACCCTCACTGTCAGCCTCAAACTCAGCCTAATCCTAACCCTAACAATAACCCTAAGCCTGACCCTAAACCTAACCCTAACTCTCACCCTAACCTTAACCCTAACCATCACCCTCACCCTACCCTTAACATAACCCTAACCTTAACCCTAAACCTAACCCTCACCCTAACACTTCAAGCTACCCCTAACCCTCACTCTCACCCTAACCCTAACCCTCATCGTAACCCTCACCAAAAACGTAATGCTAACCCTAACCCTTACTATCACCATAAACCTAAACTTAACAATAAACCTCAACCTCACACTAACCCTACCCCTCAGCCTAACACCCACCTAACCCTAACCCTAACCCTAAGTCTCACCCTATCCCTAACGCTAACCCTCACCCTCAAACTAGCCCTCACCCTAAATCTAATCCTAACCCTAACCCTCACCCGAACTCTCACCCGAAACCTAACAATCACCCTCACCCTAAACATCACCCTAAACTTAACCCTCAACCGAACCTTAATCCTATCACTTACCCTAAACCTAAACCTCACCCTATCTCTAACCCTAAGCCTAACGCTCACCTGAACCCTCACCCTAATCTTAACCCTCACACTAAACCTAATCCTCACCCTCACCTTAACACTAACCCTAACCCTAAACCTAACCCTCCCCTCACTCTCACCCTCACGCTAACCCCAACAATAACACTTAACCTAACCCTATCCCTAACCCTCACCCTAAACCTAACCCTAAGCCTAACCCTATACCTAAACGCCCCCTCCTCATTAGCCTAACCCTAACTGTAATCCTAACTCTAATTCTCACTTTCACCCTCAACCAAAACCTAACCCTAACCCTAAACCTCACCCTCACCCTCACCCTAACCCTAACAATAACCCTTAATGTAACACTAAACCTTACACTAACCCTCACCCAAACACTAACTCTAACCCTAATCTCAACCCTAAACCTAAACCTAACCCTTAACCTAAACAAAACCTTCACCCTAACACTAACCCTCAACCTGACCCTGACCCTGACCCTAACCCTAACCCTAAACCTAACACTCACCCTCACTCTAACCCTCACCCCTACCCTTATCTTCACCATAACCCTCACCCTAACCCTAACCCTAAACCTAAGCTTCACCCTAACCCTCAACCTAACCCAAAACCTCACCCTCATGCTAACCCTACCGTAACCCACACCCTCAGCCTAACCTTCACACCAAACCTTACCCTCACCCTAATCCTAACCCAAAACCTTACCCTAACCCTCACACTAACCCTAAACCTCACCGTAACTGTAACCCTACCCCTCACCCTAAAACTCATTCTAAACCTAAGCCTAACCCTATCCTTCACCCTAACCCAAACCCTCACCCTCACCCTAACCCTTACCATCAACCTAAACCTCACCCTAACACTAACCCTCAGGGACACCCTAATCCTCACCTTCACACACTCACCCTAACCCTAAACCTTACCCTCAGCATAAACATCAAACAACTCTAACCCCCAACCTAACCCTAACACTAACCCTCATCCTAACCCTCACCCTCAACCTCACCCTCACACTCACCCTAAGTCTAACCCTAAACCTAACACTAGTCCTAAACCTAAATCTCACCCTCACCCTAATGCTAACCCTAACCCTAACCCTTACCTTAACCCTCACCCTCACCCTAGCCCTCACCCTAAACCTAACCTTAACCCTCAAGCTAACCCTTACCCTCCCCTTAATCCTAACCCTCACCCTAACCCTAAAACTCACCCTAACCCTTACACTCTCCCTAAACCTAACACCAACCCTAACCCTAACCCTCACACTAACCATAACAGTAACCTTAACCCTAACCCTAACCCACACCCTCAACCTCAATCTCACCCTAACCTTCAGCCTCACCCTCACCCTCACCCTAAACGTTAACCTCACCCTAAACCTAACCCTAACCCTAACTCTCACACTAAACCTAACCTTCACACTAACCATAAACCTACCCCTCACCCTAACACTCATCCTAACTCTAACCATAACACTAACCCTCACGCTAACCTTAACCCTAACCCTAACCCTCACCCTCACACAAAACCTCACCCTCACCCTCACCCTCACCCTCAGTCTAACCGTAAACCTAACCATAATCCTAACACTAACCCTAACCCAAATCCTAAACCTGACCCTCCACCTCAGCCTAATCCTGACCCTAACTCTAACCCTTACCCAACCATAACCCTCACCGAACCCTAAACCTCACCCTCACACAAACCCTAACCCTAACCCTAATTTTCACCCACAACCTAACTTTAAACCTAACCCTAACCCTAACCCCAACCCTCACCCTAACCCTAAGTCTAACCCTTATCCTCACCCTCACCCTAATCCTCACACTAAACCTTAAACTCACCCTAACCCTAACCCTACCCCTAACACTCACACTAATCCTAAGCCTAAACCTAAACCTTAACATCACCCTAACCCTCACCCTAAACCTGACCCTAACCGTAACCCTACCCCTCACCCTAACACTACCCTACCTCTAACCCTAACCCTATCCCTCAAGTTAACCCTAAATGTAACCTAACCCTAACCCTCACACTAAACCAATCCCTCACCCACATTCTCAAACTAACCCTCAGTCTAAGTCTAACCCTAACCCTAATCCTAAACATAACACTCAACCTAACCCTCACCCTAACTCTAACCCTTCACCAACCCTAAACCTCACACTATCTCTATCCCTCACTGAACCCCAAACCTCACCCTCACACTTACCTTAACATTAACCCTAAACCTCACGCTTACTCTAACCTTAAACCTAGCCCTCACCCTCACCCTAACACTCACCCTAACCCTAAGGCTTACACTAAACCTCACCTTCACCCTAAACATCACCCTAACACTTACGCTCACCCTAACCCTAACCCTAACCCTAACCCTAACCCTAACCTTAACACTCACACTAATCTTAACTCTAACCCTAACCCTAACCCTACCTCTCACCCTACACTGAAACCTAATCCTAACCATAACCGTAAATCTCACACTAACCCTAAACCTCACCCTAAACCTCACCCTAACCCTAACCCTCACCCTAACCCTTACCCTCACACTAACCCTAACCTTAACACTAACCCTAACCCTCAGACTAAACCTAACCCTCACCCTAAACGTAACCCTACCCCTCAGCCTAACCCTCACTTTAAACCTCACCCTAACACTCAAGATAATCCTAACCCTCACTCTCACCCTAACCCTCAGCCTAACACTTACTCTCACCCTAACCCTAACGCTAACCCTCACCCTCATCCTCAGCCTAACCCTAACCCTAACCTTAATCCTAAAATCCTAACCCTAATGATCACAGTCACCCTTGCACTAACACTAACCCTAACCCTAACGCTAACCCTCACCCTTATCCTCACCCTCACCCTAACCCTCAGCCTCACCTTCACCCGCACCCTAACCCTAACCCTAACCCTCAACCTAAACCTAAGCCTCAATCTAACCCTAACTCTAACCCTTACTGTCACACTTACCCTATCCTTAACCTTAACCCTAACCCTCACCCTAACCCTCACCCTAACTGAAATGCTAACCCTAACCCTCAACCTCAACCTAAACCTCACCCTAACACTTACCCTCACCTTAACCATAACCTTAACTCTAACCCTAAACCTCAGACTAAACCTAACCCTCACTATAACCCTAACCCTACCCCTCAGCCTAACAATTAACCTAACCCTAAACCTAACCCTAATTCTCACCCTATCGCTAATCCTAACCCTAACCCTCACCCGAACCCTAGCCCTCACTCTAACTCTAACCGTAACCATAACCCTCACCCTCACCCTCAACCTAACCCTCACCCTCACCCTAAACATCCCCCTAAACCTAACCCTTACCCGAACCCTAACACTAAACCTCACCCTAACGATAAACCTCACCCTAAACATAACCCTACCCCTCACCATAACATTCATCTTAGCACTAACCCTAACCCTAAACCTTACCCTCACCCTAACGCTAAACCTAACTCTACCCTCACCCTAACCCAAAACCTCACCCTCAACCTCACCCTAACCATCAGTCTAAACCTAATCCTAACCCTAATCCTAACCCTAACCCTAACCCTAACACTACTCCTAAACCTAAACTTCACCCTCACCCTCACCATAAATCTAACCCTTACCCAACCCTAAACCTAACTCTAACCATCACCGAATCCTAACCCTCAACCTCACAATCACCCAAACCCTAATCCTAACCCTCACTCTCACCCTAAGACTAAAACTAATCCTAACACTCACCCTAACCCTAAGGCTAACCCTAACACTCACCCTCACCTTAACCCTTAGACTCATCCTACTCCTAACCCTAACCCTTACCTTCACCCTAAACCTAACCCCAACTATGACCCTAAACCTCACATTCACCCTAACCCTAACCCTAACCCTAACCCAAAACTTAACCCTCACCCTCACCCTAGCCCTCACCCTAACCCTAACTCTAAGCCTCACCCTAACTCTCAACCTATCCCTTATCCTCACGCTAACCCTTACCCTCACCCTAACCCTAACCCCAACTATAACCCTAACCCTCACACTAACCCTAACCCTAATCCTAACCCTAACCCTAATCCTCACCCTAATGCTAACCTTCAATATCATCCTAACATTCATCCTAAACCTAACCATCACCCACACCTTAACCCTCACCCTCACCTGAACACTCATACTAACCCTAAACCTCACCCTCACTCTAAACATCAACCTAACCCTAACCCTCACCCTAAAACTTACCCTAACCCTCAGCCTAAACCTTACCCTCACCCTCACCCTCACCCTCACCCTAAGCCTAACTCTAAAGCTAACACTAATCCTAAACCTAAATCTCACCCTAACCTAACTCTAAACCTAACCCTAACCCAAAATTTAACCCTCACCAGCACCCTAGACCTCACCCTAAAACTAAACCTAATCCTCAACCTAACCTTCAACCTAATCCTTATCTGCACCCTAACCCTAACCCTCACCCTAACCCTAACCCTATTCCCAAACCTAACCCTAACCCTCACACTAACCCTAACCCTAAACCTTAGACTCACCCTAACCCTAACCCTAACCCTTAACTTCACCCTAAACCTATCCACAACCCTAACCCTAAACCTCACACTCAGCCTAACCCTAACCCTAACCCTAACTCTAACCCTCACCCTAAACCTCAACCTAAACCTTAACTTCACGCTAACCCATACCCTCACCCTACCCCTAACCCCAACTATAACCCTAATCCTCACACTAACCCTAACCCTAATCCTAACTCTAACCCTAACCCTCACCCTAACCCTAACCCTCACCATCACACTAACCCTCATCCTAACCCTAACAATCACCCACACCCTAACACTCACCCTCACCTGAACACTCACCCTAACCCTAAACCTCACCCTCAAACTAAACATCACCCTAACCCTAAACCTCACCCTAAACCTTACCCTATACCTCACCCTAAACCTCACCCTCACCCTCACCATCACCCTCAGCCTAAGCCTAACCCTAAAGCTAACACTAATCCTAAATCTAAATCTCACCCTCACCCTAACACTAAACCTAACCCTAACCCAAACATTAACCCTCACATGCACCCTAGACGTCACCCTAACCCTAACCCTAAACCTCACCCTAACCCACAACCTAACCCTTATCCTCACCCTAACCCTAACCCTCACCCTAACCCTAACCCTCACCCTAACCCTTACCTTGACCCTAACCCTATCCCCAAACCTAACCCTAACTCTCACACTAACCCTAACCCTCACCCTAACCCTAACCCTCACCCTAACCCTAAACTGAAACCTGACCCTTACCCTAATCCTCACACTAACTCTAAAACTCACCCTAATGCTAACCCTAAGCCTAACCCTCACCCTAACCCTAAACCTCACCCTCACCCTAACCTTAACCTTAACATAAACCTCAGACAAAACTTAACCCTCACACTAACCCTAAACCTAAGCATCAGCCTAACCCTCACCTTAACAATCAGGCTAACCCTAATCCTCACTCTCACCGAAACCCTCACCCTAACACTTACTCTCACCCTAACTCCAACCCTAACTTTTACCCTATCCCTCACCCTCTCCCAACCCTAACCCAAACCCTAACCCTAACCCTCACCCTCAACCTCAGCCTCACCCTCAACCTAACCCTCACACTAACCCTCAAACTAACCCTCATCCTCATGCTCACCCTCACCCTCAACCTAACCCTAACCCTATCCTAAACCTAACCCTAACCCTCACTTTCAACCTCACCCTAAACCTAATCCGAATCTTGCTGCCATCAGGCCTCCGGATGTTCCGGTTTAACATCTCCTTGTAAAACCCCCGTGGTTTATTTTTCACCCGTGTTGTTTGGCAAGGGCACACAGTTTGCATTGCTGCACAATTGCGCCTGCAGATCTCTGCCGAAGTTGCAAACATTCAGACCTGGCAGCCAGATCTGCTTGGCCCCATAGAACACTGCCAGCTGACTGAGAATATCGGCTTCCCATTCTTATCACCTGAGTGTTACTGATTACAGCTTTGACTGCTACACTCTACTCAACCTGAGGAGCAAGTTTTACCTCTACTTATGGCACTCTATAAAAATTTGGAGAACTGGACCTCATTTTTTGGGATTCGACCACAGTCCAATGAGGACTATGGACGGCACTGGCTATATCAGGCTCTAATTAGTCCACCGTTGTGTTCAGCTGAATGACTTCTGCCAGAAACACTCAGAATGAGGTTCTGAGTTATTGCAAGATAGGTGCGTTTCACTCCTTTTCAAGGCTTTCTAGGAAGAATTTCAGAATCTGGCTGCGGGCAGGCCTCCGGGTGTTCCTGGTGAACATCTCCTTGAAAATCCTAACCCTAACCCTAACCCTAACCCTAACCCTAACCCTAAACCCTAACCCTAACCCTAACCCTAAACCCTAACCATGACCCTAATGCTAACCCTAAACCCTAACCCTGAACCTCACCTTCACCTTATCACTATCCCTAAACCTAACCCTCTACGGATTACAGCTTTGACAGCTACACTCTACTCAACCTGAGGAGTAATTTGAACCTGTACTTATTGCACACTGTGAAAGTTTGGAGAACTAGACCTCAGTTGTTTGGGACACGACCACTGTCCATCCAGGACTATGGTTGGCACTAGCTATGTCAGGCTCTAATTAGTCCATGGTTGTGTGCATCAGAATGACCTGTGCCGGTAACACTCAGAATGAAGTTCTGAGGTATTGCAACATAGGAGCGTTTTAATCCTTTCAAGGCTTCTTAGGAAGAATTCCAGAATCTTGCTGCCAGCGGGCCTCCGGGTGTTCTGGTTGGACATCTCCTTGTAAATCCTAACCCTAAGCCTAACACTACCCCTCACCCTCAACCTCACTCTCACCTTCACCGTCATTGTCACCCTCACCCTCACCCTAACACTCACCATCACCCTCACCCTCACCCTCACTCTAACCCTTACCCTAACCCTAACCCTAATGCTAACCCTAAGTCCTAACACTAACCCTAACCCTAACCTTAACCCGAATCTTGCTGCTGGCAGGCCTCCAGGTGTTCCTGGTGAACATCTCCTTTTAAATCCTCCGTGGTTTCTTCTACACCCTTAAAGTTTGGGAAGGATATGCAGATTGCATTGCTGCACAATTGCGCCTGCAGAGCTCTGCCGCCCTTGCAAACTTTCAGACGTGGCAGCCAGATATGCTTGCCTCCGTAGAACACTGTCAGCTGACTGGGAATATCTGCTTCCCTTTCTTCTCACCTGAGTGCTACTGATTACAGCTTTGACGGCTACATGCTAGACAACCTGAGGTGTAAGTTGAACCTCTACTTATGGCACTCTGTGAAAGTTTGGAGAACTAGACCTCAGTTGTTTGGGACGCAACAACTGTCAATGCAGGACTATGGACGGCATGGCTATATCGCGCTCTAATTAGTGCACGGTTGTGTTCATCAGAATGACCTCGGCTGCAAACACTCAGAATGAGTTTCTGAATATTGCAACATAGGAGCATTTCACTCCATTCAATGCTTCTTAGGACGAATTCCAGAATCTTGCTGCCTGCATGCCTCCGGGTGTTCCCCGTGAACATTTCCTTTTAAATACAAAACTTAACCCTAACCCTATCGCTAACCCTCACTCTAACCCTAACCGTAACTCTCACCCTCACCCTAACCCTAACCCTCACCATAAACCTAACCGTAACTCTCACCCTCACCCTCACCCTAACCCTAACCCTAACCATAAACATCAACCTAACCGTCACCCTAACCCTAACCCTCACCCAAACCCTAACCCTCACCCTAACCCTCACACTAAACTTAAACCTCATCGTAACCCTAACCCTACCCCTCACTCTAAACATCACCGTAACCTAATTCTAAAACTAACACTCACACTCAGCCTAACGCTCACCATCACCCTAAAGCTCATCTTAACACTAACCCTCTCACACACCCTAACCCTCACCCTCACCCAAACCATCACCCTCACCCTAAACCTCATCCTAATCCTCACCCTAACCCTAAACCTTACCCTAACCCTAAGCTCAACCTCAACCTCACCTTCACACTCACACTAAACCTCACACTCACACTAGCCCTCACCCTAATCCTAAACCTAACCCTAACCCTAAACCTCACCCTAAACATCACCCTCAGCATAAACCTAACCCTAACCCTAACCCTCAACCTCATCCTAACCCTAACCCTAACCCTAACCCTCACCCTAACCCTCACCCTAACCCTCACCCTAACCCTCACCCTAATCCTAACCCTAAACCTAAAACTAACCCTAACCCTCACACTAACCCTCACCCCAACCCTTAACCTCAACCTAACTGGAAACCTAACCCTAAACCTAACCCTCAAAATAACCCTAACACTCACCCTAACCCTAACTCTAACCCTTAACCTCAACCTAACTGGAACCCTAACCCTAACCCTAACCCTCACAATAACCCTAACACTCACCGTAACCTTAACCCTCACCCTAACCCTCACACTATCCCTAACCCTCACCCAAATCTTAACCGTCACCGTCACCCTCAATCTAACCCTAAGCCTAACCCTAAACTTCACCCTAAAGTTAACCCTCACCCTAACCCTAACACTCACTCGCACCTGAACCCTCACACTCACCCTATCCCTCACCCACACCCTAAACATCACCTAAACACAACCCTCACACTAACCCTAACCCTAACCCTAACATGAACCCTAACCCTAAACCTCACCCTCATTTTAATTCTGACACTAACCCTAACTCTTACCTAACCCAAAGCCTCACCCTCAAACTCCACCTTACCCTAACACTAACCCTCACCCTAGACCTCAACTTAACCGTAACTCTAACCCTAACCATCACCCTCACATTCACCCTCAACCTCAGCTGAACCCTAACCCTAACCCTCATCCTAAGCCTAAACCTCACCCTCAACCTAACCCTAACACTAATCCTAACCATCACATTCACACTCACCCTAATCCTAACCCTAACCCTCACCATAAACCTAACCCTCAACGCAACCCTAACCCTCACCCTCACCCTCACCATAATACTAACCCTAACCCTAACCCTAACCATCACCCTCACCTTATCCATAACCCTCACCCACACCCTAACCCTCACCCTCATCATAATCCAAACCCTAACCCTAAACCTAACCCTCACCCTAACTCTCACCCTAACCCTTATCCTCAACCTAAACCTATCCCTCAGATTAATCCTAAACCTCACCCTAACCTTAACCCTAATCCTCAACCTAAACCTCATTCTAACCTTAATGCTCACACTAACCCTAACCCTAATTCTCACCATATCTCTAAACCTACCCCTAACCCTCACCCTCACCCTAGCCCTCACTTATTTCTAACCCTAAGTCTAACCCTCACCCTTACCCTCACCCTCTCCCTAAACCTGAGCCTCACCCTAAACATCACTGTAACCCAACCCTCACCCTCCCTTAACCCAAACCCTCACCCTCACCCTAACCCTCACCCTAAGCCTCAGCCTCACCCTAATCCTCACACTAACCCTAACCCTAACACTTATATAACCAAAAACCTCACCCACACCCTCACCCTCTCCCTAAAACCGACCCGCACACTAGCCCTCACCCTAACCTTAACCATAAACGTAACCCTGAACCTCATCCTCACCCTCAGCCTAACGCTAACCCTAACCGTAACACTAATCCTAAACCTACCCCTCACCCTCACCCTCACGATCACCCTACACCTAAACCTAACCCTAACCCTCACCCTCACCCACACCCTCACCCGAACTGTAACCCTAACCCTAACCCTCACCCTAACCCTAAACCTCACCCTAACCCTACCCTAACACTAACCATCACCCTCACCCTCACCCTAACCCTAAAGCTAACACTAACCCTCACCCTCACCCACACCCGCACACTAACTCTAACCCTAACCCTAACCCTCACCCTAAACCTTAACCTCACCATAACCCTAACCCTCACCCTCACCCACACACTAATCCTAACTTTAAACCTAAGCCTAACCTTCACCCTCACCCTAACTTTCACCCAAACCTTTTCCCTCACACCAATCGTCACCTTAAGCCTCACACAAGCCCTTCCCTTCACCTTCACCCAAACCCTAACCCTAACTCTCCCCCTCCACATCACCCTCAGCCTAACCCTAACCCCAATACTAATCCTAACCCTAACCCTCACCCAAACCCTTACCCTAAAACTAACCCTAAAACTCCCACTCCCCTACCCCTCCACCTCACCCTAACTCTAACAATAACCCTAACCCTAACAGTAACCCTCACTCTCACTCTCACCCTCACCCTAAACCTAACCCTAACCTCACTCTCACCCTCACCCTCAACTTAACCCTCACCCTAACCCTATCCCTCACACTAAACCTATCCTTCACCCTAACCCTCACCCTACCCCTCAGCCTAACCCTCACCCTAAACCTAACCCTAAACCTAATACTCACCCTATCCCTAACCCTAACCCTAACCCACACCCTCACCCTATCCCTCACACTAACCCTAACCCTAAACATAACCCTCCCCCTTACCCTAACCATCACACTGACACTTACCGTCACCCTAACCATAACCCTAACCCTAACCTCACCTTAATGGTCACTCTCACCCTACCCCTAACCCTCACCCTACTCCTCACCCTAACCCTAAACCTAACCCTAACTCTCACACTCACCCTAACCCTCACGCTAACCCTTACCCTCACCGTAACCCTCACCCTAACCCTAACACTAAACCTCACCCTAACCCTCAACCTAACCCTAAACCTAACCCTAACCCTCACCCTAGCCCTCACCCTAACCCTAACCCTAACCCTCACATTAAACCTAACCCTCACCCTAACCATAACCCTACCCCTAACCCTAGCCCTTATCCTAACCGTAACCCTAACCCTAAACCTCACCCTCACCCTAAACCTAAACCTAACCCTAAACCTCACCCTAACCCAAATCCTCACCCTCACCCTCACCCTCAGTCTAACAATAACCCTAACCCAAAATCTAACGCTAAACCTCACCCTCACCCTCACCCTCACCGTTACTCTAACCCTAACCCAAACCTAACCCTAACCCTAAACCTCACCCTAAACCTTACCCTCACCCTAACGGTAACCCTAACAATAACCCTCACACAAATCCTAATGCTAACCCTAAACGTAACCCTTTCCCTCACCCTAATTCTCATCGTATCTCTAACAATTACCTTAACGTTAAGCCTGACCCTAACCTTCACCCTCACCCTAACCCTCACGGTCACCCTAAACCTCCCCATCACCCTCACCTTCACCCTTAGCCTAAATCTAACCCTAACCCTAATCCTAACCCTAACCTTCACACTCATCCTCAACCTAAACCTAAAGCTAACTCTAAACCTCCCCCTTACCCTCACCCTCACAGTAATCCTAAACCTAACACTAACACTCACCTTCACCCTCACCATAATCCTAACCCTAACCCTAACCCTAACCCTCATTCTAACCCTCACCCTCACCCTAACTCTCACCCTAACACTTACCCTCACACTCACCGTAACCCTAACCCTAAAACTAACCCTCACACTCTCCATAACCCTTACCCTAACCCTAAACCTAACCCTCACCCTCACCCTAACCCTAACCCTCACCCTCAACTAACCCTCACTGTCATCCTAACCCTCACCCTAACCCTAACACACACTCACACCCTAACCCTCACCCTCACCCTCACCCTCACCCTAACCCTCACTGTCACCCTAACCCTCACACTAACCCTAACACGCACCCACACCCTAACCCGAATCCTCACCCTAAACATCACCCTAACCCTTATCCGAACCATAACCCTCACCCTAAACCTAACCCTTACCCTCAGCATAATGCTCACCCTAACCCTAACCCTAAACCTTCCCCTAAACCTAACCCTCACCCTCACCCTCACCATGACACTAGCCCTCACCCTTACCGTAGCCCTCACCCTGACCCTAACCCTTACCTTAACCCTCACCCTCACCCTCACCCTCACCCTCACCCTCACCCTAACACGAATCTTGCTGCCGGCAGGCCTCTGGGTGATCCGGGTGAACATCTCCTTGTAAATCTTCCGTGGTTTCTTCTACCCCCCTGAAGTTTGGCAAGGTTATGCAGTTTGCATTGCTGCACAATTTCACATGCAATCCGCTGCCACGCTTGCAAACATTCAGACATGGTAGCCACATTTGCTTGTCCCCGTTGGACACTTCCAGTTGACTGGGAATATCAGCTTCCCGTTCTTCTCACCTGAGTGCTACTGGTTACAGCTTTGACGGCTAAACACTACTCAACCTGAGGAGTAAGTTGAACCTCTACTTATGGCACTCTGTGAAAGTTTGGAGAACTATTACTCAGTTGTTTGGGAAGTGACCACTGTCCATCCAGGACTATGGAAGGCACTACCTATGTCAGGCTCTAATTAGTTCATGGTTGTGTTCAGCCGAATGAGCTCTGCTGGGAACACTCAGAATGATGTTCTGAGTTATTGCAACATAGGAGCGTTTCAATCCTTTCAAGGCTTCTTAGGAAGAATTCCAGAATCTTGCTGCCGGCAGGCCTCCGGGCATTCTTGGTGGACATCTCCTTGTAAATCCTAACCCTAACACTAACTCTAACCCTAATTCTACCCCTCAACCTCACCCTCACCCTCATACTCATACTCATCCTCACCCTAACACTCACCATCACCCTCACCCACACCGTCACTCTAACCGTAAACTAACCCTAATCATCACCCTAACGCTCACCCTCACACTCATGCTACCCTAACCCTCACTCTCATACTAACCCTCACCCTAACGCTTACCGTCACCCTAAACCTAACCCTAACCCTAACCCTAACCCACACCCAACACTAAACCTAACCCTCACCCTAACCCTAACCCTAACCCACACCCTCACACTAAACCTAACCCTCACCCTAACCTAAACCTACCCCTCACCTAACCCTAACGCTCAACCTAACACTCACCCTATCCCTAAGCCTAACCCTAATCCTTACCCTCACCCTAGCCCTCATCCTAACACTAATCCTAACCCTAACCCTAACCTTCACCCTAAACCTTACCCTAACCCTAACCTTAAGATTAACCCTAAACCTCACACTAACCCTAACCCTAACCATAACCCTAAACCTCAACCTAACCCCCACCCTAACACAAACCCTAACCCTAATCCCCCGTCTGCCCCTAAGCCTCAACCGATCCCTTACCCTCACACTCTCTCTAACCCTCACACTAACCCTAACCCTCACCCTAACCCTCACGCTAACCATTATACTAACCCTAACCCTAACATTAACCCTAAACCTCACCCTAACCCTAACCTTAACCTTAACCCTAACCCTCAACCTAACCCTCCCCCTAACCATAACCCTAACCCTAACCCTCACCCTCACCCTAACCCTCAATGTAACCCTTAATCTCACCCTCCATGTAATCCTCACACTAACTCTAACACTCATCCTAACCCTAACCCTAACCCTCACCCTCTCATTCACACTCACCCTTAGGAAAACCCTTACCCTATCCCTAATCCTATCCCTAACCCTCACCCTCACCCTCAACCTCAACCTAACCCTAACCCTAACCCAAAACCTCACCCTCACCCTCACCCTAAACTTCAGCTGCATTCTCACCCTCACCCTAAACCTAACCCAAACTGTATCCCTCACCCTAAACCTAACCCTCAAGCTAACTCTAACCCGAACCATCACCCTAATATTCACCCTAACCCTAACGCTAACCCTAACCCTCACCCTCACCCTAACCCACACCCTAACCCTTATCCTCACCAAAACCCTAACCCTCAGACTAAACCTAACCCTCACCCGAATCCTAATCCTACCCCTCTGCCTAACCCTCACCCTAATCCTAATGCTCACCTTTAACCTAAACCTAATTCTCACCCTATCCTTAACCCTACGACTAACACTCACCCTCACCCTCACCCTAGCCCTCACTTATCTCTAACGCTAATCCTCAACCTTACCCTCACCTTCACCCTAACCCTCATCCTCACCCTAACCATAACACTCACCTTAACCCTCACCCTCACCCTAATCCTCATACTAACCCTAACCCTAAAGCTTACATAACTGAAAACCTCACCCTCACCCTCACCCTCACCCTAAACCTCACCCTTACCCTAGCCCTCACCCTAACCTTGACCATATACCTAACCCTGAACCTCACCCTCAGCCTAACCCTAATACTAACCCTAATCCTAACCCTACCCTTCACCCTCACCCTCACCCTACCCCTAAAACTAACCCTAACCCTCACCTTCACCCACACCCTCACCCTAACTCTAACCATAACCCTAACCCTCACCATAACCCTAAACCTCACCCTAACACTACCCTAACCCTAACCATCATCCTCACCCTCACCCTAACACTAAAGCTAACACTAAGCCTCACCCTCACCCACACCCTCACGCTAAATATTACCCTAACCCTCACCCTAAACCTACACCTCACCCTAACATTAACCCTAACACTCACCCTCACTCTCACCCTCAGCCTAACCCTAAACCTGATCCTATTCCTAACCCTAACCTTCACCCTCACCCTCACCCTAAACCGAAACCTATTGCTAAACCTAACCCTCAGCATAACCCTCACCCTAAACCGAAACCTATTGCTAAACCTAACCCTCAGTATCACCCTCACCCTCAGCCTTACCCTAACCCTAACAGTCACCCTCACCCCAACACTAACACAAACCCTAACCCTCACCCTAAAACTCACGCTAACTCTAACCCTCATTCTCACACTAACCCTCACACTAACCCTAACACTCACCCTAATCCTCACCCTAACATTAACACAAAACCTCACCCTTACCGTAACCCTATCCTTAACCCTAACCCTCAGCCTAACCCTCCCCCTCACCCTAACCCTCACTCTAACCCTCACCCTAACCCTAACACTCACCCTCACCCTCACGCTCACCCTCACTCTCACCCTCACCCTCACCCACACTCTCAGTCTCACCCTCACCCTAAACCTCACACTAACCCTCACCCTCACCCTCACGCAAATCCTAACCCAATCCCGAAACCCAAACCTAACCCTCACCCTCACCCTCACCCTAAACTTCAACAGAATCTTACTGCTGGCAGGCCTCCGGGTGTTCAGGGTGAACATCTCCTTTTAAATCTTCCGTGGTTTCTTCTACACCCGTGAAGTTTCGCAAGGGTACGCAGTTTGCATTGCTGCACAATTGCTCCTGCAGAGCTCTGCCGTCCTTGCAAATATTCAGACGTGGCAGCCAGATATGCTTGTCCCCGTAGGACAGCTGACTGGGAATATCTGCTTCCCGTTCTTCTCACCTGAGTGCTACTGATTACAGCTTTGACGGTTACACTCTACTCAACCTGAGGAGTAAGTTTTACCTCTACTTATGGCACTCTGTAAAAGTTTGGAAACTAGACCTCAGTTGTTTGTGACGCGATCACTGTCCATCCAGGACTATGGACAGCACTGGCTATATCAGGCTCTAGTTAGTCCACCGTTGTGTTCAGGTGAATGATTTCTGGCGGAAACACTCAGAATGAGGTTCTGAGTTATTACAAGATATTTGCGTTTCACTCCTTTTCAAGGCTTCTTAGGAAGAATTAAAGAATCTGGCTGCCGGCAGGCCTCTGGGTGTTCCTGGTGAACATCTCCTTGTAAATCCTAATCCTAATGCCAACCCTAACCCTCGCCCTCACTCTAACCCTAACCCTAACCCTAACACTCACCTTAACCCTAACCCTAAACTAACCCTAACCCTCAGACTAAACCTAACCCTCACCCTAATCCTAAGCCTACCTCTCAGCCTAACCCTTACCCTAATGTTAACCCTCATCCTAACCCTAACCCTAATTCTTACCCTATACCTAACCCTACCCCAAACCCTCAACCTCACCATCGCCCTCACTTAACTTTAACCCTAACCCTAATCCATACCCTTACCCTCACCCTCACCCTAATCATCACCCTCACCCTAAATATCACCCTAACTCAACCCTCACCCTAGCCTAAACGTAAACCTCAACCTATCCCTCACCCTCACCCTCAATCTAACCCTCACACTAACCCTCACCCTCACCCTCACCCTAACCCTTACCCTTAACTTAACACTCACCCTAACACTCACCCTAACACTAATGCTAACCCTAACCCTCACTTCAACTTAACCCTCACCCTAACCCTTACCCTAAACCTAACCGTCACCCTAACCCTAACCCTAATTCTCACCCTATCCCTAAACCTACAGCTAACCCTAACCCTCACCCTAGCCCTAACTTAACTCTAACCCTAACCCTAACACTCACCCTTACCCTCACACCCTCACACTAAACCTCAACCTCACCCTAAACATCACCCTAACCCAAACCTCACCCTACCCTATCACTAACCCTCACCCTAACCTTAACCCTCACCCTCACCCTAAATTTAACCCTAAACAAAACCCTCAAACTTACCCTCACCCTCAGCATAACCCTAACCCTAAACCTAATCCTAAACTTACCCCTCACCCTCACCCTCACTTTCACCCTACACATAAACATAATCCTAACCCTCACCCTCACCCACACCCTCTCCTTAATTCTAACCCTAACCCTAACCCTCACCCTAACCATAAACCTCACCCTAACCTTAACGATAATCCTAACCGTCACCCTCACCCTCACCCTAACCTTAAAGCTTACCCTCACACTCACCCTCACCCACACCCTTACCCTAACTCTAACTCTAACCCTAACCCTCACCCTAACCTTAAACCTCACCCTAACACTAACTCTAACCCTCACCCTCACCCTCACCCTCAGTCGAAGCCTAAAACTAAAACTAATCCTAATTGTAACCCTCACCCTCAACCTCACCCAAAACCGAACCCTAACCCTAAACCTCACCCTCACTGTCACCCTCACCCAAAGCCTAACCCTAACCCTAAACCTAACCCTAAACCTAACCCTAACCCTCACCCTAAACCTCGCCCTAAACCTAAGGCTAACTCTAACCCTCCCCCTCCCCCTAAACTTCTCCCTAACTCTTACACTCACTCTAACCCTAACCCTAACCCTCACACTAATCCTAACCCTTACACTAACCTTGAATTGCAACCTAATCCTCATCCTAACCCTAACCCTAACCGTAACCCTCAGCCTGACCCTAACCCTCACTGTCAACCTAACCCTCAACCTAACCCTAACCCTCGCCCATAGCCTAATCCTCACCCACAGGCGAACACTCACCCTAACCCTAAACCTCACCCTCAACTTAATCATCATAATAACCCTAACCCCCACCCTAACCCTAATCCTAAACCTCACCCTAACCCTCACACTCAACCTCATCCTCACACTCGCCCTAAGCCTAAACCTAAACCTAACACTACTCAAATCTAAACCTCACCCTCACCCTCACCCTAATAATGCTAACCCTAACCATAACCCTAACCTTAAACCTCACCCTCAACCTAGCCCTCAACCTAAAACTAACCCTAACCCTCACCCTAACCCTCAACCTAACCCTTAACTTCACTTTAAGCCGAACCCTCACCCTAAGCCTAACACTCACCCTAACCCTTAAACTCACCTTAACCCTAACCCCAACACTAACCCTAACCCTCACACTAACCATAACCCTAATCCTAACACTGAGCCTAACCCTCACCCTAACCCTAAACCTAACCCTAACCCTAACTCTAATCCTCACACTAACCCTAAAACTCACCCTAACCCTAACCCTATCCCTAACTTTACCCTAACCCTTACCCTCACCCTAACCTTAACGTTAACACTGAACCTAACCCTCACATTAAACCGATACCTCACCATAACCATAACCATACATTTCAGCCTAACCCTCACCATAACACTCACCCTAACACTCAGGCTAACCCTAAGCCTCACTCTCATCCTAACACTCACGCTAACACTTACCCTCACCCTAACCCTAATCCTAACCCTCAACCTCGCCCTCAGCCTAACCCTAAACCTAACCCTAATCCTAACCATAACACTCAACCTCACCCTCACCCTAACCCTAACACTAACCCTACCCTCACCCTCACCCGCACCCTCACCCTAACCCTCAGTCTCACCTTCATCCTCACCATAACCCTAACCCTAACCCTCACCATAACCCTAACTCTCACCCTAACCCTAAACCTAACCCTCAACCTCACTCTTACCCTAACCCTAACAGTCATCCTCACCCTAACCCTCACCCTAACCGAAATGATAACACTAACCCTCAAACTCACCCTAACCCTCAACGTAACCCTTAGCCTCACCTTAAACGTAACCTTAACCCTAACCCTAACGCTCAGACTAAACCTAACCCTCACCCTAAACCTAACACTACACCTCAGCCTAACCCTGACCCTAACCCTCAACCTAAACCTAACCCTCAACCACACCCTCACCCTAAACCTAATCCAAACCCTAGCCCTCACCTTAACCCTCATCCTAACCCTAAACCTAAACTTAACCCTCACCCTAACCCTCACCCTCATCCTAACCCTCACAATAAACCTTACCCTCACCCTAACCCTAAACCTAACCCTAACCCTCAAACTAAATCTAACCCTCACCCTAACGGTAACAATAACCCTCACCCTAAACTCATCCTAACCCTAACCCTAAACCTAACCCTAACCTTCACTCTCACCCTAAACCTAAGCCTAACCCTCACCCTAACACAAACCCGACACTCACCCTCACACTAACCGTCAGTCTAAGCCTAACCCTAACCCTAATCCTAACCCTAACCCTCACACTCACACTCACCCTAACTCTAAACCTTACCCAAAATTCACCCAAAACCTCATCCTAAATCTAAACCTCACCAAACCCCAACCCTCACCCTCACATTCACCCTAACCCTAAACCTAACCCTAACCCTCACCTTCATCCTAACCCTAAACCTAACTCTAACCCTCACCCAATCCCTAACACTAGCCCTAAGACTAACTCTAAACCTCACCCTCACCCTAAACCAATCCTCAACCCTTACACTTACCATAACCCTCATAGTAATCCTAACCCTAACCCTAACCCTAACCCTAAACGTCACCCTCACTCTAACCCTCAACGTCTCCCTAACCCTCACCCTAACAATAACTCACACACACACTCTAACCCTCACCCACACTGGAACACTCAGCCTAACCCTAAACTACACCCTCAACCTAAACTTCACCCTAACCCTAACCCTCACCCTAACCCTCACCCTAACCCTAACCCTCACCCTAACCCTAACCCTCACCCTAACCCTTACACTCACCCTAATCTTAAACCTAAACCTCACCCTAACCCTAAACCTAACCCTTACCCTCACCCTAACCCTGACCCCAACACTAAGCCTAAACCTCAAACTAAACGTAAGCCTCACACAAACCCTAACCCTAACCCTAAGACTAACTCTAACCCTCACCCTCACCCTAAACCTCTCCATAACCCTTACACTAACAGTAAACCTAACCTAAACATAACTCTAAACCTCACACTAACCCTAACCCTAGCCCTCACCCTAAGCCTAAACCTAACCCTAAGCATAACCCTAATCCTCACACTAAACCTAAACCTCACCCTAACACTTTCCCTAACCCTAAACCTCAAGCTAACCCTCACACTCACCCTCACCGTCATCCTAACCCTAACCCTAACCCTAACCCTTATCCTAAAGATAACACTCACCCTCACCCTAACCCTAACACTAACCCTAACCCTCAGCCTCACAATCACCCTCACCCTAACCGTAATCCTAAACCGAACCCTCACCCGATCCCTAACCCTCACCCTAACCCTAACAATAACCTTCACCCTCCCCCTCCCCCTCCCCCTCAGCCTAACCCTAAACCTAATCATAATCATAATCCTAACCCTCACCCTCACCCTCACACTAAACCTAAACCTAAACCTAAAACTCCCCCGCCCCCTCCCCCTTACCTTCAAACTCACCCTCACCCTAAACCTTACAATAATCCTAACATTTACCCTAAACATAACCCTCACCCGCACCCTCCCACTCCCCTTCACCCTCACCCTAACCCTAACCCTAATCCTAATCCTCACACAAACTCTAACTCTCAAACTCACCCTAAACCTAACCCTAAACCTAAACAACACCCTCATTCTCTCCCTCACCCTCACCCTCACCCTAACCCTAACAATAACTCTAACCCTTACCCAACCCTAACCCTAACCCTCACCATAACTCTAACCCTCACCGAACCCAAACCCTCACCCTCACACTCACCCTCACCCTAATGATAACCTTAACCCTCACTCTAACCCTAACCCGAAACATAAACCTAAACCTCACCCTAACCCTAAGGCAAACTCTAACCCTCACCCTCACCCTAAACTTCTCCCTAACCTTTACACTAACCCTAACCCTAACCTATCCCTGACCCTAACCCTCACACTAATCCTAACCCTAACATTAACCCTAAACCTACACTTCACCCTAACCATCACCCTAAACCTAAACCTAAACCTCACCCTAACCCTAAAGCTAATGCTAACCCTCACCCTCACCCTAACCCTCTCCGTCACCCTAACCCTCTCCGTCACCCTTACACTCACCCTCACCCGAACACTCAACATAACCCTAAACCTCACCCTCACCCTCAACATCACCCACACCGTAAACATCACCCTAACCCTAACCCTAAACCTCAACTTAACCCTCATCCTGAACCTCACCCTCACCCTCACCCTAAGCCTAACACTAAAACTAACATTAATTCTAAAACTAAATCTCACCCTCACCCTCAAACTAAAACTAACCCTCGACCTAACCCTAACCTTAACCCTCACCCTTCCCCTTACTCTCACCCTAATCCTAACCCCAAAACTAACCCTAACCCTCAACCTAACCCTTACACTTAACTTAACCCTAACTCTCACCCTAACCATAACCCTCACCCTAAACCTTACCCTCACCCTAACCCTAACTCCAACCCTAACTCTAACCTTCACACTAACCCGACCCCTCACCGTAACCATAACCCTAATACTAAGTCTAACTCTAAATCTCAACCTCACCCTTACCATTACCCTCACCCTAACCCTAACCCAAATCTAATTCTAACCCTCACACTAACCCTAACCCTCACCCTAACCCTAAACCTAAACCAAACCCTAACCCTGATCCTCACACTAACCCTAAACCTCACCCTAACCTTCACCTTAACCCTCACCCTAACCATCACCGTCACCCTCACCCATAGCCAAAACCTAACCCTAACCATAATCATAACCATAATGCTCACACTCACCCTCACCCTAAACTTCACCCTAACCTTAACCCTAAACCTTACCCTAAACCGCCCCCTAGACCTCCACTACACCCTCAGCCTAACCCTAAGCTTAATCCTAATCCTAACCCTAACTCTCACTCTCACACTCACCCTAAACCTATCCCTAACCCTAAACCTCACCCACACACTCATCCTCAACCTCACCCTAACCCTAACAATAACCCTAAACCTAAATCTTACCCTAACACTAACACTAACACTAACCGTAACCTTCACACTAAACCTAACTCTAAACCTAACCCTAACCTTACCACTCAGCCTAAGCCTCACTCTAACCTTAACCCTAACCTTCATCCTCACCCTATCCATAAGCCTAACCCTAACCATTACCCTCACCCAAGCCCACACCCTAAAACTAAACCTAAAGGTAAACCTCACCCTAACTCTAAACCTCACCCTAACCCTCACCCTGAACCTAACCCTAAACCTAACCCTAACCGTAACCCTAACCCTAAATCGCACCTTAACCCTCACCCTAACCCTAACCCTAACTCTAACCATTTGCCTCACCCTAACCCTAACATTAACCCTAAGCCTCATGCTCATCCTAACTCTCACCCTTACCCTTACCTGCACCCTAACCCTCATCCTAAACCTAACCCTAACCCTCACCCTAAACCTAACACTAGCCCTCACCCTAACCCTAAACCTAACCCTAACCCTAACCCTAAACCTCATCCTCACAATATCCCTCACACTAAAACTTACCCTCACGCTAACCCTAACCCTAAACTTAACTCTCACACAAACACTAACCCTCACCCTAACCATAACCCTACCGCTCAACATAACCCTCACACTAACCCTAAACTTAAAACTAACCCTCACCCTAAGCCAAACCCTAAAGCTGACACTCACCCACCCCCTAAACCTCACCCTTACCCAAAACCTCACCCTCACCCTCACCCTTACCCTCAGTCTATCCCTAACCTTAACGCTAATCCTAACCCTAACCCTAACCCTAATCCTAAACCTAACACTCACCCTAGTCCTAAATTTAACCCTTATCAAAATCGAACCCTCATTCTAATTCTAACCCTGCGCGAGTCCTAACCCTCACCCTCACCCTCACCTTAACCCTAACCCTCACCATCACCCTAATATTAAACCTAAACCTAACCCTCACACTTAACTTCACCCTAACTTTCACCCTAACCATAAACCTCACCCTAACCCTTAGGCTCACCCTAACCCTAACACTAACCTTAAACCTCACCCTAAACCCTCACCCTAACCCTCACCCTAACCCTAACCCTACCCCTCACCCTAACCCTACCCCTTACCCTAACCCTAACCCTAATCCTCACACTAAACCTAAACCTCACTGTAACGCTAAACCTAAAGTCACCCTAACCCTTACCCTCAATCTAACCCTAAACTTAACCCTAACCTGAACCCTCAGACTAAACCTATCCCTCACACTAAACCTCACCGTAACCCTCACCCTAATCCTCACCCTAATGTTCACCCTAACCCTCAGCCTCACACTAACCCTCAGCCTCATGCTCACCCTAACCCTAACTCTAACCCTAACTCTAACCCTCACGCTAACCCTAAGGCTCACACTAAATCTAATCCTAATCATCACCCTCACCCTTACCCTAAACATAAACTTAACCCTAACCCTCACCCTAACCCTAAACCTTACCCTATTTCTCAACCTATCCCTAAACTTAACCCTAATCCTCACCCTCACACTAGCCCTCCTGGTAACTCTAATCCTAACCCTAACTCCCACCCTAACCCTCAACCTCACCCTAACCCTCAACCTCACACTAAACATCACCCTAACCTTAACCCTCACACGAACCCTAACCCTAAACCTCACCCTAAACCTAACCCGAACTCTAAATGTTACCCTAAACCTAACCCTCAACCGAAACCTCACCCTAAACCTAAACCTCACACTAAACCTTACCCTCATCCTCACCCTAACCCTAAACCTATCCCTAACACTTACCCACCCCCTCACCCTCACCATCAACCAAAGCCTAACCCTAACCTAATCCTAATCCTAACCCTAAACCTCTCTCTCAATCTCACCCTAAACCTAAACCTAATCTTAAACTTCACCCTCACCATAGCCCTAACAATAATCGTAACAATAACTCTAAACCTAACCCTAATCCTCACCCTAACACTAACCTTAACCCTAAACCTAACCCTCACACTAACCCTAAAACTCACCCTAACCCTAACCCTACCACTCGGCCTAACCCTAACCCTAAACTTAACCCTAACCCTAATACTAACTCTAAACCTCACCATAACACTCACCCTAACCCTAACACTCACCCTAACCCTAAACCTCACCCTGACCCACATCCTAACCCTAAACCTAACCATAACCGTCACCCTAAACCGGACCCTAACCCTAACCCTCACCCTAAACCTAAGCCTCAACCTGACCCTGACACTCACCCTAAACCTAATCCTACCACTCAGCCTAAACCTAACCCTAAACCTAACCCTAATACTCACCCTAAACCTCACCCTAACCCATACCCTTACACTTACCTTAGCACTAAACCTCACCCTCACACTCACCCTCACCCTAAACCTAACCATAAACCTCACTCTAATCATAAATCGAACCCTAACCCTCACCCAAACCCTAACCCTCACACTAACCCTAACCCTCACACTAACCCTAACCCTAACCCTCACCCTGACCCTATCCCACAACCTAACCCTAACACTAACACTAACCCTCACCTTAAACCTCACCCTAACCCTAACCCTAAACCTAACATCAACTTACGCCTCACCCTAACCCTCACCCTAACCCTCACCCTAACCCTCAACCTCACCCTAACACTCATCTTAACCCTAAACCTAACCCTAACCCTCACCCTAACCCTCACCCTAGACCTCACCCTAACCCTAATCCTAACCCTAACCTTCAACCTAACCATCACCCTCACCCTAACCCTCACACTAAACCTTACCCTCCCCCTAACCCTAACCCCAACCCTCACACTAAACCTAACCCTCACCCTAACCTTAACACTAACCCTCACCCTAACACTCATTTTAACCCTAACCCTCACACTAAACCTAACCCTCACACTAAACCTAACCCTCACACTCACCCACACCCTAACCCTATCCCTAACCCTAATCCTCACCCTCACTTTAAACGTAACCCTAACCCTAACCCTCACCATAACAAAGGCCAACCCTAACCCTCACCCTCATCCTAAACCTCACCCTAACCCTTACACTCACCCTAACACTAACTCTAACCATAACCCTATCCCTCACACTATCCCTCAAGCTAACCCTAACACTAACCCTCATCATAAACCTAACCCTAACACTCACCCTCACCCTAAACCTCACCCGAACACTCACCCCAAACCTAACCCTAACCCTACCATTCAGCCTAACCCTCACCCTAACCCTAACCCTACCACTCAGCCTAACCCTCACCCTAATCCTAACACTAACCCTAACCCTCACCCTATCCCTAACCCTAACCCTAACCCTTACCCTCACCCTAATCCACACCCTAAACCGAACCATAAACCTAAACGTAACCCTCACCCTGACCCTAACCCTAAACTTAACCCTAACCCTAACCCTATCCCTCACACTAACTCTAACCCTCATCTTAACCGTAACCCTGCCCCTCACCCTAACACTCATCCTAACCCTCAGGCTAACCCTAACTCTCACGCTAACCCAAACTCTCACCCTCACACTCAACCACACCCACAGTCTAACGCTAACCCTAACCCAAATTCTAACCCAAACTCTAACCCTAAACCTAAAACTCATCCTAGGGCTCAACCTAAACCTAAAGCTAACCCTAAACCTCACCCTCACCCTAAACCGAACCCTAACCCTCACACTCACCCTTATCCTCACACTAACCCTTACCCTCATCCTAACCGTAAACCAAAACCTAACTCTAACACTCACATTAAACCTAAGCCTCATCCTAATTCTAACCCTACCACTCAACCTAACACTCTTCCTAACCCTAACCTTAACTATCACCCTAACCCTAACCCTCACCCTATTCCCAAACCTCACCCTCACCCTCACCCTCACCCTCAGTCTAACCCAACCATAACCCTAATCTTAACCCTAACCCTCACACTAATCCTAACCCTAAACCTCACCCTCATCCTCATCCTAACTCTAACCCTTACCCAACCCTAATCCTCACCCTAACTCTAATCCTCACCGAACCATAACCCTCACCCACACTCACCCTAACCCTAACCCTAACCCTAACCCTCAACCTCACCCTAACTCTAAACCTAAACCTAACCCTAACCCTCACCCTAACCCTCAACCTAAACCTAAGGCTAACTCTAACCCTCACCCTCACCCTAAACCTCTCCGTAACTCTTGCACTCACTCTAACCCTAACCCTAACCCTAACCCTCACACTCACTAATCCTAACCCTTACCCTAACCCTAAATTGCAACCTAACACTCATCCTAACCCTAACCATAACCGTAACCCTCAGCCTCACCCTAGCACTCACTGTCAACCTAACCCTTACTCTAACCCTAACACTCACCCACAACCTAATCCTCACTCTCAAGCAAAAACTCACCCTAACCCTAAACCTCACCCTCACCTTAATCATCACAGTCACCCTAAACCCCACACTAACCTAAATCCTAACCCGCACCCTAACCCGCACCCTCAACCTCATTATCACACTCGCCCTAAGCCTATCCCTAAACCTAACACTAGTCCTAAAACTAAATCTCACCCTCACCCTAACGCTTATACTAAACCTAACCCTAACCCTAACCCTCAAACTAACCCTCACCCTAACCCTAACCCTCACCCTCACCCTAAACCTCACACTAACCCTAACCCTCATCCTAACCCTAACCCTAAACTTAACCCTAATTCTCACCCTAACCCTCACCCTAAGCGTATCCCTACTCCTCACCCTAACACACATACAAAAACTAACCCTAACCCTAATCCTCACGCTAACCCTAACCCTAAACCTAACGCTCACCCTAACCCAAACCCTAACCCTCACCCTCATCCTCACTCTCAGTCTAACACTAACCCTAACCCTAATCCTAACACTAACCCTAACCCTAATCCTAAACCTAACCCTCACCCTCACCCTCACCCTGACCCAAACTCTAACCCTTACCCAACCCTAACCCTAACCCTAAGTCTAACCCTCTCAGAATCCTAAACCTAACACTTACACTCACCCTAAACCTAAACCTAACCCTTACCCTCACCCTCACCCTAACCTTAAACCTAAATCTAACCCTCACCCCAACCCTCACCCTAACCTTAACCCTCACCCTCACCCTAACCGAAATTCTAACCCTAAAAGTCACCATCACCCTAACCCTCACCCTAACACTTACCCTCACATTAAACATAACCTTAACCCTACCCCTAACCCTCAGACTAAACCTAAAAATCACCCTAACACTAACCCTACCCCTTAGCTTAATCCTTACCCTAACCCTAAACCTAACCCTAAATCTCACCCTATCGCTAACCCTAAGCCTAACCCTCACCCTCACCCTAGCGCTCACCCTAATACTAACACTAACCCTAACTCTCACCCTCACCCTCACCCTCACCCTAACCCTCACCGTCACCCTAAACATCACCCTAACCCTAACCCGAACCCAAACCCTAACCCCAAGACTCACACTTACCCTAACCCTCACCCTAAACATAAACCTACCCCTCACTCTAACACTCATCTTTAACTAACCCTAATTCTAACCCTGACCCTCACCCTAACCCCAAACCAAACCATAACCCTCACACTAACCCTAACCCTCAACCTAACCCTAACCCTACCCCTCACCCTAAGCCCAAACCTAACCCTAACCCTAACCCTAATCTTCACACTAACGCTGAACCTCACCCTAACCCTAACACTAACTGTAACCCTTAACCTAAACCTTACCCTTACCCTTATCCTAAACCTAACCTTAACCCTAATCCTAACGCTCAAACTAAACCTAACCCTCACACTAAACCTAAACCTAACCTTCAGGCTAACCCTCACCCTAACCCTCAGGCTAAACCTAACACTCACCCTCACCCTAACCCTCATGCTAACACTTACTCTTATTCCAACCCTAACCCTAACCATCACCCTCACCCTCACCCTCAGCCTAACACTAAGCCTAACCCTAATCCTAAACCAAACGCTCACCTTCACCCTCATCTGAACCCTAACCCTATCCCTATCCCTAAACCTCATCCTTACCCTCATCCTCACCCTAAACCTCAGATTCAATCTCAACTTCACCCTAACAATAACCCTAAACCTAAGCCTCAACCTAACCCCAAGCCTCACCCTAACCATAAACTTAACCTGCACCCTCACTCTTAATCTAACCCTAACCTTAACCCTAACCCTCACTCTAACCCTCACGCTAACCGAAATGCTATCCACAACTTTCACCCTCACCCTAACCCTCACCCTCACCCTAAACCTAACCCTAACCCTAACCCTCACACTAACCCTCACCCTAACCATAACTCTACACCTCACCCTAAGCCTCATGCTAACCCTAAACCTCAACCTAACCCACACCCTAACCCTAACACTCACACTAACCCTAACACTCACCCTGACCCTAACACTCAACCTAACCCTAACCCTAAACCTAACACTCACCCTCACTGTAACCCTCACAATTAACCTTACTTCACCCTAACCCTCACCCTAATCCTAATTCTCACTCTAACCCTCACCCTAACCCTAACCCTAAACCTAACACTAACCCTCACACTAACCCTAACACTCACCCAAACCATAACCCTACACCTCACCCTAACCCTCACCCTAAGCCTCACCCTAACCCTAAACCTCACCCTAACCCTAAGCCTCACTCTGACCCTAACACTCACCCTAATCTTAACCCTAAATCTTACACTCATCCTCACCCTAAACCTCACCCTTACACTTACCTTCGCTCTAACCCTAACCCTAACCCTAACTCTCACCCTCACCCACACCCTAAACCTAAACCTAAGCCTATCCCAAAACCTAAACCTCAACCTAACTCTAACCCTATCCCTCAACCTCAGCCTAACCCTCACCCTCACCCTTACCCTAACTCAAACCCTAACCTTCACACTAACCCTAACCCTCAGCCTAACCATAACCCTACCAGTCACCCTAACCCAAACCCTAACCCTAACACTCACACTAACCCTAACCCTCACCCTAAACTTAACCTACCCCTCACCCTACACCTCACACTCACTCTCACTTTTACCCTAACCCTTACCCTCACCCTAACCCTCACTCTAACCCTCACCCTCACCCTGACCCTAAACCTCACCCTAACCCTAAAACTAAACCTAACACTCAGCCTCACACCAACCCTCACCCTTACCCTTAAGTTCACACTAACCCTCACCCTAACCCTAAACCTAACCCTCACCCGAACCATCACCCTAAACCTAAATCTATCCCCAAACCCCACCCTAACCCTCCCCCTAACTCTAAACTTTACTCTCACCCTAACCCTAACCTTAACAATAACCCTAACACTCACACTAACCCTACCGCTCAGAGTAACCCTCAAACTAACCCTAACCCTAACCCTAACACTCACCCTAAACCTAACCCTAACCCTCATCCTCACCCTAACCCTCACACTAAGACTTACCCTCACCCTAACCCTAACCAGAGCCCTAACCCTCACACTAACCCTAACCCTCAAACAAACCATAACCCTAAGCCTCACCCTAACACTCATCCTAACCCTAACCCTAACCCTAACCCTCACACTAATCCTATACCTAACCCTAACCCTCCTCCTCACTCTAAACTTCACCCTAACAATAACCCTAACCCTTACCCTAACCCTAACCCTAACCCTAACACTCACCCTCAATGTAACCCTCAGCAACACCCTAAACACCCCCCTCCAACCTCAGATTAACACGAAACATAACCTTAACCCTAATCCTAACCCTAACCCGCACTCTCACCTTCACACTAAACCTAACCCTAACTCTAAACCTAAGCCTAAACCTCACCCTTACTCTTACCCTAACCTTAACACTAACCCTCACCCTAACCCTCACCCTAACCGAAATGCTAAGCATTACCCTCACCCTCAGCCTAACCCTCACCCTCACCCTAAACCTAACCCTAAACATAACCCTCACACTAACCCTAACACTCACACTAACCATAACCCTACCTGTCACCCTAACTCTAACCCTAAACCTAACCCTCACACTAAACCTAACCCTCACCCTAACCATAACCCTAACCCTCACCCTAAACTTCACGCTAACCCTAACCCTCACCCTAACACTCACCCTAACCCTAACACTCACCCTAACCGTAACACCACCCTGACCCTAACACTCACCCAAACCCTAACCCTAAACCTAACACTCACCCTCACCCTAACCCTCACAATTGAACTTAAATTCACCCTAACCCTCAGCCTAACCCTAACGCTTAATCTTAACCCTCACCATAACCCTCACCCTAACCCTGATCTTAAACCTAACACTAACCCTCACACTATCCCTAACACTCACCCTAACCATAACCCTACACCTCACCCTAACCCTCACCCTAACCCTAACCCTCACACTAACACTCACCCTAACCCTAAACCTCACCCTAACCCTAACCCTCACCCTCACCCTAACCCTAACCCTAAACCTAACTCTTATCCTCACCCTAACCCTCACCCTTACCCTTACCTTCACCCTAACCCTCACTGAAACCCTATCCCTATCCCTAACCCTAACCCTCACCCTAACCCTCACCCTATCCCTAACCCTAAACCTAACACTAAACCTTACGCTAAACCTCCCCCTAACTCTAACCCTAACCCTCATCATCACCCTAACCCTCACACTAAACCTTACCTAACCCTAACCCTAACCCTATCCCTAAGCCTAATCCTCATCCTCACCCTCACCCTAGCCCACACACCCTAACCCTAACCCTGAACTTAAACCTAACCCTCACCCTAAACTTAACCCTCACCCTGACCCTAACATTCAACCTATCACTAATCCTAACCCGAACCCTCACCATAATTCTTAGCCTACCCCGCACTCTAAACCTCACACTAACACTTAGTCTAACACTTATCCTAACCCTAAACCTATCCCTAAACCTCACCCTCACCCTAACACTCACCGTCACCTTTACCCTCACCCTAACCCTAAACATCACCCACACTTTAAACCTCACCCTCATCTGAACACTCAACCTAACCCTAATCCTAAGCCTTACCCTAAACATCACCCTAAACCTAACCCTCAACCTAACCCTAACACTAACTCTCACGCTAACCCTTACCCTCACCCTAACACTCACCCTCACCCTCATCCTCACCCTTAACCTAAGCCTAACCCTAAACATCACTCTAACCCTAATACTAATCCTAACCCTAACCCTAACCCTAACCCTAACCCTAACCTTCAACCTCAGCCTAACCATAACCCTAACTCTCACACTAAACTCAACCCTCACCCTTACCCAAAACCTCACCCTAACCCTAACCCGAACCCGAACCCAAACCCTAATCCTCACTGTTAGACTTACCCTCACCCTCACCCTAACCCTCACACTAACCCTAACCCTAATCGTAACCCTAACCCTAACCCTAATCCTCACACTAACCCTAAACCTCAACCTAACACGAACCCTAACCCTAAACTTCACCCAAAACCTTACCCTCACCCTAACCCTAAACTTAACCCTAACTGTATCCCTCAGACTAAACCTAACCCTCATATTAACGCTAAACCTAACCCTCAGCTTAACCCTCACCCTATCCTTCACCCTAAGACTCAGGCTAACTCTAAACCTGACTCTCTCCCTAAACCTCACCCTTACACTTACTCTCACCCTAAACCTAACCCTAACTCTCACCCTCACCCTCACCCTCACCCTCAGCCTAAAACTAACCCTAACCCTAATCCTAAATCTAACTCTCACCTTCACCCTCACCCGAACCCTAACCCTATTCCTATCCCTAACCCGCACACTCACCCTCACCCTAACCCTCAGCCTCACCCTCAACCTCACCCTAACCCTAAACCTAACACTACCCCTCACCCTAAATCACAGCCTGACGCTAACCCTAACCGTAACCCTCACCTTCACTCTTACCCTAACTCTAACTTTAACCCTAAACCTCACCCTAAACGAAATGCTAACCCTAACCCTCACCCTAACCCTGACCATCACCCTCACCCTTACCCTAACCCTAACCTTCACAATAACCCTAACCCTCAACCTAACCATAACCTTACCACTCACCCTAACCCTAACCCTCACACAAACCCTAACCCTCAACCTAACCTTAAAGCTTCCCTTCACTCTACACCTCACACTAAGCATCACCTTCACTCTAACCCTCACCCTAACCCTATACCTCACCCTGACCATCATCCTCACCCTAACCCTCACCCTCACTCGAACCCTCACCTCACGGTAACGCTCACCCTCACCCAAAACATCACCCTAACACGAACGCTCAACCTAACCTTAATCCTAACCCTCTCCCTAATGCTAACCCTCCCTCTAACCCTCAAACTCACCCTAATCCTCACCCTAAACATAACCCTAAACCTTACCTAACCCAAACTCTCACCCTCGCCCTCACTCTCACCCTAACACTCACCCTCACTGTAGCCCTCAGCCTAATCCAAAACCTAACCCTAACCCTCACCCTCACACTAACCCTCACCTTCAGACTATACTTAACCCTAAAAGTAATCCTAACCCTAAACTTCACCCTGACCCTCAGGCTAACCCTAACCATAACCCTAACCCTCACCCTAACCCTAACCCCCACCCTAAACCTAACACTAACCCTAACCCTAAATCTAACCCCCACCCTACACCTCACCCTAACCCTAACCATAACCATCACCATCACCCTAAACTTCAACCTAACCCTTACCCTCACCCTAACCCTCATCCTAAATATAACCTTAACACTAACCCTAACCCTAATCCTAAACTTAAACATCACTCTACCCCTAAACCTCACCTCATCCTAACACTCAACCTAACCCTTACCCTCACCCTAAATCTAACACGAAACCTAACCCCCACCCTCACCCTCACCCTAACTCTAACTCTCACCCTAACCCTAACCCTAAACCTAAACGTCACCCTCAACCTAACCTTCACCCTAACGCTTACCCTCACCTTAACCCTCACACTAACCCTAACTCTAACCCTAAACCTAACTCTCAAAATAACCCTAAACCTAACCTTAACCCTAAACATCACCCTAACCCTCACCCTCACCCTCATCCTAACCCTAAACCTCACCCTCATCCTAACCCTCACCCTAACCCTTACTCTCACCCTAACCCTAACCCTAACCCTAACCCTCACACTAACCCCAACCTTCACCCTAACCCTAGGGCTACCCTTCACCCTAACCCTAACCCTCAACCTAACACTTACCCTCACCCTAACCCTCAGGCTAACCCTAACCCTCACCCTCACCCTCACCCTCGCGGTCACCCTCACCCTTAAACTAACCCTTACCCTCACCCTAACCCTTACCCTCACCCTAACCCGAACCCGAACCCTCAACTCAGGTTAACCCTCAACCTCACCCAAAACATCCCCCTAACCCTAATCGTCACCTTAACCCTAACCCGCCCTCTAACCCTAACCTTAACCCTAACTCTCACCCTAACCCTAACCCTAAACCTCACACTCACCCAAACCTTAACCCTAACCATAAACCTCACCCTAACCTTCACCCTAACCCTAACACTAAACTTAACCCTCACCCTCAACCTAAACCTCACCCTAAACCTTAACCTCACCCTAATCCTCACACAAACCATAACCCTAACCCTCATCCTCACCCTAACCCTCACCCTCACTCGAAACCTCACCTCACGGTAACACTCACCCTCACCCAAAACATCACCCTAACACTAACCGTCACCCTAACCTTAACCCTAAACCTCTTCCTAATGCTAACCCTCCCTCTAACCCTCAAACTCACCCTAATCCTCACCCTAAACATAAACCTAACCCTTACCTGACCCAAACTCTCACCCTCATCCTCACTATCACCCTAACACTCACCCTCACCCTCAGACTATCCCTAACCCTGAAACTAATCCTAACCGTAAAATTCACCTTGAAAATCAGGCTAACCATAAACCTAACCCTAACCCTCACCCTAACCCTAACCCTCATCCTAACCCTAACCCTAGCCCTAACAATAACCCTAACCCTAAAGGTAACCCTCACCCTACACCTCACCCTAACCCTAACCCTAACCATCACCATCACCCTAACCTTCAACCTAATCCTTACCCTCACCCTAACCCTCATCCTTAATCTAAACTTAAAACTAACCCTAACCTTCACCTTAACCCTATTCCTAGACTTAAACATCACTCTAACCCTAAACCTCACCTCATCCTAACACTCAACCTAACCCTTACCCTCACCCTAAATCTAACACGAAACCTAACCCCCACCCTCACTCTAACTCTCACCCTAAACCTAACCCTAACCCTAAACCTCACCCTCACCCTCACATTCACCCTAACACTTACCCTCACCTTAACGCTCACACTAACACTAACTCTAACCCTAAACCTAAGCCTGACACTAACCCTAATCCTAACACAAACCCTAAACATCACCCTAACCCTCACCCTCACACTCATCCTAACCCTAAACCTCACCCTCATTCTAACCCTCACCCTAAACCTTACCCTCACCCTAACCCTAACCCTAAACCTAATTCTCACACTAACCTAACCCTCACCCTAACCCTAACCCTCACCCACACCCTAACTCTCAACATCACCCTCACTCTCACCATAAACCTCACCCTTAACCTAGCCCTCACCATAACCCTAACCCTAAACCTTACCTAACCGAAACCCTCAACCTCACCCTCACCCTAACGCTAACCTTCAGCCTCACCCTAACACTTACCTTCACCCTAACCCACAAACTAACCCTAACCCTCACCCTCACCCTCACAGTCACCCTCACCCTAACCCTAACCCTCACATTCACCCTAACCCTAACCCTCAACCTAACTCTTATGCTCACCCGAACCCACACCTCACGGTAACCCTCACCCTCACCCAAAATATCACACTAACCCTAACCGTCACCCTAACCGTAGCCCTAACTCTTACCCTAATTCTAACCCTCCCTCTAACCCTCAAACTCACCCTAATCCTCACCCTAACCATAAACCTAAACCCTACCTAAATGAAAACCTCACTCTCACACTCAACCTAACCCTAACTCTCATCCTAAAACTAACCTTAACCCTAACTCTCACCCTAACCCTAACCCTAAACCTCACACTCAACCAAACCCAAACCCTAACCCTAACGCTCAACCTAATCCTAAAACTAACCCTAACCCTCACCCTAACCCTAAACCTCACCCCAAAACTTATCCTCACCCTAATCCTAACAAAATCCTTAATCCTAACCCTCATCCCCACCCGAATCCTCACTTACACTCGAACCCTTACCTCGCGGTAACCCTCACCCTCCCCCAAAACATCACCCTAACCCTTACTCTCACCCTAACCCTAACCCTAACCCTCTCCCTAAACCTAATCCTCCCTCTAATCCTCAAACTCACCCTAACATTCACCCTAACCCTTAGCCTCACCCTAACCCTCACCCTAAGCCTAACACTAACACTATCCCTAACCATAAACATCACCCTAATACCCACCCTAACGGTAACCCTCACCCACACCCTAACCCGAACACTCACCTTCCCACTCACCCTCACCCGAACACTCACCCTCACCCTAACACTCACGCTCACACTAAACATCACCCTAATCCTAACCAGCACCCTAAACCTAACCTTAACACTCACACTAACCCTAACCCTCAACCTCACCCAAACCCTAAGCCTAACCTTAACCCTAACACTAATCCTAAACCTAACATTCACCCTCACCCTAAACCTCAACCTATGCCTAAACCTCACCCTCACACTCATGCTAACCCTAACCCTAACCCTCAAACTCATCCTAACCCTAAACAAAAACCTAACCCAAACCCCCACCCTTCCCCTCACCCTAACACTTAACCTAACCCTAACCCTCACTGTCACCCTAACTCTAAAACTAACCCTAAACCACACCCTCATCCAAACCCTCACAATTACCCTTGCCCTCAATGTAACCCTAATCCTAAACCTAACCCTAACCCTCACACTAACACTAAGGCTGAGACTAACCCTAAGTTTACCCCTCACCCTAACCCTCAACCTAAACCTAACTCTAACCCTTACCCTAACCCTAACCCTAACCTTCACCATAACCCTGACACTCACTCTTACCTTTACCCTCACTCTAAACCTAAACTAACCCTAACTCTCACGCTAACCCTAAACTTCACCCTCACCCTCAGCCTAACCTTAACCCAAACCCTAATCCTAACCCTTAGCCTCACACTCCCCCACACCCTAACCCTAACCCCAACTCTAACCCTGACCCTCACCCTCACCCTAACCCTAAACCTAACCGTAAACCTCACCCTAACCTAACCATAACCCTCACCCTAAACTTAACCCTAAATCTAACCCTAAGCCTTACCCTAAACCTAACCATAACATTAACCTTAAACCTCACGCTAAACCTATACCTAAACTTGACCCTATCCCTCACCCTAACCCTCAACCTAACGATAACCCTAACCCTAACCTTCCCGCTCCCCCTAACACTCAACTTACACCTTACCCTCATTCTCAACCTAAGCCTCACAATAAACCTAACCCTCACCTAACACTAACACTAACCCTCACCCTCACCCTCAACCTAACCCTAACCTGAACCCTAACCCTCACCCTCACACTCACCTTCATCCTCATTTAAACCTTATCCTAAGCCTCAAACTCACCCTAACCCTAACATTAAACCTCACCCTAACCGTAACCCTGACCCTAACACTAACCCTAACCCACAACCTAAGCCTCACACTCACCCTAACCCTCCCACTCACCCTAGCCCTCACCCTAATCCTAACCCTAACCCTAACCCTCAGCCTAACCCTCACCCTCATCCTAACCCTCACCCTAACCCTTACCCTCACCCCAACTTTAACGCTCACCCCAACCCTAACAATACCCCTCACCTTAACACTTATCCTAACCCTAAGCCTTACCCTAACACTCACGCTAAACCTAACCCTAACCCTAACACTCACCCTAACCCTAACCTTAACCCTCACCCTCACCCTAATACTAAACCTTACCCTTACCCTCAACCTAACCCTAACCATAAACCTCACCCTAACACTAATACGAACCCTAACCATCACACTAACCCTAACCTTCACACTCGCCCTCACTCTAACCCTCCCTGTCAAACTAACCCTCACCTTTACCATAACCATTATACTCACCCAATCCCTAACCCTCACACTAATCCTAACACTCACCCTAACCCTTACCCTCTCCCTAACCCCAACCCTAACCCTAACACTCACACTAACCTTAACTCTCAACCTAACTCTACCTTCACCCTAACCATAAACCTAAACCTAACCCTTTCCCTAATCCTCAATCTAACCCTTAACCTCACACAAACACTAACCCTAAACCTAACCCTCACCCTAACCCTGAACCTCACCCTAACCCTAACCTTAATGTAACCCTAACCCTAAGACTAAACCTAACCCTCACACTAACCCTAAATCTAACTCTCAACCTAATCCTCACCCTAACATTCAGGCTAACCCTTACCCTCACTCCCACCCTAACCATCAACCTAACACTTACTCTCACCCTAACCAAACCCAAACCCTCACCCTCACCCTAACCCTAAGCCTAACCCTTAACCTAACACTAATCCTAAGCCTAAAGCTCACCTTCACCCTCATCCTAACAAAAATCTTATCCCTATCCCTAACCCACACCCTCAACCTCAATCTCACCCTAACCCTCAGCCTCCCCCTCCACCTCTCCATAACCCTAACCCTAACACTCACCCTCATACTTACCCTAGCCCTAACCTTAACCCTCACCCTCACCCTAACCTGCACCCTAACCATAATGCTAACCCTAACCCTCACCCTCACCCGAACACTCACCCTCATACTTACCCTAGCCCTAACCTTAACCCTCACCCTCACCCTAACCTGCACCCTAACCATAATGCTAACCCTAACCCTCACCCTCACCCGAACACTCACCCAAACCCTAAAACACACCCTCACCCTAAACATCACCCTAACCTTAAATCTCACCCTAACCCTCACCCTAAACCTCTCCCTCACCCTAAGCCTAACCCTAAAGCTAACACTAATCCTAAATCTAAATCGCACCCTCACCCTCGTGCTAAACGTAACCCTAACCCAAAACTTAACCCTCAAACTCACCCTAGACCTCACCCTAAACCTAACCCTCACCATAACCCTAAGCCTCACCCTAACCGTAAACCTCACCCTGACCCTAAAACACACCCTAAGCCTAAACCTAAACCTAACACTCACCCTCAACCTAACCCTCACCCTTTCCCTTACCTTCACCCTAACCCTCACCCTTACCTTCACCCTAACCCTAACCCTGACCCTAACCCTCACCATAATCCTCACCCTAACCCTAACCCTAACACTCACTCTCACCATAACCCTCACACTAACTCTTTCCCTCACCCTAAACCTAACCCTAACCCTAACCCTCACCCTCACCCTAACTGTCACCCTAAGCGTATCCCAACCCCTCACCCTAACATTCATCCTAAAACTAACCCTAATCCTAACCCTCACGCTAACCCTAACCCTAAACCTAACCCTCACCCTAACCCAAACCCTCACCCTCACCCTCATCCTCATTTTCAGTCTAACCATAATCCTAACCGTAATCCTAACCCTAACCCTAACACTAATCCTAAACCTAACCTTCACCCTCACCTTGACCCTAACTTTAACCCTTACCCAACACTAACCCTCATGCTGTCTAAACCTCACCGAACCCTAAACCTCACCCTCACACTCACCCTAACCCTAACCCTAACTCTCACCCAAACCCGAAACCTCACCCTCACCCTAAACCTCACCATAACCCTTATACACCCTAAACCTCACCCTAACCCTAACGCTTACAATATCACTCACACTAATCCTAACCCTATGCCTAATCCTAATCCTAAACTTCACCCTAACCCTCAACCTAACCCTAACCTTCAACCTAACCGTAACCCTATCCCTCACTCTAAAACTCATCCTAACCCTAACCCTAACGCTAACCCTCACACTAACCCTCACCCTAAACCTAACCCACACCCTAACCCTCACACTAACCCTAAGCCTCACACTAACCCTAACCCTAACCCTTACCCTCAACCTTACCCTAACTCTAACCTTAACCTAACACTCAACGTAACCAGAATGCTAATCCTAACCCTCAACCTCACCCTAACCATCACCCTAACACTTACTCTCAACTTAACCATAACCTTAACCCAACCCCTAACCCTCAGACTAAACCTAAAAATCACCCTAAACCTAAACCTACCCCTCAGACTAACCCTCACCCTAACCCTTACCCTCAACCTTACCCTAACCCTAACCTTAACCTAACACTCAACCTAACCGAAATGATAATCCTAACCCTCAACCTCACCCTAACCATCACCCTAACACTTACTCTCAACTTAACCATAACCTTAACCCAACCCCTAACCCTCAGACTAAACCTAAAAATCACCCTAAACCTAAACCTACCCCTCAGACTAACCCTCACCCTAACCCTTACCCTCAACCTTAACCTAACCCTAACCTTAACCTAACACTCAACCTAACCGAAATGCTAATCCTAACCCTCAACCTCACCCTAACCATCAACCTAACACTTACTCTCAACTTAACCATAATCTTAACCCAACCCCTAACCCTCAGACTAAACCTAAAAATCACCCTAAACCTAAACCTACCCCTCAGACTAACCCTCACCCTCACCCTAACCCTAACCCTAATTCTCACCCTATCGCTAACCCTAACCCTAACATGCACACTAAGTCTACCCCTCACCCTAAACATAACCCTACCCCTCACCCTAACACTCATCTTAAACGTAACCCTAACCCTAACCCTGACCCTCACCCTAACCCTAACCCTAAACCTTACCCAACCCTAACCCTCACCCTAACTCTAACCCTCACTGAACCCTAACCCTCACCCTCACACTCACCCTAAGCGTAAAAACAACCTTCAACCTCACCCTAACCCTAAAACTAACCCTAACCCTCACCCTAACCTAAGGCTAACCCTAAACCACACCCTCACCCGAAAACTCACCCTAACCCTTACACACACCCTAACCCTAACCCTCACCCTAAACCTAACCCTTACCCTCACCCTAACCCTAACCATAACCCTAATCCTAACCCTCATACTCACCCTAATCCTAACCCTAAACGTAACCCAAACTGTAACCCTCACCCTCACCCTAGCCTTCACCTAACTCTAACTCTAACCCTCAACCTAACCCTCAACCTAAACCTTATCCTCACCTTAACCTTAACCCTCACCCCTAACCCTAAACCTCACCCTAACCCTTACCTCACCCTAACCCCAACCCTAACCCTTACCCTCAAACTAACCCTAACCCTCACCCTAACCCAAACCTTACCCCTCACCCTTTCCCAAAACCTAACCTAACCCTAAACCTAATTCTCACACTAACGCTAAACATCACCCTAACCCTAACCCTAACCCTAACCCTTACACTCATCCTAACCCTAACCTTAACCCTAACCCTAAACCTCAGACTAAACCTAACCCTCACACTAACCCTAACCCTAACCTTCAGCCTAACACTCACTCTTACCCTAACCCTAACACTCAGGCTAAACCTAACACTCACTCTAACCCTAACCCTCACCCTAACACTTTCTCTTACTCTAACCCTAACCCTAACCCTCAGCCTCATCCTAACCCTCAGCCAAAACCTAACCCTAACCCTAAACCTAACCCAAACGCTCACCTTCACCCTCATCCGAATCCTAAACCTATCCCTATCCCTAACCCTCACCCTCACCCTGACACTCACCGTAACCCTCAGCCTCACCCTCAACCTCACCCTAACACTAACCCTAACACTAACCCTCACCCAAACCCTAAGCCTCACCCTAAACCTAAAGCTAACACTCACCCTCACTCTTACTCTAACCCTAAACTTAACCCTAACACTCACCCTAACCGAAATGCTAACCATAACCCTCACCCTCACCCTCACCCTAACCCTAACCCTAACCCGCACACTAACCCTAACCATCACCCTAACCCTAACCATAACCCTTACACTAACCGTAATACTACGCTTCAGCCTAACCCACAGGCTAACCCTAAAACTCACCATAACCCTCACCCTAACCCTAACACTCACCCTAACCCTAACACTCACCCTGAACCTAACCCTCACCCTAACCCTAACAATGAACCTAACCCTCACCCTCACACTCACACTCACACTTAAACTCACCTTCACCCTAACCCTCACCCTAACCCTAACCCTATTCCTAAACCTCACCCTAACCCTCACCCTAACCCTAAACCTAACCCTAATCCTAACCCTAACCCTCACACTAACCCTAACCATAACCCTACACCTCACCCTAACCCTCACCTTAATCCTAACCCTCACACTAACCCTCACCATAACCCTAAATCTCACCCTAAACCTAACCCTCACCCTGACCCTAACACTCACCCTAACCCTAGCCCTAAACCTAACACTCATCTTCACCCTAACTCTCACCTTAATCCTCAATGTTACCCTTACCCTCCCCCTCCCCCTAACCCTCACACTAACCCTAACTGTAAACCTAACCAAACCCTAACCCTAATCCTCACACTAACACTAAACCTCAACCTAACACCAACCCTAACCCTAAACTTCACCCAAACCCTTACCCTCACCCTAGCCCTAAACTTAAACCTAATCATATCCGTCAGACTAAACCTAACCCTCACACTAACCCTAACCCTAACCCTCAGCTTAACCCTCACCCTAACCCTTACCATAACACTCAGGGTAACCCTAACCCTCAATCTCACCCTAACCCTAATCCTTACACTTACTCTCACCCTAACACTAACCCTAACCCTCACCCTCACCCTCATGCTCACCCTCAGGCTAAACCTAATCCTAAACCTTATCCTAACCCTAAAGCTCACCTTCACCCTAACCCTCACCCAAACACTATCGCTATCCCTAACCCTCACCCTCACCCTAATCCTCACCCTAACCCTCACCCTTACCTAACTGCAACCCTCGCCATCAACCTCATCATCACCCTCAGCCTAATTCTCAACCTCACCCTAGCCCTCAATGTAAACCTAACCAATACCCTAACCCTAATCCTAACCCTCACCCTCACCCTAATCCTTACCCTAAGCCTAAACCCCACCCTAACACTAGCCCTAACCCTAATGCTTACCCTAACCCTCACCCTCACCTTACCCTCACCCAAACCCTTACCCTCACCCTAACCCGTACCCTAACCCTAACACTCAGGCTAAACCTAACACTCACACAAAAACTAAACCTACCCCTCAGCCTAAATCTCAACCTAACCCTCACCCTAACCTTCACCTTAACCGTTACCCAAACCATAATCTTCACCATATCACTAATCCTAAATTTAGCCCTAACCCTAAGACTCACCCTCACCCTAAACCTAACCCTAAACCTTATCCTCACCCTAATGCTAATCCTAACCCTAACCCTCACCCTAATCCTAACCCTCACCCTCACCTTCACCCTCACCCTAAGCCTAACCCTAACCCTAACCCTAATGCTAAATCTAATCCTCACCCTCACCCTAACCCTAACCCTGACCCTGACCCTCACCCAAACCCTTACCCTCACCTTAACCCTCACACCAACTCTAACGCTAACCCTAACCCACAACATCACCCTAAAAATAACGCTAACCGTAACCCTCACACTAACACTACCCCTCACACTAACTCTCACACTAACCCTCACCCTAACACTAACCCTCACAGTCACCCTCAAACTAACTCTAAACCTAACCATAATCCTCAGACTAACCCTCACTCTCAACCTCACCCTAACCCTAAGAATAACCCTAAAACTCACCCTAAAACTCACCCCCACTCAAACATTAATGCTAATCCAAACCCGAACCCCAACTCAAACCCTTACACTCACCCTAATTCTATCCCTATCCCTAACCCTCACCATAATCCTAAACCTCATCTTCACCCTAAGCATAACCTTAACCCTAAACCTAATCCTAACTCTACCCCTCACCATCACCTTAACCCTAACACTAACACTAACACTCACCCTCACCCTAATCCTAAACCTAATCCTCCCCCTGACCCTCACCCTAACCCTAACGCTAAACCTAATCCGCACCCTCACACTAACCCTCATCCTAACCCTTATCCTCACACTAACCCTAAACCTAACCCTAAACCTAAACCTAAACCTAACTCTCACACTAACCCTAACCCTCAACCTAACCCTAACCCTACCCCTCACCCTAACCCTCACCCTAATCCTAACCCTAACCCTCACCCTAATCCTCACCCTATCCCTAACATTTACCTAACCGAAACCCTCACTCTCACCCCCACCCTAGCTCTCCCCCTAACACTAACCCTAACCCTAACAATCAACCTCACCCACACCCTCACCCTCACCCTCAGTTTAAACCTAAACCACACCCTAATCCTAACCCCAACCCTCACCGTCACCCTCACCCTAACCGTAACCCTAACCCAAACACTAAACCTCATCCTCACCCTCAACCTCACCCTAACACTAACCCTAACCCTAACCCTCACCCTAACCCTAAATCTGACCCTCACCCTAATCCTCACCCTCACCCTAATCCTAAACCTAACACTAATCCTAACCCTCACTCTCACCGTACCCTCATCCTAACCCTTACCCCCAAACTAACGCTAACCCTAACCCTAAACTTCACACTCACACTTACTCTCGTCCTCTCCCTAACCATCATCCTAAGCCTAACTCTCACCAATATGCTCACCCTCACCCTAACCCTAACTTTAACCCTCACCCTAACCCTAACCATAACTCCCACCCTAACCCTGACTCAAACCCTCACCCTCACCGTAAGCCTAATCCGAAACCTAACCATCACCCTAACCCTGAACATAACTCTATCGCTAACCCTAACACTCACCCTAAGCCTCATCCTAACGCTTACCCTCACCATAACCAAAACCCTAAACCTAATCCCCACCCTATCCCTAAACCTCACCCATCACCTAACACTCACCCTAATCCTCACCCTCACCCTAACACTCACCCTAACTCTAACCCGAAGACTAATCCTAAACCTAACCCTCACGCTCACCCTCAACATAACCCTAACCCTAAACCTAACTCTAACACTCACCCTAACCCTCACCCTCACCCTAAACATCACACTAATCCTAAACCATACCCTAACCCTAACCGTAACCCTCACCCTAACACTAACCGTAACCCTCACCCTAAACCTAACCCTCACCCTAACCCTCACCCTAAACCTAACCGTAACCCTCACCCTAACCCTAACCCTCACACTAACCCTAAGGCTAACCCTAACTCTCACCCTCACCCTAACCCTAACCGTCACCATAACCAAAACCCTAAACCTAATCCCCACCCTATCCCTAAACCTCACCCATCCCCTAACACTCACCCTCATCCTCACCCTCACCCTAACACTCACCCTAACTCTAACCCGAAGCCTAATCCTAAACCTAACCCTCACGCTCACCCTCAACCTAACCCTAACCCTAAACCTAACTCTAACCCTCACCCTAAACCTCACCCTCAACCTCTCCCTAAACATCACACTAATCCTAAACCTCACCCTAACCCTAACCGTAACCCTCTCCCTAACACTAACCGTAACCCTCACCCTAAACCTAATCCTCACCCTAACCCTCACCCTACACCTAACCGTAACCCTCACCCTAACCCTAACCCTCACCCTAACCCTAAGGCTAACCCTAACTTTCACCCTCACCCCAAACCTCACCCTAACACTTATCCTCACACTAACCCCCTCCTAACCCTAATGCTAACCCTACCCCTCAAACTAAGCCTCACCCTAAACCTAACACCAACCCTAACCCTCACTGTAACGCTAAACCTAACCTTAAACCTCACCCTCAACCTAACCCTCACCGTCACCCTAACACTCACCCGAACCCGAACCCTCACACACACCCTAACCCTCACCCTCTCCCGAACCCTCAACCTCACCCGAAACCTCACCTTCGGCCTAACCCTGACCATCACCCTAAACATCACCCTAACCCGAAACCTTACCTTAACACTAACCCTCACCCGAACCCTAACACTAAAACTAAGCTTCACCCTCAACCTAATCCTCATCATAAGCCTAACCCTAACCCTTACCTAATTGGTACCCTCACTCTCAACCTCACCATCACACTCAGCCTTATTCTCACCCTCACCCTATCCCTGACCCAAAACCTAACCCTCACCCTAACCCTAAACCTAACCCTCAGCCTCACCCTAACCCAAACCCTCACCCTAACCCTAAAAGCCTCACAGTAACCCTTACCCTCACCCTAACCCTTACCTTAACCCTTACCTTCACACTAATGCTAACCCTAACCCTAACCCTCACTGTAATCCTAACGCTCAACATAACCCTCAACCTCACCCTCACCCTCACCCTAACCCTAATCCTAAATCTCACCCTCACCATCACCCTAACCCTAACCCTAACCCTAACCTATACCCTCACCCTCACCCTAACCCTAAACCTAACTCTCACCTTAAACCTCACCCTAACCCTAAGGCTAACCCTAACCCTCACCATCACACTAACCCTCAACCTAACACTTATCATCACACTAACCCTACTCATCTCCCTAACCCTAACCTTCACACTAAACCTAATACTCACCCTATCCCTAACCCTACCCCTCAGACTAACCCTCACACTAACACGCACAAAAACCTTCACCCTCACCCTAAACATCACCCTAATCCTAACCCTCACCCTAACCCTAACCGTAACCCTCAACCTAACCCTATCCGTAACCCTCACCCTAACCCTAACCCTCACCATAACACTAACGCTAATCCTAACCTTCACCTTCACGATAAACCTCACTCTAACACATATCCTCACACTAACCCTCACCCTAACCCTAACCCTCACCCTAACCCTCACCATAACACTAACGCTAATCCTAACCTTCACCCTCACGATAAACCTCACTCTAACACATATCCTCACACTAACCCTAACCCTAACCCTAACCCTCAAACTAAGCTTCACCCTAAACCCAACACTATCCCTTACCCTCACTGTAACCCTAACCCTAACCTTAACACTAACCCTCACCCTAACCCTCACCGTCAACCTAACACTCACCCGAACCCGAAACCTCACACACACCCTAAACCTCACCCTCTCACCGAACCCTCAGCCTCATCCGATACCTAACACTCAAACTAAGCCTCACCCTCAACCAAATCCTTATCCTAATCCTAACCCTAACCCTTACCTAAATGAAACCTTTACCCTCAACCTCACCATCACTCTCAGCCTAACTCTCACCCTCAACCTAGCCCAGATCCTAACCCTAACCCTCACACTAACCCTAAACCTAACCCTCACGCTCACCCTCACCCTAACCCTCACACTCACCCTAAGCCTAACCCTAACCCTTACCCTCAATCTAAAACTTAAACTACCCTTACCCTCACACTAATGCTAACCCTAACCCTAACCCTCACCCTAATCATAACCCGCACCCTCAACCTAACCCTAACCATAACCCTCATCCTAAATCTAACCCTCACCATCAACCTAAACCTAACCCTAAACCTAACCCTCACCCTCACCCTAACCCTAACCCTAACACTCTCCCTAACCCTAACGCTAACCCTAACCCTCACCATCACGCTAACCCTCACCCTAACACTTATCATCACACTAACACTACCCCTATCCCTAACCCTAACCCTCCCACTAAACTTAATGCTCACCCTCACCCTAACCATACCCCTCATCCTAACCCTCACCCTAACGCTCACCCTAACCCTCATCCTCACCCTAAACATCACCCTAAACCTAACCCTCACCGTAACCCTAACAGTAACCCTCAACCTAACCCTAACCCTCACCCTAACACTAACGCTAACCCTAAACCTCACCCTCACCCTAAACCTCACCCTAACACTTATCCTCAAACTAACCCTAACCCTGACCCTACACTTCAAACTAAGGCTCACCCTACACCTAACACTAATCCCAACACTCACTGTAACCCTAAACCTAACACCTAAACTTCACCCTCTCACGAACCCTCAGCCGAAACCTCACCTTCACCCTAACCGTGACCCTAACCCTAAACATCACCCTAACCCTAACCCTTACATTAATACTAACCATCACCCGAACCCTAACCCTCAAACTAAGCCTCACCCTCAACCTAATCCTCATCCTAACCCTAACCCTAACCCTTACCTTACTGAAACCCTCAGCCTCAACATCACCATCACCCTCAGCCTAACTCTTACCATCACCCTAGGCTTGATCCTAAACCTAATCTTCACCCTAACCCTAATCCTAACCCTCACTCTCACCCTCACCCTAACCCTCAATCTCAACCTAAGCCTCACCCTAATCCTTTCCCGCACCCTAAACCTTACCCTAATCCTTACCCTCACAATAATGCTAACCCTAACCCTAACCCTCAACCTAATCCTAACACTCACACTCATCCTCACCCTCACCCTCACCCTAGGCTAACACTAACCCTAATCCTAAATCTAACCCTCACCATCACCCTAACCCTAACCCTAACTCTAACCCTCACACTAAGCCTAACCCTAACCCTCACCCGAAACCTCACCCTAACACTAACGCTAACCCTAACCCTCACCATCACACTCACCCTCACCCTAACACTTATCATCACACAACCCTACCCCTAGCCCTAAACCTAACCCTCACAGTAAACCTAATGCTCACCCTAACCCTAACCATACCCCTCAGCCTACCCCTCAGCCTACCCCTCACCCTAACCCTCACCCTAAACCTAACCCTAAACCTCACCTTCACCCGAAAACTAAACCTCAGCCTAAACTTCACCCTCACCATAAACATCAACCTAACCCTAACACTCACCCTAACTCTAACCCGAAACCTCACCCTAACCCTAACCCTAAACGTAACCCTCACCCTCACTCTCACACTCACCCTAAACCTCACCCTCACCATAAACCTCACCCTAACCCTAACGCTAAACCTAACCCTCACCCTCACCCAAAACCTCACCCTAACACTTATCCTCACACTAACCCTAACCCTAAACCTAAACCTAACCCTACGCCTCAAACTAATACTCATCCTAAACCTAACACTAACCCTAACTCTCACTATAACCCTAACCCTAACCTTAACCCTCACCCTCAACCTAAACCTCACTGTCACCCTAACCCTCACCCTCTCCCGAAACCTCACCCGCACACGAAACTTCACCTTCACCCTAACCTTTATCCTCACCCTAAACATCACCTTAACCCTAACCCTTACCCTAATCCTAACCCTCACCCGAACCCTAAGCCTCAAACTAAGCCTCACCCTGAACCTAATCCTCATCCTAACCCTAACCCTAACCCTTACCTTTTTGAAACCCTCACCCTCAACCTCACCATCACCCTGAACCTAACTCTCACCCTCACCCTAGCCCTGAACCTAAACCTAACCCTCACCCTCACCCTCACCCTAACACTCACTGTCACCCTAACCCTAACCCTCAACCTCACACTAAGCCTCACCCTAACACTTTCACTCACCCTAAACCTTACCCTAACCCTTACCCTCCAACTAATGCTAACCCTAACCCTAACCCTAATCCTAAATCTAACCCTCACCATCACCCTAACCCTAACTCTAACCCTAACCCTCACCCTCACCCTAACCATAACCCTAACCCTCACCCTAACCCTCACCCTAACCCTCACGATCACACTAACCCTCACCCTAACACTTATCCTCACACTAACCCTACACCAATCCCTAACCCTAACCCTCACACTAAACCTAAAGCTCACCCGAACCCTAACCCTACCCCTCAGCCTACCCCTCACCCTAAAACTCACCCTAACCCTCACCCTAAACCTAACCCTAAACCTCACCATCACCCGAAACCTAAACCTGACCCTAAACCTCACCCTCACCATAAACATCACCTAACCCTAACACTCACCCTAAATCTAACCCTAAACCTCACCCTAACCCTAACCCTAACCGTATCCCTCACCCTAAACCTCACCCTCAACTTAACCCTCACCCTAAACATCACCCAAACCCTAACCATCACTCTAAACCTACCCCTAACCCTAACAATAACCGTAACCCTCGCCCTCACTCCCATCCTCACCCTAAACCTCACCCTCACCATCACCCTCAAGCTTACACTCACCCAACACCCTAAATATCACCCTAACCCTAACCCTCATTCTAAACCTAAACCTAACCCTCACCCTAACCCTTATCCTCACACTAACCCTAACACTAACACTAACCCTATCCCTCAACCTATCCCTAACCCTAACCCTATCCCTCACCCTCTCACCCTCACTCTAACACTAATGCTAACCCTAACCCTAACCCTCACCCTAACCCTCACCCTAACCCTTACACTCATCCTAACCCTAAGACTTACCCTCAACCTGAAACTCACGCTAACCCTTACCCTCAGCCTAACCCACAGCCTAAACCTCACCCTAACCCTAAATGTCACACTTACCCTCACCCTAAACCTAACACTAACCCTGACCCTCACCCTAACCCTAACCTCACCCTCATCCTCAGTCTCAGCCTCAGCCTAAGCTTAACCCTAAACCTAATCCTAATCCTAACCCTAACGCTTACCCTCAGCCTCAACCTAAATCTAAACCTAACCCTTATCCTAACCCACAACTTCACCCTCACCCTAACCCGAACCCTACCCCTAACCCGAACCCTAACCCTGACTCTAACCCTCAACCTGACCATAAGCCTAACCGGAAACCTAACCTCACCCTAACCCTCACCCTAACTCTAACGCTTTCCCTAACCCTAACCCTCACCCTAAACCTCAGCCTAAACCTTACCCTCACCATAATCCAAATCCTAATGCTAAACCTAAACCTCACCCTAACCCTAACCCTCACCCATCACCTAACACTCACCCTCACCCTCACCATAACACTCACCCTAAGTCTAACCCTAACCCTAATCCTAAACCTAACCCTCACACTCACTGTCAACCTAAACGTAACCCTAAATCTAACACTAACCCTCACCCTCAACCTAACCCTCAACCTCACCCTAAACATCACCCTAATCCTAACACTGACCCTAACTCTAACCGTAACCCTCACCCTAACCATATCCATAAGCCTCACCGTAACCCTCACCCTAAACTTAACCCTCACCCTAACCCTAACCCTTAACCTCACACTCACGCTCGCCCTAACGCTAACCTTCACCCTCACCCTAACCCTCACCATAACCCTAAGGCTAACCCTGACCCTCACCAAAGCCCTAACATTCACCCTAACCCTTATCCTAACACTAACCCTAAACCTAAACCTTACCCTACCCTAACCCTCACCCTAACCCTGACCGTACCCATCACCCTAAACCTCACCACAAACCTAACCCTAAAGCTAACCCTAACCCTAACCCTCACCCTTACCCTAACACTCACCGTCACCCTAACCCTCACCCTAAATCAAACCCTCACAGACAACCAAACCCTCACCCTCACCCTCAGCCTCACTGTTACTCTAACCCTCACCCTCACCCTAAACATCACCATAACCCTAACACTCACCCTCACCCTAACCATAACCCTCACCCTCACCCTAACCCTAACCCTGAAACTCACCCTAACCCTCACCCTCACACTCACGCTAACCCTATCCCTCACTCTCAGACTAACCCTCAGCCTAACCCTTACACTTACCCTAAACCTAACTCTAACCCTAACCCTAATCCTAATGCAAAGCCTAACCCTCACCCTCAACCTCACCCTCATCATAACCCTTACCCTAACACTCACCATCTCCCTAACCCTCACCCTAAAGTTAACTTTTAACCTAACCCAAAGACTAAACCTCACCCTCACCTTCACCCTAATCCTAACCCTAAACCTAACCCTGACCCTAACTCTAATCCTCACACTAACCCTAAACTTAAACATAACCATAAACCTCACCTTAACCCTCCCAATAATCCTAAACCTAACGCTAACCCTCACCCTAATGCTAACCCTAACCCTCACCCTCACCCTCACCCTAACCCTCACCGTCACCCTAACCCTCACCCTAAAACTAACCCTAACCCATACCCACACCCTAACCCTCACGCTCACCCTCACCTTAAACCTAACACTCACACTCATCCTCACCCTAATCCTAACCCTAAAACTAATCCTTACCCTAACCATAACCCTCACCCTCACCCTCACACTCATCCTTAGCCTAACCCTAACCCTAACGCTAATCCTAAACCTAACCCTCTCTCTCACCCTAAACCTAAACCTAACCCTAACCCTCACCCTCACCCTCAACCTTACCCTAACCCTAACCCTAACCCTCACCCTAACCCTAACCCTAACACTAACACTAACCCTAAAACTAACCCTATTCCTCACCCTAAACCTCACGCTAACAATAGTGTAACCCTAACACTCAACCTTACCCTAACTCTCTTCCTAACCCCTACACTCACACTAACCCTAAACCTAACCCTAATCCTCAAACTAACCATAATCCTAACCCTAAACCTCAAACTCACCCTAACCCTCAACGTCACCCTAACCCTCACTCTAAATCTAACCCTCACCCACACCTTAACCCCAACATGAAACCTCACCCTAAAAGTCACCCTCAACATAAACATCACCCTATCCCTAACCCTCACCCTAACACTAACCATAAACCTCACCCTCACCCTAACCTTAACCCTAACCCTAATCGTAAACCTAACCCTCACCCTCAACCTAATCTTGCCCTCACCCTATCCCTAAGCCTAACCCTAACCATGAACTTCACCCTAACCTTAACCCTAACCCGAAACCTCACCCAAACCCTAACCCTCAACCTCACCCTCAACCTCACCATCACCCTCACCCTAACCATAACCCTAAATCTCACCCTAAACCTAACTCTGAGCCTCACCCTCACCATCACCCTAAGCCTAACCCTATACCTATGCCTAATCCTAAAACTAAACCTCACCCTCACCCTCACCCTAAACCTAAACCTCACCCTAACCCTAACCATAACCCTAGCCCTCACCCTAACCCTTACTATCACCGTCACATTAACCCTAACCCTCAAACTAACCCTAACCCTAAACCTAACCCTCACCCTCACCCTCCACCTAACCCTAAACCTAACCCTAACACTCACATTAACCCTAAACCTAAACCTAATGCTATCCCTAAACCTCACTCTCACCCTAACCCTCATTCTAACCCTTACGTTCATCCTAACCCTCACCCTAACCCTAACCCTAACCCTAACACTAAACCTCACCCTAAACCTAAACCTCACCCTAACCCTTACCCTCACTCTCAACCTCACCTTTATCATAAATCTAACCCTAATCCTAACCCTAACCCTCAGCCTAACCCTCACCCTAAACCTAACCCTTGCCCTAATCTTCACTCTATCCCTAACCCTAAGCTTAACCCTTACCCTAACCCTCACACTAAACCTAACCATCACCCTAACATGAACGCTAACCCTAACCCTCACACTTACACTCACAATAACAATAAACCTCACCATAATCCTAAACTTAACCCTAGCCCTCAGCCTCACCCTAGCCCTCACCCTAAATCTAAACCTAACACTAACCATAAAACTAACCCTAACTATAACTCTCTCCCTCACCCTCATGCTCACCATCAACCTCACCATAACCCTCACCCTCACCCTCACCCTAAACCTAATTATAACACTATCCCTCATCCTAAAACTAACTCTGACACGCACCCTCACGTTAACCCTAGGTCTAACCCTAACCCTAAGCCTAAACCTAAACCTAGCCCTCAAACTCACCCTCACACTAAAACTAAATCTCACCCTAACCCTAACCCTAACCCTAGGCCTCACCCTAACCCTTACCCTCACCGTCACTCTAACTCTCAGCCTACACCTAACCGTCAACATAAACTTAAACCTAACCCTCACCCTTACCCTAACTCTAACGCTATCTCTAAACCTCACCCTCACCCTAAACCTCATCTAAACCATACCATCACCATAACCATAACCCTAACCCTAATCCTATTCCTCACCGCAACCCTAACCCTTACCCTCACCCTAACCCGCACCGTCACCTTAACCCTCACCCTAACCCTAACCGTCACCTACATCCTAAAACTCACCCTCACCTAAACCCTCACACTCACCCTAACCTTACCCTAAACCTCACCCTAACCCTAACACTCACCCTAAACCTAACTCTAACCCTCACCCTCATACTAACCCTAATGCTCACCTAAACCCTCAACGTAACCCTCACGCTAACACTAACACTAACACTAACACTAACACTAACGCTCACTCTCACCCTAACCCTCACCCTAAACCTTATCCTAACTCTAACCCTAACACTATCCCTAACCCTCACATGAACCCTAACCCTCACCCTAACCTTAAGCCTACCCCTCACCCTACCCCTCATCCTAAACCTAACCCCAAATCTCACCCTAACCCTAACCCTAACCCTCACCTTCATCCTAACCCTCACCTACACCCTCACCATCACCCTCAGCCTAACCCTAACCCTAACCCTAAACCTAACCCTCACCCTAACCATAAACCTCACCCTCACCGTCAGCCTAACCCTAACCCTAACCCTAAACCTAACCCTAACCCTCACACTCACCCTCACCCTAACTCTAACCCTAACCCTAACTCTGACTCTCACCCTAACCCCTAACCTGTCCCTAACGCTCAACCTAACATTAACCCTCACCCTAACCCTAACCTAACCGTAAACCTAACCTCAATGCTATCCCTAACCCTCTCCCTCACACTAACCCTCACTCTAAACCTTACCCTCACCCTAACACTCACCCTAACCCTAAACCTAAAACTAACCCTCACCCTAACTCTAACCCTAACCATCAACCTAACCCTAACCCTCACACTCACCCTAACCGTCACCCTAAACATTACCCTTACCTTAACCCTTACCCTAATCCTAACTCCAAACCTCACCCTCACCCTAAGCCTAACCTGAAACCTAACCCTCACGCTAACCCTCACCCTAAACCTCACCCTAACTCTAATGCTATCCCTAAACCTCAACCTCACCCTAAAGCTATTCCTAACCCTTACTCTCACCGTAAAACTAACCCTAACCCTAACCCTAATCCTCACTGCAACCCTAACCCTCACACTAACCGTAAACCTCACCGTCACCTTAACCCTCACCCAAACCCTAACCATCACCCACACCCTAAAACTCACCCTCACCCAAACCCTCACACTCACCCTAACCTTACCCTAAATCTCATCCTAA